>NC_134855.1:78908471-80108471 GCF_049852395.1 Peromyscus maniculatus bairdii | reverse complement strand
AAGGAAAAGGAAAAGGAAAGGAAAGGAAAGGAAATCTGGCTCTTAGAATCCCCTCAAAATAGTACACTGTGGGGCCTGCAAGGTGTCTTAGAAGGCAAAGGTGCTTGCTACCAAACCTAGCAACATGGGTTCAAGCCCTAAGACCTACATGGTCTCATAGTAATCATCCTTAGCATATAAAACACTGATACCAAGTGCTGGCTCACTTAGCTGTCAAAATCATTCCTTTAAGCAGGTGCTATCTTCTCCCGCATTTTACAGGCTTGGAAGCAGGGGTACAACCAGGTAAAGTTAATGGCAGAGCCAAGCTTCAAATCTAGACAGCGAGGCTCCACCCTGTGCCCCCACCAGGGTGATCTATGCTCCTTGATGGGAGCTGAGCTATGGTTTTCACTCGGAGCTAACACAGATACTTTTGATAACTGTGAATCTTTGGTTAGTAGAAGATGTGTAACACGAATTTTAAAAGGTCTTATAAATTAAAAAAAGGAAAACAGATCCAGATATTGGGGTGATGCTGAAAGGTCAAAGAAACAGAACAAGCCACAGTCAACCTCATCTTGCCAACTCCTCAGCCAATCCTGTTTCCTCAGACTGGAAGCCTCTGAGTCCTCACCCAAAAGTGTCTCCACTGAACTGTTGCTAAAAAGCTTCTACTTCCTGGTCCTCACATCTTATATACCTTTCTGCTTCCTGCCATCACTTCCTGGGATTAAAGGCATGTGTCCTTTCCAAGCAAAGACATGAAATATCAAGTGCTGGGATTAAAGGTGTGTGCCACCACTGCCTGGCTCTGTTCCCAGTGTGGCCTTGAACTCACAGAGATCCAGATGGATCTCTGCCTCCCAAGTGATAGGATTAAGAGTGTGTGCCACCACTGTCTGGCCTCTCTGTCTAATCTAGTGGCTGGCTCTGTCCTCTGATCCCCAGATAAGTTTTATTTGTTATAACACAAATAAAATATCACCACAAAGATGGTTGTTCATTTGTTTAGCAAATATTTAAGGATCTTCTGTGTGCTCAGCACCATTCTGGACACAAAGCCTGCGTAAGACAGATGTTCAGCCTCTCAAATGACGAAGGAACCCCTTCTCCTCTGTTCCCACCTCTGTTTCAGGAGATAAGAAGGTTAATGCCACCCAAAGTCATTCATTTCCTTCTTGGATGTGTCTTTAACCCTTTTTTGTTCAAGAGATAGGCCTCCTTGAGGCTTCCAGCTGAAGAGGGACAGCCGTGTCTGTGACACCATCGTGTGACAGCCTCTCACCCGGGTCCCCGTTCATCTCTTCTCCCCTTGGCCACCGCATCACTCCATCCTCCCACCTCATCTCTGCCAGAAACATCTTCCACTCACTCACTCCCCCGGTCACGTAAGCTTCACCAGGTAGCAGGTGCATTGCTGGCCCCATGAATAAAGAAATGAAGGGAATAAATCCTTCCCTCAAGAAGTGTGTGCTTCTGGGACTGGTGGCTCGGCAGTTAAGAGAGTGCACTTGCAGAAGTACTGGTGTCTACGTCAGGTGACTGGTAACTACCCATAACTCCAGCTCCAGGGAGAGCCGTCATCTCTGGCCTCTGTGAGGACCCGCACTCATGTAATTAAAAATAATGGCTTTGTGTGTGTGTGTGTGTGTGTGTGTGTGTGTGTGTGTGTGTGTGTGTGTGTGTGTGTGTTTCACTAGGGAAAGGAAACATCTAAAAAAAAGAATGCCCACATGTTTCTAGGTGACCATGCTGTGACAGAACATTGGTTCTCAAGCCCCTCAGTGTCAGGGCTTCAGAATCACTCAATTTCAGCAATGCCAATATTGCGTGACGTCCACTGGGCATAGAAAGATAAGAGGCACTGAACGCCCGGAGCCACCCAAGTGTAATTCTAACAACTGTAGCCCTGGACTATAATGAATTATAGTCAGTCCTGTAGCTGTGTGCTCCACAACCTTGCTTCCAACCTACCACAGATTTAAATATTCAGAAAAAATTAACAGTACACGGGACCAGGGGAGTGGAGCACGTGTAGCAGGGTTAAGCTATTGAGTTCCTCCCCAGTACCGCAAGGATCAGGTGTGGTGGCACAGTGCTCTGATCCCAGCACTTGGTGGGCAGAGGCAAGAAGAAGATCAGGAGTTCAACATCATCTTCACCTACATGGTTAGTTTGAAGCCAGCCTTAGATACATGAAACTGTATGCTTAATATATATATATAAAACATTGCCAGGCGATGGTGGCATATGCCTTTAGTTCCAGTACTCGGGAAGCATAGGCAGGCAGATCTCTATGAGTTTGAGGCCAGCCTGGTCTACAGGACAGCCAAGGCTGTTACACAGTAAAACCTTGTCTTGAAAACACAAACAAGAAACACACACACATACACACACACATCAAACCAGGTAGTGGCAGCACATGCCTTTAATCCCAGCATTCAGGAAGCAGAAGCAAGCAGATCTCTGAGTTCAAGGCCAGCCTGGTCTACAGAGCAAGTTCCAGGACAGCCAAGGCTATACAGAGAAGCCTTGTCTCAAAAAAAAAAAAAAAAAAAAAAAAACCAACAACAACAAAATTACAGCAAAATAAAATACAACAAAAAAATAGTGAAACTTTTAAAAATACAGAACAACACTGGGCAGTGGTGGCACACACCTTTAATCCCAGCACTCGGGAGGCAGAGGCAGGCAGATCTCTGTGAGTTCGAGGCCAGCCTGGTCTCCAAAGCGAGTTCCAGGAAAGGCGCAAAGCTACACAGAGAAACCCTGTCTCGAAAAACCAAAAAAAAAAAAAAAAAAAAAAAAACAAGAAATGAGAATTAGGACTCACACACATACACACATCTGGAATATTGCTGGCCCCATAATCACAGTAAAGGCTAGCAGTGTTTTTTTTCTTGGCTTACTGGTTTATCGAAACCCTGCCTGTGTCTGGACCCCCAGCGCATGAGACCATGCAGTTGCAGACCTAACAGCTGTGTGTGCTCCCACCGTGCCCGGACCTCGCCCGTGATCACTGCTTCCCTGAGCTCTCAGGCTCTTGGTCCAGGCTTTGGAATCTCAGGAGGTTGACAAGCCAGCATTGCCACCTGGAGGACAGCATGAGGATCAGGTAAGAAAATGATTTCAGGGCTCCAGATAAACCAGCTCAGCTGTTTCGTGCAGTTGTACTGTGCTAATGAGGCCAAGTTCACAGGCTCATCCCCAGAGGGACCAATTAGCTTGACACTGAGAGGCACTCTTCGGAGCAGAGCCTCGGTCTTTACCCCTGGCCCCCAAGCCACATTTGTGTGGCTGTTGAGTCCGGAAGTGGCTTCAGCCATCGAAACTTTATTTTTCATAACTTCTTCTGAGCCCGATGGTAAAGTGGTGTGGGAACGGGACAAGTGATGAAGGCCTGTCCCCTACTGCTAAGAACCGTGAGCCTGCAACAGTGTCTGCACAGGAGCCAGAGCCACTGGCAGGAGACGTGAGCGTGAATGGTTCCACAGAGTCAAATTAGCTCGGGAAACATTGATCTAATCCAAGTAAGAGGAATCTTCACGGGAGAGCCACCCCGTCTGCATGCTAATGAAGGCTGTTAATTTTCTAAGCTGTTCTTTCTGTGCGATGCTTCCCGAGTCTAGACTGCCACAGGCCACCCTCTTCCCGCTCCACCCTGCCCCGCCCCCCATTTAAAAAGAGAGAGAGGAAGAAATGGTTTGAAGTAGTTTTAAGTAATGAATCATCTGGCCCAGGGTGTGGCTACTTCTACAAGACTATGTAAGAGACAGCTTGTCCCCAGGGGAAGGGTCACAGCCTATTGCCAAGATTAATCTTTTAAAAGTGGATTATAATACAGTGTCCTATTTTGAAGAGATAGAACACTTGGGAAGAAAAAAAAAACTGTACAAAAAAGCACCAAAATTTTAGCAGCATTGACCTGTTGGTGTACCTGTCATGTCTCTGTGGTCTGTGTTGTTTCCAGGGAGAGCACATATACAAAGTTTAAAATAATGGGGCTAGAGAGATGGCTCAGCAGTTAAGAGCACTGGCTGCTCTCGCAGAGGACCCAGGTTCAATTCCCAGTGCCCACCTGACAGCCCACAACAGTCTGTAACTCCCGTTCAAAGGAATCCACCACCCTCTTCTGGCCTCTGAGGTCACCAAAGAAGCACGTGCTGCATAGAGATACATGTGGGCAAAAACACCCATACACATCAAATAAAAATAAAAATAAATTGTGAGGCATGACGGCACACACTTTTAATCTCAGAACTTGGAGGGTGGCAGAGGCAGGCTGCTCTGTCTCTGAGTTTGTGGCCAACCTCATCTACATAGCAAGTCACAGGACACTCAGGGGTACAAAATGAGACCCTGTCTCAATAACAAAATAATAATAATAATAATAATAATAATAATTAATAATAATAATAAATAGCCACAGGGGTCGGAGAGATGGCTCCTTAGTTAAGAGCACTTACCGCTTTTGCAGAGGACCTGGGCTCAGTTCCCAGTACCCACACAGTGGCTCACAAGCATTAGTAACCCCAGTTCCAGGAGATCTGATGACCTTTCCTGACCTCTCTTGGCACCAAACATTCATGTGGTGTACATACAAACATAAATGCAGGCAAAACACTCCAACACACAAAATAAGTAAATGTTTAAAGTAAAACCAAAGAACACGTGTTGTAGGAGAGCATACTATATTCATAAGATTATTATAAAATTATAACGCTTAGGGAGGGTAACTGTCTGGCCCATGAATCACCTAGATTATCTCATTTAAGTGACACATAAATCAAATGAGGTAAGGTAGTGCTTTTGGTCCCAGTTTAAACTTGGATAAAGGTGAATAAACAGAAGAACAAACCACGTAGAGTCAGAATTCGGACCCATCCCACCCCCTTTTGCCACCTACCCCCACCAACCACAGACTCATACATCACCACCGCCACCAGGAGAGATGAGATTATTCCACCAGGGGGAGGGAAACAAACAAGGAAAAAGATGACCTCATTGGAGGCCGCTTGGTGTCATTCAGTAAACGCTCAGTTTGTCTCGTTGCCGGGACAAAGTGGCCACAGAAGCAGCTGTGGAGGAGGAAGGGCTTAATTCGCCTCACGGTTTAGGGGTACAGTCTGTAACAGCAGGGAGTCGTGACTTCGAGAGTGGGAGCTGGCCGCACTGCGTCTGCAGTCACGAAGCAGAGAGATGAACACCGTGCTCAGCTTTCCGTCTCCTTTCTCTGCAGTCCAGGATCCCGCGCATGGGATGGTGCCACCCACCTTTAGGACGGGTCTTTCCCTCTCTCACAGACATACCCAGAGACTACCCTCATCTCCATAGTCCCTCACAATCAGGACCAGAGGTTTATCGTCTCAGTGCTTCTAGATCCCGTCATGTTGATGATCCATGTTAACTCTCACATGTGCCAAGAATTATTCTGCATGTTGACATATATGAACACAAACAGCAGGCTCTCCTGGTCTTTTAAGACCTGCAATACATGTAGCTTGGACCACCTCTCTCTTGCCCTCCCTCGATGACCACTAGTTATTTCTTTCTCCCATTTGGCTGGACAGATAATTCTGCTCTTTCCTGACTCTCCTAGCCTGCATTCAACTCCATTCCCTACCCACTGTAGCCAAACACCATTGATGTGCTCTGCCAAGCCACAGCCCTGGGACCCAAGCACAGAGGAGGCGGAAGAGTATTTCTTCACTGATACCAAGCATACCTCCCTCCCTTAAATGTCAAGGGTGGCTATTGTCACTTTGCTTTGGAATACTAATTTACTTTCCATTTCATGTACTTTATACCCATTGGTTCCTTCATTAATTCCATTAGACAGATGAGAAAACTAATGTCACCAGGTATGGTGGCTCACACTTTTCATTCCAGCACTTGGGAGGCAAAGACAGGTGGATCTCTGTGAGTTAGGATCCAGCCTGGCCTAGATAGTGAGTTTCAAGTCAGCCGGGGACTATATAGTGAGATCCTGACTAAAAATAATAATAAAGAAAGAAGGAAAGGAAAGGAAAAGAAAAGTCAGAAAAAGAAGAAGGAAGGAATGGAGGGAGGGAGGGAGGGAGGGAGGGAGGGAGGGAGGGAGGGAGGGAGGGAAGGAGGAGGGAGGGAGGGAGGGAGGGAGGGAGGGAGGGAGGGAGGGAGGGAGGGAGGGAGGGAGGGAATGACTGCTTTATCTATTCACCTCTCTGACATCAAAGGTCCCCTAATGGAAAATTCCTCCTGTTTCTCTGCTCTCTCATCCCCATTTCTGTTTCCTCTTTAGGAGTTGAGCAATTACTCAAATTGGAAAATGACTTCATTATGTTTCATTCTTTAATTACAGATCTTTTTCTCTGGCCTCGGTATGAGGAGGGACGCTGGGCCCTTTGCCGCTCTGCACCAAGCCTTCCCTAACCCAAGCTCCGCAAAGTTGAGCTGCTTTTCCGTCCTTTCACAGCCTTCTAGTGAGCTTTCAGCTGACTCTTTCCACCAGCCAGGTCTTAAAGAATGAGCCAGGCTCAGGGCAGAAGGCATCACAAAGCAATCTTAGACAATGTGTTCTTCATTACATCCGAAAAATGCCACCAGCACCTTTGACCAAACGTTAATACTGCATGACTTTGACATCTTGAGATGGAGCTGGAGTTTGAGGAATGGGCTGAGGGTTGATTAGGGTCCAAAAATAAATCTTTTCTACTGCCACGAAGCAGTTACAGTTGCTCAGCTGAAATACCAGCCCTTTGGAAAAGCTATCAAACCCACTCATGCAGTTGGGTGATAGCGTCATCCCAAACATTTCAGATGCCTAGTTGGAAGCACGGTGCAGAGAGTTAAGCGGACACAATCCATTACGTGAGACATTTCCAAGACAGGATATATGTTTCTAGTGCTAGCCCTGAGCCTGATTCAGACAGATGCCCAAGTGACCCTTTCAGAGGCCAGCCTGGCACATTAGCATAACTAACACTGATCTTCCATTTGCTGTGGCTGTGCTATACATCTCCCAGATAGTATGTCACGTAGCCCCCAGACCAATCCTTGATTATGAGTCTATTATTATGCCTGACTTCCATGTGGAGAGGCAGACTTCTAGACATTAAATATCCATTCCTAGACAATATATCTAATGCACAGTGGAGTCCATTCAAATCCAAGTCCCTCAACTGCCACAGTCCATATCCTTAATCAGAGAGCTGTGCCCATATGATTTGTACAGAATGACTTCACTATGACTTCTGGAGCTGCATGGCCCTGTATTCAAACTCTGAGTCCATGAGTCAGTATCTGAAATGAATGTACTTATTAAGAGGAAATTTGGATCTTAATTTTGGGAGCTTCAGCCCATTCTTTGTGAGGCTGTTGCTTGGGACCCAGTGAGAAACAAAGCAGTTACCTCATGGAGGGACAGGGTCCCATGACCCCTCAAAGGCCCCCCACCATGACCAGAAAGACGCCCACTCAGGCCCACATGCAAAGTTTCCACCCCCTCCCAATTGTACCAAGCCCCAGGGATCCTCTGACTTGTGAGCCTTTAGGAACAGTCTAGAGCAGTGGTTCTCAAGCCATAGGTCATGACCTCTTTGGGGGGGCCTCATCTCAAATATCCTGCAGATCAGATACTTACATTGTGATTCCTAACAGTAGCAAAATTACAGTTATAAAGTAGCGACGGAATACTTTTCTAGTTGGGGCCACCACAGCATGAGGAACTGTATTAAAGGGTCGCAGCATTAGGAAGGTTGAGAACTTGTGTTCTAGATTTAACACTCTGTAGATAATTGCTGCATCTGGAACTCATGGTGCTTACAGGAAAACAAACGATTATTTTGCCACCCTATTGCATCCAAAGGTCCACACTGCTCAGATCCAGAACCAAAGTCCTTTTAATTGAATGACAGGGATAGAAATATTTCCATGTCCACACTGTTCTTTACAGACTTAGAAAACCTCCTGCCCGGGTGGACACTTTATTAATTGTAGCTATTATGAGTCTTTTACTTCTGTTATATTTCAAAATAACCAGCCCAGTCACAAAATATGGCTCAAATTATTCTTATCCTCTACCCTCTCAAAAAACAACAACAAAAACAAGCCAGGCAGAGCTGGTGCACGCCTTTAATCCCAGCACTCAGAAGGCAGAGGCAGATGTGTCTCTGTGAGTTTAAGGCCAGCTTGATCTACAAAGTGAGTTCCAGGACAGCCTGGGCTGTTACACAGAGAAACTTGTCTTGAAAAACAAGTAAGCAAACAAAAAAAAAATAGATCCTCTAAGCTGTTTCTCTCAATGTATGTGTGTGGGTGTATGTGTGTGTGTGTGTGTGTGTGTGTGTGTGTGTGTGTGTGTGTGTGTGTGTGTGTGTTATGTGTGCCACAGCGTGTGTATGGAGGTCAGAGGACAACTTACCAAAGTTGGTTCTCTCCCTCTGTCCTCTGAGTCCCAGGGACTGAACTCAGGTTATCCGTGTTGGTAGCAAGCCTGTCTATCCACCGAGCCAGCTCACCAGCCTCAGTTTCTCTGTTTTGCACCAAACAGAATGAGACGATAGCAAAAATCTCATCCTGCCGGCCCCAAGTCATGGCCCCTCAAGACTTTGATTTGAGCTGCACCTATTTGGAAACATGAAGAAATACACACACACCCCACCAATGCTCTCTCATAAGTCTGGCTTGGCTACAGGTTTACAGTTGGAGAGGAGAGACTGGAATTCAACTTGCAGATTTCCCTCTGGCCCACCTCATGTCAACCTGTGCCTGACTCAACCCTGCAGCACCTCCTTAATCCAAGACTTTCCTCAGGGATGAACATCACCACTAAGTTCAGTGTCCCAAGGACTCGGGGATTCACAACTGATACCAACAGGGAGAAGATGCTGTGTGTGCACATAGCCTGTCTTCTGATGCAGTGGAGGGGGATGGTTCCTGGGTCCTGCCCCTCTGCCCTCATGTTCTCCAAGGACTCGTTTCTATGTACCAGCTTCTTCCCTCCTGTGGCATCAACTGCCCTCCTCTGCTTCTGTCTGAACACAAACACTTCTTCAAAACTTCTCAGGAAGCCAGCAAGACGGCTCAGTGGGCAAAGGCACTTCTGCCTAGCCTGATGACCTGAACTCAGTCCCCACACCCACATAGTGTCCTCTGACCTCGGCACATGCATCATGGCACACGTGTTCATTCATGTGTGCATAACAGCAGATAGATAGATAGATAGACAGACAGACAGACAGACAAATAGATAGATAGATAGATAGATAGATAGATGATAGACAGACAGATAGATGATAGACAGATAGATAGATAGATAGATAGATAGATAGATGATAGACAGACAGATAGATGATAGACAGACAGACAGACACATAGATAGATAGATAGATAGATAGATAGATAGATAGATAGATAGATAGATAGATAAATAGATAGATAGATATGTAATTTTTTTAATTAAGAATTGTGTAAGTGTGCACCAAGTGCATGCAGTACCTGCAGAGGCCAGAAGAGGGCATTGGGTCCTCAGGAACTGAAGTCACACACTTGTTAACTGCCATATGGATGCTAGGAACCTTGGTCATCTGCAAAAGCAACTAATATTCTTAACTGCTGAGCCATCTTTCCAGTTCTTTATCCAACTTTCTAGATAGCCCAGTGGTTTTTGATAGCCAGGCATGTAGGAATCCACCAAGAAAGAATCTCCCCTTAGGGTAACCTGAGTTTCAGTTTCTGTGGCAATGTTGGGGCACAGCGGTTGAAGCTGACCCCTTCAGAGGAAACCTTGAAGCACAGAGGATCAGTGTATATAGGCTCACACGTGGCTAGCCAACTTCAGACAGAATCTTCTTCTCTGAGAAATAGGCTGGGAGCCCAGAATGACAGGGGGAAAAAAATGTCTCTCAAGCAGATCCGTGAGTGAGCTGACAACCAGAAAAGCTGCTGAGCCAAGAATCAGAAGGGAGCTGAGCTCAGAAACCACAGGGATCCAAACAGGTTGCCGAGCTGAGGCAGGCAGAAGCCGTGCTAAAATTCAAGATGCAGAGCAGGGACCGGAAGCCAGAAAAAATGGTGTGTCTGTATCATCCTGCTGGTGGCTGGCTCAGAGAGTCTGTCTTTGTGGTGGTGTGAATGAGGACGGCCACCATAGACTCACATGTTTGGGTACTTGGTCCCCACTTGGTGGAACTGTTTGAGCAGGTTAGGAGGTGTGTCACTGGGGGTGAGCTTTCAAGTTTCAAAAACCCATACCATTTTCAGCGCCTCTCTGCCTCCTGCTTGCAGACAAATGTGTAAGCTCCCAGCTACTGCTCCAGAGCCATGTCTGCCTGTCTGCTCCCATGCTCCCGGTCATCATGGTCTTAAGATTCTAACCCTATGAATCCATGAGCCCCACATTAAGTACTTTCTTTTATAAATTGCCTTGATCACAGTGTTTTGTTTCAGCAATAGACAGGTACTAAGACAGCCATGAAGGATCTCAACGGGGTGCAGTCCTTTCCCTGACACAGTTTGTTAGTTGGTTTTTGTCAAACCTAGTCACATCTGGGAAAAGGGAATCTTAACTAAGGAAATGTCCCCATAAAACTGGCCTGTAGGTAAATCTGTAGTGCATTTTTTAAATCAATGATTGATAGGTAAACATCCCACCCACTGTGGGCAGTACAATTCTTGGGCAGGTGGTCCTGGATGGCTTGAGAAAGCAGACTGCGCAAGCCATGAAGAGCAAGTTAGAAGAACAGCCTTCCTCCATGGTTTCTGCTTCCGTTTCTGACTCCAGGTTCCTGCCTTGGGTTCCTGCTCTGATCCCCTTCTTCAGTGATGGACTGTGACTGGGACCCAAGAGCTGAAATAAATCCTTTCCTCCCCAGGTTCCTTTTGGTCTTAGTGTTTGGTCACAGCAAGAACATGGCTAAAGCACACAGGAAGGCCATGTGTACCCAGCTCTGTGTTTGACACCAGAGGTTCAGCTTGATGTTCATAGTCTCAGTTTTCCCAACAAAATTAAGCTATGTGAGCTAAGTGTGGTGGAGAATGCCTGTAGTCCCAGCACTAGAGAAGCTGGAGCAAGGGAATCATGAGTTCAAGACCAGCCTAGGCTACACTGCAAGATTCTGTCTTGAAAATAAAATAATAATAATAATAATGTAGGTAATTGTCTCCCATTTAACAGATGACAAAGCCAAGGCCCAGAGAAGTTGAACTCGTTTGCTCAAGGCCATGTGATAAATGCATGAGAGACCCCCCACCCTTGCCATGATCCTGCCCCTCTAATTATTTGGTTACAAGTTCCTCCCTACACTCCGTGCATACCAATTCAGCTTTTCAAGAATTAGGGTGTTTTTGTTGTTGTTGTTTTTCCTCATTCATCATCCACATGGCACAGGTAGCCAACACAGTTTTGTAAATGAATCTCTGATACTTCTGCAATAGTGTTATAACCTGTACATAGTATAACTGATATATTAATATCAGTATCCACAGTGCAGGCTTCCTAGCAGCTGCTATTGGCCATTTGGACTAGTTCCAATGCTTAGGTTTATTGTAGAACATTGTGATTTTCTCTTACTGGAACATGGAGTGAGAATGGGAAGTGAATTAAGCTAATGAAAGAAAAATAACGTTTTGTGTCTTTCATGGGACTATTCAATGATGAAGCCAATTAAATAATACACTAATTACAGAAATTAGAGAAACAGTTTGGGGGATGATGATAATAAAATTAGCACTCTTTTCTAGTAAACTTAAATATCACAATTTCCACTAGAAAAATACTTAATGCTAGTATGTTGTAAAACATAGAGTACTCCCCTATCTCGGTAAGATAAAACCATTTTCAAAACTGACTGTCCATATAAAATTGAAGAGTATCTGAACACTGTAACGTGGAAAGGGAGTGGGCACACGACTGTCTTTAGCAAACTGAATCTGGTTGATAATGTGCCAGAAGTGTGTGTCTGTGCTTTCTAGCTCAGATTTAAAGCGCGATGATTCCCTGCGTGCCTCTGTAGGACGACTCCGAGGTACCCCCTAGTGGATGAGACAAAGAACTCTTGGTGCCAGAGCAGCCATCTGTCACCTGTTCCCGTGTACCCGTGTGCCTGAGAGTTATCACAGCTATGTGTCTAGGTTGTATACATGAAGGATACAGGAATGATAACCAGGTTAGAGTAACTAAAACTCCCCATTATCACTCTCTTTTACGACATAAGTAAAAAATGAGTAGCGCTTAATCACTTAAGCAGGCCATAAAACATCCTTTCAAAGACTCGTGAGAAGTGTATTTGTTACTTTTCTTGTTCCTATGATAAATTACCTGACAAACGCAACGCAAAGCAAGAAGGGTTTCTTTTGGCTCCCGCCGTGAGGGGAAAGCCCATCACCATGGAGAAGATGTGCCCACAGAGCTTGAGGCAGCTGGGCACACTCATCTGCAAGAGAGACAACTGCTGATATGCAGCTCACTCTCTCCTTTAAGATTTTTTTTAACCATACATGTGTGGGTGTTCTGCTTGCATATGTGTTTGCACACCACTTGCCTGCCTGGTACCTAGAGAAGCCAGAAGAGAGCTTCTGATTCTCTGGAACTAGAGCTATAGACAGTTGCGAGCTGCCAGGTGAGTGCTGGACATCAAACCCAGGTCCTCTGGAAGAGCAGCCAGTGCTCTTAGCCACTGAGCCATCTCTCCAGCCATAACTCTCTCTGTCTATGCAAACATTCCAGCCCCTGGAATGGTGCCACTCACATTCAGGATAAGTTAACCTTAGTTAACCTAATGTAGATCCCTTGAAGACATGCCCAGCGGATTGGCTTTTTGGTGATTCTAGAGCCTGTCAAGTTGATCATCAATATTGATCATCACAAACCTAGTCATTGTCAACTGGACATGCAAGTGTATCACTCTGAAGCCATGGCCTTCCACTTTGTCCACCATAGGCTCAAGGCTATATCAGTGTAAAGCACATTAAGATTGACTTCAGAAGCCGGGCGGTGGTGGCGCACGCCTTTAATCCCAGCACTTGGGAGGCAGAGCCAGGCGGATCTCTGTGAGTTTGAGGCCAGCCTGGGCTACCAAGTGAGTTCGAGGAAAAGGCGCAAAGCTACACAGAGAAACCCTGTCTCGAAAAACCAAAAAAAAAAAAAAAAAAAAAAAAAAAAAAAAAAAAAAAAAAAAAAAGATTGACTTCAGAAGTCCAAAGTTTTTTCTGATACTCGAGAAGTCTCTTAACAGTAAGCCCTTGTGACAAAAAAGACAAGTCGGGTTGGCAAGGTGGCTTGCTGGGCAAGGATACCTACTGCCCAGCCTGACCACCTGAATCTGCCCCCTAGTGGTGAAAGGGCTGAATCAACACCTCCTAATTGTTCTCTGACCACACAACCACTCACACCAGCCCCCACAGACGTATGCATGCAAAATGGAATATGTAAAGTCACGTTGTTCCAATATACAGCAGTACAGAATAAACATTCTCACATTCTCATTCCAAAAGGGAGGTGCTGTTGGTTTTTTTTTTTACTCTTTATTCTTTAGTGACCACCCCCGCCCCCAGCTTTCAATAAACACACGGGGGCTTATTCTTTCTTATGAATGCCTGGCCTTAGCTTGGCTTGTTTCTAGCCAGCTTTTCTTAAATTATCCCATTTACCTTTTGTCTCTGGGCTTTTTTTTTTTCCTATTCTGTATACCTTTCTTTACTTCTTACTCCATGGCTTGCTGTGTAGCTGGGTGGCTGGCCCCTACATTCTCCTTTTCTTCTGCTCCCCTGGCTCTCTTTTTCTCCTTCTACTTATCCTCTCTGCCTCCAGCTCTGCCTATCTTTGCTCCTGCCTTGCTATTGGCCATTCAGCTCTTTATTAGACCAGTCAGATGTTTTAGACAGGCAAAGTAACACAGCTTCACAGAGTTAAACAAATGTGACCAAAGAACGCAACGCATCTTTGCATCATTAAACAAATGTTCCACAGCATAAACAAAGATAACACATCTCAAAATAACATTCTACAACAGGGAGGAGCTGGCAGAGCAAGCAAGACCAGAACCGACGCAACACCCAAACCCCGCAGGGTAAATACAAATCCTGCAGCTCCATGTGTGGCACCCAGGCCTCACGATGGAATCACCTGGGCTCCTAAGGGCTTCACTAGGCCCCTGCCTCCTGTGCTATCACCAGCAGACACATGTCCACTTTCGTGAGCTGGCTCCTCTCTGCCACATATTGCCCAGCCTCTGGGATTCTCAGGAACCATGATACAAAACTCTATGATCCCCTCAATCTTGTACCTTTCATGATTGCAAAACAAGTACCATCTTGATGACGTTAGCAAATTCAGACGCCAGCTCAGTCTAGCCGACCACCCCCCATCCCCACCCCAGCACAATATTATTAACTCCTGTGCACTGGCCCTGGAGACACTTCCCTAGAGTGTTACATTAGAAAAGGAAGCCTTTTCAGGGGCATTCTCAGTTTAAGCTCTCTATGTTTTTAATTAATTTGCATTTTCACAAGTTAGAGCCTGCAGCATGGAGGTCTTACCCTCAAGATACTCATCCTGTTCTCCCAGTACAGAATAGGTTTTCCTTTAATGATGCTACCCTCTTTAGTAATTGCTGCTGCTTTTGAATCTGCCTTGCCTATAACTTTAAACTTGCTTACACTTTTTCTTGCCAAACTGCACATTTTTCGTGCCTTTCTCTTCCGATCTGGTCTTTCTCAGTAGACCTGAAAGCAGTAGCCATGTCAGAGCCTAAACGCTGTCCCATCTTGAAATTTCCTTCAGCAAACAAGCTAGTTCATGTCTTTTTTAAAAAGATTTATTTGTTTTTATGTGCATTGGTAGTTTACCTGCATGCGTGTCTGTGTGACAGTGTCAGCTCCCCTGGAACTGGAGTTACAGCTCCAGACAGTTGTGAGCTGCCATGTGGGTGCTGGGAATTGAACCCAAGTCCTCCAGAAGAGCAGCCAGTGCTCTGAACCACTGAGCCAGCTCTCCAGCCCCCTGCTATTCCATTTCTAACTTATCCTCAATCAAGTTTCCAGAACATAGATAGAATACAGCCAGGTTCTTTGCCAGACTACCACATAAATGGCCTCTGGTCTAGTTCCTGATAGAGTCCATGTTCACCTGTGCAACCTCGTAAGCCAGGCTTTGATTGTCAGCCTTTCTCTAGGCATTCTGGTCTTCCAACTCCCACCAGAATGGTTCATTTTTTTTTTTTTTACCATGACATTCCAAACTCTTCCACAGACCACTCTCAATGGCCTGTAAACCACATGACCAAGTTTACCACAGCAACGGCCTCTAACTCCTCAGACCAACTTTCTCTTCTGTCTACTTCTCCTGAAAAATTAAACACACAAAAAGGAAGGGGCTTTTTTTGTTCACAGCTGAGCCATCTCCCCTGTCCCTGAAGCTTAGCTAAGCATACAGGGATCCGGGGGTGGAAGTGGGGGCTGGTGTGCAGAGGGAGCCCAGGAGTCTCCAGGAGGGAAGGCTGATCCATTCCCATACTTCCAAACATTCTGGCTGAGAACTGCAGTGAGAGATGAACATCAGGGTGGATGCAGGCAACCCAGAAGGACTCTCAGGAAACAAACAGAAAGTGACAGATCCAAGAAGGTAAGAAGACACAGGATGCATGGCCAGCTTTGACATGTGTGCATCATGCAGATTCTGGGTCACTCAAATACTGGATGCTGAAATTGCCTCTGGCCTATCTCTGAAGGTCAGTGTGCTGACTGGTTTTCTATCAACTTGGCACAGGCTAGAGTCATCTGAAAAGATGGAACTGCAATTGAGAAAATGTCTCCATAAGATTGGACTGTAGGTAAGTCTATAGAACATTCTCTCTCTCTCTCTCTCTCTCTCTCTCTCTCTCTCTCTCTCTCTCTTTTGGTTTTTTTGTTTTTTGTTTTTTGTTTTTTGTTTTTTCGAGACAGGGTTTCTCTGTGTAGCTTTGTGTCTTTCCCGGAACTCACTTGGTAGCCCAGGCTGGCCACGAACTCACAGAGATCCGCCTGGCTCTGCCTCCCGAGTGCTGGGATTAAAGGCGTGCGCCACCACCGCCCGGCCGAACATTTTCTTAATTAGTGATTGATGGAGAGGGCTCAAGCCCATGGTGGATGCTGCCACCCCTGGCCTGGTGGTCTTGGGTTCTGTAAGAAAGCAGGCTGAGCAAGCCATAATGAGTAAGCCAGTAAGCAGCAGCACCACCACCACCCCATGGACTCTGTATCAGCTCCTGCTTCCAGGTTCCTACCTGGTTTGAGTTCCTCTCTTGACTTCTCTCAATGGACTGTGATTCAGAATATGTAAGCCAAATAAACCCTTTCCTCCCAAGTTGCTTTTGGTCATTGTGTTTCATCACAGCAATAGTAACCCTACCTAAAACAGCCAGTGCACCTAATAAATAAGACGGTGGCTAAAAACAGTAACCCCAATGGCTCCGCTCCTTAGCAACGATGGAACATATTTGAAGTAACACCTTCCCTTGAAGAAGTACTAGTGAGGAGCTGATGAGCCGGGACCTACCTCTGCTGCCTGGCAGCGGCTCCTGCAAGCCAAGCACTCGGCTCCATCTCGGTACTTAAGCCTGCCATTTGGTGCAGATGGGAAGAAAAATGGGAACCAAATTCCCATCCTGGAGCAGCCTGGCTTTCTGCGGCTGCCACTCCATAAAGAAATAAAATGAGACTCTCTGTTGTGGGTCCACTCCGTGGATATGGCCTGGGGAAGTGCGAGCCACCCTCCGTCTCCCACCCTCATCCGCAGCAGATTCCACCAGCAACTCTGGTTACTGTGGGAGCAGAGAACAGGAGCCCTGGACCTGAGTTTGGCGACTGCCTAGAATGACCAGCTTCCTCCACGCTCCACACCCTTCACTGCTGTCAAGCCAGTGAAACAGAACCAAACCAGCCTGAGCTTCACTAACCCATTCGTGCCCTTGGGCTCCAGGGTATACTAAAGCATCCACAGATGGATACAGCCCTATGGACAAGGAGAAGCAGATTTCTGAACTTCCAGTGATAACCAGCAGGGGGAGCCTGGAACAATAGAGTCTGGGAGCCTAGAGAAGACTGGATCCAGGAAGAGGGGGAACCCTTGTACACAATACCCACTGACACACTGTAACTACCTTTAATAATATAGTCATTACTACGGGGAACAATAATTATTCACACAATAATCTCCTCTTATGAAAAGGAAAAGTCTCTCCCTGTTAGTGGAAGAAACTAGTGAAAAAACAGAACTTTTTAGTTCCAGCTTAAGGGATTGTGCACACTGGGACTACAGCGCTCCCAAAGCAGCCTCCCTTGCACTTTCTTACCTCTCCTTGCTCTCCCACTCCTTGAGTTTTAGTTGCCTACTACAGCTATAACCATAGCAACCTAGCTGGTGGGAGATTATGGAAACTCCTACACATCCTTTGAGGTTCAGGTGAGACTTCACCTCATCCATGAGGCCACCTCTAACACCCTCTTCAGCTTCAGAGGAGGCTGTCTCACTGTGACTACACTGAAATCCCGTGCACATCTGTACTAGGACTCCTGTCTCAGTCTCAAAACTCTGCCGAGGGGACTAGCAAGGTAGCTCAGCAGGTAGAGGCACCAGCCACCAAGCTTGACGACCTGAGTTCAATTCCCAGGACCCACAGGGTGGAAGGAGAGATTTGACTCCTGCTAGAAATTGTCCTCTGGCTGCCGCTTGTGTGTCATATCATATGCACACATTCATGTGCTGCAAGCCGCAGGGAAAAGTAATTGAACCCAGCTACTATCACAAAAGCTACTACTTGGAAAAGTCAAGGACTTTTCTGAAGGTCAAGCCATGGCTTAAGAAGTCTTGGTGAGCTGGGCGGTGGTGGTGGTGGTGCACGCCTTTAATCCCAGCACTCGGGAGGCAGAGCCAGGTGGATCTCTGTGAGTTCGAGGCCAGCCTGGGCTACAGAGTGAGATCCAGGAAAGGCACAAAGCTACACAGAGAAACCCTGTCTCAAAAAACCAAAAAAAAAAAAAAAAAAAAAAAAGAAGTCTTGGTGAGCTGGGCGGTGGTGGTGCACGCCTTTAATCCCAGCACTCGGGAGGCAGAGCCAGGCGGATCTCTGTGAGTTCGAGGCCAGCCTGGGCTACCAAGTGAGTTCCAGGAAAAGCACAAAGCTACACAGAGAAACCCTGTCTCGAAAAATAAAAAAAATAAAAAAAAAAGTCTTGGTGATATTTTAGCTTTTGTATATATATTAGCTGGTTCCTAAAATGATTTTCTTGTGTGCTTCCAAGAACTCCTAACAGTGTATTTATCTAAAATGCCTACCAAGCATCCAAGGCCAAAGAAAACAACACCTGTCTCCTAGGTCAGGAGGACAGCTTTATTTCTTGTGCAATTTAGGGTGACACCCTCCTTTCTTATACAACCTTACTAACAGACCCCTAACTTCTTACCTAACCTCTTTTAGGAATGTAGGCTGAGCACATAGATCCCCTTTTTGATATACAAACCGGTCATTAGCACTCAGTTGACCTCTCCCATTTTGGGTTGTAAGAAAGCCTGATGGTCACTGCCTGAGGAAAATTCTTACCTGCCTTTATGACCCTGTAGAATTCAAGCCTGGTGACCTTGCTTGGCCAGAGGATCAATCACTATTGCTTGGGTTTATAACTGGATTCCTGAGAGACTTGGGGAGAACTGAGAGAGTCTGAGAACTGAGCGGGAGGAGGAGGATTTTGACTAGAGAACTTGAGGACGAGACAGAGAAAAGAGAACAGAAGAACTAGATGGGTAAGAACTGGAGAGGAACGAACTGAGATGGGGAAGAACTAGATTGAAGGGCTAAAAGAGAGTACTAGAGGAACGAGATGGAAGGTGAGGAAGAGCCAGATGGGGAAGAACAAGATGAGAAAGGAGGAGATGGGAGAGGAGCTAAGACGGGAAGGAACTAGATGCCTGAGAACCTAGATGGGGTGGAACTAAGACGAAGGAATTAAGATAGAACTTAGAGGAGACAGCAGATAAATCAGGCAAGAAAGGAGCTAGGCGCGAGAACAGAACTGAAGCTGTGTAAACAGGATGTTATTCCAGAGGACTAAAAGTAAGTGGACGAAAGAGCTCGGTGTGGGGAGATTCTATTTCCCAAAAATAGTTCTCGCCATTCGTAGTTTTCTCTCCTGAGCCACTGGGAAGTATAATATTAAGGCTGGTCCCTCCAATATTATATAAGAGACATGCATGCACAAACACAACAAATAAGTGTAATAAACCTAAAAAAAAACAACTCTAGCCGGGCGGTGGTGGCGCACGCCTTTAATCCCAGCACTCGGGAGGCAGAGCCAGGCGGATCTCTGTGAGTTCGAGGCCAGCCTGGGCTACCAAGTGAGTCCCAGGAAAGGCGCAAAGCTACACAGAGAAACCCTGTCTCGAGGAAAAAAAAAAAAAACAAAAAAAAACAAAAAAAAAACCTCTATTTGCTCGGCCTATATTTGCAGCCCTGGCGCATGTGCGCGGATGTGGGGTCGCATAGACACTGACCGGTGCATGTCCCACTCAGGAGTGCCAGACGCTGAAGGGAGGTGGGACTGTCTCAGGTGAGCCAGAGAGGCCTAAGATGCACTGGCAACACAGGGAGGAGGTGAATTCCATGTGCTCGGGCAGGAGAGCTGTGCCTGGCATGCAGGAAAGCCAAGGGAGGCAAGCTCGGGAGAAAAACAAGGGAGGTGGAAACTCTCCAGGAAGGACAGGAGATGGAGTAAAACATGAGAAGCTGGGGTTCAGATCCTTGAGACTGGCCAGGACAAAAGGTTCAAGACAAGCTTGTGTGTTGTGGAATAACCTTTTTGCACACTGTGAAGATGTGTCACTCTGATTGGTTTAATTAAAAGCTGAATAGCCAATAGCTAGGAAGGATTTCCAGGCACAGAGGACACTGGGAAGAAAAAGGGAGGAGTCGACAGCTGGACAAGCCACATGGCAGCACATAAATGAACAGAAATAGGTTAATTTAAGTTATAAGATCTAGTCAAAAACAAGCCTAAGCTATTGGCCGAGCTTTCATAATTTATAATAAGTCTCCATGTTGTGATTTGGAAGCTGGCTGGCAAGACAGGGAAAGACTCATTATACTTGTGAAAGAGGGCAGGAGTCCTGTTTTGTTTTTAAAAGGTATCTGGAACAAGGGCCCAGGACCTTAGCACAACTGACTCCATGATGGAAGTGCCATTCAGGCTGTAAAACTCAGCACTTAGACAGCACCACCTGCCAAAAATGAAAACAAAGACATAATCCACCACAGTCCATACAGTTCTGGAAAAGTCTCTAAATGTACTAACCTTGCTTTTTGGTTCCTGTAGTTCTACTTCTGCCTAACTGTTCTTTTTCTCTGAAGTATGTCAACCCAGAACATGGTTTTGTGATTAAAATCTCACCCTGAGAAAGGCTCAGGGCTATACTGGGATCCCGAACACCCAATGTGGTTGCCAGCCAGCTAATAAAGACTTTCTATTGGCTTAAACTCAGGTCCTAGCAGTCTTCTCTGGTGGATACCCCGCAACAGTATTGCCTGTGTCTTCTTGCAGAACTCCAGGACAAAGCCAAGGAATGATGTCTGTCCTTTGCATTGCCTCAGGGAGGGTAGAAAAGAATGCACCTGGTGCAAATAGCTTGCAATCACTTTCACCTTTGCCCTGCTTGATTACAGACGTCAACCCACTTTAAAGCAATGCACAGTGAAGCCCAAAGCCACCTGGACTCAGATCCCAGCTGTCCCACGAATAGTGTTGTGAGTTTTGTTTGTCTGTAGCCTTGGCTGGGCTGGAACTTGCTATGTAGATCAGGCTATCCTTAAATCCAGAGAGATCCACCTGCCTCTTCCTCTGAGTGCTGGGATTAAAGGCCACCATGCCTTTATTGCATGCATCCAATAAGGAATCAAAGGATTATTAAGAAAATTTAAGATAATATATGTGAAATAATCCTGACACAAGAAGTCACTAATTCCATCTTTAATTCTTATTTGATGCTCGCCAGAGATGTTTTATCATATGTTTTCTTCCTAGCCCATCTAAACAGCACCACATCTTATTATGTTTTTATTTTATTTGTTTGTTTGTTTGTGTACTTATTTTTGGGTTTTTGAGACGAGGTTTCTCTGCGTAGCCCTGGCTGTCCTGAAACTCACTCTGTAGACCAGGCTGGTCTCAAACTTGGAGATCTGCCTGCCTCTACCTCCCTAGTGCTTTATCATGTTTTTTGTTGTTGTTGTTGTTGTTGTTGTTGTTTTGGGGTTTTTGGTTTTTTTTTTTTTTTTGGTTTTTCGAGAAAGGGTTTCTCTGTGTAGCTTTGTGCCTTTCCTGGAACTCCCTCTGTAGCCTAGGCTGGCCTTGAACTCACAGAGATCCGCCTGCCTCTGCCTCCCAAGTGCTGGGATTAAAGGCGTGCGCCACCACCGCCCGGCTTATGTTTTTAAAATGGGGAGGGAAGGAGAGTGTTCAATGACTGTATCATTCAAAATTAGTGTGAAGTTCCTTTTCAGAGTCAGTGTGTGGTGATACCCAAAGATCACATGGTTCCTTGCTAGCTTTTGAACCGCACTCTTCCCTCTCTCCTCCGCTACCTGGTTGATGCAGTCTGTGCTATTATTTCCCCTCCTGCTTTTGCCTTTGAGTGATGAGGCAGTCGTGACTGTAGCAGGAGTATTTGTTTAGCCAGGCTATTCCACCAGCATTTCGTCCTTCTATATACTCTTTGTGCTCCAACTGGAAACTGGGCTTTCTTTCAGGACAGAGAGGACATTGTGATTCTCTCCACCTTCAGCAGACCTTGCTAGTTTTCTTGGGATACCAATAGGTGGTGGAAGCTATCCACAAACTGCTTCCCTGGGGAGCTCAGCCTTCTTAGTAAGAGACGTGGTTGGAAGGCTGAAGCAGCAGGCTGGAGATCTGTACAATTTCAGTTCCAAACTTAGCCATAAAACTAACCCAAATCAAGGGCTCCAGGGCAGACACATAGACTCAAATTTGAAATATGAAACCCTGAGGATGGCATCCTTCCTTTGTAGGATGACCAGCTTACCTGGGGATGTGGGTGTGATATGTCACATCATCTGTTCACCGCATTCTTATTCACAGAACAGGGAATGTAACAAAGGGCTGAGAGTCGTATGAAAACCAAATGCAAATCTGCACCAGGCACTCTATTTCCACACAGACAGGGCTGTCCATTCAGGCTCAGCAGCTGCACTTACCAGATGCCCCTTCCCCAGGTGCAGCACTGCGCATGCTCCGCACAGTACAAGGGGCAGCAAGAGCTGCAGCGATTCTGCAGGAAGTATGCCTGCATATTGCATCTTTAGGAGGCTGCATAGCAATCTAAAGATAAGCAGGACCCTGCTCTGGGGAAGGACACACACACACACACACACACACACACACACACACACACACACACTGCCACAGAAGCAGTTGGGATCCACTCCCAGTGTGTCAGTTAAGGGCCAAAGGTATCAGCAAAATTCAGTCAGCTTTCAGGCAGTGTGTCAACTCCTTTATAGTGAAAACGAGATGTAAGCATGCTGTGAAATAATCCTTCTGTACACTGTGTAAATATATGCCTCTGTGATTGGTTTCATAAATAAGCTGACTGGCCAATAGCTGGACAGGATAAAGTTAAGCAGGAAAGCCAATGGAGAATGATGAGATAAGGAAAGGTGGAGTCAGAGGAGTCACCAACCAGATGCAGAGAGAGCAGGAGATCAATGTGCCATGCTAATAAATTTACCGCCACATGGCAGAGCATAAATAAGGAATATGGGTTAACTTAAAATGTAAGAGTTAGTTAGTAATAAGCCTGAGCTATTGGCTGAGCATTTATAATTTATATTAAGCCTCTGAGTGATTATTTGGGAGTAGGTGGTCGGTCGGGACAGGAAAACTCCACCTACACAAGCATGTTGAGAAACAAGGTACACCAATGTTCTTGAACCAATGTTCAGGACACACCAAAAGTAAGATCAGAACTCTGACTGTAGCCAGCTGACTACTGAGAGAGATTTTGAGGATACCCCACTCTTTGTGGCACAAATCTCATCGTTGAAGTCACCCATACAATGGAATGGTCAACATATCCCAATGAATTCAAGTCTGTACATGTGTTATTGCCAAATGAACTTGAGTTCTAGCTGGATTTTGCCACTTGGTAGGCACATGACCTTAGGTAAGTCACTTAACCTCTTTGAACCCTAGTCCAGTTGTTTATAAATTAGGAGTAATAGTATTAGGATAAGGGTAGTTTGCAAACAAAGCAGAATTATAATACTGAGCAGCAAATACCTGGGGAAAGGTGATTGTATTTAAAGAGTTTTAAGGTCTTTATTGTGTTTGTGAGGAAAATAAAGCTGTTTTTAACACTGAACTTTGTTAAGATACTTACACCTTTGTAAATTGCCAGTACAAGAATGAAGATAGAATATATACCTTTTAGCTGCATAGAGTGATCTCTGTTTGTAATCTCAAATCCCAGTGCTCAGGGGCCTGAGGCAGGAGGATCCTGAGTTTGAGGTCATTTTAGGCTCATATGGAGTTTCAGGCAAGCATGGGCAATGTAGCAAGATTCTGGCACTAAACGAGCAAACTTCTGGGTAAGATAACAGAGTAGTGGCTGTCTATTCAAAAGCCAGAAAAGGAGAGAGTTGGAATTTAAAAAGAAGAAAAAGAAGAGGAGGAGGAGAAAAGTAAGAGGAGGAGGAGAAGAATAAGAGGAGGAAGAGGAAGAAAAAGAAGAGAAAGAGGAAGAAGAAAAAGAAGAGGAGGAGGAGAAGAATAAGAGGAGGAGGAAGAAAAAGGAGAAAGAGGAAGAAAAGGAAGAAGAGGAGGAGGAAGAAGAAGAGGAGGAGGAGGAAGAAGAGTTTATTTCAAAGATGGAAATAGACGAAAACCTCAAGAAATCCACAAAAACTGGCGGTTTAGCTCAGCTGGTAAAGTACTTGCCTAGCATGCACGAAGTCCTAGGTTCAATCCCTTATGCCTCATAAAACAAGTGTGGTATTGCACATTTGTAACCTCAGTACTCAGGAAATGGATTAGAAAAATAAATAGGAAACTTCAAGGGGATTGACAAATCAATACAAAAAATTGAATTGACAAGCTAAAACTCTATCCATTAGAAAACCATGAGAAACAAACAAAGAAAAAAGAAAGAGAAGAGAAAAAATCAGAAAAATCAGGCCGTGGGTGGTGGTAGTGGTGATGGTGGTACACACCTTTAATCTCAACACTCTGGAGGCAGAGACAGCTGGATCTCTACAAATTCAAGGCCAGCCTGGTCTACCTATTGAGCTCCAGGACAGCCAAGGCAACAAACAAAGTAAGACCCTGTCTCAGAGAGAGAGAGCGAGAGCACAGGGAGAAAATATATTTAGCACTAATTATTGATAAAAATCAAAATGTCTGACAGTGGCAAGAGTTGTCAAGAACAAAAGAAAATGGGAAAATGGAAATTCTCGAACTCAGACGATGGGGAGGAACACTGGGACACCCACGGGAGAACAACTGGTGGCATCTTCTGAAACTGTCATCTGTTTACGTCTGACTCAGCACTTCCTTTTCCAGGAATTTGCTGTTTAAAAAAAGAGTCTGAGCCGGGCGTGGTGGCGCACGCCTTTAATCCCAGCACTCGGGAGGCAGAGCCAGGCGGATCTTTGTGAGTTCGAGGCCAGCCTGGGCTACCAAGTGAGCTCCAGGAAAGGCGCAAAGCTACACAGAGAAACCCTGTCTCGAAAAACCACAAAAAAAAAAAAAAAAGAGTCTGGCACACGTCTTCAAGAACAGATTCGCAACTGATCATTGTAGTATCTTTTGGAATGTTGAAAAACAGAAAGCTGTGTTCATTTCTACCAGTGAGTGTGATGACTAAGAGTGACTGCCAACTCAACAGGGTCCAGAATCACCTAAAAGACAGATCTCTAGGCATGTCTGTGAAGGAGTTTCTAAATTGAGTTAATTGAGGTGAGAAATTTACTGTGGTGCTTTGAAAGAAAATGGCTCCCCAAAGGGAGTGGCACTATTAGGAGGTGTGGCCTTGTTGGAGGAGGAAGTGTGTTAATGTGGCGGAGGGCTTTGAGGTCTCTTTTGCTCAAGCTCCCCTCAGTGTGATGGCCAGTGAACTTCCTGCTGCCTTCTGGTCAAGGTGTAGCACTCTCAGCTCCGGCACTACATCTACCTGCACACCTTCACAATCATGGACTGAACCTCTGAAACTCTAAGTGAGCCTTTGCACGTCCATGTTTTCTTTGTAAGAGTTGCCTTGGTCATGGTGTCTCTTCACAGCAATACAAAATCCTAAATGAGACACCTGCCCTAAATGTAAGCTTTAATTAAATACTAACCAGGATGATGGACTCTGGCCAGGTCCATTCCGGGGTCCCCAGAAAATGGCGACGAGTCACATTTTGCAGAGGCATAAAAAGGCAAGTCTACCCATACCACATTTCCTATCAGGTCCAATCAGGGGCAGGCATATATGCTCACGTGCTTCCTGCCTGTGTACCTCCTACCTACGTGTAATCAAGCACATCCAGTGCAGTTGGGTCAAACAAACTTGTTTAGGGAAGTGAAAACATGTGGCTTGCTATCTTACATAAACAACAGCCTCCAGCATTTCAGGAAGTATCTGTCCTTGGGCTTACAGGTTAGAGGCATTTTTGTTTTACGGATCAATCAGGCACAGTAGTTTGGCTCTCACGCTCCTTGGTAACATGTCTCTATAGTTACTTTTCTTATTGCTGTAGCCAAATACCAGACAAGAAGTGACTTGAGGGAGGAACGGCTTCCTTTGTCTCACATTTAGCAAGGGGCACAGTCCATGATGGCAGGAAAGGCGTAGCAACGGGAGTCTGAAATAGTTGTGTCCACAATCAGGAAACAGAAAGACATTTTTTAGTAAGAAAATAGTACCTATATGCTTTCTATAAACACCAAAGGATGTTTCCCAAAGGTTCTGTAAGTTCTGGCAGTTAATATCCACAGGCAGAGGCGGGATGCCAAGCTGAAGCTTTCCTTGCTGTAGTTTCTACAAGGTCAAGGTAAAGTAGAGAGATGGCTGGCTGCAGCTAATACAGCATGTTGAGAAAGGGACCCATGGGGCCGGAGAAATGGCCCCGCGGTTAAGAGCATGTCTTGTCCTTGCAGAGGACCTGACTGCTTTCCAGCCCGTCAGGCAGCTCACAACTGCCTGAAACTCCAGCTTCGGAGACCCGGCACTTCTCTCACCCCCTAGGGCACATACACACACACACACACACACACACACACACACACACACACACACTCACACTCACACTCACACTAACAAGACAGTTAAAGAGAGAAAGTGCTGGGAAAATGAAAAGAGGCAAAGAGGAAGCGAAGATGGAGGCCCACAGAGGTTTTTCTGACTTGAACTGGGTGGTCAGTTCCACGCAAAGGTGCCACAGTAGAAACGGTAGAGATGTAAGGATGCTGTTGTATGTATTCCTTGGCGGGTTTGTAGCATTGTATTCATTTTTGTTGTTTGGGGAATTTAATAGATGGTTCTTTTTTAAAGATTTATTTTATTTTTAATTATGTGCATGGGGGGGGGTACACATGTGCATGCAGGTGCCTGCAGAGTCCAGAGAGGGTTTAAGATGCCCTGGGAGGGAGATACAAGTGGTTGTGAGCTGCCCAAAGAGGGTTCTGGGAACCGAACTCGGGTCCTCTGGAAAAGCAGCCAGTTCCCTTAACCTCTGAGCCATCTCTCCAGCCTCTCACTGATGGCTCTTGCTCTTGAGTCTCAGCATAACTCCCACATACGTGATTTTGCACCATGGTGCAAACATGGTTGTATGCATAGTCACTCAGTGTCCTTCAGAGCCAGCCCTGGAGGATCACGCACTCCAGGGAGGGATCCAGGCCCTGTAACAACAGTGTGTGTGCTTGGACAAGGTGTTTCGCTTCTCTACACCCTCATTTTCCTATCTGTACAATTGGGGTAATGGAGGAGCCTCCCCCACGGGGACATCAAGGAGCCAATTAGCAGCATGGTACCTAACACATGAAATGATTAACGAGCGGTGATTGTTCTCTGTGGAAAATAGTTGCATCATGAATTACAAATGGACCTATGAATACTGCCAACCAGATGGCAAGCAAGAAGAAAAGAGATTTCACCAAAGGTAAGACATTTTTCTTGTTTCTGAGAAATTTCAAGGGATGATAACTCTAATGACTTCTTAATTAGCCGGAAGCAATTGGTCCTCTCAGGGCCAGTCTTTGCAGACAAGTGCTGCAGTGTGCTCTCTGCTGATAGCCGGCTCCCAGCTGGCCGCTGTTCGCCACAACGGATTCCTCCTGCCACCTTCCTGAACCAGTCTGATCAGGACCCGTGGTTTCAAGAATCTTTTCTGTTTCCAAAAAAGCTAGCCAAGTCTGTAAGCTGAGAAGTTGGTTCTGACACTTACCAGCGTGAGAGCCAAAGCTACATTTGAAGTTTTAATTGCTGTGGATAAGAGAGCCATGAAACACAAATGCCTCTGATCTGCAAGCCCCTCTTGCCCAAGGACAGATAGTTCCTGAAATGCTGGAGGCTGTTGTTTATGGGAAATAACAAGCCACATGTTTCATTCCCCTAAACAAGTTTGTTCGACCCATCTGCACAGGATGTACTTGATTACTTGTGGGCGGGAGCTTCACAGGCAGGAAATACATCCCGATGTCCTCTTGCCCCTGATTGGATGTAGGCTGGTGTTATGTCCAGATGTATGCTTGCCCCTGAACGGACCTGATGGGAAATACTGCACACGGTGACTCAGGGCCATTTTTCTGGGGAACCAGAGATGAACCTGGCCAGAGCCCATCCACCTGGCCAGTATTTATAGAAGCTTGCTTTAAATGTGGCTTTAGCCAGGCAGTGGTAGCACACACCTTTAATCTCAGCACTCGGGAGGCAGAGCCAGGCAGATCTCTGTGAGTTCGAGGCCAGCCTGGTCTACAGAGGGAGATCCAGGACAGGCACTACGCAGTGAAACCCTGTATCAGAAAAACAAACAAACAAACAACAACAACAAATGTGGCTTTAATTGTGGTAGGGGTCTAGTAGTCTTATTCTGGTGGGATTAACAAAAGAAACAAATTAAGAGAAACTTGCTTTTCTTTCGGCAACCACCATGCCATCTGGGCTGAGGAAAACCCAGAGGCTTCCCGGCCAAGCATGCCCCTTCTGTTAGCACCAGAAGGACCGGGGAGGCCCAGGTAATGCTGGAGGAGTGAACCACAGGTTCACTCAGCTTTGACAACACCCGCCGGGTGACTTTGGGAAAGTTGATCTGAGGCATTGTCACTTAAAGAGGAGCTGGTGCTTCTGCTCAGCTGTCAACCTGGATTAACTGTGGACACTGGTCAGTGAACAGACATGGTAAATACTGCCAAAACCAAGACTGGAGCCGCTCCCATCAGTGACCTGGTGCAGTGAGAGACTACCAAGTTCTGGGGAGGGAAAACTCTAAACAGCCTGCCATCCTGAAGGCCAAGAGCTTCAGCAGAAGGACTGTGGAGAAGGACTTTTGGGGTGCCTGTCCTGGTGGCTTGAAAAGCCACTCAGGGAGGGTCATTAAAAGTTAACATCCTGCCGGGCGATGGTGGCGCATGCCTTTTATCCCAGTACTCAGGAGGCAGAAGCAGGGGGATCTCTGTGAGTTCGAGGCCAGCCTGGTCTACAGAGCGAGATCCAGGACAGGCACCAAAACAACACGGAGAAAACCTGTCTCGGAAAACCACCACCACCAACAACAAAAAAACTAACATCCTTTAAAAATAATGATGATGATGATGATGATGATGATGGTAAACATAAATTCTGAAACCAGATAATGGTGATGGTTGCACATGTAATAGTGGAGTTGATGCCAATGATGGGAAATATATGGTGTGTATAGGGGGAGGAGAGGGAGAGAGAGAAAGAGAGAGAGAAGCACTGATCCCTGACATCATCCAACTGCAGACACTGACTCAAGCTGCAATCCCATTGAATTATAGCAGAAAGGAATAATCTCTTGTGAATTAACAGGTGTACAACACACACACACACACACACACACACACACACACACACACACACACACGCGCGCGCGCGCGCCAGAAAAGACAAAGTACTCCAAGTCACACACAGAGGATGAAGTGAAGTGACCATTTAACTCATCCATGTGCACAGCCTCTAAGAATCCATTGTATGCCACTTGATAAAATGAAAATACCGAGTCCAACAGGGCCATTCTGTTATCAGTGGGACAGGAGACAGGCTCTTTAGTCGAGTATAACACCTACACTCCTAAGAGAAACAAGAAACTGTCATGACCAACTGTTTTCCTTTCCTCTAATTAAAGTCAGGCACTGGTGAGTTTTGATTTCCTATGTTTCCAGCAGAAATCAGACCGTGTTAATTAGAAGCCTTCTAATGTGTAAGATCTCTTGATCTGTATGTCAAGGAGATTCCAAAGCGGCCCCACAAGGACTGGAAGCTCACATTTGTTTGACCTTTAAGGTCTAGCAGAGAGAGGAGGATTTCTGTAGGGGAAAGGTCAGATGCCTATCTCAGTACAGTCACATGTTGCTTAATGAGGGAGCCAGAGTTGGAGAAACACATTGGTAGGTAATTTCATTGCTGTGAAAATATTGTGGTGCATACTTACATAACCAGGCTGGCTATGACATCACTAGACAATAGAGCCCTATGGGACCACCGATACACCCATGGCCCATTGTTGACGAAGAAGACTAGATGCTGGATAACTACGCATGTAATAGTTATTACCAAGGCATTATCACTGCTCCCAGCACTCTGGAAAACTCATAAATGTTTTTACATTTGGACCTCACAGCAATTTTATGAGGGCAGGTACTATTACTATCTCCATTTTATAGATGATAATCTGAGGCTTGGCGCTACCAAGGCCATTTCCCAAAAATCACGTGGCCAAAAGCAGCAGAGCCAGGATAAGAACTGAGGGTGGCATGGTTCCAAACCTTGTGCCAGTTGGACAACCTTTCTGTTCCACTCAAGTGGAAAACTGAGTCCAGTCAGTTTTTGCTCCACCCTTCAGATCTGCTTCCTCTGGGTTGGTTTTTATTTTTCAGCAGACTTGTTCCACATGGCAGCTGTGGATGCTCCATAGCTCTGCGTTTGCAAGATCCTTAGCATGTGTGGCCCCCAGAAGAAGAGTAGCTATACTAATAATTGTTCTGTGTGCAGTGGTTCCATGGAAAATGATTGCCAATCATTCTTCCCTTTGGGCAGACCACCCCTCTCACCAAGAGGGAGTGTTTATACCTCTCCTCTTGAATCTGAGATGATTTTTTGTTTTTTACTGAGACTCATTCCAGGATTTTCAGAGCCCAGGTCTATGAGATACTAGCAGCCTCTGTACTGATGACTTGGAAGGCAGCTATCACACTGTAGAGATTGTCTGGGCGAGCCACACAAGGCAGCCTGCAGGATGAAATGCCACATGGAAGGAGATGCCTCAGGTGACGGCCATCATCAAAGCCTCAGACATTACAGCTCCATGCAGACGCCAGCCTTAATTTTTCTGACAACGTTCTTTTATGGAGATAAAGATTTTCTCCCCAAACATTCACTGAGCTTATCCACAGACATAGTAACCATCCATTACCTTGCAAGCTCTTGGAGGACAGGACTGCTTCTTTTTCTAAACGCTCAAGGGATTGTTGTTGTTTTGTTTTGTTTTGTTTTGTTTTCAAGACAGGGTTCTCTGTGTAACAGCTCTGGCTGTCCTGGAACTCAATTTGTAGACCAGGATGGCCTGGAACTTACAGAGATCCGCCTGCCTCTGCCTCCTGAGTGCTGGGATTAAAAGTGTATGCCACCACCACCTGGCTCAAAGTATCTTTTAAATAAATGAATTGTGACAGAGCCAGCAACATCAGGATAATAGCAAATTGATTTCTTTTTTTTTTTTTCTTTCTTTTTAAAAAGAAAGAAAATTTTTTTTTAAATTTTTTTTTTCCTCGAGACAGGGTTTCTCTGTGTAGCTTTGCGCCTTTCCTGGAACTCACTCTGTAGCCCAGGCTGGCCTCAAACTCATAGAGATCCACCTGGCTCTGCCTCCCGAGTGCTGGGATTAAAGGCATGCGCCACCACCACCCAGTGCAAAATTGATTTCTGAAAAAATTAAAGTTAATGATAAAGAGTATGTAGAAAACTAAAAGTAATATATAAAATTTAGTTATTATTAGTTTACCTTGTGCTTTGTTTTTATTTATTTGTTTTGTTGTTTTGTTTTAGAGATGGGATCTCACATGGAACGCAAGCAGCTAACTATGCAGCCCAGTCTGGCTTTGAACTCACAAGCATCCTGCCTCAGCCTCCTAAATGTAAGCCCCGTAAACACATCGAGTTACAGCTGGGTGTGGTGACACACACTAGTAATCCCCCACACACACACACATACACACACACACACACACACACACACACACACACACACACACACACACTGAAGCATTAGGACTGAGGGTTCAGGCCACCTGAGCATCATAAGAAGTTCAAGGTCAGCCTGGGCGATTTAGCCAGACCCTGCCTGGAACAGACTAATAAATAAAGCAGTTCATGAATTTATTCCTTAATTTACTAACTATCCAACCCCATCCCCAAGCAAATTTACAGGTGCTTTAAAAAAAATTTTTTTTTATAGGGACTGAAAAGATGGTTCCGTAGTTAAGAGCACTTGCTGTCCTTCCGGAAGACCTGGGGTTCAATTCCCACCACCCACATGGCAGCTCACAACCATCTGTAACCCCAGTTTTAAATGACCCAACGGCCATAGGTGCACCAACATTCATGTGGGTGAAATATGCATACACATAAGCTTTTTAAAAAAAAATTATTAAATAAATGGGCCAGGCGGTGGTGGCGCACGCCTTTAATTCCAGCACTCAGGAGGCAGAGGCAGGCGCATCTTTGTGGAGTTCGAGGCCAGCCTGGTCTACAGAGTGAGATCCAGGACAGGCACCAAAACTACACAGAGAAACCCTGTCTCAAAAAACCAAAAAAGGGGTTGGGGATTTAGCTCAGTGGTAGAGCGCTTGCCTAGCAAGCACAAGGCCCTGGGTTTGGTCCTCAGCTCTGTTTAAAAAAAAAAAATTATTAAATATAAAGGATAAAATACAGATAAGAAATTCGGGCAAAGGTAAGCAAGTATCCAAACAATTTATTAATCTGTAACTTGATTTCAACATACCATTTCATCTTAACTTTGCAAAGCCAAGATCCAGTACATTGTACTTATTTCAACAGTGACTGTCTCTAAGCATAATGTCTTTAGCATAAATAGTTCATCACTAGTGCCAAGAAGCAATAAAATACGTTAGTGTCTCCCGGGAAGAGACACGGAGGTCTGTTGTAAAGGAGCTACAGAGCAGTCACCTTCATTCCATTGGCTGGCTGAAGTCAAGCCTGGGCAGTCAGGAAGCTTACGCATGTGAGATGCCCTCAGATATCCAGGAGGCTGCAACACATGTACTGTGGAGAACCCATGCACTCTGCTGTGCAAACAGGTAGGACAGGGGTGGGTGTGGGTGTGGCTGGGGGCCCAGACAGGATGGAGGCTCCAGGTTCACAGCCAGGAGTGAGAGGAGGCCTAGGCAGTGAAGGGAAGAACTCACCACATCCTCGATTGCTGGAAGCAGCCATCTGGACCATATGACCACAGACCCTGCCAACTTCCTAGGCTTCCCATCCCCACACCTGTAAGATTAAGATGTAAAGAAGAAAATTTCAGTTGCTCTCCCCATCATGAAATTAGACGATCCCTAAAGTCCAAATGCCACCTTGTCCTCACATGATAGTAATAAAATCTAATTGAACATATGGAGACTTAAAGTCACAGATAAATCTAGTATCCCAAGATTTGCATTATATGACCTCATAGCTAATGAATTTTCAGAAATACTACCTGAACAAAAACACTGTTATACTTAAGTAAAAGATTAAACAGGATTAATACACTTCCATTTTATGAATTTCAAGATCATCTTTTTAAATTATATCTTGCCGGGTAGTGGTGGTGCACACCTTTAGTTCCAGCACTCGAGGGGCAGAGGCAGGCAGATCTCTCAGTTAGAGGCCGGCCTGGTCTACAGAGTAAGTTCAGGATAGCTAAGGCTGTTATACAGAGAAACCCTGTCTCGGAAAAAAATATATACATATATATAATTGTATCTTATTACTCAACAATAAAAATAACAGTTTTAATATGTGACATCATGGATGGATCTCAGTTACCCTGAGTGAAAAAAGCCCAAGCACAAAGTTAACGGTCCAGTGCTCCTACCCCTTCCCAGGCAACCACTGATCTTCTCTGACTGTAGACAGAATATTTAACATGATTGGAATGCTTGTAGGGGCTCTCCTATGTTTTAATTTTAAATGGATTTTAGGAACTCAATACAGAAGCATAATATGACTCTCTGGATGCAATTTGTAATTGTTCTTTTTTTTTCCCCCGAGACAGGGTTTCTCTGTGTAGCTTTGTGCCTTTCCTGGATCTCACTTGGTAGCTCAGGCTGGCCTCCAACTCACAGAGATCCTCCTGGCTCTGCCTCCCGAGTGCTGAGATTAAAGGCGTGCACCACCACCGCCTGGCTAATAATTGTTCTTTTAATCACCTTCTTTGGAAAGAGAAACTCTTGGGGAAGCAAGCACTTCAGAAGAGAAAGCATGGGAAATGTGTGTCAGTGCAACCAGAACAAAGGTCTCTTATTCTAGAGGCATCCATGTGTTTGAAAAGAAGCCGCCTAGCTCCCTTTATGTAACAGCATGAATACACTCGGTGAAAAATTCAAGATGCTTTCATTTTTCAGAGAACTAAGCTGATGTGCAGCAAGATGAAGGCCACATATCATTTACTTGTGCAGAATCTAAAGTTGGGCGAGAGAGATGACTCACAGTTAAGAGAGCATATTGCTCTTGCAGAGGATCAGAGTTCATCTCCTAGAACCTACACTGGGTATCTCACAAATGCCTAGAACTCCAGCTCTGGGGGATCTGACACACTCACACTCATATACACACACGCAAACACATTCTGTCTTGGTCAGTGTTCTAATGCTGTGAAAAGACATCATGGCCACAGAAATTTTTGTAAAAGAAATTATTTAATTTGGGCTTGCTTACAGTTTCAGAGGTTTCATCCATTATCGTCGTGGAAGGGAGCATGGTGTCACTCAGGCAGATGTGGTGCTGGAGAAGGAGCTGAGAGCTCTACATCTGGGACTAGCAGGCAGCAGGCAGCGTCAGCCACTGGGACTGGCTTGGGCTTCTGAAACCTCCAAGCCCACCCTTAGTGGCCTACTTCCTCTAACAAGGCCACACTTCCTAATCCCTGTAATACCAAGTAATACCATTCCCTGAGGACTAAGTATTCAAACTTAGTCTAGGGGGGCCATTTCTATTCAAATCACCATAATACATGCACATAATTAAAATCAATCTCTAAGTTGTCTTTACATCCTGAAATTAACTTTTCTTCTTTTCTAGATAGTGAAGTTTTCACAGCTGAGTTTCATGCACATGGTGACTTAATTTTTGTAGGCGTAGATCAGCAATTCTAGATGTATCTCAGAGTCTCACTAAAGGATCCCTTCATGGTGGAGTAGTTGAAACACTTAAACCTTAAGATTAGTGATTGTTGGGGCTGGAGAGATGGCTCAGTGGTTAAGAGCACTGACTGTCCTTCCAAAGGTCATGAGTTCAGTTCCCAGCAACCACATGGTGGCTCACAACCACCTGTAATGAGATCTGGTGCCCTCTTCTGGCCTGAGGGACACATGCAGGCAGAATGCTGTATACATAATAAATAAATCTTAAAAAACATAAAACAAACAAACAAAAAGATTAGTGATTGTCCATGTCTCATCTTACTGTGGTCACGTGAGCAGCAATGGAAAATGAGGTCAGACTACCTGCTAAAATATGGATGATGAGAAAAAAATATGAAAAGTTTGATTTTGGATGGTGGGTAAGAACTCTAGGTTGGGGCAGGTGTTTTTTGCATGTGTATGAGTGTTTGGTTTGCACATGTGTCTCTGCACCACCTGGATGCTTAGTGCCCATGCAGGTCAGAAAAGGGTGTTGGGGCTGGAGAGATGGCTCAGTGGTTAAGAGCACCGACTGCTCTTCCAAAGGTCCTGAGTTCAGTTCCCAGCAACTACATGGTGGCTCACAACCACCTGTAACGAGATCTGGTGCCCTCTTCTGGCTTGCAGGGACACATGCAGACAGAATATTGTATACATAATAAATAAATCTTTAAAAAAAAAAAAAAGACTTCACATTTAGCCTGCTGGTGGTGGCACACGCCTTTAATCCCAGCACTCGGGAGGCAGAGCCAGGCAGATCTCTGTGAGTTCGAGGCCAGCCTGGTCTACAAAGCGAGTTCCAGGAAAGGCACAAAGCTACACAGAGAAACCCTTTCTTGGAAAAAAAAAAAAAAGGTGTTGGATGTCCCAGATCTGGGATTATGGACCCTTGGGAGCCATCATAGGGGTGCTGGCCATGGCAGCCAGGTCCTCTGCAAGAGCAAGTGCTCTTAACTGTTGAGCCATCTCTGCAGCACATGTAGTGGACAATACCAGTAGTTGCAAGTTTTGCCCCCTCTTTCAATGTGGCCATTTGATTCGGGTGGGGCAGGCTTAGCTGGAATTCTAGGATAGTCCAGTCCCCCTGAACCACAATCTTTCCAAAATGGGCCTGCAATCCAACCTAAGACATCCAGGTTCAAAGAGATTTGGGGATGTCTGAGCAGAGGAAGTTTCCTTTCCATCAGTGGGAATACCACAAGGCACTCTCTTCCATCCAACAGTGGTCATAAAGATAAGAGGTCTGACTTGGAAAGTAGCCATTTTTTTTTACAAGGGGTGGCATCTGGAGCTGCCAAGAACACTCTCTGTAAGCAATAAAACCAGCACAAAAGGCTTCAGATAGAGAGAGCTTACCCAGCATGCTTAGCAACCTGGATTTGCTCTCCAGCACCAGAGGCAAATTAACAATAGGAAAAAGCCAGTAAATAGCTAAGGGCAAAGAAAAAATATGGAGAGAAACAAGTTCTTACCTGAAATCATTTGAGCCATTAGGCTGAAGCACACTTCAAGCCAGATTTCACTGTACTCGTGGGTAAATAAGCCAGTGACATTCCTTTGTTGCTTAAATGGGTCTGTTTGTTTGTTTGTTTGTGGATTTGGGGTTTTTTGTTTGTTTGGTTGGTTGGTTGGTTTTTCGAGACAGGGCTTCTCCGTGTAACCCTGGCTATCCTGGAACTCTGTAGACCAAGCAGCCTGTCTCTGCCTCCTGAGTGCTGGGATTAAAGCTGGGTGCCACTGTTAATCCCACCTGTCGAGAATAAAGGCACTGCAATAGTTTAAAGCCAAATTTGAAGCAAGCTTTAATTAAATACTGGCCAGATGGATGGACTCTTTGGCCAGGTCCATCTCTGAGTTTCCAGAAAGTGGCCCCAAGTCACAATTTACAAGGGCTGAAAGTATTTCCCATCAGGTCCAATCAGGGGCAAGCATACATCCTGACTATTTCCTGCCTATAAACCTCCTACCCACATGTGATCAAGGACATCCTGTGCAGATGGGTCAAACAAACTTGTTTAGGGGAGTGAGAACACGTGGCCTGTTATCTCCCATAAACAACAGCCTCCAGCGTTTCAGGAACTATCTGTCCTTGGGCAAGGGGGGCTTGCAGATCAGAGGCATTTGTGTTTCATGGGTCCCTTAGCCACAGTAATTAGAACTTAAATTGTAACTTTGGCTCTCACACCAGTATATCAGGCTTAAAAGGGTCTCATATTTATTTACTTACTTTGTTTGGGATGGCAGCATGTAAGGTATATTGCCTACACGTATGTAAGACAACTTACTTCTAGAAGTCAGTCTTTCCTTCTATCATGAGAGTGAATCTCTGGGATTGAAGACTCACTGTCAGATTTGGCAGCAAGCACTTTTACAAAAAAAGATGATCCAAGATATAAATGATTAAAATGATAAATTGTATGTTATAGAAATTATATCACGCCGGGCGGTAGTGGCACAAACCTTTAATCCCAGCACTCGGGAGGCAGAGGCAGGCGGATCTCTCTGAGTTCGAGGCCAGCCTGGGCTACCAAGTGAGTTCCAGGAAAAAGGCGGAAAGCTACAGAGAAACCCTGTCTTGAAAAAAAAAAAAGAAAAAAAGAAAAAAAAAGAAAAAGAAAAGGAAAAAAAGAAAAAGAAATTATATCACAAGAACTAACATCTGACAGAGGGAAAAAAATGTTCAACTTAGTATGTGTGAAGCCTCTGAGTGTCTGTTGTTGCAGGCCCTGGAAAGGTCAAAGGCATTCAAGACCTATCTTTGCCCCCTGAAGACCTTTCCTCCAGCTTTGTGCAGGAATCCTGCCTTCATTCCAGCCTAGCTCAGTGGCTTTCATTCTCAGTTTCCTGAGAGAGAGGGAGAGAGAGGGAGGGAAGGAGAGAGCGAGAGTGCTCACTCAATGCAGTACTTATTCTATACCAAACACTGTGTGTTGGGTTGGAGCCTCCAGCTTGCCCTTGCATGATCCCGAAAGCCGGTCCTGTCTCTCCAAACCCCGCTCCCTCAGAGAATCTCCGAACAAAGGGAGGGACCAAAAAGCCCAGTCTGCATGCATTGGTGGCCACTGCAGCTCTTCCCCTGCAGTTGCCAGCAGACCAGTTCTAGCAGACTCACACCATCACCCTTTGCCTGCTGCAGGCCGCAGGAATATATCATAAGAACTCAGCCAGTTATGGCAAAGTCATTACCTGAAGGGATCAAGGATTTCCTCCAGAGGAAGCCAAATTCCAAGGAGTTTTTGGTGTTACTTGGCTTGTTATATATCAGCTGTATTCTGTTATGAAAATCATGTGTGCCTTCACAGTTTTCCCAATTGACTTTTCTCTAAGAAGGGCTAACAGTGTGGACCGATCACTCTCTGGACATACACATTCCAGGTATTTAGAGAACAGCCTCAGGAAAGGCTTTCTCTGGAATCAGATATCTCCCTTAGCCACTTTCAAGGACTACAGGAAACACCACCCAGGTGGGCGCCCAACTTCTAAGGATAACAATGATAACAGCCCACACGCAAGTCTCCTGACTTATGGTAAATTCCACAAGGAGACACCGCCTAGGTGAGGTGGATGTTAAGTAATAGCTTTACACAATTTGGCTCGGACCCTCCCTTTATACTGGAACTTCCAGGGCACGAGATGAAGAAGAGAAAAGAGAATGGAAGAACTAGATGGGTAAGAACTTGAGAGGAACAAACTGAGATGGGGAAGAACTAGATTGAAGGGCTAGAAGAGAGTACTAGAGTAATGAGATGGAAGATGAGGAAGAGCCAGATGGGGAAGAACAAGATAAGGAAGAACAAGACGAGGGAGAGGGAAATGGGAGAGGAGCTGATATGGGAAAGAACTAGATGGATGAGAACCTAGAAGGGACAGAACTAGATGAAGGAATTAAGATAGAACCTAGAGGGGACTGCAGATAAGTGTAGAGAGAAATCAGTCAAGAAATGAGCTAAATATGAGAGCAGAATATAAGCTTGTAACTGACACAGAATAATAAAGTATATGGACTAAAAGAGTTTCATGTACATAGATTCATTTCTTTTCATCAAAGATTAATTATCAGCTGGTTGTAGATTCTTCCCAGACCCTGGGAGGGGACTATTGAGGGGCTGGACACGCCCCCCCCCAGTTCCCAATACTTGCCTACAGGCTGTATAATCTCTCTGCTTTAGTTTGGGCACGTAGCTTCTCCGGCTTCTGGGACTGGAGAACTCACCTGGGAGCTGCTTTGTTCAAATAAACTTGTTCTTCTACTTTTTCATTTCAGCTTGATCTGGCTTTCTATGTTGTCAGAGAAACCCATGATTGGGGTACAGAAAACCTATTACTATGCAGAGTAAATTCTGTTGCCATCTGATTTTCTTTTATTAGCTATCTTTCTGTCATCCTCATTTTGTGGGTGGAAATACTGAGGGTTAGGGAGTAATCGAGCAGATGTGGGCAGGGCTGGAACTCCTTAGGGGCCACGTTCAGGGTTAAAGCCTCCGCTGACATTAGTTATCAGTGGAGGAAGCCAAAGAGAGGTCCGAAGCCTCTAAGGCATAAATAAGTTCTCACCAACAATTCCTCCTCTCTAGGCAACAAAACCAGAAGAACAAACAGTGGTTAGCAGCACGTTTGCTCCTATGTCAACTGAAAACCCAGGACCTTTTATTTCTGATTAGACTTTTCCTAACAAGAGACTGGAGAGACGGCTCAGCAGTTAGGAGCACTTGTTGCTCTTGCAGAGGACCCAGGTTCAGTTCCCAGCACCTACATGGTGACTCACTACTGTAACTCCAGTTCCAGCGGACCTGACACACCCTTCTGACCTCCTTGAGCACCAAGCAAGTATGTGGTGCACCTACATACATGCAAGTAAAAACACTCATACACATAGAACAAAATTAATTAATTGAATAATTAAAAATTTCCCAGCAAGCTCTACTTTGAGGAAGAAAAGGGATGGCCAGCCTTACTCAGTTGTGTTGAACTGTCACTGTATATACTATGCTATGGTGGTCCTCAGTGGGCAAAGAAAATGAGATGGAAATGGGGACTAAAAAGGAATTTGAAGGATCCTGAATGGCCTAAATGCTGTGACTTTTAAGAAAGATGGTGTCTTAGACAAGTGTCTGAGATAAAGGTAGGTCTGAGATATAATGTGAAGGGCTTTTGATGACATGGACTAGGTGTACTCCAAATCCTAAAATGGAATAGTTATATAAAGATATAATGTAAATATAGATGTCTGGAGATTGCCAGGAACACATTATCAAAATGATCAGACTGGTACCCATTACCAAACTCCGAAAACAAAGCATGAAGAGAAACTGATGAAACTGTAGCTAAACATAAGCACAAGGCAACATCGTCCATGCCTAACGCCCAAGTCTTCCTTTGGCATTGAGTACCATGCAGGCTTCCGTTGTATCATCTCATTTAACCATCCTCTGTGAGGTAGGCATAGGCAATAAAATGAAGCTCGGGAAGGCAGTTAATTCACCAAGATCTCCCTCACTATCGGTAACTGATTCTTGATACAGCTTCCCCAGAGAAATAACTATGAGCCCTTGAGACTGAGAATAGAACCTTGGCTTGTTGGGCCAGAAATAGAAACCTTAGACTCTGATTTTAAGCTATCACAGTCAGACTCTTAAGGTCCTGTAACTGCAAGCGCCGGGTTAATTCTCTGAGCAGATGTAGCTCCCACCATCTGGTCGAAAGGAATTGCTGAGCAGTCCAGTAACTAGTTATCATAAACAACAGCAGCTTTGAAACATCTCCTAGCTCTTGCATCATCTATAAACAGATTGACTCACTCAACAGATGTTCGCTGATAGCATGCTATGTGTTGGCCACTGTATAAAGGTAAATGGAACACTGTCTTTCAAAGAACTTCTTGTCTGTTGGGGAAATCAAAATGGTACTTGAACAAATCTGCCTTAAAAAAAATTCATGAAAATTACCCTGGAGGTGAGCTGTGATGGCTGCGTAGAAACTCTTGAAGAACGTTTTAGGAAGAAAAGATTCTAGACAGAAGAATTGGCATCTGCAAGGTTGTAAAAATAATGAAGTCTGTTTACAGAATAGCACCAGACTTTCTGGAGTTACAGTGGATGAGAGGAAAGCACTGAGCAGGAAGTGAAACTCTAGGGTAATGTAGACATTGGGAAGTCATTAAAACACAATGTGGGATCAGGGACACGGCTCAGTTGACCTTGAATGCATGACACTCTGGGTTCAGTTCCCAGCACCCATATCAGGAAGCTTACAGCTGCCTGTGACTCCAGCTGTGGGGCCCAATGCCCCCTTCTGGTATCCTTGACACCAGGCACACATATGGTGCACATATATACATACATGCAGGCAAAACACTCATATACGTAAACTTGATAAAATACTTTTTTTAAGAAAAATCTTGGAATGGACTAACCTGAGTTGAGTATGATCACTTGCTGTGTGGTTTCAGGAAAGTCACTTCACTGATTACAGCCTTAACTTCCCCGTCCAAAAACCAAACTTCATGGAATTGTGGGGCTAAGTCATTGAGGTAATCTATTTAGATTCCTTATTCCAATGTACATGGACATTGCTAACCTGTAATAATAGAAGCTGCAAGAATAACTACTGTGTTAGTAACACTTTGAAATAAGGAGCCAGAGGGATGGCTTACCTACTGAGAGCACTTGTTGCACTGGTGATGCTGGACACCTTTAACCCCAGCACTCAGGAGGCAGAGGCAGATGGATCTCTGAGTTCAAGGCCAGCCTGGTCTTCAGAGAGAGTTCCAGGACAGCCCGGGCTACACAGAGAAACCCTATCTCAAAAAAGAAAACAAACAAACAAAAAAGAGCACTTGTTGCTCTTGCAGAGGGTCCAGATTTGGTTCCTAACACCCAGCACGGTGGCTCACAACTCTCTGTAACTCCAGTTTCAGGGAATCAACTCTCTCTTCTGACCACCATAGGCAGCAGGCACACTTACGATGCACATACATACACAGGCAGGCAAAGCACTTGTACGCATAAAATGAAATCAATAAATACTTTAAAATTTTATCCTAGGAACAGCAATGGCCTTAATATATTATTCACCTGATAGTATATGTTAATTTTTAATAGTATTTGGGAAAGAGATTCGGTAACAACTGTTACAGAGTTCTATAGCTATGAAACATTGGGATTTACCGTTCCTTCCTCTGCACTTTATACGTTTCTTTAAAATTTATTTAGAGTATGTGTGTGAATGTATGTGTGAGTATATATCTGTTCTTGCGTGTGCACGCAGGCCAGACATGTCCATTAGGTAGACATGTCATGGCACATGTGTGGAGGTCAGAGGACAATCTGGGGGAGTCAGTCCTCTCTTTATACCATCTGGGGCCCAGGAACTTAACTCAGGTCATCAGGCTTGGCGGCAAGCTCCTTTTCACAAGGAGCCCTCTTGCCAGCCCCTCTCTGCCCCCTGAGATGCCTCTGCTGTGTACCCGTCTCAACGCTTCGGTCTTTCTCCCTTGTGGCTCTGCAGAAGATGATCCTCACCAGACTGAGCTCTTTATGAGCAAGGTTATAAAGTCATTTTCCCTTTCCCCAGCAAGACTTGCCAAAGTTACAGATTTTGCAGGTAGTAGTCACTCATATGTTTGCCAAAAATGCGATTTTCTTATTTTTAACATCAGATTTCCTTGTTAGTGAATATCTTGACAGTTTTGCAAACTTTTTACAAAGCTTCAGAGCTAGAAGGAACCAGAAGAACCTAATGCTCTTGTTTTACAGAAGAGGATCCTGAGACCAGCGTGGTTGCCAGATCTACAACTAGAATTTAATTTCCATTTGTGTACTAATCACTCATCACTTATTTTTGTAAGCAGGGTCTCCTGGTATAGCCTGAGCACATATTTTGATGTCAAGAAGTGCTAACCCTAGAGAAATTTGAATTTCTGCCAATTGCCATTTCTACTTTTTTTTTTTTTTTCAGTTTTTCCAGACAGGGTTTGTCTGTGTAGCTTTGGTGCCTTTCCTGGAATTCACGCTGTAGCCCAGGCTGGCCTTGATCTCACAGATATCTGCCTGCCTCTGCCTTTCAAGGGCTGGGATTAAAGACGTGCGCCATCACCACCACCACCACCACCACCACCACCACCACCACCACTGCCGCCCAGCCCACTTTTTTTTTTTTTTTACAATTTTTTTAAAGTGTCATTTTGTCTTATTTAACACTTTGATAGAAAAGACAGTAGACTTGCTTACATTTCCCACAAGCATGAGTGTCCAGGGCTCTGTTTCCATTCTTAGGGCTAGTCTCTTCTGACTAGATATTCCCAAGGCACAACTAATCTGCTGATGTCTTTAAATATTTCACATATCACCCTTGAGAATACACAGAGAGAATTAGGATTAGATGGCATGTAGCAGTGCAGAGAACAATTCAGGACAAAGGACTGAAAAACAATTTCAAGGACTGGGGGAAATTACATAATTATAAAAGTACAATACAAAAGCAAAAACAGTCATGTAAGATGTTATTGGGGTAAACTGAGTAAAGGATGCCTAAAACGTCTCTGTACTTTTTTTTCCCCTGAGACAGGGTTTCTCTATCAGCCCTGGTTGTCCTGGAACTCGCTTTGTAGACCAGGCTGACCTCAAACTCAGAGATCCACCTGCCTCTGCCTCTCAAGTGCTGGGACTAAGCTCCACCACACCTGGAGTAAAAAGTTGCTAGGTGTGTGGGATGTGTGTGTGTTTGTGTGTGTGGGGGGGGATTTGGTTTAGTTTCTTTTAGTTTTTGAGACACAGTTATGTCATACAACAACAAAAGTGCTCAGACAGACTCCAAACTTGTACCGCCATCCTGGGGGTTTTGTTAATTACAATAATATCCAATATGTCATTGTATATGACATTCTGTTCATTAAAAAACAAAAACTCTGCAATACTAGGTCGGAATTGTAAAGCACATCTGTAACCCCGAAACTTAGACGAGGAGAATCGGGGGTTGTAGGCCATCTCTCCCATCTCTGGGGAGGTACAGACAGCCCTGGGGGAGGGGGTCAGACTCCTGAGCAGTGTGGCCACTGCCAAGTTGCCCTTGCTCAGAAAATGCCTCCCATCCACTCGTGCAGGCAACCCTAGCTAAACGCAGTGGGACAGACACACTCAAAAGAAGGGAGGAGGAAAGAAGCTGGAAGTGGGGGAATTTGTTGGGGAAAAGGGGGTTTGGTGAGGGGAAGGCCAAAGGGAGGGTAGTGGAGGATATGATCAAACTATATTAAATATATATGAAAATGTCAAGAAATAACTAAGTAAATGCAAGTTCAAGGCCAGCCTCCACTACATAGTGAGTTTGAGCCAGCCAGGACTATATAAAACCCTGTCTCAAAAAAGGATTAGCATATAAATGAATAAATACTAAAAAACATGAATTGTAACAGGATGGTGGTAGTACACAAACCGCTAATCCCAGCACTCAGGAGGCAGAGGCAGGCAGATCTCTGTGAGTTTGAGGCCAGACTGGTCTATCGAGTGAGTTCCAGGTCAGCCAGAGTAACACAAAGAAATCCTGTCTCAAAAGCCCCAAAATAAATACACCCCTCTCCCAATTCCTCCTCCCACTCCGTGTCCCCAGACATTCTAGTTGCCTGGGAAGTCCTGGGAGTTGTGAGATCACCTCTTCCCTCTTCCCTCCCTGAAGACACTGGTAGGAGTTACTTGGTGAGGAGAGGGTCAGTATCCACTGCTTGTTCAACATGGAAATGTTTACTCCATGCAAGGATGCAGGCATCATCACCCTTCAATTCTCCTGAAAAGAGTTAAAGACAGACAGACAGACAGACAGACAGACACACACACACACACACACACACACACACACACACACACACACACACACACACTCAGTAAAAAGAGCAGGACTTCCAGAAGAGTCTTCTAGCCTCTGAGCAATCTCATCTAAAGCACTGAAATGTCAGAAAGCCACTTCTCCTTCTTCAAGGTCACACGGGCTGGCTAAAGGCAAGTTTGCATTGTTAAGCAGACCACACATATTTCATCTTGAAGCATTAGCACTCCGACTTAACCAGTGAGCACTGGAACTCACACTCAATGGGTATATGGAAACTCCTCTAGCAGACAAACCACAGAGACCAATGGGTAGGTCAATCTTCTTTCCCTGTCTGTCTGTCCCTCTCTGTAACCCTCCCACCCCCTACCTTGTGGGGTGTCCACACAGGAGTGTATGTGTGCAGGTGCTTCTGCCTATGAGGCACTAAGAGTTAGATTCCCTGCTACAGAGACAGGAAGAGGGCCATGGATTAGGTAATAAAATAAAGGTGGTGAACTTCCAAGATGACCAGCTTCGTCCTCAACCTCCTGACCTGAGACAAAATCCTGGCAGCTTAAAATAAGGGCCTGAAAAACAAACAACAAACAAAAACAAACAAGAACCCGAGCAGGGTTTGTGTTGCTATTCTTTTCTTCTACCAGAAGGACCCCCTCCTGATGGACCAGCCTAAGGAGTTCCAGGCTGATCAAGTCCTGTTTATGACAGTTGTGGGCCAGTCAGCCACCACCCTATACATAGGAAGACCCTTCAGAAACTCAAAGGAAACCCCAACCCCCTCAGGTTCCAGCCTTAGCTTCCCTCTGCTTTTCACAGCTGTTTTTGTGTACACGTGTGTGTGTGTGTGTGTGTGTGTGTGTGTGTGTGTGTGTTTCCTCACCCCTAATAAAAGCCTTTCTTTGCATATTCTGTCTGATGGGCTTGAGATTTTTCACTGCTACCTGTCATGCTTGAGATTTTTCTTGCCTTTTAATTTTTTTAAAACAGGCAGAGAAAACTGATGTGATCAACAGCCCTAGTGGTAGTACCCGAGGCCAGAGGTACACTCAGATGCCAGTGGAGGACACTGGATACTTTACTCTATCACTCTCCACCTTATCCGATGAGGCAGGGCCCCTCACTGACCCTGAGCTAACTGGCCAGCAAGCCCCAGGACGCTCTCATCTCTGCCTGCTTCCTATAGCTAATCCCACGAAGCAAGAATAAGACCACTACCACAAATTTTGAGCCAAATTTGAAGCAAGCTTTACTAAATACTGTCCAGGACAATGGACATTGGCAAGGCCCATACCCAGGATTCCCAGAGAATAGCTGAGTATTACTTTAGTCAGGTGCTTATAAAGGCAAAATCCACAAGGCTGTGTACTTCCTGCCTTTATCCAATGGGTGGCAAGCATACATCCTGTCCTACTTCCTGCCTAAGTATCTCACACCTACATGTGATCAAGCACATCCTGGCAGTTGAGGCACCAACCTTGTCTACATGTACATACACTCAGGCATACACACATATACGTAAAATAAATGAATATTTTTTTAGTTAATAATTGTTTACATCTAATGAACTTAATTCTCCTGAATAGTTATTTAGTTAAAGACCCCTTAACATGTTCTTATTTAATTTTATTTTTTGCATATGGGTATTTTCTGTATGTATGTGTACCATGTTCATGTGTTGTCCGTGGTGGTCATCAGATCCCCTGGAATTGGTGTTACAGATGGTTGTGAACTACCATGTGGGTGTTAGGAACTGAACCCAGGTCTCCAGAACAGCAAGTGTTCTTAAGCATGGAACCATCTCTTGAGGCCATATAAATAGATAGATAGATAGATAGATAGATAGATAGATAGATAGATAGATAGATAGATAGATAGTAATGGAGTCTCACTGTGTAGCCCTGGATGGCCTGAAACTCTCTAGACCATGCTCACCTAGAACTCACAGAGACCCAGCTGCCTCTACCTTCTGAGGGCTGGAATTACAGGCATGCACTACCATGCTTCCTGGCCCTGAAATGTGTTTAATACAGCTAAATCACTGAGTAATGTAGATTAGCTGACCCTTCCTTTAATATGCTCTGAGCACTTTCATTATTAGCCTATAGGTGGAAATCCCAAAAGAATATCTTACCATAAGTTGCTAGTCCAAGAAATAACCAAAACTTAAAATTGAAAGTTGGTTTTGTACTGAATGCCTATCACGTTCTCAAAATCATCACCATAAAACTGGAAGCCTGAAGTCAAATTATTTTAAGTCAGGGACTATCTGAAGTAATTAAATCAATTCTGATATTATAAATCTGATTGGCATAATAGTGCCCTGCTTCTCCCAAGCACTTCAAGTAATTTACTGGACAGACAATTCATGCTTGCAAAATCATTTTATGCGCTTAAATGACTCTTACAAGTGTTATAAATCAAATGCATTCATGTAGTAAGTCTAATACTTTCAAAAGTATCTGACATCCTTGAATTTAAAATTACCAATCTAAAATAAATTACATATTTCAGATAAAATAAGGTAGTTTATAAGGTTCTCTATATGCTAACTCTTTTAAAGTGGTATATGTAAGAGTGTTCTCTAGGTCCCAGTTTTTTCTTTCTTTTCTTCCTTCCTTCCTTTTGTTTTTTAGAGACAAAAGTCTCACTGTGTAGTCCCAGCTAGATAGACCATGCTGTGTTCACTGCCTCTGCCTCTTGAGTGCTGAGATTAAAAATGTGTGTTACTAACTAGACAGTGGGACTGAGTCCTGTGCTCATTGCATGAGTTGGCTGTTTGAAACCTGGAGCTTATGCAGGGACATTTGGCTCAGTCTGGGAGGAAGGGACTGGACCTGCCTGGACTGAGTCTACCAGGTTGATCGCAGTCTTCAGGGGAGGCTTTGCCCTGGAGGAGGTGGGATTGGGGGGTGGGCTGGGGGGAAAGGGAGGGGGTGGGAGGGGGGAGAACAAGGGAATCTGTGGCTGTTATGTAGAACTGAATGGTATTGTAAAATAAAATAAGAGGAAAAAAAATGTGTGTTACTATGCCCAGTCTAGCTTTTCTTATTTTGAATTTCTAAAATTACATTTTGTGCACACTTGTGAGCATGTATGTGAAGGCACACGTGTGCTACAGCAACATGGTGGAGACCGGACGACAACCTGAGGGATTTGGTTCTCTTCTTCTACCATGCTAGTCCCAGGAACCAAACTCGGGTCGTCAGGCTTGACACCAGGTGGCTTTACCCACTGAGCCATCTCACCAGCTCTGGTCCCAGCTTTTTAAACGATTGGTTGCAGTTCCAGACGGGTAAACTGAAAGTCAGAATTGCAAAGTTGGGCAACAATTAAAATGTTTCTTGTAGAACGTACAACGACCAAAACCAGACTCGCAGCCATACATGGGGTGGGGGACTGAGAGGACTCAGTGGACTCAAGAGGACTTGCAAACCTGGCAACTTGAGCTTGACCACCCCCCCAACCCACGCAGGGGTAGGAAGACTCCACAAATCGTCCGCAGCACGTGTGCACATCACATAAGAATAAAGAACGAAACCCTGTCTCGAAAAAAACAAAACAAAACAAAACAAACAAACAAACAAACAAAAAGAATAATGAACAAGAATTTTTAGAAAACCTGAACATTAAATGAGCCTGGGGTGTTTGCGGCAGCACTTGTGTTGTGTCCCACAGCTTCACCTCCACCTTGTTTCCGAACACACAGCATCCGCCGTTTGCGCAGCAAACCCCAGCATGTGGTCCAATACCACGATGGCTGCCTGAAACAACTTGGCAAAGACTTGAGACCGCTGCAATATTTCTATTGTGCATACAAGTTCTCTTATAGAAACAACATGGCTTAATAAGGAATACAAAGGTTTTAAAAATGGTTGTAATTAAATTTATTCATTTTACTTTATGTATGAACGTTTTGCTTCCATCTATGTCTGTGCGTCACATGTGTGCCTGGTGCCTGTGGAGATCAGAAGAAGGCATTGGATCCTCTGGAACTGGAGTTATGGATGGTTGTGAACCACCACGTGAGTGCTGGGAACTGAACCCGAGTTCTGTAAGAGCAAGTGCTTGTAACTGCTGATCCGTCTCTCCAGCCCCCAAACAAAGATTTTTTATATTTTCCTAGCATCATTCCTCAGCATGTAAGTATCAAATTAGTATATCCTTGGATCATATTATGTTAAAGTTGTTTACTTTAAAGATTGTGTGGGTTGCTGACTTGAGTCTCATAAACACATTCCTGCCACTCTCTAGCATATATTTTCTTTCTTTCTTTTTGTTTTGTTTTTTCGAGACAGGGTTTCTCTGTGTATGTAGCCTTGGCTGTCCTGGAACTCACTCTTTAGACCAGGCTGACCTTGAACTCTGAGGTCTACTTGCCCCTGCCTCCTGAGTGCTGGGATTAAAGGCATGCACCACCACTGCCCAGCTACGAATTGTTTTTAAATACACTTCTTTGTGGTTTATTATGAGTATGTGTTTGGTTTTGTGTCCAGTGGTACACTGGAGCAGGCAGTCTGTATAGTGTGTTTCACCTTACTAGTTTCTATATAGTGTGCATCAGCTTACTAGCTACCGGATACATTTTCCGGTTCTTTAGTAGTTGTTAAAGTTCATTATCTAACATTAAATTATGCAAGCTTATGAATGAACTACATTTAAAACCAAGTTATAAATATTCAAAACTAGTCAGTGTAAGAATTCTGTATATGAGCAGTTCGGCGCCTTATTACGTCATCAGCAGGCGACTGTGTCCCAGCCTAAAATTAGGACACAGGCCCATGTGCTCTCTCGGTCTCTGTCTCTGTCTCTCTGTCTCTCTCTCTGTGCCTTTCTGCGCCCCTCTCTTTCTGTTTCCTCTCTGCCAGGCCTGACTTCCCCTGACCTATCCCCTCTTTTCTCTAATAAAGCCCATTCTAACTCTGGTAACCATAGCTCGTGTGATTCTTCCGCTCCTGACTCTTCTGCCACCACGGTAACCAGAGCTAGCTAAACCATCCCCGTATACCCTTTCAGTCAGGCCTAGTGGGACAGACCTGTGATCCCAGCTACCTGGAGGGCTGAGGCAAAAGGATCAAAGTTTCAAGGCCAGCCTGGATAGTTTAGTGAGCCTTGTTTTAAAAATCAAAACGACTAGGGTCATGGTTCGCTGGAAGAGAACTTATCTGGCAGAACTTATAAAGCTGTAGTTCAATCCTTAGTACCATAGTACCATAAACACAATAAACAGAGCCTGTCCGGTGGCTCAGCAGTTAAGAGAGCTTGCTTCTCTTCCAGAGGACCTGGGTTTGATTCCAACATCCATGAAACAGCTCATACCACCTTCTGCAATTCCAGTTCCAGGGAATCTGAATCCCTCATCTGGAGTTGACAGGCACCAGGTACATGGAACACAGGCCAACAGTTATACACATAAAAAAACAGTAATAATAACATTCCCTGTTGGAGAAAGGCTCATTAAGACTTAGGACCTGGTGGGTTTTGTTGTTGTTGTTGTTGTTGTTGTTTGTGGCGCCTCCTAGGCCATCGGCTGTGTCAAGATGAAGCCGAATATCTCCTTCCCAGTCACTGACTGACAGAAACTCACTGAAGTGGATGATGAACACAGACTTCATACTGTCTACGAGAAATCCGTGGCTTCAGAAATAGCTACTGATGCTCTGGTGAAGAGTGGAAGGGTTGTGTGGTCCGAATCCGTGGTAGGTACAACAAAAGTTTTTCCCTGAAGCAAGGCATCTTGACCCACGGCAGAGTGAGTCTACCTACTACCGAATACAGGGCATTCTCGTTATAGATCACGGGGAACTGGAGAGAGGAAGTGCAAGTCTGTTCAGCAATGCATGGTAGATGTCAATCTGAGTGATCTCAACTTGGTTATTGGGTGGGTGGGGGCAGAGGAAGATGTTCCTTGAATGATAGTACTACTGTGCCTCAGCAGTGGGGCCAAAAGAGCTGGCAGAATCAATAAGATTTCCAATCTCTCTAAAGGCATGTCCTGGGTGTGGTGGTGCATGCCTTTAATCCCAACACTACTCAGGAGGCAGAGTTAGACAGATCTCCGAGTTCAAGGCCAGCCCGGTCTAGCCTGGCCTACAGAATGAGTTCCAGGATAGACAGGTTTACACAGAGAAACCCTGTCTTGAAGAAAAAAAAAAATGATGTCCACTGATATGTTGTTGGAAAGTCCTTAAATGAAGAAAGCAGCCCAGGCCCAAAGCACCCAAGATTCAGTATCTTGCCATTTCACATGTTCTATAACTCAAACACCAACGTGTTACACTAAGGAAAATGAGGAGTCTGCAGAATATGCTAAACCTTTGGCCAAGAGAATGAGGGAAGCTAAAGAAAAGTGCTGGGAATGATTGTCAAGAAACGAGGCTGTGCCCGTTGAGAGTAACAAATAGATGATCAGACCTTGAATCCCAAAACAAACAAACAAACAAACAAATAAACAAACAAAGCAAAACTCAAAACTTAGGAGGTGGCTGGGAGATGGCCAGTGAGTAAACATGCTTACCTTGCATGTTAGTTAAGGCTATTATTGTTACAGTGAATACCGTGACCAAAAGCAAGTTGAGGCTTATTTGGCTTACATTTCCATATCACTGTTCATCATTGAAGGAAGTCAGGACAGGAACTCAAACAGGGCAGGAACTTGGAGACAGGAGCTGATGCAGAGACCATGGAAGAGTGCTGTTTATTGGCTTACTCATCGTGGCTTGCTCAGCCTGCTTTCTTCTAGAACCCAGGACCACCAGCCCAGAGATGACATCATCCATAATGGGCTGGGCCCTCCCCTGACAATCACCAATTAAGAAAATGCTCTGCAGTCTATTTACAGCCCCACCTTGTGTTTTTTGTTTTTGTTTTTTTGGTTTGTTTTTGTTTTTCAAGACAGGGTTTCTCTGTGTAGCCCTAGCTGTCCTAGAACTCAATCTGCAGAGCTAGATGGCCTTGAACTCAAGGATCCATCTGTCTACCTCCCTAGTGCTGGGATTATAGGCATGCACCACCCCATCCAGATCAATGGAGGCATTTCTTAATTGAGGTTCCATTCTCTCAGATGACTTTGTGTCAAGTTGACATAAAACAAGCCAGTACATCTTGTTAGCATGAGGACTTGCATCTAGATCCTGAGAACTCACTTTAACTTGAACATAACAGCACATGTCCTAATTCCATTATAAAATGGAGATGGATACTGGAGAATCCCTGGGAACCATGGGCCACCTGTCTGGAATAGGCATCAGCAAACAACATGAGAACCTGTCTCACACATGGTGAGAGATGAAGACTGACCCTCAAAGTTATCTTCTGACCTCCGCAGAAGCACTGTGGCAAGCACATGCTCAAAATCACACACAGCAACACACACACACACACACACACACACACACACACACACACACACACACATACACACACACATAAACCTTAAAAAAAAAAAACCCAGAATGTAGTAAATAGATGAATATGTTTTATCTGTAACTGTGACATTGTGAATGGCATACAATTTAATAAGGTGTTCTTGCAGAATTCAGAATCTACTCCTCTAAGTAAAGAGAGACAGTAAAGAGTTCACACACATACACACACACACACACACACACACATTGCTTCTCTTTCCCCTCATTGGTTACCGTGATGAGAAGTACTAACCAGTACTAACCGGCATTTACATTCAAAACACAATTTAATTTATGTATCCCTTGGTTATCCATGAGTGCAAGATTTAGGAAAAAACCAACAAAATCATCTTGTGATAATCAGTTTGTAAAACAGAATTTTAAACTAGAGGTATCATACATCATATCTCAAGTCGTGTGCTAGTCATTACATTAAAATGTAAACATATGCACATATGTATAAATATACACGTGTGTAACACACACACACACACACACACACACACACACACACGCTAAGAAGATAGGAAAAGTAATGTTCTCCTAAACACACCTCTCTGTTTTCTACTCTCGGGCATTCACACCATGCTTCTTACGCCAGATTTAGAGTCCCTGTCCCCCTAGACCAAGCAATCTTCTAGAAGATTCTTCGGGAGATACCAGTTGAGTATCCTCTAATTATATTCAATACTGGCGCTATATACCTGGAGATAATGTCAGGTCCCACAGTTTTGGGAGTTCTGTTCCTACCTGATGCCAGTTTAAAGTATAGGTGATGACCTACACTTCTATACATCACCTATGTATTGGGGTCCCTAGGACTCTCTCCTGGGTTTGATTAATTTGCTAAAGTGCCTCACAGAACTCAGGTAAACATTTTGAATTCTGACAAAGGAAATAGTAAAAGATTCAAATAAATACCCAGACAAAAAGATGTATCAAATGAGTATAAAGGATCATAATAGCAGATGCGGCCTGAGAAGTAGGACTGTGCCACTGACTGGTACCTAGGTGTTCTCTCCACCCTGCAGCTCTCCAAAGCCTGCTCTTAGGGGTTGCTAGGGAAGCTTCATCACAGAAACATGTTTGGTTAAATAATTGATCATTTGGTGATCAATTCAAACGTGGGAGGTGGGGGCTGAACTTTGCAATTTGTTAATCATATGATTGATCATCATGGTGACAAGCTTCCATCCAGAATCACTTCATCAGAACAGAAAATGTTTTTGTCACTCAGGAAATGACAAAGGTCTTAGGGCTCTTGAAAATCCAAATATCAAAGACCCAATATCAGAACATAAGGATTTTTCCCAAGACCCCTGCCTTTAAGAGTTTTAGCAGTTGGCTGGATGGTGGTGGCACATGACTTTAATCTCAGCACTCGGGAGGCAGAGCCAGATGGATCTCTGTGAGTTTGAGGCTAGCCTGGTCTACAGAGCGAGATCCAGGACAGGCACCAAAACTACACAGAGAAACCATGTCTTGAAAAAAAAAAATTAAAAATTAAAAAAAAAAGTTTTAGCAGCTGAACTTTTAGCAGGATGAAGACCAAATATATGTTTTACACATTAAGGTTCCCCCACTCCCATAATAGGTTTCTCTGCCAACACAGTAAGCCAGATCAAGCCAAAGTCAAAAAGTATAACAACAGGTTTATTTGAGCAAAACAACTCCTGGTCGGGTTCTCCAGTCCCAACGATCGAGGATGGAGAAGCTGCACACCCAAACTAAAGAAGGGAGAATATATAGCCTGTAGGCGAAGGGTGATGATGTGTCAAAAGCTGAACACTTTAGGCAGGGACTTGGGCAAGCCCGGCAACTTCAGTGGAGGAAGCTGCAGCAGACACCAAGAATGCGGAACTGGGCTTTTTGGTGCCTTCCCTTTGTTTGGAAATTCTCTTAGTGGGAGGGGTTTGGAGAGACAGGAACGGGGCTTCTCAGACCTTGCATGAGCAAGCTGGAGGTTCCAACTGAACGCCCATGTACACCCGTATCCCCGGAGAGCTGGTTGGTAAACATTTACCAGCACAATTGCCACACCTTTGCCTTAGTATCTCCCTGGTCTGGGAAAGGTAAAACCCTCAAGCTTTGTAATCTGAAATTGGAAGCTAATACAACCTGTCATGGTAGATGTTGGTAACACAAAGTACCCATGATCAGAGACCAAAACAAACTAACAAAAACCATGAAACATTGGGTTGCTTCCGCATCATACAAAGGCAAAGGAAAATGAAGGTTCTTGATCTGTGAGAAGGCTCTAATTCAACCTCCTTGAGTGAAGGCTTCAAAAACTGGGGAGACTCAACGAGATGGCTCAGTTGTTAAGAGCTGTTCAGAGCACTTGGTGCTCTTCTGGAGGCTTCCAGTTTGGTTCTCAGCACTCTTCCAATCCCCTGTAACTCTTAACTCCAGGGCTTCTGATGCCATCTTCTGGTCTCCACAGAGAGAGAGAGAATCAAGCCTGCGAACTTGAATTTGATGTCGTAAAGTCACATACAAGAGGAAGGAGGGAAACTACAAAGATATCCTACAATCTCCACATGTTCATCAGGGGATGTATACACATCATGCACACACACACACACACACACACACACACACACACACTAAATAATTTTTAAATGGCAGTGTCGACAATGCTAAGGAACTAGGACAGAATTCAGGGCAGCCTTGGCTTAGTGAAGCCTGGGGGTTGACCATCCACCCTAGCTGGAGTAGCCTACCAGAGGTTCAGTGCTTAACGACCGAGCACCAGGGCAACAGTGTGTCGCAGAAAGCATGCTCCCAGAACTGGGGCTGCTTCAGGTGTCAGGAACTGCAGGCCGGGGCCTCTGGTCAGACTTTCAACTGCAAAGCTGCAGAAGCCAAGCTGGACAGAAGCCAGAAGAAAGCTTTGGCCTCGAAGTTTCAGTGGGAGAGGAGAACTGTTTTTTTTTTTTTGTTGTTGTTTGTTTGTTTCTTGGTGAGGAAGGAAAAGCTTAACTTTTTAAAAAGAGAAGGGAGGGGGAAATGGGGAAAGAAAACAAGGAGGACAAGGACAATTTACAAGGTCTTTCAAGACCAACTTTAAGCTGAGTTCAAACCTAGAACTGGAGGCAAAGACCATGGCATTCAATAGAGTGGGACGGAAGTGAGGTTCTTACAGACAGGACCTACTAGTTTACTGAAGGCCAAGGCCTTCTCAGAGAAAGGAAATAGAAGGAGAGGATGTTTCCTAAGGGAAGATACTTTAGAATGTACATATTTTATGCTGGGCATGGTACCAAATGCCTTAATTCCAGCATTCAAGAGGCAGAGGCAGGAGGATCTCTGTGAGTTCGAGGCCAATGTACAGAGTTCCAGGGACAGCCAGGGCAACACAGAGTAACCCTGTTTTGAAAAGCAAAAAAACAAAAGATAGTAGTTGTTTAATGATTTTACAGAAAAAGTATCTGGGATGATTTTTAAGAGTAGATCATCTGAAGACCAGTGAGATGGCTCAGAGGCGAAGTCCTTACTAATCAAGCCAGGCAACCTGGGTTTGATCCCCAGAGCCCACCCTAAGGTGGATGGAAAGAAGCAACAGCACAAAGCTGTTTTCTGACCTACACGTGTATACTGTGGCATATCCTCCCTCACCACACACACACACACACACACACACACACACACACACACACACACACACAGAGTAATACATTTTTAATTAAAAAAAATAGGTTACTGGGAAAATCTGACTGGATATGTAGTTCTACAGAGATACAATCATTCATTATTTCTAAGTTTCACGCACAGCGTGTTGGAAGAAATAAAGCCTCTGAATGGTTGTGCAGAGCAAGTATGTAAAATGATGTGTATTGGGGAGGAGGGCATCTGTGGTGAGTCTGATGTGCACCTAGTTATTTATTGAAAGGAATGGATACCAGATCCCCTAAGCCTTGCTATGAAAAGTCTCTCGGAGGATGTTCAATGTTCAAATTGTGCTTAACTTACCCTAATTTCCAGCTAACTCTAGCATGCCCCAAGGGCACAGGGCACTATACTTAACAGATTTTCTAAGGCCTGCCCAGACAGATACACAGTGTTCTTGTAGATCCTTGGCTCTGTAAGGGCATAGGTATTTATGGGTGGCCCAACTTCTTTCCCACAACCAATTAAAGGGGAGGGCCTGATGTAAGCTCAGGCTCATCCAAGAAGTGCAGGGGGGGGGTTACTCTTTTCACAAGGATTAGTAGGCTAAATGCATGTCAATTTGGGCCATTAGTCTCTTCTGAAGACCTCCTAGAGTACTCTATAGTCCTCTAGGACACTGGTGCTAGTGGAGGGTTTTGCAGTCTCCTTTGTCTGGGCTCCGATGATCTAAAATGCCACTCACTTTCCTATTGTAGTTCCCAAGGTCTGTCCAGACTGCATTTCTAACATTTGCCTTCTCTCACACTAGTGTTTCTGTCTGAAAATTACACGTATTCCCAGGTGTTTTCAAGGAAAACGCTGGAAATGACTGGAATGCCTGCTAGTTGATTAGGGAAAGTTTGCAGAGACATAATTGTGCCTTCATTTGTATTCTAGCCTGTTGAAGTCTGAGGCCGGAGATTTATCAGCAGTTCTATGTCATTGCTGTCCTAATCAAGTTGTCTGTATGCCTGAAAGACCTTTGTTGTTTTAGCTCCGATGCTGTTTGTCACAGGAGCCGGTACCTGATTATATCACTGTTGAGACTCCACAATCCAGGCCTCAATGATCCAGTTTTTCAGGCCTCTAATTCCATGAGATGAAGTATAAACACCCTCCAAATTCATAAGGTAGAAATACCCTGGGGTAGGCTCCTGCAAGGAGTGTGCCATAGTGTATTAGTTACTTTTCTGTTGCTGTGATAAAAAAAAAAATACCTGGACAAAGACAGCTCTAGAAGGAAGAGTTTATTTGGGTTTAGGGTTCCAGAACAAAGGAGAGTCCACGTGGTGGGGGAGGTATGGCAGCAGGCAGCCAGAGCAAGAAGTTGAGAGATCCCATCTTCCACCTCAAACACGAAGTAGAGAGCAAATTGGAAGGGGAGTGATGTTGTCGAGTATTATTTTAAGGTTGTTACTTTTGTTTATCCTGCATTTGTTTAACTCTGTGAAGCTGTGTTACTGTGCCTGCCTAAAACACCTGATGGTCTAATAAAGAACTGAACGGCCAATAGCAAGGCAGGAGAAAGGATAGGCAGGACTGGCAGGCAGAGAGAATAAATAGAGGTAGAAATCTGGGAGGAAAAAGTAGCTGCCAGAGGAGGAGGAGGACTCCAGGGGCCAGCCACCCAGCTAAACAGCAAGCCACAGAGTAAGGTTTACAGATATGAGAATGGGAAAAGCCCGGGTGCAAAAGATAGATGGGATAATTTAAAGTTAAGGAAAGCTGGCAAGAAACAAGCCAATCTAAGGCCGGACATTCACAATTAAGAATAAGCCTCTGTGTGTGATTTATTTGGGAGCTGGGTGGCGGCCCCCTGCAAAGAGCAAAGACAACAACAGAGTGAGGCTATGGACTCTCAAAATTCACCTCCCGTGACACACTTCCTCCAGCAAGGCTGCCCCATCTCCCCAAACAGCACCACCAACTGGGGACCACGTGTTAATACATGAGCCTCATTCAAACCACCACACAGAGTCAAGATTTCTGGGCCCAGTGACATGCTTTCTGGGCCTTAGCTGGCAGTATTGGAAGTCAGATCAGACCCTGATACCATCTTCAAGCTTAATGTGTTGAGGCTCACTGTCCATTAGTACAGGGCCTGCCGTGCTTGAGATGTTTCAGATGAATCTGCTGTAGATTGTTATCCCTGTTTTCTTTGCCACATTAGTCATTGATCTTATGTTCCATCAGTGGCCTGAAAGTATGGTCCTTGGACCATCTGCATGACTGAAAAACCTACAAAGAAATTCTCAGGTACCATCCCGTATCAATTATAACCTCTGGGGTTGTGGCCTAAGGGTCTGTAATGTAATAAGCTACCCCTATCATTTTGATATCTTCCAAATTATGAAAATGACTGACAGCCCTCTGTGTGCTCATATACTAGCTATTTCTTGGTCCTGACTCAGCTTCCCACTGTCCTTACCTGCTCTCCACTCCCCATGTCTCCAACTCAGCTTCTTATTGTTCTAATGCATTATCTAGTACCACTTCCCATGCACACTCTGGAGTACCTGCTCTTTAATGAACAGATGCCCTTATATATGTTGCATCCTCCAGGAATGTTTTCCCAATGCTTGCACTGATTGAAACCTGATCTCTGTGGTGATGACTCTGCCCAGACTTATCTACCACCAAGACAGGGGCTCATCCTCCTTTCTCTCTTCCACTGTCTCTAGATCAATATTTTTATCCCCATTCCTTTGTGAAACTCTTATTCGCTGAGGCTCCTGTTCTGCAGTACTTAAGTTTATGTCAACCTGGTTTGGCTAAGGGATGCCCCAAATGGCTGGAACAACATCTTTACAAAAGCTATTTCTGGAATCAGCATTAGAATCAGTAGATTACAGAAAGAAGGTCCACCCTCACCAATATGGCTGGGCATCATCCATTGAGGACTGTATTAATTACATTTCTTCTTGCTGTGACAAAATTCCTTGTTTGTTTCTGCTCTTTTTTACTCTTTGGGCTCTTTGCTCTTTTGGGGGGTCTACCACCCAACTCTCAAGTAAATCACACATGGAGGTTTATTCTTAATGATAAGTGACTGGCCTTAGCTTGGCTTGTTTCTAGCCAGCTTTTCTTAACTTAATTATGCCATCTACCTTTTGCCTCCAGGCTTTTACCTTCTCTTACTTCTGTAAATTTTTTTTTTTTTGTGGAGAACAGAGAACAACTTTTTCTTTAATTACACTCATGATATTCATTAATTACACTCATGATATTAATTTCATTTGTGGTATTCATTGATTACATTTGCAGTATTCATTCAATAATTTATGATATTCATTAATTACATTAACTGTATCATTACATTCATGATATTATGTCCTGATACTACTGTCCATTTGTGGGGCTTTTCCATCACACAAAACAGAGATGCTGTACTTAGGAAATCATTGCTCTGTATTCCTTTCTTCTCTGTCTTGAGGTAACATCTAATCTTTCTGTCTCTCTGAATTTATATGTTTTTTTTTTTTTTTTTTTTTTTTTTTGGTTTTTTCGAGACAGGGTTTTTCTGTGTAGCTTTGCGCCTTTCCTGGAGCTCACTTGGTAGCCCAGGCTGGCCTCGAACTCACAGAGATCCGCCTGCCTCTGCCTCCCAAGTGCTAGGATTAAAGGCGTGCGCCACCACGCCCGGCTGAATTTATATGTTTTATATATTTCATGTAATACAATTCTATAGTATTTGTCCTTTTTTAATGTACAAACATTTTATGTACAACTGCAGGAGAAATAATACTCAGATAGCCTGAACATAAAAACAGGTTATAATTTAACTCACTTCTGTAAATCTTACTTTCACTCTTACTCCGTGGCTGGCTGTGTGGCTGTGTGGCTCGGTGACTGGCCCCTAGCGTCTTTCTCTCCTTGTTCTCCCGTTACTTCTTCCTTTTCTCCCAGATTTCTCCTTCTGTTTCTTCTCTCTGCCTGCCAGCCCCAGCTGTCCTTTCTCCTGCTTCACTATCGGCCGTTCCGCTCTTTATTAGACCATCAAGTGTTTTAGGCAGGCAAAGTGACACAGCTTCACAGAGTTAAACAAATGCAACATAAAAGAATGCAACCATCTTTGCATCATTAAAACAAATGTTCCACAGCATAAACAAATGTAACACATCTTAAAATAATATTCTATCACAATTCCTATCAAAAGCAACTTAAGGGAAGAAGTGTTTTTTTTTTTTTGTTTTTTGTTTTTCTTCGAGCCAGGGTTTCTCTGTGTAGCTTTGTGCCTGTCCTGAATCTCGCTCTGTAGACCAGGCTGGCCTCGAACTCACAAAGATCCGCCTGCCTCTGCCTCCCGAGTGCTGGGATTAATGGCGTGTGCCACCACCGCCCGGTGGGAAGAAGGTTTTATTTGGCTCAAAGTTTAATGATAATAGTTCTTCTTGGCAGGAAAGTCTTAGCCACTGGAGTCTGAGGCAGCTGATCACATTGCATCCTGTCAGGAAGCAGGAAGAGGATAGGGAGGGGGAGGGGGAGAGGAAGGGGGGGGGGAAGGAGAGGGAGAGGGAGGGGGAGGGGGAAGGAGAGGGAGAGGGCGGGGGAGAGAGAAAGAAGTACTCAGTTTTCCTGCCCAGAAACTCAGTCCCCCGAATTCTATACTTAGGGTGGATATTTCCCACCTCAGTGAACCCAATCTATAAACTCCCTCACAGGCTTGCCCAGAAATTTGCCTGTCTCTTAGATGATTCTAGATCCTGTCAAGCTGATAACTATTACCAGTCATAAAGACCCATATTGAACATAAATGTGGGCAAAGGATGAATTCTGAATTCTCAGGTCTCGGCTGCTCTTCATGGTCTGGAACACATTTCTCTGCTGCTTTCAGATATTGCTTGTTCTTGGAAATTGGGGCCCTTGGACTTCCAGCTTATGCCTGAAACTTTGTTTCCAGGGCTAGGGTGAGCCACTGAAGAGTTCAAGAAGCTGCCTGAAATGGTCAGAACACACTAACCTAAAGAAAGTTTAATTTTGGTTCAAAAAGTTTAACAATAACAGTCTAGCATACCAGAGAAGTCTTCTTATCCACTGCAGTCTGGGGCAGCAGGTCACAGTGCATCAGGAAGCAGGGAAAAAGAGGGGGGGGGGAGGGGAAGGGAGAGAGGAAGAGAGAGAGATGGCCACAGCACAGTTAGGAGAATTCAGCTGTGGTCTAACTGGGAGGTGAAAGTGTTGGACTAGAGAGATAATCAGATTCTTTCTCCGTAATGTTCCCAGGCTGGGAATGCAGTTTAGTGGTAGAGCACTTGCCAAGTACTTATAAACCCTTGGGGTTTGCTCCTCCGAGCTATAAAACAACCAACCACAACAAAAACTCCTTGTGTCTGAATTGTTCTCTGGAGATGGGATCCTGGACTAGCAGCATTCTATCAGGTAACGTACAGTCCAATTTTTCAGGCTTTAGCCTACTCACTCACATACTTTTATTCTAATTCATCCCATCCCCCATCATTTTCAGCAAGTAGCCATCACCTCTATTTTACAGGAAAAATAAAATGAATCCATCCCGTAGTAATCCCTTCCATTTCTAACCACTGTCGATACAAATAGCTACAAATGACGTCCTTCATTCATTCACACAAAAGAAGTGTCTCTCCTCCTGCCGCTGAGTCCCCGGTGTCCACCATCTTGTATGTCCAAGTCTTTGCCTACGTGGGAAAAACACCAAAATTGCAACTCCCAACCTCCAGCTACCATCCTGGTGTCGTCCAGTTCTTAAAATCAGTAGATTTCCCAGTTTCTGTCTTGACTGTTCAGAATTGTTTGACACAGTTGATTATTTGAAATCATTTCTTCCTTTGATTTCTCTGATGTCATATTCTCGTTTTTACTTGCACGCTCCCTTCTCTGTATTAGCTTTCCCCAGCACGTAATTTTCAAATGTTTGTGGTATCCTAGATCCTCTCATTTTTTATATTTCCATAGGTCTCATTGATTCTCATCACCAGCTTCAATTGCTAGCTATGTATGAATGAATCACACATTGACTGTTTAACCGGGACCTTGCCTCTCAACTCTAGGACTGATTCAAATGTCTGCTTAGTAAAACCACATGGATGTCTCATAAACTCTACAAACTTAACATGTATAAAATTGAACTTTCTACCTTCTACTGCACCACCTGGTCCTTCTGCAGAGAGAGCTCTATTATTTATCAGATGCACAAATCATAAACCTATGTCATGTAAGTCTCCTTTCCCTCCCTTACCACTGCCCCACATTTTGCCAATGACCACGTTCTATTTATTTCACCCCTGAAGTACTATATATAAAATATATGTATATCAATCTAGCCTGTTGAAATCTCTCCATATCTTCTGGCAGTCCTTGGTCTAAGCCAGTTGCTTTTATGACAGCTGTGTCTTGCAGAATATTTTTTTAACTGGGCAAAGATGTGTTACATTTGTTTATGCTGCAGTATATTACTTTAACTATGTAAAGGTGTGGTACTTTTGTTTATTCTGCATCTGTTTAACTCTGTAAAGATGTGTTGCATTTGTTTCACCTAGCCTGCCTAAGGCACCTGTTTGGTCTAATGAAGTTCTGAATGGTCAATAGCTAGGCAGGAGAGGGAAAGGCGAGGCTGGTGGGCAGAGAGAATAAATAGGAGGAGAAATCTAGGCTCGAGAGAGAAAAAGGAGGAGAGAACAAGGGATATGCCCAGGGTAAGAAGCCAGGCAACCACTGCCAACCAGATACTAGAAACAGTGGAAGTAAGATATACAGAAGAAAAAGAAAAGTAAAAAGCCCCGAGGCAAAAGGTAGATAAAGAGAAACATGTTAATTTAGTTAAAAGAGCTAGCCAGAAATGAGCTTAAGCTAGGCCAAGCTTTTAAAACTAATAAGAAGTTTCCATATCATGATTTGGGAACTGGTTGGTGGCCCAAAAGAAAAAGCCTGGTACAGTGGCCTCTTGTTTTCCTACATCCACATTTGCCTCTCTCCAATCTATTTTCTGCAAAGCAACCAGAGTGAGCTTTCAAGAATACAGATCTGATTAGACCGATATATCCTGTTTCACTCTCCTGGGGTTGAAAATGAGGTCACATTCCTCTCAGAGCTCCAATCAGATGACTTCAAGCCTTCAGCTTGTCTCCCTTGTGTGATAATTTCAGATTCCAAAGGTTCAGATTGTCTTAATAAACAGAGCTGGAAAATTTGTGCAGATTCTTTTTTTACTTGCTGTGGCTGTCAGTAAAACACGGGATTCTACCTAGTCTGTCATCCGTAGACCTAACTCTTTGCAGTGTGATTTGCTATGGCCAGATGTGACCAAAGAGCCAGGGTGGTATCCACCCAGCGAAAGGTGGTGCTCTAATGATCTGGGGGCCCAACAGTACTTACTTCTAGAAGGAGGGAAAGAAAAACACAACCTTTGGAAGTGTTCTCTTCAGCTATGACGGCTCAGTGTCATAGGCTTAGTTTTCCAACATTCCCTCTCTTACCTTACACATCCCTTCATTCATCCAGGGCTGAGTTGTTCTGATTGGTGACAGCATCTGCTTTTACTATTGGAGGCAAATGGTTTTGTGGCATTCTGGCTGTTTCTGCCCAGCTCTGCTGCATGAGAGGTCCAAGAGCATATGGTGCCCCAGAATGGAAAGCAGAGCCCTAACCAATCCTGAGGTGTTTGAAGCCCTTGTGTGTGAATGAGTTTTGTCCAAGAGGCATCATTGCCTCTGTTGATCTGTAACCAAAATATCCTTAATTCTTGTCTAGGTTCTGAGTTTGCATCTTGTTTTTTTTTTTTTTTTTTTTTTGTGTGTGTGTGTGTGTGTGTGTGTGTGTGTGTGTGGTTTTTTTGAGACAGGGTTTCTCTCTGTAGTTTTTTGCCTTTCCTGGATCTCTCTCTGTAGACCAGGCTGGCCTCGAACTCACTGAGATCCTCCTGCCTCTGTCTCCTGGGTTTGCATCTTTACCTGAACACTAATTCAAGTTAGAAACTTCAAGAATCCCAGAAGTAGGCCAAGTGTGGCTGTGGCTGTGGTGGCGGCGGCGGCGGCGACGGCGGCGGCGGCGGCGGCGGCGGCGGCGGCTGCGCACACCTTTAATCACAGCATTTGAAAGGCAGAGGCAATCAGATCTCTGGGAGTTTGAGGCCAACCTGGTCTACATAGTGAGTTTGGAGACAGCCACGGCTATGTAGAGAGACCCTGTCTCAAAAAAAAAAAAAAAAAAAAAAAAGCAAACCAACAACCAAACCAAACCAACAAGCAAGTAAACAAAGCACCCAGTGAGCCATCTCTTTAACCCTGAAAAGAAAGGGTGCTTGGAGTCTGGACCCATGAACTAAGAGTCAATGGCTAAGTGTCAAACTGGATTATCTACAGAGTTTTATACATGCATTTCCCAGTGAGATGATCTAAAGTCTTCACGAGAACAACAGGGGAATAGGTTTCCATAGCAAAGTTAACTCCATGCTTTTGTGTCTAGTTTCTTTGATTCAACATCACGTGGATTCATCCACACTGTAAAATAGAACAGTGATCTGCTCATTTCTCAGGTACCTGGTCTTGAGGTAGTACATGGCTGCCAGAGGCCTTCTGTTCAGATAAGGAAGTTGCTGGTCCTTCTTCCCGTCCTGACTTGCCTGGACTTGCCTGGCCACTATGAAACCAAAGAGTAACAGTAGAGAATGTGGTTTTATAGCATACTGCTGTTATCTTCTGTTACTTTTAATTTTTTTGTTGGGAGTAGTGGTTCACAACTTTAATTCCAGTGTGCCGGAGGTGAATCCAAGTCCAGTCTGGTCTACAAGGAGAGTTCCAGTTCAGTCGGGGTTGAACAGAGAGACCTTGTCTCAAACAAACAAACAAACAAACAAACAAACAGTTTAATCTTTCCCTTAGTGTTTTCCTTGCTCCAGTGATTTCTATTTTTTTTTTTAAACTTCTTGAGAGGATCAGAGAGATGGCTTAGCAATTAAGAGCACTGGCTGCTCTTCCCAGACTCCTAGCACTCACATGGCAGCTTATAATTGTGTGTAACTCCAGTTCCAGGGGCTCCAACACCCTCTTCTGGTTTCCAAGGACCCTGTACACACATGCATAGAAATCCATGCAGGCAAAATATCCATACACATAAAAAATAAAAATTAGTAAAAATTTAAAAACCACTTGTATCCTCTGGCTGGCTGTAGTCTTCAGGTTTGCATTATCAGCGTCACTATAAGGCCCAGTGTCCTCTAGTACATCTAATGTGTAGGATGACCCAGTGTCCTCTAGTACATCTAATGTGTAGGACTGACCCAGTGTCCTCTAGTACATCTGATGTGTAGGACTGACCCAGTGTCCTCTAGTACATTTAATGTGTAAGACTGACCCAGTGTCCTCTAGTACATCTAATGTGTAGGACTGACCCAGTGTCCTCTAGTACATCTAATGTGTAGGACTGGCCACTCAGGCCAATTAGATATACAGGGGTAGGTCTGGAGGTGGTGCTTTCAATTTTGTTTCTACTGTCTTATTGATAGGCGTGTTTTGCCAGCATGTACATCTGGTGCTCGAAGAGGCCAGAAGGTATTGGGTTCCTTGAAACTGGAGTTACAGATGGTTGTGAGCCCCCACATGGGTGCTGGAAAATTCTGGTCTCAGGAAGAACATCCAGTGCTCTTAACCTGTGAGCCATCTCTTTTAAGGAGCCCTGAGTGTATGGAACCTTCCAGTCTTCACTCCACCGCCCCCCCATCTCATTGACCTGCTGAGTCACTCACCTTCCTTTTCTCTGCCCTAAACATGCACTCTCCGTTCATTCTGTGTGCATTCTTCTCCTAGAGGATTTCTCTCAACATTTTCTCTCCCTACCCTAAACATGCATTCTCTGTTCATTCTGTGTGCACTCTTCTCCCAGAGGATTTCTCTCAACTTTTTCTCTCCCACCTTGCTATATGTTCACGTCTTTCCTGTACCAGCCACTAGAGTTTGCAGACATTTTCCCCTGGGTGGTGATTGTTAACATCCTCTACTTAACAGTTCCTTACAGCACTCTCTGGGAAGAAAGAAATTGATGGCATTGGAAGAAAAACCTTTGTTTGAATATTTTGGGCACTTATTTTGTGAAAATGCTTTAATACATTCAATTGCCTTTAGTAAAGATTCACAAAATGTACGAAAAGGCTTTTTAAATTTGCATTTACTTGTTTGTTTTTGAAGACAGGGTCTCTCTGTGTAGTCCTGGCTGTCCTGGAACTCCCTATTTAGGTCAGACTGGAACTCACAAAGATCTGCCTGCCTCTGCTTCTGTAGTGCTGGATTTAAAAGTGCTCACCACCACAGCCTGGCTTGAGCCTGAGCTTTTTTTAAATGCATTGCCCTCAAGTGCCAAATTTGGGGATACAGATACTGTATCTGGGATGGAACCTGGGAATCTTATTTTTAATAAGAATACTAGGTGATTTTGAAGTCTCTGGTTCTCTCTCCTTTTGAGAAATTCTGCATCAAGGATGAGAACTGGTGGGATGAGGCTCATACACCTCTTTCATTTGCAAATCATAGCATCCACTGAAACCCCTAGACAAGACTTTCAAATTAAGTTCTTATCCTATCAAGGTTAAAAAGTTAATGAGCCAGTGAGATGGCTCTGTGAGTAAAGACACTTGCTGCCATGGCTGATGACTCTAGTAGAATGCCAGGCCCCTCATAGTGGGGGGACTGACGCCTACATGTTATTCTCTAACTGCCACACATGTGCTAATGCACACGAGTGCATGCACACACACATACTACAATAAATGTAGCTGCTGGTGGTGGCATGCACCTTTAATCCTAGCACTCAGGAGGCAGAGGCAGGCAGATCTCTGTGAGTTCAAGGCCATCCTGGTCTACAAAGTGAGTTCCAGGACAGCCAGAACTCTTACAGAGAAACTCTGTCTCAAAAAAAGCTATTATTATTAATATTAAAACTAATATTATCGAATTATTCTATTAGGTGTGAAAGTCAGTTTTGAAATATTAGATATCCTGATTAGCTGTAGAAATAATTTTGAACAGCTATTTTTATACTTCTACTTGCCCGCTCTATAAGTTTGAGACACATAGTTTTAGTCCCTGTAACATTCCTGGAGCAATTACCTAAAAAGAATTTTTTTCCTCAAATTATTATTCACAGAGGGCTGAATGTGTAATTCACAGCATCTGTGTTGTCTGAGAAAGACCAGGGTTGCATATCACCCTCCAAGATGTGCAGTGATTATCTATTTACAGTTTAGTTTTATGTTTGCTTACACTTTGTGGTGATTTGAAAAAGAATGGACTCCATAGGCTCATAGATTTGAATGTTGGTCACTATTGAGCCCTATTTGAAAGGATCTGGAGGTAAGGCCTTGTTGGAGGAAGTGTATCACTGAGGGTTGGCTTTGAGGTTTCAAAAGCCCATGCCAACTGTGATGGCTATTCTTGGTTGTCAACTTGACTACATCTGGAATGAACTACAAACCAGAAATGGAGGGCACATCTGTGAGAGATTCTTTTTCTTTTTTCTTTTTTGGTTTGGTTTTAAGTGGGTGAATCCACTTCTAGTCCAGACCTTTGAGGTAGAAAGACACACATCTTTAATCTGGATCTTGAGTTTGGAAGACATGTCTTTATTCTGGTTCATACCTTCTGCTGGAAGCCTATGTAAGGACATGGAAGAAGGAAGCTTTCACTCTTTGCCTGCTTCCCTTTGCCTTGCTAGCACATCCATTCCTTCACAGGCATTACAGCCTACTTCTTCCGGATTCCAGCATATACTGAAGACCAGCCTAGAAATCCAGCCTTGTAGACTGAGAAACTACTGGGTTCTTGGACTTTGCATTCACAGCCAACCACTGTTGGATTAGCTGGGCTGTAGCCTGTAAGCTACATTACAATAAACCCCCTTCATGTATACAGAGAGATTCATTTTAGAAGTTCTGTTACTCTAGAAAATCTTGACTAATATACCAACCCCAAAGACTTTCTCTCTTCTTGTTCCCCTGTGGTTCAGGATGTAGAAATCTCAGCTACTTCTCCAGCACCATGTCTGCCTGAATGCCACCATGATAATGGACTAAACCTCTGAAACTACAAGCAAGCCCCAATTAAATACATTTTTATGTACTTATGTAGTGGGTAGCCATTCCAGCTTTGATCTGGAAGTTCCAACCCCCATTGAGGCTTCAGTAACTGTCACGCCTACAAGGTGGGGCCAAGAGAGGACCCTGAAGACCTGAGATCTGGATGGACCAGCTCTCTTGGTTCCTGGACCCTGGAGGTAGATCGAGCAGAGTTCTACAGAGAACACCAACGGACTGTGCTACACCTTTCCCAGACCCTGTAACCCATCCCTTCACTTGTAAGTTACCCCACAAAATAAACCTCCCTTTTAACTAAAAAAAAAAAAAAAAAAAAAAAAAAAAGCCCGGCTAGCTCATTCAGTAGAGCATGAGACTCTTAATCTCAGGGTCATGGGTTCATGCCCCATGTTGGGTGCCAGATATTGGTTAAAATATTAAGGCAACTCCACAAGGCTGGCCTGAAACTCACAGAGATCTGCCTGCTTCTGTCTTCCAAGTGCTGGGATTAAAGGTGTGCACCACTACCACCTGGCTTAAATGCTTTTTAAAAATGAGTTGCCATGGTTTTGGTGTCTCTTCACAGCAATAGAACACTGACTAAGACAGTCTTTAAGTGCTTTCTCTTTTGACAATGTCATTTCAATGTTTTTACTGTAAAATACTAATGAAAAACATTTTTTTTCTCTTAAAAGAAAGCAGGCATTCCTAACCCTGGCATCCCTGACATTTTGGCTCCATAGTTTTTTATGTATACTGTGCGATGTTTAGATGCATCTTTGACCTCCATCTACTGGGTGCAATTAACATCACTCCCTCAAATTGTGTCATCAAAAACAGCTCCATACATTGGCACATCCCTAAGGAGTGAAGTCACTATAGGTAGACAAGCACTAAAGCAGAGACACGAAATTAAAACTATGCAAGTCACCTAGGCAACTACATGGAAGAGTTCAGTGCCTCTGGCCAGTGTTTTTTTTTATATTGAACATAGTGTGTAGCTCCTAAGTGTTCCTGAAGGAACAGCAGTATTGCTCTCTGTTGGCTTGATCCTGAGTTGGCTGCTGAGCTGGAAACCAATCACCTACATAGATACCTCCACAGAGAAGCAAACTTGGTCCTGTGGGGTTGCCCAGCACTCTGGGTCCAGGACTCCACCCACTAAGTCCCTGAGGAGTTCTCAGAAGAAATGAAGCTCAGATCTCCAGAATAGTCTCAAATCTGCCTGAAGGCATCTCATGTAGCTTCAGTCAGAAATCCTAACATCTTGAAGATCATGGCTCATGCAGGAGAAATCCCAGCTGTGTACTTGCTTCTCAGAAATCCTAGGACCTCTTTTACCTTGGAAAGAGAGAAAAATACTTTCCCTTCTCCCTATTCTGCTTCTCAAATGGAACAAGACACATCTTCACATCAGGACGGGTGTTGCTGGCCCTTCATTGTGTCGTAAACTGGTCACTTTGGTCCTTCTAGAGTACTAGGGGTGAGAACCACTTCTGCTCAGCAGTAGCCATGACAGATACAGGTCCCATGGGATATGATTGACCTTGAGCTTTCCCTTTGTAGTTTCCCTCTTTGGGTGGCTTGGAGCCCAGTCACCAATCTGTGTAGAGGCTTTAGGTTCTCTCTTCAGTTCTTTAGTCTGAAAAGAGAATCCAGGGCTGGATACAGTTGGACTCTTGGAGAAGAAGCTGAACTTGGAGTCTGCGGGGTCTGAAATGTGAAGGAGGGAGGGAGCCATAGTTGAGTTGAACACAAGCATTGGCTATGCGGGAACCATTAAACATCTGCTCTGCAGCTGACACCTTGGCTAACGGGGCACGGCTGCTGGGACAAAGGGGGTATATTTCATGGTGTGGTCCAGATGCCACTAAATTAAGGTTCACAGTTTCCGCTTGGTTGCCTGCATGGGGGCAAGGAGTGAGCCCTTTTGTCCCCTACATTTCTTTCGAAATGAGCGGCACAGTGTGGTCACCGTGGATGTTGGTTGACAGGTTCTGCTCCCGGGAGCATTTTCCAACTGTACTTGTCGAGTTCCAGGCAGCTCTTCCCACGTGCCAGGAAGCCATAGAGCTGATGGCAGCTTTCACCGTTAGCTTGGATGTGACGCTTCCAGGAGACCACTCCCCAGGGAGGTGCTGGGAGCAGAAAGATGTGGGGCATCTTACAAATTTTCTGGGGAGGTGACCTACTTTTCCCTTCCTCAATATGGTAGAAAGTATGGTTTTGAAGACTGCTCTATCCACCACCATACGCCAGGCCATTTGACTTCACATTTTCAAGTTGAAAGGAGGAGCTGAGGGGAGTGGGAAAGGACTGGTAAATAAATGCTGGTGAGGTGAGTATATGGATACAGAGGGTGCCAGTCTGACAGGAACAGATAAAGGCACGGAGGGGTGGGTGCGCACGTTGTCTGTTTAATGCATTATGCTATCAAACCTGCGAGCAGGCCCCCTGGCCAGGGTAGACACAGGTAGGTCTGAATGGAGCTCACATAGAGAATGCTGATGAAGAACAAATGTCTGTGAAGAACAAACTGTGCAGTGTAAGAGAAAACTGGGACTTAGTTTCAAACAAACCATTAAAGAATAAAATAACAGTGTTTGGGGCTCAATCGGAAGCCCTGAGTTGATCCCCAGCACTATATGAAACTAGGATTGATGGCACATGCCTTTAATTCCTGCACTTGGGAGTTGGAGGATCAAAAGTTCAGGTCAAGGACTGAGAGAAGATTCAGTGTTTAAGAGACTTACTGCTTTTTCAGAGGACTTGAGTTCTAGACCTAGCACTCACATTGGGCTGCTCTAAAATATCTTAACTCCAGCTCCAAGGTATTTGATGCCCTTTTTCATTTCCACTGGTACCTACATTCACATGCATATACCTATACACAGACACACACTCATACACATAGTTAAAAATACATCCCCCTCATTAGCCCCAAGGTCATCCTTGGCTAAGTAGTAAGTTTGAGGCCAGCCCAGGCTACTTAAGACTCTGTCTCACAAACAAAAACAACAGTATCTGGGAAAATTAAAAAACAAAAACCAAACAAATTCCATTTTGAACATACCGCATCTCTCTCTCCAAAATACAAAATTTATTATCTAGAAATAACGTCACAAGAAAAGGTGTACATAAGAAAATATATATTGAAAAGAATACTATTTAGGCTAAGACAGCAAAGAGACAGTATGGGTCAACTCAGTATCAAATTGATGTACTAATACAGAAGAAACACTTTATTGACAAAATATTTGTGGCAGTTGTGATATTGCTTCTGAAAACACAAGAGCTGAAAAGGTAGAGCTTAGGTTACATGGTAGTTCGTGGACCATAATTAAATTGGCTGAATTAATAGGAAAGGGGTATCAGGAAAAGTATACTAGAAATACTTGTGATTTGTATTAAAATGACTGAAAGCAGTTGAGAGTTTAAGAACCTTATTTGTATACGCAATGAGGTTCCTACTTTCACCAGGTTTCTCTCAAGCTGAAGCCAAGTTGTCCTTGATGAAAAATCTTTTTTACTACACATGAAGTTGACATCACCCAGAATTTGGTAGGCTGGGGCAGGAGGATTGTCATCAGTTTACTGCCAACCTGGGCTACAGAGTAAGTTCAAGGCCAGTCTAGGCTGCATGTGAGGTGGTGAGTGAGAGTGTGTGTGAGTGTGTGTGTGTAAAATAACCAACCAAAGAGCGGGGAAAAGCATTAGTTAGCAGCTGATTCAAATTGAAGCAGCTGGACTAATTTTACTAAAACTATTTAAGTACCTCTGTTATTCAATGTCACCATGGAAACATCAGAAAGCTGTGGTCTCAGGGATTAGAGTGAGTATCTGCTTGGGAAATCTGGATTGTTAAAATGCACTATTGTGCATAGTATCAAGGTCTGAGGACACTTGGCAAGTGTTTTCCATCAGTGTTTTGTACAATTCCCTTGGGTTTGTAGAATACCTTTTATCTTTTTTTTTCACCAAAATAATGATTCTATTACATTGCTTTGGAGAAAAAAAAAGTTAAAATACAGCCGTGATTAAGTTTTGCATAAACATTTCACTTTCTGTCAAACAGGAAACAGACATATTTGACTTACTGAGGTCATTGCATTGGGCTTGGCAGGAAGTCAGCCTAAAGATGCAGCTTTCCCTTAAATGTATTGGTTTTCTTGGACTTGCTGCTATTCCAAGAATATCAGAACAGAAAGAAAAAGGAGGATTGAGAAGACAGATTATGAAAAGTGAAACCATAACAGTTCACCCAAATATTTTGAGTACATTGAGTTTTCCAACCAGGTCTCTGACAGAATATCATCTCTTTATTCTCTTACGTTAAGTTGAATGTGTTTCATGTAACTCTGGCATATGTTGCCTGTCTGGAGACTTTGACTGACTTCTATGTGTGTGATGCATACATGTGTGTATCTGTAATCCCATCACTCAGGAGGCTTTGGTAGAAGAGTGAGTTCAAACTGGCTTGAGCTACATAGTGAGATCCTGTCTGGACATCCTCCATTCCCCACCACCAGAGTTACCTGTCAGTCTTATAGCATAGTAATCAAAAGCTTCTCTGGCAGTCTGGTCTGCTGAGCAACTTACGAGAGCCCTCTGTTGAACTGTGATATGTTTAAGGCAGGGACTTGAAAACTTCCATTACAGAAGAGGAAGAGTATTTTAGATTTGATATTTCTTTTGAGGGACTGTATATGTGGGCATGCACATCCCACCAAAAGCATATGAAGGTCAGAAATCAACTTGATGAACTCCATTTTCTCTTTCTACCATATAGTTTTTGGGGATCAAACAGGTTTTCAGGCTTAGGGAAAGTGCTTTTTCTCACTGACTCATCTTGCTGGCTTGTATTTTAGATATCGAACACTCTGTCATAGTAACTGATTTGCTGTGGCATGAAAGTCACCATAGAAAATACATCAATGGATGCAGATGTGTTCCAATAAATCTTTATAAAAATAGATGGATCTGGGAGATGGCTTAATGTGCAAGGTGTCTGTCCTGTCAGACAGCTCCCAAATAATGACATGGAGACTTAATATGAAAGCTTGTATCTATAGCTTAGGCTTGTTCCTAACTAGCTCTTATAAATTAACCCATATTTTTATTATCTGTGTTCTACCATGTGGCTTTTACCTCTCATTCTGTGTGTCCAGTTTGTTTCAAGTCTGGCTGACTTCTCTGTCTCTCTTCTTCCCAGAGTCCCCCCTGTGCCTGGAAGCCCTGCTTATACCTCCTGCCTAGCTATTGGTCATTTAGCTTTTTATTAAACCAATGAGAAGGTGCCTGGGCAAATACACATCTTCACAGTACAAAGATTCCACATTAGTGGGCAGGAGCATTCATTTTGCAAGCAAAGGGACCTGAGTTTGAATCCCAATCACCCATGTAAAAAGTTGAGCATGGCTGTTTGTAACCCCAGCAAGATCAGGAGATCTTGAGACTTCTCTGGCCAGCCAGCCTAGCCAAAACAATGAGTTTCCCTTACAGTGAGAGATACTGTTACAAGGCAATAAGGCAAAGAATAGAGAAGACAATATTCCTGCTCTGGACTCTACATACTTGGGCACAACTCACTTGTACACACATGCATACATATACCTAAAACCATAAAGCAATTAGAGGGCCACTTGCTTGGAGCTGGCTCTGGTTCTCATACTTCGGTATCCATCAGAATTATCCACAGAGCATGTTAAAACAGTTGCTGGGCTTCATGCCAGAGGTTTCTGATCCTGTAGGTCTGTGGAGAATTTGTCTACTGGAGTATTCAATGTCTGATCTCAAATACATTGGTCAAGTTCTGCAGAATCACACAATTTTTGAAAACTCTTCAAAATTCTGAAGATTTTGTTCAAATGCAGGCTAATTCAGTAGGTTTGCCTTGGAGGTCAAAGATAGTGACATCGGTTGGTCTGAATACACTTGGAATTACCAGTAGCTAAGGATCCTAATGCTCTCTAGGCACTGGAATATTTTATCACAGTGCTAAGTAGTTTACTTATTTAAGTCTAATCGTAAGTTAACTTTTATTCTTCTCATACCTGATATACAACTGCTTAGCAAATCTTTTGGTTCTACTATGGCACTGACAAATGACTCCGACCCTTGCTATCATCTTACCGGTTTTATAATTACAATGTATAATGAATCCAACTCACCTTTACTGCTTGTCCCTGTTTTGGGCTACACCACTGTGGGCGGGCTGACACCATCAGCCCATTCCCTGGTCTCTTGGATTCTGCTTTTGCATTTAGCCTTTCACCTCCACTACACATTGAAATTTTTTTTTTTTTAAAATATAACAGTGAGTGATTTATTACTTTAACTTATTGTCTTTTTGAGACAGAGTTTCTCTGTGTAGCCTTGGTTGTCCTGGAACTTGCTCTGTAGACCAGACTGACCTTTAACTCACTGAGATCCACCTGCCTCTGCCTCCCAAGTACAAGTGTTGGATTAAAGGTGTCCCAGCCACAAGTTGATGAAACTAACATTCTCATCTTCACTAAGCAAATACTGGTCAGGCCCCTTCTATATCTTTTTTTCTACTCCTTGCTCCGGCCACTGTGGAACCTACTAGGATTTTTTTTCCTTGACAGGATCTCACTGTGCAGCTCTAACTTGGTCTGGAACTCACTGTGTAGACTAGACTAGTCTTAAACTCAAAGAGGCCTGCCTGCCTCTGCCTCCCCAGTGCTAGTATTAAAGACAGGGTGCCCACGCAAGGCTCTTTAGTTCCTGGTGAATGATGTTCCCTTTACTAGAAAGTCCTCCTCTAAGCCTTCCCTGCTTCCTTCGGTCCTTGTCCCGAAGCACCCCAGTAAGGCTTTCACGGGCCACCACCCCTTCTCTTCCTTTGCTTTCCTTGTTATCTGTGCACATCATGCCCTACCAACTCCATAAAAGACTCTGTTTGTTCACCATTCCTAGCCCTGAGGAGTTCTTAGTGTGCCATCAGATGCTCATAAATATTTCAATGTACAGACTACAGACTTTATAGCTAACTGGAATATCTCAAGGCCACAGGCTGCTGTTGTTTCTCTGTACAGTAAATCTACAGTAAATCTCTGTAAGGCGAATCTTAAAAGGTCTTAAAAGAAAAACAACAAACAAACAAACAAACAAAACCCTTACTGGGGTGCTTCGGGACAAGGACCGAAGGAAGCAGGGAAGGCTTAGAGGAGGACTTTCTAGTAAAGGGAACATCATTCACCAGGAACTAAAGAGCCGTGCGTGGGCACCGTCTTTAATACTAGCACTGGGGAGGCAGAGGCAGGCAGGCCTCTTTGAGTTTAAGACTAGCCTAGTCTACACAGTGAGTTCCAGACCAAGTTAGAGCTGCACAGTGAGGTCCTGTCAAGAAAAAAAAGCCAATTGGGGTAAATTCTGAAAGTTCAGAGAGACAGAACAAGCTACAGCCAACCTCACCTCACCAACTCCTCAGCTGATCTTGTTTCCTCAGACTGAAAGCCTCTGAGTCCTCACTGGAATGGATCTCAGCTGAACTGCTCAAAAGCCTCTTGTTCCTGGTCCCCACACCTTATACACCTTTCTGCTTCTTGCCATCACTTCCTGGGATTAAAAGTGTGTGTCTGTCCCAAGCAAAGACATGAGATCTCAAGTGCTGGGATTAAAGATGTGTGCCACCACTGCCTGGCTCTGTTTCTATTGTGGCCTTGAACTCCCAGATATCCAGAGGGATCTCTGCCTTCCAAGTAATAGGATTAAAGGCATGTGCTACTTCTATGTTTAATATAGTGGCTAGCTGATTCCTGATCTCCATATGAGCTTTATTGGGGTGCACAAATAAAATATCATCACACATCTCCTCCAGATGTATTGGTGCCAGCCAGGATTTTAATCCCCAGGGAACAGTGACTTTGGTAGAATTCTCTGCTAAATCTTTTCATGGAATTTAAATTATAAATTGGTCATTTACTGTTATCATACAACACTATGTTGAATTTTCCATGGATTATATTCCTTTTAGTACATTTTTTCTAGCGCACTCCTTTTCTACTCATTGTTCACCCCCACCCTGGGATAATTTTCTCGTAGAAAAGCCCCCAAACCCCCATCAAGCATAGCCCAAGTTTTGGGTAAAATCTAAAACAAAGGGGAAAGCTGAGAAATTCATGATAGGACCTGGGCCTACTTGTTAACTAACTCAGGGTAGGTGAAGACGGTTTTTAACCTGACCTGGGGAATCTTAGGACATCAAAAGGCCACTTAAGGATGCTCCTTCTCCATGGATTCTACAGAGAATGCCAAGGTTACGGGATGATTGTTATGTGGCCAGCTGTCTTTTTTTTCAGACCTTTTAGGGTGAGTTTGCTTGCTGTGCATATAGGAAGAATTCTAGAAGCTGGATGGCACCACCCACCCCCACGCACCCCTCACTTTCAGAAACCTTTGCCTTCCCCAACCCCCACCACCCCCAAATAAGGGCTCTCGACAAGGGGGCAGTCCCGGGCTCCGGAGCCTGCGGCTTGACACCTATTGTCCCCGTTTGGATGTCAAGCGATTTTGCCTGAAGGACCCCAGCTTGGATGTCACTCAAACCCCAAGGCGCTGCTTGCAGCGGCCACCGTGGGGAGGTCCTGTCCAGATTCGCAGCGTGGCAGGCACCCGGCGCCGAGGGGCCGGCCCGGCGGGGACGCGGACAGGCGCTCTTTCCTGACAGGCGTTCACGGCGGGCAGCCCTGGGCGGCTTGAAGGCCCCTGCTCCCGCTTGCTCCCGCCCCCCGCCCCCCTGGCCTCCGAGCGCCGCCCGGCTAAGTCCCTCCCGCGCCGGCTCTCGTCCCACTAGGAGCGGCTCAGTGCAGCGGGGACCGGGCGAAGCGGTCTGCGCCCCCGGAGCGCACGCCTCGGCTCGCAACGCAGCGCCACCCTTGCCCCCGTCGGCTGCCCACTCCAGACGCCCAGCGGCTCCGCGCGCGCACGGTGAGCGCCATCCCGGACCACCGAGGCGCCGAAGGGGGAAGAAAGGCCGCTGCGCCCGAGTGTCCTTTTTACCTTCGGAGCGGCCCGAGCGGCGGGAGGGGCTCCCCGCAGCCCTCCCCACCCCCCCACCCCGGTCACCCCCAGTGCCCTTCTCCGCCCCTGGCCCTGACCTCGGTCCCTCTGGTTCTCGCACGGCAAACGGGTGCCGCCCGACCCGGCGGGGGAAACCGTTGCCCTGGCGGTTGGCGGCGGCCGTGCCAGGCCCCGCCCCCCGGCGCGAGCTCGGTGCCCCGGGGCGGGCGGGAGGGCGGGCGGGCAGGGGGAGGGGCGGGCGTCCCGGGCGCCCCGCTGGCGGGTCGCGCGCGTGCCCGCGGCCCCCTTCCTGCCGGCGGCGCGCGCCTTTCTCTCCCCCCCCCCCCTCCCCCCGCCGCGCGCGCAGCCTCCCGCCCGCCCGCTGCGCGTTTTGTCCCGCGTCTCGCCCCGTCCGTCTCCTGACTCTCGCCGCTCTTGTCCTTCCCTCCCGCTTTTTTTTTTTTTTCCCTCCTCTCTCTTCTCGGTCTAAAGATGCCTTCGGCCACCAGCCACAGCGGTAGCGGCAGCAAGTCGTCGGGACCGCCGCCGCCGTCCGGTTCCACCGGGAGTGAGGCGGCGGCGGCGGCCGGGGCAGCGGCGCCCGCTTCTCAGCATCCGGCAACCGGCACCGGCGCGGTCCAGACCGAGGCCATGAAGCAGATTCTCGGGGTGATCGACAAGAAACTTCGGAACCTGGAGAAGAAAAAGGTGCGCGGAGATAACGGAGAGGGAGGGCTTGTGGCTCCAGCCCCCCACGCCGGTCTCCGCGGCCGACGGAGCTTCGTGCCCAGAAAACGGGCGCCTCGGGGAGGTGCCTGTCACCTGACCCGACCGCGGCGCTGCCTCTAGGCCCCGGTTACTCACATCATGCCGCGTCGGGCCTGACCTCCCGGTAACGGGCTGCCTGGGCGGTGGGGGCCCATTGCCGAGACGTCCTCGGGAACCGAGGTCAGGCCTCTCGCGGAGGCCGTGGGGCAGACAGTGTGCCCGGTCAGCCGATTGCCTCGTGGAGTCGAGAGGCCCGTGCCCTGGAGCAGTGGCTTTTGCCTCTTAGCACGGCTCGTGGCCGCTGGAAGGGCTCTGGCCCCTCTTGGCAGGGAGAGATGTGTGTGTGTGTTCCCAAACTGGGGTTGCAGGCCCGCTTGGAGCGGGGCTTCGCCTGGGTATCCCCTCCCCCCTCTGATGGGCTCCCTACGTTTCCCCCTTTGTTTCGATTGTCTGGGTGCTCCGAACCTCACGCCCAGCCTAGTCACGAGGTGTGCTTTTTTCCCCGTTTTTTTTTTTTTTGTTTTTTTTTTTGCAGCGACTTTTTATTATAATTTATTTTTGCCTCTGCAGCAGTCTAAGGGGGCAGGGGGTATCTTCGATTGCGAGCCTTTGGGGGTGGATCTAGATTAGACTGGAGTGGACTACCTCTGGGTCTCTGGGCACATGGAGTGTCTAACATGGCGGCGGCTGCGGGAGAGGGAAGCGCTGTACAGGAGCTGCATTGTGAGCACAAAGCGAAAGCCGAGGGGGAGGGCAGAGACCAAGCAGCCGCCCCGCCTAGCCTCCCCCCCCCCAAAAAAAATCGAGCCACACCCACTCTGTTTTTGGCTTTAATATTTAGCTATTCCGGGCCACACGATGTGGTTACTTCAGTCGGTTTTTTTGTCTTACACTTTTAGTGCAGGACAGTTTCTAGGCGAAGGGTCTCCGCAGAAGTGAATTTCTACCTTAAGGAAAGTAGTGGAAAGGGACAGACAGATGGGTAGTACAGTCAGAACGGAGCCAGTTACACCTGGGACTGTTACGCTAACTTGCTCTTTTACCTTAAGTAAAATGTAACGTTGACAACTTAGGCCTGCCAGTCTTTAGGACATTTTCAATTTTGAAAAATTCCCATGAAGATTTTTATTTAGTTACAGGATAGGATTGAGAGGAGGAATATTGGCTAAAATCTGAGCTGTAGGAAGTTGGAAAAAATAGGATATTTTAAGTCTTAGTCTTGATAGTTTATCATCTACTGACTTTCCCATTTTTGGTGAGTTTGAAACATTCACCTTTGCTACTTTTCTGTCTCAGTGCTGAACATTTTTACCTTTTTAAAAACTTAATTTCCCAGACTTTATTTGAAACTGAGACTATACATTAATTGGAGATAGCAAGCTTTTTTTTTTGATAATTATTTTGATATACAAGTGTTTTCTTAGTAATTGGAAAAATACTAAAATAGTGAAAGCATCATAAGCTACATTCAAATACGGAATTGTGTGCCAGCATTTTTTGGTACTTGATGTGTGAGTTTTTGCCACCCTGTGTAAAATCGAGTCTAACTTGCTATCTTGAAATTTTCCTAATGCAGTAAGCAGTACTATTGGCTAATGCTCCAAATAGTTTAATTTTTGGGTTTCTTCTAGTAGAGGAACAAACATGAGCTTTAATAATGTAATATTGTAAGTATAGATGTTAGTGGCTGTAAAATCTTTAAATATAATATGTTCATTAAAAAACAATGCTGAGCCTGGTGGTGGTGGTGGTGGTGGTGGTGGTGGTGGTGGTGGTGGTGGTGGTGGTGGTGGTGGTACACACCTTTAATACACAGAGACTTCCTGTCTGGGAAACAATGCTGAGTAGCAGTTATTGCATTTATGAGGTATTTAAGGGTATTTGATAAACAAGACACAGAAATCTAGGTTATAAGCCCTATGAAGACTTGAACCACGACTAGCCACTTCTGTTTAGTTGTAAACATTGGAATTCATTTCCCCTAACTTGGGTGAGAGTAATGTTGCTGTCACCTGGTCGGTGATGGTGCATTGCTTTTAATCCCAGCACTCCGGAAGCAGAGGCAGGCAGATCTCTGAGTTCAAGACCAGACTGGTCTATAGTGAGTTCCAGGACAGCCAGGGCTGCACAGAGAAACCTTGTCTCAAAAAAAGGAGTAATGTAATTATTGTTAAAGAGATTATTGACCCAGAAAATACTGCCTTGTGGTGTTGTAACAGACAACATCACATAAAAATCTTTTGTATCTGTTTTTTTCTGTTCTCAGTGTTTTGGTTGCTAAATATCAGTGAAGATTATAAACCACAGGCTGTGCTGCTCACTAGACTGTTGATGTGGCTTAATGGCTATTAACAGTGGAGAGATGCTCAAGGCATTGGATTCTGTACTAATATAAGTACATCTGGTTTTTATTTTTTTCTTTCTGTTACTGGATGATTTGTCCTGTGAGAGGTTTTCAGTAGGACTGAGTTTTTTTGTTTTTTTGTTGTTGTTGTGTTTTTTGAGACAGACAGGCTTTCTCTGTGTAGCCTTGGCTATCTTGGAACTGACTCCGTAGACCAGGCTGGCCTTGAACTCACAGAGATCCGCCTGCCTCTGCCTCCCAAGTGCTGGGATTAAAGGCAGTGGCCACCACTGCCTGTCAAGATTGAGTGTTTGGCATTTGTATTGTACCTAAAATAGGATTTACTCTGCATCAGTTTTGAACTTTTTTTTTAGCAATTCCAATGCAATAACCATTTTTTTAAACTTAATTTAGCAACTTATATTATTTGTTTCTTACCTATTGATACTACAACCTGTTAGACCAGGAAGGTATCCTAACAAAAGTTACCAGTAGATAATGTATCAGATTAAAGCAGAAACCTGATACAGTTTTATTTCATTTAAGAAAACAAAGTTTTTTTGTTCATTTGTTAATTTCTGCCATTAGAGGAAAGTTTTTCTGTCTATTGAGAATACAGGCTTACCATTGGCAAAATATGTAATTTTTGCCTAATAATGGCAAATGTCTTTGATGTTTGGGCTAATAAAAAGTATATCGATTGTTGAACAAAAAAATACAACTGTAATACAGAGAATCAGATGTAAACATAAGAACCTTACTTAGAAATTTGATTTAAATTAATTAAAAATAATACTGAGTTGGGATTTATTACCTAGTTTCCTTTCAGTACTGAACTGGGCCTTAGGCTATATAAGATACTTGGAAACAAAGTCTACATTTTAAGAGACACTCATCTGATAGCATAAAATTTAATCAGTTTTGATGTAAAGGATGTTTTTTATAGATGGCATTAAAACAACTGGAAACTGCTAGGTGAAAGGTTAGATGGTGATCTCTTGCTTTATAAAAGATATTTTTGACCATTCTCTAAAGTAGTACCCTCAACCTGTGAGTTACACCTCCTGGGGAGGATGTTGAATAGCCCTTTTACAGAGTCACCTAAGACCCTTGGAAAACATATTTACATTGCAACTCAGAACAGTAGCAAAATTTCAGTTCTGAAGTAGCAATGAAAATAGTTTTATGTCTGGGGGTCACCACAACATGAGGATCATAGCATTAGGAAGTTGAGCATTAGGAAGTTGAGAACCACTGCTAAAGACTTCATGCACATTTTATATATATCTTTATAGTTAATATTATTCATTAAAAATAGCGAGAATAACCTTTCTAGATCTACAGTGTCTCTTGGAATCTTTGGTGCAATTATTGTACAGGGGTTTTGCTAAGTGTTTTGACAGATACTCAGTTTTTAAACTTTTATAGGTATAAATCTTTTCTTGGGCTAATGGAAGGTTTTTTTTTTTTTTGACATCAGATATCTGGTGAGTTAGCTTCTTAATTGGTTTGCAAGATCTGTTCATCTGTAGTGCAGAGGCTAAAGTTATTTAGTTTTGTGTTCTTGTCTCAGAAAAAAGGCTATAATCTTTAATTTGGGAGCAAGCTTATTTTTTGAGATAGGGTCTCTAACTCTGGTTGTCCTGGAATTTGCCATTTAGATCAGGCTGGTCTGGAGCTCAGAGATCCACCTGCCCCTGTTTCCTGAGTGCTAGGATTAAAGTACTGGGCCACTACACAAGGTTACTTCGTTTTGAATTCACCTTGCCAAGGGGGAAATGATGATGTGTAATTGGTTCTCAGCTCTCTCTTGTGCCCCTTATCCCCCATGGTGTATGTTATTTAAAAAGGTTGTGAATTTCTTTTCTTGGGTGAGAGTAGAATCATGGGTATTATAATGAGTATATTAAATGATAGATTACTTGGCCAAAGTATTTTAAAATATTTTGCCTCATAATACTTATATGAATAAGAATACATTTTTTTTTTTTTTTTTTTTTTTTTTTTTTTTTTTTTTTTTTTTTTTGGTTTTTCGAGACAGGGTTTCTCTGTGTAGCTTTGCGCCTTTCCTGGAACTCACTTGGTAGCCCAGGCTGGCCTCGAACTCACAGAGATCCGCCTGCCTCTGCCTCCCAAGTGCTGGGATTAAAGGCGTGCGCCACCACCGCCCGGCAGAATACATTTTTTTTTTAAAGATTTATTTATTTGTTATGTATACAGAAGAGGGTGCCAGATCTCATTACAGATGGTTATGAGCCACCATGTGGGTGCTAGGAATTGAACTCAGGACCTCTGGAAGAGCAGTCAGTGCTCTTAACCTCTCAGCCATCTCTCCAAGCCCCAATGAATAAGAGTACATTTTGTGGCTGGGTGGTGGTGGCGCACACCTTTAATCCCATCACTCGAGAGGCAGAGCCAGGCGGATCTCTGTGAGTTCGAGGCCAGCCTGGTCTCCAAAGCGAGTTCCAGGAAAGGCGCAAAACTACACAGAGAAACCCTGTCTTGAAAAACAACAAAACAAAACAAAAAAAAGAATTCATTTTGTGTTATATACAGGTTAAGAATATAAATTGTGGAGCCGAGGCCAGCCTGGTCTACATAGTGAGTTCCAGGACAGCCAGAACTACATATGAGACCCTATCTTGAAGGAGTGAAAGAAAAAAACTATATAGTTTGTTAAAATTTTAAGTAAACAATTACTAAATCTCTATTTAGGGCTAGATGAAGATTAATTAGCACTGTCTCATCTTTTCAGAAAATTAGTATTTAGTTGGTAAAAGCATTTTGTCATGACTAATTAAATTTTTTACCATGTTGTTACAGAACCTTACACCTTCTTAGCTCTTAAAGCCACCTTAGAATCCAGTCCAATTCATTTTATAGAGAAGCAAATAGAAATGCTTCTATAAAATGACCCAGGTCTGAATGGGTGATTTAATATTTATTGGGATAGTCAGAATTTGTAATGATGTTCAACCTAACTGTAATTGTTCATATTAATTACTCTGCAGAACTAAATAAGCTCCTTTGCTTCAAATCCTTTCAAACTTTTTTGTTTTTTTGTTTGTTTTTCGAAATGGTTTCTCTGTATAACTTTGCGCCTTTTCTGGAACTCACTCTGTAGCCCAGGCTGGCCTCGAACTCAACAGAGATCTGCCTGCCTCTGCCTCCCAAGTGCTAGGATTAAAGGCATGTGGCACCACCGCCCTCTTTAAAACATTTTAAAGTTTATTTTATGAGTATGAATGTTTGCCTTAATGTATTTAAATGTTTTATATATACCATGTTTGTATAATGTCTGCTGAGGAACTGGAATTACAGATGGTTGTGATAATCTGCCATGTGGGTGCTGGGAACAGAACGGTATCTTTCTCAAGAACAGCAGAATTCTCTTAACAGTTGAACCACCTCTTCAATGCCCCCCTTCTCCTTTTTGAGTCAGGGTCTCACTGTGTAGCCGTGACATTCCTGGAACTTGGTATGTAGATCAGGAACTTGCTATGTAGACCAGGCTATCCTCAGATCTGCCTTCAACTTCCAAGTGCTGGGCTTAAAGGTGTGCACCACTGAATTGGGCTATCTGTATGTATGTATGTGTGTGTGTGTGTGTGTATGTATGTATGTATGTATTTTAATGTTGTCTCTGGCAGTTTTTGCAGCCAACGTGAATTGTGCTAAGATTTTTTTCTAGTTTATTTAATGTTTGTGCTTGAGTGTATTTGTATTTATGTGGTTGTGAGTTGCTATGTGGGTGCTGGCAACCAAAATCTGGGTCCTGCAAGAGTAGAAAGCTTTCTTAACTGCTGAGCCATTTTTCTAGGTCCTGGTTATTGTTTTAAAGGCCAACTTGCAGCTGGATGTAGATGCCTTTAATTCCAGCACTTTTGAGGCAGAGGTAGGTAGAGCTCTGAGTTCAAGGCTACCCCGGTCTGCATAGTGAGCTCTAGAACATTCAGGGCTGCATAATCCTGATCACAAAAAGCAAAATAACTCCCAAAGATGAAAAGTCTAGTATGCAAGAAAATAACTTTTCTTTGTTGTTAGACTTTGATTAATGTTAAGTTGCTGAGCTTTGTAAATCTGTCCATATAAGAGGTGTGAACATAAGCAATGTCAGGTATTGGGGCATTATTGTAATTAAATCAAACATCAAAAATTTTAAATTGAGTTTATTTGTATGTGTACACGCTCATGGAGGTCACAGAACAACTTCTGGGGGTGGTTTTCTTTCCCTGTGAGGGTCCTGTGATGGAACTCAGGTCATCAGTTTTGGTGGCATGTACCTTTACTGACTCAGCCATTTTCCAGATCTTTGCAAATGATTTAATATAGTCAGGGCTGGTCTCATTTGCAGTGTAGAAGGATGACCTTGAATTTTTGCCCCTCTTGCTGTCTCTGTTTCAAGTGCTAGGGATACAGGTATGTACCACATGCCCAGTTGAAGTTAAACTCTTAAAAACCTTTAAGTGTTCTTTATCTTTGTAGGCTCGGTTATTTGTTTATTTGCCAATCTCAATCTTGAAATGTAAACCAGGAACATTTGAGGAGCAGATGACAACTTTTCATCTCAGTTCTTAGATTCCGGCAACTGGGTGTCTTAGTAATTGATGTCAGTCCTCCGCACACAATGGGCATACCCTTAAGGAGTGACAGGTGAAACAAGCAAAATTCAGCCCAAAGTTACCTGCCTTCAGCTTGCTTTTCCCACCAGCTATGCCAACGCTCCTACCAGAGTACGTGTAGAAAAGGATGGGAGAAAGAGACTTGGCTTGGGTAGAGTTCAAAATTCATGCTTCCCTTGGTAGGAGAATTAGATTAGTGTTAAGAGCACTGGCTACTTACTATTCCAGAGGACTGGGCTCAATTCCTAGCACCTATGTGGCAGATCACAACTGTTTGTACTCCAGTTCCAGAGGCTCTGACACTCTCATATAGACATACTTGCGGGCAAAACACCAATAAATACAAAACAAAAAGAAATCAAGTTTCTTAAAATTCGTAATTCCTGAAGAAAAGGGTAAGGTGTGATTGCTGATCAGGCCGCTAAAGAAGGCTGTTTCCTTGAGCTTTGTTACTTGTTACTTGGGACCTCCTTTGTATACTGCTCTTGGTATATATAAACCAAAACCTTTTATTGAGACAGTTTCTCTGTGTCGCCCTGGCTGTCCTAGAACTCAGTCTGTAGACCAGGCTGGCTGACCTCAAACTCACAAAGATCTGCTTTGCCTCTGCCTGCCAAGTACTGGGCTTAAAGATGTGCGACAGCACTGCCCAGCCACCCCACCTCAAGTTTTTTAAAGTTGATTACCTTATCGAAGGTAAAGATCATTAGTAAACCATTCTGCTGCTGTTCCTCCTCCACACATTATATGTGCTAAATAGGACTGTTTCATACTTTGACTAAATCATTACCTAGAAATATTTGCATCATCATTAACAAAACCCTTAAAAATGAAGGGAAAAATCCATTAAACCAGATTAATCCATGAATGGAAAACACTTATTTACTTGCATTGATTTTTTTTTTTTTTTTGCTTTGTTTTGTTTTGTTTTTCAAGACTAGGTTTCTCTAGTTTTTTTGGTGTTTGTCCTGGATCTCGCTCTGTAGACCAGGCTGGCCTTGAACAGAGATCCGCCTGGCTCTGACTCCTTGAGTGCCAGGGTTAATGGTGTGTGCCACTGCCGTCCAGCTTTTCTTTCTTTCTTTTTTTTTTTTTTTAGAGTGAGCTTGGATTTTTATTTTCAAGTGGGCACAATTGATGAGTAGACAATTAGAAAATTTTGGTAAGCAGGATTTTGTCAGTAGTTTTAGTACAGAGGGCAAAGGTAACTCTTGGCATTAGAACCATTGTGAATTATTAGATAATGCATTCCTTAGAGTATTCTTATTCCAACATAGAAATTAAAAAAAACTTGCTGCACGTAAGTGGTGGTGCGCTCCTTTAATCCCAGCACGGGGGGGGGGGGGGGGGGGGGGGGGGGGGATCTTTGAGTCTGAGACCAGCCTTCTTCTGTGTTCTTCAGTTGTGTAGATTGGTCTTTTTGAGTAGCTTTGTGAAACAAAGCAACTAATAGTTCTAAGTCCTTAAAAAAAACCCAACAAAAACATGTGATCATTATTTTTTTCAACTTTCAACTTTTAACTTCTTTTGGGATCGAACTCAGGGCCTTTGACATACCAGGCAAAAGCACACTTAAGCTTCAGTGTGCTCCATCTCTGGCCCCAAAGTTCAGATTTTGTAAGAGTGTGATCAAAGGAGATGGTGTTAGAGCTCTGACAATACCTTTTCTTCTTTCTTTCTTTCTTTCTTTCTTTCTTTCTTTCTTTCTTTCTTTCTTTCTCTCTCTCTCTCTCTCTCTCTTTCTTTCTTTCTTTCTTTCTTTCTTATTTTGTTTTTTTCCTTTTTACCAACAGTGTCAGTTGCTTCCATTTCTGCATGGACAGTGAGTAAGAGTTGTGCAGGATTATCTTTTTAAATTGTGAAATAAAACTTTTGTATATATAACCTCTTTGAAAAAAGTAGAATGAGATTAGATAACATCTAATAAATACCAAGAAATATCTTCCTCTTACACTCTTAATACTTTTTTGTTTAGGGCAGACTAATGCTACACGAACAGGCCTTCAGCATTTGAAGAGAACTGTTACAGATCTTCTGAGTTGTACGTGTTTTCTCCACTATTCTCTGAAAAACTGACAATTTTTGCTGCTTTTATGAATTTTACCAGCTACTAATTCTCAGTGGAGAGTGACTAGGAAGTAACTGCCCATTGCTTAGACAGAAGTGGCATGTCTCTAGGTGATATGTGGGGAATGGAGGCATTAGTAACTTGAAATAATACCTGGAGAAGTCACTAATGAATATGGAGAGTTGAAAGGAAGAGAAGTCTTTACCTTTCTGTGTCTGGATTTATGGGGTTTTAAAAGTATTACTAGATTTATTTGGCTTGGGAACATAAAATATAGCTAGGTGCCCATTTATTTTAGGCTTTACTTTAAAGGAATTTGTGTTAGGTTAGGGTCTCATTAAGAACAGGAGTTAACCTGGTTTTAATTGAGTAATTTTAATATTTTTGGAGTTTCACATCTGGATTTCTTTGAAAATGCATAATTAAATATGTTTTCTTGCTGGGTGGTGGTGGTGCACGCCTTTAACCCCAGCACTCAGGAGGCAAGAGCCAGGCAGATCTCTGTGAGTTCGAGGCCAGCCTGGTCTACAGAGCGAGATCCAGGACAGGTACCAAAACTACATAGAGAAACCCTGTCTTGGGGGGAAAAATGTTTTCTTTGGGGTGGCTCAGCAATTAAGAGCATGTGTTGCTCCTGCAGAGGAACCGTATTCAATTTCCAGGGTACACATGGTGGCTCACTACCATTGGTAATTCTTACTCTACCAGTTCCTGAGGAGCTGAGTGCCTCTTCTGACCTCATTGCACCAGGTCTGCATATGATGTCCATGCGTACAAACACTCATGAGAAAAAACAGATAAATTAAAAAAAAAAATTAAAGATCGTTTCTTTAGTGGGAATTGTTGATTATAATAGAAAAGTTTGGGAGTACATCTGTCACAGATACCTCCGTCAGTAAAGGGGCTTTGAAGGTGATACAGAACTCTGGGAAGGATGGAAGTTGAAGATGCACAGCTGCTCATCATAATCTCAGGTAGAAAAGGGAAGCAACAAGAGAGGCAGAGGCAGAAGTGAAATATAGTAACTGGAATTCAGGGATCTAAAAGATGTTGAGGTAGACGTGATTTTTCTGGGATTTATTATGGCAAGTTATTTTACTTCTGTCTTTTAGTTTACAGTTAGGTGAAGTATGATTGATAACAGTGCCTCATTGATAAGGTTAGCTAGCTATCCGATAGTTAAGTTAGAATTTCACATAGTACTGCTGGCCTTTGAGAGAACAAGGAAACTAGACTTAGAAAGGGCAGACTAGCATTTGGTGCAGTTATTTCTCTAACGTGGATTCTAAAGTCTTCAACTTTTGAATATAGTCAGACTTCGATTGCATGGTTTCTTTTAAAAGATTCGTTGTTTTGAGAAATGCTCTGGTTTTTATCTTCCTCATATGGTACTATCAATGAAAATTTTAATACGTTTCAGGATATGTAGTAGTTGAAAAAAAAAAACCTAACTTGAATTTTACAATTGGTGTTTCAAGACATGAAGGGCAGATTAGTGCTAATTAATAGTGTGGTATGCTTTCTAATGAAGATACATACCTTTTTATGCTGTGAGTATAGTTCTGTTTTGCAGGGAAGAAAGGCTTTCCCCGTTTTGTGCTTAGGATCTAGGGTAGTTGACCAGTTGTTTTTAGTCACTGTTAGATGGCCATGTTCTGGAGGCAGGGAAGAACAAATCTGCCTCCTACCATTTATCTTTGCCCCCTTGCTTTATGTTTGACTTGGGAGTATAACCAGTCCTCCTACATTTATTTACTTACTTTATAATGTGAAATTTAAACCCAAATGAATAAATTTCTAGTTGAACTTAATTTGAATTGGAAGTAAAAAAATCAGAGTGCAAGTCTTAAGATAGTGTCATTTGTTTCTAGTCTGTTTAAAGATAAGGTGACTGGTGGTATTGGGCAGTGGGAGAACTGCACTGCTTTCCTTCACTAAAGGCTACTTAGCAGTTAACTTTGCTAGCATGGCAAGCTATTTTTATTCTGTGAAATAGCAGTAGACTGAGGCTTTCTGTCTAGTACAAATTTTTGAATTCATTACTGAATTAAATCATAAACCACTTTAATTGCTGGGGCTTTAGTTTATGACCAAGATTTAACAGAAGCACTACTTCTCAGTAGAAGGTGGTAATTCAGTGAGTAAGCTTTCCATGGTTATGATAAAATACCTGAAAAAAAAAAAATCAACTTAGAGACAGACAGATTTACCTGTCTTCATCTGAATGCAGAAACACAGTATGGAACAAAGTTGCTAATCATGGGAGTTGGGAAGCAGAAAAGGGGAAGGGATTGGGGACAAGACACTTCTAATATTTATTACCTGTCAGGTTGTAATCCTATCTAGATCAATTCATTGGTGAGGATTAATTAATATCATCTAGTCACCTCCACAAGTCTTGTCTCAGAACACTCCTGCATTGGGATCAAGGCGTGTGCCTTGGGGAAGAATTTCAGGTGCAGATTTTTTTTTTTTTTTTTTTTTTGTTTTTGTTTTCCATCCTCCCTTTTTTGTTTTCAAAATCCTAATGGAGTATTTGAGTAAGAGTTAGAATTTGGAGACCAAGTAACAGTGTAAACCCCATAGTTAGTGGAGACATGAATAGCTGAAGTAGAAAGCACAAACTCTGCCTAGTCACAAACCGACTCCCACCAACACTGGAGTCCTGACTGCAGTAGAGACAGAACCACACTGACTCCATTATTCCATGTCCACTTCAATGCTGTTGAGATCTCACTTTACCCATGGTACTGGTTCTGGTACATATGGATCATAAGTCCATTTGGGGAAAACTCACTTAGAGGTTCATTAATACTGTATCCTGAGATTTTTAACTTTCCATCGAAACTGCACTTCATGTGGTCATGGGTATCAGGTGCAAATCTTAACAAATATTCAGATCATGAGTGGATTTTTTTACCCAACTACTGGGTAAGATTATAAGTTGGTCTAGAAACCAAACCATTCAACTTTTTTGAATTGTTTATAGTTGAACCTTTAAGCACTTGTTTCTATAAATTAAAATTTCTGGGCTCTACTGGACTTACTATTACAAGGGAATTACTCTGTGTTTGGCCTATATGGGTCTCAAACTTAGCTATGCACAGTATCACAAAGGGCATGATAAAATGCAGATTGCTGGAACCCAGTGTCAAGATTTTATGTTTGTAAGTTTCCCTGGCTGATGATGCTGGTTTGAGGGCTACGCTTCAGAAATCACTGACTTAGAACAATAGAGGCTTTGCTTTGTAGAGATTTGGTTGTATGTAATAGTGAACAGAGTTCCTTTCTAACTCGTCTTTCCATGCTGGTAAAATTTTATGTCTTATCAGTGATTCTGTATTATATATGCTGATAAGATAACTAGTCCCTTGGGGTTACTTTTATATTTAAATGTAGAAAGTATTACAGTTACAAAATGACCCATGCAATGCTAAGAAGAAACTATTACAGTGGCTTCATTTGTCTTACTCAGAAAAAATATATATATATTTTATTTTCATTTAGTAATTTGAGGAATTTGTGACCAAAGAACTGTAGTCTGCCTTTTGAAAACCTGATGGAGGTTCTGGAGATTGTGTGTGGCTTATGCACCTCTTCCCTCACAGTGAATACATTGTTGTATGTAGCAATCCTCTTTAAAACTGGTGGTTCTCAAGGTAATATGGTTTGGGCAATTCATAGCACTCACATGGAGGCACACAACTTCTGTAACTCCAATGGCCCCTGTGGGTATTGCATAGACACATAGAAATAATACACCCATGCATAAAATACAAGTAAAAATGAAAAAAAGTGTAAGAGAAAAAGAAGAAATTATTGTCAAGGAACTGTATGTGATTATACTTATTTGAAATACTTTTCCTGTAAGTTAGATTTCTCTTTATCCTAGTTCTTAACAGTAGTTGATTGAGTTGCTGACACTTGCATTGTCTGAACCTTTTGTGAAGGGGAGTCTTTAAAGCCTGAGCCTGGGAAATCTTTTAAGTTTTCTATTTTCTTTTTTTGTTTTCCAGACAGGGTCTCTTTATGTAGCTTTGACTGTCCTAGAACTGTGTAGACCAGGATGGCCTCAGGCTCAGAGATCCTCCTGCTTCCCAAGTGCTAGGACTAAAGGCATGTGAAACTATGCCTGGCCAAGTTCTCATCTTTACAAAGATAATTTCAAGTGACAGGGTTATTGAAATCCTATTCAATTTCATAGAGGCAGCACAGTGGTTACAGTGTATAGACTGTAGCTGAAATGGTAGCTTCATGTTATTTAAGGTAAAATAGAACAAATACACTTCTGAATTCATTCAGGAAAATAGACTTTATGCCATCTATTTACCATGAATGCTTTGAAGACTGGAAGGACAGACAGAAGCACAGAATTTTAGCTTATATGTCCAATATGCACATTTGAGTAGAAAAGTATCTTAACCATTCCATGACCCTCATGTCTGAGTGATGACGGCATCTGTTTTTTAGTACCAAAGTAAGCAGTATTTTGTTGGCTTACGTACTAGTATTTGATGTCTGTGATTCAGCAGTGGTCAATGTTTAAATTTATTTCTTAGTTTACTGTTAAATTTCAGTTAGATGAATATAATTATGCTGTAGTATATCTGAAAATTAAGACGAAATTTGAAGTAGGCTTTGAATATTGGTTAGGTTTTCTCATGTTGGCATGGTTAAACTGAATTTATTCTTTCTTTCTTTCTTTGATGTAGGGTAAACTTGATGATTACCAGGAACGAATGAACAAAGGAGAAAGGCTCAATCAAGATCAGCTGGTAAAGATGCCCATGTCTTATTCAGCAAAGTCTCCGGGCTCAGTATTAAAGGAAAAATCTGTGTTTATGTTTCTAGTAAAAACGGGTTCTGTTTTTGTCATTTTAGGATGCTGTATCTAAGTACCAGGAAGTTACAAATAATTTGGAGTTTGCAAAGGAATTACAGAGGAGTTTCATGGCATTAAGTCAAGATGTAAGTAAAAGATAACGTATAAAATACTAAAAATGAAGTTAGTGGAAGCTTGGTTATTTGGGGTTAGTCCCTTCACTACTGTTGATAAGCCCTCTGCCAGGTGTGGAGATTGGATTCAGTTATACCCTACATATTTGCCAATTTTGTGTAACTGAAATACTTTTTGAAAAGGACTGAGTTAAAGATAGGATAAGCATAATTACATGGAAGATCTGAGCTGCTTTAAAATTGATTTTCCATATATTCCTTTAATTATGCTTTAAAATTGATTTTCCATATATTCCTTTAATTCTATACAGACATTAATTTCATCAGTGTCCTTAAGTGATGTGACAGACTGATATATTTACTGCTCTTAGCTCTTGATCCAACAGAAGGGCAAGTTTTCCCTAAATACCTGTTCATATGACAAAGGTCTTTGGTAATAGAATAAAAATTAAATACAAACAAAGTCAAATAATTTTTTGAGACCGAAGAACATTCTGAGTGAATGTCAGCTTATTTGAGGAATGGCTAACAATATGGGAATATTTGGGGCATGAAATTGTGAAATTTGAAGAAAAAGTGTGGAACTTGGAAATCATTAAATGAATTCACTCAAGCTCAGAAAGACAAATATACAGCATGTTCTTTCTCATGAGTGGACTTTAACTTATAATTGTAAATATATATATATTTATGTAGGAGTGAGTGGGTTCTGGTAGACCAGGAGACTGATGGGTCCCATAAAGGGTTTTAAAGAAAAGCTCTAAGGAAGTGTTTTGGGAAGGGTAATAGAACATGTGACATGAAAATAGAAGGGTGGAGGAATAATGGGGATTGGAAGAATGCAAGCAGGGATAGGGGCCAACTATGGCGGGGAGAGACAGATGTGAGGGAGGATCAGTCAAAACTAAGTATGAATGAAAAATACCAGAAAGAAACCTGTTATTTTGTATGCTAATTAAGAAATATAATACACATGGGAAATACCAGGTTAGTTTTCATTTGGTAAATAAAAAGTCTTCTACATAATGAGAGACAATTCTCACATGATTTAGGAGACTTCAGAGCTCAGATTACTTATTCAGGAATGAGATTCACCTTGGTTGAGTCCTGATTGCCTTTTTTTTTTTTTAGTAATTGTATGACTTTGACCAACTTATCTAATTTTGTTGTTCCTATATTAAAAGTTTCACAGAAAAATAGAGCTAGTAGGGTGGAAGCAGAGAAGAGAAACAGACAGACAGACAAGGCCATCGCAACACCCCAGTTTTCTAATCTATAAAATAGTAATGTATCCTTTTTATAAAACTCCTTGTGAGTGTGTGATACATAATGTATTCCAAGCACTCAGTGTTATTGTCATATTTTATAATTGAGTACAGAGGTATATTTTAGTAATTTGCCTAAAAAAGAGAAAAGATAATTGAATTTTTTTGGGGGGGGGGTACGTGTTTTGAGACAGGATTTCTCTGTGTAGCCCTGGCTGTCCTGGAGCTTGCTCTGTAGACCAGGCTGGCTTTGAACTACAGAGATCTGCCTGCCTCTGCCTCCTGAGTGCTGGGATTAAAGGCATACGCCACCACTGACTGATGATAATTGAATTTTTTAACCAATGCCTTAGTTTGTTTTATGCCTGTTTTAGTCATTGTTCTTTTGCTGTAAAGACACCATGACCAAGCAACTCTTATCAAAGAAAGCATTTAATTGGGGACTTGATTTCAATTATAGGGGTTTAGTCTATTATCATGCTGGTACATGGGCAGACATGGTACTGGAAAAGTATCTAAGAGCTCTACATCTGTATCCATAGAGGGGGATAGAAAACTGGGCCTGGCTTGGGCTTTTGAAACCTTAAAGCCTACCTCCAGTGACACTTCCTTCAGTAAGGCCACACCTACTCCAATAAGATCATACTCCCTAATCCTCAAATTTTGCCACTCCCTGATGATGAAGCATTCAAATATATGAGCCTGTGGGGGCCGTTCTTATTCAATCCATAGTGCCTTTTTAATAGAATATCAAAGATTGGGCAGTCTGTAAAGAATAAAAAAGTATTTCTCAGTTTGAGACACTGGAATTCCAAGATTTGCAAGATATTGGCATCTGGTGAGGTCCTTAGAATTGTGTATCACAAGACAGAAGAGGGAAGAACATGAATGTGATCTTAACTTTCATAGCCTTTTTCATGGCAACATTTAGCGGTTCATCAGGGTGGTGCTCTTAGGACCGAAGTAATTGGTCAAATACTACCTCTCAGCATTTGAACTGAGGTCTTTACATTTTGGACATACGAATACAGGGTGTGGGGATTACAAAGAAACTGTAGTAACTAAGTGGAAGATATTTATACTTGTTTAGGTCAGAACTTTAAGCTCCATGTACCATTTTTCTCCCTGACCCTTCCTTTTCTAAATATAGTTTATTTTTTAAAAGAGTTAATTTACTCTGATCCTTTGATACAGCTTTTTACAATTATTAGACTCTATGTTTTTTATTTTGTATCTACAAAGAGTAGAATTAGCCTCTCTCTAATCTATCTTTTCTTGCTCACACCTGCCCCACATGAGTTTATATTTCATCAACATTATTATTATAAAAGAAACCTTTGGGCTAGGGAGCTGAGTTGGTAAAGTGAGTACCTGAGTTAGATCCCAAGAACCATGTACAGACCAGGCATGCTTGTACTTGCTTGTAATCTCAGAACAAGGAAAGTGAAGACTGGCCTCCCTGAGGCCTGCTATCCAGCCAGCCTATCCTACTTGGTGAGCACCACCAGGCCAGAGAGAGACCCTATCTTAAAACAAACAAAGTGGATGGCACCTCAGAAAAGATGCCTAAGTTCCTCTGGCCGCCAGGAGTGTGTGTGTGTGTGTGCATGTGTTTGCACATGTGTACATACATACGCGCACTTGGACAGTTATTTCTTTAGGGTGTTTTTTTCTTTTTTTCACATTCCTACTTCTCTTCCTGTTTTCTGCCTCCAGCTACCTTTGAAAGACCTTCCTCATTTAAACTGCTCCCAACATTGAAAAGCTCATCCATTTCAATAGACGGCATTTTCACCTTGTAAGCTTACTTGCCCATCCTAACTTACATCTTATATACATATACTGTATATTTACTTTTCATTTATTGCTGTGATAACATTTATTTCCTCTGCTGCCAATATAAATTATCTTGTTATTGCAATCTTCATTATTCTTCCATTCTTCTCTTTTAAGTTTAAAAAAAAATTTTTAAAAATTATGTTTTGTGGGTATTTTGCTTGTTATATGTGTCTACCATATGTGTGCAATATCTTTGGAGGCCAGAAGAGTGCTCACATCCCCTGGAACTGGAGTGAATGGTGGTTGTAGTGTGATCTATGGGTGCTGGGAATCGAACCTGGGTCCTCCAGAAGAGTAGTTGGTGTTCTTTGACCCCCTCCAAGCCAACTTTGCAATCCTCAAATTATAGGTCTGTATGTATATCTCTATTTTGTTTTTTTCCCGTGTCAGTTCATTTAGTGAAGCTTGAGATGGTAGGGAAGAGTGAAGGAAAACAGTGCCATGACTCTTGAAAGAACTTTTACCTTTCTCTATCCCTAAGCTGATGCTAAACATGATAGAGAGGAGAGACATACTTGGCTTTGATGCTGTCCTTTATCCTTTCAAGGGAAGGACGGGGGAACTGAAAAAAATACTTCATACTTTATCTAACTTAACAGTATATTTGTCTCTGTCAGTATTTTTTCCCCAGTTCATAAAGACTGAATTTTATTTACTGCTTTTCAAATATTGAAACTCATTTCTTATACCATCAATGATTGTTTGCAGCAAGGAGGAAGTGGTGGATTTTTGGCTTGTTCTTACAAGTTAGTAGAAAGTACTTAAGTTGGAGTTCTGATGTCTCATGTTTATGTTCTTTGGCAGATTCAGAAAACAATAAAGAAGACAGCACGTCGGGAACAGCTTATGAGAGAAGAAGCGGAACAGAAGCGCTTAAAAACTGTTCTTGAGTTACAGTATGTATTGGATAAGCTGGGAGATGATGAAGTGAGAGCTGATCTGAAACAAGGTTTGAACGGAGTGCCAATACTGTCTGAAGAGGAACTGTCCTTATTAGATGAATTCTACAAGTTAGTGGACCCCGAGCGGGACATGAGTTTAAGGTATGCTGAGATATGGTAACAGAATCTTAGAGGTGTTGCTCTAATTAACAATTGGAAGGTGTTTAATGTGTTCTTTGTTGTTACAAGGTTAAATGAGCAGTATGAGCATGCCTCCATTCACTTGTGGGACTTGCTGGAAGGGAAAGAAAAGCCTGTATGTGGAACAACCTGTGAGTATTAGATAATTCTGATTGTGTAGCTAGGAATCTTTAAAATTTTCTATTTAATATTGAAGACACTTTATTAGTGTATGAGTAACAATTTACATTTAGGGGTTATTTTGCACTCATTTTTTTTTTTTTTTAAGCATGCCTCAGTGACATCCTTTGTTTCTTGTATTTGACACCTTTCATTGGGCAAGATTTGTAAATTGCTTTTCTTCTGCCATGAAATGCTTCCCTCCTAGATATTTAACATCTATGTTAGCTCTTGCTCAGTTATACCAGCAAAGCTTTAGTAGTCTCACCTCGACTAGGTCCAAATCTGTTACTTTACATCATGGAATTTTGTCATTTTTATGTTGTGATGACCCCTTCCATTAGATTATAAAATTAGTGTGCACTGGGTGTGGTTCTTATGCCTTTAATCCCAACACTTGGGAGGCAGAGGCAGGCAGATTCCTGTGAGTTCGAGGACAGCCTGGTTTACAAAACAAGTTCCAGGACAACCAGGGCTACACAGAGGAAACCCTGTCTTGAACTCCCCTTCCCCCCAAAAAAAATAAAAGATTGATTTTTAATTGTGTGAGTGTGTGTCTGTATAGTACGCATGTAGGTTCAGGTTTCTGAGGTGGTTATAAGAGAGCGTCAGATCCCTTGGTTTTGTCATTTAGATGTTTGTGAGCCAGCCCATGTTAAATGTAGGTCCTTTGCAAGAGCAGCAAATAAGTACTCTTTCTCTTAATCTCTGAGCCATTTCTCCAATGCCAAGAACATGCCTAACACACACACACACACACACACACACACACACACACACACACACACACAGTATGTGCAACAGAAATGCTTATTGAATGAATAATCTCAGCTTTATTCCCTCTTTACTTGCTTACTTAATGTAAGTAGGTTCCTGTTTCCTTCCTTTCATGCTGTAATTTATGCATTTGTGTGTGTTTTACTAACATGATTAATTTTTCTTATTGCTATTTTGTAGAATATTAAGTATTTCTTTTCAAATCTGGTATTGTCAGTAACACAGTAATCCAATTTTTTTTTTTTTAAATAGATAAAGCTCTAAAGGAAATTGTTGAGCGTGTTTTTCAGTCAAACTACTTTGACAGCACTCACAACCACCAGAATGGGCTGTGTGAGGAGGAAGAGGCAGCCTCGGCACCTACAGTGGAAGACCAGGTAGCCGAAGCTGGTGAGTACTTGGGAAGATAGTAGTTTTAGTATTGGTTCTGGACTTAACTTTCCATTTCCTTTGATACAGGTTTATAAAATACATATATCGTTATATGTATACTTAGATTTTAAAATGCACATGGAGCATGGCAAGGATTTTCAGATAGATTTTTGTCTGACTTGTACAGTTTTTACTTTTTACCATACCAACATAAAATATAATGTGAATTTTAAGAAGGAGGGGCAGAGAAAGTGTAGAACTCATGGTCTTGAACTAAACAGCAAGGGATTCTTTGCAGTTTGTGTTTAGCATCTTTAATGAAACACTAGTGTGGCTAGATAATCTGAGTACTTTCATGATAATTCTTAAGTTGATGAGTAATACACTATAAAATTTTTGGAGTATTTTAAAGCATGAGTTCAGATTTTGATTGCTTGAGGTAAAAACATACTTGAACACCAGCTATCTGACTTGGGGTACTTACTGAGTACTCCCAAGTTCCTGTTTAGCAGGTTGTGCAGTGTGTGAGGGATGAGAACAGGAAGGCCCATGGTAAACGCTCTCCACGTGCTGGTAGGTCTAGCCAGAAGGGGAGACTGCTGATTGGTGGAGTACAGGTGAGATGGACTTGGTTTTGTCTTTCTGATTTTTGAGACAGGGTTTCTCTATGTAGCCTGATTGTCCTGGAACTCACTCTGTAGAACAGGCTGGCCTTGAACTCACAGGGATCCACCTGCCTTTGCCTTTCAAGTGCTGGGATTAAAAAGTGTGCGCCACCACCGCCCAGCAAAACAGACTTTTGTGTTTTTAGTTTTTCTGCTTTTACTGACAGATGGAGAAGATTTTACTGTTTTTCTTCCTTCAGACAGTATTAGTATATCGTTTCCACTGGTCTGGAACTCCCAGATATCTGCCTGCCTCTGCCTCGGAGTGCTGGGTTTAAAGGTGTGTACCAAGCTGGGCATGTTTCAAGGCAGGTGGATCTCTGTGAGTATGAGGCCAACCTGGAGTTCCAGGACAACCAGAGCTACATACATAGTGAGACCCTGTCTTGAGGTGTGTATACGTGCATGTTACTCCAGGCCCAATCTAGAAGGTTTTTATCTTCAATATGATTGTCCTAGAAACTACAGTTAACGCTAAAGTAATAAATCCTGGAATAAAGTAACTTAAAAATACAGTTACTGACTGTAAAAATGGTAAATATAAGAACTTTTCACTAATATATTCAGACTGCTTGATTATGTAATGGTAAAATATTGTAAGAGTTTAAGTGGAACTGATAACATTAAAACAAATTTACATTTTTTGATATCATTTACATACAAACAGACTTTTTTCTTAAGAGCAGTTTTAGGTTCACAGTTAATTTGAACATAAAGTGGGGTTGAGAGATGGCTCCCTACTTAAGAACACTGACTCTTCCTGCAGAGCACCAGAGTTTGATTCTAAGCACCCACAACATAGCTTCCAACTGTCTGTCACTCCAGTTTAGAGGATCTACCACCCTCATCTGGCCTCTATGGCGACTGCACATGCATGATACACAGACATACATGTAGACAAAACATCCATTTAACTTAAAAACAACTTAAATTGCTATCACTCTTTCCCTTACAACTCCATAAATTTTTTACTACAGCATCAGAGGTATATTTGTTACAGTAGATAAACCTAATTAATATGTTATTACCTAATTATATGTGGCTCCCCCTTAGCTCCTTGTACATTCTGTAGATTTAGATAAGTATGTAACAGGTTTCCACCATTATAATTTCATTGACTTAAATAAATATCTTCTGTTTCATTTCCTTTTTAACTCTAGAACCTGAACCAACAGAAGAATACACGGAGCAAAGTGAGGTTGAATCAACAGAGGTATCAGTTCTTTAAAAAATTTAATACTACCTTTATTCTTCTGTTTTTGAAACAGACATCTCAACCGTTGACTTTTCTTTTCAGTATGTCAATAGGCAATTCATGGCAGAAACACAGTTCAGCAGTAGTGAGAAGGAGCAAGTAGATGAGTGGGCCGTTGAAACAGTTGAGGTAAGAGTTCTTTGTATTGTAAGGTTAATGTCTTTTGACATGAGTCATTTTTTTTATATATCCTGAGAAAAAATAGTTTTTTTGTTAGTTTTTTTGTATTTTTGACACATTTGTCAAAATACATGGTTTTGCTTTTGATTATCTCATTTTTAAAATTTATGTTTAATATATAAGAACGTTTTGCATGAGTGTATGTTTGTGTACCATGTGTTCCCAAGGTCTTTCAAAAACCAAAAATGGGTACCAGATAACCCTTGAATGAGAAGTTGTGAACCACCATGTGGGTTCTGGCAATTAAATCCTGGTCCTCTGGAAGAGCAAGCAGTCAGTGCTCTTAAGTGAGGAACTGTCTCTCCAGCCTCCTTATTTGTTTCTTGATAACATATTGTAGAAAAATCTAGGCTCCCACCTTATGAAGAGTGTGAGTGCCATCATCTTGAACTTGACTTTAAAAGCTGTTTTTGTTACTAGACTTTATGGATTTCTGTTGTTTCTTGATGTAGTCTCTGACATAAGTCCCTTTTAGGTCCTCATCTCTAGTTCATCAGTCCCCTTCATATTTCTCTGTAGTTCGAAATAAAATAGATTGAAAAGTAAGCTAAAACGCCACACCCTAATTCTTTTAAGAAAACTAGAAGAAATATATTAATCCAAAACATTAACTTTATTAATTGTGTTCCTTTTGAAGAACCTTTTTTTGGGGGGAGTGGGATCATATAGGTCCCCTGGAAGAGCAGTCAGTGTTCTCTACAGCCTTTTAAGAACTACTATTTCTTTAAAGTGTTTATTTGGACCATGAGTTGCATGTTGGTGGTAGAGAACAATTTGTGCAGGAGTTGATTCCCTCTACCATGTGGGTTCTGGGGAATTGAACTCCTATCCTTAGGTTTGACTGGTAGTGCTTTTATCCAAGAGCCATCTGTCTATGCCCTACTTTTTTTTTTTGGGTAAAGCTTGTTCTGCTCATTACAGTGTAGATTGCATATTTAATGTTTTGAGGAACAAGCTTGAAAACACTGGAGGTTTTTCCCTCATATTTTAGGTGGTAAACTCACTCCAGCAGCAACCTCAAGCTGCATCTCCATCAGTACCAGAGCCCCACTCTTTGACTCCAGTGGCTCAATCAGATCCACTTGTGAGACGGCAACGAGTACAAGATCTTATGGCACAAATGCAGGGACCCTATAATTTCATACAGGTAAGTGTATTTTAGTAAGGCACTGTTAACAGTAACTTTAAATATGTTGTTTGATGTAATTCAATTATATCCTGACTTGTAGGATTCAATGTTGGATTTTGAAAATCAGACACTTGATCCTGCCATTGTATCAGCACAACCTATGAATCCTACTCAGAACATGGAAATGCCTCAACTGGTTTGCCCTCCGGGTTAGTAATGATTTAAAAATTGTTCATTTTTAGAGAATGTAGGTGCATGTATGTGCTTGCATGTGTGGTGGTATTATGTGTGCTGTCTGAACAACTTGCAGGAGTCCCAACCTCTCCTCCTATGTGGCTTCCAAGGAACAAACTTAGGTTATCTGGCTTGGTGAGACAAGTTGCTTTTTTTACCCCCTGAACCATCTTATCAGCCTCCAAAGTCTATCTTTTAACCATGCAATGATTTTTTTATTAGAGGAAATAAATTTAAGACCCAGTAATTTCAGAGTTTTTGAAAGGTATTTTTGCCCCTTTTTAATGCTTTCTTTTGCGCTTTGATTTGATGAGAACTCTTATCCTATAAACAGTTAATAACTACTTTTGTGATTTCTTTTTCTTGTAACACTTGTATTTGCACACACACACACACAGAATTGATGACTTCTCACAATCTAAGTCGGGAATGGAAAATTATTAGTGCTCCAGAAGCGTACACTTAGTTTTCTTTCATTTATGAGTTATCCTCCCCACCTGTAGATGACAGCTACTTCCTTCTGATAGTTTTGACAGTTGCTGCAATTTGTGTTAGTGAAACTTTGTATGGCATTTAAAATTTCAAAATTCTTTTAAAAAGTTCTGATTCTCTCTGTGTGTCTGTCTGTTCCTGGTTTATGCATAGTGAGTGAGTTCAGGTGCTCTTGGAGGCTAGAGGCTCTCAAATTCCGCTAGAAATGGAGTTCTAACTGGTTGTGAGCTGCCTGGTGGGGAAGAACCAGCATACTGTGTGTGCTTAAATGATGAGCCTCATTGCCAAAAATCATCCATCTGTCGTATGTGTCTCTCTTCCCCTCTCTTCCCCAGACACACACAGGGTTTCTCTGTGTAGCCCTAGCTATCCTGGAATCCACTCTGTAGACCAGACTGGCCTCAAACTCACAGAGATCTGCCTGCCTCTGCCTTGCGAGTGCTGGGATAAAGGTGTGCGCCACCACTGCCTGGCAATTTCAAAAATCTTAAGGATAAAAATAATGTGTCTTCCGTGGAGATTCCTGCAGCTCTTAAGGGAGAATTTCTGATGATACAACCATGGAAGGGGATTGATTCATGAGCTTGAGAGGAAGTAGCAACTGCATAAGTCTGTGCATTGTATTGTATAGATCTTTGCTATAGGATCATTGGAGATTTTTTTTTTTGTTGTTTTGTTTTTTTGAGACAGGGTTTCTCTGTGTAGCTTTGTGCCTTTCCTGGAACTCACTTGGTAGCCCAGGCTGGCTTCGAACTCACAGAGATCCACCTTCCTCTGCCTCCTGAGTGCTGGGATTAAAGGCGTGCGCCACCACTGCCCGGCAAGATTTTTTTTTTTTTTTTTAAGATTTATTTATTTACTGTGTATACAGCATGTAGGACTGCAGGCCAGAAGAGGACACTAGATCTCATTACAGATGGTTGTGAGCCACCATGTGGTTGCTGGGAATTGAAGTGAGGACCTCTGGAAGAGCAGCCAGTGCTCTTAACCTCTGAGCCATCTCCAGCTCTCATTGGTGATTTTGATCTTGGTCTTCTCACCAGAGCATATCAAGGTGTCAAAATGGTATAAAGTAACATGAAATCTAGTATATTCTTATTTTATTCTCTCTCTCTCTCTCTCTCTCTCTCTCTCTCTCTCTCTCTCTCTCTCTCTCTCTCTCTCTTTTGGCATTTTTGAGATAGGGTTTCACCACATAGTTGTGGCTGTTCTGGAACTCACTATGTAGTGAGTATTTTGTACTTGTAATCAAGGTTGGCCTTGGACTCACTGGGACTGGCCTGCCTCTGCCTCCCAAGTACTGCAGTCAAAGGTGTGTGTCACCACGCCTGCCATATTCTTAAGTGTAAAAAGTTGCTCAGTGACAAATAGTTAACGTAAGGGAGCTCATGTCATATCTCTGAACCAAGAGTTAGAAGAGGTAATGCCTACAAAAACAACTTATTTTTTATTATTTATTTCTGTTTATTTTAACATGTTTTGTCTACATGTATGTCTGTGTTCCACATATATACTTGGAAGAGGGTATCAGATCCCTTGGGACTGGAATGATTGTGAGCTGTCATGGTGGTGCTGGGAATTGAACTTGGGTTCCTCTGCAAGAGCAAACAAGTGCTCTTAGCTGCTGAGCCAAGTCTCCAGCCCAGCCCTGTTTTGTTTTTGTTTTTTAAATGTTTGTTTTTGTGAACACCACTAGAGTAAGGAGTTGTATAGTTTTCTCAGCTGGGAATGGTGCTACTTTGAGAGGTGGACATTTTCAAAAGTACTGGCACTGGTTATTATCTGTTGTCTACCTTTTATTGATACTTTTCTTACTGACATCTTAATTTACCCAGCAAAACACAAAATAGAAACAACTGTGAGAGTCAACTATAATCACTGCTGATAAACTAAAGTGCTTAGTGCTAATTTGAAAGCTGAAATCTTAGTTGTGCTTTGTAATTTATTTTGAAATTGTTCATTAATCATTTGGTTATAGAAATTTACCTGTAACACTATGTATAATGTAGATAAAGTTTAAGAAATTGGATTTTCTCTTAACAAATTTTATGTAACAGCTCTCTTAATTTTGCAGTTCATTCTGAGTCTAGACTTGCCCAACCTAATCAAGTTTCTGTACAACCAGAAGCAACACAGGTAAGAACGAATAAGAGTAGTTTTTTTTTGTTTTTTGTTTTTTGTTTTTTTCCTGAGGACTCATTCTTAGTCTAGGATGCATTTGATCACTTTCAATGTGTTCTGTTACAGATTCATTGACAATGGGTAGTTTTTAGAATTTGTTTCCATGCATATATTTGTTTTTCTTTTGGTGACTTTAAAGTTCTTTCATGTTTCACACAGCAGGACTTTGTCTTAATTTTTTTTTTACATTGCTTTGCATATGTAATAGTGTATTAAAGTGAAACAAATGTCTTTATTTAAGACAGTTGCTGGGCACTGATGGCACACACCTTCCATTCCAGCACTCCGAAGGAAGAGGCAGGTGGATCTCTGAGCTTGAGGCTAGCCTGGTCTACAGAGTGAGTCCAGGACAGCTAGGGCCATGCAGAGAAACTGTTTCTGTCTCAAGGAATGCCCCCCCCCCCAAAAAAAAAAAAAAACCCCAAACATTCTAACTAGACAAAGCTTTGATTTAGTTTTGAGATTTAAATATCAGCATAGTTTGCAATTGTTAGGTGTTTATTTCATATTGAAAAACAGTCTCAGTATGTAGTCCTGACTGTCCTGGAACTTTGTAGAACTTGAAGTCAGAGATCTGCTTGCCTCTGCCTCCCTGCAGTGCTGTGATTAAAGTCTGTAGTCTCAAAATGCAGAGAAAAATTCTCTTAGCAGACATGTCTTTTCTTTGAATCTGTTTTAGGGTTCTTCTTCTTCTTCTTCTTCTTATTATTATTATTATTATTATTATTATTATTATGTAATGGTCAGTTTAGTTAGAAAAAAAATAAGATTTAAGATTGTTATTTCTGTATAGGTTCCCTTGGTTTCATCCACAAGTGAGGGGTATACATCATCGCAACCCTTGTACCAGCCTTCCCATGCTACAGAGCAGCGGCCACAAAAGGAGCCAATTGATCAGATTCAGGCAAGTTCTGTTACCAAGCATGAATTGGATGGTACTTTAATTGTAATGCATTTGATTTGGGTCCTATTTACTTAACATGTTAAAATTTTGAGTTAGTTTCCCAGTAAAGTATATTTGTTTATTCACTTTGTGTTTAGGCAACAATATCTTTAAATACAGACCAGACTACAGCATCATCATCCCTTCCTGCTGCTTCTCAGCCTCAGGTGTTCCAGGCTGGGACAAGTAAACCTTTGCATAGCAGTGGAATCAATGTAAATGCAGCTCCATTCCAATCCATGCAAACGGTGAGCAATTAACACTGTTTAGTGTGTACTATGAATCATGCTAAATAGAGCTGTATGTACTGTAGTATCTGTGTTATATTTACTGACTACTAGACAGACGCTGATTGTTAGATTTCTCAGTGATGAATTTGAGCCTTAGGAGTCACTCAGATTTAGATTTTTTTAGCTTTATCCCAAAGGTTACAAGATTTAACAAAGTTTGAACAAGACAAAAAGGCCAGAGAGATGAGTCAGTGGTTAAGGTCCTTGTTGCTAAGCCTTATATTCTAAATTTAATTCCTGGAACTCAAATGGTAGAATAAGAAATCTGAGTTCTTAAAGTTGTCCTCCACCCTCCACCTGTGCAGTTCATATACATAAACACCCACTGATTCATATACATAAACACACACTGATTCTTCAAAACAAAACAAAGGAGTGTGTATAAATGTTTGCAGTTAGAACCTTTTAGCCTAATGTTTACTGTACTGGAATGTTTGAAAGTAAAATTGAGATGTTATACTTCACTGATTCATCAGTAATTATTTTTAAATTATATAATTACTAGAAAAAAGTACTATAATCTGGAATACAGTTGAATTAGTGCTCAATGGAATTTCTGAAGAATTAATCACTTAAAATTTTTTTAATTAATACATTAATAAAAATAAATTGAGTTAATGCCTTATCAAAAGTTTGGTAGTTTTTTTGTTGTGTGTGTATTTTGAAATTTCCTGTAGTTTTAAATTAATATTTGAAGGAAAGCCAGTGCTGAGATATTCCATTTCTAAAGCAAGAATAAAGTATGAACCAATCATTTATTTCATTTGCTACAGGTGTTCAATATGAATGCCCCAGTTCCTCCTGTTAATGAACCAGAAACTCTGAAACAGCAAAATCAGTACCAGGCCAGTTATAACCAGAGTTTTCCCAGTCAGCCCCACCAAGTGGAGCAAACAGAGCTTCAACAAGATCAACTGCAAACAGGTAAGAAGGCCAGGGTGACTTCCTTTTTATTGTTGTGGCTTCTCTGTGGAGCCTTGGATGTCCTAGAACTGTGCCTTTTCCTCCTGAGTGATTTGATGAAAGCATGTGCCACCACTCCCCAGCCCAGGGTGACTTTTTTCTCAGTCTTTAATTAATTAATTTTTGTTTTTTTTCGAGACAGGGTTTCTCTGTGTAGCTTTGCACCTTTCCTGGAACTCACTCTGTAGCCTAGGCTGGCCTCGAACTCACAGAGATCCGCCTGCCTCTGCCTCCCAAGTGCTGGGATTAAAGGCATGCGCCACCACCGCCCAGCTTATTTTGTTTTTTAACATAATTTATTTTTGAGATTATAAAATTATGAGATGATAACATACTTTTTCCTTATTTCTTGTCTGGAAACCTCCCAAGTATCCCGCCCTTTTCAAATATTGCCATTTTTTCTTAATTGTTGTTAACATGTTTATGTATTCCTAAATACATATTGCAACCTAATCAGTCTGTAGAATGTTATTTGTATGTTTTCAGGGCTGACCATTTGGTATTGGATAATTAGTGGCTCTGCTCTTTGCTGAGGAAGATTTTCTCCTGCTCTCAGCATTCCTTAGTTCCCTCTTGTTCTTTGTCGGGTTGAGGTCTCATGAGTTTCTTCCCATTTGCTTTATAATGTCTATTGGTGTCATCCTCTCATAGTTCATGTTTAACCATCTGTGCTGGGGAGACTTCATACATTTAGCTTCTGATGTTTCTAGGAGACAGAATCTCAAAGCAAATTGCCTATTTGGGCTCTTAACAATCCTACCTCCCCTTCTTCTGCAATGATTCTGAATCTTAGGTGCAGACAGTTGCATTGTAGATGAATCAGTAACATGGTACTTGGTTAGCAGTAGGTCACTTGCAAGCTTAAAAGCAATAGGTTGGCTTCCCCCCCCCCCCCCCCCCCCCCCCCCGCCTCTTTGAATTTTTTGAGGCAGGGTTTCCTTATGCAACCTCAGCTGTCCTGGAAACTTGCTCTGTAGACCAGGGTGGCCTCTCAGAGATCTGCTTGCCTCTTTGCCCAAGTGCTGGAATCAAGGTGTGTGCCACCATTTCCCAGTTTGGCTTGGTTCTTAACATGCTAAAATGTTGGGCAAAAACTTAGGTTGACTAATTGGTGGACTACATTGAAATCCTTTTAGGCCAGTAAGGTCATAATTTGGAATGTTTTTAGGTGTACAAAGAGTGCTTATATACACACAAACAAAGCACAGATACACTTAAAAATCTTGTTGAAAAGTAAAACTTTCATATCATGTGCACACATGTTCCACGTCATGCATGTGGGCATCTAGAGAACAACTTTGGAGTCAGTTCTCTGCTTGTCCATCAGTGTGGGTCACAGGCTTGCAGGGCAAACACTTTACCCACTGAACTATCTCACCAGCCCTGTATAGGCTTTTCTCAACTGTAGTCACTACTGTGTATAATAGATCTCTTGAAGTCCTCTACACTTGGGGATTTTTGACTTCTTTTCATTCTGTATGCAAATGTTACCTTAGGAATACTTACTTTCATCATTCATTTCAAATATAGCTTACCTTTTGGTCACTCATTCATTTTCTATCATCTTTTATTAGAGTAGAAAAACTTCCATGTGGACAAGAACTGTGTTGGTAATTTATATCCCCTGCGTCTGGAAAATGCCTAGTGTATTCTAGGCCTGGCATTAATTTGAATAAAATCTAATTAGTAACTTGTTCCTACATGATAAAAAGTTCCTGGCAAAGAATTTTTGTTTTTTTCTTTTAAGACAGGGTCTGTGTGTTCTAGAACTTGCTTTGTAAAATGGCAGGCCTGGAACACTTAGATAAACCTGTCTTTCTCTGCCTTCTGAATTTTGGGTCTGAAGGTATGTGCCACCATGCCAGGCTTGGCTTTTCCTTTGTAAGCTACTTTCTGAACAAATAAATAGAGATTCTGCTACACTGAAATAATTATCAATTTTTAATTGTGTTTTTCCGCCCGTTTGTTTGGTAATAAATTTCTTTCCTAGTATGATGCTGCATGCCTTTAATCCCCAGTATTCAGGAAGCAGAGGCAGGCAGATCTCTTGAGTTTCAGGCTAGCCAGGGCTACATAGTGAGATCCTTTATCAACAAACAAAATTTATGATTTATTAGTATTAGATGTTTGACTTACATACCTATTAATTTTTTTTGTTTTTATATCCCAACCAATGTTTCCTCTCCCTCTTCTCCAAGTTCCCCTATCCCCACCCCCTCCACCCGAACTCCATCTACTCGGTTTTTCTTCAGAAAGAGGCAGGCAAACCATGGATGTCAGCCAGCCATGGTATATCAAGTTGTAGTGAGACTAGGCACCTCCTCTTCTGTTAAGACTGGATGAGGCAATCTAGTAGGAGGAATAGGTCAAAAAAGGAGGCAGTAGAGTCAGACAGCCCCTGCTCCCACTGTGAGGAGCCCCACAAGAAGACCAAGTTACACAACTGTATCATGCAGATGGCCGAGGTCACTCCCGTGTAGGCTCTCTGGTTGGCGCTTCAGTCTCTGTGAGCTTCTATGATCCCAGGTTATTTGATTTTGTGGGGTTTATTATGGTGCCCTTGACCCCACTGGCTCCTACAATCCTTGCTCCCCCTCTTCTGCAGGATTCCTGGAGCTCCCCCTAGTGTTTGGCTGTGAGTCTGCCTCTGTTTCCATCAGTTGCTGGGAAAAGCCTCTCTGGTGACAGGGCTAGGCATCTATGAGTATAGTAGAATATCATTTTACCTGTCTGGGTGTTTGGCCTGCACGTTTGTGCACCATGTGCTTGCCTAGTTACTGGAGGAAGCCGCAAGAGGGCTTTGGATTCTTGGAATCAGAGTCACAGATGGTTATGAGCCTCCATATGGTTGGGGGTCTCTATATGGGTTCTGATAATTGACTCAGGTCCCCTGGAAGAGCAGCCAGTGCTCTTAACTATGCAGAACCTTAATACAATTCTTAATGATAAAATGTGATTTGATAGCTGGGTAGTGGGTGGTACATGCCTTTAATCCCAGTCAGTACTCTGAGGCAGAGGCAGGTGGATCTCTGTAAGTTCAAGGCTAGCCTGGTCTACAGATTGAGATCTAGGACAGGAGGGAAGGCCTGTTACACAGAGAAACCCTGTCTTGAAAAACCAAAGTGGGGAAAATGTTTTGATGGTTGGTGTGATGGTGCATACTTGTTGTAATCCAGTCCTTCAGAAACTTAGGCAGAAGAGAGTCGCTGAGTTCAAGGCCAGCCTAGGCTATGTAGTGAGACTTGTCTCAAGATAACAGCAAAAATATGATTTGAAAATTCAGTTTAATGTTCAAGATAATAAATGTAATTTGAACTTGACATTTGCTTGAAATTTTTATGTTGAATATAATCAAAGATAATGTGTATAGAAAGATTATATCATGAATAATATATAGTTCAGCTAAAGCTTGAAAGATGCCATGACCCTTTATTTTTCTCTGCATAGGCGTTTTCTGGCTTTTCATGGCAAAGAAAAGGCACTGTTTGGAATTTCTTGGGGTGGGTGGGGGGATACACAAGTTAAATTTCCAGAAATTAGTGGTGTTGCAGGAGCTGTTTTTGGTTCTACTATTTTCCTCATCTTCCAAAGGTACTTAGATTTTTTTTTCTCTCCTATGTGTAATAAACACTGGAATAACAATCAGATAACATACATTAGTATTTTATGTTTGACTTTTATTTTGTATAACTCTTTTCATTATGGAGGTTGAGAAGAGGCGGGTGGGTGGGTGGGTGGGAGCAAAGTAATGTGAGCCCTTCTTAGAACCAGCCCTTCCAGTAGGTTGAATGCCAGTGTGAGTACCATTTCGCTGTCTTCTAAGTCAGCTGTACTTGTTAGGCACCAAAGGATGGAAGTTGAAAGCCTCTCATGTTTCAGATACAAAATTGATGGCATTTTTCTGTAGAGCCACTTGGCTATGAGTATGGTTTTGAATGTTTCACTATGTGCCAAGGGAAATAAGAAACTATAAGAAAATACATTACTAAGGAGAGTTATAATGAAAAGCAATGACATATACACTATTTCATTATGGATTTTGTGAATTATGGAGTTTACTTTTGCTAAAAAGTTCAGTTACTTTCAGAAGGTGTTGGTGATAGAGAGCCTTTTCCAATTTTATGTGTAGAAGAATGGTGTATTGTAAGCTCTGATTAAAGCAGTTCGTAATTACTATTGGGGAAATGACCCTCTTTAGCTTAATCTTACAAGTAGGTAGGGGAGAAATAAGGACTTCATTAGTGTTATAATTTCTTATTAATAGGCAAATTTATTCAGATAATTTAACGTTAAGAATAGAGTGTTGATTTTGTATAATTGAGAAAGCATGTGGGAAGAAAAAACAGTAGTGAACTCTGTTTATGTATGCCCATTTTCCTTTAACAGTGGTTGGCACTTACCATGGTTCCCAGGACCAGTCCCATCAAGTGCCTGGTAACCACCAGCAGCCTCCCCAGCAGAACACTGGATTTCCACGGAGCAGTCAGCCTTATTACAATAGTCGTGGTGTGTCCCGAGGAGGGTCTCGTGGTGCCCGAGGCTTGATGAATGGATACAGGGGCCCTGCCAATGGATTTAGAGGTAAACAAATAAAGCAACTTGGGATTACTTTTTGCAGTTTCAAGTCTCTCCTGATTTGTAAAATACATAGAGATATGTCTCATTTTTGGGAAAGAGTTGCCTCTCTGTATTAGTCCCTTCATGTATAATTTAAACATTTGAAGTGTATGTTGTATGTGTGTGGCCTCAAATTCAGATCCACCTGCCACTGTCTCTTGAGTGCTGGAATTAAAGGCATGCACCACCATGCCTGGCTAATTTTACCAGTTTTTAATGACAAAACTGGGAGAGAAAAATTGAGTTGTTACACAGATGTTTGTTTATAGGTTTGCCTGAGTTACAAGTTTGTTTAGTGTATGTGTGTGCGTGCGCGCATGAATGTTCATTCCTAGATGGACAAAAAAGTAACATCTAAAGCAGATGGTACTTAAATATTGATAAACAGATTGGATCAAGACAGGAAATTCAAAATTAGTTTAAATAAGCATGCATTTTAAACCATTCCCTTTAAGAAAATAAATTCCTTGTAAGGAAAACTAAATTATTTTCTTGTCCTAAATTCTAGGAGGATATGATGGTTACCGCCCTTCGTTCTCAAACACTCCAAATAGTGGTTATACACAGTCTCAGTTCAGTGCTCCCCGGGACTACTCTGGCTACCAGCGGGTATGTAAACATAGGGTGGATCTAAGTGATTTGGGGTTAATTTTGTGGTGTCCAACATATTTTGTTATAATGATGGCTTTGGTTTATTTATTTTTTTTAAACACTCATTATCTATAACCACCTAATGTAGTTTGCTAAAAGTGGTTTCAATATGGAACTATATGTAAACATTCTTGAGTTTAATGGAAGCACAGTAAGAATAGAGTAACTTAGCTGTAGTCCACTGATGTCTAGAAGGAGTTACATATTCTGCTAGTGTTAAGCACTAAGACTAGATAATAGGTTTATAAAATTACTTTACTTTTCAGTACTAACTAGCTTGTCTTTTAGGATGGATATCAGCAGAATTTCAAGCGAGGCTCTGGGCAGAGTGGACCACGGGGAGCCCCACGAGGTAATATTTTGTGGTGGTGATCCTAGCTCCTATGTGGAGCTTCTGTTCTGGCCTTGGAAGAGCTGTTCATAGTCTGCATGTAGGTTATATGTTAGGAGTGCATTTATCTTTTCCAGACTTGTTGCTAAAGATTAAATGAAATGCTCTGTTTCTAAAATTTCATCTTGAATCCAAATTTTAATTTTTGAATGACTTTCCCTGTTATTGTCTTGAAAATCAGAACATTTTCTCTGCCTCAGAAAAGTGTTTTTCCAACTGGAAATTTATTTTTCAGGTCTTAAAACCTGCTAAATGTTTTTAGGAAGTACTTACTGAAACTTTTTGTAAGACATTTTTGGAACGAGATTGAACATTTATATAAATTTATTACCCTCTTTGATTTTTGAAACATGCATATTATATTTTAGGCTCAGAAGCCCTTTAATGGCCAGATAAGCCACAGGTACATCTAGAGAGAACCATTTAGAAGTGACAGACTAATTGTAATTTGAATACTTTTAGGAACAATGTTAGCGGTCTAAATACCAAATGTATTTCTGATAGAACTCCCAAATTCTTAGCCACTTAATTGCATTGGAATTAAACATTAGAAGTTTAGAGTCTTTTGTTTCATTTGTCTTTCAAGTAATGGAAAATAATTTCTCACATGGAGAGAAAGTTAATCTGTTGAACAATTAATTATAGGCAGCATTTCATGTAATCTGAAGTTCTAAATGGTTCTCTGATTAAAGGAGGTTAAAGAATTAGGTTTCTAACAGTTACTGGCTGGCCATGACATGTATAAAATGTATATTAAGGAAGAATTATAAAGTACTTTAATTTGAATGCTAGTGGCAATTGACCGTTAAGGCAGTTCTTTTAAAAAGGTTAACAGGTCATCTGGGAAATACTGACTTGAAGTATCAAAGGTATTTGCATGTGAATGTGGGTTATGTTCTTCTATCCCACCTTGTAGCATATTCTATGAAAGTTGAGTTAACTGATAGATAAAATATGTTTTAACAGCATGTAAAAAGTTATTTTACCTGTTACAAGTCAATATACAACTTTGAATGTTATGTAGTTTCTTTTTAACAGTTTAGGTAAAAAGGTCTGTTTTCATTCTGGTGCTTTTATTAATTTTGATAGTATGATGTTACTTACTATTGAAATGTAAGCTAGCGTGTACATTAGAATGTAAGCTCCATGAGAGCAGGTACCTTGTCTGTCTTCACTGCTGTATCTATCCCCAACGCCTCATGACAGTGCCTGGCACATAGTAGGCACTCAATAAATACTTGTTGAATGAATGAATGAATGAGTACTGGTGGAATACTCCATTAGCTCTACTCTTCTTTTAGCTAGAGAACATGAGCAAATATGCGAATGACAACTTCCAGGACAGGGGAAACTTGAACACTGAAGAATTGGCTCTTAAGCCTAACAGTGTGCTGACAAGCTGCCCACATGCTTCTTGACTTCAGATGAAAGTCTGCTTGAAGGCAAAACAAATAATACTTGAAAGAAAAATCAAATGCCATTTTTGTCTTCTAGGTCGTGGAGGGCCCCCAAGACCCAACAGAGGGATGCCGCAAATGAACACTCAGCAAGTGAATTAATGTGATTCACAGGATTATGTTTAATCGCCAAAAACACACTGGCCAGTGTACTATAATATGTTACCAGAAGAGTTATTATCTATTTGTTCTCCCTTTCAGGAATCTTATTGTAAAGGGACTGTTCATCCCATAAAGACAGGACTACAATTGTCAGCTTTATATTACCTGGATATGGAAGGAAACAATTTTTACTCTGCATGTTCTGTCCTAAGCGTCATCTTGAGCCTTGCACACGATACTCAGATTCCTCACCCTTGCTTAGGAGTAAAACATTATATACTTATGGGGTGATAATATCTCCACAGTTATTTGAAGTGGCTTAGAAAAAAAAGCAAGTTTGACTTTTTGATATTGGATAAGATCTACAATCAGCCCTAGAATTTATTCAGTGGTAATTGACAAAGCATTTTCCTTGAGAGGAAGATGGAAGGAGTGGAGTGTGGTTTGGCAAAACAACTACATTTCACAGCTTTTCCTGTTAATTTGGAGCACCGACTGATTAGAAGCATACCAAATTATGCATGGGTCCTTAATCACACACGTAAGGCTGGCCACCAGCCTTGGCATAGCACTAGTCATCTGGCCAAACAACTGTGATTAAAAACACATGTAAATTGCTTTTTAGTAGTGGATATGGTATAAGACAAGCCAAAATGCAAATTAGGCTTTGATTGGCTCTTCTGGAAAAATATGCAACAAATATGGGGTATGATCTGGATGGGTTGCTTCTGTACTCAATGTGAACTATTTAGATACCTTTCAAACACTTAACAGTTACTCTGAAACAGTGACTTACATGAGGATTGGTACTGTTTGTCATTCCTCACGATAATGTGCATTGTCATCACTAATCCTTGGATCTTGCTGTATTGTTATCTAAATTGGTGTAGGTACTGATGAAAATCTCTAATGGATGGATAATCATAACACTTTTGGTCACATGTTTTTCTCCTGCAGCCTGAAAGTTCTTGAAAAAGATCAAATGCCTGCTGCTACCACCCTTTTAAAATTGCTATCTTTTGAAAAGCACCAGTATATGTTTTAGATTGATTTCCCTGTTTTAGGGAAATGACAGACAGTAGTTTCAGTTCTGATGGTATAAGCAAAACAAATAAAACATGTTTCTAAAAGTTGCATCTTGAAACACTGGTGTTCAACAGCTAGCAGCTAAATTGATTCACCCCATGCATTGTTAGTGTCACAGACTTTGTGGCTATGTCTAGCAGCTGTTTCTGAAGGAGTTTTACTTATCTTTTGTCTGATTTAATTCTCTTTTTTTTGTGGAGACATTTATGTTCAAGTGTTGATTCCTTGCCTTAGCTGCATAGGGAGAGTATACCGTTTGGAGATGGAAAGCTTAGCAGTGACGTAGCCATATGTTCTGTGTTGGAATTTGTGCTAGCAGGTTGAGCACTAGTCTGTGTGCCTCTGAACTTAATGCTGCTTGTTGTCCCATTCCATTTTCCTCCATGGAGAAGGAATTCCTCTTGTTAAACAACAGCTACTAAGTTAATGTTATTTTCTGTACAGAATTAAATTTTACTTTCAGCCTTTAGCAAACATTTTTCCCAGCAGGTAATCAGCTAATCAAAAGCAAAACAAAATTCCCAGATATTCATCATTAGACAACTGGAGTTTTTGCTGGTTTTATTGCCTACTAAAAATGGTTAGGCTATGGAACATTCCACATTCAAAAGTTTTGTAGGGTGGTGGATAATGGGGAAGCGTCAATGTTTATTTTAAAATAAATAAAATAAATTCTCGACTTTCCTCATGTGTGGTTGTGGTACATCATATTGGAAGGGTTATCTGTTTACTTTTGCCAAGAGCATTTTGTGAGCACCTCCCCTTGTGTGCTTTAAATGACATCTGCCTGGGATGTACCACAACCATATGTTAGCTGTATTTTAGTGGGCTGCTTAAAACATGCATGGTTTGTTGGATAATCACTGGATGGTGCTTTTGAAGTACTATAGAGAGCTAAATCTGCTATATGTGTATAAAATAATTTCATGATATTCAGACATCAGAATCAATGTAAAATAAGTTCTTTAGTATTGAATTTGAGTTCTGAGCTGAATGTGGAGAATGGCTTCTACACATTGTGTAGGGCAGAATGTGTACAATATGTTTGTAGTTTGACTTCTATATTTTCTAAGAGTTGCTTATTCCTTTCAAGAGCACCATATAATTAGATGTTATTCTACCATTAGTGGTTTATTATGTAAAACTTTTTTTAATGTCTCAATTTAGACTTTTTCTTAAGGATGCCTCACTAGACAGAACTACTAAAGTAGTTCCAATAAGGCCTGAGTTCTGATACTCAGTATCTTGTATAATATGCAGAAGACCTTTTGTTTGGTCAAATGTGTATTTTAGTAGAGTACAGGGAAATGATTATCACACTCTCAGTGTAGTAAGAATATGAAAGATCTTGTACATGCACAATTACCAGTATGTATATATACCACATGTATAATGAAAACGACCCCCCCCCCCACACACACACACAAAAGAAAACTTTGTTAAAGGTAGCATGTCATTGGTTATTTTTTGGTTAGGGCTATTTTATTACCAGGCCCTAAATATTCCTAAAAAAAGAAGAGATTTTCCTTCTCTCTTCTTTTGATCATTGTTTCTTGATATTAAAACACATGACCTTCCAATGATTGTAGTAAATTAACTTCTACAGTTCTTTTGTCTCCATATATATGTACATATACATATATATGCACTCATACAATGCTATTGTAGAGAGACTTCAAAGAGACATGAGAATGTATGCTTATTCTCAGGTTCATTCACTAAGGTGCTTAGCTGACAACCAATTTATAAGTGCAGAATATAGTTGAGCAGCTTCTTATGTGTGCCAGGCAATTTGTACTGTTCGTTGTATTTTCGATGGTACATCTAATTAAGGGAAATGGGGCATAGATATGACTGAATTCATACCCTACATTTCAACCTTAAGCTTCTCAATCTGTGTCCTACTTGAGTTATTAAGTACTCTTAGTTTTATTGAGTATAAGTTATATTTCAATCAGTACTGCCCTTGAGCTTGTCCCCTTTATGGAGTTAATGGAATAGAAATCTAGAAAAATCAAATTGGGCTTTTCCTTTACTATTTTGAATTATAAACATCCTTGAAAAGACTAGAGAATGTTTTAAATTTCATTAGTAAAGCCTGTGAGTTACATACATCCTAAGGAAAAACTCCTTAAATGCTCCTTGTGGGAGAAGAGGCAACACTGGATCTGGTCTTTCAAGAAAAAGGCTAGACTACTGTATGTTTTCCATTATACATAATAAGCTATTCTGATGCTTACCCAGTTTCCTGCCGCTGCCTTGGTCCTTCACTGTTGACATTGGAAGAAGCAGTTTCTCAGATCCACTTATAGTCAGGTTTGGTATATTAATTTGTAAGTTAATTTCCTGTAAGTACTGTATTTCTTTAAGGAGACAACTTGAACTTTATTAGCACATTTGGGTATTCTTTGCCCGGCATCATGGCCAGTGTTCAATTAGTGGTGGCAAAAAGAACCAATCAGGAGACTGATGGAGTGGGCCAAATGTGTGTGGTAAGTGACATGATTCAACTGTGGTTAATGATAATAAATCTGGTGTGACCTAGTCAGTGTGATCAGGCGAGACTTCATTGAAAGAGATAATTGAACTAAGATATGTGGATGGGGAATGGTAAACTGGACAAAAGAGAAGTAAAGAGGCCCACGCTTCAATGACTGCTGGTTGGTTTAAGCTTTAGCAAGATCTGGCTGGGGAAACTCGTAAGGGCAGTTTTTCTTTTATGTTCAGATTTTGTCTCAACATTTGGAAGCTATTGAAGATTTTCAAACGGTGTATGTATTGTTTGGGGGTTGGGATAGTGGGCCATCCAATAAAACTGCCATTTAAAAGACCCTCACTGCAGTGTTGAAAACCAAAGTTTATGGGTCAATGGAATCTATCTAGAAGGTACATTTCATTCTTTGCAGCCAAGTTGGCAGTGATGAGGGGCTAACATTCCCTGTCTCCACTGAGTATCCTTTGTTAATAGGCTTCATCGCTGTTATACTTATGAAAATGACCTAATCCAGTTCACGGTTCTATCATTAGTTCTTTGTAGTTTGTCTAGAAATGTGTGAGTCCCAAGCCCCTCAAACTCAAAACTCCTACTTGATATTAGGTCAGTGAGAGATAGTAGGCTGGTGACACGGCTCAGCAGGTGAGGGCACTCGTAGCCCAGCCTGACCAGAGTTTGACTCCTGTAATCCACATGGTCGAAGGAGAATCATCTTCCAAAAATTATCCTCTAACCTCCCCAGGAGTGTAGTGCCCTGCTCATACCCATCCTTTCAATAGACATTTCAGATTTTTGGTTGTCTTAGATATTCCAAACTGGCTGAAGTGCTCTGCCAACTGTTTTGTCCAACCACTCTGTAGGGGGCAATAAATTGAATGCAATATTTGATGTCTTTATATAGTCCTTAAGTAAAATCACATGGTTCCCCAGCTCAGCACAGCCATCTATCACTATGGCCACTCTTCCCCTGCCTCACTCCTTTACATTCTGGACCAGAAATGTACGGTATTCTATGGCAGTTCTCCCTGTTTGTACTCTCACACGGTGTCATAGATTTTGCAGTGACTTGGAGTCAAGCTAGTCTCAATTCCAGTGGGTCCCCCCTCTATTAAAACTGAATCCATAATCCAGTCCACTTATGCAGCACTACCTAGCCTAAGATTTACCCAACTTGCTGTTTTTAAGTTGAACATTGTCAAGTGTCATTTCAGAGTTTTGGGTATTGCTGTGTCCACTTTGACAGGACTTCTCTGCCCGTTTATCCAGTACTGGTAGTTTTATTTTAAACTCATTTAGAACTTAAGTATTAAATCTAGGGCCATTTGGTGACTATCAACATACTATTACTCGACATCGTAAAGTTTTGTTATAAATGAATTAATGTATAAATTGATTTTAAAATTGGAAGTGCTTAAATTTGGGGAAGGAATTCAGTTTTGTACACCAGAGCTTATGCTGTCCAAGAGTATGGGGCATTAACGTGTCCCGTGCCCAGAAGGCGGAAGTATTTATGGGTAATCTGTGGATGTGGTTGGACGAGCTTCCAGCAGGACTGCAGGGAAGGTAACTCAATAGAGCCCCGATGTTGGCTTTTCAGGACACTTCACATAATACGGGTTTGAGAAGAACAGCCGCCACAGTCGTGGGTACAGTCTACATAAACCCGGACACCCCCCCTCCCTACTGCGGGTTGCAGGGTTCGGTGAGATGAATAAAGCTACTGGCTTAGTTTCATGTCATTAAAAGTTGCGGGGGGCGGGGTCGATAAAACTGCACCCACGCTTGGAACATCTGTGTCTCCTGTACTCGGGCTACAGTGGCGCTCTTTATTACCGGTGCAGCAGATGAGTTCGGATACCAGTGTCCAAAGCCAGCTGCGGGGGGGCCCGGATATCCAAACGGTTTATTTCCGCCCGCCATAACCGGGCTGTAGGATCAGATGCAAGTGGTACACGGCTTGACTGCAATGGTGAACGGCAGCTAGTGCGCAGCCGTAGTAGACACGTGCGTTATGGGCCTTGCGTCACATTGGCGTCATCACCAAGCGCCGAAGCAAGGGAAGGTCCCCTCGCGCTAGCGGCCCCACCCCCCCTTTTGAGCGCTTGCGCACGTGTTGCCGGCAGCCTAAGTATCCACACTCACTGGCGGCTCCTGGCGTGCTGGGCTGGCTGGTGGCGTTTTCTCCGCTAACGCGTAGGTCTCCGGAGCAGCTTGGTGTCCTCACCTACTTCCGTTGTGCGGCTGGCTGGGGTCCGGCGGACTCCGGACGCAGGTACTCGGTGGAAAGGTTTGGTCCGATGTTGAGGTGTGTGGCGGTGTCCTTTCCCAGCCCGCTGGGCTGGCTCGAGGACCAAAGCCCCTGTCTGGGCTGCCGGGATCTTCGGACTGCCTCTCTTCTGGACGCCCAGCAGGAAGACTCTCCCGGTCTTGGATACGCAAACACTCTTTGGGGCAGGTTTCATGAGCGCTTTCCGGGGTGCATGGCTCTTTTCCACACTCAGGGACCTATAACTGGGAGAGGAGAGAGTGGGTGGGTTTCAAAGCCGCTTTCCGAGAAGCTTTCTCCTGGTAGCAGTGGTAGGCTTTGTACTAAGGCCGGTTAATCCTGAATCTTCTGCTTCTAATGGGCCGCAGCTTGTCCATTATTTTATGCTCTATCCATTTGAGTCTCAATTAGGACATTTGACAATGCACCCGGTGATGCTTGGCACAGGGTGCTTGGTATTTGTGCAGGAATGGATACAGCAGCGATTCATCTAGCTTAGTGGCTCTCAACTTTCCTAATGCTGCGATCCTTATGTTGTGGTGTCCCTCAAACATAAAATTATTTTCATTGCCACTTCATAACTGTAATTTTGCTATTGTTATGAATCGTAATGTAAATATCTGATATTTCCAATGTTTTTAGTTGACCCCTGTGAAAAGGTCTCTCGAACTTTGGGGGTCGCAACCCATAAATTGAGAACCGCTGATCTAGCTGGTCCTGGTGGCCCATGCTTTTAATCCCAGCACTGGACAGGCAGAGGTAAGAGGGAAATCTTTGAGTTCGAGGCCAGCCTGTTCTACAGAGTGAGTTCCAGGATAACTAGGGGTACACAATGGAACCCTGTCTCAAACAAACAACAAACAAACAAAACATTAAAAACTAACAAGAACAAAACAAGAAAAAAGAAAGAACGATTCATCTTAGTTTTCTATTTCCTGCAGTGCCTTCCTGTCTATTAGGCCTTTCTTGGCAACTAATCTTAGACCATTATCAGATTCCTTACTCTAGCTGTTACTTTTGTATCTAATTTTGTCTGTGTAGTTCTACCTCATTTCTTTTTAAAAATACTCTTAGAATTCAAGTTTGTAGTTAAGAGCCTTACCTGGTAATGGTAAACTCCTGGTAAAGGACTCTCCTACTAAAACAAACGATCGACTCTAAAAATTAGGTACCCATTCATTTTTTGTGGGTCTTTACGTGGCAACATCGAGCGTACAAATTGAACTGAAACACAAAGGAAGGGGCTCAGGTGGAGTTGGGGGGACAGTGTGAAGCCCTACTGTTTTGGGATTCTTAATTTCCCACAGCTAGGCAAATTCTGGCCCATATGGTACTTTTTGAAGTCACCTGTACAGAGCCTTTAGTGTGATTTCTCACCCAAGGAAACACATGTATCATAGAAATATGTTTGTTTTCTCTCATTTTATGAATAACGTGAATTTTAATTTTTATTATAATTTGTGTGTGTGTGTGTGTGTGTGTGTGTGTTGTATTGCATGTCATGGAGTACATGTGGAGGTCAGAGAAAAATTTTTTGTAATGATTTATTTTTATTTCATGTGCATTGATATTTTACCTGCTCATGTGTCTGTATGAGGGTGTCATATATTCTGGAGTTACAGACAGGTGTGAGCTGTCATGTGGGGACTGGGAATTGAACCTGGGTTTTCTGGAAGAGCAACCAGTGTTCTTAACCACTGACCCGTCTCTCCAGCCCCAGAGAACAACTTTTAGGAGTTAGTTCTCTTCCCCTTTTTATTTGCAGGGGGAGGAGGGTTAGTTTTTCGAGACAGGGTTTTTCTGTGTAGCCCTGGCTAGCCTCAAACTCACAAAGATCTGCCTCCCAAGTGCTGGGGTTAAAGATGTGCTACATCACCACTCAGCAGTTCTTTCCTTTTACCTTGTGGCTTCTGGGGTTCAAATTCAGGTCATCCGGTTTGGCAACAAGCACCTTTCCCTGCTGAGCCATTTTACCACACACGGGAATATCTTTTTTTAAAATACATCCCAACCAAAGTTTCCCTCCCTGTCCCCAACCCTATCCACTCCTCATCCACTGTTTCTTTTCAGATACAGACAGGCATCCCATGGATGTCAACCAGCCATGGGATATCCAGTTGCAGTGAGACTAGGCACCTCCCTTTCTGTTAAGCCTGGAGGAAGTAATCCAGGAGGAGGAATAGGTTGCAAAAGCAGGCAATAGAGGCAGAGACAGCCCCTGCTCCCACTGTTAGGAGCCCCACAAGTGTAACATATGCAGAGGGCCTCAGTCAGTCCCATGCAGGCCCCCTGGTTGTCAATTCAGTCTCTGTAAGCCCAGGTTAGTTGGTTCTGTGGGTTTTCTTGTGATGTCCTTGACCCCACTGGCTCCTACAATCCCCCCCCCCCCCCCCCCCCCCCGCCTTTTCTACATGATTCCTTGAGCTCCCCATAGTGTTTGACTGTGAGTTTCTGCAGCTGTTTCCATAAGTTGCTGGGCAAAGCCTCTCTGATGATGACAGTTTGGCTAGGCACCAATTAGTCCACACATGTGAATTTTAAAGAAACCAAATCATAAAAGACAAAATGTTAAAATAAAAATCACTATTAGAAATTACATTTTGGGCCTTTTCCCTATCTAGTCCTTTTTATTTTTTCTCCCCTCTGTGTGTTATGTATGTGTATCAAATGGTATTTCTAGTGTTGGGAATGCTGCTCAGATAGTAGAATGCTTGCTTGCCTAGCATGAACAAGGCCCTGGGTTTGATTCCCAGCACAGCATAACATCTTGTGTGGTAATGTATGTCTGTACTTTGAGCGGTTGCTTGTAACCCTAGTACTTGGGAAGTGGAGGCAGGAAGATTGGAATTTAGGGTTATCTTGGGCTATAGTGAACTTAAGGTCAGCCTGGAAAGCATCACACTGTTAAAAAACAAAACCCAGGGCCGGGTGTTGGTGGCGCACGCCTTTAATCCCAGCACTCGGGAGGCAGAGCCAGGCGGATCTCTGTGAGTTCGAGGCCAGCCTAGGCTACCAAGTGAGCTCCAGGAAAGGTGCAAAGCTACACAGAGAAACCCTGTCTCGAAAAAACAAAACAAAACAAAACAAAAAACAAACAAACAAAAAAAACAACCCAGAATAAAAGAGTATATCATACTTTATCTTGCTACTCTTTTGGGTCTATAGAGATATGATTTTATACCTTAATCATTCTTGGTTTTATTTATTTTAAACACGTGTCCTGATTCTCCCTCTCTTTTTCTTTCTTTGTGTTTCTGAGACAGGGTCTCTCTGTGTAGCCCTGGCTGTTGTGGACCTCACTATGTAGACAAGGCTGGCCTCCAGCTCACAGAGATCAGCCTGCTTCTGTCTCCCCTAATTTTTCTTAAACTACTTGGTGATATAAAATCCACTTCTCTACTGACTTCCCATGCTTAAGAACACCGTGTCTCTCAAGCCTTAGTTTTCTGATTATAAAACTGAGGCCTGTGGAGCTGTTTGAAGATTAAGATTGTAATTAAGATTACAGCTGTGCCTAGCATAACCTCCACAGATGGCTGGTGCCACTTACTCGGATGTGGTATTTAGTTCATCTGCATCTCCTTTCTTCCGGTTTTAGTGACAGTCTTTCACCATGCACCGGAAGAAGGTGGATAACCGAATTCGGATTCTCATTGAGAATGGCGTGGCTGAGCGGCAGAGGTCTCTTTTTGTTGTAGTTGGGGATCGAGGAAAAGATCAGGTAAGACCTGGTAAATGCTTTGTGTCGTGTCCCAAAGTTGGCAGGTTACCTAGGCCATTTGAGGTTTTAGCATATGGTGGCATTAGGACCCCTCGGCTGGTAAAGTGCCCGGTAGGACATTCATTCAGTACCTGGAAATGGTAAATTTTTTATATTTAAATTTATGAGCAGATGAACTAATATCTTTAGAATGCTGAAATGATGGCGTGACCTCAAGGTTAAACATATGTGACTTAGCTTCTGGTTCCTGTCTGGTTATTTCTTGCCTTTGACCTTGGGTGCTTTCCTTGGCAGGTTAGTTTCTAACTTTCAAATGATGTCTTGGGCCTGGCGGTCTCTATGGTGTCTTTGACACTGAGTTTCTGTGATGTTTTTCTTTCTTGGCAGGTGGTTATTCTTCATCATATGTTGTCCAAAGCCACTGTGAAGGCTCGGCCCTCAGTCCTGTGGTGTTACAAGAAAGAGCTGGGGTTCAGCAGGTAAGCTTGGCCCTCGGATGTCACATCCACCTTTCAATTCCTGCTTCCTGGTTATATGCCAGGAGAAACTCAGTGACAGTGTTTGAGGATCACTTCTATTGCTCAGGCCCGGATTTGCCCTGCAAACAGAAGCCTGTACTTCTTCACCACCCCTTCCTGTCTGGCTTCTGCATCAAGACCATGAGAGCGCTGTGCTCATAGACATTCCTAGAGATTTGATGCCTAAGGTCACAGTGCTTCTCCCTTTCTCCTCTTCAGAGAGCTTCTGAGACCACTTTATTGTTCATTAGACACTTGATTATTTTTACCACACCCACCCACCCTCCCTTTTTTTTTTTGTGATGTTGGGTATTGACCATAGGACTTCATGCATGCTCAATGAGTGCTTTACCACAGAGTTACATATCCAGACTCTGAAAGCTGTAATGGTGGTAGTGTCGGAGAGATCATTCACTGGTTAAGAGTACTGGCTGTGCAATCATGAGGATTATAGTTCAGATCCCAGCAGCCATACCACAAGTCAGACTTCCTGCGGATGCCTACAGTTCCAGCTCCAAGGAGTCCAGTGCTCTCTGAGCTCCATCCATGCATGCCTGTGTGCATGTACTCCCACGGGCACAAGTACAGAGACACATATTGTTGGTTGTTTTTGCTCTTTTGAGGCGCCCAACACACACACACACACACACACACACACACACACAAATACAATTCATTAAAGAAGACTTGTAGGGGACCCTCAAAGCAAACACATGTGGGTACCTTGGGACTGCTTGGAAATAGAAAGGATGATTCAGGGCCTAAGGGGTTAAGTTTTCAGTTCTGCTTAGGGGTAAGTAATCTGGAGCCAGAGTGCATCTGTTTCTTGTCTTGATCATCTCTCATCTCTGTAAATGTGTTCTGTGCTTCCTCTTGGTAAACTAGCTCTCTCTCTCTCTCTCTCTCTCTCTCTCTCTGTGTGTGTGTGTGTGTTTCTTTTTCTGTCTCCCTGGCAGAAACTTACATTGAGTTTTATGTCTAAGGTCAACCGTATGGAAGTCAGGCTTTCTCCTCAAATTCTTGTCAAAAGATGCTTCCAAATGGGGCATTATCACACAGTAATACGGTTAGTCATATGGTAGAACCCTAGCAGTTCTCCTCTAACTCGGAGGGAGATAGAGTGGGCAATACACTCTGGCAGGTAACCTGCTCTGTGGTCCCCTGAGGTACCTTCTTTCCAGGCCCCCGTCTATTCACTGAGCCCACCCGCTAAGGTGGTCACTTTCCCCACGCTAGCTACCTAGTTCATGTGATCCTCTTGACGGGCCTCATTTGCCTTGTTAGCCCCACGTGTGCTCAGCTCTGTTCACTCTCGGGCCCCAGCTCTGTCCTGACTTCCCATACTGCGGCAAGTCTCCCTGCTGACGCCTAGGCTGAGGCTGGTATTTCCATCCCCTGACATCAGCTGCTGAGATCCCTTGTTCCCTGTGTCTGCATCCTCCTTGAAACTTTCTCCAAGCTCTTTTTTTTTTTTTTTTGATTTTTTGGTTTTTCGAGACAGGGTTTCTCTGTAGCTTTGGAGGCTGTTCTGGAACTCACTCTGTAGCCCAGGCTGGCCTTGAACTCACAGAAATCCGCCTGGCTCTGCCTCCCGGGTGCTGGGATTAAAGGTGTGCGCCACCACCGCCCAGCTTCTCCAGCTCTTCTTAATCAGACTTTCCTCTGTGGTCTGCAGTGTGCACTGATGACTTTTTTCCCATCTAGGCGATAAACTCGTTTTGTTAGATGTTTTCTCTCATTATCTTTCTCGTTTAAAGTTGTATTGGGTGTTTGAGTGTGTGTGGTGGGGGGAGAGGGAGAGGGAGGGGTGTGTGGGCATGCAGTGCCACAGCATGCATGTGGACGTCAGGTGACATCTTTGGGGGTGGTTGTCTCCTTCACTGTGGAGTCTCTTAAGCCCTCCACACGAGGAGCAGCAGCTGCTCTTGAGGGCCGAGCCATCTTTCAGGCCCTTCCATGCATTTTTAAAAGATTGATAAGATTTTGGCTTCTCCCCGACCCCCCCCCTCCCCCCCCCCCCCCCCCCCCCCGATTTCAAACAGGGTTTCCCTGTGTAGTCCTGGCTGTCCTGGAACTCACTCTGTAGATCAAGCTGGCCTTGAACTCACAGATCTCCCTTCCTGGCATGTGCTGGGATTAAAGGTGTGCGTCACCACTGCCTGACTGTCTGTTTTGTTGTTGTTGTTTGGTAAATAAGAGAGATTGGAATCGGACAGCTCTCGGTATTCTGGGCAGATTTTCTTTTCTAATTTAACCCGCCTGGTTTCACTTTTTAAAATTGCTCTGTGGCCACAGTCTTTGTGGTAGCGGCTCTTGTGTGTAACACCAGCACTCAGGAGGCTAGGATGGGAGGATTGCCAGGAATTCAGGTGGTACAGAGTTGAAACACTGTCTCAGAAAGTGAAGGAGGGTGGGGAATCTGTCTGTACCTCTTCTAGCTCTTCCAGCCTGCCCCAAGTCTTGACTTTCACTTCACCTTGAAAGAGAATGGCTTAGGGAAGGAGCCAGAAGCACCAGTGGTGATCACCTGTCCATGGGCCTCGGTTCACATGGCAGGTAAAGGCCCACAAGGGAACACCTTGGTTCTAGCTAGTAAGTTTGAAAACAGTGCTTCAGCTTTCTTCAGCTAGGGCTGAGGGGATAGTTCATTTGGTAAAGGGTTTGCCTTGTAGGCAGAAGGACCTGAGTTTGATTCCACAGAACCCATTTACAATATAAAAAAGCCAGAGCCAGGCAGTGGTGGTGTGCTCGGGAGGCCACCCTGGTCTACAGAGTGAGCTCCAGACCAGTCACCAAAGCTACACAGAGAAACCCTGTCTCGAAACCCGCCCCCCCCCAAAAAAAAAAAAAAACCAAAAAACCTCAGGCTTAGTGGTATATACTTGTAATCCCTGTGCTGAGGAAGGTAGACATGGGTGGATCTCTGGTGCTGGATGGCCAGCCTAGTTTACTAGATTAGTTCAGTGAGTGAAGGTCTATAAGATTGTCATCAGCTAGAGGCCACCACCATCCTGAAAGTCTCGTGGGTTGTCTTATAAAGGACTAATGGAGAGATGGTTCAGTGGTTGAAAGAACCACGATTTCCAGCCCACACATGACACTGCACACGCATGGTGCATAGATATACAAAACTGCAAAATGCCCATACACATAAAAATAAATCTTGGGAGATTTAAATGAAAGACAGGTAATTTCTCAGGGCTGTCTAGGTCCTGTCTCAATCCTTCTGTCCTTTCCTTAGAGAAACACTCTCCTTGAGACATGACCCACACTATGGACAAAGAAGTGAAGGATTTGTCTAGGAGACATGAGTGTTGTAACCTGCTAGCTTCCCATCTTCCCCAGGCCCCGTGGGGAGCAGCAGTTAGTGGGAACAGTGGTTTCAGACTTAAGGTAACGAGGCATCTAGGTTTGGTTTTAAGCTCCACTTGTGGCCAAATATTAGACCTTGCTGCTCCTGTGCCATTTTTTATAGCAAATAGTGGAGTAGTTCACATATACTCCAAAGTGTGTGTTCACGTGCCTGTGCGTGTACGTGTGCTCGCGTGTTATGTATGCCACTGTGTGTATGTGGGCGTCAATGGACAACTTAGTTGAGCTGGTTCCCTACCTTTCCCTGGGTTGTAGGGATTGGACTCCGGTTGTTAGGCTTGTTTGGCAATCGCCCACTGAGCCATCCTGTCAGCTTGCAAAGTCTGTCTTGACCAGGACATCCCAGTGAACCTTCACTCCTGCCCCCTTAAAGTAAAGGAGGCAGGCACTGCTGCGCTCACCGATTCTCATTTTCACGAGCCCTGCAGGGCTGAGAGGACCAATGAGCCTCTCTTGCCTTTTCTGCCCCTGGTTAATTGCCTTTCTTGGGATGGTATTGCAGTCACCGGAAGAAGCGAATGCGGCAGCTACAGAAGAAAATAAAAAGCGGGACCTTGAACATAAAGCAAGATGACCCCTTTGAGCTCTTCGTAGCAGCCACAAACATTCGCTATTGCTACTACAACGAAACTCACAAGATCCTGGGGAATACCTTCGGCATGTGTGTCCTCCAGGTGGGTGGCGTCTTCGTGCCTGGCACTTCAGGCAGGGGGCAGGGGGCTGAGGCTGCTTGCTTCCCCGCTGAGCACAGGGGTACAGTAAGGAGAGAAGGTTCACATGTAAGCATTACACCTAAGCATTGTTACCGGAAGACTTGGGTCACTTTTAAAAGGAAACTGGGTTCCTTGCCCTATATAAAAAGAATTTTCATCCGGGCAGTAGTGGTTCACACCTTTAACTCCAGCACTCGGGAGGCAGAGGCAGGCAGATCTCTGTGAGTTCGAGGCCAGCCTGGTCTACAGAACGAGATCCAGGACAGGCACCAAAACTACACAGAGAAACAAGAAACATGGGTTTCTTGAAAAGCCAAAAACAAAAAAAAAAAAAAAGGATTTTCTGTACCTGAGTGGAGGAGAAGGAGAGTGCTGCATCATCTGGGGTGCTTCCTACCCGCCAGGTAGTTCAGGTCAGGAAGTTCTGGGCCAGTGGGACACACTGAGGCAGGAGACCTGTGAGCTTGAGACCAGCCTGGCTGCCATCATGTGTTCCTGTCTCCTGAAAGGAAACCAACAGCAGTCCACAAAGCAGTGTGGACTTAGGGTCGCCCTAGAATCCAGGTCCTTGTGGAACTGAGACCCTAGCCTGGTCCTAGTCACCCAGCCCTGGACCTGCTTCTGAATTGCAAAAGACCACTCCCTGCCCCCATTCTGGCCCTTAGGCCGCATCCTTCCCCTTAGCACTGGTATTTGTTTTCTTGCCAGACAAGGTAATCAAACATGTTTCTTAGTTCAGGTGGTTGTTATATGGTATTTGACTATATTTGATGTCTGTGATACACCTTTCAGGCCCCACCCCATGACAAAATGTCTGTACAAACCCATGTGTTTATTTACATAAGTACTATGACCATAATTATGTAAATTTGAAAACAGCTCACAAAATGCAAGTTAAAAGTGAGAATGGGAACTCAAGTATTGGAGTTCTTAGGGTTTCTTCTGCATCTCTAGTGAGTTGTCTCAGCAAGGCTGGCTTCCAGCCCACCTGGCGAGCCTGAAAGTGTTCCCACCTCTGTTTTTTTGTTTTGTTTTGTTTTTTTTCTGGTCTCAGTGTTCTGCACCAGCCATTACCAGGCACCAGAATACCCATTCCTTTGGGCAGTAGTGCCCCGTGTGGTGTAGTTTAGTTTTGTCAGCTTGTCTATAAACTGTCCAGAGAAGGAAGGATGCTTCTGAAATTAGATGTGAATCAGTGAACTTTGGTAGCCTTGCTTCCGGATAGATAGTTTATTAGATTATAATCCCCAGTCCTGAACCCCGAGGATGGGTCCCTTTGTTCGCTGGTGGGAAGGTGGGAGAGGCGAGGTTTGGGGCTTCTGCTCTGCAGCCCTCGTTGTGTGCCGCTGTCCCTTAGTTGGGCAGTCGGGAAGGGCTGCTTGTGCCATTGGCCCTTCCTAAGGCCTCCGGTTCCTTCTAGGATTTTGAAGCCTTAACTCCGAACTTGCTGGCCAGAACTGTAGAAACGGTAGAAGGTGGTGGACTGGTGGTCATCCTCTTACGGACCATGAACTCGCTGAAGCAGCTGTACACAATGACCATGGTAAGAGTGCTCCGGGACTTAGTGCGGACGGCTGCCTTCGCCGTGGGGTGTGGGCACCGGCAGCGAGGGTCTGCACAGCAGCCACGTCGGCTTCACCAGCCTCACTGCAGAGGACCTTCTGCTCACGTGAGGAGTCTCCGAAGGTCACGGTTCTCTTCAGACAGGTACAGTTCCACACTGGGGAGATGAGACGCAGTGCAGCTTTTGTTTGGTTTTGTTTTGTGATACAGGCTCTCACTCTCCAGCCAGGACTGGTCTTGAACCCCTGATCCTCTTGCCCCAGCCCCGCCTAGTGCTGGAATTGTAGGTGTGTACTTCCATGGGCCTGGGCCTAACTTTGTGTCTCGTATAGAGGAACTCTGCAGATTTCCTCACCGGCACTCTTTGAGGGAAAACACAGTAATAGTTGCTAGTTCTACTTCAGTCTGGCAAGAATTTCAACTATGGGCCAAGGTAGTGCCCCTCCAAAATGAGACAACAAGGACATGGCAAGAATGGGGTTGTCTTGCCAGGCCAGTGTCCTGAGAGCCAAATTTAAAGTTATCCCCAGGGGCTCAGGGATGGTGCTGCAGTCGGCCCTGGCATCCGATGAGCCTTTTTCTGGTGAGATAGACTTCCTGCGATTTTGAGGCTGCGTTCTATCACTCCCGCACCCACCCTCAGTTTCCACTAAAGCCCCTCTGATACCTTCAGACATACCCCAGGGCCTTTGCACTTAATACTCCTTCTGGAATGTGCTTCCCTTGAATATCTGCGTGAGAATGACCTTCAACTCTTTATCTTGTTTCCGTCTCCAGGAGGTAGGATTACAGGTGTGGCCCTGTGACGGCCACCACAGCCTTTTTAGACGAGGCAGTTCCATCTGTCACTCCTTTGTCTGCATTGTGGTCTTAGTCACTGTTGTGTTGCTGTGAGGAGATGCCGTGACCAAGGCAGCTCTTATAAAAGAAAGAATTTAACTGGGGGGCTTGCTCACAGTTTCAGAGGTTAGTCCATTATCATGGCGGAGAGCATGGCAGCAAAGCTGTGTGCCTGGTTCTGGAGAAGTGGCTGGGAGCTGTAAGCATCCTGATCCAGACGGAGAGAGGCTGGGTCTGGTGTGGCCTTTTGAAACCTCCAAGCCCACTCCTGGTGATGTGCTTCCCCCAGCAAGACCACACCCCCTAATCCTTCTCAAATAATGTCACTGCCTGATAACTACTGTCCTAGTCAGGCTTATTGAGGCTGTGACGGAACACTGTGACCAAAAGCAAGTGGGGGAGGAAAGGGTTTATTTGGTTTACACTACATATCCCTGTTCATCGAAGGAAGTCATGTCAGGAACTCAATATAGGGCAGGAACCTGCAGGTAGGAGTTGATACAGAGGCCATGGAGGAGTGCTGCTTACTGGCTTGTTCAGCCTGCTTTTTTACAGAACCCAGGACCACCATCCCAGGGGCGACTCCACCCACAATGGGTTGAGCTCTCCCACAAATGCCCTACAGGCTTGCCTACAGCCCCATCTTATTGAGGCTTTTTTTTCAGCTGAGGCTTCCACCTCTGAATACTCCAGCCTGTGTCAAGTTGACATAAACCTAACCAGGATAACTAAGCATTCAAATATATTGGCCTCTGGGGGCTGTTCTTACTCAGACCATCACAGTTTTGTGTTTCTCCCTGCCGTTTATATGTGTGTTTGTCTATCCTCTGTTATTATGGGCTTGGGGAGAGCAGGGCTCAGCTGCGTTCACCTGGCATGTATGAAGCACTCATGAGACATGGGAGTGAATGAATGGATGACTTTGTGTGCCCACATTAGTTTATTTATTCATCCCATCTCTTGGATTTGCTGCTTGCTCCTCCATTCTTCTCATCTCTGAAAGACCTTCCCTGACCACCTTAAGTAAGTGGGTCTCCTCATTTGCTCTCTTCACACTATGTTTCATTTAACACCACTTTGTCTTTAGCTGTGAGGTCGTATGCTCCATGAGAACAGAATTCTTGTTTACAGTGCACATGTCGTGTATCTGGCACACTAGTTGGCTTGTGCATTTAGCTGAGTTGTGGTGCTGGATGAACTGTGGAGAAGATCAGTGGTAGGTGAGGGGCAGTGAATGGGATAGCAGTCTTGCCTGTGGTGTCTGATGCAGCACAGAGGGAGGAGTTGGTCTTGCTCCTCACAGGTTTGCTGATGTTGCCTAGAGTAGCCTCTCATGTTGCTTTCGAAGATTTTGTCAATGGATGTTCTCTTGCTTTCTTAGGATGTGCATTCCAGGTACAGGACGGAGGCCCATCAGGACGTGGTGGGAAGATTTAATGAGAGGTAGGTCTACAGGTCAGTTCCTAATGCTGCTGGGAACAGAATGAGAGAAGAAATGTTTCTATCTTGGACCCATTGAGTTTGCTCTTGTATCAGAGGGGTGTAGTACAGGCTTTCAAAACCAAGTGAGGCTTGTTTTGTTTTGAGACAGGTTTTCACTGTGTCGCTTCAGCTAGCCTCAAACTTAAGACTCACCTGCCTCAGCTTCCCAAGTGCTAGAATTGCAAGTGTTCATCCAGCTAGCAGTGAGACCCTGCTAGCAGCCATTCCTGTGAAACCAGCTGACGAGGAGAAGGAGCTGGGACTGTGCTTAACCTTGCTGCTGATCTGACCCGCTTAGTGGCTCTCTCTTCTTCGGCTCTCAGCTTATTCCTCTGTCCAAGGGCTGGTTTGTCTGGAGCAGTACTTCTCACCTCCTTAATGCTGCGACCCTGTAGTTCTTCATGTTGTGCTGACTCCAGCCATAACATTATTTCTGTTACTACAGAGCTGTAATTTTGCGATTGTTATGAATCATAATGTAAACATCTGGTATTTGCAGGGGTCTTAGGCAACTCCTATGAAAGGGTCATTAGATTCCCAAAAGGGTCATGACCCACTTGTTGAGAGCTGCTGATCTAGATCACTTTCCCAGAAGGCATCTCAGAGAGCACTAGTTTCTTTTTTTTCCCCTTTTTTTTGAGGCAGGGTTGCTCCGTGTAGTCTTGGCTGTCCTGGAACTCGGTCTATAGACTAAACTGGCCTCGAACTCACAGAGATCCACTTGTCTCTGCTGGGACTAAAGGTGTGCGCCACCACTGCCCGGCTAGAACACTAGTCTTTTAAGAAGGACTTTATGGTATGAGGGTTTTCTGGCTGGTTAAGTGTGGGAACTGTTAATTTTTCCTTTGTGAAGGCTGACTGAGTTTGTTGGAGCCTCTGAAATGTTTTGCAGCAGCTAGAACAGTTTACAACGTGTGGGTCTCGACCCCCACAGAGTCACATATCAGATATTTACATTATGATTCATAATAGCAGCAAAATCACAGTTATGAAGTAGCAATGAAATAATTTTATGGTTGGGAGTCACCGCAACATGAGAAACTGTATTAAAGGGTTGCAACATTAGAAGGTTGAAAACCATTAAGCTAGACCGTGTTTTACTGATCATTTCCCATGGAGCCTCCTTTTTAAAGGACCTTAGTAGCCAGTGAAATATTTCCAGCCACCAGTTCTCAATCTGTGGGTCATGACCCCTTAGTGGGGGTGGTAGAATGACCTTTTCACAGGGGTTTCCTAAGACCATCGTAAAACACAGATATTTACATTATGATTCATAACAGCAGCAAAATCACAGTTATGAAGTAGCAATGAAAATAATTTTCTGGTTGGGGGTCACCACATGAGGAACTGTATGAAAGGGTGGTCACAGCATTAGGAAGGTTGAGAACCACTGCTCTAAGCTTTGGTCTAGACCAGTAGTTTTCTAACTGGAGGTCACTTTGCCCCTAGGGACATTTGACAAAACAGGAGACCTTTGAGCATCATATCCTGACTCTGGGGATGGTGGGGTGAGGGTGCCATTGGCACTGAGTGCATAGAAAGAAGATAGGGTTGGTGCTGAGAACCCCCAGTGGACGAAACAGCCGCTGTGGAAAAGTACTGTCAGCTCTAAGATGGCAGTTCTGCTGAGGCTAAGAAACCCCCCTGGCCTTGATGAGCTCCAGAGTCTTTCCGACTTGAGCTGAGTGTGATGTAGGAGGAGGAGGGGCACCTGTGTGCTGGTGACTAGCGGAGACACCTGTGAACAGAGAGCTCAGCCTCTTTAAAAAAAATTATTTTGTGTTCAAGTGCCCACAGTACCAGAGGGAGGTAATGAGCTCCTGAATCTGGCATCACAGGTGGTTGTGAGCAACCCAACAAAGGTGCTGGGAAGCCCGCCTTGGTCCTCCAGAAGGGTAGCAGGTGCTCTTAACTGCTGGATGCCTCTCTAGCCTCTTTTTTTTTTTTAAGATTTATTTTATGTGCTTAGATGTTTTGTTTGCATGTATATCTGTGTAGCACACGCGACTGGTGTGTCTGGTGCCAGTGGAGGTCAGGAAAGGGTATTGGATTCTGAAGAGTTGTGAGCTGCCCTGTAAGTGCTGGATATCAAACCCGAGACTTTGCAAGAACAAGTGCTCTTAACCACTAAGAGGCTCTTAAAAGCGTGCTGTCTTAGTCACGTGAAGAGACACCATGACCAAAGAAACTCTTAGGAAAGCAAGCATTTAAATGGAGGCTTCATTACAGTCTCCAAGCTTAGTCCAGGATCATCATGGCAGACCATGGCAGGGTCATGGCAGCATTCCTGGCCCTGGAGCAGTAGCTGAGAGCTACATCCTGATCTGCAGGCAGAGAGGGAGCATGGGCCTGGCATGGGCTTTGGAAACCTCAGAGCCCACCCGGCAGGGGCATACTTACTCCAGAGAGGCCGCACCTCCTGATCCTTCTAATCCTTTTCAACTAGTGCCGCTCTCTGATGACTGTGCACTCAGATCTGGGAGCCTCTGGGGCATTCTTAGGCAGACCACCACATGTGCATGGAAAGTGAAGAGGACTTTCTTTTTTCTTCCTGTAACAAGAGGTGGATTCGGGCTTTTCTGTGTGCCTGGTGACCATATGTGGCTTGGATCTGGAGTCCGAGCTACCTTATTGCTAAGGAGCTTTGGATGGGGGGTGGCGAATGACCCAGGAGCAGTGGTGCTCGCTGACAGTGGAGCTCCCGGCCAGGGTCCTGGCTTTTCCTGTATAAATACGCTCAGGTGACTTGCAGAGGTGGCTGAAGGCGTCTGGCTGTTCTCCACCTGGGTCCTGACTGTGTTTCCTGAAGAAACCTTCTGAGTTCTTGTTAGACATTGCCTGCCTTTCCTGTCACCTCACTGCAGCAGCTCTGTCTGTCCCTCAGGTTTATTCTCTCCCTGGCCTCTTGTAAGAAGTGTCTGGTCATTGATGACCAGCTCAACATCCTGCCCATCTCCTCCCACGTGGCCAGCATTGAGGCCTTACCTCCTCAGGCCCCGGTGAGTCTGGGTGAGGGGGCCTGATCTGGTGGGTGTCGGGTATAATTTCCATGTGAACTCCTGGGCCAAGGCAAACTGCTTTCTCTTCTCTGATAGGATGAGAACCTCAGTCCTGCTGCTCTGGAGCTGCAGGAATTGAAAGAGAGTTTGCAGGACACTCAGCCTGTGGGGGTTTTGGTGGACTGCTGCAAGACCCTGGACCAGGTACGTGTTCGGTCGGGGCTTCCCCACCCTGATAGACAGTGCAAGGTAAGACAGCAAGAAGAAAGCTACAGGAACCATGCTAGGACATGCCAGCCCTGCAGCATCAGGGCTGTCCACAGAAAGGCAGGCAGTGAGCTGTGCTGAGGAGAGGAATTGTCTTTCCCATAGAGGATGATGGTTCTGTGTTCTTTAATTTCAGTTAAGTTTGATGATACAAGGGGTTTTTGCTTTTTCAAGACAGGGTTTCTGGGTGTAGCCCTGACTGTCCTGGAACTCGCTCTGTAGACCAGGCCCACCTCTGCCTCCTGAGTCCTGAGATTAAAGGCATGTGCCACCACTACCTGGCTGGTACAGAGTTTTTGCTTATGACTTCTATAAAAGAGTTGGGAGTGGGAGGGCTCCAGGCTTCTTTTACTAAAGCCCCATCTAGTGTGAATCCTATCTGGGATTGTATTGTATTGTATATATGCTAATAGAAAGATTGCCATGAGTTTAGGCCAGGCTGGGCTATATAGTGAAATCCTTTCTCCAAAAAAGGGATGGAGACTCAGTGCTTTCCTGGTGTGCACAAAGCTCTGGGGTTGACCCCCAGCATTGCATAAACTGGGCATGGTGATGCCTGCCTGAAATCCTGCTGCTCCAGAGGTGGAGGCAGGAGGCTTAGAAGTTCAGGGTCATGCTAGGCTATAGTGAGTTCCAGGCCAGCTTAGGATACATGAGATCCTGTCTTTAGAAAAAATGAGAAGCCATCTAAAACAAAATCAATTAGTAAAACATGAAAGCATACATGTTAATGAAATAGAAAGGGGCATCTGTGTTGATTCCAACTGTCTTGCTATTACAAACAGTAGTTTCAGGTGTGATGGTGTATGCCTGTGTGCTGAGTGTTTGTCTAATACTGACAGGAGGATAGTTGTTTCTGAGGCCAACCTGGGCTACATAGAGCAAGCCACCGTCTCAGAAAAGAGTTACTGTTAGGACATTCTCCCAGATAGATCTGTGGCCATTATAGATCCAGGAGCTGCTGGGTCGGAGATTGTGGGCATTGAAATGAATGTGCCCCCAGTTAGTAGTGCTGCTGACGGTGCAGGAGAATGCCTGCCTTCCAGCCTTCTCCACAGTTACATTGGAGTCTACACTAGTCAGGTGTGGGACGTCTGGTCATTGTTTGAACTGGCATTATCACAGAGGGGCGGGCCGGTGACGATTGGCTATTTCTGTTTTGGTTTTCCTTTTGGTTATCATGTCTGCATTGCTTATTTACTTGTCTTTTTCATTTAGAATTTTCATTTTCATTTGCCTTTCATTTTAGATAAATATTTTAGGATACTTTTTAATCTAGTTATTTGTAATTAACATTTAAACTTTACTTTCCTAAAATTTAAAAAGTAAAATATAAGCTGGGCAGTGGTGGCTCACGCCTTTAATCCCAGCACTCGGGAGGCAGAGGCAGGCGGATCTCTGTGAGTTCGAGACCAGCCTGGGCTACAGAGTGAGATCCAGGAAAGGCACAAAGCTACACAGAGAAACCCTGTCTTGAAAAAAAAAAGCAAAAAACAAAACAAAAAAAAAGGTAAAATATAGTCCAGTGAAGGCCATGTTAGGCCAATATGAAGCTGGACTCGTTAGCCTGGTGTCCTGAAGCCCTTCCCCCTCTGTACTGGGCCTTCAGCTTAGTGCCATGGCTTTAAGAGCAGGACTTGCTCCTCAGGACTAGCCAGCCATGGCCTCCTTCCCAGTCCTAGATCTCAGCAGGGATCCAGATGTAGCCCCGAGTAGTAGTGTGGCTCCCAGTTAGTCCTGTTTCCCTCTGGTGCCAGGCGCTCGGCTGGGGGCTGGGTTTGGACGTGAATGAGGGTCCCTGCTTCAGAGCTTGTCCTTTGTTGGATGAGACAGATTCTGTGTGGAGGAAATTAGCAAATCATATGGTTTACTGGAAAGTGCTGTGTAGAGCAGAGAAAAGGGAAAGGTAGCCTAGAGGCCTAGGGCATATCCGAAGCTTCTAGATAGAGTGGTGAGGGGTGGAGTATTTTAGAAGGGATATTTGCACAAAGCCCTGAAGGAGCTGTGGAAAGAGTCCCCGGGCAGAATGGTCACAACTGTATAGGCCTAAGGCAGGGATGTGGTCTGGGTGTTTAGGGACCAGCAAGGAGGCCAGCAGGGCTCAGCAAGGAGTGGCCGGGGGGATGGAGGTTATTGAGGCCACTGGGAGGCCTGTGGCTTGAGAGATGGTGACATGGAGAGTTTTGTGTGTCTCTTAGCACAGCGTGGAAGCATCCCCAAGGTTATAAAAGGACCTTCTGGCTGCTGCGCTGACTTCAGGCTGTGCTGGGATGTGGGTTGAAGCAGGAAGGGTAATTATGAAGCTGCTGTTGGGATGGAGTGAGCTGGGACAGGAGGGGGCTGTGAGCAGAGCTGGAGAGGAGGACATGAGGAACGGCAGGGCTCTGTTTTGAAGGGGTCCCCAAAAGGGGGTAGTAGAAAATCGGGGTTGGGTGAGAAACCTGAGGGGATGTGTAGCACAGAGAATTGGACAGTTACACTCAGCTGGGGAAGTTAAGAGATGCAGGTCTGGGGACCTGTTCTGCCCGAGCTTTAAGTCTGAGCTGCCTGGTGTGGGTGAAGCTGTAGAGCAATGGCTGCAAGTACCTGAGACTAGGGCGTGTGGGGAGGGGTCGACGGGGGAGACAGAAACCAGAGCCGCGGGCACTCGCTTGGTCCTGGTCTTGACAGAGCTGCGGAGCTGACCGAGGGGTGAGAGGGGTGAGAAGCGTAGGTGCTGAGCACTGCTTTCTGGCCTCTAGGAACTGATGCCCTTGGGTTGGCCTCGGCATCAGCCTGGCCTCTACACACAGACGGTGGTGGTAAGAGCTGAACCTGGAGCCCTTCTGGGTGTTCACTTAACGTTTCCCTTTACACAGGCCAAAGCTGTCTTGAAATTCATTGAGGGGATCTCAGAGAAGACCCTGAGGAGTACTGTGGCACTCACCGCTGCCAGGGGACGGGGCAAGTCTGCAGCCCTGGGCCTGGCTATTGCTGGGGCAGTGGCATTCGGGTAAGGGTTCTTCATGGGTGTTTGGGTCGGGAGCCTGGTGCAATTGTCTGGTTCCTCATCAGGGCTGGTCACCATGTGACTTCTGTCTAGGTCTCGGGTACTTGTGTGGAATCAGCAGCACTGTTCCCCTAGGTCCTTGAGAGGCCCACTGGGCAGAGGCAGTACCAGGGCGCTCTGTTTGCTGCTTCCCTTGAACAAGCACGGATGCAAAGAACAGCTGTCAGCATGAGTGTCTGTGACCAGCTTTGCTGATTGAGCAAATACAAGCGAACTGTGTTAGGATCTTGGTTGGTTGTCGGTCTTGTTTCAGTAAGATGTTGTTTTCTGTCCTTGTCGGGTATTTATGTAATTGCCTGGTGTGCTTTGCTAGCTTAGATGAGGGACCTACAACCCATTGTCCTGCATGGGCGATCTGCCTTGGTGATAGTTCTGCGGGCATTTTGTATGGGTTGTAAACCAAGGCCCAGGGAGTTCTAATAATTACCCAGGATCCCCCAGCAAGTTGCTGCTGGCAGAGCTGTGGCCCTGGCCTAAGTGCCCACTGAGCTGAGCTCCATGACTTCATCGTTTCAAAATAGCCTGGCTAGTGATGAGTGTGAGGCTGTCCTCTGGTCAGGACTGGCTGGGGACAGTGTGGGTTCTGCATGCTGACAGCTCTTCTCCTACTCTGCCACTCGGCACCCCAACTGATGAGGTAGCGTGTGCCAGGGCTTGCGACCAGCACCTCCATACCCTGCTTGTATCTATCGTCTGTGCTAAGTCTCCTTATTTCTAACCCCCCCCCCTTTTCTTTCGTTCTGCAGGTATTCCAATATTTTTGTCACCTCCCCAAGCCCAGATAACCTGCACACCCTGTTTGAATTTGTGTTTAAAGGATTTGATGCTCTGCAGTATCAGGTAGGAAAGTAGGGTAGGACCTTTGCTGTAATGCAGAAAAGGCCCAGTGGTCTGTGGAGTGCTCGCCTTCTCAGGAGCGAGTCTCTGTAACTTGTTTGACTCTCTCTCACCAGGAGCACCTGGATTACGAGATCGTACAGTCTCTAAACCCCGAGTTTAATAAAGCGGTGATCAGGGTCAACGTGTTCCGAGAACACAGGCAGACTATTCAGGTGAGGCTCATCTCAGTCCTGATCTGTGGGCCAGGGCCCTGCTGTGTGGACCTAGCAGTGGTGTGGGAGAACCCTGTTGCAGATTTTCAGCTGAATGTGAAGAAGACTATTCAGGTCTTCTAATAGAAATGCATGTAGTAGGACTGAAAAGTACAGTTTGTCTCTTGACTGTGAGATGAATGGGACTGAGAGTATGCTAATGAGTGAAAAAAACTGTGGTTCTAATCAGTTCAGGTTTTGCTGAGTTACTGTAGGTGTTGAAATAGGACATCTGTAGCTAGAACAACAATATCACCATTTCAAAGGGGAAAGAGCTTTGCGGAGTGTGCTGGGGTCTTTGCGGCTTTGCCAATGCTCCATTTCCCTTTCAAACAGCATTTTCCAGAGAGCTCCATAAATCTCGAGCACTCTGTAAGCCCAAATGCTCTGCATTTGTCTGAAGGCTTCAGTGTTCTTCAGTCTCTACGAGGCATCATGCGTCAGGATCGCAGAGGCACCGAGACTCACTGGCTCTTGCTGGATGGATTCATTGGTTGCTTTGGAAGTTAGATTGGCATGGGAAGCGAGCCGAGTGAACTTGGCAGTTTGTGGTCCTTGAACTTTAGCCTGCAGAAGCAGTGAGTAGACCTGCCAAGGAGGGATAGGCGGACGACTAACACCAGTGTTGATGCCTTGACCCCAAGGTTCTTTATTAGTTTTAGTAGATTCCTTTTTTAAAAAAATTATTTAATGTGTGTGGGTGTTTGCCTGCATGTATGTACCACAGATGTGTCTGGTGCCCATTAAGGCCAGAAGAGGGCTCTGGGTCCCCTGGAACTGGAGTTAAAAATGGTTGGATCTACCAGTGTGGGTGCTGGGACTGAACCTGAGTCCCCTGGGAGAGCGGCCAGGACTCCTAACTGCTGAGCCGTCTCTGAAGCCCCTTTCCTGGTCTCTTCTTCCTGCCCATTTCCTCCACGGTTGCCAGATGACCTCAGCTGAGGGGAAAACTGGGGTAGGGTGGGCTGCTGGCCCCCAGATTACAGGGAACTGTTAAAACTCAGGAAGTATATGCAAACCAGAGAAGGAAAGCATTTCCCTGAAATGCCTTAGTTCCGCCCTGGTTTCTCTTTAAAGTTGTGTAACCCAACCCCCTTTCTTTACAAGATTCTGTTTGTGTGTAGACTCTGGGTGAGTGCAGAGGAGGTGACTTGCTTTCTAAGACTCCAAGTGTGTCCTTTCTGGGCTGGAGAGTGAGAAAAAAGAAGAGCATTAGATTGAAACAGGCGCTCGCTGGAGGCCACTTCTGTGCTTTTATGAGGTGATTGTTTAGTTAAGAATCAAGACGTGGGGTCCCATGGAAGATGTGAGACCAGGAGTGAGGAGGGCAGCTCTCTCTCCCTGATCCAGTCACCTCCAGAACAGCCCGATCTTCTTCCTCTCCTGATCAAGCCTGTAGGAGAGCACAGAGACCAGCCTAGCGCTCGGATGGCCAGCGTGGCAGTCTGCTCTTGGTGTCTGGTGTCTGCCCTGTATGCAGGCATGTACTGCCCTGCCCCTGTCCACCTTTTTATTCTGCATCTGGTGCCAGATCTCTAGATTGACGCTTGCAAGTCAGACTGATGCACCTTTAAGTGTTGGGTGAGGAACTAGGGTTTGTGTTTGTTTTGTTTTCTAGAACAAGTATTGAATTGTTGAGCTTTAGACTTAGATGTGTGTATATCTAGTTTTGTGGGATTTTTCCAAATTCTCCTTTACAGTGTTGTTCTGTTACCTTCATATCACTTTTTGGGTTGAGTTTTTATTTTCTTAGGGCCACAGCCATTGTGGGTATGGTGCAGCAGCTATGAGTTTTTGTTTTTGTTGTGTTTGATCTCCAACTCACTGTCCTCCTGTCTCAGCTTCCTGATATCAGGTGTGAACCCTCACACCTGGTTGTTGTTCTGGTTGTTACTTGGTTTGGTTTGAGCCAGAGTCTGCCTATGTCACTCAGACTGACCCTAACTCACTGTGGAGCCCTGGACTTCTGAGACTTCCGGCTTCACGTCCTAAATGCTGGTTTACAGATCTGTACATCATGTCCATTCCAAGAATTTGGGTTTGTCTGTCTGCATGCTGTCTCCCACAGTTCTCTGATTGTTTATGAAATTAAATTATCTTTAATTATTTCATTGGTTATCCCAAAGAAACCGATGGGTTGTTTATGTACTTAAGGACTAGACGAGAGGAAAGGGAAGAGGGGATGGGTAGTGGGGGATGGGAAAAGGAACAATGTGGACTTAGGAAAGAGGATCTCTAGTGTTGATCGAATCTAGATGGTCTTTTAATAAAAACCTGGAGCCAGATATTGGGGTGAAAGCTGAAAGATGAGAGAAGCAGAGCAAGCCACAGCCAACCTATTACCTCACCAACTCCACGAATCCACTGACCGAATTCCTCTGGGTCCTCACCTGAAAAGGTCTTCCTGTCTCCTCAGGCCTTATATACCTTCTCCACCCTGCCGTCACTTCCTGGGATTAAAGGCGTGTGTGCTTCCCAGTACTGGGATTAAAGGTGTGTGCCACCACTGCCTGGCTCTGTTCCCAGTGTGGCCTTGAACTCACAGAGATCCAGACCCTGATCTCTGCCTCCGAGTGATAGGATTAAGGGTGTGTGTGCCACCACTGTCTGGCCTCTCTGTCTAATCTAGTGGCTGGCTCTGTCCTCTGATCCTTAGGCAAGCTTTATTGGGGTACACAATATATCACCACACTCTAGTTCAGGGTTATTTTCGGCTACATGGCAAGTTTGAGGCTAGCCTGACCACATGACAACCCCCTTGCTTTCCCTGACCAAAAAAATAAATAAATAAGAGTAGTCTGGAAATTGCCTACCACACCAGAGGTTGTTAGCGTCGGGACAGAGAACACAGCACATAGATGGAAGACCCATGTCACATGCAGAAAGGGCTGTGCCTCTCACCACTGGCCTCCCCTAATCTGAGGCTGAAGAAAAACAAGAGACAAATGAGGGAAAGGAATGTAGCTACTGTCAGTCGGTCAGTTCTGTAAGCCAGGCTTTTACACAATGAGCTTGCTTCTTCCTTTAGCAGCCATTGAGTAGGTATTTCCTTGTATCTGTGTGTGTGTGTGTGTGTGTGTGTGTGTGTGTGTGTGTGTGTGTGTGTGCATGCTGTGTGCATATTTTTATGAATGAGCATATACAGATGAGTCCGTGTGCAGGCCAGAGGTCCACGTTGGGTATCCTCCTCGGTTGCTCTCACTCGCTGAGCTTGGGTCCCCAGATTGGGCTGGACTGGTTGACCAGCAAGCCCCAGGCAGTTCATCTGTCCCCTGCCCATTGGGATTGCAGGTCTGTGTGCTGCGTTCCTGTGGTGTTGGGCCGGCTCCAAACCCGGGCCCTCGAGTTTATGCAGCAAATACTTCACAGACCGAGCCGCCTCTCCACCCCTTTCCTCTGTTTTGTAGGAAAAAGAACTTGAGGCTCTGTTCAGGGTCACATAATCAGAGAGTGAAATGCTTGGTCCCAGGGGGCCCGCCTGAAGCCCATGTCATTCCTGACCTGCTGGATAGGAGGAGGGGACAGTGAGGTCCTTAGCCGCTGGGTATGGTGGATTTTGGTGGCCACACTGACAGTCTGAATCTTCCTTCCCCACAGTACATCCATCCTGCAGATGCTGTGAAGCTGGGCCAGGCTGAGCTCGTTGTCATTGATGAAGCTGCCGCTATTCCCCTCCCCCTAGTGAAGAGCCTGCTCGGGCCCTACCTGGTTTTCATGGCCTCTACCATCAACGGGTAAGGTTACTCTTGGCTGTGATCTTGCAGATGAATTGAAAGGTAAAGAAGCTGACGAGTTTGGCCGTGCCGAGCCGTTCGGTCTCAGTGTGAGTCTGGGCAGCTCCGTTCTTCCTGGGGCTTCTTCAGCAGGAGCTGCCTCTTAACTTGTTCTGCTGGTCTGATGTTAAGTGGGCGCCATGAGATCGTAGGATTTTGGAGCCTATGTGATTCCTGCCTCCTGTCTAAGTATGCTCAGGCTTTAAAACGTGCCTGGTAGCAATTCCAATGTCCTATACCTTAGGATGTGGAAATGGAATATTAAAATAGCTATAGTTAGCATTAAAACAGGCTTACACTGTTATTCTTAAGACTTTAAAATAGATAATTCACCTTGACATAGAAAAACGACAGGAATTAGGTAGCAAGCAAAAGGAAAAAAGTCAGTGATAGAATGCGAGCTTACTATTGCCAAGACCTGGGTTTAATCCCTGGCACCTAGAAATTTCAAAAAGTAGGGCTTGGGGAGATGGTGCAGTGTATAAGAGTGCTTGCTTTGTTAGCATAAGGATCTCCTTTTGACTTCCCAGCATCCACATGAAAAGCTAGACATGGCTGTAACCCTCTTGTTGGCAGGGTCTAGGGCTTGAGGCCCAGCCAGTTGGATCCTGAGCTCTCACTGTGCAGCAGCCTCACTGGGGTGGTGATGTGGTGGCCTTCCGGGGATGAGAGCCTCTGTCAAGACGGCAGAGCAGCCAACAGCAAAGGAGGGAACCCCCCCTGTCCTGCTCTGCTTTCCACGTGCATACACGCAGTCTCATGCACTCATACACGCTTATGCATGTACCACGTGTAGACCACATACACAGAAGCACACATGAAAAAAGGAAAGAGAAATCCCCTCATCCCAGCAATGTGGAAAGTTTGTGTGTATGTCCTGTGCATTTATTTTCTCATTTATTTACTTTTTATTTTGTTTATTGTTTTGAGACAGGGTCTTAACTATGCAGACCAGGCTGGCATTGAACTCAGAGATCTGCCTGCCTCTGCCTCCTAGGTGCTAGGATGTGTCACTACACTGGCCTGCTCTTTCATTTTGAACAAGAACATAAAGTTTACATACTGTTGTTACATATGTATTGTGAAATTTCTCCAGGTCAGTAAAAATGTATATTCGGTATTGAAAAGATTTCTGTACAGAAATCACACTTCAAGAGAGAATTCTGTGTTTCAGATTTATAACTGTGACTACTTAACACCAAAAGTATTTAAGTAAAACAGATGGCTTACCTTTAGTTGTAAGCCTAGCCTTGGTAATGGTTGCTCCATCTCTGCAGCCCTAGGCTTTCACCGTTAAAGACATCTTTATTGTGATGTGCTTTGCCTGCTCCAGTACTAACCAGGGGCAAGTATGTGAAAGTCAGGACGACGTGTGGGAGTCTGCTCTCCCCTCCTTCCATGCGGGCCCTGGAGGAGCAGGCTGGCCTTCAGGCTGGGTGGCAAGCGCCTCCTCCCCTCCTGAGCCGTCTAGCCCTTGGAACTGGAGTTATAGGTGGTTGTGAGTCACCAGGTGGGTACTGGGAAGTGAACCCAGGTCCTTTGCAAGAGCAACATGTGTTCTAACCTCTGAGCCACCTCTCTAGCCCCTACTTTTATTTGTCTGTGTGTGTGTGTGTGTGTGTGTGTGTGTGTGTGTGTGTGTGTGTGTACTGCCTCTGGTATTATTCCTAGCCCACTGCCTTGTTGGAGACAGCCTGTTGTTGTGTGCTGCTACATACACCAGGCTAGCTGCCTCTCAAGCTTCCAGAGACTCTCCTGTCTTTGCCTCCCATCTTGTTGTTGGAGCCTGGGATTCCAGACATGCTCCCAAGCCTTGTTTTACGTGGGTTCGGGGGATCCAAACTCAGGCCTCACTTAACCCCTTGAGCCCTTTATCACCTCTTAGGGGAAGGTAATAGAAAGACTCATTAGGGCCAGGAGAGATGGCCCAGCGCTTAAGAGCACTGACCACTCGTGGAGAGGACTCGATTCCATTCCAGGCACCCAGGCGTTGCTCAAAACCAATTGTAATTCCGTGTCCAGGGCATCTGATGCCCTCTTCTAGCCTCAGTGGGTACCAGGCATGCACTGATACACATATATACATGTAAGCAAACATTTATACTCATTAAATAAAAGCAAATAAATCTTACAAAAAGAATCACTTGGGTGATAGATTTGTTTGATTTTCCACATGTGAAAAGGGCTCAGTTCATATCTTCACGTAACTTCTAGGAGAACCGACTGAGAGTGACTGTGTAGCATTGTTCAGTTTCAGTGGCCAAATGCTTTGTTTACAGTGTCTTTCAGACCTTGTTCTCAGACCACAGTCCTGTGAGATGTGTAGGACAATCCCCTTTGGGGATGAGGATGATCAGGTTCCCCACCCAAAGGTGCTGAAGTCCCTACTAGGGCTTGACTGTGAGCCTGAATGGTTCCTAGCCAAGTCACATCTTGGTTCATCTCCTAGGGCTCTCCTTGGGACAGATGTGTGCTGCGCTGGAAATTCAGATGAGCAAGGCTGTCTTGATTTCATCTGGAGATCTCTGCTTGGACAGTAGACTGGGGACCTTATGTCTAACTGTCTTTGTCTTTCTCTAGGTACGAGGGCACTGGCCGGTCACTGTCCCTCAAACTCATTCAGCAGCTGCGTCAGCAGAGTGCCCAGAGCCAGGTCAGCAGCACTGCTGAGAATAAGACCACAACAACGGCCAGACTGGCCTCAGGTACCTCGCAGGCCTCGCACCATCTGCCCTAGGACTCAGGGCAGTACCAAAACTTGATGAGTCCTAGGACATTACAGCTTTTTTGAGAGGAACTGTAGTCCAGTTGCCAAGTGGGAACTTGACTTGCGTCTTCAGACTCCTGGGGCCTTTTGGTCCCTACTCAAAGATACGGGTAGGGTATATTGACTTAGTAGGAATCTTTTAGGTTGGGGTTAGAGCTGAGTGAAATCTAACCCAAAACACCTTAAATCACTCACTTTAAATTCTGGAGCCATGGATATCTGGATACTGTGTCCCAGATCAAGTGGAATATCCTTACTGCTGTTAGATGCTGTATGAGTAATTGTCTCTAATTGTACGTGTTGTGGGTGACAGCTCGGACACTGCACGAGGTTTCCCTCCAAGAGTCAATCCGATACGCCCCTGGGGATGCAGTAGAGAAGTGGCTGAATGACCTGCTCTGCCTGGATTGCCTCAACATCACCCGGATAGTTTCCGGCTGCCCGTTGCCCGAGGCCTGTGAGCTGTATCCTCTGTCTCTGGCCCTGTGAGGGGCTGAAGCACTTGGAGAAAGGGGGTTGGGCTCAGTGCAGTGGCAGGTCCCTGTAGTCCCTGCCTTGATTTGGGAGACTGAGGCAGGCGGTTGTGGACCCACGAATTCAGGGCCAGCCCAAGCAAAACAATGAGCAATGAAATGAGACATTTCATTGTGTCCTGTGTAATCCTGGCTGTCCTGGAACTCTGTAGACCAAGCTGGCCTTGAACTCACCTTCTTCTGCCTCCAAAGTGTTGGGATTAAAGGCATGGGCCTTTAAATTATTATTTTTTTTTTTTGAGGAACATTTTCTAATTTTGTTTCTCAGGCTTCTCCACTGTAGTTTCCGCTCAGGACGCTGGACTCCTATTCCTTAACATGGGGGAAATGCTATTCTCAAACTGGGGGAGACTTTTTTCTGGTGTGTCTTGTTTTGGGTTCTCTGTGGTTTTGTTCTGTTGCTTAACTCCAGAGCAGCTACTACGTTAACAGAGATACTCTGTTCTGCTACCACAAGGCCTCTGAAGTTTTCCTCCAGCGGCTCATGGCCCTCTATGTGGCTTCTCATTACAAGGTGACCGCTTGCTCTGACACCACTTGCTCTGACACCACTTGCTCTGACGTGCCCTTCAGTACGAGCAATCCTCATGTCTTCTTCCCACACCTGCTCCTCAGGGGTCTCGGTGGCCATTCCATTGGGACTTAAATGTGTCGAAGCTGGCAGGGTCCAGTGATCTTTTGGAAGGGTCAGATTCCCTATTACAGCTTGTGTGGTTTGGGTCAGACTTTGGACACAGTGTTTCAGAGTCAATGAGTGGGAGCTGGAGGGTGGGGGCAGTGTTGCTCTTAAGGGCACTGGTATTGCCAGCCCGCAGACTGCCCGAAGCGATGGGCTGAAGTGGGATCAGCACCTGAAGCCCCAGGTGCTTTCTGGCCCGAGGCCAGCGCCTCCTCCTGAACGAAGGAGCGGGACTCTGACTTGGTGGAGGGGAACACAAGAGCAAACAGCGGCTTGGGAGGTTGCTTCCCGAGTGGCTGGGTATTCCGGCATTTTCATGAACAGCCTTTGAGGGGAGGCTGAAGACTTGGTCTTAATTGTGGTGGCATGCTTTCCTGAAATAGCAAGTAGCCTTTCCTCTGGAGGAGCTTTACTTCTCAGTTGTGAAATAAACAGTGCCACATAACTTCTGCTCCATGACCTCAGCATGGAGCCCGGGAGGACAAGCCGGCAGGGGCGGGAGGCCAACCCCACTGCAGCCTGTGCAACCCCACTGGCTTGCACGGTGGTGGAAAGGGGCTTTGGGAGGCTTTGGAGCTGCCGTCACCCACAGGAGTGAAGGAGGATGTAAGGAGTCGTCGCACTGACCCATGTGTGTGCCCCCCAGAACTCTCCCAACGATCTGCAGATGCTTTCTGACGCGCCTGCCCACCACCTCTTCTGCCTTCTGCCACCCGTGCCCCCGACCCAGAATGCCCTGCCGGAAGTGCTTGCAGTTGTCCAGGTACAGAGCAGAGAGAAGCGTGGTGTGGCATTGGTTTGGGCATTCATGTGGGTCCCTGACTTGGATCTAGGTCAGTTGAGGCAGTAAGGACATGCACTGGAGAAAGCTGACATTCTCAGAAACCTGTTCATGGTTGGAGAAAAGGCAGAACTGCTTTTTTCCTCTTTATTACAAAAGCATTGCCCGATTCTTGTAAACTTAAAGGCTACATGGAGAAAGAAGTTTAATTCCTGGTATGTATGTATGTATGTGTGCGCTCGCGCTCTCTCTCTCTCTCTCTCTCTCTCTCTCTCTCTCTCTCTCTCTCTCTCTCTCTCTCTCTCTCTCTCTCTCTCTCACTCGGATGTGCATATACATCTGCCATTTCCCCCCATAAACTTGGGATTATAGCTGTCCGACTTGGCTGCAGTGTGTCAGTGTTGGTAATCTCCGTAACCTTTAAAGCTACGTGGGCTTCATGACATGATCAGACAGTATTTGTCTCACCGCTTCCCTGTCGCGGACTTGGGTTCTCTGGAATTTGTGCTGCTCCATATAGAGCTGCATGTATATCCTATGCCTTAATTGGTGTGTGTTTAGGTGACACGTGCTGCTTGACCTCCATGGAGACCTTTTCGTGCTCTGGCTTTTGTTCTTGGGTGCCTTGTGAGTTAGTAAAAACCTTCGACACAGTAATGAAGCCTCTGGTAGTCAGTGTTGGGCTTGAGCCCCGGGGTAGAAACAGTGGCTTAGAGAACCGACACCGAGACACACAGATTTATGCTTGGGATCCGGGCTAGCTCATGCCTTCCTGGCTTGTTCCCCCAGGTGTGCCTTGAAGGAGAGATTTCTCGCCAGTCCATTTTGAATAGCCTGTCTCGAGGCAAGAAGGCTTCAGGGGACCTGATTCCGTGGACAGTGTCGGAACAGGTAAGGGAGGGGCTGTCCCTGGCTGTCTAAGTGAGCAGGCCGACTGCCAGGGGGTGTTTGTGGTGCTAAGCCCCTGGTGTGTGTCTCCCACAGTTTCAGGATCCAGACTTCGGAGGCCTTTCTGGTGGACGGGTTGTTCGAATTGCTGTTCACCCGGATTATCAAGGGGTAACACGTCCTCTCTCCTGTCAGACCTTGTGTGCTGCTGTTTGATGGGCTCCTGGCAGTTTCTTAGGGCAGTGTACCTGTGTGCCTGAATTTTTATTCAGGTGCTTACGGCGGGAACATTTTAGGTGTACTTGGTTCTGGAGAATTTAGCCAGAGCTTGGGGTGGGCAGGTGGGTGAGGTTGGTGGTAGATAGACCTTTTCCCACGTTAGGACCCAGGCATGTTGAAGCAGATGATGGTCTGGGATTGCCTTCTTCGCTGTGCAAGCCTCATTGAGGAGTCAGCTGGAGAAGCGTCTCTCTGACCATGGCACAGCCCGCATCCTTAGACTTGGGTTGCCAGCGGGCTGTGATTGGTGCGCTAGTCTGACGTAAGAACTCAGGCACACCAGCGCCAGCTTTGCCAGCGTTGGGTTTTATTGATAACTTTGTTCAAAATGCAGTTTGACCTGGAGCAAATGCTTTAGAAGCAAGACAACATGACTGAGACAGACTGAGAATGACTTCCCTCTTCTGTTTTCCTGTGTGTGCTCATAGATGGGCTATGGCAGCCGAGCCCTGCAGCTACTTCAGATGTACTATGAAGGCAGGTTCCCTTGTCTGGAGGAAAAGGTCTTTGAGACACCACAAGAAATCCACACTGTGAGCAGTGAGGTAAGCCTCTGCCGGCGGAGCTCCAGTCCTGGGACTGAGAGGAGGATGGGTCTTTGGGCTCTTAGCCATTTGGGCAGCCAGCCACTTTCTCCACCCTAGCCCTGGTAGAGTGTCTCAGCCTAGTCACCAGCGTCATCTGGTGCCACAGCAGAAACTCTGGGAGTGGAGTATGGCTTACCAGCCTGCCAGTGTGCTGCCCGGCAAGTTGGAGAAACTCCTCTCCAGCGGCCTCTGTTGGCACTAATCCAGGTGACAGCGGTCCACTTGCCTTGCTTAAGGGGGCCTGCACTAGTGACTTAGAGACCGTCACAGATCTGTATTGGATGCCCATGGGAGAGCTGCCTGGGGTGAGCTTGTGGGCTTTGATTTAGCACTGGGCTCAGGTGGGTTACTCTCGGATCGGAGGTCACAGAGGTGCTAGGTGACAGACTGAATTTCATGCTGCATTTTCAGAACCCTACCTCTGTCCCTTTTAAAGTGTATTAGGCATTGCTAAATTGGTGGTCTTTCCTTGTGTTCTAGCGTGGGGACGCTGTGATTTCACACATGCTTAGGTGTGTGGAGTACTGGAGGTGATCACTTGACTCTTGGGGTCCTGTTTGAAAACTATAGGAACACACTCAGAGATCTCTGTTTTGTTGTGTGGTGTACTGGACGGCTTGAGACCCTACTGTCCACTCTTGCTTTGCTAAGGGGATGGTGTTCTCTTCCTAGGCCGTTAGCTTGTTGGAAGAAGTCATCACTCCCCGCAAGGATCTGCCTCCCTTACTCTTCAAGTTGAAGGAGAGGCCTGCAGAGCGCTTGGATTACCTGGGGGTTTCCTATGGACTGACCCCCAGGCTTCTCAAGTAAGTGCCTGTTCTCTGGCACCAGCGCATAGCAGTGGAAGAGGACATTTTTGTGGGCGGTGGGGTCTGTGTTGATGTCCGCTGCCTTGTGCTCCTCCTGGCCCTTCTCTCTTAGTCTCTCAGCTGCTTCACAGAGGGCATAAATGGTGACCCCCCCCCCTTCTTTCCTTTTTTTGTAGGTTCTGGAAACGAGCCGGCTTTGTTCCTGTCTATCTGAGACAGACCCCAGTGAGTGAGGCTCAGGGCAGAGCAGGGGTTGGGTTTGTATCTGCAGTCGGCACAGAGCGTCGGTCTCTCCTTGCTTGTGCCCTGGGCGGGTGTTCCTGTGCTTTTGCAAGGGATTCCTCTGATGGACAGACAAACAGCTATCCTCTTTCAGAGGCAGGTGTCACAAAATGATTCCTCCGTGACAGCTGACAGGTCTGGTGCATCCTTGGCTGTGCGCTTCATTATAAAGTGGCAGGGGTGCACACGGGCTTTGTCAGTGTGTAGGCTCACTCTGCAGGCTGGAATCTCCCTGAGTTTGTACGGCAGAACTGGGTTCTGTGGATTTTGAAGGAGAGAGGCGGACAGCAGTGAGTTCACATGATGTTTTAGTGCCTGTGGAGAAGCAGCCAGTGCATGGGGCAGCTGTGAAGCTTGTTTTCCAACAGATAGAAATAGCAAACAGCAGAACACACAGGCACTGCTCAGAGTGGCTTGTGCTCTGAAGTCCTCAGTGCTGATTGAAGCACAGTCACCTGGACTGCAGCTTAAACCTCAGCCAGGTGTCTGGAAGGGGCCAGGACTGAAGAAGGTGCTTGGGGTGGAGGGAGATGGAGTCTGGGGAGAATGCTCCGAGCAATCTCGTTCTGAAGTGGAAGTTTGAAGCCATCCGATACACCACAACAAAACAAGAGACGTTTCCTGGTGTGTTCCTGTGGTTTCCAAGCAGGGCCCTGGAAGTCCAGTGCTCACCCTGGTCCTCCACACACCTAAGCCTGTGTGGCATCGGGTTCTTTGTTCACTCCTGTCCCCAGCACTAAAATGGCATCTCGAGGCAGCGTGCACTCAGTGAAGGGATGCATTCTTAGAAGCTCCTGGAATCACATAGAGTAAGCGGACAGGTGACCACTGGATTGCCAGCACTGGTGTTCTGATGGAGCAGGCCTTGGTGCCCATTGGAGATGATGGGAGGTGTGGATACAGGCATGAATAGACATTCTTTCCAGAAGGGGGGGGGAGCGAGATAGCTGTGGGGGTTGGACACGAGAGAGGACTTGTTGGGTGGAAGATTCTTGATGTGTGTTTGTTCACCACGGAGGTTCTCTGCAGGGGTGCAGGCCTGGGGAGGCCAGGAGGCTGAAACCCGGGATTTGGAGAATCAGTAGCACCTCATCCCTCCCTAAGGAGGGCAAGAATGTGTGGGTACAGCAACTGAGACAGTGAGGATGTCTGATTGCGTCCGTTTTCAGCCCACAGTGCTGAAGGGGTAAGGGGTGTGGCCTTGGGAGAGTGCAAGGCTGGTGTGCAAGGGCAGCGGCGAGTGTCCACGTGAGGTCTGAAGTGAGCCTGCTGGAGACGTGAGTGCGGGCGGCAGCTGGTGGCAGGTGGGCTGCTGCTTGTCCACACAGGGATCTGAATCGGCAGTTGCGTGCAGGAAGGATGTAAACCAGTGAGCCACATGGGCCGGAGGGTGTCTTGTGTCCTTGTGCCATGAACAGCTCGCTCGCTCGCTCTGACTTGTCTCTGCCGTGTTGTTCTCAGTGCTGTGCAGCAGAAAGCCATTAGGTGCTGTCATGCAGTTGAGACCTTGTGAATGTAGGGGAGTCCAGAAGGGTGGCCTTCACCACCTCACCACTGAGTGAAGCTTGAAGCATCGGGGCTTTAGATCTGCTGCCTACGCTACATAGCCAGGCCGTCTCTCCCACACAGAGGCCTGTGTGTGTACACGGCTGCCAGCTTAGAGTCTCTGGGTTTGTGGGGAAGTTCCTGCCGTATAAACACCAAGAATGCGCTGACAGGATGCTGCCTATTGAAGCCCTGAGTTCAGAGTCTGCCTGCAAGGAGTGGGTGCGGGGCAGAAGTCAGGCCCGACCTGGAGACTTGCCGGGCCTGCTCCATTTCCACGGCCTTATAGGAGGTGGCCTGCAGGTTGAACACTAGAAAGAAGCGCAGGTGTGAACTGAGGCCACAGGGCAGTGTGGGAGCACCAAGCCGTTCGCTGTGCGGTTGCTCTTAACCACCATGGGACGCTCTGAGAAAGGGGTTGTTGGTGCCAAGCAGGAATGAATGTGTGTTCCCTAGAACGACCTGACTGGAGAACACTCATGCATCATGCTGAAGACACTGGCTGATGAGGACGAGGCTGAGCAGGGAGCTTGGCTTGCAGCATTTTGGAAAGGTGAGGGCCAGTGGAGTGGAGAAGGGGCAGGGAGGTGGCAGCCCAGGGCCCTCTAGACTGCTAACTGCCGCTGTGCCCTGCAGATTTTCGAAGGCGCTTCCTGGCCCTGCTGTCTTACCAGTTCAGCTCCTTCTCCCCGGCCCTGTCCCTGAACATCCTTCAGAACAGGAACATCGCGAAGCCAGCCCAGCCAGGTGAGCTGCTAGCCCAGGAGCTGAGGGCCTTGTCTAGTCTGCAGTCTCTCCAGGTGGACTAGGCCTGTTCCCAAGCCTGGCCTCTGTTCCCAAGCCTGGCCTCTGTCCCCAAGCCTGGCCTCTGTTCCCAAGCCTGGCCTCTGTTCCCAAGCCTGGCCTCTGTCCCCAAGCCTGGCCTCTGTCCAGGCTGTGACTGGATAGGTCGCAGGTGTAAGGGAAGTTCATACAGTGGTTCGCTGTGGAACCTGGTTGAAACCTGGGCTCTGAAGGAGCTCGTCAGACTCTGGGGCTCTGTTTCCTCAACTGTGAAATTGCACTAAGAATATGCCATCAGCTATCTGGGGCCACTGTGTAGAAGAGCTTTATGCATATTAATCAGTGTAGTTGGGTGAAAATTTACAAAGGTGTGTAAGAGGTCCTTTTCTTCCTGGTAACAGTTTTATCTGTATCTATGTACTTTTTTATGTAGGTGTATATCTATGTCCACACACATGTTCCTATGTGTGTGTTTACTTAACTCTTGCTGACTGTATTTCATTGGGGAAATCTGGGTTCTTTGGGCTGGGCAGAGCATGCACTTCCCTAAGCTGAATCTGGAGGAAGAGTGAAATGGGGAGGTGGCGGTGTGTCCTTGGACTGCTAGGGCATGGGGGGCCTTTCTTTGACCCCACATATTGGTGGCTTCTGCACTGCCAGCTCAGGATTATATCGACGGCAAGATATTTCAAAAAATCCTTTTCAGAGGTTTATGTGTAGACTATTTATTTTGTCTGCGTGTGTACAGGTGCACCACGTGTGTGCCTGGTGCCCGTGGAGGTCAAAGAGGGCCGAGGAGTTGTGGGTGGTTGTGAACTAACGTGAGTTCTGGGCACTGAGTCTGGGTCCTCTGCAGGAGCAACGTGTGCAGGCTCTTAACCGCTGAGCCCCCCGGCCGGCCCCTTCCCGGGTGGCTTGTGTGGTGGGTCCTGTCCTGTGAGGGCTGCAGACTGCCCTGACTCAGTGGCTCTTGTCACACGTGCAGCCCTAGGCCGGGAGCATCTGGAGGCGCTTTTCCTGCCCTATGACCTGAAGCGGCTGGAGATGTACTCTCGGAACATGGTTGATTACCATCTCATCATGGACCTTATCCCAGCCATTTCCCGCCTGTACTTCCTGAACCAGCTCGGGGACCTTGCCCTGTCCGCTGCCCAGTCGGTAGGTCCCCTGAGCCTCCAGGAGGGAGAGCGGAGGGCGGTGGGGTTGTTGGTGCCGGGCCGTTGGCTGAGTGCTTAGAGGTGGCTTTGTGCCGGGAGCTCCGGCAGAGCCGATGCTGGTCCTTCTCACCTGCAGGCCGAGGTGAGTCTTGGAGCTGTGGTTAGCAAGCAGATTTGCTGCGCTTGGAGCCCACGCTCCCCACCCCACTGGCTGCCTTAGCGGAAGCCCAGGCTGCCCTGACTCAGGCTGCAGTTGTGAAGTGTGTCCGTCAGGACAGTCTGAGCTAGAGAGCATTTCAGGAGGGCGTGTTTCTTGGTGCCTTAGTAACAGGATGAAAGAGAAGAGACCAGATCAGCACTACCGCTCTCTGTTCCTGCCGGATAGCCTCATCAAAAGACAGTTCCATTCTCAGGGCTGTTTTAGCGGGAAAGGCTGTCTTCAAAGCCAGTTGATTCTCCTTCCTCCAGGCTCTTCTCTTGGGAATTGGCCTGCAGCACAAGTCTGTGGATCAGCTGGAAAAGGAGATCGAGCTACCCTCAGGCCAGTTGATGGGGCTTTTCAACCGGATCATCCGCAAAGTTGTGAAGGTAACCTTGGTCCAGGAACAGGCAGGGTTTTGGTCTTTTTCCACTAACACAACATGCCCACTCTTTGTTTTTAACAAGTACTAAAATTTAGATGTATTTGCTGCAGATCTCTCTCTCTCTCTCTCTCTCTCTCTCTCTCTCTCTCTCTCTCTCTCTCTCTCTCTCTCTCTCTCTCACACACACACACACACACACACACACACACACACACACACACACACACACACAGGTGGGGGGTGTTGGAGTGTCAGCCAGTGTCTGTGAAGGGCTGGATTCCATCCTAGAGAGATCACTGCTGGAATTTGGTATGCCCCAGCCTGTTTCTATGCTCGCCATGTGAGCATCTGTGTGCCTAAGGTCCGGAGCATTGCTCTGAATGCTCTTCCTTAAGATCTGAATGCCTTGGTGAGGAGTGAGTGACTGACCCCTGCTGCTCCTGCATCTTTCTTCCTTCATGTTGTCTTGGTAGCTGTTCAATGATGTTCAGGAAAAGGCCATCGAGGAGCAGATGGTGGCAGTGAAGGATGTGGTCATGGAGCCCACAATGAAGACCCTGAGTGATGACCTGGTACGTCCCTGTGTTCCCTGTGGCTGCAAATGTAGCCTGTCCTCCTCCACGGCTTCAGACCTGTCCTGCAGGCTGCAGGTGCTGGTGCATGCCTGGCACCCTGTACTCTGAGAGGCAGGAGAACTGTTCCAGATCAAAGCCAGCTTGAGCTAGATTTTCTGATCAGCCTGGGGTACAGAACAAGACTTCCTCAAAAGAAACAACTAAAAAAGCTGGTCCTTTGCACAAGTCCAGCTAAGGGGCAGCATTCTGCAGGTCTAAGGCAGCGTGGCTCTCACGTCATGCCTCCTCCTGAGTGTGGGAGTGTAGGATTGAGCAGGATTGGTGCAGACGTTGGCTACCCTTTCAGATACTTCTCCAGATGCATGCTTGATGGGTGTGCACACTGTGAAACTCCAGTAGCTGCTTCTAGTGTTCTGAGGGTACCTCGGAGGGAAGTGTCTTTCCTCCTTGTCACACCCTGCTTCCCTGTCTCCTGGGCTGTGTGAACTCCTCGTCTCTGACCCTCTCCTCTGCCTGTGGACCACAGGATGAAGCAGCAAAGGAATTCCAGGAGAAGCACAAGAAAGACGTGGGGAGGCTGAAGGACATGGACTTCTCTCAGTAAGGCTCCTCCCGCTCACGGGAAACCAAGAGTTCTTCCCTGGCCTCCGCGGCCTGCAGAGTCTGCTCCGGGGGTCTCCTACCCCAGGCCCCACATACTCAGAAACGGTTTCAGGAGCACTGCAGTGGAGACCTCAAAGTCTGTCCATTTCCCTGGACCCAGAGTTGTGCTCTCTTGATCACGTGGGTTGTGTTGCTCCTCAGGCCCCTCCAGGAGGGATGTTGAGCAGAACATCCACTTTGAGTAGTCCCTTCTCCAGGTTTGGCTTTTGCCTGTGAATTTTTGAAAATCGTTTGAAGGGTTCTACCACCCGAGCTCCCCGCTCCAGAATCCTGGAAGCGGCTGCTGTGGGCGTCTTGTCGCCTTCATATTTCTCTTAAGCGGTCTCTTTTGACGGGCTCTTTACAGATACATAATCCGTGGGGACGACGAAGAGTGGAACGAGGCTTTGAGCAAAGCTGGGCAGAACGCCTCCATCGTTAGTTTGAAAAGGTAAGGGCTGTGTCCCCCACACGTCCAGGAGGCTCTGTAGCCTTCCTGGGAGCAGGAGGCGGGAGCACATGCCAAGGGAGGTGTCCTGTCCCCTCCTTCCTCTCGAGTCCCCTCGGTAGCTCATCTGCCAACCAGGCAGCATCGTAGGCTCGGATCTCTTCTCTGCTCGGCAGCAGGCCAGGGCTGAGCTCTTGGGGCCAGCCTGACAGAGCGGGGCTGTGCTGTGGCCTGTGCTGTGCTGTGGTCTGTGCTGTGTGCTGTGCTGTGTGCTGTGCTGTGTGAGCCGTGAACAGTGGCACAGGGGCCAAGTGTCTGCATGACTTCTTTACGGCAGTGAAGATGCCAGCGTTGGTCAGGGCTGTCCACTGCAGACTGTCATGAGTCACCAATTGCACTTCCTCTGAGCCGCTGCTTCTCAGAGCCCTGGGTCCTAGAGTCCTTTCCATTTTGTTGACACTTCCCATAACAAAAATTAAAAATGGAGAAACTGAAAAATAATGTGTTTGAAATGAATAATAGTATGGGTTTGGATTTAAGTTTTTGGCTATGTTTTTTTCTTTTTTCAATGCCTAGGGCCTTGTATGTGCTAGGTGGGTCCTTCACCAAGATAAGTCTTTTTTTTTTTTTTTTTAATTTATTTTTATTTTATGTGCATTGGTGTTTTGCCTACATGTATGCCTGTGTGAGGGTGCCGGATCCCCTGGAACGGGAGCTATAGACAGTTGTGAGCTGCCATGTGGGTGCTGGGGATTGAACCCTGGTCCTCTGGAGAGCAGCAGTCAGTGCTCTTAACCTCTGAGCCGTCTCTTGAGCCCCTCCAAGCTAAGTCTTGAGAAAGACCTGTTTTCGTTTTGGCCAGTCCCATCTCTGGTGTCTGCCTCTGCAGTTACTATGGTCCCCTCCTGACTCGTGCCGTCTGAGAAGCAGAACAATGCAGGAGACAGAGGGCAAAGGCAGAGGAGGACCAGTGCTCAGTGAAGACAGTTTGACTTCCTTGGGTGCCCCAGGCATCCTGAGGTCACCAGGCACCTTTCCTCCCAGTATCTCAGCGGCAAAGTGATGAATTTGCAGATGGTGGTGCCGTTGCCCTCCGGACTACCAGGAGAGCTGTGTGTGTGCCCAGGGCCTGCACACATGAGCTGGCACAGCTGCTTTGGGCTTGTGGGAAATGTGAATTGTTGGCATTGCCATAGTTACCTACTGATGGCTTCTCTAAGAGTTGCTATTGTGGGAGCGTTGGGAAGGTTGTCTGAGTGATGAATTCCAAAAAGGCAGGGATTGCCACACCATCTCCGTAAGTCACTCCAGCACTTTGAAGGGTCCAGTGTTGGTGGCAGCCAGATCCTCCAGGGGCCTGTGGGCCTGCTGTCAGCCTGAACTCTGGTTTGAACACTGTGACAAATGTAAGAAGCTTCCTCATGCTCTAGCCATGCCAGTGGCTTGATTGTCAAAAAAGGCCTGGGAATAAGCCTGCTGTGGAGACTCCTGGCTCTGAGCTCTGCAGAGCGGGTCTGTCCCTCAGCTCCCACTGAGATTGCTGGTGAGGGCCTTGTGAGTCATGCCAGCCCATGTGGTCCATGGACTCAGGACCTGGAATGCAGGTGGTGAGGTGAAGTACTCAGTCTGTCCTTGGATGTTCCTTGAGGCCTGCTGCTCCGTCCCTTTTTTTAAATAAGAATTTTCTGAGTGTTGTGCGTGTGTGTGTGTGTGTGTGTGTGTGTGTGTGTGTGGTGTGTGTGGTGTGTGTGTGTGCCCGGTGCCTGTGGAGGCAAGAAGAGGGAGTTAGATCCCTGGAGCTGGAGTTAACAGTAGTTGTGAGCTACTGTGTGGGCACTGGGAGCTGAACCCTGATCTTCTGCAAAAGCAGTGCTCTGAGCTGGGCACGGTGGTGCACATTTTTAATCTCAGCACTCAGGAGGCAGAGGCAAGCAAGCAGATTTTTGTGATTTCAGGGCTAGCCTAGTCGAGTGAGTTCCAGGCCAGTCAGAGCTACATAGAAAGACCCTGAAGACCCTGGTTTCGTAACAAAAAAACAGTAGTGGCTCATTGTCAACCATTGAGCCATCTCTCCAGCCCCTTACCTATCTTATTAATTTCTCCACGAGGTACTTGATGTTTGTAATGTTAGAGTCTCCGGATGCTCTCCTCATAGGGAGTCTGTTCCCAGGGCAAAATGCCATGAAAGAATCTTATCTCCAAGGGCTTCTGACTGGAAGGTTACCCTGGCATGAGGCAGTGACTCCCAAGTCACTACTACTGGGGGTTTATGCTATTGATTTAGGAAAAATCAGCTAATGGCAGTGCCTCAGGAAGGACACAGGCTTTCCTTGAAGATCCTGTGTCTGTGCTAAGAACTGCCTTTAGGGTCCCTGGGGTGATGTCGGGGGTCTTTGTGGTGGGAATGGTCTGTCATGGAACTTAGATATTCGAGCTCTTATGATAGGAGACCTTAGTGCTCTGAGGAGAACTCTGCAGATGCTGCCCGTAGTCAGCCTGACCTTGTGACGTGGTCCCAGCCCTGCATGAAGCCTCCTATCCCTGGAGGTTTGCAGGGGACGGGTCTGGGTGACGAGTTTGTGGGCCGAGGGTCGTTTTTCAGACAGCAGCCGCTGGTGTTGCAGATCTGTGCTGTTAACGCTTTCTCTTTCTGTCTCTGGTGCTGTGGTTTTTCCTCCAGTGACAAGAAAAGGAAATTGGAAACAAAACAAGAACCCAAACAGAACAAGAAGTCGAGGAAGAGAGACATGAACAACAGGAAGGACTCGAAACTGAAGCGGAAGAAGTAGCGAGCCTGGAGGAGACGCCGGACTTGAGCTGTGTTCGGCTGGGCAGCCGTGGGACAGTAATGAGTCCTCAGCAGAGGCCGGCCCGTGATTCCCTCTGTCCTCCGTGGCTGAAGACTCCGTCTCCAGCTTAGAACTTGGTGGGCAGGGAGGCTCTGGCCCTGCCGGGGCTGTCACTCACGCCAGGGCCACGGTTTCACTTCGGGCCAGGTTTTCTTCCAGGCTCTTCCCACTCGGGGATGCCGCACAGGCTCCTGGCCTTCGGCACCTCCCAGTACACAGCCTCCTTGTGCAGTGCTCTGTCTCACTGCAGACTTGTGCCAGCACTGAGGCCCAGGTCAGCAGGACTTCTGTCCTTCTGTTCCGTTCCTGGCTGCAGTGAATCTGCGTCCTCCGTGTCCCAGGAACGCCTGAGTCCTTAGGTAGGCTGCAATGTCTGAGCACCTAAATGAAATGCCTTTTGGTTACCTCTTCGTTTGGAGAGACTATCAAGAAAGACTCTTGCTAGCAGAAGTGAGGGAGGGAAAGAATATCTATTTTCAATAAGTGACACACCATAGACCGTTTGCCTGTGGTGCTCATAAAGTCTACATCTGTGAAAGTTGCATGTTTCCCTGTTTCTTCTGGTGAGTTTTGGTTGCCAGGTCAGAAGTGGAGGCCTAGGTATCAAGGCCATGGGTGTGCTGTGGAGCCAGAGTTCCAGCCTAGGCACCTTCGAGAGATGTGACAGGTACGCAGTGGCACTGGAGTCACCTTGAGAGTTAGCTGGCTCCTGCTGGGTCCTACGGTCCATCCTGTTTGTTAGAGACAGGAGTGACCTGGTGGTGTCACATGTGCCCTGGCCCGTGTCTGGTGGTGTAAGTGACCTGGTGGTGTCACACGTAACCTGGCCGTGTCTGGTGGTGACTGCACATTCGTTCAGCGCTAGCTGGTGGAGTCTAATAGACAAGGAGGGAAGGAAGCGTTTGGACCAACAGGTAATGAGAAATGGCTCACCCTGTGGGAGAGGCTTTGTGCCCACCTGAGGGCTGCACCCCTTCCGCTGGTCTGCAGGGAGCTTGTTGAGGAGCCAGGAAGGGATCTTTTTCACTGTTTCCTTGGGTGGTCAGTCTCCCAAGCCTGCTGTTCAGGAAGATTCGAGAGCATGGCCAGAAACCAGAATGCAGGAGCTAGTGGAGAAGACTTGGATAGCTTGCACCCCAGCCCCTAAAACTGCCCACTGCCTCTGTCCAGGCTGCAAGGCCAAGGGTGGTAAGGCCAGGCCCGCCCTTGTGAACTTGGCCATGGCTCCTCTCTGTGCCCCTTTGAGATCTTGGGCACAGTGTGCTCCACATGTCCCGTCTCCGTGTGGAGCAGTTAAGAGGGCTTTAGTGGATTAACTCGAGGGTAGGCCTATTATAAAAGCCTGCTATGCCGTAGAGGAACCTTCTTGTCACACATGGGGACACAGAGTCATCACTACTACATGTGGTAGTGACACAGAGTCGCCACCATCAAGGCCCTCATTAGATTCTGCCTCTTAGTCTTGGACTTTACAGCTTCCAGAATTAATTCATTTTCTCTTTTGGTCTGTCTCTAGTTCTCTCCATCTCTCTCTTTCTGTCTTTGTCTCTCTGGTTTTTTTAAGACAGGGTTTCTCTATGTAGCCCCTGGCTGTCCTGGAACTCGCTCTGTAAACTAGGCTGGCTTCAAACTCAAGAGACCTGTCTGCCTGAAGTTAATTCTCTTGATATTGGATATTCTGTTCAACAGAATGACATGTGGCTTCACCTTGCTCCAGGCCAAGAGGGTCACAATTGAGTGGCAGTGATGGCACTCACATTCCAGCCATGAAGAACAATGGCTTAGGGGTGGGGAGGCCGAGACAGGATTTGCTTAGAACAGTGTCCAACTCTAACAGTGGGCCCAGTCTGGGTTCTGGTTGCTCCCAGGGGCTACTCTGGGGTGATAGAATGGCGGGCCATACTCTGAAATAAGCTTGAGCTAACCAGACACGTGAGCCCCCCAGTCTGTGCCTGGCAGCTGGAGGTGCCCAGCTCTCAGTAGGAATGGTCTTGGGCAAGGTGCTTCTCAGCTTGGTCAGGATGGCTTCTCAGGACACAAAAGGAAGCAAATGCCCCCACCTGCTGTGTGCAGTCCAGGTCCTTCTCCTGTGTCCTAAGCAGGTCTTGGCATGGTCTCCTCCAAACCTGAAAGGGCATGCCTCCTTCAGACCTCACCATCTGGCCCCCAACAGAAAGACATCTGTAAAGCTCCTTTCTCTCAGGAAATGTCACTTTCGAAGTGAAATAAGATGGGCCAGCTCTGCATGTGTCACCAGGATGGGAAAAGGGCTGACAATATTTGAACAAAGAGGGTTCCTTCACCCCTAAGCTGTGAGAGGCTGATGCCGGCCTGTTGTACTGTTCCCACTGCTCATCTGGCCCTGGCAATCCCAGAGCATGCTGGAATGACCAAGAGACACAAGGAGTGTGGATACTTGTGCTGGGGCTAGAAGGGGGCAAGACAGGTGACAGTCACCCTGGGAAAATGTAGGCTCATCTAAAGCCATTACAACCCAGCAGCTTGTGTGGGCCTGGAGAAAGGCATGGGTCTAGAAAGCCTTTTGCATCTGAGTATGTGACTTCGGGCTACAGGGAAAGGGGTTGCCTTGGATTCTGTAAACAACTGCTTAATCCCAGGCATTGTGCAAAAGGAGCTTTCTGGTTTGCCAGCCCTGCATCTGTACAGGGGACTCCTAAGAAGAGAGGAACCCAGCTTAGTGGAGAGAGGCTGGGGAAGCCTGGAGTCTTAGTGTTTGCTTTGGTGGCCCTGGTGGCGTCTGTGTTGGTAGAGCGATCTCAGACACCTGCTGCACAGATTCTGTCTTGTCTGCTGTCCCTGGGTACACTGCTGATACAGCCAGCCCTGGTGACCCAAGGACTTTGCTTCTTCCTATTCAGCTGGTAGCCGCAAGAGGCTGGCAGAGTGGCTCCCGTGACCTTGAGTAGCTGCCCTGGGGTAAGTGACCACATACTCCTGTTGCTGTTAGTTTTAGGTCCTACAAAAATGTGTGTGTGGATGTGGGTAAGCATACCTGTGTGTAATCTGTCACTCTCCACTTTATTCCTTTGAGAGGGTCTCTTACCGAACCTGGAGAGAGACTGGCAGCCAGCAAGCCACAATGACCCTATCTATGGCCCCCACAGTACTGACTATGGTTACAGGGGTGCACATGGCTACACCCAGCTCGGACCCTTATGCTTCCACAGCAAGTGTCCCATCGAGCTATTTCTAGCCCCAATAATGTTTTTTTTTTTTTTTTTGGTTTTTCGAGACAGGGTTTCTCTGCGTAGTTTTGCGCCTTTCCTGGAGCTCACTTGGTAGCCCAGGCTGGCCTCGAACTCACAGCGATCCACCTGGCTCTGCCTCCCGAGTGCTGGGATTAAAGGCGTGCGCCACCAACGCCCGGCTCCAATAATGTTTTTTAAATGAGTAATTATTCGTTTAAAAGTGCGTCTATTATATATAAGCCTAGAGGGCTAACCCCCTCCTAACACCTCTGCAGAGGAACTGATTGGAGCCAGGTTGTAAGCACACCCAGTGTAGGTGGAGTGATCAGATACTCCAGACCTCTCATGCTCCACCTTCACAGGGTGTTACTGAGGACGGCATCTCCTTCCTGTGGCCCCCAGAGGGCACTGTGGTACATATGTACAGGACACCCTCACTGCCGAGTCCTAAACTGAGACTCAAGCCACTCTGCCTGGCCTCTACCTTAGTAGAGCTAGGAAATGTGCCTTTCCTGGGACTGGTTCCTAGAGTCTGTGTCTTCCAACTAGAGTTCCAGGATGCTACTAAACTTAGGTAGTCCCTTGGGTTCAGTTCCCAGTGATCTTACCAAGAAGTGGGGGTGGACTGTTTAGCTAAGAGTCCTAGCCCAGGCTGGCCTTGAACGCCTGATCGTGCCTACCAGGTGCTTCTCATCAGACCATGCAGTGTGGAGCTGGGACAGGTCCGCAAGCGCTTAAGTAGCGTCCTCATGTCACCCTCCTTACCTTATGGGCCATGAGGTCAGAGAGAGCCACAGATGGGTCTCTCCAGTCTGTCCTGCTCTAGCCCAATGGCACATACAAATTTTCATCAGCCTCATTCCCAGGTGAAGAAATGGACCCATCTAAGGGCAGTCCGGTTGAGCCCCGGGCAAGTGAGTGCATGGCTGTATGGCAGCCGTTGTGGGTCCTTCTGCCCGGCAGCAGACGCAGCTCTGGGTTCCCCCATGGTCCATGGGACTCCTCTCCAGCTCTCAACTCATCTTCTTTCATCAGGAGCAGATGTCAAGGTCATTGTTAATGAGTGTTTATTGTTGATAAAACCATAGTACATTTACAGTAAGTGACAACATGAAGGTATAGTTACAGTATCATACAATATTACAGCAATAAAATACCACTCATTCTTTTGTACATCCAGCACAAGCAGCGAGTTGAAAATATTTTCCAGGATTGCAAGCCCCAGGGGCTTCTGACGAATAAATAGTTTCTAAGGTAGCTGTTCTTGATGCTGTCCCAACATCTGTCCATGCACAGGGCAGAGCATGGGAAGCCAAGACCGAGGGCAGGAGGGGAGGGACACCCCTTCCTTCTCTTCCAAGGCCCCGTCCTTCATGCCCAAGAGTCACAGATCCCAGGGAGAAGTGTGCTCTTGCACTCCAGTCCTGAGTGAAAGGAGCCTTGCACTTGAGGCCACGGAAGCACTTCTGCCTGAGTCTCCAGACACTAGAACCTGGCGCGGGTTCTAGAGCCTGCCTCTTTGCTTTGGCTGCCAGCTGTAGCAGCAAGAGCTGAGGTCCTGTGTTCCTGTACTGTACCCCATCCTACCCTCAACTCAGAAGCGCTGAGCTCAGACTCCAAGTTAGTAGTCTTGCAGGGAGGGCCACCGGAGGCCCAGTCCTCACAGACAGGCCTCCCGCCCTTTCAAAGGCACAGCTTGGGGGACAGGATTTGGAAAGCCTTTTCTCTGGGTGGCATTTAGGAAAACATACCAGCTATTGCATTTAGTGGCCTGGGGCTCAGGATACGTTCTCGGCATTCATGAGAATGCCCATGCTCCTCACAGCCCCAGCCAGGTAGATGGGTGGAGCTGGCGCTTGCTGCTGAACCTCTGGAGGAGAGGACACAGGGTGGCCCTCAAGGTGCAAACGGTGTCACACCCCCTTGCCAGTTACTGGCTGAGCAACAGAGAAGTGGGCTCTGCCCACCCGAGGATGAGTCAACACCACAGAGGGTTATCTGAGGGAAGAGCAGGACGAACCCCATGAGCCTAGCTCCAAAGGGGGCCTTATAGGCCTCCCTCCGCTGAGGGTGTCACGGGTGGCTGTGTTCCTGGTCTTAGCAGACCTCTGCACACCCACGGATAGCAGTCACCCTCCACTCTGCCTCACACCCTGGAGGTGACGTAGACAGAATGCACTCGCTCAGCTAGGGTGCTCTGCAGGTCCTGCAGTGGGTCCAGGCCCTGGACTTTGCTGCTCCGGCCATAGATGAGCTGCCGGAAGGCATCCTGCTCCAGCAGGGCCTTCATGTGCTTCAGGAAGAAGCCCTCACAGAATAGGGCCAGCTCGGGGGCGTTGTGGATCTGTGGATAGGAAGAGAAATGAGGCCCAGGGCCTTCGTATACCTGCCCCAGCCTTCAGAGGTCACCTACTCCCAACAGGGCTCAGCCTCAGCCTCGGGAGACGGCCCTGCCTGCCTGCGGAAGCTACCTTCCCTTCTGTGAGCGTCTCCTGGGCGTGCCTGGTCTAAGTCACCTGAGCACTAGCGAGTCCCTGGCCTATCCTTCTCAATACCTGTGGCACAGATGCCACCCTTATCGAACGGCTCCTTTCCTAAGTGTAGTGACCACGCACTGCCCAGCACAAGGCCACAGGAGTGTCACGGGCAATGCGCCAAAGCTGCTGTGCCAATTCAACAAGTACCAAGCCCTGGTTTTGAGTGTGGCTCTGAGCATGGGTGGTGAGGTCCCTCTCAGGCATTTTTGGAGTGAACATTTTGGGACAGGGAGGACAAAACCCAAGGAATCAGCGAGACAAGCCAGGTGATTGCAGATGGACAATAAAGGCTTTCTGAGACCTAGGGCCACCATCTGATGAAGACATGGCTGGCTGGTCTTGGGAAGTGCCCTACAGGAAGAGGGAAGAGTTGTCAGTCACAGGAGCCCTGGGGCGGGAACAGGCTGGCAAGGGAAATGAAGGAGAGATCTTGGGAGTCTTGTCAAGCATGTTATGGTCTGGCTTCTGTAGTCTGCAAGCAGCCAACAACCTTGGGCGGGCAGAAGTTGGGGCTGGATGGTTTCCTACTTTTGAAGGAAGCAGGAGGTTGCATGGGAAGACAGGATGTGGAGAAGCCCGGAGGATGCTACTGCCCCAGACGGAAACAGGGTAGCAGAGGGGGAAGTGAAGTGGTGAGGTGGCTGATGTGCTTCCGAGGTAGGTGGCCCAGGTGTAAAGATGGTTCTAAATCAACCGACTTCTGATCCGGGGCCTAAGCCAGTGTCACCACGCCAGAGACTCCAGCTGGAGCGTCAAGCGCCCTCAGCCCCTCCACTGCCCTTCATGTCTGGTCTCGTGCATTTCCCTGCAGAGCGGTGGGCAGTGGCTGGGCATCCCCAGCCTTTACCTTGGCATATTTGTAGGTGTTGACGGCACTCTCCACGCTGAGGGTCTGGGAGCACAGGATCTCACAGTGTCTCTGCAGGGCATCCAGCTGGAACAGGTTGGCAGCTGACAGCAGCTGGCAGGGGAAAGCAGGCCTCTTGGTAATGAAGGCTTCCTCCCAAGCCCCAGGACCCAGCCCTCCTGCCAGACTAGCCTGAGAAGAGATGGCGGCCGGGAAATGGTTCTGCTCTCGGCATCTTGGTAGTAGCTGGGATGTGAGAGGTACAGGATGGGTGACCGATGTGGGCCGAGATTCCGACCTCAAAAGAGCTCTTGGGCTACAAGCTAGGGTATTTACCTACACGAGCCCGAGCTGTGTGCTTTAGCCACTGGTGAGCAGGAGGCTCGGCTACTGTTTGCTCCTGGCCCGAACCATCCTGCTGAGTTGTTCCTCTCTAACCACACGCAAGGCCAAGAAAGCTGGGCTTGAGAGTGTGCCCAGTCTCTGGTCTCTAGTAAGTGCCTTACTTACTTCAGGCAATAGGTCCCCATGTGTATCTGAGATCAGGGCTGAGGGCTGAAGGTCTGGAGGATTCTGGGCGCATACCCTGCTCTTACCTGCAGGATGTCAGCAGTGGGGATCTCCATGGACTCTGTTCCTCCATAGTAAAGGTACTGCATCAGCATCTGCAGTGGAAGCAGACCTGTGTGAACGCCACCCACGGACTGCCCAGGTGTGACCTGTGTGAACGCCGCCTGTGGGCTGCCCAGGTGTGACCTGTGTGAACGCCGCCTGTGGGCTGCCCAGGTGTGACCTGTGTGAACACTGCCTGTGGGCTGCCCAGGTGTGACCTGTGTGAACGCCGCCTGTGGGCTGCCCAGGTGTGACCTGTGTGAACACTGCCTGTGGGCTGCCCAGGTGTGACCTGTGTGAACGCCACCCGTGGGCTGCCCATGTGTGACCTGTGTGAATGCCGCCTGTGGGCTGCCCAGGTGTGACCTGTGTGAACGCCACCCGTGGGCTGCCCATGTGTGACCTGTGTGAACGCTGCCTGTGGGCTGCCCAGGTGTGACCTGTGTGAACACCACCTGTGGACTGCCCAGGTTTGACCTGTGTGAACGCTGCCTGTGGGCTGCCCAGGTGTGACCTGTGTGAACGCTGCCTGTGGGCTGCCCAGGTGTGACCTGTGTGAACACTGCCTGTGGGCTGCCCATGTGTGCTGCCAACTCTGAGACCTTCGGCTGCCCTGCCATGACAATGAGCTTTTAAAACCCTGTGCAAGCCCTATAGCCCAGGAGGGAAGGTGACTGGTCTCAATGACTCGGGGTTCTGATCCCACAGCAGGGTTTCCCCACCCCACCCCCATGCAGTGTGCTCATTGCTGCTTCTGTACAGAATTTACATGTGAACCCTGTGTGCTGGTGCATGCCTACAATCCCAGCACTCAGAAAGTTTAGCTGGGAGGACTGCTCAAGTTTGAGGCCCCCCCTGGACCACACATCACCAGGCCAGTCCGGGACACCCCATCTCAGAGCAAAATACAAGTATAAAATGCATTCTATGCCGGGCGGTGGTGGCGCACGCCTTTAATCCCAGCACTTGGGAGGCAGAGCCAGGTGGATCTCTGTGAGTTCGAGGCCAGCCTGGACTACCAAGTGAGTCCCAGGAAAGGCGCAAAGCTACACAGAGAAACCCTGTCTCGAAAAACCAAAAAAAAAAAAAAAAAAAAAAAAAAATGCATTCTACATATGGCCAGGCATGTTGGTACAGGTCTGTAATCCAACACTGAAGGAGGATGGCAAGTTCAAGGCTAGTCTGCTCTACACAGTAAGACTCCATCTCAAATGCCAAACTAGTCTCTGGAGCTGAGCGGGTGAGTGTACCAGGGACAACTGTCTAATAAGCAGGCCACATTCAGATACCTTGGCAGATCGCTTTGTGGCCTGGCTGGGACCTGCCCGGGGCTCTCAGGAAGTGGGTGCTGGGATTCCATGGACAGGCCCAGGAGCTATATTGAGTTCTGAGGTTTGTATCACAAATACTGCCATTACACTGGAACCTGGTGAGGTTCCCAGTTGGAAAGAGGAAAACAGTTCTCTCTGGTTGGCTGAAGAAACAGCCCCAGCAAGGCGCTGGCAGGCGTGTGAGTAAACAAGGCTCCAGCCGGCACAGGCAGACTCTGTTAGGACCGGCCCTCAGGCTGGAGAGGCACCAGAGGGTCTAGGAGAAAGCCTGTCAGCATGCGGGCGGCTGGGCCAGGTACTGGCTGACTCCCATCGGGAAGCCAGGCTCTCACGGCTTCTGCAGCCCAGGCTGGAGCCTGCACAGCCACCACACAGTGGCTCAGTAGCGTCTGTCCCCGAGTGCTGTGTGTCTCCTCCGCCACCAGGACAAAGTCTCAGACCTGGATACGCTCCCTCAGTTGTGACAGAGGTGGACCAGCAGTTCTGGGATGTAGCTCAGTGACAGAGTGCTTGTCTAGCAAGCAGAAGGCCCTAGGTTTCGTCTCCAGCACTACAAAAAGAAAATCTCAGTTCCTTATACTACTGAAAATGTTGGAATGCACACATTAAAGCATTTTTGATGTGCTGGAGTATATAATTAAAGTTAGATGGGCCCAGGGGATCCATGGGACAAGGCAGGTAGGTGTCCTGGGCCAGATCTGAATAACTGGCTCACACTGGTTGAGGAGCTGAGGGTTAACGTTTCCAAGGCCCACGTGTGCCACTGTGTTGGGCCTACTGTCCCCATTTACCCCCATCAGGAGCTGCCAGCCTGTCCTGGCACAGGTGCCCTTCCTTGGCCCCAAGACTGAGCCCACACGCATCGCCCTACCTTTCCACCAATCCCTGCGGCTCTCTAGGGCCATCCTACATCTGAGCACAGCGCTCCCTCCTGTTTCAGTCGGTCGTCTGCACTTTTGAGCTACTTGGCCAAACCAGCTTCTAGAGCTGTCCTCCCCAGGGCTGAGAGAGAAGGGCTCTAGCACTCGGGCCGGAAGCCCCAGGCCTCTCCTCCCTGCCTCCAGAGCCCCAGTCACCGAGTCCCAGGCCCCACCTCTTCTTCCCTCCGTGTCCCACTACTTTTCCACCTAGAAGCCCAGCTTTTATCAAACTCCTTCTGTGCCTTAAGTGGCTCTGTCACTACCCAGTGTGTTCCTTGACATCTGACTCCTCATCCACCGAGATGGGGACAGACCTCGGACCGTGCTGTGAGGCTGAGCGAGGAGCAGGTGAAATACTGTGAGCGATGTCTAAGACGTCTCCGTTGAGCCAGTGAGACTGTGCCGTGGGTAAGGGTGCCTGCCCCCAGGCCTCACTCAGTGCGAGGAGCACGCTCCTGCATACAGTGGCATGCCTTCCCTCTGTACCCCACCAAAATCATTTAAAAATGCAGCGTCAGTGCTCAGCGCCCCCCTTCCTGGAGCTCCCGTGTCCTGGGGCTGGAGTTCCAGACTCCAGGCTCTGGCTCTGGGACACTGTACGTCCTGTTAACTGGTTGTTGACACCACAGCCTGGCTGTCACTTTTCCAGGAAGTGCCTTCCCTTGTCCTACACTCGCTGACAACAGTCACAGCCCTGTCTCCCCGAGGGTGGCCCCATCTTACTTCCTCCATCCCAGGGGCTATGGCAAAGCAGTGACTAAGAGGAGGATGGAGGACTGCATTTGGGGAGGCTCTGAGGACCTCACACTGTAGTCCACTCTAGCCTCAAGCATGTGAGCCTCCTGCTTCAGCCTCTGAGGGCTGGGTTGGAAGTGCTTGCCACCACACCGGGCCTTAAGGACGGTGGCACAGAGGGCGGGGTGCTGTAGATGGTGGCTCTGGGTACTTCTTAGTGATGGTGGATAGGGATTCTGTGATCCTTCCCGTGAGATCTAACTCTGCCCGGAGCAAGGCAGGGCCCAGGACTGCCTACCTGAGGCCTCTGGGCCTCTGTGTGGTCATTGCCTTGACGGGGGATCTACGGGCCTGAGTCCAACTCCCCCAAACATGTACACCTGGGGCCTGGCAAGCCCCATTTTCTGGAAAGTGCCTCTTAGCTCCAGACCCCCGCCATGTGCTGCAACTGGAGTCCAAAGGCCGACTGGCTCCCCGTGCTCTTCCTATCTGGCCAGCGGGACTGGAGTGGACTCTTGGGGAGCAGGGCAGCCTGTACCTTCACTGCCGACTGGTCCGGGCCACTGCATTTCCAGTGAGCTTTCAGCAGCTCACTACAAAATGGGGCCTGCACACCTTGGGGGCAGCATGTGTCCATCCTTTATGTCTATCTGCAGGCTGCCCGGCCTCACGGTGGGTCAGTTTGGCTCAGGGCAAGACTGGCTGGCTCCCTTGAGATCACTGACTTGGTAAATCACACAGGCCTAGAGGACAGAGCGACCAGATGGACAAGGCCCAGGATGGGCTGTGCAGAGGGACGTCCAATGAGAGCACAGCTCTTGAGGCCCACATACCTGGAAGATGTGGTACTTGATGTCGCTGATCTCAATGGTTTTGCTGCTGTCCCCATCCTGCTCTGATTTATTGGTCATTAAGGTCTTGAACCTGGAACAAGGTGAGAAGGTGGGGCATAAACGTGGCCCTGACCCCCTGCTGTGCCGACAGCACCGCCATTTGAGCAGCTTCTGGGAGAGGGGACACTACAAATGACTGTCCTGTCCCCAAGCTAACGTTTGGCAGGTGACATCTTACATCATCCTGGGCTGACCGCTGGGCCCAGCTCTGTCCCGACCACCAGTCCCTGCACAGTGATCTGAAGCCTGTGTGTGTGTGGGGGGGGAACGCTGGCCCTCTATTCCAGAATTCTTCTGTATTCTAATTGTCAGCTGCAGTAACGGAGCAGAAAGCAGCCCTCAGAACTCCCCTGGCATGCTGGGCTCTGCTCCTGCTGCAACCAGTCCAGTCCACCTTGTGCTCCGGGGGCTGCTGGGAGCTCCATTACCACGGGGCAGAGGCTACAATGTCCCCTTGGTCCCTGTTCTCCAGCATGCCTGTCACCTGGTGTAGCTTTATTCCAAAGCAGGTGCAATAAGGTTCGGAAGTAAACAAAGCAGCTCTGAGGAAGCTCCTGAAACTTACAAAATTTACACTGTCCCCCTAAGGTTCCATAGGCAGCAATGGCCCCTGGGAAGAAAAGACTGGGCAAGTGAGGCCCTGAACTTCAGAGATGCAGCTTTCATGCTGGGGCTGACTCTAGGACATCATCCCCTTTAAATACTGCACACACACCCCAAAACAAAACAAAACCCCTCACTGGTTTTCTAAGTTAGACTTCGGTGGACTCACCCATTAGTCCTATCTGGGGTGGACATATGCTTGTCTACACCTCCCCAGAAGACTCACACCACATGCCTCAACGCTGAAAGACGTGCTGTGTCCCTGGGGCCGGCGCTGCTCTCCAGGCTGCCTACCTGTTGGACGCTGTCACCAAAAGGACTTTGTGTGCGTAGAACAGCTTCCCTTCCACCAGGAAAGTCACGTCTGACATCTCCTTGTTGTTCAGAAAGTGAGGATCTGTGGGTGGGAAGACAAAGAGGGTGGCGGGGTGTCCATCTCTGGGGTTTCTGAGAGGGCTGGGGGGGGCGGCGGGGCAGAGGACACAGAGGAGAAATAGAGAAACTGAGGCTAGGGCCTTGGCCCTTGGGAACAGAAAAGGAGGCAAAAGCGATGGGGAGAAAGGGAAGAGGGGTGCACGGGACAAGCCCGAGTGGGGATGGGCCCACACCTAGCCTGGCTGGCAGGGTCTTCCGGATCTCCGGGATGCTGGGGATGGGGCTGTTGCCATAGCAGTGTGTGAAGATGGTGGCCAGCTGCTGGAGGACGGAGTCGTTCTGTGGGGAGACGTGGAAAGGACTGTCAGCACACACATGTGGCTGGCTGCCTGCAGCTGGCGCTGGCTACATCAGGCTTGTTTCAAAACCCCAGGCCGGGATCAGAGCAGCCGCTGTTGTTTGATCCTGCCGGATCTGACTGGGCCAGAAAGGACTGTCACTTCATCTGTGATCTCCCAAATGGCTGCTCTGGCTGGGCTCCAGACTGCCATGGCCTCTGCCCTCTGGCAGCCAGGCAGTGCAACTCTGGGTGTTGAGGAGGTGTTTGTCCATGTGCCGGGGGCTGCCTGGGGGTCCATGTGTTGGGGATGCCTGGGCATGTAAGTTTCTATGACCGCCCTAGGATCTGGAACCCGGGGCGCTCTGAGCCCCAGGCCCACTCACTTTGCTGCTCTTGAGGATGTCAAACAGGAGCTGCAAGCCTTCCGTCGCCAGCTCCTCGTTGTACTCCTCCTCCTTGATGGAGCTGAAATCCCTCAGGAGGCCCTGCACCACCGAGGACCGTGACTGTGAGAAGGAGGTCCGCAGAGACTCTATCCAGATGTGCAGCTTCCAGGGGACACCTGGCCCGAGAGAAGGGCAGCTGTCATTCCCCCCCCAGTAAAGCAGAGCCTGTAGACCACACCTGCCCCAGGGTGGGCTCTGCCTCCATGGCCCATGACATGGGGTCCCCTGCCCCACTGGGTGCTTCATGCCCCTCAGCTGAGCTTGGTGGACAGAGCTTGGACTTCCTGTTAGGCCCAGCTGGCAGGGCACAGGATGCTTTGGCTTTTCATCAGATGACATTAGGAAGGCCCTCTGCCAAGTTCAGGGCCTATTGGTTCTTGGCCCCTAGAATTTATTTGCTGAGAAGAACCCGTTTGGGAGGGATGACCAGATAGACCCAGAAAATATGCGGGGCACTCAAGGATAGAACACTCTCCTCCAGTACAGAGCCAGAAGTGGACTGGGTCCCATCGTGGAGGAGTTCACAGCAGCTAGCTCACTGTGTCTCTGTGCACAGTGGGCATGAGTGTTCACTGGAGCTCCCTGGACTGAGTCTGGGGCCAGAGGGGCAACTTAAAACTAGTGTGTTAAATGCACGACAAAACCAGTTACATCCCAGTGATGCCTCTGGGGCTGCCTGAGCTTTGATGGCCAGGCCCTAGGGCAGTGGTTCTCAACCTGTGGACCATGGCTCCTTTGGGGCCGAACGAGCCTTTCACAGGGGTCGCCTAAGACCATCGGAAAACACAGATATTATATTACAGTTCATAACAGCAGCAAAATTACAGTTATGAGGCAGCAACAAAAATGGTTTTATGGTTGGGGTCACCACAACCTGAGGAACTGTATTAAAGGGTCGCAGCAGCAGGAAAATTGAGAACCACCGATCCAGGGGCTTGTGCATCTGGCCCCATGATAACGCGGCCATGCCTGGAGCTCTAGCTGACAACATCCTATTCTTAGTTGAGGGTCATCAGCACAAACCCACAGGGAGGTGGACAGTGAGGCTTGGAGAGATCACGTGGGGTACAGCTAACAGGATCTGGTTCAAGTCCATCCAGATGACGAGCCTCCCTGGAGGACACAAGCCCACAGGTTCAGATCCCAGGACTAGAGAGCTGGCTGAGCAACCAGACACTCTGACATCTTTGTAGTCTTCAGGGTCCTAACAGGACTTCTGAAGTTCCATCAGAAAGGGGAGCGGGCCCGCGCGCAGACGGGGACCCCGAGGGCAGTGCAGTGACCGTTCCCGTGGGCACAGTCTCACCCAGGGCCCTCAGCTCCATGGTGATGTCCACATAGCCGTGCTCGGCGCTGTAGTACATGGCCTCCTGCAGGGCCTTGGTGCGGGTCCGGCTGAGCCTCACGGGCCCCTCGCTGCTGCCCTGGCTCGAGGTGTCACTGTCTTCCACACCCTCAGCCAGGATCTCTTCCAGGGACAGCACATCGGCCTTAGCCTGCTGTGGCTGAGTCAGGAGCTTCCGCAGGACATTCCTGTAGGCCAAGAGATAGCAAGGTGAGCCCCAGGCTCCCCGAGATGGATGGACAGTGCCCACCTGAGCTATAGTCTAGAGCCCTGTGGCCACGGTGGGTTACTTCGGGGGGCAGCGGAGGGCCCGCAGCATTCCTCACTCCCGGACGTGGAGAGGCCAGGGACCCTACCGTTCTTCTGTCCTGGTATGACTGAGGAGTCAGCTCTGCACTTCTCAGGCTCTTCTACCCCTCTGAGCCCTAACTGCCTTGCCACCTTAAGACAGGGTGCCAGGGTCACCCTCTCCTGGGGCTGGTGCCAGTCTGATGCAAAGGTACCAGACGCACCCAGAACACGGTACAGCAGCCCCTCCTCAGCAACCTACCCCACAATGACCAAGCCTACCAACCCTGGCTGGCCCATGCTCCGAGTGGAAACCCTAGGGATATTCTGGACCACCACAGGTGTTAGAAAATGAGCACCAACTCCACAGAGGAGTGTGGTCCTGAGTGGCCCCGGCAGCTACAGGGGTAACTGCTTGGCTAAAGACGGGGTGGACTGCCCCAGTATGGGAGGTGCAGGTCTCGGTCAGTGCCAGTGGGTCAGGACCCAGCAACTCATCCAGTGTTTCCAGGTTTCCAAAGCCTTGGGCCTCCATGCTGACCGAGAACCTTCATCATCCTGGTTGACATCGGAAAGGTCACCAGGCCTGGCTCCTCTGCAGCCTCTGGAAGCCCAGGCTCCTGTGAGCCTATCTCAATGTTCCTGGTTCCTTCGGGCAGGCACCCCCGGTTTGTACCTGTGGCCATGCGCAGCCGAGTGGCTGAAGCAGTTCATCTCCTCGTGGAGGGAAGAGGCCATGCCATTGGCTTCCAGCATGCTGAGGAGGGGGTCAGCGCCTCGGCTCAGCAGCAAGCTGACCAGCTCGTAGTTCCCTGAAAGACAGTGACAAATTTGGTGGGCTAGTATCCGAGTAGGGGAACCAGGATGGGGGCAGACGGGGGGGGGGTCTCCAAGATCTGGTCCTCGGAATGTGTGGTGATGGTGGGGGGCACAGTCACAATCAGGGACGATAAGGATGCAAGTGAGAGGTCGGAGAAGGTGCCTGTGTCCTACCACAGGACCCTGCCTAGGGCCTCAGGAGGGGAGTGCTCCCCGCCCTACTGGCCCCCATGCTCAGCAAAAACACTGGGATGTAGAGGGAAGGAACCCCTCCCAGGAGCCTAGAGGGAGCGACCTGAAGGGTTCCCAGAGGTAGCATGTAACCCAGTCACCAGCCAGGGTGACCAGGCTAGAGCATCTCACAGTGATGTGAGAAAGCAGTGCACCTACCAGCTGCAGAGGCCAGCTGCAGGGGTGTCTCGGCACAGCTGTCCTCCCCACTGTTCACGGCCGAGCCCTCCACGTTAGCACCAGCATCTAGCAGCAGCTGTCAGGGACAGGAAGAAGGCGCTACTGAGCACAGCAGGGTGCCTGGGGAGGGGGGAGTGCTCCAGGGGGTGGGACCTGCAAGTCTCCAACTACCTGACCAAGAAATGGCTCACACTGGAGACTGAGGATGCCTGGTCACCCTCAGGGGGCTATCTGCATTTCTGTGACCGTCATCTCCACTCATGTGGCCAAGCACAAAGCCCCTAAACTGTGACGACCTTCAACTCTTTTTCTCTTTTCAATGCGTTCCCTTCAATCAGCTTCAGGGACCTTCTGGAGAACTCACATAGATCAGCAGGAGAGGGAAGTGCCACCTGATATCCCTAGAGGGACCCGAGGTCATGAACAGTAGCTGGCAAGAAAGCATGGGGTACAGCACTGGCCACTGCCTAGAGTGGCTTGAGCCTCAGTCTTCCGGATCTACAAAGTGGGGGAAGAGACTGCCTGGCAGCATGGCTGAGATGAAATTATACAATGCCCAGCCCACTGAGGTCAGAACCAGCAGCGTGTGGACTCCTTCCTGGAGTCCTACCACAGCTCCCCAGGCTGGCTAGGGGTGGGGAGAAGCAGAACGCTGCAGGCTGGCCAGGGGTCTAAGTGACCTCATTCTAGCAAGGACAGCTTTGCCAGGGGTCAGATGAGACAGGGTTATCTCTTCCCGAAGGGTCTGCCTTGGGGCAGGGGTGTTGTCTGCATTCTGCTGTAGAGGAGACCTGCTTCGGACACCCCCAGGCTCCTGGAGACACACACCTCAAGTCTGAGCACCCCCCCCCCACCCCAGGTCAAACAGATCCGAGGAGCCCAGGTGAGCTCCACGCTCCCCTGCAGGGCGTGGGCACAGGGAAGGCCTGTATCTGCTGGAGACTTGTCCGTCAGAAACCAGATGTGCTCGCTGCCGAGGCAAGGCAGTGGGGGTGGAGAACCGCCGGATGAAACTGGGCACCGGGCCAGCTCAGGGCACAACCCACAGGCCCGGCCTGGACTGAGGCTGCAGCTCTGGGAAGGCAGCGACTACAGAGCAGACTGGGTGTAGTAGCCAAGCGGCCAACCAACCATCACCTACAGAGTGCTGGCTGCGTGCCAGGCTCTGCTGACGGCCACAGGTAAGCCTGGCTGCACTACTCCCAGAGGCCTCGGCCTGGAAGAGGAGGAGGAGGAGGATGTGCCCACCCCAGGGGGCGCTCCGTGAAGTCCTGCAGACCTTCCTGACCACAGGTCCTGTGAGCTGAGTGCTATGGCACTGGTTCCTCTTCTGCCCACAACTTGTGCTTCTAGAACCATCACCTCACTGTGATGCCAGACACAGCAGCCAAGGTGGGCAACAATGAAGCTTCGCTTGACACACGACCTGTGCCATCTGTCCTGTCTCAGGAACTGGGAGATGGGGACGGACAGGACTGAAGGACACCATGATGCAGAGCCAGCTCTGAGGGAAGAGCATGTGGCCCGAAGAGGGCTGGAAGTGTGAAATCGAGCAGACTGAAGTCCAGGTCTTTCGGGACAACCTGGGAGAGACGCTGCTTGGGTCTGGATCTCCTCTTCCAATTCTACAGGTGTCCTTAAACTAACCCCAAGGCAAACCAGGTGAGCTTCATTGGTCAGGTGGACGGACCCTGGCCTGGAGCAGTGTCTCTGGCCAGGGCTGAGTATGGGGCCCAGCCCAGCCGGGGAGCCGCAGCCCATGCTGCAGTTCACAGGAGCCCACCTGCACTACAGAGATGTGTCCATGCAGCACTGCAAACGTCAGTGAGGTCCAGTGCCTGCTGTCCGGGTGGATGGAGGGATGCCTGGGAGAGTTGCTCGGAACCTGAAAAATACAACAAATCACCACTGTTTCCTAGACAGGTGACATCCCACAGCAGATGACACAGGTACCTTAGCTTGCGGGGTACATCGTGAGGACAGTGACATTAACATTTGCTTGGTAATGTCTGCTGAGAGCGCTTGTGTGGGCAAGGTTCAAAAGAAGAGGGTAAGTGCCCATCTAGTGATGTCTACCGTCAGCAAAAGAAGACAGAGGGGGGCGCTTTAGGTATTAGAAGGAGACAGGGGCAGTCAGGGATTAGAGTCACAATAGAGGACAAGGACTATGAAAATGGAGCAACGGGCACTGTCTCCACTCAGCTCCTTCAGCCCACATCTGGAGGAAAGTGCTCTCTGCTCTGACCACCATCTTTCTTGGCTTGTTTTTAAACAGGGTTTCCCTAGGTACCACAGGCTGGCATCAACTTGGGATCTTCCTTCTATAGTCTTCAGAGTGCTGGGGTTACAGGCATGTGCCACCACGCCTGGCTCTTTTCTGTGGTCTTGGTGCCCATTTCTAGGCTAAGGAAACACACCTTCTGAGTATGTCTGAAAATACCACACCCAGCCTGGCTGCAGGACTTTCCTTTTACCTGTATATCTAAGTTTGCCCCGGCATCAATTAGCATCTGGACCATGGCTTCATCTCCAGCAGCACAGGCATACATCAGCGGCGTCATACCCTGTAAATGAAAGGCAGATGCTGAGTCCCCAGAGACAGAACACAGAGTCACATACCCCACAGGTCTCTGCCCAGCTGCTCCTCAGGGGCTGTCCTGGGCCTTGTGCATCTTAAGCTCCGGGGGTGGGGGTGGGGCATTTCCACAAGCACCATGGATAGCATAGGGGTGAAATATATGGCCACATTGTGGGTACTGCAGTCAGATTCCAGGCCCAAAGTGTTCTCTCTGCCTCAGTTTCTCCATCTTAGAGTTAAGAAACAGTGTGTGCCTCAGCTGGTTGCAGAAGGGTATTAGCATACACAAAGTGCATACAGAGTGAGAGCTAATTAACAGTAAGCACTATACTGCACACAACAGGCCAGTGCCTGAACTTACTAGAGGAAGTCAGTCCACTGTGCAGTATCTCATGTAATCACTGTGCTGTTCCTATGGCGATGTGTGTGTGTGTGGGGGTGTTGTCTACTCCTGTTATCCTCACTGTATGCACGTGGGGCAGAAAAGAGGAGTTAATTGTCCAAGGTCCTATAACAAACAAGAGCCGGAACTTGGATCAGAACTCAGGTCTACATGAATTGTTAAAGCTTGGGCTCAGCAGCGTCTCTGTGAAGATGTGTTTGACCATATCTTGAGCCGATGAGCACCCCAGAGCACACTGCAAGTGTGTCCATTCCCTCACTGTATCTGCGGGCAGTCAGCACAGTTAGCAGAGCTGGGAGTATGATGGCAGAGACAGCGGTGGAAAGTGCATTCCACAGCTGGATCCTGGCAAGCATTTGCCTGGTGCTCTGTGATATTATTTATTAGGTTATTTGTGTGGAGGGAAGATCGTCTTCGCTCATAAATCCTTGTCTAGTTCCTGGAGATAAGGAAATGGCTTGAGATTAATCACGGGGCGAGCGGACTGTTTACCTATGCATCTGCCTCTAAATGCCAAGGCTCAGGGAGCGACAGTGCTGAGCATCTACAGAAGACAGTGGTGGCATGATGGGAATTTGGCTTTGCTCCCCACTCACACACACACAAAGTACACAATGACTTTTTTTTTTCTCCACACATCTGTACACATCCAGAGCATAAACCAGGCCAAGAGCTGGAGAAGGGAAACTGCTTTTCTGTGCTGTTATTATCCTCACTCCGACACACAGACAGGCTAAAGACCAGATTTCAGGGCTGATCACCATTGTTTTGACGTCAATGTAACAACAGTAATAATCATATTAACCACAGTGAATATTTACTAACACTGAGGGTGCCAGATGGAAAATTCTCCTAACTGCTGCTACAATCAGGCCCTGCTATTCCACCTTAGAGGTGAGGAAAGCAAGGTCCCTCTGGTGGCAGGGGAACTTGTCGAGATATCTTAACTGTGACATGACAGACTAAAGGCACAGCTGTAGTTCCAACTCCCATTGAGGCTTCGGCAACTGCCATGCCTACAAGGCGGGGCCATGAGAGGACCTTGAAGACCTGAGATCTGGATGCGCCGGCTCTCTTGGTTCCTGGACCTGGACGCTGGAGGTAGACCGAGCAGAGTTCTCCAGAGATCACCGTTGGACTGCGCCACACCTTTCCTAGACCCTGCAACCCACCTATCCCTTCACTTGTAAGTTATCCCACAAAATAAACCTCCCTTTTAACTACGTGGAGTGGCCTGAATAATTTCACCAATACCCAGCAATCTAAAGCTTAAGTGCCTGGCCTTCAACACTGCATCCCCTGAGGAAACAACATCAGGAGGACGGCTCCACACTTCCTGCATGGGGCCAACGTCAGCCTAACAGTCCCCTCCACACTACTGACAGCTCCTGTCTGTGGCGCCTCAGACCCAGTGCCACCACCCTTGCTAACAATGGCCTCACCGCTTCCTTGGGTCTGGCTTCCCTGTTCCTCCTGCTGCGCCAACCCCGCTCTCCCCTCAGCTCAGTTTCAGCCCCACACAGCACTCCAGGCCTCACGCCTCACCTGCGCTCAAGTCTGTGTTGTATTGTCATTTCACGTGACACAGGCCTTGGCCCTCCACAGTAACCTGACCCTCCCCAGGCTTCTGACCACAAGCCACACAGTGCCACTTGGAACACAGCAACTGATCCCAAACAGTGTCACATAAACATTCCATGGTGGTTTTCAACCTTCCTGAAGCTACGACCCTTTACTACAGTTCCTCAGGTTGTGGTGACCCCCAACCATAAAATTATTTCACTGTTACTTCATAACTGTGATTTTGCTACTGTTATGAATCATAATGTAAATATCTGATATGGGACCTGGGGTCACGACCCACAGGTTGAGAACCACTGCCTCAGGTTCTTCTGCCTCCGCTGGTGTCTCAGTTGTCTCTTCTGTAAATCAGAAATCACCCCAGTACTTCCCGCCCTTTCTCCTTTTTTTGCTCTTTGGTACTCCTCATCAACGTGCTCTTTAGTTTATGTTTGTCATCCCCCTCCCTTTTCTTTCTTCTTCTGGTGCTGGAGACTGAACCAAGGGCCTTGACCATGTTAGGAAAACACCCTACTAGTGAGCTACATCCTCAGCCTTCAGTTTGGTCGCAACAAGAACTCACTTAGTAGTCGAGACTGGCCTTCAATTCACTATGTAGCCTAAGCTGGCCTTGAACTCACGATCACCCTGACACAGCTCGCTGAGTGCTGTGACTCCAGTCACACCATCACTCCTGGCTTAGGTGCTTGTTTCCTTTTCTCTCTCACCAGGGTCACCCCATGGAGACAAGGTTTCTCTGGGGCTAGTGAGTGGCCAGCACACAACTCCCATTGGCACGCCAGTGATTGCACCTCACAGCTTGCTACCGAGCTGTCTCCAACCGGACTCGTCCTCAGCCCTGCCTCATCTACGGTAGTTGCTTTGCTAGCCCTCCAGCCAGGGAGACAGAATCCACACTGCCCAGGTTGTCCAGGAGGGACAGGGGAAGCCCAGGCTAGCCTTCTGTGGGGAGCCTGAAGCTCAGAACTGAGCAAGCCTCAGTCAGGTTCAGAATGCAGGGTCTATGACTGTTCCTCCCCCTCTAGCGATTGTCAGTTCAGAGTTGGCCTCTAAGCCGGGCCTGGCAGAGTTCACAGGTGGTACCTGGTCATCCATTGTGTTCACCCCATCCGGGCCCAGGGCTTCGATGGCCTGGCTGATGAGGTCTGTTCTCCCACAGTTGAGCATGCGGAAGCCCAGGTCCTGGTTGAATCTCTCAGTAGCAGCTCGAGCATCCAGCCTCCGGAAGGAACTGAAGCAGCACTCGGGTCTGCCCAGGGGAGACCAGGGGGGGTGTGAGCATGACTGTGACATGAGGCACAGCTGGGCCTGGCTGGCATGGGCAACAGGATGGCTGGGTGGGACACTGAAGTGTGCACAGGTCAGCCATGATTGGTCTTGCTCTGTTCTTGCCCTAGAGCAGTGGTTCTTAACATTCCTAATGCTGTGGCTCTTTCATACAGTTCTTCATGTTGTGGTGACCCCCAACCAGAAAATTATTTTCATCGCTACTTCATAACTGTAATTTTGCTGCTGTTATGAACCATAATGTAAATATTTTTGGAGACAGAAGTTTTGTCAATGGGGTCATGACCCATAGGTTGAGAACCCCTGCCCTAGAGCATGCCCAGCTTGGCTTCCCTACACATGGGTTAAGGCAATGGACTGGGCACTGGAGACCTGTTAACTGTCAGGGAATAAACTCTCAGGTCAAAATAACCTATCAAGGGACCCCGCTGAGGAGGAGGAGGAAGCTCATCACAGGCCAGGGCCTAGGCCTGAGCACTTGGTCACTGCATCGTCCTTGCACAAAGCAGGCTGACCTTCAGTCCATGAAGTGGGCATTGTGGTCAAGGTCTAGCTTTTCCCTCTGTGTCTCTTCAGGTTGCTTAGTAAGACCACAAATACCAAAGAGGAGGCAGGGAGAGGCTTAGAATCCCATGAACAATCAACCCAACCCACTAAGGACCATCACAGATACAACCTGTATCTACACAGGGCACACAAGAGTCATCTAAAAGCTCCTGCCTGGGTCCTTTAGTTAGGTCAACGTGTGTAAAATTTGTGTCTAGAGCGTGGTTTGGGCACAGTTGGAAAACAGAAATGTGAGGCTCCCCGCAGGCCAGGGATGGCCATCAGGAGCTCCCCCAAGAAGAGTTTCTGCAGCAGACCTGTCTACAGGATGGGTACTGTGGGAAGGCATAAAGGGCACCAGTTTGGGGACCAGATGAACCTGGTCTCAAACTTAGGCAAGCTGTGGGCAAGCTGCTGTTCCTCCCTGACCTGCAGGCTCTTCATCTGTAGTGGGCATTAGAGCCCTCTTTAAAGCTGTCATGACGACCAAGACAGCAGGCATAAAGCAGAAGACCTCGGCACAGGGCTTGGCACGAGGAAACCACAGTGAACTGAGGAACAGAGGAAAGAGCCTCGCCATTGGACCCCAGACTCGCACTGTGTGTGCTCTCCAGCCCAGATTCTAAGCTGTGTCTGTTCTGGTAGCACACGAGTGGATGGGGAAGACACATCCTGAAAGCAGCCAAGGACTAGAACACATCTGTTCCCACGCTGGGCCGTGTTGCCGTGGTGTTTGTGGAGGACACTTAGTGCAACTCAGGTGCCCTACAGCCTTGCTCTTCAATGCCCACCCAGCCACAGAAGAAGCAAGGAGCAGAGGGGTGTTGTAGAGTTGGGACAGGGATGTTGTAACCCCCTTCTCCCCAGCTCCATACTTGAGTTGGCGGGGCTCACAGTCCAGGCCTGGTAGCAGCAGCCGGGCTGCCTGCCGGATATCGCCACTGTCGACGGTGAGGCTGCGGCGGTGTTCTGCGTAGGTGATTGCCACCCGCATCCACTCCATCAGTGGTGGCAGCAGCATGAAGGGCCTGTGAGGCAGGAGAGAGAGGTCAGGGCTGGGTGTAGTGCTCCATGGACACAGAAGGAGTCCCTCAGCACATGGTCTCAGAAAGTACCCCCAAAGGCCGGCCACTCCAGAATTGCTGGGCTGTCCTCAGCCATCAGGAGACTCGGTCTTTGTAACCATAGGCACCCTAGTTTGTCCTTGCATTCTCTGGTAACCCGGTCACAGGTCAGGAGGAATTTCCATCATGGGAACTTGGCAGAAACTGAGGGCTCTTCAGTGGCCAATGAAAGATGCTCACCAACATGTGTAACTAGGATGCTTGCCCATGCCAAGAATTCATCTGAGCATCAGCTTTCCTATCTGCAGAAGGAGGAACCCAGCTGGAACCTAGCAACAGACCCAGGCTCCCAGCCCAGCTGGGCAACAGTAGCTGCCACCTAGTACCCGGACAGCACTCCCGCATCTGTTCACCACTAGCATGCCCAATCGCCATCTTGGGTCTCTAAGAAGTCAGCAAGGTTGTCAAACTTTCTTCCTTGAGGGCAAAAGTTATATTAAAACCCCTAACAGACCCCTAACCAGACTAGCCAGACATGAGCTTGAAGGTGGTTCTTTGGGAGAAGTTACTCTGATGTTCCAGATCTTTCCCTATAGAAATACATGTGGGTTTGAGCAATTTAACTGGTCCGTTGAATGTATGGGTATGAGGAAGACAGATCAGTAAAGTCTCATTGTTCTTGGTCTCCAGAGCAGGCCACAGCTCTGGTTGACCCCTGCCACCAACCATAGCTGCCCAGCAGGGTTTGAGAGCCACCTGGTTTGAAGTAATTGTTCCCCATAATCTCATAGGGAGTGGCACTATCAGGAGGTGTGGCCTTGTTGGAGGAAGTGTGTCACGGTGGGGGCAGGCTTTGAGGTTTTCTTTTTCTTTCTTTTTTTTTTTTTTTAAAGATATTTTTACTTATTTTGTATACAGCATGTATGACCAGGAGAGGGCACCAGATCTTGTTACAGACGGTTATGAGCCACCATGTGGTTGCTGGGAATTGAACTCAGGACCTCTGGAAGAGCAGTCAGTGCTCTTAACCACTGAGCCATCTCTCCAGCCCAGGCTTTGAGGTTTTCTATGCTCAGGATACCACCTACTGTCTTAGTCAACTTTCTGTTGCTTGCAAGATATGACTCTCAGCTACTTCTCCAGCACCATGTCTGCCTGCATGCCATCATGCTTCCCACCATGATGATAATGGACTGAACCTCTGAAACTGTAAGCAAGTCACCCCAATTAAATGTTTTCTTTATAAGACCATGCTGTGGTCATGGTGTCTCTTCACAGCAATAGAACCCTGAGACACTTGCTCATCCTCATCCCCTCATGGGCTCTCACTTCTGCCTGGCTAGACTCTCTTTATCCTCACAGCACAGAGCCAATTCTGCCTCTCTCCACTCAACCTTTTTAGGCCTACTGTAATACCCCTAGAACTCTTTTCCAGCATGGCATGTGTCCCATCACTCTGACTGGCCTAAGTTCAGGAATGAGGCCTTTCTCATCTCTATATTTACCCAGCCTGGGACCTGATCCAATAGGTTTTCAATAAATGTTTGTTGATGGATTAAAACTATGGATTAGCACCTATAACTCACCATAACATATGCAGATTTTTACTTGGAACAAGTCATGTTTCTGCTCAGAAAAGAATGACATCTGGAACCAAGTGTGGTGGCATACACCTGTAATCCCAGTACTTGGGAGATAGGAGGCAGGAGGATCAGGAGTTCAAAGCCACCCTTGGCTATAATGTGAGCTTGAAGCTAGCCTGGGCTATAGGAGACCTTGTCTTTAAAAAAAAAAAAAAAAGAGTGATGTGCCTCATTTTCAAGGGCATGGTATTGATTGATGTAGGAGGTGGGACTATTTGGGGGAACTTTTATAATCTAGGAAGGAAAAACAATCTTTCATGAATTATCCCTGCAAGACTATAAATGTCCATTTGAAATCCCCTCAACTACTGTGAATTTCCCGATTCTCATCACAAGGCTGGAGGCCTGCACCAAGGGACACTTACTTAAAATACTGAAGACTGATGGCTCATGCCTCTCTATTGTAGCTAACAGCACAGTGAAGAGCAGAGTGCAGCCATTCAGCTTCCTTTTGTGTGTGTAACAAGGTCTCACTGTGTAGCCCAGGCTGGCCTCTAACTTGTGTTTCTCCTGTCTCAGCTCCTAAATGTTGAGATTGCCAGCATCACCAAGCCTAACTATGCTAGTAAACTTCTAACTGGGCCTTTCCCAGTTCCTCCAAGGCAAGCTCCATTGGGATGTTCAGGACACACAAGTCCTAGTCAGGTGGTGTCCTCACTCATCCTCGCGCCCACCCCGACACACCCCCTTATGCCCCATTGAGAATGCAGTAAGGATAGCCTTGGATATTATATACTGAGGAAAGGCTCAATTGGCTTCCATTTGCATCATCCTGTTTAGAGACCAGAATGTTGGAAACTACACTTCCCAGACTCCTTTGCAATTGAAGTCCTAGATGCAAATCCAATTTCATAAGGAAGATCTTGCTTTATAAGATCCAGGAAGGAACAGGAGGCAGAGACCACCTTTGTGTCTCTACAGTTTTTGCCAACAGATCAGGTGATTAAAAGCATGGAGTCTTTTTCTCTTTTCCTATACAGCATTCTTGTGTCTGGCTCTATTTCTCTTGTATGCCAGAGGCAGAGACAACCACAGTGAGAACAACAAGGACTCATGACCCCAGCCTCAGTCTGAAATCACATCTCCGAGGACATACATGCTCAAACCCAGGGCCTGAGGCTGTGGACACAGTCCTAACGGGCGAGCTCCATGTTGTCTGCAGAGCTGCTCCTGGAAGCCTGGTCTAGACTCTGCCCCCTGTGTCCTTCTGTGATTTGGTTAGTGTCCAATTCCCTGTATTAAGTCCCATCCTGTTTAAAATACCTGAAGTGATTTCTGTTTCCTGAATCGAACACTGATTAATACTCTAGAAATCTAAATTACCCCTCTGCCTCTAGGGCGGTGATTAGTGAATGCCTTGTCTCCAAACAAAGCTGACTTTGGCAACAATTAACCTCTTCAGGCCAAAGATGGCTTACCTACCACCACCCCTACCTGTGATCCTGAGGCAGGTAAAATGATAAGCAATCCATGGGCTTTCTTATAACATCCTGTTCCTGGGCTGGGATTTCCAGGATACTGTTTCCTTTCTACTAATTCGTCCTGCCCACGGGGCATGGTGAGAAGAGCAGGCCTGCACTATGGGACATTCTGGAAAGTCCCCATAAAAACTCCCGTTTCCAGTCCCCACGGTTGTGTTACAGCTTCCTAATGGAAGGGTCTGGAGGAGTGGGGCTGAGGGCAACTGAGGTGTGTGTCCTCCTCAGTGTCTCTCTTCCCAAAGCCAAGGTCAGCTGGGAGCCCTGTGTGCTGAAATGCAGCTGGCTGCAGGGCGAGGCCCGGAGCCCCAGGCAGGCTGGGGAAAGGCCCTCTGTGCAGCCCAGCGCCTGCTGAGATAATGCCGGGTCCAAGACCTTAGAGTAGCCATTCTTGGATATTTTTGGTCTCTAGTCTCTTTTTATACTCCAAAAAGTTACTGGAACTCTCAAAAGACTTGTATTGATCTTATTCTATGATACCAACAAAAACTAAACAGAGAAAACGCTGAAATCACAAGAATATGCAAGCATTCCACAAGCGATCACAGTGACAATATCATGTTAAAAAGCCTCCGGAAAACTCCCTTGGACACTGCATAAAAAAATGGAATTCAAAAGCAAACATCACATTCTTTTGAAGACAGATTTGACCCTGTACTCTCCAGGGTTCCAGGGGTTCCATGGGCACAATCTGAGGACTTCTGCCTCAGAAGATCACATCAGGTCCCTGTGCTGGTTAGGAGGTTTGTTGTTGTTGTTGTTGTTGTTGTTGACAAGGTCCTACTGCAAAGCCCTGAAACCTTGACTGGGTCAGAACTCACTCTAGAGACCAGGCTGGAATCAAACTCACCAGGCTGCAATTCATCTCCCTTTGCCTCTTAAAAGCATGTACCGCCACAGCTGGCACTGTGCTAGCTTAGTTTTTATTGTCAACTCACACAACCTAGAGTCTGTTGGGAAGAAAGAATCTCAACTAAGGAATTGCCTAGAGCAGACTGGCCTGTGGCCATGTCTGTGAAAGACTGTCTTGATGAATGACTGATGTGGGGGAACCTAGCTCACTGTGGACAACCCCGTTCCCAGGCAGGTAACTCTGGACACCTACCAAGGAAGCCAGCTAAGCAGAGGCAGTAAGCAGCGTTCCTCCATGGTTCCTGTTTCCACTTGAGTTCTGTCCTGACTACCCTCAAGGACAAGCTGTACCCTGTAAGATGAAACAGACTCTTTCCTCCTCTAAGCTCCTTTGGTCAGGGTGTTTTTTATCACAGCAACAGAAAAGGCAGCGAGAATAGCATTTACGGCCCCCGATACCCAGGGCTGGCAAGCAGTAGCGGGCCCAGGGTGAAACTCTGTCCCGGTGGCACACATCCCTGTGAACCCTGAAACAGTACAGGGCTTGCACATACACTCCTGAGATCAGGCTCCTGAGGATCCTTAAGGGCAGCATCCTTACCGGAAGAAAGTTCTAGTGGCCCCAGTACCACTGAACTGATTATGGAACCTCAGGCAGGGCACTGCCCTCTATGGGCCTGACTTTCTGTTAAAGAAGGGGTTAATGTTTCTACATTTTCTTCCATGGTGAGAAGCCGTCTCCTTTAACTGCAGACTCCTCATGGCAGGAACTCCCTACAGCCCAGACAGAATGTATGGTTCTGGAGGGAGACTGGCTGCCTGAGATCAGGTGTCTTCTCTCCAGTCGAAACTCTGACCCTGCACAGTAGCTTCACCTCTTCTAGTCACAATTTCCATCTGAGCAAAATGGGTCTAAATTTTAGGAGTACTTCCCAAGACAGCTTTAAGTGTGTACACAAAGTGCTTAGCAGAAGGACGCTGGGAACCTGGTGTGTTCTCCATAAACGGTATGGAGTCTTACCGCTTTAGTGTCTGTTGAGAGAGAAAACAAACTAGAAAAAACAGGCCGTAGGAATCTGGCTCTATGAAATGCCTCAGCTCCAGCCTTCTTACAGGCCAGCTGACTGGCTGCCTTCTCCCCAGCAGCAAGCATAAACACGTAAGCCTGCAGGCAGGCTGCCCACGAGCCACTCCAGCCCAGCTCATAAAACAGAGAAAACAAATGCAACCACTATGTTGAGAGGGAGCTGCAAACTTTCTGGAGGCACAAGCTCTTGGCCTTGGCAATGAAGATACTTGCCCAGAAGAGGTGAGTACAAGAAACCCGGTCCTTAGAGGCGTATGGGTCACTGATCTATGCGGTGGTGGAGTATTACTGGAAGGATATGCAGCCCCCGGCATGCCCTGCACACAGTCTGTTGGGGCTGCTGATGCTAACAGTGACTTAACAGAATCTCTGGCTTTCTCACAGCAGCTGTCTGTGTGGGTATAAAAGAACAACTACCTGTTAAGGTCATTTTGGGCTGCACGGTGAGTTTGAGACTAGCCTGAGCTACATGAGACACTATCTCAAAGATAAACAACCAATAGAACTGGCAAGATGGCTCAGCAGGTGAAGGTACTTGCCACCAAGCCTGACATCTGAGTTCAGTCCCCAGGACCCAGACTGGGGAAGTGGAGGATTGACCTCCACACACATGCGGTGGCACCCCCTGCCCCAATAAATATATGGATTTTATATATAAAATAAAATAAAAGCATTAAACCCACAACAGGAAACTACCGGGCAGAGGATGGTGCTCAGAGGTAGAAGTGCTTGCCTTGAATTTGCTGAGGCCTTGAGTTTAACCCCAGCACAGCAAAACAAAACAATAAACAAGGAGAACAAGTTACTCTCTGGAGAGAGTTCATAAAACATACCAGAGAAATGTGTTTCTTTCTACATGACCCTGGACAATTCCTCTCTCTGCTAGCAGAGGTGAGGTGAGGGCCCTGCCCAAGGTCACACAGCAAGTGTCAGAATAGGGACACAGAACCAGTGTCTCTCACTACCCCGCTTCTCACTTCTGTACTACTGGTGAGCCTGACAGTGCCCATCCAAGGGTCTCACAAGGCGCCCCCTCAACAGGACTCAGAAAAAGTTGTCTTATTCTCTCTCTCATACGCACACACACACACACACACACACACACACACACACACACACACACACACGGAATAGGCTTCTGAAGGTCTTGATTGTAAGAGAGCCTGCCCCGCACCCTCCCCCCCAAGTGATTTATTAGGATGACAACCCTGTAGGTGGTGTCTTAACATGGAACAGGAAACACCCCCAATTTCCAGCTCAAAGCAGGCTCTGTTCTTTCTGGAGGTGGGAGGGGACCTTGGACCAGGAGTCAAGTTGGCAGGTGGGCACTGGCCTGTATCCATAGGCCATGTAGTCCAAACTCTGGGCAGGAGGAAGTCTTGTGCCTCTGTCCTCAACCTGGTGTGTTGAGGCCTGTATGCCTCTGGATCTCCAGAGGAAGAACTGGGGACATGGACAGGATGTGCCTCCTGGCCAAGGCTGAGATCAGGCTTCGGCTTCACCCTGGGAAGGCTGGGCCAGGGTTCTCCTGTATGTAAGGGCATGGCAGCTCGTGGGCTGGGAGGGTAGAGACAGGGACATCACTTTGGGGCTTACTTCCTAGGGACATTTCCCCGTCATCTTTAAGGAATGTCTTACCCAGCCTGAGAGCACCCTGAAGCTTCAAAAAAGAGGAGTCAAGGAGCCTGAGAGCTGAGGCAGGGGGGTGCTCCTGTGGTTTTTGGCCTCAGATTTCAGTTTCTCCAACTTTGCCTCACCTTCAGCAGGGGGTACAGCAGAGCTTTGGGGCTGCTTGGGTGGTTCCCCTTGTCATGGTCTCGCTGTGAAGCATGCTGCACTCTGGCCTTCTGCTTGGGTGGGTTCCCCTTGCCATGGTCTCGCTGTGAAGCATGCTGTACTTTGGCCTTTTGCTTGGGTGGGTTCCCCTTGCCATGGTCTCGCTGTGAAGCATGCTGCACTCTGGCCTTCTGCTTGGTGGGTTCCCCTTGCCATGGTCTCGCTGTGAAGCATGCTGCACTCTGGCCTTTTGCTTGGGTGGGTCCCCTTGCCATGGTCTCGCTGTGAAGCATGCTGCACTCTGGCCTTCTGCTTGGGTGGGTTCCCCTTGCCATGGTCTCGCTGTGAAGCATGCTGTACTTTGGCCTTTTGCTTGGGTGGGTTCCCCTTGCCATGGTCTCGCTGTGAAGCACGCTGCACTCTGGCCTTCTGCTTGGGTGGTTCCCCTTGCCATGGTCTCGCTGTGAAGCACGATGCACTCTGGCCTTCTGCTTGGGTGGGTTCCCTTGCCATGGTCTCGCTGTGAAGCATGATGTACTCTGGCCTTCTGCTTGGGTGGATTCCCTTGCCATGGTCTCGCTGTGAAGCACAATGCACTCTGGCCTTTTGCTTGGGTGGGTTCCCCTTGCCATGGTCTCACTGTGAAGCACGATGCACTCTGGCCTTCTGCTTGGTGGGTTCCCTTGCCATGGTCTCGCTGTGAAGCATGCTGTACTTTGGCCTTTTGCTTGGGTGGGTTCCCCTTGCCATGGTCTCACTGTGAAGCACAATGCACTCTGGCCTTTTGCTTGGGTGGGTTCCCTTGCCATGGTCTCACTGTGAAGCACAATGCACTCTGGCCTTTTGCTTGGGTGGGTTCCCTTGCCATGGTCTCATTGTGAAGCATGCTGCACTCTGGCCTTCTGCTTGGTGGGTTCCCTTGCCATGGTCTCGCTGTGAAGCATGCTGTACTTTGGCCTTTTGCTTGGGTGGGTTCCCCTTGCCATGGTCTCGCTGTGAAGCATGCTGTACTTTGGCCTTTTGCTTGGGTGGGTTCCCCTTGCCATGGTCTCCCTGTGAAGCACGATGCACTCTGGCCTTCTGCTTGGGTGGGTTCCCCTTGCCATGGTCTCGCTGTGAAGCATGCTGCACTCTTGCCTTCCATTTACCATCTGGGCAGGCAGGGAGCAGGGCAGAAATGTTGCAGACTGCCAGATTTTTCCACCCAGGGACGATTCCACAGACTGAGACATCTCTGGAAGGGCTAGGGTTGGCTCTGGAGTGCCAGCCTGAGGCCCTCTTCCTGGTTTCCCTAAGACTTCCAGAGCTGCTGTGGCCCCAAACCAAGCCAAACGCCCACGTAGAATAAAGCCAACATTGTCTTACTGAAGTCAGATCCCACCCCAGCACAAAGGAAGCGATTCTCATTCGCCTCACATCTTGGACTAATTATTTTCCTAGAATTGCTTGGTAAACCAGGATGGTTTGGCTCAGCTTAGAGTGAGAGCTAAGCACGTTTCTCTCCCTGGACCCCCAAGGCCCGTGTCCCCCTGGCTGAGCCTCGCTGCTTCAGAACATTCGGCTGATCTTAGCAGAATCTCTGTTTGGAATCAGGTGACTTCTGTTGAAGGTGGGGCTTTGGCTTTCTGGGGGAGGGGACGATACAGTTTCTTATTAAAACTCATCTGGTGCACATTAGAGGCACTAGAAGCAGCTTGCTAGATATGCTACACATGTGATGATTTCTAGGTTTTTGTTCTGTTAGTGCTTGGGACTGAACTCAGATCCTTGCACATGTTAAGCACATGCTCTACCACTGAGTTACATCCCCGTCCTCTCGGGTACTATGCTTGTTTTTGACATGAGGTCTTGTTATGTAGCCTGAGCTGGCCCGGAGTAGTTCACTTTGCAGATCAGATGATCGGGCTACTTCATACTTGATCCTTCCTGCCTTTGCCTCTCAAGTCCCGGGATTACAGGTATGTATGCCCTGTCTCCTCCACTTTCCTATGTGATTGCCCAGGCTGGCCTTGAACCCAGGGATCAAGTGACTCATATGCATCGGTCTCCAGAACAGACAGGATTAGGATGGGCTGCATTGTCAGACTGAATGTGAACATGGATGTCGATTTCAAACATGGCCTAGTCCTGATGAGCTATGTCCTCTTCTGGCCTCTTGCTAGTGGTTGCTCTTGAGGTCTCAATGGAGTCTGTCAGCAATGGAATGTGCAGTCAACTAACTGTGTGACAACTGGGACGTGGGAATGAACAAAAGATCACTAACAAATAATGTTTACAGAACAGGTAGGAAGCCACTGGCATTTTTTAAAAAGTCCCCTACATCTATTGACTAATCCTCACAACTACTTTATGAAGTGGGAACTGTTACCATTAGTGTGTCTTCTTACACATGGGCAAACCCAGGACCCTGTGTCATTCACATAGCAGCGGCAGAGCTGGGGTGTGAACCAGGAAGTTTACATCCATCCAAGGTCCTACTCAGAATAGATTTCACCACCACACAGATTTGTCCTTTAGCCCTGTTTAGTGTTTTCATTTGTGTGTGTGTGTGTGTGTGTGTGTGTGTGTGTGTGTGTGTGTTTGTGTGTGTGTACTAGAGCTTATGGGAGTCAGTTCTCTCAGGTGGGTCCCAGGGATCTAACTTAGGCCATCTTGCTGCCATCTTGCTGCCCCCGCTTCACCCACCCCCTCTGACCAGGAGTCACCACGCAGTCGAGGCTAACGTGGAGCTGACTATGCAGACTAAGCAGGCCTTCATCACCACTCCTGCCTCTACTTCCCCATGGTATGTGCTACCATGTCTGGCTGATTTAGGATGCTTTAGCCAAGGATATTTTGAACTTAGGGTTAAGGCAAACACAAACCCATACAACCATCGTGCTTTTCACTGTCAGCTCAGTATTCAACAAACATTTATTATGCAGTATTTATATTTAAGATCAGCTTTTAGGAGTCTAGTCATGGTAGCACACATCTGTAATTCCAGCAGTTGAAAGGCAGAGGTAAGAGAATCATGACTTGATGGCCAGCCTGGGCTACAGAGTAAGTTCAAGATGAGACTATCTCAAAAACAGAAAATAAAACCAAAAGTCAAACAGTACCCAGATCAAAGCATTTTTGACTTGGGATATTTTTAACTAATGATGGTTCTACCAAGATGTGACCCATTTCACGATGAGAGGCATCTGTAATGTGTCTCCCAATCAGGACCACTTTTGAGAGAAGGGAAGTGCTGTTATCAACACAGAGACGGCCGAGTATACAGCGGTACTTCACCCTCACAATGCTAGGGCACTTGGCTAGAGACTCTCTGTCCCAGAGGTCCCTCTGCCTGGCCCACGTTGCCGGTTTTGCAAGGGTGTCTCCTCCCGCCCACCAGCTTGGCTTGTCTCCACTCCCCCTTCCGCAACATGCCCCGTGACATACAGTATTTATGTCATTATACGTTACCCGGCCTGCAGTCTTTTATTGGCGCGGGGGTTGTGGGCTTTTCCCTCTCGAGTACAACCTTCCCAAAGGCTCACTGTTAGCCCCTGCCACCGCTCAGCACAGAAGCTCCATTAGGGACCATCTACTGAGTTCATAACAAAGTCAGGGCACATTTCTTAGTCAGTCTTTGGATCATGTTCTTAGGGGTCCACTCACTCCCGCAATGCTCCTGAAGGTAGAGAGGGACCGCCTTGCCTTTTGTTCCTGAAGGCTTCAGGTAACTTGAATATTAGCACGTTCTTTTTGGATAAGAAACAACTAATCCCCAGATAAAAAGATGGCCGTGCCACGAGAACTTCCTAACCAGGAATAACTTCCTGGAGCCTGAAAGACTGAGGCTAAGGCAGTTCTAGGAAGGTAACTAGAGCACTTTGGGATAAGACAGGGAAAGGGAGAGGTGCGGGGAAGCTGGCATGCATGCACCTTTGGCAGCTGGTCTTGACTCCTGCTGGCATCTTGTGTGGGTGAGGGGGTCTAGGGACCAATGGGAACTGCACGCAGGCTACCACACTTCCATGTGGCAGGGAGGGCCTTTGAAGTCGAGGCCATCAGACCCAGTCTCAGGCTGGCACTTTTCAGCATCGCTGCCTGGAGGCTGGCAACTGGTCCAGCAGGTCAGGGTATCGCTGCTTCCCACACACTGGGTTGTAGCACTGTGACAGCAAGCCTCTTTGGACTCCTCTTGGACAACAGATCATACCTCACCTCCAGAGCCCACGGCTGCCACATACCAGAGACCCACTTTCTTTTTCCACACTTGCATGCGACAGCTGACTAAAGACCACACGTTCTTTTACCACCTAAAAACCGGACAGGCAAGGACTTCTGACCAGTGCAGGCACTCTTTCCTCTTGTGGGCACTCGCCACCGCTCACTGTCCTGTGCCAGCAAGGAGACTCATCAGGATTCCTGAAGACAACTTCATTTATCCCATAGACATCTACTGGCTGGGCAGGGGAGCATGATGGAGTCTTTGGGCTAGACTCTTGAATATTTCTCTTCACATGTAGCTGAGTGAAATCATACACATTTGCTTACTCCATCACCTGCAGTCTGGAGCAGAAAGGTGATGACCCACTTGGGAGGATCACATGTAGAGCTTCTAGGAGCATGTTGAATTTGAGGGAGACAGAGATGAACATGTGCAGGGAGGAATTCCTGATGGGTAGCTAGTGGATCTATGGATAGGGATGGGGTCTTGTGGATGGTGGCCTGTGTTCCAACACAGCCAGAGAATGAGGAAGAAAAGGCACGCTCCTAGCTCCTTTCTACACCCACAGCCCAACTGCAGCCCTGTGAACACTCTGGCATGTGCTTCTGAACCACACACTATATTGCTAGGATCTGGGCACCAACTTATGCCAAGCAAGCCCAAGGCCATGTGCATATAACCTCTGACTTCTCAGCTGCTTGCTAGGTATGTTTGTCATCAGCTCATGTTTTACCAGTGTGGAAGCCAAAGCACACGGTTCAGGTCACAGAGCAGCCAACCATAACTGGACTGGCCGCAGAAAACATAAGTGTGCAGGGTCTTTCATGTTGCCCAGCTCCACACAGGACACGCTGAACCTGTTAGCTGGCAGAGACGTAGGAGATGTAGAGGCTCACCTCCAAGGGCCACATCTCCAGTCCGTCCAGACTCCAGCTTTGTACTTGCAGTATCACCAAGCTCTGAACTTGGCCTCAAACTGGAGGCCAGATACCAGAGTCTCAAAGGATGCACCCCAGGCTCAAGAAGGACTAAAAACCCCATTCCAAAACTGCATATAGTAAACAGGGGAAAGGGAGGGGGCAGGGCAAGCCACAGCCAGCTGAGAGGCTGCTGGTCCGGGTTGTGTGGGAAGGAATAAATCTAAGGAGATGCCTGGCAGGCGAGTGAGGGCAGGCCAGAAACCGGCCCGCTCTGGCTTCTGATCTGCCAAAACTCCGAGCTTGCTCTCATCCCCAGGGTCTGAACCATGTCCAGCTTGGCCTTGGAAGCACCTCAAGAAAGCAGGATCAGTTCCCTTGAGAGCTGGGATTTCCCCACATGGAGGCACTCTCAGAAACCCAGCCATACTACAGACAAAAGAGATTGTTGCCGCTTATGTTAAAAAAGGAAAAAAAATCCTCGAAATGAATGAAATCCTGAGCCGGGCAGTTCCCAGTCTTCAGTTTTTGAAGATTGGCAGTTCCAACAATGGGACAGGAAGTCCCAGGCAACGGGCAGCCCGCAGGGGCACTTGTCAGAGGCCTGGCCAGGATCCTGTCCTGTCCCCATACTCCATTATCTGGCACTGTCACTTTCTTTGTCTGCTCCAAATCCCTGGCTCGCTCCTTCTCGGATGTTGGCAGATGCCCACATTCAGGCTGGCCACCCAGAGCTAGCAAACTCAAGTCTGATGGGAAGCAGTTGAGAGCCAGCCACCCATGTCACAGTGGGTGGGGGAGGAGCTGATGGAGAGGCCAGAGTCTTGCCATCTCAGTCCTGGGAGGGCAATGGATTTACCACCATCCACAGTGAGGAGTCACTGGTTTATCCTAATCAGAATTCCTGGCCTGAGCTCCACTCTTTCTAATTGAGACCTTAGGTATGTATGTCTGGCTCCTCCTCAGGACCTCAGTCTGCTTATCTGTAAATGGGAACAAGAAGAACTTCTTCCAAGAGCTATGGGCAAGGAACTATTAGGAGGCTGTGTAAAGTGCTTCAGAGACTGTCAGGCTTGGTCTTGATGCCGAGACTCTACACAAAATCCCTTAATGTTCTCTAGACATGATGCATCCTGGGCTGCCATTAGAACTGACTGCTGACTCACTATCCCTCTGGAGTGTGGGTAAGAAGAGGGAAGGAGAGGATGGAGTAACATATTCTGCTAAGCTGAATTCTTGCTCCTCACAAAAACAACAATAATCAAATAAGACCACATTGCTCCTAGGTATGAGTGGCAGCAGGTGACTCACAGGTATCACAGTAGTCTAACCGTAGCAAGCAGGAGGCCAGGAACATAACACACCATGGCTCTTGGAAAGTAACTGACCGTTTGCTTGGTTAGAGTACTCTAGGCTGTAGAGTACTTTGAATCCTTGGGTTGCAGTTTGTAATACATCTAAAGCTCTAAAACATACAGACACTTCAGTTCCAAACAATTCTCATCTAAGTCCTTTGGGACATCTGGTCTATCTCATCTTCTTTGTCCCTCATCAGGTTCTTTCCTACTGTTGGTGTTGAGTTACAAGAAAGTAAAGACAGGGACTGAAGAGCAAGGTATACAAACAAAGGAGAGAAAACATATACTTGGACTTTTAAGCTCACCAATGTTTTGGGTTTATCTGAATTAAATATGATTTAGCTGTTTTAGTCCTTCCATAAGTTTATGATAATAACATTTGTACAGATTTTAGCAACTGCCACACATGGGGAGCTTATTCTGTGGCAAGCTCTCCATGTATTACCTTATTTGATCCCTACAAACTCTGTTGGAAGTAGGTCGCCATTTCGATTTCAAGTCAGGGAAAGGTTGGTGTGGGATAGCAAATCACTTGCTTGCGGTCACATAACTGGTGAACGGTAAAGCAGAAGCCCCTTTGCCCTAACTTCCCAGGCCTCAGCCATGAGGTGCTACTGACTATTTTGCTAAATGAAGACAATATTTAACTGCCTGCTGTGTTTCAAGGACTGTTCTAGGTGCTAAGGACACCTAAGAAACAAGGAAGACTCATAGTGCTTACATTTTCAAGGAGTGAGAGAGGTCCAGACAAGTAGATTAACACCTAAACAAGGTCGTTTCAAACAGAGAAAAGAGGGAGAGGTGACAAGGCGCGGCTTGGGTGGGAGAGACAGCTCTCTGTGTGCTCTGAAAACTGTACACCAGTCCTTTTGGAGGTTACTGGAAATGCCAAATGGGGGAACATGGAAGCAATACTTAATTCACTCAATAGCTATTATTTCATTTACTTCCATTTTGGGTAAACAGATGGAAATTTAATGCACAAAAAAGCGGGGAGAGTCAGGAAGAAAAGAGCTTAACATTGCAAATCTTCTTGAAGTGCTATTTAAGGGAATCACAAGTCAGGAGCATGAAGCTACCATCGCCATCATCTCTATTATTTGGTAAGAAAACACTTTCGCAAGCTGAGCAAAAGATTAACGAGCCACTTAGACTCAACACTCTGAACATCAATCGGTGGGTGCTTCTGATGTATTTAGAGGGTTTGTCTGAATATCACCCTTCTGCATCTGGAACAGAACAAAGGAAATAGATGACTGTCCTCCCTGTGGGGCTCACTGGTGTAAAGGTCATGTCCCCAGAACTTGGGGAGCCACCTAAAGAAGCAGGCCTGAAGTTCCATTTTACCAGGAACAGTCTCACAGAACCAGAGGAAGAAGGGCTGAACCAGACTCTCAGAAGACACCTCTGAGGATGTGCTCTCCAATGGCAAACTACTGACCCACAGCCTGACATTGAAGCATTTGCTAAACAGCAATTGGTAATGACTGGAAGGGTGGGAGTGGAGATCTACCTAAGCTTTGTGTTTGTAAAGTGTGAATTCACTTTTGTCATGATATATGTACCTGGAAATACCAGAAGCTCTGTGACTTTTGTTGCCCAAGCCATGCCACCCACCTACTTGATTTTTCTGTGGTTGTCTTTTGAGGCCTAGGTAAAGTCCCAGGTCCAATCTTCCACCACCCTTCAACAATTTTAGCTTTAGACTCTCCTGAATGTGATAATGAAGACATCAGACACACTGCATTCCGGACACTGTTCTAGGTGCTTTATACATACATATATACACACACACACACACACACACATCCATACATATTAATCCTAGAGCATCCTGAGGTTGCCACTACTGTTGCTATGCTTGGCAGCAATGAGGCACAAAGCTGAAGTGACAGGCATGAGGCCATCTGGTTGGGGGATTTGAAGTGAGGCAGGCTCTGAGCCAGAGGGCCAGCCTAACACACTGCACAAGACTGAGCTTCCTCTCACACTGTCTGATGGCTGAAGGTTCTGAAATGCGGCACGGGTGAGCTCAAAAGGTCTGTCTCTGAACCCAAGTTTATTCTTTGGATAGCGCTAGAGCAGCTGAACGAAGACTCGATGACACCAGGCCTTGCAAGGTTCCATCCCAGTTCAGACACTCCTGGTGTAGGTCTGAGACACTGGCAGGCTCCGACCCTCTGGAGCGGATCTACTTTACAAAGAGGTACCCTGTGAGTTGGGGGAAGGAGCAAAGGACCTGGAGCCAGAGCCCAAGGCTTGAGCAAATGGACTGGAAGTCACCCATTATAACCAAACTCCTTTCTCCCTGGCCTTGCTTTTTCAGGGTCCTGGGATCTGATGCACAGGACTGGTCATCCCACCCCAATCTGACCCCTCTGACTCTGTAGCTCTGTGTCTTCTTCCATTCTTTATGCCTGATGACATCTTCCAGCAATGTGCTGGCAAGAGACCTGCTCCCTTGCCTCCCCTGAATGTCTACACAGTCATCCTTCTCCTCATTCCTCAGGACAGTTACAGTCTGGGCTGCCACTCCAGCTGGCCAACCCTCTGCCTCCAGGCACTCCCACCATCAAGGACCACACTGGGCAGATGGCTGCCCAGCCTCCTCCAGGCCTGGGGGGGGGCGGGGGGAGGCCCCACTCCTGGAGCCCTGACAGGAGCTTCTTTCACTTTCTAAGCTTAATCTCGGCAGTGACACACCCCGCAGGGCAGCAGCTGTGACTAATCCTGTGTTCTAGGCCCTGCCTTATGTCTGGCTGGTGCTGTGACAGGGAGCTGCCAGCGAGCAAGGCATCCTGGGAGGGCACAGGGGTGGAAAAGCTCTCAAGGGTAACAAGTGGGGTCCTGGTAGAGGAGAGGCAGGCAGGCGAGGCTCGAGAGGCCTGGAGGAGGTAGACCTGAAAGTCGGGGCCCACGCGTGATGTCAGAGTTTTAGGGCCAGGGAGAAGAGCTATATCCAGAACTGTGGAAAGCCAGGCCTGGGGCTCAGAAATGGAGTTTGAATTCTCATCTAGTCATTCACCACTCAGGCCCATGTCTGATACATCCTCCTCCTGATAAACTACGGACATAAGAAATAAAATGTTCCTTAAAAGGAAGATCACATCTCACCGTGTGTGTGTGTGTGTGTGTGTGTGTGTGTGTGTGTGTGTGTTCCACCCAGTGTAGAGTTGTGTGCCCCCACCCCCATCAGGCAGGCTAAGTGGATGGAACTCAGGCCTCTGCCCTACAGTGTGTACACTACTCCTGGATGCTGCCTGAATCCCAGCATGAGAATGTCTTCAAACTCTTTTCAGTGGTACCCTGCCCTAAGTTCCTACTGTTTGTGGGACTCCCTTCCCAAGCACAGAGCACCTGGGGCTGGGGGAAGGTTGCCTTGCAGAGAGATACAGGGGCCCCACTGCACAGTACAGGCTTAGCAGGGAATACCACATTGTGCTCCACACAAAAGGGACAATCAGCACGCTGCTGCCCTTTATCTGCAGGGCTGTGGTCACTCAAGACTCTCACTAGAAGGAATCATGGTATATATTTTATGAACAAAAATATGGAAGAGTGTAATAGCCATAGCACCGAACCAGGCCACCAAAATGAACCCCTTAGGTATAGGGTAGTGAATGGGGTCACTTCATCCCAGAGAGACCCAGACAGTCATCAGTCTTCACAGAAGGCCTTCAGGGGACGTTCACGGCCACACCTGGAATCGCAGTCTGTTCAGTTTGGGTTGTGCGCTTCTGAGTGAAGCAGAAGGCAGGCCCTCACAGAAGGAAACAGAGTCAGGGGAAGATTCACAAAAGCAAAGCGCTAGAACCCTGACGAACTCTAGTTACCACAGGAGGGCGAATTCTCCTCAGTGCTTTGGTGGGAATGTTGGGTTAGTAGAGCTCCGTGGGGCTCTGAGGCACACCCCAGCTCTCCCAGACCTCTAGGGTCTGTCCTGTCCAAAAAAGTCTGAAGCACACACAGCACAACCTGCATTAGCAGAGAGGCCAGGCCACAGAAGGCTGCTTATCTGGGTATCTTCCGGGTATCTGCCCGTCAGTATTAAGATTTGAAAGTTTTAGATTTCACTGGCCCCACAGTGGTGGTTCCAATTTCCTACCAATCTAATACTTGTCTGAAATGATTCATGGAAAAATACCTTCACGACCAGTAGACTTGGGCTGCAGAGTGTGGTTTCTAGATAATTGGTATCTAAACACATACACGTGTGTACACTACGATTCAGATCAGTGGCTACCACCACATGCAGATAATGGACTCCTGCCATAGAGAAGTCGGATGCTCCTGTTAGGAGCATGGGGGTGTGGGGAGACACTGCAAACCCCCTAGGGGCACAGCCAGATGCTGCTGCCACAAAAATGCTGGGGTTAGGGTGGGGGCGCAGCCGGAGGGCCCAGCAGCCCAGCCCGGCCCAGGGCAACAGGCCGAGTTCACCTTCTCCAGCCTGGTTTTGCCTCTGAGAACCTTACCAAACGGCAAGGAAGTCTCCTCCTCTTCTCTCTCCCCTGCGGTCTGCCTAGCCCTTATTCCTTCCCGGCCAACTTTTGCAACCACAACACTTTCTCCACAAAATGGAAGCAGCTGGGGTGCAGGGCCTGAGCTCTGGCTCCGCCTCCCACTGCATGGGCCTGACTTTCAGCATGCTGCCTCGGGTTTTCGGTCAGGCCCAGATGGGCCTCCCTCAGCCTTCCAGAGAAATAAAATGCTGCTGACATCATAACGGTATCAGTAATAGTAACAATGATAGCAGCATTTACGGCTGTCGCTACTCCTGTGTCTGTGCCAGGCCACTATCATTTTATGTTACTTCCAGTTACAGGCTCTATGGTGCAGTGGTTATGAGCATGGCCCTGAGTAGTTATTGAGTCTCTCTGTGCCTCCATGTACTCGTGTATAAAATGAGTACCTCCTTCCTGGTAGATGTAAAAGATATGAACACACACCCATAAAGTGCTCAGTCTTGTGTCTGTTAAGTAGTAAATGCTCACTGAGCACGGGCTGCCTTCCCGGAATCTCTTCACAGTCCTCTCTACCACTGCCCTGTTTACAGCTGAGGAAATGAAGCAATGTGAGGTTTAGAACCTTGCACAAAGGTCTCTAGGTTCACAAATGTCTGTGTTGTTATTTGTACCCAGGCCACCTGGTCCACAGCACTGCCTGCTCTGCTCCACACATTGCTCTGTGTCCACAGGCATACTAATGCTTCCTAGAAGCTGTGCGTAACTCACCAGGGTATGGAAATACACCTTAGTGTGTGTGCTGTGTGACCGCAGAGGCCCTGGAGAAGGGCCCTTGCTGTGGAGCAGGCTGATGCCACCTGAAGACAACAGAGGCAGCTGGGGAAGGCCTCAGGCCACCTTCCTTCTGGTGGGTGAAGCCCTTGGGGCCCTTCCCCTGTACTGGGCCCTCTTGGGTAGCAGTAAGTACAAGCAGGGTTTCCTAAGCCAAGTGAGGGTTTTTCCCACATAGGAGAACACAAGTTCAAGCCCACAGAGAAGGTATATGCAGCATATATAGTTAGTTGGAATATATATGTGTGTATATATATGTAAGTATATATCTCAAATATATATACACACACACACATATATATATGTAATATATAAACTACACACACACACACACACACACACACACACACACACACACACACATTTGTTTTGTTTTAGGGGACGGCAGGTCTCTCTATAGAGTCATGGCTGTCCTAGAACTCACTATGTATACCAGGAGAATGGCCTTGAACTCACAGAGATCCACCTGCCTTTGTCTCTTGAGTGCTGGGATTAAACATATGCCACCATCATGCCGAGATTATTTGGGACATACTTTTTAAAAGATGTATTTATTAAAACTTTTAGGCTTTTTTTTTTATTATCTTAAGTGCTTTGCCTACATGTATGTATGTGTGCCACATGCATGTACGTGTGCCACACGCATGCCTGGTGCTGGCAGAGGTCAGAAGAAGCCATCAGATCCCCTGAGACTGGAGTTATGGATGGTTGTGAGTTGTTATGTGGGTGGGAATCAAACCCAGATCCCCTGGAAGAGCAAGCAATACTCTTAACCTCCAAGCCATCTCTCCAGTTCTGGCTCATTGTTTAAAAAAAAAAAAAAAATCCTTTAGACAGAAAGTTTCAAAAAAGTAGGCTTCCGAGAACCTACAACTGGAGTCCTGTCCTCAGGTTTACATGGCAACTCAGGCGTCCCCCACTCAAGCCCTCATTGGGTCACCCTTGGAAGTCCACAACCTGTAGATGTGTTCAGCTTAGAAAGGGCTGGGGCCCTAGAGACAACAAAACCTGCCATGGCCCCTAAGAAACAAGCTGCTGGGGCCAAACATGGCCAAGATCCCCTAGAACAGTGGCACTGTCATCAAAAGTGGTGACAGCTACCACTGACAGAAGGCCAGATACCATTGTCCTCCCGGTTTTTTCGCAAAGTGCCTGCTCACTCAGCCCTCCTGCTACCTTTCCAGATCAGCAAGGCTGTCTCATTTTGTAGAGGAAGCTGAGTTTCACAGAGCCTAGCTAGTGTATGCTGTGCTAACCAACTCCCATTGAGGAGGCTAAAGCCCACTTCCTAGCCTCGATGACCCCATAATGCATCTGCCCTGGGGCAAGAAGTGTCACATTATACACGGGCCTTCATCTGTCTGAGCACACAGGCCACCCCTCACACTTGTTGGCCAGCCCCAGGCTTCTTGCCTGGTCAGTAGGTCAGTGTGCATTTGTGAGCATTTCCCACCTGGTGCTTAGGCAAGAGTGATACCTACCGTTCATTGTTCAGGGTCATTCTTGGGGGGTCCAGGTTGGGGTTCTCCATGGACTCCATCTGTGGACACCTCAGGAAGTAGTAGAGTGTGTGAAGAGCATCAGGGGACCATGTGATGGGCTGCGGTGGCTGGCGGGCCTGGCGAGCAGGGCTGGTGCCTGGGCACAGGGGGTGGCGCCCCTGCATGTGGTGCATGGCTCGAGAGACCAGGTCACCTGGACAGGGAGGGAGGAAAAGGACAGTCTGAGTTCCCAGCCACATTCTCTTAGGGTAGCAGCTCCCTTCACGTAGTATAATTACTGTTTACCCCAGAGTCAACAGGCTGAGGAGGCGGCTGTCACCTAGATGCACAATAGCAATTTGGTTTCTCTTTCATTTCCAGTCTTGCCTTAACAGCTGAATTACAAACACTTGGCAGAGCCCTCTCCTCCAGAACTTATGCTAATGTGGTTTCCTTTTCAACATCTCCACTCTCTCCACCGCCCCAGGGGCCTCCCCTCAGTTCTCTGACCATGGGAACCAGCGAAGCACAGGCTCTGTGGAGTCTTCCCTCCGCTGTCATGTGCAAAAACCCTGGGACTCTGGATGATAATGACTACCATCATCCATTGAACATCAACTATGCACAGAGGATGCAATTCCTTAGAAATAAAGTCAACTTAATCCTTACAGTGCTAAGGATCAAGTATATGGCCACGTTTAAATGAAGGGCCCGAGACTTATCTGCTGAACATATCCTAATCCCATGTGTTCTAGAGTACGTATGCTGTGTCAACTAGCTGATTCCAAAACCCATGAACTTGACTGTGCTATGGCTGTACCCTGCCCTACTGGAATCTGTGGGGTCATAGGTCCCCATATCCTGTGTTGTGTTTCTGTCTTAGTCTTTTCAACATCCCACCAGCCCTTGACAGGAAATGTCCCATCATTGTGTGAGGCCACAATGCTGAGAAAGGATGGTCTGAAACAACCCCAAGCACCTGCAGGCACCTCTGTTCTGGGACAAGTGGCGCCTTTGTCTTCTCCAGGCCTGAGAACTCAGGGGGTCTCTCCTGTGGGTCAGCCTCCCAGAACTCAGAGTAGTCCCTCACAGATGGCCCTTTCCACAGGAAGCCTTAGGAACCCAGCTAACTCTAGAGTAGCAGCGACAATCAGGTTCTAACTGGGCTTTTAAAGTAACTTTAAGTCAGCAGAACCAATGCAATGTATCTGGTCAGCCTCCATCTCTCAGTTTATGGGTCTCTGGTTCTGCATTTCTCTGTGTTCCCAGAGCACTGCAGGGTCTCCCATACACAAGGTGTTCAGAAATGCCTGATGAACAAATGAAAAAGTAGTCTTGTGCATGAATTTCGTTTTCAAATACTACAACAGGTAAGGCTTGACTTAGGCATACTAGCTGCCAAATTCTCCCACTACAGCCACAGTGATGGTGACTAGATTCAAGCAGGGATAAATGAACAGAACTGGAACACCCCACCCAAAAAGAGTCCTCCATGTACTATCCCCAACAAGGTGGATGCAAGACACAAAGAATACCTCCTGATTCATTTCATTCCTCAAATTACAGTTAGCTGCCTGGGGACTCTCAATCCCAGGGCCAAAAGGCTGGTGACAATAGGACTGTGGACTACCTTGGTCCAGGGCAGGATTTGACACCTTTAATTTGTAAAAATCCTTTGGTGATTCTAACAATTTAGTCAGGTTTAAAAATCATCACCAAGAAACCTGATCAGAGCCCACACTCCAGAGTCCAATGCTTGTGGCTTCAGACTGAAGGTCAACCTCTTCTAGTCTGTGTATCCTAAGTAATGATCAGAGCCTCAGCTTCCTCATCTGTGAAATGGAGATGCTAGCACATAATCAGTTTTGAGGAGTCAAAGGAATAATACACGGGAAGCACTTAACCTTTTTGGAATTAAGTACCCATTTATTAAAGTTGAGGATAAGAGCAGCATCATTGACATCCTGTTATGACCATTTCTCCGTCTTTCCTGAGCCTCCTGAGGTCCTCACAGAACCACTGCTTACACACACACACACACACACACACACACACACACACACACACACACACACACACACATACACACTGCCCCATATTTCCCAAGAGCGGAGGAATCTGGTCCTGCAATGCCAGATCCCAGCCCTGCCTTGGGGCTCCTGGGTGGCAGAAACCAGCATCAAAAGCAGCAGGAGGCTGCGCCTCCAGCAGCCGGTACCAGCTAAGTTGGTGGCAGAAAGCCGAAACCTGGCTCCGTTTTCTCTAGGTCTAAATGTCCTAACAGTTGGTGAACCACAGGATGACGAGGAAGAGAAATCAGTGTCTGAGATAGCATCAACGAGATGTTGTGTTGAAATACCATTCCAAAGGCTGGACAAGGGAAAAGTCATTAGCATTAATTATTTTTATTGTTGTTTTATTGTTATTGGTGGAGCACCCTTTGGCAGCACATTTCCAGCCAGAACACAGGCAGGAGACTCAAGGCAGCAAGGGAAGCTACTTCTGGAGTTTCCTTTCAGAGAAAACAGGACCCAGGGACTCAGAGGTTCAGAAAAACCATGAAGACGGAGAGGTAGCCGGCTTCCTCAATTTAAGTCCTTGCCAAAGGCAGCTTTTCTCCAGGCCAAGGGACAGACGCCTGCAGACAACTCAGACAGGACTTGTGGGAAAGCTTGGGCTGTTCCACAACCCAGCAATAGCCAAAGCCACAGCTCGCCTAGGAGCCTCTCCCTGGGTGACTTTTAACTCCTGTCATTTTCTATTTTTTAAGCTTTATGATAGACAAAAACCATAGGCAAAAATCTCATCTAATCTTTAGAGCCACCTTGGAAGGGGGTATTTATTTCCAACGTAGAAAAAGAGGAACTAAGCTCCCAGGAGTTCAAGGGTGGGTCGCAGCTGCAAACTAGGATGGACGTTACCGAGGCCTGTAGCTGGGGCCTCACCTCCCCCACCAGCTCTGGACTGTTGCATCCATACCACACCAAGTGTGGCCTGTGAGCTAGGACAGGCCACTCACTGGTACTGGCTATAAACCTGTTAATAGCTCACAGGTTAACTGGAGAAACGGAGAGTGAATTTTTAAAAAGATACCCATAGGGCCTGGGGATGTAGCTCATTTGGTAAAATGCCTATCTAGCATGCATAAAACCTGGGGTTTGCTCTTCAGTATGGAATAAACCTAGGTATGATAGTACATGCCTATAATCCCATGTAGGAGACAGAGGTAGAAGGATCAGAAGTTCAAGTTCATCAACTATACCAGAGTGTGAAGCCAGCCTGGGCTACACAAGACCTTTTCTCAGGAAAGAAGAAAAGAAAGAAGGGGGAAAAAAAGACATCCATAGCAATTTGATGTAATTTTGTGTTTATCTAAGAATAAATTTTAAAAATCCGGCTTTCATTTTACATGTCTTATTTTACATGTCTTATTTTATTTTTCTAGATACCCATTTTTAGTGTATTTTGCAAAGTTTCCATGTGTAACTGAGTGCAGAGATATCTGTGGTCCCTTGGCACAGCTTGTCCATGAAGCCTTGAGGTAGCTGGGCTGGGCTCTTGCACAGGTGGACGCTTGGTGCTTTTGGAACGTCCCTGTATTGTACTTGAGAATCAACTGATCCCAAGCTCAGTGAAACCTTGGTCTCATGCCCAGAAACACCCACCAGGCATGGGAAAACAAGCCCTCACCCCTCACTAACCATGAAAGACTTGATTAGGGGTGCTAGGTTTCACGCTGGTCGGTCCAACCCTCATTATGAGCCATCAAATAAAAACAGCAGGCGAGAGTCTGGAACACAGCACTGTCTTCAAAATAAGTCCTCAAACATCTGGCCACCCTTAAAAGAACTGCTTTGCTTTCTGCCCATTCCTTCTCTTTAAAATTTTCATGGGTTCAGAGGGACAGAGAAAAACCTAAGGACCAGAGCTCTCCATATGGCTAGACCTGTTAGAAAAAAATGAATCTTCCTAACTTAGCAGGCAGGCTGCTCCTTGCTGGGCGCAGAGAGTTAATGCATGGAAACTCTAGGGTGAAAGTCCATAGTGCTCAGTGCCAAGTATCACTAGCCTCATTAAGGTCTTTAGTCTCTGAAACAAAAATTAAAATATCTGCCTCCACCTTGGTCCCCTCCCCTGCAGAGTAGGTTAGCAAAACCTTTGGTTTCAGAGGGAGGGACCGGGCAATGTGGCGTGTGACACAGCCTGTTCTTCTGTCTCTCAGAAGATGCACTGGAGATGTCTTTTCTCAGTGTCCTAAGGAGTGGCCAGGCCAGGCCAGGCGAGACCAAGCCCAGGAGAGTTTCAGGAGCCCAACTGGGTGGGACAGACCTCACCCCTTCTAATTGAATGTGGATTCTCACTCATGTCCTCACACACACATCACCAGGAGCTGTGTTGGGGAAAGTTCTGTGCACTGGGGAAAAGCAGTAGGTAAAAGTGAAGAAGCCCCGTCCTTGTGACACTAAACTCTAGTTGGAATGGAAAACTCCGCTATTTGTGGGTAAATATCTAAGCTTCAAGTGGTGGCTAGTGCTTTGAATAAAACGGAAGCCACAGATGAGACCTGGAGGAAGGACGTGGGGGCTTCAGGGGGCCAATCTGACTTAGAACCCAGCCACTGAGTCCTTTTGGACTCCTCCCCCAGGCCCCACACTTACTCAGCTCTGAGATGCTGCCCACACACGTGGCCAGGAGAGACTGCTCCAGTGTCCGCAGCTCCAGCTGGGCATAGGCATCTGCTCGCTCATCGTGGCCCAGGGAGCCGCTGTTGTAGGGGCTGAAGTAGGCAGGCAGGGAGAGGACACCTGTGGGGGAAAGAAGATGCAGAGGTCACACCGGGAGCAAAGGGAACTCTGCAGACCGTACCACAGCTACCGTGTCCCACTCCTCTGTCCTGACAGAACAGAGTCCGAGGACAACCCCCGCCCCCAGCCTTGGGAATGTGGGTCTTTCCTCTGCCTAGTGCACCAGGGGTCGGAATGAGAGAGGAGTGGACCTCTTCCCCTGGGGTTTTACTCATACAGAGATAGAATTTGGAATTTCCAAGGAACTAGGCTATAGGCTCAGGGGCCCTTCATTGAATATTTAAAACAAGCTTGATTGGGTCAGAGTGCTCCTTTCAGGTTCTGGGATGGCATAAAAACCTGGATTTGCATTTTAGGCGTGGTCAGTTCTGATGATCACAGTCCTGTTCCTTCAAAGGCCAGCTGCCTGCAGCGTGCTCTCACTTTTCTCCTCAGCACATTTCTCCTTTAAGCCCAGAAGGCCAGGAGTCACCACCGGAGAGGGATACCGCCCTCTCTACTATGTGAAGGGGACTGTCCCAGCCCCTGGCCAAGTCCAATTAGTGTTTCTCATTAGCACTTCAACAACAGGGAAGAGAGATTCAGAATCTATCCCAGGGGATGCCAGCTTGTAAATCTCTCCAGCTCACTGTGTGGCTTCTTAGCATGCACCAGAAATGTAGAACCTGTAGCACGGAGATGCTCCCTGCACTTAGAGCCCAGGGCAGGAATTCCCAAATCCTGGGAGCCACTGCTTCTCTGATGGACTATTCACACTTCTGCCTAGTATTTGCTTATGTATTGCTTAAAAAAAAAAATAAGCAAAACTTAGAAATCTAACCTGTTACTTTGGGGGTGAAATCTAAAATTTCTTGAGAAAACTAGAAAGTCCTTAGAATGCGGGCAAGGCTGAGTTCGAGTCCCCTGTGGCATGCAGGGCTGTGACAAGGACATGCAGCAGCGCGGAGTGGTTAGGCTGGGCCTCTGCAGTTCCTAAACACGGTGCTGATATGTGATTAGCCATGTGATTAGCAGGCTACCTAGAGACAACTAACTAACTAACTAACTAACTAACTAACTAACTAACTAACTAACATTCACAGGTAGGGTTCAGATCCAGGTGAGATGGTCCCAGAATGTGTACACTTGACCCCCTAGGCGTCCAGAATCAATGAACACACCACCAAGGCTCACGCTGCCCGTTCAGTGGCTCATGTGTGTGAGAACACAGCTGTGTAATGCTAGGTCCTTTCTCTTATGCATGTCCCCCCCAGCCTGTCTTCCCCCACTGCCTACCCCCGAGCCTGGGACATTTCTCTCTTGTGGGACAAAGGCACACGGGCAGTCTTCCTCTGGCCTGGACCCTCCCTGGCTGTGTCTCTCTGGATCATCCTGCAGGTGCAGTGACAGTTCTGTCTATCCATCCTCCTTGGTACCAGGGTGGCTGAGGCTAGCCCCTCTCCGCCTCCCCTTACCCCCATCACAGCTAGTATTGGCTCCACAAGGCCCGAACCAAAGCACTTCCTCAAATACTTATTTCCATGGGAGGAGAAAGAGCATGGGGCTGGGTCCCTCTTAAACTCCTGTTCCCCAAAGCAGACATTCTAACAGCTGAGTCAAACACACCAGGAGGAGTTGGCTCTGGGCATTACAATGAGTTAAACAAAGGAGGAGAAAGCCATTCAAGTGTGAGCCACAGCCCCAACAGCCGGGGTGGGGGTGGGGTTCCTGGGGCAGCCCTGGTGCAGCCCAGCACCTCCTCCTTTCTCCCTTTTCATTGACAGAAACAACACTCGGGACATGTGGATCCCATTTGCGGTGCTTAAGGCAAGGGCATAGGAAATTCAGCTGACTTGTCAGAGGATTCCCAGGGAGAACTGGTATGTCACTAGATCTGGTGACAGGAGCAGGCAAAGCCGTTAGGAATTTCCTATTTTGTCACTTGTCAGCCATCCAAAGGGGCTTTCACTTAATGCTGTGGTAGAAATAATTATGAACCTGTTATTAATGATAATCAGAATCACAGCTTTTTAAGACCGTTCCCTATCCATTTTATAACTTCTTCTTCTGGCAGGGAAAACAATGCAGTCAGGACTAAAGCTGACTTGAGAATGTTTTTGTTGTACGGAGAACGCATGTGCAGGGTATATGCTTGTGTGGTGCATGTATACATGTACAAGGACACAGGTCCGAGTGTCCTTGCACACTCGGGGGTCAGAGGAAGCCATCCAAGTGCCCTGTTCTGTCACTCTCTACACTATTCCTGAGACGTGGTTTCTCACCTAACCTGGAGTTACTCTGGTAACGGGAGAGTCCCAGGGACGCTCCTGGGTGACAGGGACATTTGCAGCCACATCCAGTTTAATAAGGTTCTAAGGTTTCAAACACAGGTCCCCGTGCTTGTTCAGCAAGGACTCCGACCCACGGAGCCACCTCTCCAGCTCCCACCACAGCTGACTTACTGAGTTCTCGGGTCAGGCCCCCTGAGAGCAGCTCACACTCGTTGGTCCACTTAGTCCCCCAGACTCCGTGAGCTGCTGTGCTCACCCTTCTTACAGGTGGCAAGATACAGGCAGGACAACGGTTATGGAGGTCACCAGAAACTGAAAATGGGGCTACTAGAACTGGAAACTCATCACTGAAGAGATTCTTGGCTGCTGAAATGAAAGAGCGTTTTCATTTTGGTCACCTCCATTTATACCGTGGTTCTCAACCTTCCTAATGCTGTGACACTTTAATATAATTCCTTATTATTATTATGGGGGGGGGGCGTTCAAGACAGGGTTTCTCTGTGTAACAGCCCTGGTTGTCCTGGAACTCACTCTGTAACCCAGGCTGGCCTCAAACTCACAGAGATCTGCCTGCCTCCTGAGTGCTGGGATTAAAGGTGTGCCACCACTACCGGGCCACAAAATTATTTTTGTTGCTACTTCATAATTTTGCTGCTGGTAGGAATTATAGTGTAAATAATTGTGTTTTCTGATGCTCTTAGGTGAACCCTGTGAAAGGGTCACCACCCACAGGTTGAGAATTGCTGATTTAGGGTCTCTGTGGGTCTGACATTTTATTCTCTCCCCGCCCACCGTGTGTGTGTGTGTGTGTGTGTGTGTGTGTGTGTGTGTGTGTGCACAGCATGTGTGTGGCGGTCAGAGAACAACCTTGGATATCAGTTCTCAAGCTCTTCCACCCCTGTCGTCTAAGTCAGGGTCTCTCTTTGGACTGAACGTGGCCCTGCAGGCCAGGTGGATGGCCCAAGCTCCCAGGGCTCTGCCTGGCTCTGCTTCCTCTCTTGCCATCACAGGGCTCCTAAGCCCACACAGAGCCACGCTCTTCTACCAGCCAGGTTTTCTCATGGCTGCCCGATCCTTGACTCTGGGAACACCTGGTTTCCCAAGGTGGTGGCCTCCTGTTCCTCCTCTACCCTTCCCTCTCTGCAGTACCGCATCCACTCAGATGCTGAACAAGAGACATCTGAGTCATCCTTTTCCATTCTCTCCTCCTCCCGTGCCACCAACTGGCCACCAGACCTTAGTGCTTTTACCACCTCCATATTTCAAAACTGGCCGCTGCCGCTGCTCCTCACCCTGCCTCCCTGTTCTCAGTCTGCAGCTCTCCCACGCCTCCTCGCTGCACGTATGAAGAAATCCGAGTGCCTCTGTCCAGGGAAGACTAGATGGTATCTTTCCTTCCTCCTCTGAGACACAGGGTGAGTAGCAATGCTGCTAGTCAAGTGGCAAAGCTCACAGCATGTCCCCCAGGCCGCCAGCAGTCGGGCAGCCCAGCACACCAGTCTGTTCCTTCTCTAGGCTATGTTCCAGGGCCGTTCCCTCGGCTGACTCCAGGTCATAGAGAGGCGTGGGGACAACCCATTTCTTCCCAGGTGACTCCTCTCCAGTGCCCAGAGAGGGTGGTGCTGAGGTAGGTGGGAGACTCCACCCTGAAGCCTGGGAACCCGCCTTCTCACAAGTGGGCGACACCCAGGCATTAACCCTGGTTTCTGCTTGCAGAGGCGCAGTATCTCCCAGGCACATGCCACACCAGGAGCACAAGGGCAGCACACCATGCTGACAAACCAGAATTTTAGTTCAAATGAAAAGAAGATGGCTTCAACCGCTTCTCTGAAACGCAGGGCCGATCGGAAGACACCGCAAGTCCTCTCTAGTGCTTGAGTGGGCCCTCAAGCCCCTTCACCACATTTCCTGTCCCAGTATTTAACTGCTAAGTGGTCAGCAGCAGCAATAAACGGAACCGGTGATTGCTGATTCCTCTGTTCGTTTCACCGGCATAACAGCACTTGTGTGTGCGTGTGTGCGTGCATGGGCACGTGTGTGTAAATATCCCCCCACCTCCTGCCCTGACGATATTAATGTAAAAATGTCTTTTTTTGTGTGCGGCTGAATGTAGTTGAGCTTTTTCTGATACTGCATCCCAAAGCCAGCCAGGCTGTAACCTAACTGCCCTTCAGACTCAACAACCCACTGCCAGCATTCTCCCTAGCCTTGCCAGTGACTCCCATGGAGTAAGCCGCTTGTAGGCCTGTGGCTGCGGAACCCTTTCCCTCCTCAGTTCAGGGACCCTCACGCATGTGCCAGACAGCAGGGACCACCACCTACCCCACGTCCTTCAAATGAAGATCAGGTGCACAGAGTTTCTCTCTGACTGCTCTTGTGAGGAGACAGGAGGAGCTGGGAGCATGGGTGAGTTCTGTCTATGAGCTTCCGAAAACACAATCTGTACTGCCCCACGAAATGGTTTCCAATAGCCTGCACGGCCCCACTCCCCTCCTCCCTTAAAAAGTGTTTCCAGTCTCTGCTTGGGTTTTTGGCATTGTGGTGGGGGTGGGGTAAGGAGCTGATGTGGTTTTTTTGAGACAGGTTCTCATGTACTCGAGGCTGGCTGCAAACTCCTTATGTGGTTGAAGATGACTTTGAACTCCTGCCTCTACGTCCCAGTGCTGGGATTATAAGCTCATGCCATCATGTTCAGCTTGAGATGAAATTTTATATATAGAACATTTAACATCCTGTTGTTGTATATTAATCATCTTAGGACAAATTATTAAGAAGCAAAGGCAGGGATATTCTTCAAAGGGATTCAAATGGGGCACAAGACAGTGGATCCTAAAAAAATCCTGAAAGTCTAAGCTCAGATGTGAGGGCATGGGTGCTGAGGCAGAGGGAAAAGGAAGAAAACCAGAAGGGTAAGCTGAAACGTGGATTGAATATGCCTGGTAAACTGTCAATCATTCACATAAAACTGACTCATTGAGTAACCAAATGCACAGCTAATTCCTGGGCCAATCTATCACACGGAGATCTGTGACAACCAGGAGTTCAAATGAGGACAAAATTCTGAGACAAGGAAAGAGAAGTGTGTGTGCGCGTGCGCACACACGTGGAACAGGATGTCTAAATGGAGTCTGGGACCCAAAAGCTGACCCTGAGTGAACAACATGGAAGCAGGCCTGTTCTGTACTCTGTGCCAGAAGTGGGCAAACAAGCCTTCAAGCCCTCACAGAGATCTACCAGGAGATGCTACTGCAGTGCCCATTCTTCCGGGGGACATGGGTTTACACGGGCTGGGTCATTTGCCGTGGTGGAAAACGGAAGAGTGGGGTGGGAACGCAGCAGCAGCCACACTGTCTCTCGGACGGGACCGAGGGAAGGTGCACAGGACGGGGACATTCTCCCACCAGCACAGGTTCAGACTCCAAGGGGAGGTGCACAGGACGGGGACACTCTCCCACCAGCACATTGATTTCCCCATCTCTCCCATACTGGAGACTGAACCACCTAAATGACAGGCAAGTGCTCGACCACTGACCTATGGCCCTGGCGCTCATCTGACTTTTGGGGAGAGGGTCTCACTAACTTGCCTAGGCTGGCCTTGAACTTATGATTCTCAGACTGCCTCAGCCTCCAAAGGAACTGGAATTATGGGCTCATGCCACCAGGCATAGCTCATATCCTTTTTAAAAATTTTATTCCATTTATTTATTTTTGTGTGCGTATGAGTATGTGTGTGGAGATGGGGTGGGACTGAATCTACCCCCCCCACACACACACACACATGTGTGCACACAGAGGTCAGAGGACAACTTGTGGGTTCTCTCCTTCTACCACGGACGTCTCAGGGATGGGACTCCAGGCTGTGCAAGCTGTCAGGCTTGGAGGCAAGAGCTTTTATCCACCAAGCCATTTCACTCCTCCCCGATTTCTCTTTTAAGGGCAGGAAATTAAAACCAAATAATAATCACCTTCTGGCTAATACCTCGCTCTAGCTAAATTACCAGAAGGTGCTCTTCCTGTGAGGTTTTTTTGGTGGGGCAGGAGCCCAGCACTAAGCTATAAATAAGAACTTACAGTTACAACAGCCCAAGTGGCCTAGGAGCAAGATCAAAGGCTGGTGAAGTAAGACACAGAGGTATCAGCCACCCCCCAAACCCCTGACCTGTTCTCCTGAGAAAAGGGGTCGCCAAAAGCCAGCCTCCCCCAGCTAGGGGCTGGAGGCCCTGACAGCCTATTTTCTCCTGTGGGACTGGTGATGTGGCTGCTCCTTTCTCCCTCAGCTTCTCAGGGAAGTCCTAGACAGGGCAAGGGTCTGGAGAGGTGGAAAGGGCTAACAGAACACTAGACAACCCGCCCCCCCCACCGCCACACACAGTGCTTGTGACTCAGAGTCCCCTGGGAACATTCTGACACTTCATCCATTCCAGTAGACATCCTTTTGGTCCCAGACGACACACTGGGTGCTCATGAGGAAACCAGCCAGCAGAGACCAGGGCATGCTGCTCAAGTCGTCTAAAGCACAAACTCAGTTCAAATACAACCACTTCACCGATGCTGGCTTCTCTGCATGAGAGTAAGAGGAAGTTGCCTAAGCACGCAGACCGATTCAGAAAATTAAACTGACAGGTGAACTGTGGGAAAAGCAGCAAGAATCACAGCATGGTAGCTGGAGGCAGAAAACCAAGCCGAGAATTAGTGAGCTGCTTCTGTGGGAAAGGCTCTGTGTTACTCTGAATGCTTTTTAAGAGACTCTAGGTGGCCTTGCTCCAAGAGACTGAGTAACACAGCAAGAACCTGAGTGACCCCGGAAGCACAAGGCTTAGAATGGCCTCCTCTTAAAAAGGAACACCCGCCCCATGACCGTGGTACTTTACCACACTCTGTTCTTGACCCACAGAAGGAAAGCACACTAATTTCTGTGAGCTGCTTTTGTAAACAACACATTCAGAAGACACACGCAGGAGTCATCTCTGCGCTTCGGTGGCAGAGGCAGAACGGGGGTTTCGGGCCAGCCTCTGTTTCATGAGTCCAGGTCATGGGGGCAACTTACTGTCTCAAAACAAAAAAATAAGCCAACAAAAATCAAAAGGCACACACAGGGATCTCTGTGAGCTTGAGGTCTACATAGTGAGTTCTAGGCCAGCTAGGGATACCAAGTGAGACCCTGTCTAACACCAAACCAAACCAAAACACCCAAATGTGGTAAGCGAAGTGCTTGAAATATTGTCTAACAAATTTTGGACAACCACACATTTGTTAAAATAGTTATAGGATATAATATATCCTATATTATAGGATATATTAACATATTAATAAGGAGTGTGCATTATATATTATTCTTATGTTGATCAATGATTTTTGTACAACAGGATGAAAATGGAATCTGTCTGAACTGTAGAACCGGATATCATTTGTAACAAGAAATTCAAAGTTGATTCCTTAAGAATTTTTCTGTTTTGTTTTTCAAGACAGGTTTTCTCAGTACAGGCCTGGCTGTCCTGGAACTTGCTCTGTACACCAGTCGGGCCTCGAACTCAGAAATCTACCTGCCTTTGCTCCTGAGTGCTGGGATTAAAGGTGTGTGATACTAATGCTCAGTGATTCCTTAAGATTTTATAACAATAAAGTGTTTACAATCAGGTCTGTTCAAAGACATAAATAATAATTTACACACAGAACAAATGTTTATGTTGTTACCATATTTAAAATTAAAAAAGTTTTAATTATAAGTATGTGTGGGTATGTGCATTTGAGTACGGGTACCCCTGGAGGCCTGAAGAAGGCATTTGATCCCCTGGGTGCTGAGAACTAAACCCAGGTCTTCTGCAAACGCTCTTCAGCACGGAGTCATCTCTCTGGGTCCTATTGTTATATTGCTGACACTTGCTGGACACTGGGGAAATAACAGTTCATAACACAAATTGTGTCCCTACTTTCATGGAGGCGTTATTCTTTAGTGGCCAAGAACTCTACCTGCTTTTCATATTCCTTGAGAACACAGGTTTCAACTCCTCTTTCCACCTTGCTAATTTCAGCAATTCTGGGTAGAAGGATTCTTTTTCTTAGCTTCTTGAAATAGGACTACTTGATATATGCACCGATGACACATTTCCATGAACAGAATGATGGGGGCGCATCTCACTCTATGTGAAAATTTGTACTGAAGGCAAAGATGATTTCTTTCTTAGGAAAGAAGTGAAACCAGCAGCAACCCCCCACCCCCCACACTTTCATAGTGGGCTGTAAAGAGTCCAGAATGGAAGTCATTTCACATTATAGATGGTTCTTCTTGCATAGCAGAATTTTAGAAGTTTCCCCCTGTTATTCAAGGTGTTTTTAGACAAATGCAGGATCAGCACAAGCGCTGCAGGTCTGCAGAGGGGAGAAGCAGTCAAGGGGAAGCATGTGCCTCCCTCTTTGGAAGACCGTCAAGGGAAGGCAGCTGCATGCCACTCAGCTGGAAGGGAGATTCACCTGTATGCCTCATCCTTAGCCTCTGCCTGCTGCTGAGATGCTGCCAACTCCAGGAAGCCCTCCTTAACTACCACACCTGAGTACTTTGGCTCAGAGCTTGTTTCCTACCTGGCCTACTGTGACCCTGAACTGGTGTGTCTTTCACAGCCCTACCGTGGCTGGCCCTCCTCTGTGGCCTGTGCAAGTTGCAGGGCACTGGGATCTGAACACAAGATCTGGAACAATTCTCACACCATACAGCCAGGCCTGAAGCTGGGGCAAAGGATCCTGGCCATGGCCCTACACGGTCTGCAGGCAGACAGACGTCCCACACGCTTGCAGAAAGTCAGTCCTGCACCCTAAGAGGGGAGTGGTGCTGCCAGACCTTAGAGGGAGGTGGGTGAGGCCTCCAGGACCGGCTGGTCCGGGAAAAGAAGGATGAAAGGTGCTGAGCACCGAGAACAAGTACAAATCATTCACTCCTTGGGGAGTGAGAAAGGGCGATTATCACAAGGTCCAGGGCAGACGGCCAAGGTAGTTATTAATAGAACATGAACGCGTTAGTCAGAGATGTCGTGCACTGGAGTCCTGCTTAGAAAACACACCTGCTGCAGGCAGCTTTGCCTCCACTTCCAGAGGAGTTTGATCACTAAACTCCCCGAGAATTTAGAAGCATGAGTCACAGAGGTAAGGGTTCTGAGCCCAGCCTGGCCACTTACTAGCTGTTCAACTCTGAAGTAGTTCCTTCACCTCTCTGAACCTCAATCTGTCCATCAGTACAGGAAGCCTAAGAATAGCTCCCGAGTTATAAGATTCTTGAGGACTGAAAGAGGTTGAATAGCTAAGCACGTAGTGAAAGGTCTAACGCGCAGTGTTTAGTAAGTAGGAATGTTTTTTATGAATGATTTCAATACTTTCAAAGGTCATGAGATTAACACCATTGGGAGGAAGAGCCCAGAGCCACACTATTCTGTTATTTTTTTTAAAGACCACAACAATTTTTATTCATAAATAATCATGTTCTCTGCATCACAATTAGGTCATTGATTCTACATTTGTTCATTTGTGTACTCAAAATTGTTGGTGATCACCTGCCCTGGCAGATACAGTTGTGTTCTGGGAACAGACAGAAAGGTGAAGGCGGCAGGTCCTTTACCCCCATGAGCATGCATCCTAGTGAAGAAGTGCAGACAGTATCCCCGAGAAGTCAGCATGGTGACTACCCAGAGGCCTGCAGTAGAGTCCCCACAGGCAGCAAACAAGCTCTGAGCCAAAGTACTCAGCGTGGTGGTTAAGGAAGGCTTCCTGGAGGTGGCAACATCTCAGCTGCTATGGGGAAGAATCGGATCTTGCTGACCAGTTGGTTGTGGGATCCCTTATCTCTGCCTTCCAAGGCTGAGATTACAGGTGGGGCTGCCATGCTCACCTGGCATTTCCATGAGTTCTGAGGATCTGAACTCTGGTCCTCATGCCTGCATGGCCGATGCCTTCACAGCTGAGCCATCTCCTCTGCCCTCAGTTTCCTTTTTGAGACAGGTTCTAGCTTAAGAATCCCAGGCTGGCCTAGAACTTTCAACCCTTCTTCCTCTTTCTCTCAAGTGCTAGGATTACTGGTGTGTGGTACCACATCTGGCTCATTTCAGTCTCCTCCATGTATTTCATGGATGGCTAGGCCGTCTCTTCTTGGCTATGAATAGTATTTCATCCGACTAGATGTGCCATAATTTGTTTACTCATTCACTCACTTCACTGCTTTCATGTTTCAGCAACTGTGGAGAAAGTGTCTACAAACATCCGTGCGCAGATTTCTGTGTGGGCAGAAGTTTTCCATTTCTTTGGAGAAATACCAAGGAGTGTAATCACTGATCTGTCTGCTGAGCATATATTTAGTTTTGTAAGGAAATTCTCACTGTACCACTGTGCACGCCCACAGCAGCGCATGGAGTTGCTCACAGCATTTGGTGGTGTCAGGACCCTGGATTTCGGCCACTCCAACAGGTGTAAAGCAGGATCTCATTGCTGCCGAGTTGCATTTCTCCACAGCTGATATGCAGCATCTTGGAGTACATTTACTTGCCACCACAGATCTTCGTGGCTAAAGTATCTGATAAAGTCTTTGGTCCACTTTAATTGATTTTTTGGGGGTACTGGAGACTGAACCCAGGGCACATGCCAGGCAACCACTCTACCACTGAGCCACATCCCCAAGTCCTGGCCCATTTAAAAATTAGGCTCATGATTTCTTATTATTGAGTGTGAAGGTTTCTCTCTCTGTTTTAGACAGCAATCTTTTATCTGATATGCCATTTGCAAAATTTTCTCCTTGTTTGTGGTTTTTCATTCTCTTGAAGGCGTAACTTACAGAGTAGTTTTTGTTGTTATTTTGAGACAGGTAAGCTCAGGCTGACCTCAAACTCACCATGTAGCCAAGGCTGGCCTTGAATTCCTGATTCCCCTGCCTCCACTTCTTCTGTTAGGATTCTAGATGTGTGCCACCATGCCTGACAGAAGTTTTGAAAGAAATTGTGTGTGGTGTATGTGTTTGTCTGTGCATGTGTACATGTACAGACCAGAAGTCAGTATCAAGTCTTCATTTTCTCTCTACCTTATTTTATTTTATTTTATTTTGAGACAGGGTCTCTCGGTGGACCAGGAGCTTGCTGGCTAGGCTGGTGGCCAATGACTCCAAGGATCCTCCCGTCTCTGTGTCCTAAGCGCTGGGTTACTACTATGCTGGAGTCTGACTTGTGGGGTCAACTCAGGTCCTCAGGCTTGTACGACAACCACCTCACTGACTCATCCTCTCCCTGGCCCTCACAAGTTTTGAATTTTAATGCATCCAGCTTACTTTTCTTTCACATGGATCCATATCTGAAAACTTACCACCCCAAATCCAAGGTCATCTTGTTTTTTTCCCGTTATTTTCAAGAACTTGTACACTTTTGTATTTCATACGCAGGACTATGATGACTTGCTCCCTCATAGGGATACTTAGGGCTGGAGGTTGGCCTGGGTTCTTCGAGGAGGCCCTGGGGCTTCAGCTGCCCTGGCTCCTAGTCCTGGCCATGCACACAGGCCTGCACTCGAGGAGTCCCATCCTTATGGGAAAGCCAGGACTTGAATGCTCTGCACACACACCCTGCGTGGGAAGGCTCATTCTGGGCAGCCTGGAGGCTGCCCTCTTGGAAGGAAGGACAAGCCTTCCCCGGAGAGAGCCTTTGTCCTGCTGTCCTGACACAGCGGCATTCTGGTCTGCCTACAGAGTGAGAGGGATCATGGGTACTTCAGCTGCAACTTTGGGCTCTGGCCCGAAGCCCCTTGCTGTCAGTTTTACAAGCTCCTATTTGCAGCCTCGCATTAGGCTCATTAAAAAGCTGCTCCCTGTGGGGTCATAAATGCACATGGATGAGCGGAGAGTGAGCTTGTGAGGCTGCCTATGATCTGCCCACCAACACTGAAGAGGACCTAATGGAAACAGTGAATCAGCGCCTCCTGGCTGGAGCAGGGCTGGCATCTTGCCAAAGCAAAGGCGGCCTGCAAGCCCTTCACACAGTTTGCCATGACTTCCCTGCCTTTGAATGGGACAACCCACGGAAGGAACTCAGCTGTATGTGTCTTGCCGAGTGTGGTCCTCCAGGCGACAGGTGCTGTCTTCATCGGGTCAGCTGTACCTGCTGGCAAGTGGCAATCATGATTGATCATGATTGGGCCTGTGGCCTGTTGACACTCCCTCACAGAAGGAGGGAGTGAGGAGACACTGGCCCCTTACCTGAGTGTCTGACCACTCCTCCCAGTCAATTGTATGCAATTCTGCCCTAACTGTGTGACCTCAGGTCTTGGGGAAGGGCTAGAATATATATAGAGAGGCTGGGGAAGACGAAGGGGGGTGGGCCTCCACCTCTGCAGCCACCGGGGAGCCATCATCTATGCTGGGTGAAGGCTTCCCAGCCCAGCTGTTCTGCGGCCACTCACTGTGATGCTTGCAATTTTATGTCCCCCATAGCCTCAGGTATTTGCATAACTGTTCCCCAGCTGGTGGTGTAGATTTAGGAGGTGTGGCCTTGCCAGAGGAAGTATGTCACTGGGGACTGGCTTTGAGTGTTTAAGAGACTTGGGCCATTCTCTCAGCTTGGTTCACTCTCTCAGCTTCCTGCTTGTGGTTTAAGATGTGAGCTATCAGCTCCTTCTCCAGTTCCCATGACTGCCCGCTGCTTCCACCCCACCACGACTCATCCGCATCTCCCTGGAACTGTAGTAAGAAGGAAGGAAAGATATATAGAATAAAGAAAGGTAAAAAACCCAGAGGCAAAACATAAAGAGAAGTGGGATAATTTAAGTTAGAAAAGCTGACTAGAAATAAGCCAAGCTAAGGCCGGGCATTGCTAAGTAAGAATACTTATTCTGTGTACTTATTTGGGAGCTGAGTAGTGGGCCCTCAGAGAAAACAAAAACAAAACCCCACAACTACCGGGCCTTATAAAGAGAGGTAGATATTGTTTACATTTGTTCACATCTACTCAGGGAGGAAGTCTCACAACAGTATGGAATCCTTCTATTCCCTCTAGCTTCCCATTTCTTTGTTTTGTTTCTTTTTAAGTGGAAACTTTTTTTCATTGAGGACACTGGAGAGGGCAAACGGGCTGGGCTGCAGGTAGAGAACCACCTGCAGGCTAAGTCAATGGGCCACATGGGGCAAGGAGATGGAATGTCTCCTTACATTCTGATGATGGATGATGAAGTTTGTTTTTATTCCTGGAGCTCCCAGGAATGTAATCATCGTGCGAAGGAGGGCAGTCCAGATCTGCTGGTGTACAATTCTAGGACAAGAGCATGAGCCTCCTGTGAATGCAGCTTCCAGTCCTGGTCTGCTGCTGGGGCCACAGGGTGCTGGGCTACCTGCAGTTCTGTGGGGCCATTGCAGTCTGGCCTGGCCTGGCCTGGCCTCCACCACAGTTTCCAGGACACTCTGGGGATTTGTAGGGACACAGACCAACCCAAATATGTGTTCATGGGCCATGGCCTCCCACACCTACATGTGAAGCCCTTCAGTTCTGTACGTCACCATGACTGTTACCACAGCTCAGGTACAGCCTGCTTGCACGCTCTCATGCTCTGAGTGCTGCTCTTCTCTTTCCAGGGGTGTTCTCCCGACCTGGGTAACCTTCTGCAACCCTTGCTGGTGCCCCCGTCTGGGGTGACCCCATTACCGGATCTCTGACTAGTCAGCACATCTTCCTAAGACAGAAGAGTGCTGCTGGCCTGCACATCTCACTGTGCACATTTCAGCTCACTGCTACATGGCAGAAGAAAAAATCCGAATTTTTTTTATCTCCTTGACTAAATTCTAAGGAAAATTTCTTTGCACTGTGGCTTCACTGACAAACACACAAACAGGACTCCAGCAAAACCAACAGCCAGGGCTGGAAGGGACCGCAGAAGCCACCGGCCTCTGATCCTGTCCCGGGTGCTTGCTCCTAACCCATCCATCATTGGGACTTGGCTATACTTCACAAGAACTGTCACCCCATTCCTGCCCTGATGTGTGTGCCTCCTCCTTAATTCCACATGTGGCCATGTAAGGGTCCAGCCCTGACCAGAACTCTGTCAAGAGTGCTCAACTTTGGCTCAGACCACCACCAAATTCTCATTTAACATTCCTATCTTTGCTGCCCCGCCCTTCAACCCAGTGCCTCCTCTTCCCAAAGCCTTCCCTTCAGCAGTGGCTTGGGCAGCCCCAGGCTTACAGGGTAGCCTGAGACAAGCAATGCCTTCTCTGAGCCTCAGCTTACTCAGCTGTGAAATGGGAATGACAGCATTATTAGAGAGGACCAACTGAGATAACACCATGTCCACAGATCTCCACCAGCATGCTGTGGCAATCCCCTCACCACACACACACACATACACACACCAAATACACATAGCTGGAAGGAAAAAAAAGAATAGCTGAGATACTTTCAATAGGAAAGTAAACCAGAATAATGGTCTGGGCTTCAGGTAGAATTACAGGGTAAGGGAAGGCTCCAGAAGGCTCCAGACTCTTGGGGGTGACATGACTACTGTGGAGGTGGCCAACAGGGAGGCAGACACTGGAAGACAGAGAGAGACTGCTTCATCAAAGAAGGGAAGCAGCCAGACTTGGCGTTCTGGTCTCCCAGCTCTGATCCTGAGCCGGATGACCCTGTGATCAGAGGGCCGAGGTGTCGGTACACAGCGCCCACATTGTTACGGCTGCTGTGGCTGGCCGCGTATAACAACTCTGCATCCACACGGAGCTGGGCGGCTGCAGGGCCTACCCTCACTCCTTTATGCTTCTGCCTTGAAAACAAACGGGGGAGCAGGCCAGAAAGGTTCTGCTTGAAAAACAAATACCTGTGACACAGGTTTCAGAAGCCGCCACTGTCTGCCTCACTTGTCGTGCCTCAAATGAACCCCGGAATCAGCTCGGAAAGATGCGCCATCACACTCGAGTTCTAGACCCCATCCTCACTCATGGGTGTTGTCCTCTTACAGGGAGGGAGACCAGAACGAGAACCCCCCAACAAATGAGGAAGTGGCTTCCCTAGAGAGCACATGCCGTCTACCATGGAGGAGGACAGGACCTGAGCAACGTGGCCATGGCGAACTGCTAAGCACCCTGGAGGTAGGTAACGGAACCTTCATTTTAACATTAGAGAACCACCACCCAGAGGGCTGAACAACCTGCAGGAGACAACACAGCTTGTACACTGTGTTTGCATTCTCGGCACCCCAAGGACAGAAAAACGGACCCAGTACTCCCAAATCCTACTTGGTCATTGTAAGAAACTGAAGTGTAACTCCGACCAAAAAACCCACTCTTTCAAAGGAACAATTCAGTGACTGACCTTTTTTTTTTTTTTTTTAATAGCCATGGTTGTAATCATAACCATTAGTTTAAAATGTGTTTGCTAAAAGGAACTTGCAATTAATCATAGTAAAGTCCCATTTTCTAACCCCTCCACCCCAGAAACCAAAATCTAATTTTGGACATTTCATATGCACGAAATCACACATGTGGCTTCTCGTGACTGTGTCTTTTTTTTTTGGGGGGGGGTTAAAGAGGAGGGTCTCATTCTGTTGCTCAAGCTGGCTTTGAACTCATGATCCTCCTGCCTTAGCCCCTGAGTGCTGGGCTTACAGATGTATACTAGCATGCTTGGCTACCGTATAGTGTTTTATCTCACTGATTACACAAACGGCATTCTCTTGTATTAAATATCTTTGAGGGTTACTGCCACGTGCCTCGGTGCTGTGTTTTTCCGGATGCTCCACCCTCCTCTCTTCTGAAGCTCACATATGTGCGGGGGGTAGGGGTGGGGGTCAGTGGCAGGGCTCGTGGTTGGAATGTGCTAGAAAGGGAACAGAGTTCTCTGGAGAAGCCCCTAGAGCGCCTCAGTGTGCAACGGCACATGGTTAATACGTGTATACGCACCCTCTGCCTTCACATCCTTGCCACGATCATTTCTGAGAGAGCAGAGCGGGAACGTGGGTGAACCTGGGCCTGCCGTCTACTCCCATACTCACATGTCCATCATCCAACAGAACGGCTTCCATTTTAAAGCTAACGCAGTTACAAACCATGCTAAGGGGTAACATAGACAAGTGAAGAATTTGAAGCCATACCGAGGTTTCAGTACTGGGTAGTCACATTTACCAAGGGAAATGAGACTCCAAATGCCTAAGGTATCATGCAGTGTGTGATAACTACATAATGCCTGGAATACAAGATTAGCTCAAAAAAATGCTAACTCTGGCCCGGGAGTAAACATAGAAGGCTCCTTCCTATAAGTTGGTGATGGGAAGGATGTCACTTCAGCATCCCAAAGTGATGACTGTCCTTCTCTGATATCAGTAGTCATTGACTGCCTTTTCATAGTTGATTTGACAATCAGCTTTTTGGAAAGATTTATTTTACTTGTACGTGTGTATCTATGCCTGAGCATATATAGGTGCACCGAGTATGTACAAGTGTCCATGGAAGTGAAAGGACTTGAGTCCCTGGAGCTGCAGTCACAGGCGGTCGTGAGCTGGCTGATGTGGGTGCAGGAACTGAACCTGGGTCACCTGCAAGAGCAGTGAGCACTCTTAGCCCCCGAGCCATCTCTCCAGCCCACGAGAGTCTCTTTCTCTCTCTCTTACTTCCATCACAAACCTTATTACAGACTTGGCAGTCTTTCTCTAGTTTAAAATCCTCTGCGGCTCAGTAAGGGATTTCCCCCCTTCTGGCTCCTCCCCTTCTGAAGCAGGGGCAGAGGTAGCTTACTTCCCACCCTCCCCAAGGAGGCAAGCACTCAAAGGGAATCAATGAGTCACTCAGATGAGCTTCCGGTGAGATCACACAGAGAAGCTATTTGTGGACACCTTGAGGGAGCCAGCTGACTGCTGACTGACTCAGTGAGGCAGGGTGAGGGAAGGGCTGGCTACTCAAGCAGGAACCTGGGTACAGCAGATGCTGAAAACTGTTAGGGACCCCTCCCTGGCCTTCTGAGAACAGAGGCTGTAACCAGAACCTCAGAGTCTTGGTAAATTACCCAGGACTTCCCCATCTAGAAAGTCCTGGGTGACTTTCACTGATAACAAAAGTAAGCACTGAAGCCATCTGAGACTGGGCAAGGGTGGTGCCTGGGCTGGCCCCGCCCCTTGGAGGAAGGAGGCAATGGCTCTAGGGCTGGCAGTCCAACTTCCTAGGTACCTCAAAGGCCAGCTGCAGCTCTGCCTCTCACTGCACCTGCGCACAGTGCTAAGGAGTATGGACAGGTGGCTATCAGGCAGTGGTGAGCCTCGGGGATGTTCGGGTGACTAATTGCCCAGTGAGATCCTCCCCAGTGCTTCCTGATCTTGCCAGCCTTAGAGGTTCTGGGAATCCTGGTTCTGCTCTGGCTCCACAGAGACACGTGGAGATTTCTGCGTTAATCAGCTTACACGGTCAATGTCTTGTCCCTCCCCTAAACCAAGAGTGCAAGTGACTCATGGCCAGGACTACCTGAACAGAGGCTGTGTAAATACCTTGTGGAGACAGCTGAATGCCACCAGCTAGCTGTCTAACCACTACCCTGAATCTCCAGACCTGTTTCCTCATCTGTAAAGTGGGCGTGGCTTCTCTCCTGTGGCTATGCTCAAATCATATAAAGCGCTAACCCCAATGCCAATACAGAGCAAGAGTTCAATAAAGCAGTACAGAGTAGCCTACCACACCCCAAGTACTTGATGAATTAGCTTTTGTTTGAGGAGTCCCAAAGAAGGGGAAGGAATGGTAGAGATCAAAAGAAACCCACCATCCTAAAAGGATTTGTCTATCAGAGCCATCCAGGCCTAAGACAGATGCCCTTGCTTCTCAGCCACAAAGCAGGGGTCCTGCTGATGTCCCTGCTAGGAGGCAGCTACAGCAATCCATCACTAATTGTCAGCTGGCCACGCTTTTCTTGATCTAGGATGCTGAATCCCTGCTAAAGGGTGTAATTAGCCACAAAATGAACAATCTTTGTGCCCCCAGGTAAGGAGATAAGGCTGGCAAGGCTGAAGAAGCCTGTCCTTCCTGGAAACAGGGCTTCCAGGTAGCAGAGCCCCAAACCCAGAGGGTTGCAGACCGGACAGGGCCCTAAAAGGCTTTCCTGATGCCCAGGTGCAGTGACAGGCTGACTACCAGACTAAGACAGAGGTGGGTAGGGATGGACAGACCTCCCTGTGGGGCTGCTGGGAACAGCTCAGTGAAGGGAAAGAAGAAGCCCATGGGAAGTCCCTGAATATTCTTCCTAGGAGAGGAACATTAAAAATGGACAAAGATAGGCTAGAAAGGGAGGGGCAGGAATAAGAACAGTGATAGAGGGATTTTTTTTTTCTCCTTGAAAGAAGAGGTCATTGGGAACAGTCTATTCATTTGAAAAGCAGAATGTGCATTTTGAAATAGCTGAGAAATATGGAAATTTTCTCCTTCCTTTGCTCTTGCACATATTAAGAGCAATCACATTTGTCTTTCACTGCTGGCCTGTGTGAAGGGCAGGAAACAATTCAATTTAAAGTACCTTAAAATTTATTTTTTAAGTTAGATTATAAAACAATGCGTTTTGTTACAGAGTCTTGTCCTGGCTTCATCTGAGGGGTTCAGAGAGCTTGTTTCAGGGGCTTGAGAAGGTCGAGGTGGCTTCTCTCACAACATTTTAAGCAACAGATTATTGGCAGCTGGCTGCCAGAGAACCCCACCTCTTTGCCCTGTACCCCTCCCCTTAGTTTACTGATTTGACCAGGGAAGCCGCAGGGCTCACGGCCAGGCTAGGATCTCCAGGGAAGGCAGAAGTGATTGAGATGCCGATAAATCAGGCCTTTTGGGCAGCTGGGCAAAGGGAGATAAACAGACCGAGATTGGGGGAGAGGAGGAATAACAGCTCAGCTCACATCAGTTGCAAAGTTCCTCCTTGTGGGACACTTGGCTGGGCCCTAATCATTCTGGAGTCTTTGAAGACAGAGGGGGCCGTAGCTATGTGGAAACTTCAGGGATTCTGACCATTTTCCAAATATTTGGTGGAACTGTTTAAGCAGCTTTTACCTGTAGGAGAAATAATATTCTTTGCTTGGTGATGCTCAAGTTGACGGGGAATTGAATGCAAATATGAATAGTTGGTTATTTGAAATGTCTCAGGAAGTAAGTAAGCTGTTCGGAGATATTTTATGGAGCTGTGATCGAGTATCAGGACTCTGTCCCCTTCTGGACCATGTCAAACCTGTGTTTGTGAGAGATTCTCCACCTATATGGAAACGCATCACCTCTACCAGAGTGCCATGAAGAGACAGATGCCCCGCTAATGGCCGAGGAAGAACCATCCACTGTTAGTGGCCTTCTAAGGCTCACCATGACTGGACCTCACTATGATCCCTAATGTCTTGCTGTCAGCAGTTTCCTGTTACCATGACGACCTCCTCTGCCAGATTATTTCTGTGATAAGGAAACAGCCACTTCCAAGCATCTTCTCACATACTGAATCATCATCTGTGTAACTCTGAACTTGTGATGGAGGCTGGCTTCACTGGGGCCCCACAGTCAAGTAGAGCACACAGCTAAGTGGAGTTCTCTGCCTTCTCTAAAGTCCTGATACAGGCAGAGAGGATCTCACCACAATACAAACAACCAAGACCGGAAGTTCCCCATAAAGAGGAGGCCCTGGGACCATGGATGAGAACGCAGCTCCTTTCTTGGCCACACCAGATCCAACTCACTTCTATTTCTGGACCCCTCTCTTTCTATCTGGGAGGCTAAAGGGGCGTTGTTTGAGAGAGTCATGCTCTAGGTGACATTATTTTCTCCTCCTCTGGAGAGGGTACATCAGGACTGAGCTGAGCAGGCCACTTCTACCCAGGAATCTGTGGTCTTCCCAGGAGGCCAATTTCCATTTGACCTGCTTCCTTGATACGACATGGTCCAGCCCATCTGACGGCCAGAGCTGAGAGGAACAGTGTGCTCTGCAGGGGATCTTGCCATTCACCAGCTTCTGGGTTTGTGTGCCCACCTGTACAGGGCTCATCAGGAGCCTCAAGGCTGAGCCAGCCAAGACTTCCCTGAGCCCTGTCTTTGTGTACTCCTCTTGCCCTGGGTTACTTACCGGCCAGAAAAGAACAGGTGCCCTTCTCTGGAACTCTGACTTACTATGTAGTATAAAGTTTAGTCCTCTGTGAAGGGGCTCATCTCTGCTGAAAGGCGTCTGCACTTTTCTTCACTTCTGACAAGGACCCACTAGAGAGCCATAGCCAAAGGGCAGAAAGAGATCTCAGTCTGAATGGGACTCTTTCCCAGAGAATCAAGGTTGCTCAAGATCCATGCAGCACTGAAGTATCACTTAGCAGTCAGGTAGAGTTTATTTCCTCACACAATCCGTTTCCTCACCACAATGATGGGTAACGGACATAGATTTAATGGATCACAGTAAAATAATCATAATTGCAATCGCTGTTCATCACATCTCTGGGATGCTCATCACAGACCTTTTGGTCCTGGGCTTTCCAAGAAAGGATGAGAAGGAAAACATTGTGTATGTTCATCCCACCCCCCAAGCCTGTCCTCTTCCTTTTCTTCCCTTCTTCCTTTTTGTTCAGGGGGTGGGGGGTGGAACACAGGGTCTTGTTATGTATGTTAGGCAGGCCCCCTAGTCCCAGTGACCCGCCTATCTCTTTCTTCTGGGTACTGGGACTACAGGAACTACCACACTCAGCCTGTTCCCTCTTCAAAGCTCAAAACCAAGAATATCCACAAAGGATGCCCTCCTGCCCCACAGTTTCACTAACTTTTCCAGGCGATAGACTGACTGCATTGGTTGATGGTGGAGCAGAGTTTGCTGACCCCAAGGCCAGGGTCACGTTCATAGGGAATCTCTGGTGTCTGTCCTGTCCATGAGCAGGATGTGACTTGCCCCACTAGAAGGGGACTCAAAAGGGACACTTTGCTTCCTCCATCATAGCCCCTCTGCCCACAGAGGCCCACCTGCCAGCACACTCCTAAGACACAGGCAGCAGAGATTTCTAATCACCTAGTGTTCCACCAAAAGATGCTCTGCTGTCTGTGCCCTGTTCCTGCCTGGATCCTGCTCGTGCACACATGGAGGACCAGAGGCAGACTGCTCTTTCTAGAAGGGCTGCATTACAGCCGAGTGGTTAAAAGGACTTGGGAACCAGATGGCTCTGCATGGTTTGGAGCAAAATTTTCATTTCTTTCTTTCTTTCTTTTTCTTTTTTTTTTTTTTTTTTTTTTTTTTTTTTTTTTTGGTTTTTCGAGACAGGGTTTCTCTGTGTAGCTTTGCGCCTTTCCTGGGACTCACTTGGTAGCCCAGGCTGGCCTCGAACTCACAGAGATCTGCCTGGCTCTGCCTCCCGAGTGCTGGGATTAAAGGCGTGCGCCACCACCGCCCGGCCTTTTCATTTCTTTTTGCATCCGTCTCCTCATGGTTTCTCTTATTCTAATATGTAAACGTCTTCCCCCTTTATTATCCCTGAATGGTGCCAAGGTTTTAAAGTCCCTGGTTGTGTTTAAGTCAGCAATATGCCAAGGCCTCAGAAAGAATAGGGGCTGGGCCCTGTGAAATGTCTTGTGACAAGTCCACAGGGTGATCTTGTCTCCTAGGCCCAGACTTGTTTCAGCTAATGCAGACAGTGGGAAGAGACACCCTGGCCCTCTCCTCCTGGTCACCACTTACTGTAACTGTGCTCCCGGTCACCTCCCTCCCAAGGCTGGGTGATGACTCCAGAAGAGTAGCTGGGCTTATAAAAAGTGCCCCCTTATAAATGACATCAGGACGTGTTCCTGCATGGGTGATGCTTTCGGCTTTCTCGTTATGAGTGCAGCTCTGTGAAGTACCTCTGTCATCCTGAGTCACAGCTGGCCACACCCCCTGACCCAAAGTGCCAGAGTTCTGAACCTAGAGGGCAAGGGACAAGAGGGGCCAGAGGCAGGCCTCTGGGAGGACATTTTTTTTTTTTTAAATTGTCATCGGGCTGCTTTGTGACTTTTGGAATTGTGACTCCTAACCTCTGCATGGCCAGGAGTCTGCCAGGTACTCAGGATATCATGTGTAACATACAGGAGTAGTAGTGACAGTGAGGGTGAGGGAGTGACAGGCAAATGCTTGCGTCACCCTCATCATGGGGCTCACAATGCTCAGTGAGCAGCAGCATGTCTGGGCGCTAGTGTTTGTTTTTGGAGAAGCGGGGTGACAGAAGGGGTAGGAAGCTGTGTGAGTTACTTCTCTAGTAGTCAGAAGGACATTCATTCTGAGGTGCTGGGAGAACAGGAAAATTCTATCTATGTGGGGAACGACCAGTCAGGACTTCTCCCTGTCTAAGGCCATGGCACATCTAGTCACCACAGGCTGATATCTGCTGAGGCCTTAGTTGTCACCTAGACAAATGGTCCAGGCATGCACTGCCTTGCTAACCGTCAAGGTCTAGGCAGAATGGAACAGTGTCTTTTTTTCCAGAAGAACTAGAGCTCAGAGAGGTCAAGCAGCCCTCCTGGACACAAAGGGGAGGACTGAAGTCACATCGTTAGGACGCCAGGCTGCTCTTCAAGCCAGGAGCCTCCGCCTTGCCACAGCACTGCCCCATGCTCCCGCTCACTGGCCGCCTGCATTTGGAGCCCCACACAGGAAGGGCAGACATGCATGGTGGTGGAACCTTCCTTCCAAGAGAAAACACACAGGGTCACTTGGCCCCTCATGGACAGCCTGGGCCCCTGGATGAGGAGGCAGTTTTCTCCACAAACCAGGGAGGAACGAGTAGTTCAAGCCATTCTGGATCCTGCCTTAGCCGTGACAGAGCACCTCTTCTGAGGCTCCCCTTGTTCCTCTGCAGCAGACACCACCAACAGCAGAGAGTCCCTATGCTATGCTACCCTCCCAGCATCCATCTGCTATCCATCAATCTACAGAAACACTCCAGAGAGTAGGTCCCAATCTTGTCACAGTCTATCGATTTATTGTCCGCCTGTGAACATGGGAAGAGCAGTACTGATTTTCCTCTAGACCTTCTACAGCCCTGACATCAGTTCTGGAAAGTCCTTGGCACAGACTTGGCATTTGGGAGGGGAAAACTTGAAGCCTTGGGCAGACAGCAAAACCCAGCCCTGATAAGGCGGGAGCAGGGTTTTCTTCAAAGACACACCCCAGCCTCAGGTATCGGGGCAGTGAGTGATTCATCAGGGGGCATTTCCCAGATCTAGAGAGGGTTGTCCAGGGAAAACCCCGCCTTGTCTGTGCGTCACCATCCCGTTCCCTAGATAGCCAGTCGTGTTTCTGGAGGGACAGAGCCTGCAGTCTCAAGTCCAGCACTGCAAAGTGGCCCCCTGCTGAAACCTACAGACCACCCCACTTCTTCCGTATCTGTCCCAAGCCAGGCCCTACGCTGGTCCTGGATACACAGAAAAGAGAGGTCAGCCCCCTCTTCAGTAGCCATCTAAGGCCCATACCTGCCCCAGGACAGGGACACCGACCTTTGCAGATGCCCTGGAGGACCACACGGAGTGGGCTCTCCCTCTTGTAATTTTAAACTTGCTTTCAGTTAAGTGAACGATAACTCTAGAACACAGGCGACGACACCAGGACAGTTTGTCAGGCTTCCTCTGACCTTCCAAAACTCGCAGGAAGAGGGAAGCGGGCCAGGGCGGGCAGGGGGAAAAGCAGAGAGGCAGCAGTTTCGCCAGCAGCACAAAGGGACTGAAAGCCCCGCACATTTTCAATGTGTGACTAGAACAATCCACAGCTGTACCCCAGCACAAACACTGGGCAACATCGCTGCGGCACCAAGGGCCATGAGCAGCCTCCCCGGAGGCTACACAGGCACCGAACCTGGGACCTGTGCCCTCTCCTGCGCATCATCTCTCTCACTTCATTTCATCTACTCTCCGCCGGGATAGATGAGAGCCGGGCTTACCGGCAGGCAGCCTGGGTCACTCTACACACTTCCTCCAGTGTATCTGCGATGTGACCTTGGCTTTACCTCTTTAGGCTTGACTCGTCATCTGTAAAACTGGAACTCTTGGGCCTAGCTCATAAAACTGTTGTCCACAGTAAGTCCATAGGAAACCTCACTTAGAATATGGACACCCTTCCTCAATAAATACCAGGTATTGTTAAGCCCAACTGGTGTGTCATCTTTCTATCTCGTATGTCGTAAAGCTGAAGCAGACTTCCCAAGGTCATGACCTGCTCAGGCCCCATGCTACTTCCTCTTAGGCTGGTGCCCATTCATTGCACCTCCTCCTTGAGACCAGCTCTCTCTCCTCAGAGGGCTGTGGAGTACAGCCTGCTTTGTCCCACGGCAGCATCTTCCTCTGTAGCCAACTGTCTCGAGCCACCTGGAATCCTGGGCTGAAAGACCTGAGGCCTGACTCAGCTGACCAGGGTGCCAAGACACCTGATCTGGAGCAGCAATTTGTCTCCAGTGGCCATGGTTCTGTCTGCTCGCCTTCTCTCTCTCCCTGATACGGGAGAAACTGGGCGGAGACAGGTGACTCACAAGTATGCTGGTGTCCAGACAACAGCTGCCTCTCACATACTTGGACACACCTGGGCTCCTTCTCCCAGGGCAGTGTCTCACATGAAGGGAAATGGAAGCTTTGATGTGGGCTGCTGCTCCCACTGAGCACTGCTAGACGAAGGCCCAGGTCCTACCACTCCCCTCAGCTACAGCTGCTGTGCTGTTATGGACTGAAGAGTAAACCAGGGCACAGCCCAGGCCTAATGCTGTAGTCACAGAAACATGGATCCCAGCAGAGGAAGTTGCCCACAGTGTGGGACCACAAAGGCCGAGAGTTCATGGTCAGCCTTTGATGCTGGTCTTGCAATGTGCATATACCAGCAGCCTACATCCACAAATGGCAGTGGGCAGGCAGGCACCAGCTGTCTCCTGCCTAACATGCTTCATTCTTCCCAGAATGCCTCTATGCCTACCATGTCTTCTTGAAGATATGGCTCCCTTGGCCAGACCCACGTCTCAGCATTGATCTTGGACATGGCAGATCTCAGCAGTGCCTCTGAGGGTCAGACTCGCCACAAGGCTACTGCAAGCCAGAACCAGGTAAATACCTATGCAGGGCCTATTCCAAGGGCAGGCTCAGTGACTACACAGCCTTTGTGGGGATTTGATGGGCGTCTGTGGGGAGTGCTGGGAGTTTTCAGGCCTCAATAGCAGGTCCTGCCAACGACTCCCTAGTCCTATGTCTCCTCCATTCAAATAGGACTTTCCAGGTAAACAAGGCAAAGGAGCAGACAGGCAACCTACCAGCTCCTTAAACAAGCTCCAGGAGAGGGGCCCAGTTTGCAGAGGTTTAAATTTAAACTGCAACCAAAGGTCATTCTTGCTTTTTCTTTTGTATGCGTGTAATTTTTTTTTTAACGCAGCCCTTGGTGGCTTCCAATCTGTGACAATACTCTGTCCTATGCCTCTCTGAGTGTTAGGATTACAAGCACGCCACCACATCTGGTTCGTGTGGTGACAAGGACCTCCTCCCCAACCCCCAGGCTTCCACTTGCTAGGTAAGCTCTCTGCCTATTGAGCTACATATACCATAAGCCCTTTGGTTTGGTTTTTAAGAGACAGATCTTATTTCCCTAAAAGACACTCCCACTTGCTTTGAGTCCTATTACAACAGAAAGCCCCACTTATTCCTGTATCTTTAGATCCCCAACATACAAATGTGTTTCTTTGAAATGAGCCTTGGGATGTTTAACAAATCACTTTTTAAAAGTTATTTTTTATGTTTCCTTATTTTATTTTCTGTGTACAACTATTTTGTCTGCATGTATGCATGTATACCATATATGTACCTGGTGCCCAAAGAAGTCAGAAGAGGGTGTTAGATCCCCTGGAACTGGAGTTACTGATGGTTGTTAGCTGCCATGTGGGTGCTAAGAACCAAACCTAGGCCTCCCTGCAAGAGCAAAAAGTGCTCTTAACTCCCGAGCCACCTCTCCAGCCCCGGCCCTTTTTTGGACAAGGTCTGAGTATATCTCCCAGGCTGACTTCGAAGTTACAATCCTCCCGTCTCATTCTCAGATGTGCACCCCCACACTGGCAACAAGTTGCTTTTTGCCAGTTCAGTTTCTTTTCTTTTCTTTTCTTTTCTTTTCTTTTCTTTTCTTTTCTTTTCTTTTTTTTTTTTTCTGAGACAGGGTTTCTCAGTGTAGTTTTGGTGCCTGTCCTGGATCTCGCTCTGTAGACCAGGCTGGCCTTGAGCTCACAGAGATCTGCCTAGCATGTGCTACCACCACCCAGCCAGTTCAGTTTCTTAATAATTTGACTCAGTCTGGATTTCTGCCTGATGAAACTGTGGTCCCCACTGTCACTGGGTGGCCAGCTTGCTTCTCACACTACCCCCACCTCCGTTCTCCAAGACTTTGCTGAAGGTGAACAAAACATCCCTTGAAATCCCAGCCAACTAGGGACTCTCACTGGCAAGAAACACAATTACTTACAACGACTGTGCATTTAACTACAAACCAGGACTCCTGCTGAGCACTTTAACACATCCCTTGATGCAAGCCTCTCAAAAACTGACTGAAGCTCTTACTGGCACTGTTTTGTGCATGAAGAAAGAAGGTCAGGGTTTCAGGGGAACATAAGACAAATCTTGAGTGTTGGATCTTCTGAAGAAGCATGCACAGTCACTGTTAGTATCTATGGATGCTCACATCCTTTCTATAACAGCATGTCCATGTCATCTACTCAATCCTCCAGTATACATTCAGTCATCCATAGATGACTTGTAATGCCTGATACAAGGTAAATGCTTTGTACGCAGTAATTGCACCATATTATTTAAAGACTAATTGCATGAAAAATAACATGTTTGGCACAGGTACATCTTTAATTTAAAGAAATGTTTCGATCTGTCCTTGGCTGAATCCACAGACACAGAGCCTACAGATGTGAAAAACACACTGCTCATGCTGAGTGTGTAACACAAGTACAGAAGGAAGACCCGCTGAATGTGAAGGCGGTACTTCCTGTTCAACCTATGAATCCACTGGGGGAAACCCACATTTCCACAGAGGAACACCAGGGAGAAATGGGTCGTTTCCAATAGGTATTAAATGCAAGTTTCCTATCCAATGGAAACATCCTCCTCACCGCTGATCAGGACTCCATTTCCATTCTACAGTCCTAGGAACCAGAACAACTACAATCCAAAGAGCGAATTATTCAAAAGTAGATGGCATTATGATGCCATGCCCTTGTAATCCTGGCACTCACATTCAAGAGACAGAGGTAAGAAGATCAGGTTACACAGTGAATTGGAGGCCACCCTCGGCTATGTATCTCAAAAAAGGGGCAGGGGTGAGCAGAATTGTCACTTGGTCCATTTCAGAGACGGCTCTGTCTACTGAGGGGACATCAGGCCCTGCTTTAGCCTCTGATGTGACTGAAACTTCCTCCCATCCTCCCCCAACTTCCTTTGTGAATAAAAAACAAGAGGTAACATGGTGGCGCACTCCTGTAATTTGCAGAACTCGGCTATCTGAGATGTGTCTCAAAAACCACAGAGGGAGTGGGGGCGTAACTTAGTGTAGACAAGTTTTCTACCACGTGAGAGGCCCTAGGTTCAACTCCCACCCCGTGCCCAGTTCTGCACACACACACACACACACACACACACACACACACACACACACACACATGCACGCACGCATGCATGTAAAATTAATTCACAAGCATGGTTTTCATGAGAGAATGTAAATGTACAACTTTTGAAAGAGGGGTACATTGAGTCTGGGTATTAGAAATGAACATACATTGCATAGCATAAAAATACTTGTGAGGCTGGGGAAATGGCTTAGTGGATAGTGCTTGCTTTACAAACATGAAGACTTGGCTTGGGTCTTCAGTTCCCATGGAGAAGCCCGATATGATGGCGTGTGTCCGTAACCCAGGCATAGATGGCAAGGGAAAGGAGCTAGGTAGCTCCGGCGCCTGCTGGCCAGCCAGCCTAGCTGACATAGCTGAGCTTGGTTCAGTGGCTGTTTCAAGAAAGTAAGGTGGAGAGCAACAGAAACTTGGTGTCAGCTTCCGGCCTCAAACACATCACTCTCTCTCTCACACACACACACACACACACACACACACACACACACACACACACACTTGAGATTCAAGATGCTCATGGCTTCTATCCCTGTGAACGTGCCCACTCACAGTCTTGATCTCACAAGCTTTTCAGAGTAGTCATGAACATGAGACTTCTCGTGGTTCTGGCGGAATTAATAATGCCTATGTTGCTCAGTGACCATGAAGAACTCCCTGGGAACTTAGTGACAACTTAAGCTGGTCCTGGAAGAAGAGCAGGGAGACTGAGGCAGAGAGAGTGGAGGAGAGACTCCAGGAGGAGCAAAGACAGAAAGCACAGGAATAAGGAGTGTGTTCAAAAGACTAAGGGACAGAAGACGGGCAGGACAGTGGAGGCCTGGGTCATGAGGACCTGTGTCTCATCTGCCGGCAGTAAGAAGTCACTGAAGAGCATACTCCCCAGGTCTCTTTGGAGGGCCTTAAGAATCCTTCAGCCCTTCCAGCCAATAGGTTCCAGAGGGGTAGCCATGCTCACACCCACAGTGATGCCTAGCATGTAGTATGTAGAATAAAGGGATGCTAACTGTATACCCCAGCATTTCCACTACTTGTCGAGATGCCTTTGCTGTCTGTGGGGAGAAGGTGGGTTTATTGGCACCAGATGACAGTTACAGAAAGCACAAGCTGCCAGGCATCGGAAAAAGGGGTGTGGGAAGATGACCTTCACAATAGGGGGAGGAAGGCTGTTTTCTTTAAGCGCTATAATTACCTTTCTACCCAAAGGGGTGGGGGAGGAGGCACAGTTCTAGAAGGGGAGAGATGAAGAAAGAAAAGAGTTTTGGCAGAAGAGTGCTTCCTCGTTCTTAGCTCCAGAACAACCCGTGGGCTCCACAGGCCTTGAGGGAGACTGACTGAGCAGGACAGCTCCAACAATCTGCTACTTTGTGCAACAAACCTTGGGCCTCCCTTAGTAATCTGCAGCTGCCACTGTAAAGACTTCCTGTTCATGAGGGAGGATGTTTTGTCCATTTTATCTTCAGGATAACACAGAGGCAGAAGCCCTCATCCCAGTTTTCAGATGAGGACACTGAGGTGAAGGAACTTGTGCAAGATCACAGGGCTAAAGGCACAGCAGAACTCAGATGTAGTTCGGTGTAAATCAAACATGTTTTCTCTGTATTGCTGCTTCTGACCTCAGAGGCTATATACCCCACAGAGTTGGCAGGTAGTCTAAGACATGGGCCTTCTATACCCTGGTTTCCAAGAGCCTACTTCCTGTTGAGGGAAGGTAGGAGGTTCTTCACAGAGGCAAGCAAAACACCTCCTCTCTTCTATTAATACAACCACCCAAACCAAAATAGAGGAGATGAGGCTGCCCTGGGTGTGGCGATCTAACTTTAGAGGGCATCGTTGACTCAGGCCTCCAGGTAGGCGAGGGGCCTGCTCAGACAGTGTGGCTAGCTTCTGATATGCCTACATGACACTCTGGGTGGGAGAGGAAGGGCTTATGTTTGGAGGGAGACTGCATGGAGAATCCTGGCCAGAACTTTAACCACCCCCTCCTCCAGGCAGCAAGAGAACATCAGTGGGTAGCTCTGTTGAGGGAACACAGTCCTCCACCTTCCTCTTAGTCACTAGTGACCAGGGGCCAGTCCTTGCCAGCAGGCATCAGGTACACTGGGAAAGGCCATACACCCTCTCTATGCTGTGATGAAAACCACAGTCTTTTGGAAGGGGTAAAAGCATTTATGTTGTCTCATTATATTATAAGCCGCGGTTTCACCCCCTAATGTTTTTCTGGGACTAGAGTAATGGAAACAGGTTATTAGGCTTTTCAGATTGGAGCACCACACAGATAAAAGGCATTATGCCAAAGGAACTCAAAATGGGGTTGAGAACACAACTGTCTCCCAGGAAGCAGCTAAAGAACAGCAGAAAGATCTCTACAGTAAAATGAGATGCAAGGCACCGCAGACTAAAGGAAGATGAACATCTGGAAGATGAACATGCTCTGGGTTAGGTCCTGTTTGTGCTGGTGGGGACGGGGGAGCCTGGAGATGGAACACAGCCTCCTCCTTCACCATCCTGAGTACTCACAGTGTGCAGGGTACTCGGGGACCCAGAAGGCCTCAAGCATCCCTCAGCCACAAAAGGGCTCATAGTCCAACTGGGAAGACGGGACTTTAATGAAACATTCAATGTCAAGGTGAGCCTAAGATGGTGGCTCTGAGCTCAGGCTCCAGGGAGCATGAAAGGAAGCCAAAATGAAGGCCACCAGATATAGCACAGTCCCCATCCCAGAGCTGTGCCAAAGCCTCATGCCACCATGCCTGGAAGAGGGAGGCTAGAGCCACTGTGAGGGTCTGGCCACCTGGGTAGGTAAGAAGGAAGAGAAGCAGAAGGATTCTCCTAGTTCTTACCCAGCACCTTCCTGAGGTTCAGAGTCTTTCCTGCCCTAGACCCCAGCTGCTTCTAATAATCCGCTCCTTCTTTATGTCCACTTACACTAAATAATATTATAACTTATTACCATAGGAGTTCCTCCCTAACCTAGTACTGTGAGACTACAAGCTGAATGAGACTACCAGGGGGCTATGGTGAACTGGACCTCTCCTGGCTAGCCCTGGTTGGCCTTCAACTGATCCATGTGCAGCCTGGGATTTGACTCCATGCCTCCATCTATGGATGAAAAGTTGCTTTAGTGGAGAGACTTACTTTTGTGCTGGCCTGAGCTCCCATCCTGGCTAGCTAATTAATGAAGGGAAGGCCTAGTCCCCGCTCTCTGCTTGCAGCTAGGTGAAAAGCCCTGGCTGGCCCACTTCACTCTGGGAGCACAGTCAGCGTAGAGCACCCTTTGCTACCTGGTCACACATACGCAGCCATCTGCTCTTACACATCTTCTGCTATGCTGCACCCGGGCCAAGAGACTCCCAAGGCTTCTTCTTCACTCTGCTCACTGTGAATGCCTGGGAGTATCACTCACAAGACAGCAGCTCCCTGCTCCCTGCTCCACAGCAGGCAGACTTGGTTGAGTCCTGGGAAGCCAGCCTCCTTGTTAAATGACTGCCATGGAGCAGCAGGAGCAATAGAAAGCCGGTAGTTCTTCAGCTTCTTGGGAACATCCCTCTCCCCATCTCTACAAGGAGTCAAACCCTCTACTCTCCCAAGAAGGGCTGGTGTTTTGGACTCTGGGCACTGAAACTACAACCACCATCTGGCCAGCACACCCATGAGTTTAAAACTACTCTCCCATTCTCCACTGAAGCTCTTTGGGTAGCCTCTGAAGACAGCATCCACCCCTATGGATTTTCAGTTTCCTGTCTGGTGTAGCAGCAGCAAGAACAGCATCTGAAGCTTAAAAAGCCAAGTTTCAATGTCTTAAGCTATTTAAGCAATTCTTTTAGTATCAGATACTAAGCCAAGTGCTTTGTGGACACAACTGTATTATTGATCTTCTGGGCAACCCTGTAAGGAAGGCATGCTAGTTTTTCTTTGTTACAGACGAGGAAGGTGAGGGGCCAGAAGTGAGACAAGCTGCCTGTTCCCCCACAGGTAAACCCGGAGCCTGGAAATGAGCTGCCTCCATGCAGAATCTTCTCTATGACTGTGGCTCTACCTAGTTCCTCCTGTCACACAAAACAGCAATATTGAGCAGGGCAGCTATCAATTACATGTGGCTACTAAGCACTTAACATACAGCCAGTAAATATTAAAAACTAAATTTTTACCTCAATACAATTAATAATTAGTTTGTAGGGAGGTTGAATTAGGGTCTTGGCTATGTAGACCATGTTGGCCTTGAGCTCTTTTGCATGTGCATGTGTATTTACCTTGGTGCACATATGTGCATGTGTGTGGGAGGCCGGAAGACAGCCTTGGATATTCTTTCACTGGCTTGGAACTCACCAAGGAGGCTAGACTGGCTGGCCAGCCAGTAAGTCCCAAGGGTCCACCCCAGTACTGGGATTACAAAGTGCACCACCCTGGCCAGCTCTTGTGATGTGGGTTCTAGACATCAAACTAAGGTCTCCATGCTTTTAAGGCAAGTATGTATGTATGTGTATATATATATATATATATTTACCAACTGAGACATCTCCCCAGCTCCCTGGCCTCAAATTCATAAATGTTCCTGCTTCAGCCTCTCAAGTACAATATTACATGCACGAGCCTTCATGCCTGCCTTGCCATTTGTGATTTGTTTAAATGGCCATATGGCCACCATACCACATAACATGGGTACATAGCTGTAGTTAGTACAAAGTATTTCCAGTCACTCCCTATCACTTTTCACAACAGGGCAAACGAGGCGAGTAGAACACTCCCATTGACAGGTAAGAAACTTCAAACTGGAGTAAACACTTTGCTCTTTAAATCCCCCAACTCCTCCCATTAGAAGAGCTTTACCCTAACATGGCACCTAATGTTAGGGCAAGGAGTGACTAAGTGGTAGCCTGGCTCTAATAACATACTGTGCTCTCACTACCCCTCTCCTGGGTTAGAAAGTAGGAGAGACAAATACACACAGCCCAGAGCAGGGATCGATCTCCTCAGGGCAAAATGGACAAGGTGATCAGAATCCGAGATGTTCTGTGATGTGGTGTGGTTCCAAGTGTCTTTTTCTTTTCTTTTCTTTTCCTTTCTTTTCTTTTTTTTTTTTTTTTTCAAGACAGGGTTTCTCTGTGTAGCTTTGTGCCTTTCCTGGAACTCACTCTGTACTCTGTAGCCCAGGCTGGCCTCGAACTCACAGAGATCCGCCTGCCTCTGTCCCGTGTCGTGTTGTCCCCCCCCCAGTGCTGAGATTAAAGGCGTGCGCCGCCGCCACCACCACCCGGCCCAAGTGTCTTTTTCTTGCATTTCCCCCCACTTCCTTCCTCTCTTCCTTTCCTCACTCCCCCACCCTGCATGTCTATTTTGTTTCATTGTTTTTGAAACAAGGTCTTGCTCTGTAGCCCAGGCTGGCCTCAAACTCACAATGTTCCCACTTCACCTTCCAAGTGCAGGGATTTTTGGTATATGCCACCATGCCTGACTCTTTCTCTTCCTTCCTTCCTTTCTTCATTAGAAAAAGTCTCAAACTTAAGTTACTTTTCTTCACATAAGGTGAATGAGGCAGAAATTAAATGCATTAATTCTCTCTTCCATCGGCCTTGTCCCAGGAGTCATAACCAGAGGAAATAGGCTTGATTCACACTAGCTTTGAGGGCATTTTAAAACCTCCTTAAATGAAACCTAATTCCTGGTCATTTTTCCTGACATAACCACCCCAGCCCAACACCAGAACATCCCCGCTCCCTGAAACGGAATAGAACCCACGAGGTAGGTACTAAGGCCTCACTCACTCGGGCTCTAACCCACTGCCAGTTCCTGATTTCAGCTGTGACACCCACACTAGGGTCAGCTTATAATCTACTGGAGGGAGGGAGATCTCAAGACAGAAATAAATCACACCAGTAACAGACACCGGAAAGAACGTGAATTCAATAAAGCACCGACAGGAAATAAATCACTGTCAGCCACTAGTGACCAGTACAAAGCTGTTGGCTTTTTTGTTCCCAACTCTGGTCCCTGGTGAGTGCCCCTGATTCTGGGAGAGGCTGCCCTTCATCAAGCTGAATACTGCTGTATTTCAGCTTCAGGCTTCCAATGAGAAACAAGCCCAGCTCTGTCGTATGCTTTTCTGGGCCTCTGCTATAACAACACATCATTTGAAGATCTACGTTAAAGCAAACACCAGATGGTGGTGGTGTAGAAAGCTGTCCCGGGTTCTGACCTTCCAGTTAGAGGGGGTTTGTTTGGGGAAAAGGAGGCAAGGTTGGGGGAGAATCAGGCCAGTAACAAGACCGGGTGTCAGCAACCTGTACAGTGTGACATTCAGGGACCACTGGGGAAACCTGGCCTGGTGTCAGGTTCTAAACACTAAAGGCAAAACTGCCAATGACATGTTTCTTTAAGTTAAAAATGGTTCATGAGATCTGTTCTCCTAGCCCTGCCCCCTTTCTCTTTCTTTTTCTTGGGGGGGGGGGTAGTGGGGTGAGTCACAGGCTACCCTAAAGGGAAATTACATCCTGAGACATCTCACTGGTGGACTCTCACAGCTATGCAGCTGCTGCAGCAAAACAGAGACCACCCTGTTTCTAGCCCAAGATGCCTGGGAGGCTCCGAGTCACTCCCGCCTCACGGCTTACCCAGACACAGAGCCCCTCACGGCAGTCACACAGCCTCTCAGCAGTTCAGCCACTGAAGGCACACTTGTTTAGTACGTTTACAGGATTCAAACACACAGAACAACGTCATCATTCTTCACATGTGAAATGACCCCATGGATGAGGATGAAGAGAAACTGTCATGGTCCTACTCTGTTGGCTTGTTACAAAGATGCTCTCTAGACTGACCTCTGAATTCTCACTTGTCTATTCTGACTTGAGTAAGTCCATTCTGCACGCGCGCACGCACACACACACACACACACACACACACACACACACACACACACACACACACGCTCTTTGTGGACACAGCAACAGAGAAGCAAAATCGTGACTAAAAGCGTTTATCAAAGCAACTGAGTCTCCAGGAGGCTTCAGGGACACCAAGAGGTGAAGAGACTATTTAGACCAGAAGAGGTCTCAGAACCCAGCCCAGGAAGGGCAAGCCTGCTGTCATATACTCAGAAGAACTTGGTAACGTTTATTATTATTATTATTTTATTACTATTAAGAGTTGTATGTGGGTGCTTGTGGAATTCAGAGGACCACTCTGTGGCTTATGTTTCTTCCTTCTTTCCGGCGATGGAACTCACTTTCTTCAGGCTGTGAGGGCAAGTGCTTTCCTGACGAGCCATCTCTGCAGCCCCTAGAACTCCCTAGAGTGATAGGAATGCTCTTTCTCTTCAACACGGGAGTCACTAATGGCTACCGAGTCCTTTAACTAGCTGAGACACATTCCCGGTCTCAGCTTCCCGAGTGCTCACATTACAGGTATGAGCTACAATGGCCAGCCTTTTCTTGCTCTTTAGAGCACTAGTGTCCCAGGCTTTTGGCCTCCTTCAGCCAAGATCACACCTGGACACCCAGTCACAAAGCCCAGAACTCCCAAGGATCCTTAATAACCATACATAGCCACCTGAGCCCCCCAAAGCATGTTCCAAGTGACCACGGGCTGTAGCGCCCCGGTCTTCCAGCCAGCTGGGAAGTTCTGGAAACTCCAGGCCCAGCAGAAGGAACACCTGGGCTCCTTTTTGGGACCTTCAGGTAGAGTCCTCTACATGGTTCCAGAAACTACTGTGGGAGCCCCTGTAGGAGTCCCAGTCTGCTTTTCACCATTAAAAAAGTCCAGATTGTGGGTCCTGTGTCAAGCTCAGTGTTATCCTCACATTGGCTCTCAACTTCATTGTACTCATCCCAGAAGTTACCGACGGCCATGGTGAAGCCGAATTCACACAAGAGTGTGTGAGGGTGCCATGCAGACGCCTGCCCCACCTGGTTATTTTCATCTAGTCCTCATAATGACAGAGAGGAAGAAGGTGGTACTGTTTTATTGTATGTCACCTCTGTGTTTTACATGGGAAACACATTTGTCGAATACAGATGTTAGAAGCCTAAAGATGATCGTGCGTCAAAAATTAGTCAACCTCTTGGTACTTCGGTGTCATTTATAAAATGGAATGACGGGAGTAGCTACATGATTCTGAGCATTATTGGAGGTAAAACATATACAGACCTGAGACCTGTTCTAGCACCTGAGAACAGTCCTGGTTCTGTGGGGCCATCTTCTTTTCCTTCCTTTGAGCAGGCAGGAGATGGCCTGCAGCCTTACAGGTACTTGAATATCTAGACTATCAGTGCCTTTCAAAATGGGCTTGGTCAGCTTTAGAGGCTAGCATCTCTGGAGGGCTAATACATTTCCAGAGACCTTCCCCAAATAAATAGAGAGCAAACAACAAAACAAACAAGTCTCCACTACATGTCAGACAAACCTTGGAACATCTACTTTCCTTGGTACCCCTCCCCAGGTGCAAAGAGGTCAGAACGAGACCTACCATCCTTTGCTTAGAGACTCCTGCCACCAACACCCAAAGGCCCGGGGAGCTGAGGAGTGTGCTGGAGTGGAATGGAGAAAAGCATACCGAATACAAAAGACAGGCGTTCTGAATTCAGTCTACTCATGGGCTCCTGGCAGAGACTGTCCCTGCGCTCTGCAGGAACACACAGTAGCTCTTAAATAATAAATACTCAAGTTCCCCACCACTGGTCACGCTGTAATTCAATGAGGGGTCCCTGAAGAGTGCCCATCAGCACATGCCCAGCACACTCCCCAGGTAGGGTTACTTCCAGAACAGTCTCTGGAAACACACACCTACCTCCTTCCAGGGATCAATCTGTACTGATAAGGGAGTAACAGTTGTGCTTAAATGGACACTTGGCCCAGGACCACCTCCTTGGAAGGATTCACTTATTGTGTGGATTAGCCTCAAGCATCCTATCCAAGATGCCATTTTGGAAATGTAAAAATGGGAACCCACAGACACCAAGTGTCCTACCCAGGGCTATGGAAGGTGAGGATAGAACTGAGGTGGCTGTCTGAGATCCAGTTTCTACTTCAAGTCCCTCTCATCTTCCCCTTCCTCCAAACACGCTTTCCTACCCTGTGTGGGTTGACATGTCTTTGTATCTAAACAAGACTTTGCAAAAACACTTTCATATTCTGTTTTTATCACTCAGGTAGGTGGAGAAACCTGCAAGATTTTTAAAGTGTATAAGTTACTACAAAAGTAGAAAATTTTCTGGAATGATTCATGTATCAACTTTCAGTATAACCTATCAACGGTATGGGCCAAGATCAAGGTTTGCATGGAAGATAGAGCTGTATAAATGCCTCTGTTTATAACGTTCTTTACTTGGGTTTCCAGTAAGTACCTGTATTCCTCTCTGATTTGGAAAGTTTAGATCATAAAAATCTCCATCTCCACCAAAATTTTTGGATTTACACTAGTTGCATTATATAAAACATGTACTTTATTTGTTTGGTACAAAGTCTTATGTAGCCTGAGCTAGCTTTGAATTCACTGTGTACCTGAGGATAACCTTGAACATCTGATTTTCTTGCCTCTACCTCCTTCCTGGCTTGTAGCACTATGCCTGACTCTGACTTCATTTTTATTTCTGCAGATCCAGCAGGGTGATAATGAAAACTATTAAGAAGGACGATAATTGGACTTCTGTCTTATAGATTAATAGAGAGGACATGAATTACAAGCAAAGGAAGGAAGAGACCTCCAGAAAACCTGATGCTTGCTCAGCTGTAATGAGTTAATCCACTTAGACACTATGCATAATGGGTATTATGATAAATTTATAATTATCAGCATTTTCACTCTTTGGAAATGCTACTACGCATCCTCCCTTGGCTTCCCCCTGTCAAAGGCACAGCCATTTTCATGATTTGGTGAATAAGCTACATTCTTCTGGCTTTCAACAAGCACCACACAGTGCTGTCTGTCCCACCCCTCAAATTAAACAAGACTTGTGTGGCACAGCTGCAGATCCCGGCTGCCAGCGTTTGGGAGTGCAGAACAACTTCCAGCTTGGCAGGGCAGGCTGATGGTTTTCACAGAGCCCTTTCAGTCCCCCCAAACGCCAGCATACCCCTGGTCCCCACCACCTCATGTCCTCATGTGCAGAAGGGTGAAATCAGGGACCACTACATCCATTCTATGAGAGAGAAGTAGGTGCTATCCAGAGATGCAGCAGGCTCAAGGCTGGCACATCTTGGTACATGGAACATGGGTTAGGAACATCCATTGGTTAGGAGCAGCATTCTGGTTCTCTAAGGGATATAAAGCAAGTTCTCTTTTAACAACACTCTTGTCTGTGTTTTACTTCCAAGATCTCCAATCTGGGCACCTCCACTGAAGATGTAAAAGCTTACAAGTGAAGTAACCTGTCCAAGGTCATAACCCCTGCTGGATCCAAGATTTACTTCTCCATCTGATTGGCAGACCAGAACCCTTCAGGAGCTCAGAGCCAGCAGACAGACAAGACAAAGGAGGGTCCTCCTACAACAAAGCTAACAGGGATGCATAGAGAAGCTGTGGGTACGTCCAATTACACCTCTAGCAACAATTAAATCCACTCCCAGCCCACCCCCACCATCTTTTCTGGGTGGATTTTTCTTCCTCCATTAGCCTTGATAAATGACATGGCCCCACAGCAGGGACTGTTTCTTCCTCTCAGCTTTGTTTGGAGCATTGTCCTAGCAGGGCTCAAATAAAGGGCTATTATTAATGGTGACAATAATGCGATCCTGTTTTCTCAAGGGCCTCTGCCAGGGCTGGCCAGGTCAGCGCTGGCTACTTGCTGCCACCTCTTGCTGGTGGCTTTCATCTGCTAGAGGCCAGCTGTCCCGAGGATGGCACCCTGTCCTCTATGTCCAGTTATTGCCACTTTCATTACATCCTCTATAGCCCCGAAAATTGGACTGAGGAGAGCCAACAGACCATGCCAGAGAGCAAAGAAAGGACTAGCCAGGCCACACAGGAGGCACCCCAGAGCTATGGGCTCCCGATTTATTTAGAACCAGTCTGAGGCCTGAGTGCTAAATGACTCTGGAGACAGTTGTAGCATCAGAATACTATGAGGGTAACTCTGGTTGCATGACGTTTTTGGCCTTGTGGGTTAAGGATCATGTCTTAAGCTGTTTGTGGTAGGCAGAGGAAACATGGGGAGCCATTGGGTGACTAGGCTCACATGTGGGGTAACTTGTGTTACTGTTCATTTAAGAGCCAGACTCATTGTTCAGATCCCTGAACTGGGTTCTGGCTATAAATTCATAAGAAAGGCTCAGTGAATAAAATAAAATTGATTTTAACTTTAATTAATTTGGGGAAGGCAGTGTCTCATACAGCCCAGGTTGGCCTCAAACTCACTATGTAGTTGAGAGTGAACTTGAACTTCTGATCTACCTGTTTCTACCCCGTGAGTAATGGGATTACAGGTGTGTACTACAACACCTAATTTCATGTGGTGCTAGGGATGAGGCCAGGGCTTTGCATATGCAAGGTGAGCACTCTGCCAACCACTAAAATGGTTTTTTATTGCAATAAAAGAAAACAGGACAGCTTGGAATGGTAGTGTATGCCTATAATCCTGGCACCTGGGAGACATAGGCAAGAGGATCACAAGCTGGAGATCTTAGTCAGCTGTAGTCTGAAAATATTAAATGGAAATTTCTGGAAATAATCCCTAAGTTTCCAACTGTACACTGTTCTAAGTAACTGATAAAAAGCGCACACCTCTTCCCTCGGATGGGAACCAACCCTCTGTGCAGTTGGTCCACACTACGTACACCACCCGCCCTTCCATCACTGCAGTCTCAGTGATCAGACTGTCTGGCACTGCTGTGCTCAAAGAACCCCAATTTTACCTAGCAATGGTCTGGAGTACGGGTTAGTGATGCTGGCAATTAGTCTATGTCAGAAGAAAACAGTAACTGGCTTGAAGGGGGAAAGCGGAAGTTCTCAGCAAGGAAAGAAAACAATCGTGCTGAGGCTGCCGAGGTCTTTCAGAAAAACACAACCTGAGAATTCGTGAAGAAGGAAAGAGAGATTGGTGTGGTTTTGCTGCCACACCCAAACTGTAAAACTTAAAGCGACAGTGCATACATACACAGGTACTTCCTTAAGTGGAAAAGGCTTTGCATTTGTGTGGGGGTGTCTAGGAAAGCACAGCACATACAAGGGGCCGGCGCTATCCACGGCATTCTGAGGCAGCCATCGGAGGTCTTAGGAAGTGTCCTCTATGAATGAAAGGGGCTACTGTATACTCTTCTGCCGGTCCTCAGGTCTGAGTGAGCACATCTCCAATGGCAGAGTGTCTCCTCCCTCCACACTGACAAACAACTCACCTGATCAGGCTTTGCTTTTCCTGTCACCTGCTACCCTTAGCCAAAGTCTCTCTGAGTGGGAGGAGGGGGCTGGCGAGGGGGCTGGTGAGCTGGGCAAGTTCAGGAGTGTGTTAAGAGTCCCCAGCTTGCCACAGGACTGACATGTCTCTGCTTATGGCCTCACAGTCTGAGAAATACCTTCTGGGAACACAGCTCAGGTCTGGACACATTAAGAAGACAAAGGTGGGCGAGCTAGACCTGCCTCCTAGAGTCCTTTTCTTGTAGCCCACAGAGCAAGAGGCAGCTGCCATTTGCAGCATCCAGTCCATCCTCTGGCCCCCTCATCTGCATCTCTGCTGGGAGGCTGAGGACAGCGCTCCATGTCGACCTCCTCCTGGGTCTGGCACCTAACTGGCTTTGCTCTAACAGTCTTCCAGAGCAGGGCCCCCATACCTTCTCTAAGGGAGGTGACACTGGCCTCGCCAGGATTCTCCAGGAAGAGAAAAGGGTGGGGGAGTCCTGGGGCCATCAGGAGATCTCCCACACCCGATCTTCTAGAAGCAGCTTGGAGGGGAACCTGGATGTGGAAGTAAGAGCACAGGGCTCAGGCTGAGAGTCTACCAGGGGTCTAGCTCTCTCTAGTTTTCTCAGTCTAGTCTTAGACCTTTCCCCTCAGAAGAGAGTTGCAATTTGCCCAGCCCCCACGATTAAGGAGCGTATCAAGTAAGATGATGTGGGCTCACGGTTCCTTCTGTGCTCTGGATAAGAAGAGAGGCTATGGCGTTGGGTACAGTCAGCATTTTTGTTCCAAAGCAAAGCATGTAGGAGTAAGCCGATGCCTTGGGATGCTAAACTTATGGCCCACATCCATAGGAATTTTCCCAGATGCTCTGGGGAGACTTTTCGAACTCAGAAAAATCTGACCTTAAACTTATTGCTGTCAGCATTTAGCTGAATTGGTTGGTCACTCTCTCTACTTTTTTCAGACTTTTCTCCTTAATCTGACCAAAGAAACCTACAGAGAAACTCAAAAACAAAACACTGGTCAACTACAAAAGCCCTCTTTGTTTCAGACCAGTCACTTCTAGAGCACTGTGCGAAGCAGCAGGTCCAGGGTGGATGCGACATTCCTGCAGCTGGGGCAATACTGCCCGCAGCCCAGCCCCACCCCACCCCACCGTGGTCTGCTTCCTTATCCTGGGCAGAGGGCTTGGCTTCCTTTTCATCTGAAACTGCTTCTGGCCTAAAGATTGTTCATGCCCATATTCAAAGTCCTTGGCCATCAAAAGAGAATTTAATTCAGTCTAGAAGGTGAGGAATGCGAAGATGTGTATACAAAGCCAGTTCTTCCACAACCAACTCAGGACTTACCAAGTTACCTTATTTTCTTATGACTCTGTGGTCAGAAGGAAGGACGTCTGGTCTATTCCTGCCAAGGAAGATGCAGGAAAAGGAGGAAAACAACAACCCAAACACTCTTAGAAGCAGGTCTTTAATTGTCCTTAGCAAAGGAGCCATGAGCAACGGTTCCCATGCATCCTGGTTGGGCTCTTCACTGTCCCGAGGGGGGCGGTGAGTGGGGAGGCCCGCCCAGAATCCAATCATCAGGGCAGAGAAAGGGAACTGGGAGGAGGTGCTAAAGCAGGTCCCCTCAGCACCGTGAGTCTGTCAACCTCGGGGCGATACCAGGGAAGTTCTTTCTCAGCCCATACATGGATGTTCTTAGAGATGTCTCACAAGGTCCCTCCCACCAGACACCCTCAGTGGACCTGCAAGCAAACACAAGGAGTGATCTGGTCCCATTTCTACCATTCACTCCTTATGGGGTTGTAGAGCAGCCCCACCCTTCCCGGCCTTAGTTTCCTCTTCTGTGAGCTGAGCTGGTGGATGAGACCGAGTCCCTCCAGCTCCGCTGCTGTGTAGTCGGTCAGCCTGCAGGAAAACAGTGGTGTGTCTTGTTATTCCTGAGCAAAGGCCCTAATTGTTCTCCACAGCCCTGGACTCCTCTATCTAAAATCCACAAGCACTCTCCCCGCTCCCTCCCACTATCCTCCTTCCTCTGAGACCCACAAGTCTGTTACAGAACATTCATTTATTTTTCTTTGGTGCTGGAGCTGAACACTCTGATGACTAAGCCATTGAATTTTAATATGCTACTGTGCTCCCGGGGGATGCCTCTACTCCCAGCCCCCACCTCCGTCCCTGCACCCTGCAAGGACATGTGGTAGTGGTTAGGAACAGTTTGATCAAGTTTAGGTTTCAGGGTGGAGAGACGGGGGAGGGCTGGTGGCCAGGCATGATAAATGGACGCAACATTCAGAGGGCCACTCAGAAAATAAACATAAAGCCTCCTTTGAGTAAGCCCACTAAAAACAAGCTCCCCCAAAGCCCTTGTCTCTATTTTGGTGAGTGGAAGGAGGGCAGGGGCTGTGGGAGGCGGCAAGAAGAGGCAGGGGTCATTAGATGGTTAACACCGTTGAGGGCACAGACACAATTGTATTGACAGCAGCTAGGCTGACCAACAGACAATGCCAACCATATGTCATAGATGCAATGTCCCCCCTGGCTGAAGCTGGGTTTCTAGCTCATGAGATCCTGGGTTAATTCCCCAGAGAAATCTGACTCACCATGTCAGAGGTGGGCAATGCAAGTAGCCGGAACACCCCACTGGGGCTCAGTCTTGTTGACTTTCTGAAAGCCCCTGACCGGAGACAGCTTCCTTAACTGCTCTTTCTGGAACCTCCCCCAAGCACTCTCCCATGCTAGTGTAATTATTACCTGACCCCTATTTTACATTTCTATCCAAGTAGTTTAAAAACCCTTGTGGGAGATCAGCTCCCACATTTATTTATTCCACGGACTCTTAAGGAGTGAGCGATAAGAGACTTAGATAGAAATAGAGGGGAGAGAAACAGATAGAAACACAGGAGAGCCTCGGGTGGGCCTGGATCCTTATCCACCAGCCCAGAACGTCATTCAAAAGGGCTTTTTATAACAATGCCAAGGGGAGGGGCAAAAGACCTCCGCCTTGCTAGATACTGCCAAGTGCAGACCCTTGCAAACACCTGGTACTCGGGCCTGTGGTCCAATCATCCTCTTGTGCAGCCCTGCTGGGTAAAGCTACTAGGAACTCCAGTGGGCTCCAGCAGACCCTAACCTTGAGTCCTGAACACAGCTGGGTGGAGTGACCTCAAAGAATCACAATGTTCTTAAGTGTGCTGATGACACTTGGTCTTGGTGATTCTCTTAGCTGCACCTCCATCCTGGTACCTTTCAAGGATTTAAAAAGATACATAGTATACACACACATATGAAGAAAGTGACATGAAAGAGGGGACACATTTCCAAACAGCTCAGCTACAACAGCAAAGTGACAGGTAATGTGAGACAAGCTCCTGACAGCTGGGGCGTATGAGTGGTGGCCATGCCGGAGTATTCTAGACAGCTCTGTCTGAATGTTTGAAAATACCTGTGATACAGAGAGAGAGAATCTGAAAACCAGCCCTAGACTCCCAATGGTAAGAGTCTACCTCCAACCAGTGGAGGAGCGGGGAGTCTGGAAGAGGAGCCTGGGAGGGAGGAGCACGGCTCTGTGCTCTCTGCCAATTCCATGTTGGCCGTGTAAGAGCTTGTACAAGTGCTCCTGAGAAGGAAATCATCAGTGACTCAGGCTATGCAGGAAACCACTGGGGACGGCCCTTAGAGATCACCTTCCACCATGGGCTTCATTTGGAGTCTCTCTCCAAGGGTCTTAGATACAATCCTCCTAGGATTGGCAAGTAGCTGAGAAAACGACAGTTCCCTTGTCGAAGTTTCTATTGTAAATAGAATAGAGATAAACGGAAAACATGCCATTAGTTTCTTCGAGTTAGCAAAGCAGGTTCGATCCTACATATTTGAGAGTCTAAGTATATGAGTTCAGATGACTACAAGGAAGAAATAGTCCTCTGGAAAATGATGGAATTAGAAACCATCATATTAAACAAAGAACTCAGAAAGACAATATCATGTTTCCTCACAAGTGAAATCTACATTAATTTTTTTCTGTATGAGATGGAGTCTCACATTGTAGCCAAGGTTAGCTGCAAACCTGAGGCAAACCCCTCCTGCCTTATAGACTTCCCATGCACAACTATGCTTCACATGCGTGTACTTTATATATTCACATTTTAATTTTAAGTTGTATGCTGATATGTCAAATGCATACAAAGTGGACTAAGGAGGGACAATTTAGGAAGAGGAGGCACAGCAAGGGGAGGAAGGGGCTGACTAAGAACAAAGTAGAATCTATGAAAACATCACAGTGAACCATTATAGTAACTTAAAAAATGAACTGAAGGAAGGGAAGGAAGGAAGATGTATTCATCTGGAATGGAGCTGCTGGAGTGAGAGACTGGAGACAGAAGTTCCTCTCACCGTGATATCTACCCCCTTCCCTCGCAGAGGATGCTGGGACCAGCTAGAGGAAGGATGCTGACCCCTAGACAATTCACTGTAGAAACTCACAAAAGAATCCTGTTCTGCCATCAGCCATCCCCAGTGCCGGTCCTGGAACCAGCTACGTCTCTATTGTCCCACTTGCAGAACAAGGGATGGATAATGCCAAGTGTTTTGAAAGGCACTTAAGCACTCCACTGACGGGGAGGGCAACTGCTATACGAGCTGCCAGAGGCTGCAGTAATAAAGCAGCAGAAACTGGAGGCTTGATTCGTATTATTTTAAAGTCTTAACTAATCAAATAATTTAATGTGGGTCGTTTGTTGTTTTGAGACAGGGTCTCATACTTTTAGCCGAGGTTAGCCTGCAATCTTCCTGCCTCAGCCTCCCCAGTGCTAGGATTAGAGGCTTGAGTCTAACCTGGTTCATGGAGGACTTTCAACAACAGAGATTTATCCTCTCACATCCCAGAGGCTGTCCTGAGTCAAGGTGTCAGCAGGGCCCTGTTTCCTTTGGGAGATGGCAGCAGGAAGCCTTCCCCTGTCCTGGGGACAGCCATCCATCCCTGGCTCATTCATGTCTGTCTGCCCTGTCACAATGTTTCCCTGTGTGCCTCTCTCCTCTTCCTCAAATTTCCCTCATGTTCCCTTGAACTTTACTGTGTGTACATGTATGTTCGTGTGTGTGTGTGTGTGTGTGTGTGTGTGTGTGTGTGTGTGTGTGTGTGTGTATGATGTGTGTGTGGAGGTCAGAGGACAACTGTGCAGACTCAGTTCCCCCCTTCCACGTGGAATGATTTCTGGGAGTAGAACACAGCTTGCCAGGCTTGGTGATGGCAAGAACCTGCATCTCGCTCGCCTTCAGTCTTATTTAACACCAGTCATGTCGGGTGAGGGGCTCACAGTACACCTGTGTCACCCGGTCTCGCCCAACTAACCCTAGCCCCAAAGACCCTGTCTCCACATAGAGGCACATTCTGAAGTCCACAGGGTTCAGAAACAACAGTCTCCGGCCCCGACCCCACTCCAGGCTGATCACAGTAGCAGCTATGCATTTCCAGCTGGGAGAGGCGCCGAGTCCAAGCCCGCTGGGTGGCTCATCCACTGGAGAAATGCCCACTGTAACAGGAACAGCCTCTTCTCTTTTTGTGGTTAATGCTAAAAGGGACATTGGTTTTTACAAAAAGTATTGTGGTTTTCCTCAGGAAGTGCCCCCAGCCAGAGCCCAAAGCATGAGAACTCTGTTCAACGAGAGTTAAACGGAGAATTACTGGCTTTGCCACGAAGGGCACATTTGCCTGTATTGGATCTGGAAATATTCCTCAAGCCAGCACACACACACACACACACACGATGGAGGAAATGAAGGGCATATGGGCATTGGTCCTCTCTGTAATCTGCCCAGAGTTTCTCTCTCAAGGGTCAGACAGTGCTTTATACTTTGTGTACCTTAAGGTCCTTGTCACAAGGAACCACCTCTGCTGTAGTTTACACAAGCAGCCACAGACACATAGAAACAAGTGAGCATGGACATGCCCCATGGACCTCTACTTGTGGGTGCTAAAAGTGAACTTTACCTGAATTCTATATATCATGAGACATGAGCTGTCTTTTGATTGTGTTTCAACTACATCAAAATGTGAAGGCCATTCTTAGTAAGCAGGATGTAGCCCAGGGGCTTCCAGCTTCTAGATGCCTGACCAGCACACTACTGAACATCAGAGATGTTCTTCCACAGCATAGCGCTGCTGTCATAGCAACGGATTCCCCTCTACAACTTCACAGCTGGAAACACTTTCATATATGTGTCAGCCCTCTTATGCACCCCATTTTTAGCCACAGCAGAATAAACTATCTCCATTTTGAAGATGAGAAAACTCAAAAACCAATTTCTCATTTAATAAGTGGTCTAGCTAGACTGGAATAGGTCTTCTGGCTCCTTACCTGGTAAGCCAGCTAAGAGGCCACATTGCCCAGATACATCCAACCTGGCTCCTTCCCCACAGACACAGCCTCATATCCACGCCTTCACATGACACTTTGTCACTCCCTGCCCAGCGACTATCCCAGGAATTCTGATGTAACCGTGGTGTAGGTGCGGAACTGAGATTCTCACCCGGAGAACTCCTGACTCTCAACCAAGAAAACCAGCCATAATTCCGGCTTAAGAGAAGCTCACATCCCTTAAGAGGGCTCTGGAACATCCACTCTGAGCAAGCAGCAGGGGTTCTGGGTCAACAAGGCCCAGCAAGTTCATGAGCCATCTGCCTTGTCCCACCTTGGCTCACAGCCCTCCCTCGTCTCTGTCAGGAATAACGACTACATGCTGTGGGGGCTGGGCATATATAAAATAAGGGAAGTTTAGGAACAGGGTCATCTGCAGTAAACTGGGGAACTCAGCTTCAGCCAACTGTCACCAGATCTAGAATTTTGCAAGTTTTAAATAGTAGGGTGTTAAACGAGCATTATGTCAAAAGTTGTCCATATTGCACTGTGTGTGGCCTTTGCCCTTAGGCCTGTCTCTAAATGTGTGCAGCTGACACTGCCTGGTAGTCACACATGAAGTATCTGCTCTTTCCTAAAAACTCTCATTACAGGCAACCAGAGGTGGAGATTGGAAGGCTTTTGATGGAGTGGAATAGGGAGAAACAAGCAATCATGTGATCCTGAATAGAGCCATAGGGGCGGAGGATAAAGCATGGCGTTGGAAGAGTAGATGAACACTGAATTATTCAAGACAGGTTCAGCCCAGGGCAGAAATAGAAAATAAGTCCTTGCTGTGTCCTGATTCTGACTAAATTGAACTTGACGATACCTTGTCACAATATACCTTTGATGGAAATGAAGATGATAATTGCAGATGCCATCCAACATGGTGATTGATAATGTTCCTTCTCCCAAACCTTGACTGTGTCCTTGAATACCAGCAAGGTGCCTGGCTTGGGGCCAAACATCTAGACTAGTTCCAGGGGAAGGAGCTCAGGGACAGGCAATTACTTCCTCTGTGTTAAGATTCTAAACACAGCCATGAGCCATGAAAAGTCTTGTGGTCAACCATGAACCACATATACAATAATGGTGTGTAAGATTCCATCTCCTGGTGACAATGCAGAATATTAGTTTAGGCAAGTATGCTTTGATGTTCATATGTCACAGATGAAATCTGAAGGGCATACTGCTCAGATTTTATACCTGCTAACTGGTGTGTGACTGCATATAACATGTCTTGCCACATGGAGGCCATCTTCCCTCCATTGCACGCTCCTTGGTGGGGCACCATACTATACCTGTCCTCATATCCCTGCTATCCCATAAGACAAACTTCAGCAGAGGATCTGACTAGCTAGTTCAGAACTATGTTACCCCCCATAAAGCTTAACTGCTGCTGAACAGACTCATAAGGGAATCAGCATTGATGGCTCATCATATCTCAGGTCTTCTCCCATTTGATATTTATAAGGAAACAAGGAGGTAGGTTCTACCCATTGGCCGCACTGCTTCTTGATGCTAACTACCTTAACTGCGGCGCAGAGCCTAGGATTCAAATCCGTAACTGGAGGGGCCAGTGGCATCCACTCATGGTCCATTGGGTTGCCAGGAGACCTGAATACATAATGAATGTAAGGAGCACAATAAGCCTGCAAAACACTGTTGCTGCAGTGTGTTTCTGTTTGGACATATTTTTAAATAACTATAGTCACAGAAAATTGGTTTTTAAAAAGTGTAAAATGTTCTGTATGCCTTTGCCCAGTTTCCCCCCGATATTTACATCTTCGTTTACTTCATTATATTAGCAAAACAATGACATTGATGTATATGTATAGTTCTATGCCATTTTATCACAGATATGTATGGCTTATTTTTATAGCTATTTTTATAATTTATAACTACCTTAAGAGGCAGTGCAAGGCTGTGGTTAAGAATACTGCCTTAAATTCCAGACTGTCTGGGTTCTAAACTAATCTGGCCATCTCAGCCGAGCTGTGTGACCATTAACAGGTTGCTTTACTCTTCTGCCCTAGTTCCCTCATCTGCAAAAGAAGACCAATAATAGAACTTCCTTCAGAAGATTGCAAAGGGGATTAAGTAACTCACATCTACAGTGTTTAAATAGTACTGCTACTTTGTAAACATTCTATGATTTTTAACTTTTACTATGCTTACTATTGTTACTATTCCTGGGTCCCAGGCAAGGGTGAGAAGAATCTTGGCCTGGCTTCTGTCATAGGGCTTGGACCCTTATTTTCCTTTCATTAATGACTGTGATATTCTATGGAAACTGGCCAAGGACACAAGGGGTCGACTTTTATTGTTTTATTTTAGAATATGCCCTTACTGCAATTTGAAAAGAAAAGTGAGGCTACCCAGGGCTGAGTCTGTCATCAGAAGGCCTGGGATCTCTGCTAGAGAATCAGCTATCTCTAGCTTGCTGCTCTGGAGACTAAGACAGCAAGGGAGACAGAAGCGGGGGCGTGCTGGCTCCGCTGGACTCTCCATCACATAGAAAGCCTGTACCTGCACTAGATGATGATACCCCCCCCCTCTCTCTCTCACACACACACACACACACACACACACACACACACACACACACACACACACACTCCTCCATCTATCCAAATGATGGCCCCTTGATGCTTTTCACATCTGAACAATGTCAGAGGAAATGGAAGAAACAGGACCCCTCCCGACACTGGGCCCTCCAGAAGAGAACTGGCTACTTGTCTGGCTTCAAGGTCAAACTTCCTCAGAAGTTACCTGCCTTTCTGCACTGGTATTGGACTAACAATATAGAAAAGAGGAAGGCAGTCTGACACTTTGAGTGGTATGAAGGGCATCACTCAAGTCAGTTGCTATGGGAGAAGGGATAATTATGCTAACAGCCTGCACTTGCTAAGTACTTCGTTCAAAATGCACTCAGTTCTCAGACTGATTTATGACGTGGTCCTATCATCCCTTCTTACAGTAAGAAAAGAGAAAAGTCAGAATGAAGGTCACAGCTGGTAAGCCACAGAGCTAGGATTCAAACTCAGACTGTTGGACACCTTCACTGGACTCCTAACCACTAGGCTACCCTCCTTCCCTCATACCTACATGCCTCTCACCCAGACTCTTGCTTTGCCATTTCTTAATAATGCTGCACCCCACTTACCTGACTCTTTCTAGTAAGTCCTTATGTACCCCCACATGAAGTGGTAGATTGCAATGGGTTATACACATATTCTTTTTTAAAAGCACCTCAGCTGGATAACATTAAGAGAAAAAAATCTGGGGATATGACTCAGTGGCAGAGGCTTGTCTAGCATACACAAAACGTACAAAAGCTCTGAGTTTGACTCATAGCACCACACAAGGAGGGGGTGTGTGAATGATTATCACTGTTTTGGTCAGGCAGTTCTCACTGTATTTTTAGTTGGAGAGAGGGTTCAAAGTCAGACGCAGCACTAGAGAATCCATTTCAGTCCTAGGACCCTATGTGATATGAGAATGAGATACACAAAATTGGCTCAGCACAGCAATATGCTAACACTAACATGCCTTAGAAATCCACAATGAGCTCTCACCCTGGAAACGTTTTCTGCTTTTCTGCTCCCAGCCAGCTCACCTCCTCAGGCACAGGTTGCCAGTCATTCCAGCCTACTGAAGGTGATGACGGCAATGCAGAACTGGACTGGCGGCCTTGACTGCTGACTCCTACCTGGGCCCCTCCCAGGCTCACAGAGGGTCAGGATGCTTCCCAGGTGGTAATGACTCACCTGGGCTCTAGGCAAAGCCCTGCCAAATTCCCATTCCCTGATTGCACCTTGGCTTTGTGTGCGGTAGACCAGAGGGGCCCAATCACACACCACCCCAACTCCCTTGACTCAAAAGCCAACAGGAAAAATCAGATTCCATCATTTGGAATCTATTTGGCTCGGGTCCGAGACAGCATTCTTACTTAAGACCTGACTCAGGATGCGGCTGTAAGCCACAGGCTAAAGCTGTACAGAGGAGAGTCTGAGTTACCAGCATTGCTCTAGCTCTTCTTGGACTCGGGGCTGTAAATAAAGATGAAGAAAAGCTACTAAAATCTCCCCCCCACCTCAACATACAACACTTCACATAGCAAACCAGATTTCCTCCAGAGACAGCTGTGGGGACAAAGTCCACAGGCTTCCCTTGCACACAGTGTCATTTCCTTTCACTCTGCCCTAAAAGGGGCTGATAGAGCAACCTGATCTTCGATTTCCTGCCTACAACCAGTCACAGATGAAAAGCTAGGAACCACAATCACAGCCACCATCAACACCCTGTCTACCCCAAGTCACTTCCCCTTAGGTGGACTCTAGCTCCATCCCTCCCTTTCGGGATCACCTTTCACCTGCTTTTGCAGTGGTATGACCAGTTTCCCTGGGATAGCTAAGCATGGCTGATTGTGCACTGCATGCTACGGGATAATCATACACTGTGCCTCCCTTTCATGTCACACACATCCTGAACTTCGGACTCCAAACTCCCGATTTAGATAGAGTACTTGCATTCTTCTCATCTGGCCAGCTGGGAAAGCCTTGACATCTGAGGTAGGAAAGGCCTTGGCTCCAGAAGGTGATGGTTCTACTTTAAATAATAACAGTACAGTCAGCGCCACCCCGCCAAGCAAGGCTCCTAGCTAGTATCCGAAGAGAGTAGAGACCTTTGCACCTTTCTTCATCTACTCACCAACTTCTAGGAACAGCTCCCAGGTATCACCAGTGTGGGAGGGCTTGCCCTGGTGACCTGGAGGTGGAATCTTATTTCTTATGGCAGGCTCTTGAATGATACCAACTAGAAATGCCACTTTCGGACAGGAGAAATTCAGCGTTGGAGGGCTGTGTCAAACCTCTGACTGAGGGTGACTAATGATTCCCAAGACCACACCGTTGAAGGGTCCTGACCAATTTAAAAGTTTTCAAAAACATTTAAAATAGATTGTCTTTCTTTCCCCCTGAACTTAGTTATTTTTGGCTGCAAATAAAACCAATGCTGGTCCTTACTTGAAGCTACACTTCATAATCTGGTTACTATCCTCAAGGGGAAATATTAATACATAAAATTCTACTTTGCTATACATACCATGCAGATCCTTCCATACACACTCCCCCAACTCAGCCCCTCCCATGCCCAAGCCTGCCATTTCATCTCGGCTTTACTGGCATGCACATCTGGATCACATAAATCTCAAGTATAGTTTTCAATATTAGTACTGCTTAGGGTTACAATACTTGACAAATCTCAAATGCTAGGATGTCAAATCAAATCAGCCTGACCAGTCACAGACGAGAAAGGGTTGGGAGGGATGTGCAAGGAAATTACAATAATAAACTAGAGCTTGCAGCTGACCCGTCCATCCTTGTTTAACTGCATAGAGGCTCCGAGGTGACCTAATGGACTCCCGGGTTCAAAACAGGGTTGACCTGTGGGCTCATGTCTCCAGCCCTCCCCAGACAGTGTGAGGAGAGCAATATGGCTTGCCAGGGTCTGCTAATGCAGCCTGATTCCCACAACATGGCCTGACAAAGATGCCTGCGTTCTTAAATGAGTCTCATCAAAGCAATCCCACTTTCCAGGCAGCTTCTCGGATGAGTGCCACTCCCAAAGACATAAAGACTATGAAAGATGGTTTCTAGGGCAAATCCATCACCCTGGGGCATTACGCTGCTTGCCAGATACAATGGGAAAGCTGCAACAACTGGGTGAGGAGCCAGCTCAGCAGATGCCCACTGCTGGGAAGAGTGCATCTAAAGGTTAAAATTAATCTATCTGGGTGTAACCCTGGTGAGTCTACAGTCCAAAGAGCATCTCTGAAGGCTTAAATTTTACATTTACTAGTCAAGTTTATGTCTTAGGCCAGTTGATCCAGCTTTACAGCATGTCATGACCTTGGGGGTTTCAAGAGGGCAGTGGGTTTGTAAGGATACTCAGAGTGCTTTATGAGCAAACCTAAAAGCGAGCAGCTGCAAAAAGAAAAAAATATATACTCTGAATTCCACTTTCTGTTCTGTAAACCAAACCAAACCAAACAAAAACATTGTCTTTTGTTAATATTCATATAATGCTTGTTATAAACACTGGGGACAATCAAGTAGCCCAGAATCTCATCAGTGTTTTGTTTTGTTTTTTTAATCTAGCTCCTGAGCTACTGATAAATGTTATGTGAAAATAAATGTCTATGGTGAATGGCTTGAATACTACTGGGTCAAATGGCGTTATCTATTTCCTTATCATCAGACCTCTCAGGTCTCTGACTATGCAGATGTACCATAAGATGTTAAAAAGAAAAAGACAGCCTCATCTATTTTCTAAACACATTTGGCTTGGAATCTTCTTCTATGGAGCCCTCTCACTGATGCTTCAGTTCTCAGTAAATAATCGCCATCCCCAGCCCACTGATAGGGCTCTACTTTGATGCACAAAAGCCTGCCCAAGGATACACTGATTTCCTGCAGGTTCAACAGGGTCTCAGCTTGTCAGCAGCGCTGCTCTGCAGGACTGAAAAGTAAGTAAATGTACATGCAATGCTTCGCGCCGGCATTTCCAAGCTGCAGATGCAATGCCAAGTTGAAACACTGGGAAACATGCTCCAAGTCAGGTGACCATCAAGCAGGCTGGGAAGATGCCCAAAGATGCCAGATCTATAGAGGCAGAGTGGCGGCAGATCATGATTAACCCCCAGGTGGTCTAATGTCTAATGGCTTGTGAAAAGCTCACAGGGACACAGCTCTGCAGCAGGGCGCGTGTGTACAGGCAGTCTGCTTTCTCCTTCATATTCTTACAGTCACCAAGGAAAGCTAAACAGAAACTAGAAACCGTTGTCTTCCTGTGAAACAAAATCTGGTCAGATGCATGAAGTACCGGTTAATGTGGCTGAATGAGGGTAATTGAGACACACACTCTGCTTTCTTCACCAGAGTCAGCGCTGTTGTTTCCTGGGCGTTGGCAACTGCCGCATGCTTTGCAATGCAACCTTTAATTCTCCTGCAACTCTGTGAGGAGTTCAGTACTTCATTTCCCTTCACAGAGGAGGAAGTGAGGGTTGGAGACAGAGGCAGAGCCAGCTGAATCTAGATCTGCCACCATAGCCTGCCTTCCCCACCTCTCCGTCCAACAAATATCTGTGACTCCTTACCCTGCACTATGTGCAGTGAGGAAGGGGTCAATGTATCAGACAGGGATTCTGCTCTCAGGAAGAAACAAGATGTTAAGATGCAGGGCTTGGGACAGTGAGACCTAAATATCAGAAGGTGCAAGCTAAAGCCGGTAGTCTTCTGAATGCTTTGGTAACTGAGGAGAATCCCACGCAAGAAGTATCACTGTTCTCTTTGAACAGAGGACACAGGAAATCACACAGGCAGGAAGAATGGAGCGGGCTGGGCTGGGATTTCAGGATCTGTGGGCTTCCCATCAGTCTCTGCACATGACAGAGGAAGAGGAGGGTGACTAGGGAGCTAAGCGCACTAGGCTCCCTACCAGCTCTGCTGTCTGCCTGCTGGGCTAGTTCCAACAGGCAGACCGGAGAGGACACACACAGTTCCTGTGCCCACTCAGAATGGTCTTTCCTGACACCTGCAGCCACGGAGTGTCTTCTCAGCTCCGAGAGCTGTCCAAGGCCCCTGTTTAACTCTTTCTGCCAGTGGAGAGCGCACCCCCTTCCAGTACAGGTTCACTTGGAACGCCCTCTAAGACCCTCTCACTCAGTCATTCCGGGGTGCTGATGCTGCTCTATTCTCCCGTGTTAGCTCCCATCAGCGCACTGCCAAGGAACCGTCTGACTTCTCTGGTTAGCACAACACCCACGCCCCAGACCTCTGCCTCCTATTGGGCTCCCAGCACCATGCTTTCCACCACTGTAGTGAGTCTCTGGACCTGAAACTGTCATCAACCCTCTCTCTGCATAGCCTGTTGTGGCCTCCTGGTGGGCTTGTAGGTCAATGAGTCCCCAAATCCAAATCACGTGTTCCCTTCAGAAAAACGAATGGTTTCCCACAGCCATTTGCTGCCACAAAGCTGCAGCAAAGAGCTCCAGGTTGCTGACAGCTTACTCATCTGAAGCTGACAGGGTGACACGGAACTACACCCCAGGGGGAGCCAAGTCCCTTCCTAGCTCTGGGGACATCACTTCTCCCCCTCTGTTCAAATGGTGCAATTTTATATTCCATGGTGGGAAAGGTATCCTCAGTGACTCTGTTAGATCCTGTGCAAATATCTGGGTAGAGCTGTAGTTCACAGCAGTCATGACCGAGAAAGAGAGACTGTAAACCACAGCTCCCGAGAAAAAGTGATGCTTACATAAATTTAGTTTCTGTATCTTGGAGCTGCTATCGCTAAATATCATAACCTGGATGGTTTGTAGGTGACAGGGATTTCTTTCTCACGGTTCTGGAAGCTGGAAGCACAAGACCAGGGCCGACTTGGTACCCAGTGAGCACCAGACTGCACTTTGCAGCTGTGTCCCTGCTTGGTGAAAGGTGATGCCACTAGCTCCCTGGTGCTTCCAACACCATCCCTCACCAGGACTCCACCTTGTGACCCAATCGCCTCCCGAAGTCTCTGAGACTAACACACTGATGATTGGGCTTCGAAGACCAGTGGTCTCAATAGTAGCTGGTTAGAAATTCGTGGCTTATTTTTGATAGGGAGAGGGGGTTGCAACAGGACTGGAACTTGTAATGCTCCTGCCTCAAGTCCTGGGATTACAAGTATGCTCTACAATGTCTGGTTGGCGGTTTTTCATTCTGTGGTCGTTTTCTCTCTCTCTCTCTCTCTCTCTCTCTCTCTCTCTCTCTCTCTCTCTCTCTCTCTCTCTCTCTCTCTCTCTCTCTCTCTCTCTCTCCAGGGTTGTCCCGTGTTGCCCTGGCTGTCCTGGAACTCACTGTGTAGCCCAGGCTGGCCTTGAACTCAGAGATCCACCTGCCTCTGTCTCCCGAGTGCAGAGGCCTGTGCCACAACTGCCCCGGCTTCAGTTTGCTCTGTTTTTGAGACAGGTTCTTACTTTTTATTCTGGGCTGGGCTGAAACTCACTATGTCGTAGACCAAGCTTGCCCCCAAATCACAGTAATCACCTGAATTACAGATATGAACCACCATAGTGGAGTCTGGTATGATTAAGTTTCAGCATATGAATTTTGGGAGGATATATTCAGTCCACAGTGACATAGGACATCCTGTGCAATGAAACACCTTGTAAGCCATTAAAAATGAATATGAAGTGGTGGGCAAGATGGTTCAGAAGTTAAGTGTGCTTGCTGCCAAGCCTGACAACCTGAGTTCAATCCCAGGAACCCACAGTGAAAAGAGAAAACCAAACTCTGACCTCAAGATGTGTGCCATGGCACATGTGCATATGCACACAAACATACACAAACACACACTTAAATGTAAAAACTTTTAATGACCATGAAAAACTATTTATTGGCTTAGAAAGGCATGTTCAGTGAAAACAGTATTCAAAGTTTCACATTTTTGTAAAGAAAATCCCCACATCTTGAAGACACGAACACTAAGCAGTGGGATCACAGATGATTCTAACGTTTCTGTTATGATCTCGTTTTAAAGTTTGTCTGTGTTGGAAATTTTGACATATAATAAAAATATATAGAGCGGAGTTTCTTTGGGGGAAGGGAGGTGGTAGGTATCATCTCCTCAACATTCCTTTTTTATTTTTCCTATTTTTAAAGCTTTTTTTCTATTTTATGTAGTGGGCATTTTGCCCACCTGTGTGTCTGTGCAGTGCACGTGGAACAGGTGATGTGAAAGAGAAGCCTATGCAGAAGAAGCCATCAGATCCCTTGGCACTGAATTATAGATGCCTGTGAGCTGCCATGTGGGTGCTGGACTTGAACCTGGGTCCTCTGGAAGAGCAGCCAATGCTCTTAACCGCTGAGCCATCTCTCCAGCCCCGATATGTTCATTTGATTAAAGTAGAGCATATGCCCACTTAACATATATAAAGCCATACTGGAAAAAACACCCCAAAAACCAACACTATACCATAAGTAAAAGCTTCAAAGGTAAGTAGTAGAAATTTAGAACATAGGTTAAGACAGAAAATTGTAACCAAAGGCAGCCAGCGTAGGAGGCATCATCGCAAGATGACCCTTGAGGATACGATCTTTTTTTCCTTCACCAGGCAGTTTTTTTTTTTTTAACAGAAAAGAAACAAACAAAACAAAACAAAACAAAAACAAAAACCCTTCCTCAGGAATGAGAAGCAGCCATCGGGAAAGATAACTCCAAAGGCTGGAGATCACACTTAGCTCCTCCTCAGCTACATTACCAACTAATTTCTTTGTCTCCCATGGTCTCCTCAGAAGCCAGAAGGGAGAACCCTTCACTGGCCAGATCCATGTAACTAGCTGCCCAGTTCTGCTTCTTAGTACTCTGAAGGACCTTCCTTGTCTGGATTTAGCTCACACGTCTCTCAAACAGGACTTCTCACTTGAGTCTCCATGCTGCTGCTGTCTGAATGCAGGTTCTGCTATGGAGGGTGGGGCAGGGCTTAAGGTCTGTCTGTACTTCCTACAAGCTCCTAGCTAACACTGACGCTTCGGGACAGACTCCCTGTTCTGAGCCATCAGACCAAGGCCATAGTTGCTCACACAGGACACTTGGGCTCAGCTCATGAATGCTGAGCTTGAATCAAAAGGTGAGATACTGTCATTATCCAGGAGAGCATCGCTCTGCTTTTGAGAAACCCTTAGCTTCTCAGGCCACTAGAGATCAATGAGCAAGTGATCCAAACAGAGCCTATAAGGACCTGGATGGTTAATGCTCCTATCAAAACCAGCCACTTGACACAGTGACCAGGCTCCAACACTGAGCTGCCTTATAGAACACTTGCATACCTAACCAGAATCACTGCTAGACGCCCAGAAAAGGCAGGAAGTACCAAAGATTCTACTCAAACAATTTGAAAGACAGTCCTAAACCACCCCAAATGACAGTTATTGCTTTGTTTCCTTGAAAGCTGCCAAAGGGAGAAAGAGCAAGGGTGAGAACAGGTAGAAGTCCCATTTAAGGTAAGGGGCCCGGGTAATAACAAAGGTGGGAAAAGCGGAGGGAAGACAATGAAAACGGTGTGAAGGACCCAGGCCACACTGCTGCGGCTGGAAGCCTGTCCCCAGGGGCCTGGAACAATGGCAGCAGGCTCTGTGTTTGCGCACACCCCACTTGATACTGTCTGGACCCAGAGGGGTGTTAATGAGGCTCGGTGGAGAGGCACACTCCATTTTTCATCACTGACACTCAGACGGGTAATCCTCAGCCCAGGACCCAGGCCAGTCAATCAGATACCAGTTCTGCTGTGTATAAACACCTTCCACTCTCAATCAGCGAGGGAGGCAGGTGCTGGAGATCTGGTCACGGTCAGTTGGACAATCTGATAAAGCCTTCCTGGGGTCATAGTGGACCAAGAATAGACCCAGCATAATTAGACCAGGAGGAGGGGGGTTGTCAGGCAATCCAGGCGGAAATAACAGGGCCTCTGCCAATCAAAGAGAAACCCAACTGAGGAGGCGGCTGGGGAGGGGAGTGTCTGTTGTGTGAGTGGACAGTGGGGGAGGGGAGCTTTTTCAGAGGCTGGCTGGTGACTCTAGAAGGACTGAGCGGCTCATTATTCGAGATCCTGAGCTGGGCGTCACTATCGATCACTATCTGGGGTCTCTGGGGATTCATCATTATGCAGCAGGACCTGGTGTGTGCTTTGCTTCTGTGACAGAGCAGCATGGCCGTGCATCCTTGCTGGCAGAAACACAAGGAGGCCCTTCCTTTGCCCTGTCCCAACCGTCCTGCAGGCCTTTTATTCCTGAAGCTACAGGAATGGGCAGTCATTAGAAAAGACCACAACAGGCTTAGAGTTTATAGGGCTGTGATGCACATTTGATTACAGGGAAGCAGGTGAGGGGTGAGAGATGCTGACTGCCTTGCTCTCCGGTCTTGTCATACATGCACACAATGCCAGACTTCCAGGGACTCCTCCCTTTCTGAGTGCTCAGCTTCGTCCTAGCACAGGGCTGGACTTTATCTCACTAGTCCTGCACGTCTGGTTGCTTGTCAGGGATCTGGTTGCTTGTCAGGGACCTCGGAGGCATCTAGGCTCATCTTCTCCTATTGTTCTTCTTTTACTAAGCTAGAAGTGCCCCCCTGCAGTCAGCTGTTGTACTTGGGCCATTAGGAGCTTCTGTACTTGGCCTCCATGATTCTTGGAGCAGGATCAACACACTTTCCAAATAAATTCAGCTTCATAACCTAATGCACTGAAGGTTTCTTGGGAGGAAAAAAAAAGATTTACACTGTACACTTAAGGCAGCAAATGTTATCAGGGCCGCACCCTGCTTTACACACCCATGCTCCTTCCAGTGCCCACTTCTAGGCTCTCTCTGCCTGTTCTTGGTTGTCACCATCCCTCACTATTTGGACGTTATTTATCCCTCGCCACTCACTTGCAGCAAACAAAAGCCTTTTAACTATTACTCTCACCATGTCCCCTTGGAGGCCAAAAACCATATTTATAGACATTATTCTGAGTGAGAGCCAGGCTCAAAAGCTTAAATGTGGCTTGATTCCATTTATATGATATTTCCAAAAGGCACAGCTATTAGGATGGAGAACAGATCCATGGTACCCAGGGGTCTGGGGGAGAATGTGACCAGAAAGCATACTGTGGGGGAGCTTCTTGAGTGACAGCATTGTTCTGTTTTCTGATAAGTGTAATGAGTACACAAATAAACACATATGTTAAGTTACACACAATTAACTGTACACATACCATCCAACAATCAGGTGTAACAAAGAGCAATTTTAAAAATTTACACACCAATACCATGGAGGTAAGGGAATTCTTTAGCTAGCAATCATCAACTAACTGATCCTCATCAGCCAACAGAGTCCCTTCTTGAAATTCTTTGGGGATGGCTTTCTACACAATCTATACAGCTTCTCTTTGCAAGTCAGAACTTTCATGCACTACCTGGCATTGGGATACCTTTCCATTGCATGCAATGTGAATGAAACTCACAGATCTGCCCCACGGAGTCCCTTCCAACCACAGGAACTTTCCAGGGCTCTGTGAGCATCACGTTATTTCCCTCACCTCTCTTCCAGCCATTTTCTCCCTCTCTCACATCCAGCCTTCTTCTCTTCCTCAGACACACCAGCTGTCCCCACCTGTAACGTTCCTCCTTATATGTCTGCATGGACATGCTGGTTCCTTTGCTTATGCAGATCTTAGCTCCTTAGAGAGGCCTCTGCTAGTTCTCCATATATCTTGTTCTTTGCTTCCACATTTCCTTCCCTTTTGTGGGAAATCTCACTATCTTTTGTTTGTCCCTCTGTTCCCTGAAAGAGTGGACAAATATATCCTCTGTGCACTCTACCAAGGATCTCCTTGTTCATCAGTATACCTACATCACCTACAACATGTTCATTCAAAATGGAATGAATAAGCCATGCAGAAGACAGAGCGTGAACAAAAAAAGAGACTATGGGGTGAAGGGTAGTGTATGCAATTCCAAGTCCAGACAAGTCTTTTACTAACTTGCAAAAACTTTCCAAAAAAATATTTCAACTCATTTTTACTAACATTGTATTATTACAGTTTTTAAACAAACAACAAAATTTATTTTACTGTGGACACATGTATAACCTGTACAGCCATCATCTAGACTTGAGTCATTTTCATTTTGCTATTATTTTATTATCTGTTTTTCCTGCCTCCACACCCTCTGTCTTTTTCTCCATCAATACCAATTTAATCACCTAAAAATACCCCTTTACTTCAAGAGAATAAGCCAGAAGTAGGGATACTCTTCAAGATTTTCTTCAGTGAGAGAATAATCAAAGATTTGCAATCACTGTGTCCCTTCTGTCTTTTGTGAATACTTAAGGCAGGCCTGAAAAAAACTGCAGCAGAAGGACAAACAGAGCTCAGTCAGTGTGCTGTTCTCCCAGTGCCTCATTAGTCTTCATAGTCATGTTTCCAGCCTGGGGGAGGGGGTGCTTGGGATGCTCATAGGCCCACAGGGAGGGGACAATGAAGAATGACCCTCTGCCACATTCTAAGGCCCTCCCCTTCCAGCCAGGCTTCTGGGCCACTGCAGAAACCACTCCCTCAGTATAGAAGTTGTGTAGATGGGTTGGAAGAGAACACAACAGCTCCCCTGCCCCATTTTTAAGTTGAAATCTGAAGAGCGTTTAGGTGGTGCCTACTTGACCGTAGACCACACTATTCCCAGGTGTCTTACACTAATCCCAATGATTTTACAAGGAACGGCTTCCTCAGAGCAAATTAACAGAGATAAATGGCTAGCCCTGAAGGCACTCCTCGACTGTAGGGAGGTCCTCCACGGACTATACACTGGGTGCTGATTCTAAATCCCAGGTGATCTCTCTGCTGCCGTGAACAGTAGACACCGTAAATCCTTCTACCACTGACCGTTTCAGAATGCCCCTTCCCTTGTTAGACAAGCTAACACTAAACATACCAAAAAGGACTAGCAAATGAGCAGTTGGAGGTTAATTTGCTTTTATCTTTCTAAGGTCAGAAAAAAAAAGTAAATTAGTAAAAATATTGGGGCTATGAAAATTTCTCATTATCAAAACAAGAGAAGTTTAAAAAATAATCCCAAATGGAGTCATGATAAAAGTTTTTAAAAACACTGGGTTTTAATCTAGTAAGCAAACAAAAACTTATCAATCTAATCTTCTGCTATAACCTGTACTGTTGTGCATTCTAAGAGCTATAGTATCTATGAAAGCTACCAGCTTTTTATGAAATATAAGAGTGGAGAGAGGCTGTTTTTCTACAAAGAAAGCGCACAGGATGGCATGCGTTTGTGTTTTAAAGGTGTGTGCTATTCTGGAAAGAAACGGAATTAGGACCCGTCACCTAATATGTGCTGAATGTGACAGATGGACCATTCTGAGCTGAAGGAGCTGGAGAAGAGGAGATGTAGAAGGAGGCCTCAGAACCACCCTTGCTCACCTGTCTCAAACTGCAAAGATTCCCATGAGAACGCAATTCTTACCACCAGTGAATGTGGATTGGTGTATGATGGCGCCATATATACAAACAATCTTTCTAAAATAACCCCTACCTTCTACCAGTTCATATCCTTCCATTCTCTTCCCTTTCCTACAATTGTCTGCCCCTTGCCCAGATCACAGGGCTCACCACTTCTTCACAAGTTTATCGTTCCTTGTCCAATGGTATAGAAACTGTGTACTTTGCTTCTTCCGGTTTTCACTCTATTATGAAGGTCCCCATCATGAAAAAATAACATTTGAATGGTTTTTCCTGTTAGTCTGTCTTGTGTCAATTTCTTAGAACCAAGGGCAGGGGCGACCTTCCTCTTTCTCTCCTTATGCAGATGGCCTCTGACTTACAACAGATCAGCTTTGGGACTTGACAGAAGGGCCAAGCCATACACATTCACAGACCTTCTGGTGTGCTCCCCACCCGGCTAGCTATCTCATGCTACTAGACAATGTTAGCAAGCCACAGCTAACATTGTCAGCCGGCACACAACCCCAAGGACGAACTGAGACACTCACGCACTGTGCCAACCCGGGATGGTCACTAGATTAGGTGCAATCCCTGGAGTTTTCAACTTACATTTGAACTTACTATGGGTTTTTTTTGGGGGGCGGGGAGGGGTTGTCCATCATAGGTCAAAAGTCTCTACATATGGTTAGATAGGATGGTCAATGAGCTATCACAAAAAAAATTAGGATGGCAATTAGGATAAGCAAACAAAACAGAAACTAACAAAATGTTGAAAGGGATGTGGAAAAACTGGTGACTTACTGGAACTGTAAAATGGGGTGCAACTGTCATGAGAAACAGGATGGCAAATCCTTAAAATATGAATACCATATGATTCAGCAACCCCATTCCTGGGTATTTATCCAAAGACCTGAAAGCACAGATGTTGTACACACGTTTAGGATCACTCACCATAGCCAAGAGGTAGAAGTAATCCAAATGCCCACCAATGCAAGGACAGATAAAAAGGTATGCACATACAATGCAACACTGCTTAGCTTCAGAAAGGAAGGAAATCCTGTCACATGCCACCACATAAATGAACTGAGTAAAATCAGCCAGGCACAAAAGATGAGTTCTACATAATTTCACTTCTAGGAGGTGTCCAAAAACAGCAAAACACAAAGCATCAGAGAGGAGACTCGTGGATACCACCTCAAGGTAGAGGGGAGTGATCTGTTAATGGGCAGAGGTTCAGCTGTGTAACATGAAGTCTGGAGGTCTGCTTCACAACAACGTGGGTATGTTCACCACTACCGAACTTCTCCCTTAAAGACTGATCACACTGCTAAATCTTAGATCATGCAACTTTTTTTTAACTATAATCTTAAAAAATTACTTTAAAGATAGGAAGGTCAAATACTGCTAAAAATTAGGTGTCTCTATGGTGGTAGGCTCCTATTTTCTCTCACATTGTTGTTTTAAGGTTTCATAGTGATTGAATATTATCACAAAAATCATTAGAGACATTTCCTATTTATAAAGAAGAAAGCTGTATTTAATATGGTTCTAAAGATAGGATGTAGGATTACACATTTACACCAATCGCCAAGGTGAGGTGTAGTCTCTGCTTGAGGCAGCAGGTTAAAGTCTGAGCTGGATGTGTAGCTCGGTGGTAGTGTTGTTTGTCTAGCATACACAGCCCTGGGTTCCATCTCCTACACTACCAGAAACGAAATATTTTCCATCCAATCCAAACACCTTAAGTAGTATGAATATTCTTTTTAAGGTTTGTTTATTTTTATTTTATGTGCGTGGGTGTTTTGTCTGCATGTATATATGTACCCCATGTGCATGTAGTGCCCATGGAGGCCAGAAGACAGTGTCTGGTCCCCTGGAACTGGAGTTATAAACTGTGAGTGCTGAAAATAGAACCTGAGTCTTCTGGAAGAGCAGCCTTCATTAATGAGCTCTCTCTCCAGCCTCAGTATAAATATTCTAACAATTCCATTCTAGCTTTTATTTAGCTCTATCTTCAAAAGCACTTCTAAGTGTTCAATTTCTCTATCCCAAGAGACTCCTGCATATTTCTGCACTTTTGGAATCAGAATGGGGCTTATAGTCTATGATTACACTAAATGAAGACCTTACTCTTTCCAAGTTATTTTAAATTTGTTTTTTAAAAAGCACTTACATTAATTACTAAAGAAATATGACTCTATGTACTATGCCTGGAAACTTAGAAGTACTTGGATTAACATTCTCATGTTTTGAATACTAATAAAAATATAACAAGTCTACAAGCTCACAACTTTATGGATGATATTACTAAGAACAAGAATGAATTTTTTTTTTTTTTTTTTTTTTTTTTTTTTTTTTTGGTTTTTCGAGACAGGGTTTCTCTGTGCAGTTTTGGTGCCTGTCCTGGATCTCACTCTGTAGCCCAAGCTGGTCTCGAACTCAATCTGCCTGCCTCTGCCTCCTGAGTGCTGGGATTAAAGGCGTGTTCTACCATCATCCGGCTGAACAAGAATGAAATTTAAAAACCGAGTTAAAGAGAAATATTGAGAACTCATTGTTATACTTAAGAAACTCAAGTCAGCAAACGATAGAAGTGTGGAAGACAATGAGTGGGGACATGTGTCCTTCTAGATTGGGGCTGGACCTGGCTCAAGAGGTTATCCTTCCTCTCACAATTCCATAAATAATTTACATTTTCAAGATGGCAGCTGGATCTGTCGTTTACCTTGTGGCCACGGAGCAGTCAAGGCAAACATGCCTGCTGACAAGATGACATCTAATTCTCCCCAGACAACGCCAGTGGACATTACTTCAGGAAAAGACTTTCTAAAATTTAAAAATGGAGTTCTCTAATAGGGGACAGAAGTCAAGGCTGGGAGATAACAGAAGAAGCTCATTAGCCACATATGGCCGATACGACAATTGTCTTCATACAGCCAAGAGCAGGTGGCCTTCAGGAACAACTTCGGGTGAAGAAATACCATGGAACAAAAGAAGTATGGGCTGGAAAGAACAGAATAATTTGACTTGAACACAGACAGATAAGTGTCTCTGGGAATTCCTCAGCCAGGACTAATAGCTAAAGTTACTAGCTTAAACTATTTCCCATGTCCACTCTCTGAAGTACTATAAATGGAAACAGTTATAAATTTTTTTCCCAATAAAGTGTTCACATTCTTCTTTCTAAGACACAAGAGACTAACAGTCATTTAAGACCAACTGAGGAAAAAATAGCATTTACAGCCACTGTGCAAATCCTGAAAAACTTCATCTGCTGAGTGGAAATGCAGTTAGTGGTCCCCAAGTTTCCCTGGCTCTAGGTGTTACGAGGGACTGGAGTCTGGTCATTATGTGTGTATATCAATGAGCCTCAGATCTGAGGCAATGCCACAGCCATCCCCAAGGAAACATGCTAAGTGTTTGTAACAGCCTAAGAACTCTGGGAATTAGAGGACAATAGTATCTTCTTCTAATTGGATCAGCATCAGCTTTGATGTCTTCATTCCATGTGGACCAGGTCTGCGTCCTGGCCAGTCTCGCACTGGGGTAAACATGTGGACCAGGTCTGTGTCCTGGCTGGTCTCGCACTGGGGTATTCCATGTGGACCAGGTCTGCGTCCTGGCCAGTCTCACACTGGGGTATTCCATGTGGACCAGGTCTGCGTCCTGGCCGGTCTCGCACTGGGGTAAACATGCTCTCAGCCTGGAAGGAGGCAGCTAGATGTCCTCTGTCTGTAGAGCACCTGCATGGTCAACCAGGAAAGCTGCCTCTGCGATACTACAGAGTGGGCTGAGATATGGCATGGTTCCTCTGGCAACTGACCTCACTTATGTTTATTTTTTAAAGTATTTTTATTATTAACACAAATGGGCTGCTTTTGGTTGAGCAAAATAGTCCCCAAAGAAAAGTCTGTGTTTATAGCTAATGAGAGTTTTTGCTGGCTCAAGGCTTTACAGTAGCTCACACAAATGACCCCAAAGTGCCATTTAAAGAGTATACAAGGAATCAGAACCCAACTGATCTGCATATACACCCATATACTAATTTGGCCCAGTCCTAGACTGACTGAATATAGTTTTGCATTTACTGATAAAACCTAAAGAGATGCACATTTTATTCTGCTCATGACCCTGGCCTGAGTCTGCTGGATCCACAGCTGCATTCCTTCTCCTCCTTCTGTAATTCCTCCCTCGTCATTAACAAAGGAAGGAAAAGCCACAGTGTACTTTGGGAGGGCTGGGAATCATTTAACAAGGACTCACTCACTTGGGAACTTGCAGAACAGCTTTAGAGCTATATGTTTTGTGGCACAACAATAATCTTTTTTCTTTTGCAAATTGGTGAAACATCCAAACAGCCCTTGGAAATTCTTTGAGTTAGAGTCTATGAAGATGCTCACCCCGCCAGGGCCTCTAGTTTCTACCCTGGGCAGAAATCAGTCCTTTTGCCTTTGCTCACCAGGTTGTCTATTCAAGTTCTTAAGGAATACTTCTTATGTGCCAGGACATGTGATTCAAACAAAAGCCCTGCCTAAAAGGGTCTTACTAGTAACACACACACACACACACACACACACACACACACACACACACACACTCACACTCATACATGCACACACGCTTGCGTACATGCATGCACCTGTGTGTCACAAAGTAGTTGTTGGTAGGAAAAAAAAGGCGAGGAGAACAGGGAAAGACTGGGGGTCTGGAAAGCAGAGGTAGAAGAGAAGATGGCCCTGTTCTAAGAGAAGGAGGCTTCCGTGGGCCACCGGGTGGAAGTTACAGCAAGGAGCTTTCCCCAAGGGTGGTAATAAAGATTCACTTAGGAAAACAAACATCAGATCACAAAGGGCTGGAATTTTATGCTAATTGGCCAGGGGAGTATGGTAAAACTTGCATCCCAAAACAAAACAAAAAGCACCTGGCTCTGGTTTCCAGGGATCCAGAGAGCCAGAGCAGGGATGCAGGTTAAGAAGCAGCAGCGGACAGAGGAAGTAGCTCAGACCAGAAAAGCAGCAGGGGAAATAGTGGAGTTCTTGAGGGCCGGGCTCCTGGCCAGCTTTGGGCCAGGTGTGCGGTGGAGGGTCAGGGCTAGGTGTGTGGTGCTGTAGGTTAAATGTGCTGTTTATGGACATGGGGATATGGGAAACAATGACAGAGGATTAGGGAAGCAAACCCAGCACAGGAGCTTTGGGTCCCTAACACTGGAATCCCAGAACCGAGGGAATCGAGGGAATCGTGCAGGGCTGGACCTAGACAAAGAAGAGGCCCTTTAGGGAGCCATCCTGCCTGGTGGTGTGTGTATGTGTGTATGGGGGCTGTTCCACAGCCCTTAGGAAAGAAGAACTTTCAAAGAGGACTGAGGAGGAAGAGGCGCCTCACAAGTTTCAGAAAGGAATGTGCAAGTGTGGACCAGCATGGAATGAGAGACCAGGGCAGAGGGAAGGTTAATGTTTGGAAATCCGTAAGAAGGACACATAGAAATTCTTTGTCCTTCTCTATTTTTATAACTTTTTCTACATCTGAAATTATGTCAAACTAAATGCTAAAAGAAAAAGTGCTACGGAATAATCCTCTTATACACTATAAAGATTTGTCACTTGAATTGGTTTAATAAAATGCTCATTGGCCAAGTAGCCAGTCAGGAAGTATAGGTGGAACAACCAAACTAAAATGCTGGGAAGAGGCAGGGCGGAGTTAGGGCAGAAGCTAGCCAGCTGCCAAGAAAACAAGACGTGTAGAAAATGAAGTAACAAGCCGGGTGGTGGTGGTGCACATCTGTAATCCCAGCACTTGGGAGGCAGAGGCAGGTGGATCTCTGTTAGTTCGAGAGGCCAGCCTGGTCTACAAAGTGAGTTCCAGGACAGTCAGGGCTGTTACACAGAAAAATCCTGCCTTGAAAAACCAAAAAAGGGAAAAGAAAATAAGGTAACAAGCCATGAACCACGTGGCAAAGCATAGATAAGAAATATAGGTTAATTTAAATGTAAGAGCTAGCTAGTAATAAGCCTGAGCCATCAGCCAAGCATTTATAACTAATATAAGCCTCTGAGTGGTAATTTAGGAAGTGACTGCTAGGTATAATCGGGCATAAAGGACAAAAAGCTCTACCTCCATTTACAAAAAAGAAATACTATTTTGTGGGCAGGGGTCAAGCAAAATGAAGAACTGAGAAAGGATAGCACAGAACTTGTTGACACAAGTTGATTATCCCAAATCCAAAACCAGAAACCTGAGATGCTCCAAAATTCCACAGTTTGAATATCAACTCATGTAAAATCCCCACACTTGAAGTCATGAGCCACGTGACAGTCAAAGTGCAGGCCCGAGAAAAGCAAAGAGAATTGTCTTCAGGCCGTGAGGATGAGAGACATTTAATGGAGCTCATGTTTAGACTTGGATCCCTTCTCTAAGACACATTGTTATGGCTTCCCTGTGAGCGGGCTCACTGAGATGAGAGGACATGGTGGGCAGGGGGTTGATGAGGAAGGATTTCAGATGCTACCTGTCAGTAGAAGAGCTGGAGAAGGAAGCATGAGAGGAGCAGAGACTTCCTGTAGGCTACAGGTGGGGTCCTCCCAGTGGGGGTTGGAAGAGGTGGTCCCTTGGAGGGATGGCAGAGCACAAGGATGCAATGCAAGGAGGTCATTCCGTTCACTAAAGGAAACCCAAGGAGATTTCCTTCTGATGACTTTTCCCCTGTGACGGACAGAACAGGTCAGAAGCTGGACACAAAGGAGATGAGAGGTGGTTAAGGCTTCAGAGTGGGGGAGGAAGTGCAGAAAAACAAGTCAGCTAGTGATGGAATAAATAGGATTGTTGGGAAAAACAGAAAGTTCCTTCAAGGTATGTGACAATGTGTAATCCCAGGTTACTATGAGAAAGGGTCATCATATAATAAAGACTGGGTAGTTTATAAGTAACAGAAGTTTATGTCTAGCAGTTCTGGAGCCTTGGAGGTTTGAGATTACAATGCCTGCCGGGTTGGGGGTCTGGTGAGGACTCCCTCCCATATTGTAGAAATAAGTATATAGCGCTCCCTGGGGTCTTTTATAAGGGCACCAAGGCCCTAAGGACCCCATATTTATGATCAAATCACTTGCCAAAGGTCCCACCTGTCAATACTATCATGCTGGGATGGAAGCAAGATTCAAACCTGTGACTCTTTTAAGGGGCCACAAACATTCAGTCCATGATAGGACGTTCATACAAAGTGACTCCAATCAGAAGGCTGTGTACATGCTCCTCTCTAGCCATGCTGAGGTGTGTAAGTGCCAGCCAAGGACCAGTAAAGTTGGGATAAACTGAGGTTAGGATTTTCAAGAAGGGAACACAGTGAAAAGTGAGGCTGAATGATGGGCTAAGATCTCTTCAGTGAGGAGGGAAGCAAGAAGGGAAGGAGGCGGGTTCTTGGATAGTGGATATTACACTCAAGTGGAAAAACCCTTAGAGTGTCAGGACTGAAAGAAGTGAGCTGCAGAGACGGGAAGTGGTGGTCAGGAGGAGGGGAGCTTTCGGTTCTTCCAGAGACGGTGCAGTTACTGGTCACCACACGGTCCAGGAATGACCTAAAAGAACGTGGCCGAGGTCAGACACAGGCCGAGGTGTAAAAAGGCTGGGGATCCGATGGATACTGGTGTTGGATAATGAGGGAGAAGTGATGGCAGTAAGGCAGGACCGGCATCTTCAAGGAAGGATGCATGGGTTGGAAGGTAAGATGTGCACACGGCATGACTAAAACAAGGATGGACTGCAGGTGGCACAATCCGAAACATTTCGTTTCAAAGGAAATGCTTGTATCCAAAAATAGCAAAACAGGGGAGAGATAAGGAAATGGGAATAAGGAGTGTCCTGACTCATACTCATGCTTGAGAAGTCGTAGGAACACCAGGACCCCACAGAGAAAATAGCTAGGTTTCAGGTATGGCAAAAAAGAGTAAATAAAAATAAAAAGGCCAACTCAAAGACCCCCAAAGAACTAAGCATCACTAGGCACCAGGCCCTAGCCGTCAATCTTAATATGACTCTCTCACATACTAGAGGTGAACGCAGGGCCTCATGCACACTAGGCCTGTCCATTACCACACCCACACCCACAGCCCCAAAAACGTCTTTAAAACATACTTCACTAAGGAGAGTTGTTGGGGGCCATGCAAGGGGATGAACAGGCAGCATTGGAACTCATGGAACATGGCTGGGTAGTTGGCAAAACCACGCCTGAGTGAGCTTTGGAGAGGCAAAGCCCCGAGGACTATCTGTCCTGAGGACCTCCTGCTGTTATTGCACACAGCTCTGACTGTGGCCTTCCTGGTCACCACATCCCTCATAATCTATGGGCTGTATGAAAACTCTCGGGGGGTTTCTGGCTCCTCACTGGGTAATGTTACTGGTACTTACAATAATAGTGGTTGAATTTTTTCCAGACATTGCTGCTGGAGATTAATGATTCAACCACCACTCCTAGAAAGAATTTAGACATGTAGAATTGTTAGTAAGGTTATGTTAAGGTGTTTTTGTTAATGGCTTTGAGGTAGAAAATCTTGGGGAACAATTTAAAGTTTATAAAGACACACTTTTAACAGTTGAACAAGGGACTCATTGAGGTCAGGAAACAAAACAATGGCAATCTGGCTGTTGCTGGCTAATGTACCTTCCTTGCTAAGATGGGTTGGTGATCAAAGGTGATAATTAACTCCTTGTACCCATTTCTGTCCTCAGCTTCCTGATATAAAACACTGTTGATGGGTGAGGATTTAGAGCTGACTGGTTGTTTTTCATATATAAAAGTTTAGATTTATGATTCTTTAAGATTATTTTATAAGATAACCTTTTGATGTTAAGTAATAAAGTGATTATTGACCCTTTCTTTGTAACTGCAAAATGTAGCCTGCCAGCAAAAGAACTGGCTGAGAAACATATCTTGCTTGCTTACACTCTCTTAATCTATAACAAGTTCCTTGGGTATGAATGTATGTGGGTTCTTGGGACAACTTGTTTTTCACCTGTAATACATACAATGTTCACCATGCAAGGGATATGGAAAACATGTTGTTTTTTACTTGTATTCATTGTAATCATTCACTTAAAAATAGAATGTAACCACACTGTAATTTTTATACTTCTTGAAAGATTTTTGCTGGAGTATATAAGCTATGAGGGAAAAAATTAAGTTAGTTAGATGGAAGATATCAACTAAGACAGAAGGGATACATCTGGATAGAGGTGAGAAAAGAAATAAAGAGTCTAGAGAAGATAATAGAAAGATCCTCAAGGGGTGTGTGTGTTTTCCCTTTTTCACTGGCTCCAAAGAGTTAAGTTTTGCACCCCTCATCATCCCCAGAGAATTAAGTTTTGCTCCCTCAGATAGAAAAGTCGAGTGATTAGTTGGCCAACTGCATGGATCCCCCTCAACCCCTGAGCTGCTGAAGGCTGGTCCTCACAGCAGCAATAGGAGGTTGATTTCACCTTGGTCCTTTATACACAAGTTCATTTTACAGCTCCACTTCCTGGCTCCTGCCTGAACATGGCAAATGTTCCACGAGTTTATGGATCAGTCTGCTTTTCCTCACAGGTCCCTTGCCTCACTTGAGCCTTGTTTTTTTCATTCAACTATGGGTCTTCAAGTGGTTAGAGCTTGAAACATATCAACCAAATCCTAGCTCACACTCTCTGAAGTGCTTTAAAGTAGAATATCCCCAAATGAAAGTGTGCAATTCCAGACAGTCTTCAAGGTGCAACCCAATGGACAATGTATCTGTTTTCAGAATGTGCAATGTATCTGTTTTCATGGCCATCCTTGGACTCTGTGCTATGTTCTACAGCATTTTCTCTATCTTCAGGTGTTGGACATATGATGATAATAAGAGGGTGGTCTCTGGAGGTGACTAGACACAAGGTGATTGAAGTCTTTAATTAAGAAGCCTCCTTGTTTATGGAAGAACTAGCCATTCGCCTTCTCCCCTATGAAGACAACCAAATCTGTCGCACCTTAATCTCGAAATTCTCATTCTCCTAATATAAAAAGTTAATCTCTGTTCCTCATAAATTATCTAATCTCAGGCATTCTATTATAGCAGCACCAACAGACTTAGACACCCAGGCTAAATAAATTTCCCAACTTTACACATGATGTGAATAAAGAGGAATCAGAATCCAGGACCATTGGCTCCAACTACTCAAGAATATAGCACAAAATGTATGCCCATAAATCATTATAAACCACCACCCAAACTCAGTCACTCATAGAACACTCAGCATAAAAACTCAGGCATGAATTTCTACCTTAAAATTAGAATAAGAGAATTACAGAAAGAAAATGAGTTGGGGGATCATTTATTCTCTGTTCTTCTACACCAATTACTTTTAAAAGTCATTTGTTTTCTGTTTTTCTAATTTGGGAGAAGATAAAAAGGAGGCACTGTCAGGCTTGGAAAAGAGCAAAGCAAATGAAGGTAGTCCTTCCTATGTACAAGCAGGCCTACGTGGATGCTTAAATTAATAAAGATTCCTGGTTTAATTTTATCCTTGGTACTTCCTCAGCCTCTTTCAAATTCTGGCTCTTGAATGTTTGAGTGATTGAAGACACAGCTTAAGGTTTCATAGGAGCTTTTCAGGGACGTCTGCATTAATCCTCTGCTTCATGCAATGTAGAACACATTAGGCAAGATTGTCTGAAGTTAAAATATGTACTTAATTCCCACTACAGGGGTTGGATCTTTCTAACAGATGTTTTTCTGGAATGGCTGGTGACTGTAAAATAGGAAGAACTGAAAGATCCAAAGTCAAAGAAGGTTTTTTTAAAAAAAAGGATGGATTGGGCAGGGGTTTGGATTGGAGGTCAGAATAGCATAACAATTAAATTTCCAGACTGCTGCTTATGAAAAATAAGCTGTCTTCGGATGGTTTCTGGGATATAGCTATGCATGATGGTCATGGACCAGAGAAAATGAACCTAAATTGATGTTAAAAAAAAAATCATTTAAACAAGACATTTCTCTGATGTTCAAGCCAAGATCTCCAAGGGTATCAGATTGCCTTGTTTAGAGGGAGTGCTTCAGAATTCCTGCAGTATGCTTACTCCTCATGGAAAACAATGAAGGCAGTTGTTAACTTAGCCAAAAGAGACTATAGGCTTTGCAGACCAGTTCAGACCATCTTGCTACATCAGAAGTCAGGCCACCCTACCACTCCCAATGAGCATTTTAATCTAGTAAATGAACTCTAAATGACAAGGGAATGGACCTGTTTGTGTTAACTAGCTTTTCTTTTTCTAGCTTCAAACTGACCAGAATTATACTTAGGGCCCTCATATCAAAGGACATTTGAAGTTTGTTCATCTGGGGCTCCCATTCTGCATTTGTCCTTGCACTTGAAATAAGAAAGCTACAAACCCTGGAGAGGTAAGTGACCTAGAGACAACATGCAGTGTCCGGGGCTGCATCCTGAGTTTGAGAATGGTAATCACATCCTCTTCGTGCTCCAGGTTCGTACCCGTACAATGGGAACGGTGTCACTACCTACTTCGTAGAGACACCAGGAAGAATGAGCAAGACAAGAACAAACAGATTGCATGGTAGCTGACACATGACCAGAACTCTCTGCCTCCTACACACGATGGAGTGGGAGTGAAGGGCAAGCATAGCTCAAGGTAAGGAAGGCATCTCTTCTGCTTCTTAAAATACCCCGTTTTCTTTTGGGGGAGCTGGTTTACAGGCTGCTGAATCTAACTGCCATGCTAGCTCAGCATGAATACCCTCCATTAAGAATCATGTCACACCCTTCCTTCACAAGTCGTGAAAACCCAAATCAGACTGCATTCAGCCTTGGGTAGTGGGAGATATACTGAAGGCCTTTCAATTTCCAAAGCCATGATCAGAATGAAATGTTCTCACACCAGGCGCTTCACATTTTAGAATTCAATTATAAAACCCTACCATTTAGCTTGTTAGGCTGGCTGTTCCACCCAGAAAGAGTGACAAAAGATAATTTTTACAGCCAAGCCATGAGTTCCAGTGCTATAAATCACTGGTTATCAGATGAAGTAGAATTCATTAATACAAACGAGAAGCCTGAAAGGCACCCATTACTGTGCTATTAATTTGTTTGACGATCTACTGCATGGCAAGAGCTAAAATAGGCTGAGCAAGACTGCGTCTCATACAGAAGAATAATCTGCTTTCATTAATTTTTGTCTTGGGCTTGCCAAATGTAATTGGGCATAATCAGAACCCATACATCTCCTTGTAGCTTTTTCATCTTCTATGCTTAAGGAAAAGAATTGGGGGTGGGGTGGGGGAGTATGAGCTCAGAGCCTTGATTCTCAATAAAGACACCCAGCGAGAGGAGGGTTAGTAGGCCGGGGCCTGTAGCTCTGTGTCAGAGCACTTGCCGGACATAAACAAGGACCTGGGTTTGATTCCCCGACACCATACAAAATAGGGAAAAGGAAAAAAAATTTTAAAAGAGGTTTTAAGATGGGGTAACTATTTCTACCTTTTCATTTACCATCCTTTGTTCTTCGGCCTTTTGTGTGATTGTCTGAACAAGTGTGAATCATAAACTCCTTTCCAGTTGGGTTAACTTGAGATATCCATCCAACCAATTTATTGGGACACGGAGTGGGAGAATTTACTCAATCCCTGTGCCCTTGCCAATAAGGGAGTATGGGGAGGAAGAGGCTGGAAATGCCTGTCTGGTATTTTTGTGCTCTCAAGTTTTTCTGTCCAGTTGCAGGACATTTTTTGTGGCCCAAAATTCTTTCAGCCTCCAAAACTGGTACTGGAAACAGACTCACAACCCTGAAAGGCTCTGACATGATGGCTGCTCCCCTGGCTCAGAGAACAGCCTTGTGCTCCTATGCAGATCTCCTTTCTTCCTGGCACTTGGTGCTGCTCAAAGGACACACCCTCAACATCAAAGGAATGGGAGGAGGACAAACTGTGTTTCCAGAACCTGGGACTGTGGATAAAGGTTTGGGATCAGAACTGGATCTTCCAGGTGGTCACTCAACTATCTTAACATTAAAAAACAAAAACAAAAACAAAAAACAATCAGTGAATGTGTAAATTTCTTTCCTAACAAAGACAGTATAAACAATGAGGCTAAACAAATTAACGTGATTTAACATTCACCAGCATGTTTTTTACAGAATTAGATTATAAACACATGTATGTACATGTATAACCTACGTATATATACACACACACATAGATACCATTTTATCCCTTTCAAAGATACAGCTTTTAATAGGGCCAATGATTTATTTAAGCCTTCTCAAATGGCACAGAGACAGGATTTTATTCTCTCGGCATCTTTACTAAAATTAAACTCTTGCCTGCCTATCTGAAACCCAGGATCAGCAGGTGCAGACCCATCGAGGAATACTGTCTTTAGGAAACCTGAGAGCAGAAATTCCTGCTGTGAAGGACTCTGGCATGGGAAGGCCCACTCATCCCTGGGCTAAGAAGCCAGAAGGGCTCAGATCCCAGGAGAAAGGCAGCCAGGGGTTGGCCTGGGCCTGCTTTTCTGCTGCCAGTCTGAGCTGGCCCTTAGCTTGAGGCTCTCGAGTGATTCTGTGCTTGTGGAAATATATAGAACAGCAGGCAAAGCATGATGCCCCTGTGACCAGCTGATGCATGGAGCCCACATCCTCAGAGGCATGGCCTCTTTACCCTTGTGAGGAGTTACGGAAACTTTGGTGACATGCCCAAAGCTCCAGTCAGGAAGACAGCTGGGAAATTCCTGTTTCATGATGTAGGCATCTCGGGTTCTGGTCCTAAATAGAAGCCATATCTGTATCTCATTTGTCTGTGCCTCTCTGGGAGGGCAGAGTTAAGATCAGACTCTGATAAGACATCTCAAAACTCAACTTCCTGGCCCTAGTTGATTTATTCCTGGTGTGTCTCATTCTCTACATTCCTCTAGACTCCAGCGGAAGCCAAAGGGTGCTTTCTTAGGTTGGGACCATTAACATCCCTTTCTCCACAGTGCTTTTCGTAGAACCAAAGCAGATGGATGGCTATGGTCATCTCACCTCACTGGTCAAGGCAGAGACTCATAGGAAGACCCAGGGAGACTTATAAAGGTCAAATCCTGCCTAAGTACTCCACAGGAGCAGCACCAATCAACTGGCTAGTCTACCATTAACTGCTGTCTAGGTAACCCCATGTCAGAGCTCATAATGTTTTCAGACTCCATCCTACTTTTATTAACCAGTCAAGCATGTTTTACTTTGTTTAATACACTCTGGTATTAAAGTCAGAAATAGCTTCCCTACATCTAAAATGATCTTTTTTGTTTGTTTTTCAAGACAGGGTTTCTCTGTGTTGCCCTGGCTATCCTGGAACTTACTCTGTAGACCAGGCTGGCCTTGAACTCACAGAGATCCACCTGCCTCTGCCTTCTGAGTGCTGGGATTAAAGGTGTGCGCCACCACTACCACCGGCTATATATATATATATATAACTGTGAACTCTAATGCATACTCTCTACACTTTATTGTGGAGCAGGTGGACTGCATTTAACTTAGGTGGGAAAAGCAATACATTCACATGAAACTAGGTGCAAGCACTTTCTCTAGAGGACACCACTGGTAACATATGATGTACCCCTCTCCTTCCACACATGATAAGGCAGACACTGAGAGATCAAGGCACCTGTCTGTGGACAGAGGTGGCAATGGTGAATCAGGATTCAAGTCCAGGCAGTCCAGTTGCAGAGGACTCTTAAACACTACACAGCCTCAGAGCCACAGTGCAGGGGTTTCAGCCACCACGCCCCTCAAAGGCAGAGCGCCCCAAATGGTAAGAAGGGAGTGTGGGCCTGCCTGTTCTGCCAGCCTCAGTTCTCAGGCCCTTAGGAGGATTTGGGAAGGCATTTTGGCCATGGACAGTTTCTGTCGTATGTGCTGACATCAGGTCTTGCACTTGAGGGAGGTCCCATTAGAGAAGCATCTCGAACAGTGTCAGTTTAGAAGAGTGTGTCAGTTCAGACTACAGCCTTCCTTATCAGGGTGCACATCTCAGGGTGGAAGAGTGGCCCGAGGGTACACTTGAGTTGCAAGAGGCCCTTGAAACCTCTGGCAGAAAATCAAACCCCTCAGCTGGGTCTCCATACTGCATACACCAGCATGCCCAAGAGGCTGAAGGGACCACCACATGGTGTCTCTGGCAATGTCTTCCTCAGTGTGTGGATGGTGAAGCCTTTACCAGACAGGCTTGCTTCTACATGTATATACAACCACCCTGCATCTCCTCCTCCCAACAGGAAGCTCTTACAGTTGGAAACAGTCCATGCCCATAAAAATATCACCAGGGTGGCAGTGACATCACAAGGACCTCTTTCCCAGCCAACAAAAATCCAGTGTATGCAACAGTTATTGAAGTCCTGTCTTTCTGGCAGAAAATAATCTTTCTTTCTTTTTTTGTTTTGTCTTGTTTCAGTTTGGTTTTTCAAGACTCTGTAAACAGTCCTGGCTGTCCTGGACCTTGCTTTGTAGTCCAGGCTGGCCTCAAACACATCAAGATCCACCTCTTCTGCATCCCAAGTGCTGGGATTAAAGGCGTGCACTGCCACCGCCGCCACCACCTGGCAGAAAATAATCTTCCACTTGGTAAGGACCATCCGCTGGTGGCTCAGGCTTAGACACATGGAATAAGAGGATAGGAGGCAAAAGAGCTGATGGATCCACGTACTGTATTCAAGATGGTTTCCATGCTCAGAGACAGACGCAGCAGTAAATGGAGAGCCTACTCCTTCCCCTTACACGGTTTCTTTGGAAAATATTCAGCCTCAGCCAGGTGTGTGGGCTGGGACAAGAGGGTAGTGAGTCTGGGTCAGTCTTGAGCAACACAACAAGACCCTGTCTCAAAAACACACACAAGACAACCATTTTTGCCACACTTGTCTTCCCCTTTCTTTTTGCTGTGCATTATGAAGAGCTGCAGGCATGTGGTCTCACCTGAGACAAGGACAATCTTTGCCATACAGTAGTTCAAGTCCTCACCAGTAACGGCCGAGAACCAGACAGAGCAAAGTTATCTCATATCAACTCAAACCACTATATTTTCAATAACATTAAAACCAGCAAAATGTCAATGAAATAGGATGATTCAACTAATTTACAAGATGAGCAGAACTATACTACACAGAGACCCAGAGCTGAGCAGCAAAGGAAACTTCGGTTTCATACAGCAAGGAAGTGCTTCCAAAGTGTCCGAAGTCTGACCTTCAACTACGGTCCCAGGATGTAACACTGCAGACTCAACAGGACCGCTGATGCTCCAAGCACACGGAGCCCTGTGTATCCGACAGGTGGCCTTTGAGAAGTCCAGATGCTGTGGGCTTGTGCTCTTGCTTTCTACCGTATAAAGGTAGCCCTGCTCTAGAAAGGGAAGGCTGGGGCCGAGCCGTTTGCTTTAGTTGTTGCATTCCTTGATATGAGGGATGGTTACTTTCTGTAGTTTTTCAAAGAGGTTTTTAATTAATTAATTAATTTATTTTTGGTTTTTTGAGACAGGGTTTCTCCATGTAGTTTTGGTGCCTGTCCTGGATCTCGCTCTGTAGCCCAGGCTGGCCTCAAACTCACAGAGATCTGCCTGGCTCTGCCTCCCGAGTGCTGGGAGTAAAGGTGTGCGCCACCACTGCCTGGCTCAAATAGGTTTTTAATGAAAATTACATACAGTTCTGATGAGTTCAATATATAGTCAGTAGTTAAAGTGTTTATGGACTGAATTGATAACTTGGTTACTTCATTTTCCAGCCACACAATAAGCAATTGACAGCTAGAAGCACAGGAGGGGGCTTCTGGAAGAGAAAAGGAAAGGAAGAGGAGACAGAGGAACTTTCAAGAAGACTCTATGTGGGGCTGTGAAGAGTGGAACAGACTTCCCTTCATAAACCCCTGGATGAATCCCCAGAATCTGGTGTTCTAAGACTCAGTTAGATGTCTGGAGTCTCCTGGGTGTGCTGTTCTGTTACCAGCCCTCCCTCAGATACTGGAGTAGCTCAGTATCATCCACTGTTCATGGGACTTGGGGAGGACAACATGTGACCAGGTCATAAACCAAAGTCACCAAGAACTAGGTTACTTTTTAAAAAAGATTTATTAATCTTATTAGATCAGAACTGAGAAATGATCAGTCAGCTGTTTCAATTAGATTCATATTTATCCATAGTCCTTTCCCATCTCCTTATGTGCATGGCCTTGGCTACTACTACCTAACATTTTGAATAATGCAAAGTCACATCCCAGCACCCAGCTCTTGAGTAACATTTGTCCAGCACTCGGCCAACAGCCAGGAAATGAAGAAAGAGTGAGTAGTCAACAGGAATGCCATGACACTAATCATAACTCTCTTAGGGGAGCTCTGCCATATCACACCACAGTTCCCTCTTTCCACAATCATCTTCCGAGATGACTGTTCCTTGGGGACACAGACTGTCCTCTGCTGGCTTCATTCCCTTCTCGTTGGCATTTATGAATCTAACCTGGTCCCATAGTTGGATGAGTGTCTAAGACTCAACTTGGGAATTAAGAAGATAGGGCTTAGAATCAGTTCTCAGGCAGGCATCTCTCTGAGCCTTAACTTCCTCATTGTTAAATACAGTTCAGTCTACACTTCCTCTGAAGATATTGTGAAATAAGAGATTACACATTGGAAAAAAAAACATGGAGCATTGTGGGTAAGAGTATGGCTTTGGAGCTAGCCTGTAACAGAAACTTTGCCTGCCATTTCTGGACACTGGGTCAGTTATTTAACTTTTCTTCCTTGGCCTTCTCACCAGCAGGACAGGGATAATAACACCAGTGTCTATTTCATGGGTCACTGCAAGTGTCATGAGAGGATGGATGTGATAATCCTAGAGCCCCTGAGTTAGAGCAAGAATTATCACTATTGGTACATCTCCTGGACCCTCACTCTACACTTATCAGCTACTCAAAAGAGTGTACTGGTAGCAGGAAGAAAGCTGGCTGGAGCTTGTTCTAAAGAGCAAGAAATGAGAGTTACCAGCATTAGAGGAGATTAAAACTTCACAAAAATAGAAAATAGGCATCAAGACTTAAGACTACAATGTGGGACCATTTAGTATCAGGGCCAACATCTGGTGGATTACTCCCTGACCACACAGCACTGTAAGAATACTCACACTATGACCTTGAGTCATAAGAGATATGTTCATGTGAAAACAACAGTCTGCTTTATGCTTCAAATGCCTCGGTCCTAAAGAGTAAAGTTTGCTGTGGTCTGATGAGTTGAGACTGTAGTGGAGACAGTTATTGTAAAGTTAAGGAAGCTTGAACTTCAGGCAACTCTGTCTTGCACATGGTCCTTCCAAACCCTCAGAGGTCATTGAGCAATGTGTTCACACTAGATACAGATGAAGACTTAACTACAGTCAGTTAAGACCACTGTCCCTTTCCCCAGCTGCTTGCACCCATGAGTGAGGTGGGCAATTCTGGACCTACAGGCAAGGAAAATTGAACTGAGGACAGAGTCAGCCAAGTTTGCTGGCAGAAGGTCACTTCCAAATCGAGTTAATGTCACCACCTCTCCCAGTGCACCGATGACATCCAGAATTCCAGTTGCCGAATGTGTCCTGACACATGGGCACAGTGCCAGAGCTCATATCACAGTGTGGACTTCGGGCTCAACTTCAGAAGCAGGGGGAGGAGAAAGAAATGCATGGAGTCAGTGGCTAATCTGACTTCCTAATTCCACAGCTCATCAGTGAAAAGGTGATAGGGTTTCCCAAAATTTGACAATTCTAAAAAAAAAAAAAAAAATCACCCATAATGAAGGTAAAAATAGTTTTTCAAACCATCAGTGACAAAATAAAAATAACAACTCTTGGTTTCTACTGTAGAGGACTGACTGGATTATTCCTTTAAAAAACTGACGACATGGGCTGGAGAGATGTCTAAGTGGGTGGGTACTTCCTGGGCAATCGGGAGCATTCAGATTCTCAGGACCCACATAACAAGCCAGTCATGGTAGGGACAGAGACAGGCGGATCCCAGGCACTTGCTGAATGGCCAGCCTAGTGCAGTGAGCTTCCAGTTGAGTGAGGCTCTGTGTCAAGGCATAAGGCAGAGAGTGGTAGAAGAGGATACCAGACATCATGCTCTAGCCTTTGTGTGCTCACGAATGGGGCACAAGCCCTGCACACTCCTGTGCATGCACATGGGGATGGGGGGCAGGGCACTGTGTAAGACGAAGATGTGATCTGAGTCAACGAATGTAGGAGAAAAGTACTGCTATATTTTTGCTTGGGAGCCTAGCCTTCAACAGCCGAGTCATCTCTCCAGCCCCAAAAGTATTCTTAAAGTATGCTGTGTGTTAATGATCTGTCTGGATTCTGTGATCTGTGTTGGCTTTTACAAATGTTTGGTGGTATTTTCTCTTTACTTACACATTCACCTTATTCAAATTGCATTCATAGTTTTGGATTATTCCTGAATGCAGGGACTTCAGAACATAACAGACCTAGACTGCCCCTGACTGTGGTATCCTGTGAGCCTGACCTTGAGACTGAGACATAGTATAGGGGAGGTGCCTTCCTGCAGTACCCCACCGGGCACAGTACCCCATGGGGCCTAGATCTTGCTTCTAAAAGTGGGCTAAATACAGGATATCAGTCTGTGCTTGTCTCTGAGATAAGGCTGGAGAGGTAGCATTGTGGGGACTACTCGTGGACATGTGGATGACTTCCAGGTCTTCCCTTTCAGATCCACTTTTCTGGATGAGCCACACTCAGTCTCTCCTTCCAAACCTGGTCTCCCTTCTCTCCCTTCCTCCCTCCCTCTCTTGGGAAGCCTCAGCATGTACCCTGCTGAGAGTATAGACCTGAGAACCCAGGCCTGCTTACTCCTCCAATCTCAGGACAACTTCTAGCTGTCACATTGCTCTTCTCCAATGCTGGGACCTTCCCTGGGCTTGCCTTGCCTCACTCGTGACTACTTGTTGACCTACATGTCTCGTCCTACCTCAAGAACAGCACTGGAATAAACATACCCACTGTGTAGCGTAGCACGAATCTTTAAAGTTCTTATTAATAAAAACAAACCTGGAGCCAGGTATTGGGGTGCACGCTGAAAGATCAGAGAAACAGAACCAGCCACAGCTAACTTCACCTCGCCAATTCCTCAGCTGATCCTGTTTCCTCAGACTGCAAGTCTCTGAGTCCGCATCCAAATGCCTCTCAGCTGAACTGTGCTGTTCAAAAGGCTAAAAGTTTAACCAGCTAGTTCCTGGTCCTCATGCCTTATATACCTTTCTGCTTTCTGCCATCACTTCCTGGGATTAAAGGCTCTTGTTACCATGCCTGGCTGTTTCCAGTGTGGCTTTGAACTCACAGAGATCCAGGCGGATCTCTGCCTCTGGAATGCTAGGATTAAAGGCATGTGTGCCACCATTTTCTGGCCTCTATATCTAGTGGCTGTTCTGTTCTGTGACCCTAGATAAGTTTATTAGGGTGCACAATATACTGGGGAACACAATATCACCACAGTGTAGTATTTCTAGAAGAGAAGCAATTGATTGTGGCCTCATTGGCCAAGGTCCCAAAGGAGGGTACCAGGTGCTCCTATAGTGAGAGTCTGGGAAGAACACAGGTGTGGCCATTTCTCCCTCTCCATGAGCCCAGCCTGCCTCCGGAGCCTTGGCACCGTCTTCTGCTTTTGAGCATCTCCACCTCACTGAGCTCCATCCTTCCCCCAGCGCTCAGCCTGGGAGGCCCTGGCAGGTCTCACACACACCCTAGCTTGTCAGGCCCCGGAAGGGCTGCAGGACCTGACCTTCGAAAGAAAGCTGACAGGACATAGCACTTCCACGCTATAAACCCAGAAAGGCACATCACAAGTGTTTCTATATTTATCTGTTGCCAAGAAGTCTACAAATTCTGAAGGTGGGGTTCAGTCCCTAGGACAGCATAGTGGCCTAAACAAGGCCTCAGCTGTCCTTATAGTTACCCTCAGAGGACTCTCCAAACTGATCCCAACGGGCTTCCTCAGAAAGAAAAGCTTATCCTGGAATTCAAATGGTCTTTAACCAACCCTCAGCCACTCTGAAACCAGATCAAGGCAGAGCTGCTCACCTGAGGAGAAGGCTGGAGCTGCCACCCCCCTCAGAAACTGAAGAGGAAACACTTCAGGAGCAGCAACTGACAGTGTTCTCCAACACCGAAAACAAAAATGCAATGTGTGTGTGTGGTGTGTGAATACAGTGTCCACCTTCAATAAGAGGCCATTATTTAAATGCAGCCCTGGTTCCTTACATTCCACATTAGGGTAATTCTTACACATTTCTCTTTTGAGAAGGAGTCATACTATAAAGCAGGAGCAAGCACTACAAAAAAGAAATCAACTAGCTACTGTGCTGGTGTGGAACTTTTAATGTCCCTCCATATGGGAAAGGGGGCTCATAATAATTCTATGAATGGCAGGTGGCTTTGCCTATAAAATCGCTTCCAAATTGGCTGCAAATGTCCACGAGCTGCTGAGTGCTCCCTGTTTGATTCCCTTACACTGGAATCCCAGAGAAAACCCTGCTATCTGCTTATTTTTAGAATGTCTTCAAAAAGCAAGGGACACTGGGCTGGTGGTAGAAGACCTGGGCTGGAACTGGCAAAACTGGCTATTTTCTGTGTGGCAATCAGGGTGATGACCGCCTGCCTTCAGGGTTTGCCTGGAGGACTGAGAGAGGAGCTCTATGAACATATCACCAGAGTTAACAGACAGCTGCCTTTCTCCCCTGGGGATGGAGTTTAATACTTTATCATTTCTATGTCTGCGCTCTAGCCTAAAGAAGTGGTAGACACCTATAACACCAGCACTTGGAAGGCTGAGGCGGGAGAGCTAGGACTGGGAGTCTCAGGTCAGCCTGACAACACCTTATCTAAAATATTAAAACAGCCTATCATCAAATGAGTTTGTTGTCGCCACCATCCCCATTTAAAAACAACCCCCGCCCCCAAGGCTACTACGGTATCTCGGGAAGTGTGGCAGCAACTAGTGCTTATTGAGCATTTACAATGTACTATGAGCTACTTTCATGCAATCCAACGTTCAGTCCTCCCGAGGGCCCTATACAATAGGTTCTACCGTTCTTGTTTCACATTACAATTCTTAGTTATCTGAGGGAAAACAGCCTCTATTTAGGCTTGTGATAGGTTTTAAAGCTAATATAGCTGGGCTTCTAATAGAGACCTAAGCGTTGCTAAACCCATGTTCTTAAAAACAAAAAAAAAAAAAAAAAAGTTTTTAAGCCAGTGAAACTATATACACTAAAATGGAGACCTGGTTCTTGATTTTGGGAATAAGTCAGGGACTGAAAGGGTTAATGATAACTTGTTGCCAGTGCAACAATTAATAAAGGAGCTTGTGTAAATTTTCTTGCTTAAATAGTTCTGGAACCTTCTCTAGAATGAGGTCAGTAGCTGGAGAGCAGTTGGCAGCGGGAAGACAGGAAGAGGATGACCAGATGCCCTCAAACTGGGCCTCACTGGCTTGCAGATGGGCCCTTCCATTGGCTGGTTCCTGTGCACTCCAGGGGTCTCCTGGGTAGGATGCGGTCTGACCACATTCTTTGAAATGTCTGGTAGCTTCTTGCAGGCCACCTGGCCCAGAAGGCAAGCTAATCCTGCAGCATTATCTGTGTCCCCTGCTCCCAGAGAAGTCAGACCTCCTGGTCACTGGGGCTGGGTCATCTGGCTAAGCTGAGGCCTTTCCTTTGTCATAAGCAAACCAGTCATGGTCATCTAGGGCATCTGACAGGTGGCTATCTTGGGAACACAAACTCAAAACATCCCAGGAGATGCAAGATGAGTTGTTACCATGTACACACTTTACAAGCTGATATCCAGTCATGCCATGTGAGCAAGAGAGACGTCACTGGGAGGCCTCACCTACCTCAGTTTCTTCATCTGTTAAACAGACTAACAACTGGTCTTTGAAACTTTATGGAGAAACGAGTCAACATGTGGCAATCTCAGGACAGCATCTGGATCTTAGGGACAGGTCACCAAGGCATGACCTGGTTTGTGCCTGGCACTAGGGTGGGGATACTGCCTGAGGGAGAGTAAACAGGTAAACAGGCTCTGGAGGCTGAGAGTTCAAGGCCCCGTTTACAAAACCAAAGGGGAGGGCCTTGTGCAAGACAGCGAAGAGAAACACTACCTGGCACACTCTCTAATATCCAGTGTCCCCAAACCCTCAGGGGCAGGCAGAAGGCTGTTGGCAGTGGAAGGCAGGCATTCAACAGTGTTTGTTGCACGAAAGAGATATGATCACAAGGCCAGTCAGAGGTGTGTTTTAAGGGCCTGCTGCATGGCCCACATTGCTCACAGTGCTTAGGGGCCTAATCTTCTCTGCACCACAGCTTCGGCTCTGGTACGTCTCCTTTGAGCATCCCTTAGTGTCCTATCAGCACTCGGCTGATAGGTGGCAGAGGTGAACTGCCACCCCTGGTATCCACCATTGGTATCTGAATCTTTTTTGGTACAATAGGCAACATGATTTTTAAGGCCCTGGGCAAAACTAAAGTATGAGTAATGGGGGTCACTTCTTTGTTTAGAAACTACTGAAAATGTCCGTAGCCATGACGTAACAGCAGGTCATTCACTCATTCTGAGGATCTTCATGACTGCACAAGTTGCCTGGTCTCAAGGCCTGCCCTGCTCTGAGGAGCTGAGGGAGACACCCAGTTTATAGGGTGCGTAGCCACATGATGGTCCACAAGTTTTCATTTTCCAAGTACAGTCCATCTCTAAACGACTTCTGCAGAAAGACCGCCACGTATTATCTTACGCTCCTTGCAAAATACAAAGACTGGAAAAAATCCCTTCCAGAAGAGCTCAAAATTCCACATTAAAGGAAAGCCTGCTCACCAGGGAGTGAGTGGGGCTGCCTTCTGGACAGTCTGCATTTGCATGCAGCCACGTGAGCTGCAGACACTCTATCTGTGGAAACAAGCACGCCTGGCATTTGGAAACCTAAGTGAGACCAGACCCGAGCTTGAGGAGCCTCCTGATTAAAGCCAGCATGCTGAGCGTCCCGGGTTTCACTGGGTACATGCCCAGTTCAGCTGACTGGGTCCCTGCCAATGCAGGGATGAGTCTCTGAAGTCACCTGTGCCCAGGGGCCTCCTGGTCTGAGCTCTGAGAGCCTGGGAACTGGAGTCTGGCTCTCTGGGGATTTAAAAGCCATTTTGAGGTGCTCCCGGAGACAATGTAAGGCTGTATTTGGGGGTCCAGAACCCTTGGTGGTACAGGCCTTTGGAGAGAAGTGGGAACAACTGGACCCTGGAGGTGTGCTCTGGATTCCCAGTTTTCACCCCTCCCCTCTTCTTGCAGTCCCAGCTTTTCCCCAACCCTCAGCAGGAAGGGTTCATTCTGATTGGTGCAGCCCTGAGGCTTTTCCCTCCAACCCAACTTCCCTTTTCCTACCAGGAATGGCAGAAGCCACCACCCCCTCTGTGCTTTGCAGGGTCTTTCCTGGCCCTTCCTACCACTTCTGAGGCACTGACAGAACTCGATAACCTCGAGGGCCAACGAGGTGGCAAGAGCCTTTCCTTCATGGAGAAGGGACTAGAGTGGCTTAGGATAATTGACCCCAGCAAGCTTCACAGCCATTTCAAATAACCAGCTTATTCCATGTCTGCAGTTAAAGTGCAGAGGTAAGAACAAAAGGTTACCCTTTGCTCCAACACCTGACATGACAAGAATCGACTCTGGAACCAAGTGCTCAGACTAGTGGGACCGGGGCTAAAACCTCCAGCAGCCTCTGCTTCACCCGCATGGCAGGAGGGAACCTTACCTCTATCCTTTAGTGCCTCCTTGGCTGAGGGGGAGGTGAGGGAGAGGCCACAGGAGAGACAGCAGGGGAGTGAGGGCACCCAACCCTAGGCACCACCTGTGGTCTTCCCACACTCTCGGCCACCATAGTAGCACCTATGGCACAGGTATTTGAAAGGTCACAAACCGTTCCCTTTCGCCATTTGTCTCAAATCAGCAGCAAATTGTGAGCTTTCAAGTAAGGTAAGAACTCCTCCCAACAAGCAGCTCTTGCTTTCCAGAAACAATTTCATTTTAGACTCCACTTTGGGTCTTCTGACTCATATGGGAGCAGAAAATCCTACCGGGATTGTGTCCCTCACTCTAGCTATTATCCCCCCCACCCCCACACCCCAATCCACCGACCTAAGTCAGTGATGGAGTACAAACATGTTTGCCCCAAATATTTCATCATCAAGTCTCAGGCTGAACTGTGAAAATAGCAATGCCAAGATACTGTTTCTGTTGGTCTTGCTCGATCCCAAATTTTATAGATAATGTGTGAGCGCCAGAAATAGATTTAAAAAAATACTCATGTAACCCAAATGTCATAAAGCTGTAGATAAAATGCTGTCCCTGAAGCATCTGCGAGTCAGCAGAGCTCACCTGGGCATATATACTACTTAACTATCTAGGGTCTACAAGGAACTGTGCGACTGAGGATGTGTGGGGTACAGTTCTTGCCTTTCTATGCTAATGATCTCACTTGGGGAGCCCAGACCATACAGGAAAGAATGTAAAGGTTGGCAAATACTTGGGCCCCACTGGACTCAATTTCCAAGTTCCTATGTATGAGAGATCCAGGGTGCAAGAGACTCAAAGGTTGTTGATTCTTCCTACCAGCATCAAACTACAGAATGCCAAGCCAGAGCAATATCAGAAATGCATGCAGAACCACCAGGGAACTTCCCAGCACCCACTACCAGAAGGTTGATACAAATACATCCCTTTGCTTGAGTGGATTCAACCTGTCACTCACACCATCACTTTATAATCCAGGATTGCTTGATAGAGCCTCACTTAGGTACCCTGTGCTTCAGATTCTCGTCACGCTCTCTGGCATGCTTCCTATGCCTTACTATGTAAATCCTTCCACCAAGTTATGAAGCAACAAAAAAGGCCTTTACCAGACATTGAGCAGATGCCAGACCCATGCTCTTGGACATCTTAGCTTCTAGAACCAAAAGCCAAACAAACCTCTATGATTTATAAATTACCCAATCCTTAGAATCCAGTCACAGCATTAAAAAAAGAAGAAGAAGAAGAAATGAAGACGTTGCTGGTCAGTGAGGTTAAGGTCACTCATTTGAACCTATAGACCACCTAGAAAAACATGTCTCAATATTTTCCCAAGGAGGAAACCTGGGCTCCGAAGGGCCAAGGGACTAGCACAAAGTCTGTGAGGTGGTGGCAGAGCTGAGAAATGACTCTAAGACTTAGCTACTAAATACACAATGGTGCAGTCATCAAGATTCTAATATAGATTTCTGGTCTTTCTGAGAGAAGGTAATTTTGCTAAGTTGTGAATCACTCATTAAGTACAGAGTCCAAAATCCCAGGGGATTATTGTCTATTCAGTTCCAGCTGGAGAGTCAGAGCTCAGGGTTCAGAGTTGGCAGGTGACCCATGATGTGACAAGAACCCAACTTGTTTTCAGATCTTTGTTGGTCAGCTTAACTGGCAGTCAAAGGTAATTCATAAATACCACTGTTTAAATCAACAAGATGTTTTGATGGAGAAATATTAAATATCATCCCACAGCTAAGGAAGGAAGCTTGTATATCTTCTAAGGAATTGCTCACTCCATAGCTTCAGCCAGCAACTTTGCCAAAGGCATTTCTTGCTAACCTGGAATGCTGGTGCCAGAGGCCAGCCTTATCTGAGCAAGGCTCACAGCAAAGGTCCGGCAGTTAAGGGACAGCATCTTATCAACCCCACAGAGTCAGAGAGCAGCACCAGGCTGGAGACTACCCCCAGACTTCAGGAGAGATGGCGACAAGGCAGTGAACCGCAAGGCTCAACTACGGCTCTGGCTCAAAGAGCAGCCTTGGCTCCACCCCCTTTCCCATATTCCCACTCACTTTGTGTGCCATACACAGCCAGCTGGAGGTCATGGAGTCCTCAGCAAGGTCATTCTGGCTTTTCTCTGACTGTCATGGAAGGATGATGGGTCCACCCACGGCCAGCTGGGGCTGCCTGGTGTCCAGGTGGCAGGGGAGAGGGGACCTGGGTTCAGAACAGCTCCAAATCAAGGATGGGCTGAGGGCAAGAAAGGGATGGGCAACCGGGAGCAGCGCCGTCACTATTTAACCTCTCCCAGCCTCAGTGTTCCGCCTGGAAGCTAGATGGCACCAAACCAAACTGACGGATATAAAACAGTCAGACTAGTACCAGGAGCACACTAATCCCTAATACATGTTGTCTAATTTTATGTTCATTCCTAGCACACAGCTCACTCCCCGAGTTCCCTACTAATAGAGCCAGGCATGGTTTATGTCTGTCTCCCTCAGCATATGTATGGGTGCCCCAAACAGGAATTCCACTCTGGCCCTGTGAGGCACTGGGGCTTTTATTTGAGGAGGAGCATATTTCTTTAAGAACGTTAGATGGGAGCAGTCCCACTGGTGGTGAGCACATGTCCCTGGATCATCCTCCCTTTGAAATACCATAGGCCACTTCAAACCCAGCTCTACAGATGTACAGAGAACTAGGAAAAGTCACTTTAATGGATATGCCTCATTACAGCAGATTTCTTTCTCTCCAAAGAAAAGGATTGGAAGCCCAGGGGACCATAGGGTCGGTTGGATTGAATGCTTCTTTTATTCTCTCACTCAGACATCACTGAATGCTAACTCCTTGGGGATGCAGACATATAATGTGGGTCCACACGAGGGGGTTGCCGAGTTCTCCAAAACCTTCAGGACTATCTCTTTCAAGCAAGCCCAGCTTGCTCTCCCCAACCCTGAGAGTACAGAGCACTCCTGCTCCCCGGCCTCAAATGCAAGCTCCCCAGTCTCCCTACCACCACCTAGACCATTCTCCCAGCCACACGTACCAAGGTCTCATGGAGCACTACTGTCTGGAGATGTTTGCCCTGGGCTGAGTCTTTGCAAGAAGGGAAGGAACAACTTCCCGTTTCTCATTTCACAGAAGTCAAGCCTCCCCAGATGTTTCTGGGCGAACTGTAGCCGTGTGCCAGGTGCAGCAAGGGCTCAACAGGAAAAGCAGAAGCAATAACCTACCAGTTAGAAAACACACAGCAAGTTCAAGATGAGGGTAGGCTTTTTTTTTCTTATTCTTTCCCAAAGAAAATGAAAACCTATACTGATTTTACCCAGAAAGATGCATGTAAATTAGTGTGTGTACATTAGGATGCTTATAGTTGTAACCCCAACCCAAAAGTATCTTAAATAAAAAAGTGGGTGTCCTTATCCAAAGGTGCTTAGTTCTGTGACTGTACAGTGTCATTAAGGACCCAAGCTATTTCCTTTGCCCCCCTGATCTGTACTGAGGTTCTAGAATTTCTCTGCGTTTTATACAGTTAAGCTGGAACTCCGAATGTCACATCCCCATCAAACCCAGGTCATTCTTTTAAGAGAACGAATCCTTTCCTGAAGTCCAACCTAGTGGGCTTCCTTCCTGCCTCAATGGCTTGAAGAGGTTCAGAGTCACCCCTAAGCCAGTCTCCATCAGGAAGACTAAAAGTTTGAAAACCAGGTTGGAGAGATGGCTCAGCAATTAAGAACGAATACTTGCTGTGGATATCATTCTGTATAAATAAGACACTGATTGGCCAGTGGCCAGGCAGGAAGTAAGCAGGACAAGGAGAGAGGAGAATTCTGGGAAATGGAAGGCTGGGTCAAGGAGATACTGCCAGCCGCCGCCATGACAAGCAGCATGTGAAGATGCCAGTAAGCCATGAGCCACGTGGCAAGGTATAGATTTATAGAAATGGGTTAATTTAAGATATAAGAACAGTTAGCAAGAAGCCTGCTACGGCCATACAGTTTGTAAATAATATAAGCGTCTGTGTGTTTATTTTATAAGTGGGCTGTCGGACTGCTGGGGCTCAGAGGGACCCGGAGAGAAAACTCCAGCTACAAATACTGCTCTTGCAGAGTCCCGAGTTAGCTCCTAGCACCCATGCCAGGTAACTCACAACTTCTATAACTCTAGCTCCAGGGGATCTGACCCCTCTGGCCTCCTCAGGCACCCACACACATATACACATACATACATACTACACACACGCTTGCCCACATGTGCACACACATGCACACATACAGAGGTATACACACATTTACATAATTAAAAATAATAAAAATAACTATTTTTAGAAAGTAACAAACTAAAAAATTCTGACAATTGTCACTTCAGTTGGGATTCACCCATGAGCAGGCAGGAACAGTCCACACTCACACACAACTGCTTGCTTTGGACTCCTAAGCAGTCATATTGTATTAACAACAATAAGTGAGAACAGAGTTATGAAATACTCATTTGGGACACAACCCCACAGAACCTATGGTGGTGTACAGTCCTCTGCGGGTTTTTAAGACTCTGAACTACGTGTAAAAACTACCCAAATATTACAAGCCTGCTGTCAAACACCTTTCTTGTAAAGCACATTTGGGTCAATGATCAGATAGAACATGAAGGCCTTGCAAAACCTGATTCAAATGAACCAACTTTTATTTCAGAGGCAATCCAATAATTTTGAGTATGGACCAGATACCAGGTTACATAAATGAATTATTCATCATGATAATAAAATTGTGAAAATTAACACTAACACATCAACAGATGCTTATTTTCCAAATGGCATACACTGAAGTCCTCAGGGTGCATGGGACCTGCCTTAACAACTTCAGCGCCACAAAGGAAGTTGGAGGGGATGAGTGTCAAATGGTGCCAACTGTTGAACTGTGGAAGGACACACAGGATCACTACACTAGTCCCTACTTTTTTAGGGTGTAAGGGATAGTTCTGGGGACCAAGCTTGGGGCCTTGCACATGCAAGGCGGGTGCCCTATTACTGGGCTACACCCTCGGCTCTCTCTTTTTAATGCTTCAAAAGTTTACACTAGAACATTTTCAGAAGTGTTTAGGAAGTAAAGCATGGAATCCTGTACTGTGCCTCCCACACAGCTGGGTGTCCTTAAGGCCCTGGAGCTTTTCATCCCCCCTGCAGTGTTCTCCCAGATGTTTGTGTCACTGCCTCTGCACCAACCTTGCCTTCCCAAAGGGGCAGTCCTCTCTCTGAAGTCCTTCCTTATCTCTTTAGTCTGTTTTTGTTTGCACTCAGTGCTCTTATCACGACCTGAAATGGCCTCACTAGTTTACTAGTTACTGCCCATTTCCCCTCATTTGAAGCAATGCCCATAGAAGAGTACCGAGTATATTTCAAACAATCTTTCTCCAATGCCAAATCAGCATCAGGCATGGAAAATGTACTCAAATGTTTCAAGGAATAACCCGGAATTTTTTCTCTTTAAAATCTCTTGCCAGCACTAAGAATGACTAGCAGTTAATCAGCACGTGACATACATTCTTATTCAAGCTTCACAACAATCTTATGACGACAGGTATTACTACTGCACTATAATTACAACCCAAGGCTTACTGTAACCTTTTGCTAGCCACCAGTCCTGGGCCCATGGCAGGCATAACCAATGGATCTCTGAGTTCTTCTTCCTGTGCCGGTATTCAGCACACTGCTCCAGACAACTATCACTCCTATGTGTGATGGCTAGGTGACATTCCTCTTCAAGTCAGGTACCAGTTTTAACTGTTACCTTGTCAGCAGTTCTTCCCAGGGCTTACTTCTGCCTCTTTTGGAAAATGTAAAATGTAATGGCACAAATAAACCTCAGCTATGGTAAACAGTATTGCCAGACCACTGAAGCCGGCGAGCCTCCTGAAGGTTATTAAATAGCACCGCCTGTTGCCAACGTCTTCTGAGGTTTGGCATGAAGGGTGTGTGTGGGGGGGGGGGGCGTCCCTTGTGGGGCTCTCTGGCTGTCTCTGTTCTGCTACAGATCAGAATTTCCAGCTCTGTTACTCCTCAGCCTCCCACAGCCATTTGCCAAAATCGCCTAAGGAGCACGGATACGAAGCTGGAACTGGGGGCCTTCATGCAGTCCAGGCCTAGCCATTACTGTGGACCCTCGGACAGGCTGCGTCCCCTCCTGCTCACCTGAGTTCCCTATCTGAAAAGTGCTCAACGAGTGCCTTCCTGCTCCGACCTCAGGTTCAAGGTCTGCTTTCGGAGCTTTGGTGTGTGTGTGTAATCTTCGGCACAGACAAGGTCTCCCATAAATGTTTACAGGAAGACAGGAAAGAGAACCAGACTGAGGGGAAGGGGGCCCCTAAATGGACAGTCAGTGGGCTCTAGGGGTGGGTAGACTGGGTGTGGAGTGTACAAGCCCCCCCATGACAGAATTAGGAGTTAGCATACCTTCCAGTGCACTTCCCCCCAGGGCAACCCTGTGAGAATACTGGGAAGTGAGCAATGGAGTCAGCGTTTGACTGCTTTTTAGCTAAGCTAACCTCACTGTCCTGCATTTCGTGAGAGTGTACATAATTACAGGATTAGGAACAATACCTGCCAAGAACTGAGAAGAGGGCATGCATACAGTGAGTGCTTGTAACATTAGCTATCAGCGTCATTGGTCTACAGATGATACAACTCAGGATGGAAGGGATTCTGCTGCCAGGTAAATCGTTGGATAAACACCTACTAAGTGAATGAATGAGATAAACCCAACACTTCTTTCCTTCTCCATCTCCCCTTTCTACGCTTTGATTGTCAGGCTAGCCTGGCATCCTTCAGTGTTAGATTTTATACAGAGGGTAGGAGATGGTGAGACTCTCATACATTCTACTTCTAGTAGGAACATATTAAAATCTAAGTTCACTGAGGAACTATGCATATGTAATATTGAACATATGGACATGTTTAATCCTTAGGACACCCATTTGAAAGAAAATTCAAAAGGTATGACCCAAAACACAATAGATAAAATTAAATGGAATATTTAGAATATTCAAATAAGGACTAGAGAAAGGGCTCAGTGGTTAACAGCACTTGTTGCTCTTGCAGAGGACCCAGGTTTTATTCCCAGCACCCATGTGGTGGTTTACAACCATCCACAGCTCCAGTTCCAGGGGATCTAATGCCTTTTCCTGACCTCCAAGGTCACCAATCACATACCTGGTGCATGGATATACATGCAGGCAAAACACTCACACATAAAATAAACAAATAAATAAATAAATAAATCTCATAAAAATATTAATTTTAAAAATATTCAAATAACCTAGAAGAAAGGAAGGGGAAAGAGAAGTGAAAAACAGAACAAACAATAACACTAAACAAGTAGAACTTGGCTTCAAACAGATCAAAAAGAAAGCTAAACCCAAGCAGTCTACACCTGCTAGAACACAGTGAGATCAGATAAACAAAATGCAACTATATGCTGTCTACAAGCAACTCACTCAAAATACAATACAGAGCAGTTAAAATTGAATGCAGGAAAAATACAATATGCAAGCACATATCACAACAAAGCTAGAGCAGTTATAACTAATATCAGATAAAGTAGACCTCAGAGCAAAGAAAATTACAAGGGATCCAGAGGACATTAACCCTCCAGCTTCCATACAATGCATCCTCTAAGGTGATGTTTCCAGTGGTGCAGGGGGACCCCCGCTCTCCACCCCACTCCAGCAGTCTATTTCCCGCTTCTTAGGGGGGCAGACAGGACAGTGCCTGGAGTGTATTTCCTGGCCTTGGCACATTCAGGTTATCTTCCCCAACCCACTTTCCTTTCCAATTTTAATTAGTTTACAAAGGGAAGTAACCCCAAAAGTGACAGGAATCAGGGACCTTGCTGAAAAGCCATCTTCAGCCTAACACTGAGCACGCATTCTTTGGGTAGGGAGGAAATTCTCAATTCCTCAGTATCGTGCTGTACACAACTCTACATTTACATTTCTTTAAATATCTTTCTCTGTGTACGATTGTGTGTGTGAATGTTCATATGTGTGAGCATAGGCATTCACATACCACAGTGCATGAGTTGGGGTCAGAGGCCCACCAAGACTGTTAATCTTCACCTTCTACCTTGTTTGAGGCAGGCTCTCTTGGTTGTCTGCTGCTATGTATCCCAGTCTAGATTGCCTGTGGGCCTCTGGGGTTTCTCCTGTCTCGCTTCTAAAAGTATTGGGGGAAAAAAGTCCATACTGTTACTCTGCCCTTTACCCAGATAGATTTCTTCCAGGAGAAATTATGTGCAGAAATTTTTTTTTTTTTCTAAAACAGATTATCATGCCCAGGATAAAGTCCTGGATTTTATTCTCTCATGGTGGCTGGGTCTTGTTCAACAAGCGCAGCAGTGGTACATGCATGGTTAGCATGTACTGTCTGCTGTCTCACCACCTAGCCCCAGCCCTGACTCCTCACAGCCTGCTTCACACCTCCAGCTCCATCTGCCTGCCTTCTCAAATGAGTCAGCTAGCACGGTGTACGGAAACCCCGAGACTAAGGTGGCCTCCGCAGCCCTAGGCAACTTGACATCTACCCAATTCCAGAGTCAAGTCAAGGTTTAGTGTGTCCTTGGCCTGGTCTTGCTGTCGGGGTTGCAGACAGGCTGAATCGTCCTGAGAGTCAGAAGTTAGACAGATGGTAAGATCACGTGAGTCAAAGCGCTGGCAACCCCTCCTCTCCCCCAACTAGCCTCCTTCTGGAAAGGCAGGCTCCAGCAGTCAGCAATCTTCTTTCTTCCCAGGCCTCCAGTTTCAAGAGTGATGAAATCTGTTATCAGGGGAGAATGTGCCTTTGTGCCTGTGAGAAATCTCGCAATGATAGTCTCCATCCTCAGCACCGCAGTGAGGGACAGCCAGCAGGGGCCCTGCAGCTGGAGCGAGCCTGGTGTGTGCGAGCTGGATGGGACCGGCTCTTCCTTGGTGACTGGAGACTGTTTTTCCTCTTTAAGCCTGTTATTTCCTCTGAAAATGAGGATACTAGTGGCTGCCCTCCTGCTGTTAGTGTGAGGATTACACAAGACAGTGTATGCGGGGGCCTTTAGCACTACAGTGCACATAGCAATTGCTGAAGAGACAGACAGCTTCCCTGGTGTTGCAACTAGATGGGGATCGCTCATTCGGCCGCAGCAGCCCCTCCCTTGTGCCCCCCATGAGGCTGGCCACAGGGCACCGCGCACAGTGCCCTTGTTGACTCAACAGTCCTACTATCTGGATCTACTTAGCTGGAGGTACTTCAAAAGGAACACTTAATAACACCCTTCCTTGTCTGGTTGAGTTCTGCAGTGGAAGGCAAATTAGCCACAGAGCCATCCAGGACCCTGGAAACACATGGTCCCTGATACTGTCTCACCTTCCCCTTGCATCTGTAACTGATTAAAGGTGAGGATTTGTGAGACGGACTTCTCCGTGACACCAGGCAACAGCCTCACTCAGACTTCAAGTGTATCAAGATGCCAATGACTGGGAGCGAGAGTGGAAGAGAGAAGAAGTGGCATTTTAATTCATCTGACATACTTTAAGGTGCCATTAAGCCAGGAATAAAGCCAGTCTTTGAGCTACGGAGGATCTAAATGGCTCTCACTAAAACCTGCAATCTGAATATTTAAGTGGTACTCTAAAGAAGTGCTTTTCTTCCTGGGGTGGCAGGGGAGGGGGTTCCATTAGAACAAATACACACTGAAGCCGGAAAAATTTAAATAAATAACTAAAATGGCTCTCTGACTTGGGGATGAGGAGATGGCTCAGTTAGTCAAGTGCTTGCTGCCCAAGCGTGAAGACCTGGGTTCAACCCCCAGCACCCAGTAAAAAGCTGGGTGTGGTGGCATGTACTAGTAATCCCAGAGCTGGGAAGGCGGAGAAGGGTGGGTCTCTAGAACTTGATAGCCATCCAGCCTCACTCACTAATGAGTAAGCCCTGGGTCCCAATCAAAGACCGTGACTGAAAATACAGGATCAGCAGCTCCTAAGAAACAAGGTCTGAAGTTGTCCTCTGGCTTCTACGTACAAGTGCACGCACGCGCATGTGCACCCACATGAACACAGACTCTTTCACATACACACAAAATAATTGCTCAAACTGCAGCAACCAGAAGATACTCTCATTAATGGGTGGTTGAAACCTCCAAATAAAGAAATTACCCCTGCCTGGCCTAATGTGGGGTGATGGATTTCCCTATGATTATTTTTTTCCATTCTACTGTTCTATCTTGCTCAACTAGCATCTTGTCTCCTCTCTCCATCTTCTTTCCATAGCCCACCTACTGTTCTCAGACCACCAGGGAGGGTCCCTCACCCTCTCTCCGGGGCATGTGGCAGAGCGTGTAGCCCTAGACTAAAATAATTGATTCAGTGATGGCCACATGACTCTCACCAGGCCAGTCACACTTAAATAGACTCTTGGACAGAATTTTTGTTTGAGCTGCCAGGGAAGCCAACTTGCCCCCTTTTCCTCCTTCAAAGCTAAGGTTGCTGCTTATAACAACTACAGCAAGATCCAGAGGAGATAGCAAACCAGGGTCTCTGAACCCGAGTCAAGGCACATTGGAAGCCAGCCCCACTCAGAACCCGAAGGCAGTAAATTCACTTCACTTAAACTAGCCTGAGCCGTGTCTGTGACCCGCGGGGCCCTGATACATAAACTTTAAACAGAAGTGCACTTAGTAATCGGCAACTTTATGGCTTCTCAGCTTCAGGCACATTACCTGGAATGCAAAGGTGGTGCACTGGGTCCCCAGAACACCTTCTCACCTGCCTTGATATGAACCCAAGACTGAATGTCTCCGAGCTCCTACTGACTGCTACCTTGGATGCCAGGGACCTCTCTTGGGGACCACTGCTCACGTAAGCAGGTTCTGGGTAAGAAAGAAACTCTGGTTCCTCAAAGTACTTTTGGTCCTGGCCAGGTCACTCCTTGGCATGAGACCTCAAGCAAGCGCTCTCTGGTTTTGTTTTCTTCTTGAGAAGAAGCACAGGGTATGGAGGAGGCAGTACTGTGCGGTGCTCAGGTATAGGGTCTCTAGAGTCGGGTAGAGCTGCACATCCCCAGACTATCCTCACCCTCAACTAGCAACAAGTTCTTCGGAGCCATAGTTGATCTGCAAACTGGAAAATGATTATAGCAGTATGGCACCGAGTGGTTTCTGAGGATCAAATAAGGTAGTTTGCACAGTGTTTATCATGAGACTTCCCATAAGGCCACAGTTAAATGGTGAGCTACAGTGGTTGTGATAGCAAAGGAGACAGACTATCAGAGTCATCGGTGAAGACCATAGGTATTCCACTGCTATCGGGGCTGGGCTGGTCCCTCTTCTAAACCAACCACAGGGAGAGTCATCGGTGAAGACCATAGGTATTCTGCTATTGGGGCTGGGCTGGTCCCTCTTCTAAACCAACCACAGGGAGAGGCATCGTGAGGGCGAAAGCAAGAAGCTCAAGGAAATGAAGGCACTCTGTGTGGAAGGAAGGGGGTGGAAAGGGAGAAGACGGGAGAAAGGGAGGGGGAGAGAGAAAGAGGGAGAGGAAAGGAGGAGGAGGAGAAGAGAGGGAGAGGTACCAAGGAGGCACAGGGATGCAAACCCCATGGCAGAACTGGCATTTCTACCAAGAGCTGAGCACATTTGCCAAGAAATATGGGAGGGTTTCAAAGACACTGCTGAATTGGGTGGTTCATGGAAAATGCTATCAATAGCAACCTGTTAAATGTTCGGGAGGCCTGGAACTGGTCCCAGGCTATGCACAGTCAGGCCCTGCTGAACTTTTCCAGAGTTCCATTTGCAAGAATCCCAAGCAAGGGCCTGCTCCCAGCCTTTTCAGTTTAACAGACTTCACTGACAGGATGCAAAGGGGCTTCTTTGCGGATGAGACAGTTCACTTTCTTGACATGGTGGCTGAAACTTCCAGGAAAGCCAGCCACAAAGTGCCTTACAGCAGGCCCTCCTGTTCCCACTGACACACCTCAGCAAACGGAGGGTGCTGGGTTTCCAGCAGGCTGCTTGCAGCAGAGAGATAGTTGTGGGAAAACCAAGAGAGAGAGAAAGTGTCTTCATGACTGAAGAGACTTTGGTTCCTTTTTATTTTGTAGACTTACACACAACACACACACACACACACACACACACACACACACACACACACAGCTAAGAAGTACTCTCCACAAACACATAAAGGGGCCACTTTAATTCACAGAAGTATTGCTTAATGTGGAAAAAGTTCACGCTTGAAAATCAGGTCTATAAAATGGACCTACTTCAGAGGGAGGCTTAGAAAACAGCCCCATTTGAAGCTGGAGAACTCAGCTCAGGAAAATAGATGGACTGTTCTCTTCTTTTTCTAACTGCAGCTTGTATGCCAGCCGTGTGTATTTTGGACTCCTTCCCACCCTACCATGATTTCCTGTCAAAGTCTGGGTCCCATGGTAACTGGAGAAATTTGGCGTGCTGGCTCCCTACGCAATGGCTGGCCACACAGGGGATGCCAAGTGGGTATCTTCTCCACAGCAAACATAGTTTCTCTCTTCCAGCTCTGTTCTAGAATGTTCTTTCTCACAGACTCTTACTAATAAAGTACTCATTTTCCACACAGATCTACTGCCTAACCGTGAAACCTTTTGCAGAGTAGGGAGGCCCTGGCCTTTAAAACATCACTGATGGAGCAGGAGCACTGTGGGGCTGTCAGAAACATGTCAGGGCCATGCCATTAGCAGACACATCCAGCCATTTCACAAAAGCACAATTTCACTTAGAGTTGGACACAAGTTACCCTGGGAAATGTCTTCTTGGGTGAGGAGTCTCAGGAACACAATACCACAAGTCACACTTTAGATGTCCGAGACCTATACCTGTAGATTTTTTTAAGATCTCAGCCCAAACAATACAGCCTACAGGAGCATGCCAACCCCTGGCCCCAACCTGGTTTACCAGTCATGGTCTTCCAAATGCAATATACAGTCTGCACCGTAACCACCTGCCGAGTGCATGCCTTTGGCTCAAAGCAGCTCACAAGAAACTGCTCTCTTCACATAGAACAGGACATATTTCAAGCATTCTGTGAGTGTAGGGAGGACATTCTGTGGATAGATCGCCATCACTAAAACTCAGGGCATTTGCCTTGATAAGTTCCTTGGATGCCTATCACCTACATAGTCCTGCCTTCTTCATCAAGTCCTATAGTCAGGAAAGGGCATAAAGACTGCTCAGATTAATCCCCAACACAGAACATGCATCAGAAACTCTTATTCTAAAAACAACAAACAACCCCACCTCAACTCAGGTACTCTGTCTTTTCTTCCCCTTGACCCAAGGAGGTACCTGTAACTGTAAAGTTGTGGGCAATCATATGGAATGGTTTCTGTTCAGTTTTAGAACAAAAACTTCAGCATCCTTGCCACGTCAACAAACATGGCACCCATGGCACCCCACACCACCAACTCTCAGTTCAGGGAAACAGGTCCAGCCCAGGCCTCTACCCCACAATACAGCTGTGGATTTTGCTAATACAGCAAGCAGACCTTCTCTGAAACACAGGTTGGGGGAGGGGCTGCAGAACGCTTGCTTTCCTGCTCATTCCTCTATCAACTTTAGCGTGACAAACTGGTTTCTAGAAGTCCTGCCAGCCACTGTAGGAACAGTCTGAAGCGTGTTTGAGACAGTGGTAGAACATGGAGGGCACAGAGGGCACTGGGAACAAATGCTATAGAGTCAGCAGGAACCCGAGTCTCTGGGTGAGAAATGGCAGTCTCTGGAGGCAAGACTGGCAATCAGAGACGGCATAGCATTACCTAACCTGGTGATACCTCTTGGGTGGATCTTTTACTGTGGACTTCACATGCCCTGTCCCATTAGATTTTCCCCAATCAGCACTGTAACACAGCCCTCCATTTCACTTTCCACGTAAAGATACTGAAGCTCAGAGAGTTTAATACTGTCCCAACCCTCCAAGTTCAGAACAGTTGATGGCAACAAAAACTAGATCTCTGAGGGTGCTTGAGGTGTATGTGGGGGGGTTGCTGACAGGAAGGGCCATGGGGCATCTAAGAGCTTTTTGTTGTTTTTATTGTTTCTTTTTGGTTTTGAGGTCTCATATAGTCCAGGCTGACCTTGAACTTGTGATGTAGTAGAGGATGAACTTGAATTTCTCATCCTCCTGCTTTAATCTCCCGAGTGCTGTGTGCCACAACTAGTTAAGGCAGTGCTGGGTATTGAGTCCAGGGATTTATGCATACTAGGCAGGCACTCTACCAACTGAGTTACATCCCCAGCCCCTCTCTAGACTCTGACCATGACCTAGGTAGGTTGTATACATGTATGGCTACCTACATGACAATTCACTGGCCCCTTATGAGCCTCAGTTTAACATACAGGAAAAAGCAATACTGCTACTTCCGATTACGCAGCTGAGAGCTTGAAATTCAAGTTTCCCTAACTCCAGCTGGTGCACTCGTCTCTGCCCTCCATCACAGGGAAGAAGAGCTAGGCCTGAGAATTACTTGTGCCCAGATGCCACTGACCCGGGAGCATGCGACTGGGCCATCTCAAGTATCCTCTATGCTTCCCCGTGTTAAGGAAAAGGAACCATGGGCAGAGCAAAGCCATAGTCAAAGGCTGTGATGCTTGGCAGTGGCAATGAAAGCAGAGAGGACTAAGACCATCCCAAGGCAAACACCGTCCGCTCCAAGCCTTGGAAAGAAAACCTCCCAGCTAATATGAATGCTCCCAAGGTGACTAATGAAAGCCTTCCATCTGGCACAGCAAGGACCAAACAAGCCTGGCTTTGTTCAGTGAGTTTAGACTCACACAGGCACTCATGCCCACGTGTTGCCCCAAACCTGAGAAGCGAGGCAACCTGAATATCCTAACTGTTCTGGGTTCTCTGTAAGGAAGCCACTGTGGCTGGAGGAGGAAAGCCTTGGTTCTCAGGTATTTTACACAAAATTACAGGCAATCACAGGGAGTGTCACTGGTGGCTCATGGCATGGCCCAGGTGGTCCACAGCATGCTAATAATAAGTGGCCACAACCAACTGGGAACCCACTCATTTTTTAACCTCAGGTGCATTGATTTGATTTATTATAGTCCTTCATTCGTGACCACTTTTAATTAGTTGTAATAATGTGAGATCATCTCCAAAAACAAAGCTAGAGCTGTGGCAAGCACAGACATCTAAACCACATGAGCCTCCCTCCCCGCCCCTCTTCATTCCCCTCCCCATGAGATACAGACAACCGTTATCTGTATTTGGCCTTCATCTTTCATTTTAAGCTGTATTGATCTAACCTGTAATATATTCCTTCAGTATCTTTTTGTTTTAACTTCATAAACATTGAGCTTTTGTTACTCACTATAATTTTGCTAAGGTTCATTCCATTCATGTTTGTTCCATCTAGCTATTCACTGCCAAGTGAGCCCATGCATCTCATCAAAGCACTGCTTTTGTATTTCACCTGTTTGTGGCATGTATCTAGCACGTAGCATGTACCTAGCATGTACCTAGCATGGGCTAAGTGAGAGTTCTACTACTGAACTGCACCCCCAGCTCCAAATATTAGCTTCACAACACATGTGGCAGGTACAGCTTTTGTTCTAACTTTACAGAGTAAATGACAAGCAGGGCCAGGGTATCACAGCACAGCTCGGTAGTAGAGAATCATGCACAAAGCTCTGATTCAATCCCATAGGCCAGAAGAAAATAGAAACAAGACAGAGAAACCTGCCTAGAATACATTAAGAAAGGAGCCTAAGCAGGACTAGCAAAGCCCAGACCTCTCCTCCCTCGATGCTCAGGATATATATGAGATATACATGGGCATATATCAGCACTGGGCCTACTCTACATTCCAGAGACCTGTCCCTGACCCCAAAGAATAGTCATTACCATTATCATAAAGGCTAATATCCTGGGTACTCATAGGCCAGGACTATATCAGATACTTTAGAAAGTTCTGTTCAATTTCTGCAACTATCCTAGGAAGTCAGCAGCTCCATCTTATAGTGCAGACTGGGACAGAGTTAAGCAGTCACTCACCAAGCAACAAGTGGACCGAGAATCTGAATGAAGGCATTCAGTTTACACAGACCCACCCTTCAGCCCTTCAGGGGACGATCCTCTGAGTGTCAATGATCGGACTGAGACACATGACAACCACAGGCAGGCCTGTGACTGTACCCCAGGTGATGACGGGAGCATTCCCAGACTGACCCCCACACTAGGCCCATCCAGCAAGTATGCCTGTGTGTAGGAGCTGAGTGGGGGAGGGGAGGGGGTAAGGAGGAAGGGCAGCAGATTGGAACATGGACAGCTCACTGAAAAAGAGCAAAGCAGTCTTAGCTGGGTCTGGAGGGAAATGAAAGACTCCAAAACAGGAGACCAGAAGGGAAGTAGCAATGCCTGGAGGAGAGAGAACACAAAACATCCTTTGTGGGAAAACTCTGACACTCCTCTTACAGGACAGGAATTATCTGACCTGTTCTTAACAATCTGCTGATTTTAAAAAATGGTGTTTTTTTTTTCTTTTGCATTTTACTTACTTACCGTGTGTGTGTGTGTGTGTGTGTGTGTGTGTGTGTGTGTGTGTGTGTGTGTGTGTGTGTATGCATGTATGTCAAAGCATGTGTGTGCAGGTCAGGGATTAACTTTCAAGAGTTGGTTCTCTCCTTTTACCATGTGGGTGTCAGGGACTGAACTCAGGTCACCAGGCTTGGCAGCAGGTGTCTTTACACGCTGAGCCATCTCACCCACCCTGGCCTACTGAGTTTGATTCAAACATTCAGCATGGAAACTGGAGCTTGAAGTCTGGTGGCAATAAACTCAAATGTTGGTTCTTTCACCTGCTTAGGAGTGACCTTGGACCAGTCATCATCTTAACTGGCTCTAGTCCTCAGTATTTCTGTCTATGAAATGGGATCAATAACAGAGTCTGCAGCTCACAGTCTACCATGAGGATTAGAGGCAAAGCCCCTGGGCAGATATGACTATCCAGCCATTGTGTGTGCTTGAGAGAACTGGACAGGATTACTAGCTACTGTTCTCTTTTCCAAGGTAGCTCCCACCTCATGCTCCTCTTTAAGTAGCCGTGGCCATGGCCGTCATCCATCACTCAGAGAAGTCACAGGCCAGCCTCAGATGCCACCTTGATCAGCCTCTCTTGGCCTGGACTTTCCCAGATGGGTACGTACACACTCCGAGGTTCCGGGCACAGGAGCCCACTGGTAACTGATGGAGCCGGGCAGCCTCCCATTTGCCTGCTCACTCACCAAGGAGCACTGGAGAATACTGTCTACATCTAGACTTTGAAAAATGCATGAAATTAGAAGGGGGCTTGGTGGAGGGACTGATGGGACAGGGAGGGGACAAGGGGCAAACATGTGAAAATACCATGATAAAACCCAGTGCTTTGTAGAAATACTACACACTGAAAATGTGAACAGAAATATAGTCACTGCCAGACACTAGAAAACATTAATTTTGGAGGGAAAAAAAGAAAAGAAAAGAAAGTATCACCCAGACATTCTAGATCCAATTTTAGAGGTTTAAAATTAATGTAGCTAGGTAAGTTCCATTTTTTAAGTGTCCCAAGATGTTCCAGTAATCAGCCAGTTCTGGAAATGGTCAAGTTAAAGGTCTCCTGTATTTTTGGAAGGAGAAAGATATGTATGGGCTCAAACCAACATGCATGCACTCTCTCTCACACACACTCACACATCCTCTAACACACACACACACACACTCTCTCTCTCTCTTTCATACTTTTTCTCTTTCTCATACATGTACACTCGCTCACACACACACCCTCTCTTACACACACACATACACACACACACACACCTACTCGATGGATCCTTTGGAAAGTGGGGGCTGTGCTGACAGTGGAGGAGACCTCAGCACTGGTCACAACCCAAACAACGGTTTGGCAAGAAGAGTCAGAGCTGTCCTTTCAGCAGGAGTGATTTGACAGTGCTCGGAAGTCACACAAGACAACAGCCTGTCAGCCTGGGAGGACCCACCGTGGGGCCCACGTTCCCCAAAGGATGGCAGCGCAGTGACGCAATATCCTGGCCAGTGCTTCTTCCCTCTAGACCCAGGCACAGGAGGAGGGAGGAGGGGAGGAGAAACAGCAGCTGGATCCCTCCAGTTTAGATACATGCCTTGTAACAACTGTGATGGAGGCCCCTGTGTATCCCCCACATAGTTTCAAGCTATTTGGAGTTCATCTCAAGTGTCAGATTTGGCACACTGAACTGGCGGGCAGATGAGCGGCAACTGCGTCAACACGAGGGCACTGCACACCACAAATGAATCCTACAGAGAGAACTCAGCTCTGGTTACATGTTTGCCTGGGCAGTGCTGCTTACACAGCCTGAAAGAGCAGGCTGGCCATCACCTGTGAGCCTCTGACAGGACAGCTGTGGTGTACTGTTTATCTGCCAACCAGGGAGAGAAGAGAGAAAAGAAAAGAGACTGCACGGAGTCTGGGCCACACACATGTGATTTACACGTTGGCTTTAAGTGCTAGCACCCCTCCTGATCACTTTCTCTGACTTAAACACTAGCTCACCAAATAGAAAACGCACACAGCTCCTGGCAGAGTAAAGGCTGCCCAATGTCACCCCTGGGCAGCACAAAGGATGAGAACGGAAACTGCAGCCCCCTCCAGTGAGTACTGCATGTCAGTCCCATCAGAGGATGTGAGCCGGGGCGAGCAGCTTTATTGTGCGCCATCCCACTCAGTCCTCCCAAACACACTACCAGGTAGGTTCTCTAGCATTATGTCCTGTTTACAGATGGGAGAACTGAAGGACAGAAAGGTCAAATCATGAGCCCATAATCTGGGCAAATGAAAGGATGGTCCTGGGTTGAACCCAGGCCGCAAGTGTGAACAGATATCCTCCTCCTCCTCCTCCTCCTCCTCCTCCTCCTCCTCCTCCTCCTCCTCCTCCTCCTCCGCTCTCTCTACAGCTCAAGAGAGGCCTCTCCTGGTCCCAAAGATGCTCCTTCCAAAGTTCCCCTCAGCAAGATCCCAGTAAGGGCTCGGTTTGTCTCAGTGTTCACAGAACAGGGTACAGAAGACCCCCAGGGCCCACGAGAGACTCAAAACCCGAAACTCTGGAACAGCTTCCAACGTTTCTGGTGGTCACCCATGGTCTTGGTGGTGGCACCCCAAGTAGTACTGCCAGGTTGACTTTGGACAAAAGGCCGTCAAAAAGATCATACCCAGAGCATGGGAGGAGCAGACAGTTCCTCAGGGAAGTAAGCTCAGAGGAGTCTCTAGTTCTAAAGAACAAACACTATCTGATGTGACCCAGGGCGGTTCAATACACCAGGGAAGAAAGTCCAGGGCCTGGAAGAGGAAAGCCTAAGCCTGAGGACATTAGTCCTAGTAACAGAGTAGCAACAGCAGCAATTCTGTCAGAGTGGCTGTGGGTCACTTGTAAATGGCTGCCTTTGGCTACATCAAGTACCTCCACAGGATACTGTGTCTTCCCTTCAAGGGGTCTGTAACAAACTTTGTCAACACTGTGTAGCAAGCATTGTTTTACACACATGTTGCCATTTTGTTTAACCCTGGCGGAATCCCCATGAGGTATTTCTAAAACCATTTCACTGACAAGGGAACTTTTTCAGAGAAGCTAAGTGACTTGCCCTAGGCCACACAGCTTGGAAACCATAAAACATGACCTCGTGTGAGGGGTCTAAAGGTTAGAGCCACAAAAATCAATGACCTTAATCTCTCATTCCATGAATCTTCCAACTTCTGCATAGGAAGGGCTTCTGCGAAGCTGGGGAGTAGTTAAATGTTTAGATCCATGAAGACCTGGAAAGCTGGCCCAAGTGACCAGCTGGTGACCTGTAGTCTAATGGCATGTTGTCTCATAGAACTGTCTGTGATGATGGATACGCTCTATATCTGCCTTGGCCAGTATGGCAGTCACTGGGCATGCGTGCTGATGGAGCCCTGGAAAGGAGGTTTGTGGGAAGAAGATGTTTAAGTGTATCAAATTTTACTATGTTTAAACTTAATGAACCACATGTGGCTATGAGCACATTACTGGAGAGTGCCTCTAAAGCTTTTCATACACGTTCCTAGGCACTGCAAGAGGAAGGTTGTGAGAAACTCCTAGCTTCCCCGGGGCAGCCCTTGTGTGAGTGAATAAAGAAAAACAAAACTCACTCCAGAGCTCTGATCTTGGAAACTCTGCAGCTGGAGGAGAGAAATGGCCAATTCCTAAACAAATGACCTCTCACCACCCCGTCCCCATAAGACAGAAAAATTAAATGCACAAAAGGTCCCAACTTAGTTAGTTTGGAAAGGCTGCCACTTTTCGTGAGGACAAATGCCTTTGGCTTCGGGTGACAGGACTCAAGTACGGTAGAAAGGGAAGAGCTGGCGGAGTAAACAAGAGCAGGCCAGGCACTCTCTGAGGTGACATAAATCCAGAGGAAATGGAGTCAAGGAGACAGAGGCTTCCAAACATTCTTCCTCTCCTGCTATTTTAAGCAACCGATCCCCTCGGTTTCTCGGAGGTCATTTCATTCACTTCACCCGAGAGAAGGAGCTGGCTTTAATAGGCGCAGGACACCTCGCGGCAGCCCACGCGCAGGCCAGGCCAGCGCCCTGCCCAGGGAGGTTATTTTAAGGACCTAAATGGCTCCCTGTAAGCAGAGGGGTGCTGAGGCCTGCTGCAGCTTCTCTCCCACCCGCTACCAACCCCATCATTTCTTTGCTAATAAAATCACCTCAGCTTCCCTCCACCCAGGCACTTCTGAGGACAGGAGAAGGGAGGCAGGGCGGTGAGGGAGGACTCAAGCGAGGCCATCTTGTTTTTTTATCAATGGTAGGCAGCGGATTTCTCTGAGCTCCCGTCTCTTCAGCAAGACTACACGCAATGAGAATGAGAATACATACAATGGCAAGAACTTGACATAACACACGTGAAGCACACAGCCCAGGTACACTGTAAGGCTCAGCACTGAGTGGTTTATGTGCTGGAGATCCGAGTTGAGACTGTCGTCTGCAGGCTCCTCTGGTGGAGGACACATGTGTGGCCATGGGGATCTAGAGAGTCTGGAGAAAGGCTGCCTGGGTCTGATTCTATGACCTGTGAGACCTGAGCTGGCACTTAACCTCTTTACAGTTTCTTCCTCCTAGAGATGTAATTAGCAGAGCTTTACCAGTGGATTAAACATCACAACCACGTGGCAGGGCTACAACTCCAAATCGAACTCCGCCCTCCCCAGGTAAGACCAGCACCCCAGCTTCTCCTGGAGCTCTCTGAGGAGCTCTGCAGATGAGGAGCCAGCCAAGCAGCATAGCTAAGAAGTGAAGGAAAGCCATCAGCCTGGGTGGGGCAGAAACAAGCGCTCCAGAACAATGATGCTTTGCCCACTAATAACAGCTAATGTCTGGGTGCTTGAACTGTACCAGACGTTCCCAAGAACTTGACCCACCGCCTGGTCCCTTTTCCACACCATTTCCTTCAGAGTTTCTGAAGGAGGTCCTTACATTAGTCACACATACACATTTATTTTTAAGCTCTCCAAGTGATGATAACATGAATCTCTGGTTGAGAATTAGTGAAACAGCAACTTAATTAGAATTGTGACATCCCCATTTAACAGCAGAGGAAAACTGAGACACCAGGTGGTCAGGCAGTGGCAACCCTGAGATTTCACCCATAGCTACCCCATGCCCCTTACCCCTTCTGAGGAACAGGCCCTTGGACACACCCAGTGTCCCAAGACTACTCCTTCTGTATCAGTTCCTGACTCACTCTTGACTGACTTGCAAGACCCCAAAGCTGCCTGAATATGGAGTCTAGTTTTCCCAGTAGTGAAGGACATGTGTGTAAAGTTACAAGTGGATCACAGAACAAGCAGACTAATTAAACAGACCACATTAGTGACTGGAAACAGCAGAGCTGATAACCTTCATGAAGGCTGCTGGCCACCTACAAAAGAGCTTCTTCAGGCCATCAACTAATGATGTTAACACTGGAAATTAACCCTCTCTTGCCCAAGTCTCTGGCCAGTCTTGTTGGGCTCTGCCTCTGGAAGGACAAGGGAGTTCGGCAATTCAATCTATTACACAATTAAGAAAGTTTGAAGTGGCCTTGCCTCCTACCTTGCCTCCTACTTGCTATCTCTTTAGGTTAAGTTTGGGACAAACAACCAAATCTACACTTGAGTCTCTGGCTTAATCCTGCCTCTTCCCTACTTTAGTAAGTGCTTGGCCCATAAACCTTACCATTACGTTCAGCTTTTCTCTCATAACTCACATAACAGACTGTAGGTAAATACCATTGGCTCTGACTTTAAAACACATCTATGATCACCTGGTCCAAGTTTCACTCTCAACTGGTCCAAGTTCCACCCTCTTTCGCTTCAGTTATTGCAAAACTCTCTTACCTGGTCACTTTGTTTCTACACTTGATACTAAAATCCATTTCCACCAGAGCAGAGAGAATAACCTTATTAAAATGTAAATCAAATTATGCCAGTCTTCTCAAGTTCATCCTAGCACACTCAGCTTTAAAGCCAAGGCACTATTATGCAATAGTACTGTGCGTTATTTCCTCTTCTGCACCGCCTGCTCCATGATGAACCTAACCACACTGATCTCCGTGCTCCCCAAAGAAACCAGGGACACTCGCTAGTCCTCTACCGAGAGCTGCCTTCTCCAGCCAGAGGGCCTCTCTGGCTCCTCCATTGTGCCTGCTGCCCTCACTTTCAGCAGGGACAGCACCTCCCTTTCAGGACTTTATTCATTTGGTCTGTCACTGCTCCCTGGAACACTGCCCAGTACACAAAAAGTCCTCAATAAATATTTGCTGAACAAATGATGTACCCCAAACTGAACTTTCCTCCCAGCTCCTAACCCAGAGTCCGTCCCTCCCATTGTGAGCACTTTCTCCTCAGAGACTAGCTAAGTAGAAGATATTATCTATGAGGCTTTACAAAGGTCCGGTGGCCGCGGTCATTCTGATGAGTTTTAGAGACAGCTCTAGCCCTGGGGCCTTGTCCTACACTGCAGCACGGAATCCCAGCACAGTTCTGGCTTGTCCTGCCTGCCCTGGGAGGATTACATCCAAAAGAACAGCTGTGAGCAATTTGCTTTCCAATTTGGTCTCCATGTATAACCTGATCTCCTCAGCTCCTAGATGAAGAAGAAACCACCAGGTCCCGAGTTCTCACAGGCAGCCCTGTCTTGCCTTACCTGGAACAGTTTGCTGGGTTTCATCTTAGGATTTGGGGGGTGGCTGGGGAAGAGAAGGACACAAGGCACCTCACTTAACCTCGTCTCTCATCCTAACCTTCCCCAGTCCTGCTCCAACTTTGGGACTGAGAAGAAATGCTAAAGCTTGCACACCTCAGGGCACAGAGCTCTGCGTCTTGCCTTTTAGAACTCCTGGCCTCCAGTCATCCCCAGTGACTCTCATTTTCCCTCCTCCTTGAAAAACCAGGCCTGCCAACTCCAACAAACAGCATTTAAAAATATCTTGGTGGATTATACAGCATCGCCTCCTACATTCCTCACAGTGCCTGTCTGTGTCCCGTGTAGGATAAAGGAGGGTGTACAGTATTTATTTTTTTCTCTAGCTTCTCCCCTACTATAAATACTCTGGTCTGGGTAGGCAGGCTTCAGACAGCAGCTGTATGAAGTCACCTCGGGGCTGGACCTCACCACAGTGCTGGCCTGCCAGGGCCCGGACACAGCTGTCAAGCAGTTTATGTCAACCAGAAGTACACAAAACTCATCCTTCTGAGAGAAGGCAAAGCAAAACCTATGTGCGGCCATTACAGCTAACGCTAATGTTAAAAAGATGCCGTTCAGTCTCACTAGCCAGCTGGGTCTCGGAGCACAGCTTGCTTCAGCCAGGGGTTTTTCTTTCCTCGGGATACTAATTATAAGGATTGACCTTAGGGGAATGATTTCACAGAGTTCTTGTGGGGTCCAGAAAATTTCCAGAGACAGAAGGGCCCCCAGAGAATATAGTCCAACCTTCTCATACCACAGAGATCCTAAAACCCGGGATGATTCACTCCAGTCTCAGAGAGGGCAAATGCCTGTCCAGAACTTTCTTGGTCCAAGTCCATAGTTCTCTGTGCTGGATTGTTCTAGAAAACTGCTGATTACCCGCCTTCTTAGTATATGAACATCAACTTGTATTATGACTTCCCACACAAAAATACTGATCTCATACTTTAAAAGGCATAAACCAAAAAGTTTTCTACAAAATGGGCTACGAGTAGCTCAGTCGAAGAACACTTGCCCGGCATGCCCAAGGCCCTGGGCTGAATTCCCCAGCACCTGAAAAACAAGCTTTCAACAAAAGCTTTGGTTGGGATGGTTTTCCTGGCTCACACTCTTAAAAGTTTCATCTTTCCCCAGACTTAGGTTTCTATGGCCAGAACTTCCAAGTTTAGTTTCCCTATTTAAATTTTGCCCATGAAACTCCATCTCAGCTCACATTTAGAAAGGAAGACCTTCAAGTCATTAACTACAAATAAGTCTATACGTATGTTTGCGATATCTTCATGAAATCTGTCTTTTTCAAGTGACAAGAAAATTCTTTCATCACACTGGGGTCAGGAAAAGGACACACACATAAGGTGTTAGCCAAGCCAGTATGATCTCCACATTCTGCTGTCAGGGCTCAACTGAGCTCAGGAAGTCCAACCCAGATGAAGATGAATTATAATGTGCTTCTATGATGCACATTTAACAGAAAATCTTTATCAATATTCCGGAAATACTTCAACAAGAACTAGAAAAGGGCTACACATAAAAAATGGGCTGCCAGCTAGTAAACTCTGTCCTGGAAATCGAGCCAATCAAAAGGTCTAGGACCCTCTTAGCTCTTCTTGTGTCATGCTTCCTTAACTTCCACGGCGGAAAATTCTGCAAGAGTAAACTCAATAATTGTCTCCTTTAACAAGTTTACCACTCCCAACTTTCACTATGTAGAGAGATCGCTTTGGCCCTGAAGAACTAATCAGGTCAGAAGCCAAGTTCAACAAGAGAAGTGAGACTGATCGAAAAGCTTTTGTCCCCCCTCAGCTCCAGTTTGCTCATTACAAGTCCTCTATCACTTTCACTGCCCCAACAGCAGATGGGTGCATTTTTGAGGTCAAGCTTTCAATCAACAGGCAGGGAAGCGGGAGGTCTGGGCTGTGGTTAAGATGAGCAGCACACCAGACACACTCCATTTCTGAATTATAAAAATAAAGTTTTGGAAAACTCTTGTCCAGCGCTCTGGCAGCCTTCTTCACATCTGGATAAAAGATGTGGGAATTTTTTCCTTCTTCCTGTGTTATCTCCTCTCCTCTTCCTTGTTATGTAGCTGAGCTTCCCAGCCACACAGGGTCACTTGCTGTCATTCACAATGCATGCATCAGCTTCTAGGTCTTTCCCACACTGTTCCTTCTTTCTCTTTCTTGCTGTCCAGTCTGCACTGGCTCATAGGCTACACCTCCTACAAGAAGCCCCACTCCCTTCCGCTCACCGGGGGGGGGGGGGGGGGGGGGGGCACCCTACCGCCTTTGTAAAGCTTCAAGACCTTCAGCTATGGACTGGACACTATACCTCCTTTGCAGAGAGACAGGGTAGTTGAATGAAATTAGCTCATGAAAAGACCAAAGACGGGTAACACCATGCAATTAATGGGGGCTATCAGCACTGTTACCGTCATTGTTTTAGGCAGATGACAGTCTCCTCTGCAGCTATCCACATGCACGCTATCCTCTTAGATCATAAACTCCTTGAAGCAAGACTTCTTGTCTTCCCATCCATCTGGCTCGCCTTGTGCAGAGCCACTGCTCAGCAAAGTAGATCAATGAGGCTGCTGGGGCATTTCTCAGGCTAACCTGGGCTCTGTTTCTCCGACATCTCCTCCCAACTCAACATGCAGCTCCAAACAGCCAAAGCTGAAAACCCGTTTAGGTGTTTTTAAAAACAGGCAAAGCTACACATGGTGCTCCAGGCCTATAGGCCCAGCACTCAGGGAGGTAGATGGAGAAGGATCAAGACCTTGAGGTCATCCTCAGCTACACAGTAGAGGTTAGGCCAGCCCAGTTTACTAAGACCCTGCCTCAAAACAAACAATCAACCAAGGTGTCCACATCATAAATGAGCAAAATAGGAATCACCTGCCATCCCCATGGCTCAGGAATTGGATTCAACAAGTCAGATCCAATATCCACAAGAAAACTGCTCCATGGAGTCGGGGCATGAACGAGACAGAGAGAGAGAGAGAGAGAGAGAGAGAGAGAGAGAGAGAGAGAGAGAGAGAGAGAGAGAGAAACTTCACTGCCAGACTGCATTGTCCTAGGGACAGTCCATCCATAACTGAGCAAGTTTTCCCTGACTGAAGATGCTTTCCCAGGCTCTATAACTTCTTCCTAACTCCAGAACCCAAGTATTAGTCATCAAGGAGAGCTGTGTGACTAACACTTGCCACCTGGGATGTGGGTCATGCTCTACCCCTACATGAGAGACTTGTGTAGCTTGAGCTTTTAGCAAAAAGGAAGATAATTGGTGCATTTAATAGAAGTTTGGAAAAGGAAGGAAGGAAGGAAGGAAGGAAGGAAGGAAGGAAGGAAGGAAGGAAGGAAGAAAAGAAGGAAAGAAGGAAGGAAGAAAAGAAGGAAGGAAAGAAGAAAAGAAGGAGAGAAGGAAGAAGGAAAGAAGGAAAGAAAGAAGGAAGGAAGATCAGTCCCTTACAGAGATGCTTATTAAATATTCACAATCAACTGGGCGGTGGTGGCACATGCCTTTAATCCCAGCACTCAGGAGGCAGAGCCAGGCGGATCTTTGTGAGTTCGAGGCCAGCCTGGGCTACCAAGTGAGTTCCAGGAAAGGCACAAAGCTACACAGAGAAACCCTGTCTCGAAAAAAAACAAAAATAAATAAATAAATCTTCACAATCACCCTATGAGTTGCAGTCCTACCTTACTTGCAGAGCGGTGTTTTCCAACCAAGGGTGAATTTGTTCCCCATGGAGCATCTGGAAACGCTGAGAGACATTTTGGTTTGTCACAATGGCTGGTGGGAAGAGGGTGTTATGTGTACAGTGCACAGGACAGCTCATGACAAAACATGATTCAGTCCCAAATGCCAATAGTGCCAACTTTGTTACAGAGAAAGAAACTAAGGCACAGAAGTTAAAGAATTAGCCCCACACCCCACAGTTCACAAGGAGGTGGGGAGGACTCACACTCAGCAGCTTTGCCCCACCCCCCACAGTTCACAAGGAGGTGGGAGGACTCACACTCAGCAGCTTTGCCCCACACCCCACAGTTCACAAGGAGGTTGGGAGGACTCACACTCAGCAGCTTTGCCCCACACCCCACAGTTCACAAGGAGGTTGGGAGGACTCACACTCAGCAGCTTTGCCCCACACCCCACAGTTCACAAGGGAGGTGGGGAGGACTCACACTCAGCAGCTTTGCCCCACACCCCACAGTTCACAAGGAGGTTGGGAGGACTCACACTCAGCAGCTTTGCCCCACACCCCACAGTTCACAAGGGAGGTGGGGAGGACTCACACTCAGCAGCTTTGCCCCACACCCCACAGTTCACAAGGAGGTGGGAGGACTCACACTCAGCAGCTTTGCCCCACACCCCACAGTTCACAAGGAGGTGGGGAGGACTCACACTCAGCAGCTTTGCCCCAGGCTGTACTCTCACCAAATCCTCAGCATCCCTAAGGGCCCTGGCACACTGCATATTCATCAGGCGCAGCCTCCCTGAGCAGAAAAGTGGGCTCCTCATTGGGTAGCAGAGGAAAGAGACTTGGGGTGCTTTGCTTGAGGACATGGGTCCACTAATAGGCAAACCAGTTTGGGAGGCCAGAGTTGGGTTCTTAAAGCCAGAGCACCTTGGCACAGTGCTGATTGGGTTTTGTCCTGTACTCCCAGTACTAAGATGCAGTCGGTAGCTGGACACTGGTACACTCCAAGGAAATCAATGTACCCTCCATCAACGCTCTTCTGGGCCTGGATGATGGCTCACTCAGGCAGAGAGCACTGGATCATTGGGGCTCACCGAAGCCAGGCTAGCCTACTCTGCAAGTTCCAGCCAGGCCAGAGAGACAGCCTCAAAAAAGACAAGGTCGCCAGCACCTGAAGAATGACACCTGATGCTGACTTCTGGCCTCCACGCGCACACACATGCACACACACCCACACACACCTACACACACATGCAGAAAGAAAGGACAGGGTCTGGCTGGGTCTTCTGCTAACTCTGGGCGAGTGAGCTCAGCACCCACAGACGACCAGCGGCCCACACTTGGAGTAGCTTTGGCAGCCTCCCCTCCCCTGCAGGTCCATCTGCCTGAGCTCGCTCAATCCCTCTTAACCAAGGAGCAGCACTCTGGCAACAGTTCAGCTTTTCCATTCGGATGAATGTATTGATTACCTAGCAGCTGCAACTTGGAGAGGCACTCCCTGGGGCAGCCAATCTCCCCGCCCCTTCAAGAGCAGGAGAAGCGGTGCCTTCAAATCAATGGCACCTCCAGGGTCACTCTCTGGGCCTGGAAAGCTTTGGCTGGTCTGAGGAGTTTAAACTGCCTAGACATAGCAGGCCCTTTACAAACAAGATCTATAAGTGTTGCTTTGCCTTTGACCCAACCTGGTTCTTTGAAGAGGGTCAAATACTGACCTGCTCTTGCCCTCTGACTCTGTGATTCTTTATAGGAATCGGACTTAATCTTGGCCCAGCCCCCATCACTGAGCAGTGAACCATAGGCTGCTGAGGACCCCTCTGTGGAAAGCATCCTACTCACAGCAATTTGATGAGTACAGATCAGAAAAACTTTCAACTCAGTCTTCCCATGGATTTCTCTGCTTGCCTACTAGACTTCTGCTATAAAACTCCTCTACGCTAGGAAAGGCATCTCTCTAACCTGAACCACCCTGCCCTCCAACTCACATCACACTCATCACAGATGGCTTTGGGGAGCATGCTAGGAATTAGGATATCCACTGACTGATGCACTCACTGTGATATGGTGACCCTCAAACGATGCTTCTAATCATCAGGAACTTGAAATTCTCTGCTTCCATAAAGGGAAGAGTTCTTCCAACATGTAAAAAGGATTCAAATGCAAATTTTAGAATGAAAAACAAAAGCTGTGTGGTAAGATCTATTGGCTGTCCTACACTCACAGAATACCTAAAAACTAGACACTGTGCAGGCTCAGGGGAGATGGTGATGTTTGTGAGGTAATGTGATGGAGAGACAGGAGCAGGAAATGATTCAAGAACATGCCTTGGGTGCTGTAGAAACTTCAGGGAGACCTGGTTCTCCCAGCTGAGGGTGGGGAAGTCAGGTAAAGCTTTCTAGAAGAGGCCTAACAATTCCAGCTTGTTTCTCATACTTCCTAAGGCAGGGGCTGCATTTCACAGGTAAGCAAGAGGTGGGGGAAGGATAAATTAGTTTTCATTTCCAAAGCTTGCTTTGTTTCAGTTCTGCAAGCTCCCTTGGCTTTAATACAACAGTCAGAACAAGGGAGGTGCCCGCCCTCCTCCCTCAGTCTACCCAGGTGTTAAAACTGATTAAACAGCAACTCACGGCTCAATTAACCCTTGCTCCTTTGGCTAATTATCTCAGTGGAAATCCATCCTACAATCTCTTTGACAAATGAATGCTTCAGCCAGAATTTCCATCCTGCTTCAGACACAGCCTCTTTATTTCTTGGCTGTAAATGAGATGTTGACACTTGCCTCAGCTGGTAAATAAGTGAATAATTCAGAAAACTCCTAGTCACTATTTGCAGCCAAAAGCTCCTAAGACGGTAGTGTTCATATTAGTAGCTACTGCTAATGAAATTTCAGAGAGGCCTTCCTTGACTACCACTTACACTATCTCCACCTATTATCAGATCCTAAACAAATAACAACAAATGCCACTGGACATGGTGGCATATATCTGTGACCTTGGCACCTGGGAGGCAGAAAAACCATGGGTTATAGGCTAGCCTGGGCTCCATAATGAGACCCTGTGTAAAAAAGACCAACACACACACACACACACACACACACACACACACACACACACACACGGAAAAAAAAAATGGGCGGGCAAAAGGGCTCAGTAGGTAAAGGCATCTGATGCCAAGCCTAACAACCTGAGTTCAATCCCCAGAACCCACAGTGGCAAGAACTCATTCCCACAAGTTATCCTCTGACATCTACATGTGCCATAGTACAAATATGCTCCCACAACACAATATGTAAAAATAATTTAAAAATATAAACCTGAACACCACCAGCCATTATTAAGAGTAAATATTTGTTTACTTTTTCTTGTCCCTCCACTGGATTACAGACTTTGAGAGGAGGGTCACCACACCCCACTGCAGGTTTAACAGTGGGGCACAGTCAGTGGTGAATAAGTATTTGCTGAATGCATTGCTACTATTTATTGCGCCTTTACTACATGCCAAGATCTTTATGATTTCTATCCTCATGCCAACCTTATAAGCTAGGTATTATCATCCTCCATTTCACAGATGACAAAACAGAGGCCTAGAATGATTACAAACTTTGCCCCAGGTTCATCACAGAGGTATGTTTCAAACTCTTACATTTGCCACTGTGACAGAGCATGTATTCCAGAGCTCCATATACAGCTCTGGAATGAGAATGCTCTTATAGTTATCCTATCATTTAATTGAAATAACAAACCGAGTTCTCTCAAAGGCCATGGTCACTCATGAAATCTTAGTAAGAAAAATGGCCAGGAAGGAATCTAGAAGGGCTGTACTGGATCAAACCTGCAGAGTTCCCTGAGAAAGAGAGGAGCGAGCAAGGGGATGAGGTGGAAGAGAGATGTTTCTATTTTCTGCCAGCTCCCTGTTTATAAATACCACTCTATTAAAGCAGTCTCTCTGCTTCCCATAAGGAAGTCATGAAGATCTCAGGGTTTAATGACTCCGCCCAGGGTTCCAAGACATCAATACCAAATAATCAACAATGTTTAACTCCTGCTGCTCTGGGGAGCTGGGGTCCTGTTTTATAAACACTACAGAACTTTTATCACCCATCTCAGGCTGAGCAAAACCATATTTGTCTGGCATTCTGAGTAATGGAGAAGAATAGATGGATTAGGGCTCTTAAATTCCTTGGTGGAAGACATTAAAAGTTTAAGAGCCCTGTACAGCTGAGTCAAATGCAGGAGCCCATGCTGTGTAATTAGCAGCACAACAACAATACATATATAATTTAAAGGGAAGATCAGCATGGCAAGAATACCAGCCTGCACTCTCCCTTCCCATATGGAGACATTCCCCACTTGGTCTTCAGCTGTATACATTGTAACCTTGCTGGCTTTGGGGCCACTCGAATATAAAAAGGGTTGGAGGTCTGAGTTTCTTTCCTAAGTGGTTTAGGCTTCCTCCCTCTGAAGACAGCTTTCCAACATATGCAATTCATTGCTTCTCTAGTAAACATTCATTCCCTGTCTAAGGGGATTTAATAGATCAGCCCAGTTGCTGTTTAGTGAGACCGCCCCCTAGTTTCTAAGTATGAGAAGTGGGCATCCATGTTATGAAGGGGGAGACAATAGTTGCCTCTCCTGGAAGAGTGCCTTAGAGACCAGAGAACTCAGAGGGAGACCCTCTGGTACTGAGCATCCTAGGGAAAGGAGCATTCCTGCCTTCCTCACCAAGGCTGAAAGGCCAATCACAGGGACAAAATGCCCACCCATAAAGACAGTCCCAAGGGATTTCATAAGCAATGCTCTCTGGCTGTGAGCCCCTCAGATGGAACACTTGTTTGCTAGTGATTTCTGACCACTTCATACTTGCAGGTACACCAAGAGGCAGCTGCTCTTCTAAGTCTTGGTTCGCAGTTGGAAAGAGACATTGAGCTGGCTGGGCTCTGGCTGGGCATGAGGACACGCACCGGTTTGTTTTGTATCCACTGGTAGTCCAATTTGGCTTATGGGGTTAGGGTTTAAGTGCTTTACCCCAAGACTTTACTCTCCAGATTCGGTCCAGGCCCCACGGTACTGTGAGGGTTTCCCTTAGTACAGAACTCTTCCCTCGGGCTATGCCAACTGGATGGAAATCCCCTTGCCCCCCACTTCCTCTCTTGGAACTGGTGTTCCCAGTGCTGAAGCCACAAACTTCAAGTGTGAAGCGTGATTATCAGCAGTGACATCATCAGCTCTTGGATTGACCTCAACTCTGACCTAAGAGCAGGAAAATTAACAGGCAAATATTCTTGATTCCAGGAATGTCTCATGGCAGTGTCAGAAATGAAACCCACAGCAAGAAATATCAAAATAAGCACACTGAGTAAATACAGGCTCTTCCAAATTCGGCCTAGCAGGTCAATTGGTCTCCTCGAAGTTAGGCGGATGAAAAAGAGCCATGTAGCATGCTAAGGTTCAAATTCCAGTTTTGTTACTTAGTATCTGTGTTAGCTAAGCAAGAGACTGAAACGGCGAGTCCTTTAGCTCCCCCTCTGTATAATGGGTTAACACTACAGGTACTTATCTCCTGGAGAAACAGACCATTCTCCCTGTTCTCATACTACAATCAATACAGAACATGTATTCTTCTCGATCTCCCCAAAGTGTGGGGACTCCGCCACTGACAAGCAAACAAGTCTAAAGCACACACAGCTGGGTGTCCTCCAATTCAACCCAATCAAACCCTGACACCACCAGGAGATAACACCAGCTCCCAGTCGTCTCAGGGAGCTCAGTCCAGCCACAAGCCCTAGGTAGTTTTTACTCATGCTTCTGACCACTGGCTATAAAGCAGGGTCTCCACAATGCCCTCCTCTGATTTCATTTGCTGGAGTGGCTCACAGAATTTAGGGAGGCACTTACCAGTACCATGGCTTGTTTATAAAGTTTACAAGGCTACCCATGAAGACACCCATGGGACAACATATGAAAGAAAGTGAGTCACTTGCCGCTCTGGTGTTCAGCTATCCGGAAGCACCAGGAAACTTGTCCTCTTGAGTTTTCTTTATGAAGACTTTATTATACATGCGTGATTGATTAAAATCTTGGCCACTGATGATGGACTTAACCTCCTGCCTCTCTCCCTCCTGGGAGGCTGGGGTAGGAGTCTGTAGGTACTAACCCTTTAAAGTCTGCTTTAGTCTTTCTGGTGACTAATCCCCAGCCTGAAACTACCTACAGGTGGCAAGCTCTTAGTCATTATCATATAAAAATACATTCTCATTTTGGAGATTTCCAGGAACTCTAGGAGTTGTATGCAGACAATGGGGACAGAAACCAAATACCCAGTTCACTGTATCACAGTACAAATGCACGCTGGCTAATTTAGAAAAGTGCTCGTCACATACAAAGTGCTGCCAACAGTGACTGAAGCATTGTTATTCTAAATTTTAGCTATCAGGAGTATGTTAAGCCACATCTACATGTGACCTTTATCCCTTTATCCATTTCCAGAACCTGCCTGGTCTCTTCCACTACCTGCTTATATGCCACTGAGAGTTGCACCCAAAGTGACCCTTCCAATTTAGACCCTAAGGTTGGTCCATCTTAAATAATATATGGTGCCAACTCCTGAAACTGGAGTTAGACAGGCAGTAGGCTGTTGAACGCATCTCATGCCCCAAACTACCACAGAGAAGGGCAAGCACTTTGCTTTCATCCTTGGCACCGAAAGCCTTCAGGGGGATGCAGCTCCTCAATGCTTCATTTTCCAGACGCCATGCCCTGCAGCTGCCCATCCCCCACACTTCATTCCCATAATGTGGTTTACTGAAGCCCGTCATCTTTCCTTTCAGGAAAGCCTAAATGCTGTGCATTTAATTCAACATGAGGTTCTAATCAAATGCTTACTTGGTTAATGACAGCTGGAAATTCGGGCCCCAGAAGCCAGCATGTGGCTGTCTTTCTGGGAAGGAGATTCAAAAGTCCTTGGTTTCCCTGGGCACATAGTATTACGAGCTGGCAGCTCTCCTGCCACCTCCTGGGAAGGGGCCTGACTCTGAGCATCCTTAAGCCCAGGGTGCAGCACCAGACCTTAGGCTCTCCACTCTCCTCTACCCATCCCATTTGTCAAAGGTTCAGGTGTTGGGAGTTCAGACCCTTGGGCTGCTGCTACTGGGCTGAAGAAAACACCAGGAAAAAAAATCACAGTAAAGTGATAGATTCCTCGAGATCCAACTAACCAAGGCAACCCGTAACAGGGCAACAAGCCTCACTTTGGATGGTAGTTTAGGAGTAGTTTGGTCCAGCCACCCAGTCTCACCCAATCCATGAACAGCCAACAGAACACTAATCCTTATCCTCCAAAAGTTAGACACCCCAAACAACCTTTGGCAAGAGCCACTTAAGAATTCTTCCAGAATCCCATTTCTCCCAGAGACCTGGTACGCTTCACAGCTTGGTCTTAGATCCACTCCTGGGGTAGCCCATCTGGTCCGTACGTCGAGGTCTCCCCGTACTTACCATTGGCGTTCTTGCCGCAGATGAGATGCTCATAGGGTTGCAGGACTCCCCAGAGCTCGGCGTCGTTGTTGATGACCATCTCCAAGGCCTCGGCAGACACCTCTCCGCCCCCTGCCCCTCCGCCATCCGGGCTCTGGCTCGCCAGCACCCTGGCCCGGATCTCCTCAACTAGGTTCTCCATGCAGGCGGTGAGCGAGATGGCCGCGTACTCATGGATGCGCACGGAGATGCGAGTGTCCACCATCCAACGGAAGAAGCGGCCCACGGAGAAAGTGAGGCCGCAGCGGGCCGACTTGCCGCGGCGCAGCCCATCGCCAGCGCTCATGCTGTAGAGGGACAACGCCTTGACCGCCGCCAGCGCGCAGCTCTCGGCCAGCGCCCAGCTGTGCACCAGGCGCACAGCGCTCTGCACCTCGAAGCGGGTGCACTTCGCGTGCAGCACGCTCAGGCGCTGCGCCTCCCGGGCCACGCGGATGAGCGCCCGGCGGAGCAGCCCGGCCAAGCGCCTCACCGCCTCGGCGGAGAAGGCGGGCAGCCTCCGGCCGCCGATGCTTTTGCGGAGCACCCGGGCCACGTCTCCCTCGGTCCAGGGGAACTCCTCCAGCTCCGGGAGCCGCGGGCAGCGCGAGAAGAGGTCGGCCACTTCGGGATCCTCGGGCAGCACCGTGTTCACCGTGTCCCAGCTGTTGTGGCGGCTGTTCATGGAGCCGGAGTAGCACCACCAGGCCGCCCCGCGGTGCTGCTGCGCCGAAGAGTTGAGCGCCTGCGAGTTGGACTTGGAAGACGAGAGGCTGAGCGAGCGGCACGAGTCGCCGGCCCCATACCCGGAGTCCAAGGTCAAGTCCTCCAGTGTCTTCAGTGTGGAGCTGTACGTCCCGGCCATGGGGAGCCTCCGCGCGCGGCCTCGCCGAGCGAGGGGCTCTCACTGTTCCATGCCCACTTGCCCCGGCGTCGGGGGCGCGGAAACCAGCTCTAGGCTCTGAGAGGCGCCCTCCGTACTCGCCGCGCCGAGCCTCGGGGCCGCAGCATCGCCCGCGCACGGGCCGCGGGAAGGTAGGCGAAGCCCTGGGCGAGCCGGTCTGGGCGAGCCGGAGCCCACCGCCGCCGTCCGCGTCCTGACGCGCCGCTGTCAGCGAGCGGGCTCCCCCCCGGCGCTCCTCCTCCTCCGCACTGCCCCCGCCAGCCCTCACTCAGCTCCCCTTACCGAACGTCCACAACAACCGGGAAAGAATCCCGAGAGAACTGGGCGGCCACCGAAGAGCCAGGCGCCCGAGGCCCGTCCCGGACCAGCCGGTGAGAAAGCGCCCCACAAACTTCTTCGCGGCGCGGGCTACGGACCCAGATGGGTTCTGGGGGGCGGTCCGCATGCAAATACACCCCGGGCGGCTCACCAATCATCAGCCGCGCCCGGCAAGGGCTGCACCAATGGTTTCCGGGGGAGGCGGGGCTATGCAAATTTCACTCCGCCTGGGATGAAACCCCTCTGCTGGGAAACCCGGGACCGAGGGTAGCGGGTGGGTTGCATGGAGGAGGGAGAGGAACAAGCGAGGGAACTGGCAAGGGGGTGGGGCGCAGAGACCCAGAAAGCAGGGGGTGGGGGTGGGGGAACCCAGAAAGCAGGCCCCAGAGCTGAGAACTAAACTTTCGTTTAAGTTTAGCGAGAAGGTAAAGCCTCTCTTTGCTGTCCCTTAACCGCTTTCTGGGCTTGGGACGTAGGCAGGCAGCTCCTGGTGAAGCTGCGTGCAGTGGAGCCTCTCGAAGTAAGAAAACAGGCAAGAGACCCGATCCACCTTTCTTGTCGACTTTCTACCAAGCGCCTCCTCTTTTCCTAAATGAAAAACTGTTTATGTTTGGAGGGAAGAGGGACGCCGCTGCCTCTCTCCTCAAATCTGTCTGGTTTTGTTTGTACTGACTTTAGGTTCCAGTGGGAACAGAATTTCTTAAGCTGGGATCTGAAAATGGCCCGACACTCGGAGGCCTGTGATCACACCCCGGTGTAGGTTCACACCGTTTTCCTAGGATTACCTTGAAGGAGAAATCCTAATCTAATGAATGCACGACTTCCCTATTATCTGTGTACTGGCGGCAGATCCTTTTTGTCCGAGGTGGGAGGGAGCGCTTGAGGAAGAACAAGGTGAGAAATGAGGACCGGCGTTTGAGCACCTGGCCGGATACAGGTGTTCCCTTTTAAGGACTTGCTGGACTGATGTGCCGGTAGGCGGGTCATCTGTCCCTCAGGACTCTGTCTCCTAGGTACAGTGAATTACTGACCTTCCATGAGAGCCGAGTTGCATCCGGTGTGTCTGATTTTGCGGTTCGCTAGAGAGCTACTGATTGCACAGATCCACGCACGTCCGGCTGCTGCCCCATAACTATTCATACGCACGTGCACAAACGTGCATCAGCCCCCTCCAGGAGAACTGCAAAATCAAACCGTGCATTGTGCACACGTTCGTACCAAGTCCGCTTCGCCAGCTCCTGAATGGCTCCTTTGTGCTGTACTTTACAGTTCTGACCTTGGGCCGTGAGTTGGATACGAACTAGAAACGTCTGGTTTGTCTCTTTCCTTAAATTAATGATCCCTTTCCCCATGAAACGACTTTTTACTTGGCAGTTTTACTTAAATTTTCCTTTTCCAGGGTGTGTGAGACGTCGCTTACAGAGGGTTAGAATTGGGAACAGAGTCCATGATAGAAGTACTGTGCAAGGCACAAACAGCCATCAAGTTAACAGTCACATTTTATAGACGCGAGATCAGAAGTCAAATTAGAGGTTCAACTTGTCAGAAAATACGAAAACATTTGATGGATTTAATGCTCATTAAGAGAAATATAATAAAGGAAATATCGCCCTCTAGTGGCTATCTAGAGGAAATAAAATTTAAAAATGTTTTTTCCTTTGTTCACTTAAAACATAACGGCAACTACTGACTGGAAAGGCATATTAACTAAAAGGGTGATTTGGTGTGTTTCTTAAACAAAACATGGGAGATTTGCATTAATATATTTAAATATCTTGATGACTTAAAATGTAAAGGTAAACATTACCAAACTGGACATAGGTGTGGTTGTTCATGCCTGTAACTTCAGGACTGATGAGGAAGGAGGACCTCCAGGAGTTTGAAGCCAGACCACGCTACAAGGTAAGAAAACCCAAAGGAGGAATAAGACATAAACAGGCCTAGAGTGAAATCCTGGAGTCTCATGGATGTTAAACTGCTCCACAAGGATGCTAGATAAATAACTGGAGTTCTTTAATGGACAGTAAGGAAAGCAAGAGAAGGAAGAGAAACCCTATACATTAAAAGATACTTAGAAGATACATCAATCAATCACAAGCTATAGAACTTACTTGGGTTTTGATTTAAAAATTAATAAGCATTGGGCCAGAAAAGTGGCTCAGCACTTAAGAGTCCATACTACCTTTGCAGAGGACCCAAGTTCAAATCCCAACACCCACATTAGATAGCTTATATATCTCCAGCACCTCTGGCCTTATAAGCACTTGCATTCACACACACACACACACACACTAGATCTAGATCTAGGATTGCCCATGCCCATAGCCATACAAGGGGAGTAGCTTTAAGTAATCCTTGGAAATTTTGCCATGGGTGAAGTCTTCTATTTTGTTATTTAAAACATAATTTAAAAAATCTGGAGATTAGAATACAAAATACCCTAAAATTTATCTTGAAAGTGAGAAGATTATAATCTGAGCTATCTAAATACAAGTCAAACTGTCTTATAAGAAAAGTAGAATGCCGGGCGGTGGTGGCACATGCCTTTAATCCCAGCACTCGGGAGGCAGAGGCAGGCGGATCTTTGTGAGTTCAAGGCCAGCCTGGTCTACAGAGCGAGATCCAGGAAAGGCGCAAAGCTATACAGAGAAACCCTGTCTCAAAAAAAAAAAAAAAAGAAAGAAAGAAAGAAAGAAAGAAAGAAAGAAAGAAAGAAAGAAAGAAAGAAAGAAAGGTAGATTATGGCCTGAGCATTGGAGAGTGCCAAAGTTTTGTGGATCATCATTGGCAGATTCAGCAGTTATGGTAACTTCTGTGTCCTCTTGACTAGGCAAGTATGAATGTAAAGTTGGAATCCAATAAAAATTAGGTAAGTGAATGAATAGGATAGGATGAGTGGGACAATTTACCACAAAGCCAGGCTGCTTAGGTTCACAGGAAATTTCTTGGCCTCTCCTGTACTTAAACATTTGTGTCAAGGTAAGTGTAACTGATATCTGAACTGAGGTCTGTCTGCCCCTCTTTTCCTCAACCAGGTTCAGGATGGCCCCATGATTCCTGCCTGTATTACAAAGGGATTCCTAACCAATGACTTGGGATTTATAGATGGGATCTCAAGGGGAAGGGTTTGTAAACCACCTAAAATTGCCTAAAACATTTTTTTTTTTTTTTTTTTTTTTTGGTTTTTCGAGACAGGGTTTCTCTGCGTAGCTTTGCGCCTTTCCTGGAGCTCACTTGGTAGCCCAGGCTGGCCTCGAACTCACGGAGATCCGCCTGGCTCTGCCTCCCGAGTGCTGGGATTAAAGGCGTGCGCCACCACCGCCCGGCCTGCCTAAAACATTTTAAGTGAGTACCAGTTGGTGTACCAGGAAGACAAGCAGTTGGCAACTCGAAGCAGTAGCCACCACCTCCATGGTCCTGCTGCCACTGTTTGTAGCTTGGCCCCGGCCTCAGCTTCTCCTCAGCAAGCCTGCTAGGCCAGCCTCAAACTCTGGATCCTCCTGCCTCTGCCTCCTTCAGCAAATCCTACCAGCGTGAGCCACCACAACCGGCAACATGTCTGAGCTGGGGCTCACAAGGCCACAGGCAAATGGCTCTTTCGCGAAGTCTTAGCATGAACATTGGGCACCTGATGTAGCATGGATTATTAGAAGGTTTTATTAATAAAAACAAACCTGGAGCCAGGTATTGGGGTGAACGCTGAAAGATCAGAGAAACAGAACCAGCCACAGCTAACTTCACCTCGCCAATTTCTCAGCCGATCCTGTTTCCTCAAACTGGAAGCCTCTGTGTCCTCATCCAAATGGATCTCAGCTGAACTGCTGCTAGAAGTCTAAAAGCTTAACCAGGCCCTAGCTCCTGGTCCTCACACATTATATACCTTTCTGCTTCCTGCCATCACTTCCTGGGATTAAAGTTGTGTGTCACCGTGCCTGGCTGTTTCCAGTGTGGCTTTGAACTCACAGAGATCTTCATGGATCTCTGCCTCCAGAATGTTAGGATTAAAGGTGTGTACCACCACTGCCTGGCCTCTATGTCTAATCTAGTGGCTGTTCTGTTCTCTGACCCCAGATAAGTTTATTAGGGTGCACAATATATTGGGGAACACAATATCACCACAAGTTGGAATTGTTCTGGGTAAAGTTAGGTGTATGTAGTACTACCCAATAGAACTTGCTGTGATAATGAAAATGTTCAGTCTTCCCTGTCCAGTTCAACAGTCACTAATCACATTAATTTAACTTTAATTGATTTAGTTTACCTCTTAGGACCATTAGCCCTTTGGAGATTTCATAAAGACCATGGGCCCATGCTGTCAGCTGAATTCAAGGTTAAACATAAATCAATTAAAGTTAAAGACACTGTAAGACCTTGAGACAGAGAAGCGGCTCCTGCACACACACACACACACACACACACACACACACACACACACACACACACACACAGACTTCAGGAAAGGTAGAGACGGTGACCATATTAAGAGAGAGATGGCTCAGATTCCAGAAGTCAAGCCTATGGGGACTTGTCGTGCTATGATCAGGCAACTGGTAAAACAAGTGACTTTCAGAATGACTGTTATGGATGGTTTCATGTGATAAAACTCTGGGATGAGGGGAAGAAGTGGAGGACATTGCCAAGTCAAGACAGGGATCTAGTTACGGTTACTATGGGGCCCATGACAGAGCTGGACACCAGTTTTTCCGAGCAAGGACAAAAGCAGCAAGCAATGTGACCTCACATCTCTGAGCAGCCGAGGTGAGTGTCCCTGGCTGTCTTTTGGCAGGTGGCAGACTTGCTCCTAGAATATAAGGTGAGCTGGGGCTTATGGTGTGCTAGTTCCTCTGGTTAGAGATTCGGTGAGAGCGAACCCAGACGATAGGAAAGACTTGCTCGCCCCGCCCTTGTTTCACCGTGGTTGCCTCCCACTCCATGCCTGAAAACGGGCGATCATTTAACTTCGAAATGATTGTTCCAGCCTCACACAGAACACAGTGTGACTAACAGAAAAGCAGAGGGTTTGCTGTGGGGGTGAGGGGAAGGGGTGAGTGGAGAAGGTAGAGCCATGCATTCACTCCCAACCCCTTAATTTTTAGACAGCTTTTGAGGAACCTTGTCAGAGCTTGGCAGACTTCAAGAAAATGACTAACATGGGAAGGCCACCGTCTCTGCTCCGATTCTCCACCCTGGTTAGTGCACCTCAGGGCTTAAAGATGGTGACCAGAAAAAACATCTGTGGAAGCAAGGCGACATGAAAAGGACACATGATTAGCAGAAAAGTTCCATTGTTGAAAGAAGCAGCAGCAGTGTGGAAACTTTTATCTTAGGAAGCCCAGATAAGCCTACTCTTGATACAGGCATTTTTTCCCCTGACCTTTACAATGAAAGAGCAGGTCCTCTGTAATCGCGTTTTGAGATAATCTTTTTGTACACTGTGTGAAGATGTGCCACTGTGATCGGTTTTAAAAAAGAGCTGGATGGTCAGTAGCTGGGCAGGAGAGAATAGGTGGGATTTCCAGGAAGAGAGAGGAACTCGGGAAGGATCTGAGGTGCGCAGGATTTCACCAGCGAGACTTGGAGCAAGTTGGATGCATGGTACTGAGAAACAGGAAAGAGCCACGTGGAAAAACATAGATTAATAGAAACAGGTTCGTTTAAGCTGTAAGAGCTAGCTGGAAGCAAGCCTAAGCTAAGGCCACACTTTCATCATTAATAAGAAGTCTCTGTGTCATTATTTGGGGGCTAGCAGTCCAAAGAAAGTCTGACAAGAAAAGTCCAAAGAAAGTTCTACAGGAAAGTCCAAACACACTCACAGGTTCTGAATCTTGGGGTCAACCAACTGCATATAGAAAATATTCTTCTAGGGCCTGGGGAGATAACTTGGTCAGTAAGGCATTTACAAGCACAAGGACCTGAGTTCTGAGTTCAATCCCCAGAACCTACACAAAAATGCCAGGCATCAAAGGTCTTGCTTGTAATCTCAGTACTGGGGAAATAAAGACAAAAGGATCTCTGGTTCTTGCTGGCCAGGCAGTCTAGTTAAATCAGTGAACTCCAGGTCCAGCAAGAGAGTCTGTCTAAAAAAGATAGATGAGAATGGTGATCTCTGACCTCCACGTAAATGCACGTGCAGACACCTGTGCACACACACATGAACATGTATGTATGAATATACCACAGAGTCAAGTGCACACCCACACCCAAGATTGCCCGTGATTTGAACACCTTCAGACCCTTGTCATTTTATATGAGAGTTTTGAAAATGTTTGGGTATGGAAAAGTGTCCTGGAACCAATTCCTTAGATATGGAGGGATAACTGTAATTTGAAACAAAGAGCCTCCACGGTGATTATGGGGAAGGAAAAAATTCCTTTCTCCAATCAATACATGTTATGCAGAGGGCTGATATTCATGAGATATCCCATGCAAAAAAGAACAATCAGTTTGGGAAATTTTGCATTCCTCTTCTTCTTTTAAGACTTTGTTTATATCTAACTTACTCTATTTGGGTTTAAATGGAATGAGAACCTTTTTTTCCTGTTTGATTGTGTATGGGTGTGTTCAGAGTAGCTATTGTGCGGCAAGACTTTTCCTGGGGAGGAGCTATCGACATGTCTACTCACCCCAGACAGGTTACCCACAAAAGACCAAAGTGTAGATACCACCAAAGTCTAGCTTGGTGAACCAGTGGGTTTTATTGGTATTACTTACAGGAATATGGGTGAGGGGTTGCTTACAGGAGCAGAAATGACTTGTGGGCCGCCGCATCACCAAAGCCCATCCCAGCAGAGATGACAGTACATAAAACTGGGAACATGGAGCTCACTGCGCATGTGCTCACTGCACAGGGGCTCCCCTGCATAGCCCGCGGGCAGCTCAATAGATTGAAGATTGTCCTTTCCCGTGTCTCAATAAGTCTAAACCTCCTCCAGGCAGCTCCGCTGGTTTCTGCATCTTCCAGGCTGCTGGTCTGGCCTCAGTGTCTTTGCAGGTTACCTCCTTGTGGCTTGGCCTCACTCATGGAAGAGGCCTCACTCAGCTTTTATTGTTTACTCTGGCAGGGAGGCGTGTAGACAATCTGGTCCATTTCAGGGACTTCCTAAAGCTGTTTTGAGTTGTTGACTTCCGGTTTAAGAGCTTCCTATAGGATGGAATGTTTCAATCTAGGAGGAAACTGTTACACAAGAGAGGCCTGAGGTTGAAATGGGGTGTTACTGTTTTGTGTTTATTTAGTTTTGTTTCCTCCCAGTCACTTCCCATTGCATGTATTGAGGTTTGTCCTTTTGGCTAGTCTACCCAGCCAGTGGAGTGAGGTGTTCTTATCTCCACCTTCTCCAAGCTGGGATAACAGGTGGGCCAACGTGTCCATCTGGCTTTTGAATGATGTTTTTGGGGTCCAACTTCTAGTTCTCATGCTTGCCTTGCAAACACTTTTCCAGTTGAACCATCTTGCCAGCCTAAGAACTCTTTTCAAACCCTATATGGCTGCTTTAAAATCATTGAAACTTTTAAATTAACTTTTTAATTTAGAGGAGAGAAGACAGGCTCCACCCCGGTTTCATGTGTCTGCTTAGGTAATTGTGGCAAAAATCCAGGTTGGTCTTAGAGCAGGTTAGGCTTGCTGTCTGACCACCGACAACACTGGTGTTTTATTATGTGCTCTATATAACTAAGATTCTGAAGATACTCCCACCCCCAAGAAGGAAAGGAGGTTGGGTGTGGGTGGGTGCTACACAGGGCATCCAAAAATTCACAAAGCAAACAGGACCTTGGGGTGCTCCCAAGGGTCTTCTGCCCAGGAGGAAGTTGACATTGGCTTCATCAGCTCACTGGAGCTTGAGGTTTAGGGAAGAAGCCGGATCACAGTTCCGAAGGACGAGGCTGGGCAGAGGCACTGTGGTCCAATCCCGATGTGCAGATCTTTCCTGGATAGCTGTTAATCCTGTCCACTGCCCTTCAATCAAGCATCATTAGCCTCATCTATATAGTCTTTAAAGAATGGTATTCAGTCCAGCTCTGTAAGATTGTCCAAATGTTCATCTTTGGAAACTCAACTTCACTCTGATCACAGATCTTATGTCCTGCGCTCTCGTCTGGAGGTCTTGTTTCAGTAAGTCTGGCATGTGAACCAGCTAAGTGTTGTGAACAGAATTCCCAAGTGATTCTCATTAGACAAGCTTGAGAAAGGCATTTGTTCCCCAAGTCCCAGAGTGCCTGAAATCTTAACATGTTAGTCCTAAGGCCCTACCTGCAGAGATTCAGTCACCAGGCCTTCTGAGTTCTATGAATCCTTTTAGGTCCAGGCTGCTTGCTTATTAACATGCAAGTTCAGGCATGTCAGATCCTCCCCAGCAGGTGGCGCTGCAAACACTCCCCTGAAAAGTCAAATTCCTTACATGTGATTGGGAAGTACAACCATTTCAGTCACCCCAGATGATAGATCTGGGGTCAAGTAACTCTTCCCATTAAGGAATTCTTCCCCGTGTCTGAGGATAGCTCTGCCCTTGAGTAAGGACATTCAGCATCTAGAATGATTACGGTTTCAGCACAGGGATGAAGGAATTGCAGATGGGATCAGAGGAAATGACCTTCAGTTCAGACTCCTGTCTCTTTAGGCTGATAATGCAGAATTGGTTTAAGAATAAAGAACACAGTTTGGTGATCTGTCTTAACTTAGCAGTGACAGGTTAAAAACTGAACCATATGTCAGTCTGTTTTTAAACCCTCTCATCTCTTTTTCCAGTGACGTGTCTGTCTGTTTCCCACCGTGACGACCATGGACTAACCCTCTGAACCTGTAAGTAACCCTCCAGTTGAATGGTTTCTTTTATAAGGGTGGGGTGCAGGAGTGCTTATCTCTGTGTGTGTGTAGAGGCTAGAGGTCAACGACAGGTGTCTTCTATTGCTTTCCACTTTGCTTTTGTGAGACGGGTTTTTCACAGACTATGGAGCTCATTGGTTTGGGCTCTAGTTGGCTGACCTAATTGGGGACCTGTCTTTTCCCTACCCCCATGGTGCTAAGGTTACAGATGCACACCCCTGTCTGTCTTTTACATGGGTGCTAAAGGTGTGGAGTCAGGTCCTTATGTTCACACAGTGAGTTCTTTACCTCACAGAGCCGTCTCTATAGCCCAAGAACTGACTTTTCAATGCTCTTTATTTGTTATCAGGGCAGGGCATGCCGTGGTGGACATGTGGAGGTCAAAGACAACTTTGCCGAGCTGGTTCTCTCTACCACCACCAGGCTCATATCCTTGGGCGGCAAGTACCTTTCCTCATTGAGCCATCTTGTCAGCCCCATAGAACTAACTTGTTCTGATTGATTCTGTGTGTTGTTTGTAATCTTTTAATTTCTACCATATTAATTTCTTCCCTGATACTTAGTATTTCTTTCTTTTTGGTTTTTTGAGACAGAGTTTTTGGTGTAGCCTTGCCTGTCCTGGATCTCGCTCTGTAGACCAGGCTGGGCTCAAACTCACAGAGATCCTCCTGCCTCTGCCTCCTGAGTGCTGGGATTAAAGGTGTGTGCCACCACTGCCTTGCCAATACTTAGTATTTCTTACTTACTGAAGGGTAAGTAGGTCCATTACCTACTACATGTGGCTCTGGCAGACCTTGCTCTTCTCTCCCCTCCCCCATCCCCTCTGCCTTGCTAAAGACCATCAAGGTCTGTTCCCTTATTTGGACACTTTCCTATGCCAGATGCATTCCAGAGGATGAGTACCAAAGTCCAACAATCAAAAAACCCCTTTGGTTCACCTAATTAACATGCCTAATCAAAGTATCCCACTGAGGGGGTGGGGATGGAAAAAAAAGTATCCCACTGAATCCTAGCCCATTCTAACACAGACACACCCCCTTTCTCTCCTCTTAAAAATTACACCTGCGAGGTCATTTGCCGCTGTTTTCTGCCTGAGTCAGAAAGCAGCTACTTTAACTTTTCTGCTTGATAAAGGATCTCTCTGTAAAAACAGGTGTTTGGGTATTGTGGTGTTTGAAAGAAAATGGCCCTCAAAGGAAGTGGCATTATTAGGAGGTGTGGCCTTGTCTGAGGAAGTGTGTCACTGTGGGGGTGGGTTTTGAGGTCTTTTCCTCAAGCTTCCCTCAGTGTGACAGTCAGTCGACTTCCTGTTCCCTGCAAGCTGTAACACTCTCAGCTCCAGCACCAAGTCTGCCTGCATGCTGCCACGTTCCCCTTCATGATCATAATGGACTGAACCTCTGAAACTGTAATTGAGCCACCCCAATTAAATGTTTTCCTTTATAAGAGTTGCCATGCTCATGCTGTCTCTTCACAGCAATAGAAACCTAAGACAGGTGGTTAGTGCCTAAACAGGGGTTTGGGAGGGAGTCCCCACTGTGTGGGAATCCCTTTCACCTACTGCTTTTAGGTTTGGTGAGTTTCTGTTTTTCTAAGACCTTGAGTTCCATCAGTAGGTTGTTTATTTGAGGGCGCTCTTTTTCCCTCCAGTTTCAAAAAGGCTTCGTTTCTAAGTATACGTCAGAAAAGATGACTTGTCTTATTACCTCTGGTCAGTGCAGTGGAGAGCTACGTTCCAGCATCCACCTGGTTCTGTTGCTAAGGACCCTGCTTTGCCCACCTTGATTCACACTTCTATTCCAGTTGTGGGCATGAGACTTGTAGTCAATCAATTCTTCCGGCTTAAACCTTAGGCACTCTGTACCAAATCATTGCTGTGAATGATGTTCCTGCCAACTTGAATGCAGAGATCCCCTCCAGTGGTGCCCGCCTTAGAAACAGCTGGACTGGTGTCTCCAAGCATCCCTCAGCCTATCTTCACCACACAGAGGCCCTCTCAGACCACGGCTACAACTGGCCCTGAGTTCATGTACTCCACCAACCAGCTCTGGAAGAAAGGTGTCTTCCAGGTCAATACTGCTTCAGAAGCTCTTCTGAAGGGACATCATGGGCCACCAGGTGGAGCCCTTTCTCCCAGAAGCGCCTTGATCTCACCCACCAGGCTGCGCTGTATATCAGCTGGCTGGATGGCCATGACATAACCTTCCAAGGTTGGCGTGGTCCAGAGAGCTGGCAGGCTGGTGGGTGGCTAGGATGCTCTGCTCTTTTTTTTTTTTTTTTTTTTTTTTTTGAGATAGGGTTTCTCTGTGTAGCTCTGGCTGTCCTAGAAGTTGCTCTGAAGACCTGTAAGCTGGCCTCAGACTCAGAAATCCGCCTGCTTCTGCCTCCTGAGTACCAGGACTAAAGGCATATACCACCATGCCTGATTCTCTCTGATTTTTTAAATGTAAATATATTGCCATGAACTTTCCTCTTAGAGCCGCCTTAGCTGTATCCCCAAAGTTCTAGTAAGTTACATCTTCATTTTCACTTGACTATAGAAAGTTTGTTTTGTTTATCCAATTTATTTCTTTATGTGTGGGAGTGTGCGTGCGTGCGTGCGTGCGTGTGTGCGTGCGTGCGTGCGTGCGTGCGTGTGTGTGTGTGTGTGTGTGTGTGTGTGTGTGTGTATGTGATGTATTTATGTTGGTGTGTGCTTCATGGTGTCTGTGGATCGTCAGTCCTCTCCTTGTAGCTGAAGATGAACTTGAACTCCTGATCCTCCTCCTCGTACCTCCTAAAGGCTGGGATTATAAGTATGCACCACCACACCTGGAGTGATTTTAGGATCTTACAATGATCTCCTGGTTTTCTTCAATGCAGTATTGGTCATTCAGGAGTGAATCATTTAGTCTTCAAGTATTTGTATGGTTCGTCTTACTACTGATTTCTAGTTTTACTTCAGTATGATCTGGTAGAAGAATTCGTTCCATCTCTTTAATACTGCACTCTATCCAGCTCCAGAGTCTGACCTAAAGGGAATGGTTAGGAAGTTGAGAAAGGACAGTCACAGGAGAAACAGACAGACACAAATACACAGACAAGCTGGGACCAAGTGGTCTGGTCTCTTAGCTGAAGAGGCCACAGCATCCTGGAAAGCTCAGCGTGTTTACTGTTTACATCTGAACAGGGTGGCAGAGTTACTGCACACAGCTGGACAAGGAGGCAGTTTGGCTGATCTCAGTGGGCACAGGCTCTGGAGGGGAGCAGGCTCTGCAGGGGAGCAGGCTCTGGAGGGGAGCAGGCTCTGGAGGGGAGCAGTACGCTGTGCTCATTTAGTGGTGGAGAGAGCTACGGTGGACATTTTGTGCACAGACTGTCAACATTCACTCTCCGGCTAGAGGAAGACTTTGCCATCCCTCTGAACCTCACCCAGAGACATCTTTGGTATTTTGGGCTGAGGCATTGGTTCTTGACATGGCCATGTCCAAACCTACAGCACATGTTCACTCAGGATTTAATCACTCAGGACTTCCTCCAATCCCCACACTTCTCTGTTCGTTAAGAGTTATTTGTCAGTGAAACGCTTGCCTTGTATGGGCAAGGCCCAGGACCGAATTCCTCTGCAACTGCAAACAATAGTTTTTAAATTTATCAGAAGGGCCTTCTAGTGTCCATCTCAGACTTTACCCACGTCTCTGTGACTTCCTGCATTTCCCTTCAGTGACACTCTTTTCTATCAATCATGTGCATCCCACTCTCCCAGCACGGTCTTTTCCCAGCCACTCTTTTTTTTCAGGGCCGAAGACAGAACCCAGGGCCCTGTATGTGGTAGGAACTCAGCCGCAGCAGTCTCCAGCCACTCTGTTTATCTTTTGTAATGTCATTGCACCCCGAGAGTGACACTTTTAGCTAGGAATAAATACAAGTAAAAGTCTAGTTTTGTCTCAGTGGACCTCACATGGATGAGATTACTACAGTGCAGCCTACCCAGAGGTAGACTGTATCCTGGTCCGAACTGGACAAGCTGGGCATGTGGGCTAAGTTTAGTTTTTATGTATTTAAAAAGTTGAAAACAAATATTTGGATTAAATTTTGCTACTTGGCCTACAGAACCCCAGATATTTATTTCTTGCCCCTTTAAAAAATTTGCATAGCCTGGGTGATGATACATACCTGTAATCTCAGCACTGTAGAGGCTGAGGCAGGAGGATCCTGTTTTAGACCAGTGTAGCTGAAGCTTTCTCCGATTCTGCCTAGCCCAGGCCCACAGACCCCGCAGTCACTTATAAAATAATCACTCAGAAGCTTATCTTAATTAAAACTGCTGGGCCATTAGCTCAGGCCTACCACTGACTAGCTCTTACATTTAAACTCAGCCCATTTCTGTTCATCTATATGTTGCCACATGTTCTGGGGCTTTACCTGTGTGTCATTACATGCTGCTTCCTGGACTGTGGGCTGGCATCTCCTGATTCAGCCTTCCTCTTCCCAGAATTCTCCTTCTCTGTTTATCCTACCTATACTTCCTGCCTGGCCAATCAGCATTTTATTTAGCAACCAATCAGAGCAATACATTCACAGCATACAGAACATCCCAAAGCAGACCAGCTGTGCTACATAATCTCAAAAAGCCAAAATATATTTTTCTACTTCCTTCTGTAGACATCTGAATGCTTAGTTCAAAGATCTTTGTGTCCTGTGTCAACCTTGATCCTCACTCCATGCCAGTCACTATTATCTTTCCAATTTTAGTATGTGTGCTGCTGAAGCGAGCACTGGTCACTGTTTTCTTAAAAACAACTGTTAGACTTTTAGCCTTTTTCATGTTTCTGTATTCTTGGTGTAGTGTTTATTCACAGGCTGTTAGGGTTTTGTGTCAACATTTTTATCTGATATGCACTGTATTATATATATTGTATATTCTGATTTATAGTTGACTTAAGAGTTTGAGACTTACCATGTTGGTAGATATAGGCTGTATAATACTTTAGAAATAAACCAGACTTAAGACCTTGCTGCGGGCCACAGGAATATATCATAAGAACTCAGCTGGTTATGGCAAAGTCACTACCTGGAGGGATCAGGGAATTCCTCCAGAGGAAGCCAAATTCCAAGGAGTTTTGGGTGTCATTTGGCTTGTTATATATCAGCTGTATTCTGTTATGAAAATCATGTGTGCCTTCATAGTTTTCCCAATTGACTTTTCCCTTAGAAGGGCTAACTGTGTGGACTGATCATTCTCTGGACATACACATTCCAGGAATTTGTAGAACAGCCTCAGGAAAGACTTTCTCTGGAATCAGATTATCTCTCTTAGCCACTTTCAAGGACTAACAGGAGATACTGCCCAAGTGGGCGCCCAACTTCTGAGGACTAACAGTGATAGCAGCCCACATGCAAGTCTCCTGACTTATGGTAAATTCCACAAGGAGACACCGCCTAGGTCAGGTAGACATTAAGTAATAGCTTTACACAATTTAGCTCAGACCCTCCCTTTTTATACTGAGACTTCCAGGGCACGAGACGAAGAAGAGAAAAGAGAATGGAAGAACTAGATGGGTAAGAACTTGAGAGGAACAAACTGAGATGGGGAAGAACTAGATTGAAGGGCTAGAAGAGAGTACTAGAGGAATGAGATGGAAGATGAGGAAAAGCCAGATGGGGAAGAACAAGATGAGGAAGAGCCAGATGGGGAAGTACTAGCTGGGTAAGAACTAGCTGAAAAGGACATAGAGAGGCAGAGTTAAGATGAGAGAATTAAGATAGAATTTAGAGGGAGCAATAGATAAGTATAGAGAGAAATCAGGCAAGAAGGGAGCTAGGCACGAGAACAGAACTGAAGCTGTGTATAAAGGATGCTATGTCAGAGGAATTAAAGCAAGTGGACTATAGAGCTCGGTGTGCTGAGATTCTATTTCCCGAAAATGGTCCTCGCCGTTAGTAGTTCTCTCTCCTGAGCCCCTGGGATGTGTAATATTAAGGCTGGTTCCTTCTAATATTATACAAGAGTGCCTCTTTTGAGAAAAAAAAAAAGAGTTGCTTTGTGATTTAGAATGTGATCTATTTTAGAGAGGGTTCTGTGAGATGCTGAGAAGAACGTATAATCCCACTTCTGTTGGATGGAATAGTCTGTATGTATCTGGTCCATTGAATCAATTGGATAGTTTAACTCTGAAGGTTCTTAGTTCATTTTCAGTTTGGTTGAGCCAACTAAACATGAGAGTGGGGGTAGAAAGCAACCCATTATTGTTGTGTACGAATTAATCTGACCTTTTATGTCCACTAGTTTTCATTTTATGAAACAGAGAGCCCCAACAGTAAGTGCATGTATGTTTATAATTTTTCCATATTCTTTTTTAAGCTTTATTTATTTATTATGTATACAGTGTTCTGCCCGCATGTATCCCTACACACCAGAAGAGGGCACCAGATCTCATTACAGATGGTTGTGAGCCACCTTGTGGTCACTGGGAATTGAACTCAGGATCTCTGGGAGAGCAGTCAGTGCTCTTAACCCCTGAGCCATCTCTCCAGTCCCTGTTCCATATTCTTAATGGATTGTTCTCTTTACATAGTGCCCTTAAAAAAAAAAAAAACTTTCCTGACTACTTTTGGTTTAAAATTGACTCCATTCAATATCAGAACTGCTACTTACACAAGCTTGTTTTAGCTTCCATTGCTTGATAAACTGACTTTATCTTTGGCTTGTGGTCTGTGGATGGCTTTACCACCGAGGTGTGCTTTCTTGGAGACAACAGGCAATTGGCCCTAGTTTGTAAATTCCTGTCAGCCAATCTGTGTCTTTGTTGGTGAGTGAAGCTATTTAGAGCTTATGCTCTGACTGACAGATGTTACTGTTTCCTGTCATTTTGTTGATTATTTTTCTAGTTGGTTGTTGGGGCTCTCTTTCCCTCCAATTAGGAGTGACATTCTAGTGGCTTTAGCATTGGACATGATGGATTTGCTCTAATTGGCAGTTGTTCATCTGTTGATGAAGCGTGTTCTTTCCCATGCTCCTGTGATGGAGACCCACAGTCTTCCTCGTCTGTGTATGCGATTCCTTTCAGTGTCTTCTGCAATGCTGACTCTGACTCGGTTTGTGCTTGTCCTGAAATGCCCTATGTCTCTGACAGTTTTAAAAGATAACTTTGCCATCTGGGTGATGGTGGCTCACGCTTTTACTCCCAGCACTCTGAGGCAGAGGCAGGTGGATATCTGAGTTTGAGGCCAGCCTGGTCTACAGAGAGAGTTCCAAGACAGCCAGGGCTACACAGTGAAACACTATCTCAAAAAACCAAAGGGAAAAAAAAAACAACCAACCAAACAAAAACAAAGAAACAAAAAACAAACCAAAACGAAACAAGGAAAACTAACTTGACCTTGGTTGGGTTGAATTGCATCTTCCCATGCCTTCTTGGCTTTAGTTTCTGGTAAGAGATCTGGTATTTTCCTGATGTGTTACCCTTTCTGAATGAGTTGATGGTTTTCCCTTACAGTTTTAAATATTGTTTCATTCCTTTGTATTTTGACATCATGGCTATAATATGCCATGGAGAGGTTCTTCTCAGCTTTAGTGCATTGATGTTCTAAATGCCTCCTATGCTTGGGTATTCATCTATTCAATGAATGATACCAGAAGAGTCCCCAAATCTAGAGAAGGAGGCAGACATTCAAACGCATAGGATAGGCATTTAAAACCTTGGCTATTTGGAGAGCTCCATATTAAGCAGCCTTCTCTTGAGGGCTCAATCTCAGTGTCCCTCACAGAGGAGAAAGCAAGCTGCTGTTGATGTTAAAGAAACTCAAAGTGATAAAACTGATGTTACAAATGATTTACTAATAGGTCTGCTCAGGAGACATTAAGGCACACTAGTGGAATTTAGGTACAGGAGTACTCCCTCCAAAATATCCCAAAGATAAGTAATATGCTAACCAGGTCTGTTAGAGATAAGCCAAATTTAGGATGCTAAGATGTAAATATTTGTTCACCAGGATTTGTCAGCCATTAGGCCCCATTCCCATGACAAAGGAGACAGAAGTTACTTACCACCGGTCATCTGGCCCCGATTCCCACCTGAAGACATACCTCTAACTGTGCGGCTCAGGGAGGGAGACAGCTTGGGGTCACAATCATCACTGAGTCCTGGTCTGCCATTAAGTCCCCTGTGCTCTTATCAGGAGAAACATAATTCTGCCAGGTGGGCAGGATGATCCTGGGTAACAACTCTCCGGAGAAGAACAACACTGGTGTACTTGAAACAGCTCTCTGGCAATGTGGAATATCTTTGCTGTGTAAATCTCCTGTCTGTCTAAGCTGCCAGACTCCCTGTCTCCTGTCCCTGTTTAAATTGCTTGAAGTGTAACCTGGGCCTGGGACCCCAAAGAGATTTAAGGATAGCAGTGTATATAAAATCCATAAACTCATAAAATCTTCTGTTGAATGCTGGCTCTTCCTTGGGCATTAGCCAAGAGCTGGGGAAACATTATGAAAGAGTCCTTCCTTCATCTCTAATATGTGAAGTGTTTCCTCACCAGACAGGCATATAATTTCTACACCATGACAGCAACAACATCAAACCATACAAGATGTAGAAATATAGCTAAACGTACTGAAAGCCTATTAATATATCACCAATAACCATAACACAGAAAATAAAAAATGCAATGTAGAACGTGCTGTAAAGTTAAAAAACTAGGGTAAATAAGGAACTATTAAATGAGCTAGCTAAAGAGAGGAGGCATGAAGGGGGGAGAGGGAGAGAAGGAAGGTTAAGCAGAGGAAAAGAAGAGAGATGAGCATTGTAGCCAGAGATTGGAGACAAGTCTGAAGATGTGACAGAGAACCTCTAAGCATGAGTTCAGAAACAAAATATACAAATAAACGTAAGGAAAGGAATAAAAAATAAAAACATGTGAGGTGACTTTTTTTCATTACTAAGTAAAGTCAAAATACTATAAAAGGATAGAAGAATGGCTGAGTACAGCCTTTCATCCCAACACTCAAGAGGCAGAAGCAAGCAGAACTCTATGAACTCAAGGCCAGTCTCATCTAATTGGAGACTTTCAGGACAGCCAGAGCTACCTAGTGAGACCTTGTCTTCAAATAAATGAATGAATGAATGAATGAATGTGTAGTAGAATAGAAAAAAAGGTGTAAACACAGAGGTTAAAAGAAAACAAGGGCTGGAGAGATGGCTCAGCCTTTAATAGCACTGGTTGCTCTTCCAGAGGTCCTGAGTTCAATTCCCAGCAACCACATGGTAGCTCCCAACCATCTATAGTGGGATCTGATGCCCTCTTCAGGAGTAAAGTCGTACATGCAGATAGAACACTCATATACATAAAATAAATAAATAAATATTTAAAAAAAATTAAACAAAGAAAAAAGTCGAATAAAAATATAAACAAATTAGACACATACTTGGCTTGGTGGCACACACCACCAAGGGGAATAAAAAAAACCCATAATTTTTAAAATACCATGAAGTTAGTAAAAAAAAAAAAATACTGCTAAAAGTGTAGTTAAAAAGGAAAAATAAGTGGAAAAGCAAGGACTTTTTTAAAAAGGGAAAAGATGGAATCTGGTAGTAGCTTTTTCTGGGTCTTCGGAAAACAGAGCTGCTCAGGTATACACGTGAGGCTGAAGGGGAACTGAAAGAGGGATGCTCGCCTCCCTTGTGGTTTATGCTGGTGCTGAGTCAAGTGTCTTCGCTGTCTTCATTTCAGGAGCTTGCTTTCTTTGTATACTTGTAGCTTCTGTTGGCCATCATTAGCCTTGCAATCTGCTGGCTGGGCAGCTTGTCTTACCCTCCCAAGGCAGTCCCACTCCGCCCCTTGGGGTGGCTAATATTCTTTTTTTTTTTTTTTTTTTTTTGGTTTTTCGAGACAGGGTTTCTCTGTGTAGCTTTGCGCCTTTCCTGGGACTCACTTGGTAGTCCAGGCTGGCCTCGAACTCACAGAGATCCACCTGGCTCTGCCTCCCGAGTGCTGGGATTAAAGGCGTGCGCCACCACTGCCCGGCCGGGGTGGCTAATATTCTTGTGGTGGGCATCTCCCAAGTGCATTAGTGTTGTATGACACTATCCTCAGGGTAGAAAAACTACCATTTTCCTAAGAATAGCAAAGGGTTGCTCAGCAACAGTCAGTGACAAAATGGGATTCCTCTCACTCCCGACAGGCTTGTTGGAGGAATCGGGGTCACCAAAACCTGAAACCCAGCTACAAACCCTTCAGTCTGCAGTGGTGACCTGCCTGCAAGATAGGCTGGCGCAATAGTGGCACAAAAGTTGTGGGAGTCACCAACTGCTGTGGGATGTTCTGTGTGGTCCTGTGGGAGCCCGTTCTTGGGTTCCTTGTGGCTTTACCCAGCAGGTCCGCATAGAGGATGATTAGGACCACGGGCCTGAGTGCAGGTGTCTGAGATGGTCTGCACTTGGCTGTGCTGGGGGATGGTCTGTATGGCAAATGTGTTGCTCTGATTGGTCAATAAATAAAACCTGATTGGCTGTGGCTAGGCAGGAAGTATAGGTGGGACTAACGGAGAGGAGAAAAGAAAGAACAGGAAGGCAGAAGGAGACTGCCAGCTGCCAGCCAGGACAAGCAGCATGTGAAAATGTGGGTAAGCCACGAGCCGCATGGCAGGGTATAGATTTGTGGAAATGGATTAATTTAAGCTACAAGAACAGTTAGCAAGAAGCCTGCCACAGCCATACAGTTTGAAGCAATATAAGTCTCTGTGTTTACTTGGTTGGGTCTGAGTGGCTGTGGGACTGGCGGGTGCTGTGGGATGTTAATGTATGTCCTGTGGGAGCCCTTCTTGGGTTCCTTGTGGCGTTGCCCAGCAGGTTTGCATAGAGGATGATTAGGACCATGGGCCTGAGTGCAGGTGTCTGAGATGGTCTGCACTTGGCTGTACTGGGGGATGGTCTGTATGTCAAGTTGCTCTGATTGGTCAATAAATAAAACCTGATTGGTCGTGGCTAGGCAGGAAGTATAGGCGGGACTAACAGAGAGGAGAAATAAAAGAACAGGAAGGCAGGGAGAGACGCTGCAGCCGCCGCCATGACCAGCAGCATGTGAAGACGCCGGTAAGCCACCAGCCACGTGGCAAGGAATAGATTTATGGAAATGGTTAATTTAAGATAAAAGAACAGTTAGCAAGAAGCCTGCCACGGCCATACAGTTTGTAAGCAATATAAGTCTCTGTGTTTACTTGGTTGGGTCTGAGCGGCTGTGGGACTGGCGGGTGACAGAGATTTGTCCTGACTGTGGGCAGGGCCGGAAAACTCTAGCTACAGGCGGGTGACAAAGATTTGTCCTGACTGTGGGCAAGGCAGGAAAACTCTAGCTGCAACCAACCACTATCTTACTGGATTTAAGGCCCACTCCATGAGATGGAATGCGTGCTCAACACTGCTCAGGCCAAGAACCTGAGACTAGACAGGCCATGGACCTAGGGGAAACCAAATGCTACTGTTATGCTAAAGGAACATAGCAATAAAATGACTCCTACCAGCATTCTGCTAAACTCGTAAATCAGTGTCTTACTCAGCCATCATCAGAGAAGCTTCCTCCTATAGTAGACGGGAACAAATCCCCATGAAGTATAGAGAATGGGAGACTTTGGAACACTCAGTCTGAAATGGGAGGTCTCCATCAAATCCCTCCCCCTGGGGCTCAGGAAACTGTGGAAGAGATGGTAGAATGAGTATAAGAACCATAGGGTATGGAAGACACCCACGAAACAAGGACGCAGCAGAACTGACACACATATGGACTCACAGAGACTGTGACAGTATGCCTAGGGTCTGTACATGTCTAAGCCAGATGGGGTCTGTGTTGATAATTTTATGTCAGCTTGACACAAACTAAAGTCATCTGAGAGGAGGGAGCCTCAATTAAGGAATGCCTCCATAAGAACAGGCTGTAAGCAGGCCTGTAAGGCATTTCCTTGATTAGTGATTGAAGGGGGGGGGGTCCAGCCCATTGTGGGTGGTGCCATGCTTGGGCTGGTGGTCTCTAGTTCTATATATAGAACTTTCTTATAGAAAGCAGGCTGAGCAAGCCAGTAAGCAGCACCCCTCCATAGCCTCTGCATCAGCTCCTGCCTCCAGGTTCCTGTCTGTGTGACATCCTGTCCTCACTGCTTTTGATGATGAACTGTTGTGTGGAACTGTGAACAAAAGAAACTCTTTCCTCCCCAGCTTGCTTTTGTCATGGTATTTCATCACAGCAACAGTGACCCTAAGACAGGGTCCCATTGCTGAGAGGGGAAGGGGACTCAATGCCCTACCCCTTACCCAGAAGCTAGCTCCAGTCAATAACCACTCACAAAGGAAAAATTCATTTTCCCCAATGGAGTATCACTGGGTATACAAACCATACTTAAGGGCAGGCCCCATGCCCAACAGTGGATGGTCAACACAAAAAGAACTCAGTGGTATATTTGGAAGTTGGTTTGTTTTTTTTTTTTTTTTTTTTTTTTTTTTTTTTTTGTCTCATAATGCTTTGGGCATTTAAAAAAAACTTTTGGGTCTTTTGTTTATACATTATGGTTTCCGATTTTGTTTTTAAGGTTTTTTTTTCCTGTGGGTGAATGTGTGTGTGTGTGTGTGTGTGTGTGTGTGTGTGTGTGTGTGTGTGTGCATCTGTGTGTGTTATGCTTTTTCTTTGGCTTTTTTATTTATTTGTTTTTGTTTTTTGTCTTGTCCTATTCTGGTTTGTTTTTATTTTATTATTGTTTTTAGATGCCTATTTTCTAATGAGAGAGAAAGAGTGTGAATTTGGAATTTGGATAAGTGAAGAGGTAGGGAGGATCTGGAAGGAGAATTTGGGGGAGGAGGAACTATAATCAGGATATATTTTATCTGGAAAATGTATCATGATAAGACGCAACTTAGGGGAGAAAGGTTTGTTTTAGCTCACAATTCCAGATTACAGTCCATCGCTGCAGGGTCATCAAGGCAAGACCTTGAAGAAATGAATCACATCCACAGTCAACAGCAGAGAGAATGTGAATATGTGTATGCTTACTATTCAGCCTGCTTAATTACTTTCTCTGCTTTGTATTATTGAGGACCCAAACCTAGGGAATGATGCTACCCACACTGGGCCTGCTCTTCCCATACCAGTTAACACAGTCAAGACAATTCTCCACAGATATGACCACAGACCAATGGTATAGACAGTCTATCACTGGGACTATCCCTTCAGAGGATTCTAGGTTGTATCAAGTTGACAATTAAAACTCACCATCCTACGCACTCAATAAGCTTTCCCATAAATACTGGATTCAGTTCAGTTGTGTTTAATAGAATTATGCAGCACTCGGTTGAAAGTAAAACCTGGCTTTCTTGTAGGTTTGCATATTTTGCTTATGAAAACTGTAGGTAAAGAACCTGTAAATAGAAATCTCTGTACTATTTTGTGTATTCTTTCTCTTTTCAAAACAAACAAAGAATCAGGATCGGGTAGACTAGCTAAAAAGAACCCATAAAGCAGATTTGTAATGCACAATGTCTTAGGCCAGCAATGGGGAAAAGAAACCTAAAACATTTACCCCACACTTGAAAAATAAATTAATAAAGTGGCTTCTCCCATGTGTCTTATAACCTCACCATAAAGACTGTATTTTTCAGGAAGCATAAAGCATGGAGTCTCTGGTACTTATTATTCCTTATGGCTAGTGTCATATTATGGAAAGTGATGATTCAGCCAGTGGCTGTCACAGTGATTATCTGGCATCTCGATGACAAAAATAAATACATTGACTCACCTGGAGTCATGTGGCATTAGGGCCCACTTTCTGAAATTCTTGAGCCATTGAGTAGTAATGGTAATTAAACAAGCCCCCCATCCCACCTCTGTCTTCTGCCTTTTCAAACTATGGAAGACAAGTAAAATTGGCCCTTGCTTAGACTTGGTTGAAAACTGGTGACTAATGAATCTTGGGGTATAATCTTAGGGCTCATCTCTTTTAGATCTCTGATACATGGCTGCAGGGTTGTTTCTAAAAGTTGGTAACTGGGATATTGGGGTACATCTAGTAATACCCCAGGCACCCTGAAAACCAGGAGTAGGCAAGTTGTATTGGAATCATTATACCAGTATGGGTAGCAGGCTCTGCCCCAGAAGCCCTGGTTCAGCCGGCGGTCACTGAAGGAATCTGCTGTTTTATTTCACTGTTTTTCATTTTCTTTGGAGAGTAATCTAGGTATTTGAGAGTAATCAATCCCTTCGTTGTCTGAACATGCTAACAGCTGGCTTGGAGCTAAGTTAGCTTTGGCTAACTAAACACATGTTTACTGGTAGAAACATGCCCATGGCTTTGGTGAGCATTGTATAGAATTATTCTCCCAGCCAAACCGCTGCCATCTTCAGAAATTCAGCTAGGCTTGCTTGCCAAAAACCACCACAGCTGGGCTTGTTTACTGATGAAAGGAGGGGTCAGAAAGGGTCCTGGCATGCCCTCTCCCAACCGGTTGTATGCAACTCTGCCCTAATTACACATACGGCCCTGGGTTCTGGGAATGGCTAAAGGATGTAAGTAGGGAAGGATTAGGGGAGGGGACTCCATCTACCTCACAAACACTGAAATAGTCTTTTCATTCTTGTTCTCTACTGCCTGGACCACTTTAAACTCTCTTCTTTAGTTCACCGACTCTTCATTCTGTCTGCCTGGGAGACTGTTACATTTTTCATTTCATTGTATTCTTCAGGTATTAAATTTGTTTGTGGTTATGTATTTTAATGAATTATTTTTCTCTTTGTTGAATGTACTTCTCAAAAAAAAAATTCTGTCCTGGGTGTGGTGTATGCCTGTGAGTTGTGCCAATACATGTATCAATGGGTAGGCACATGGAGGCCAGAGCAGGATGTTGGGTGTCTTTCCCTATCGTCCTCTGCCTATTTGCCTTGAGACTGAATGGGAAGCCTGCTGTTTTGGCTACACTAGCTTTCCAGCAAGCTCTTGGGACCTACCTGTCTCTACTCCTCCAATGGAGCCACGTCTGGCTTTTAGCCTAAGTGCTGAGGATTTGAACTCAGGTCTTTATGATTGTAGAGCTAACAACTGACCCATCTCCTCAGCCCTGAATGAAATTCTTTTATTTTTATATTGTTTTCCTGATTATACCAAGTTGTCTGTTTTCTAGTAGCTTACTAGACCTCTTTAAAGGAATTTGTTTGGTTTTGTTTGTTTTGATTCAGGATATTGCTGTGTAGCTCAGGTCGACTGAGAACTCATTGTGTAACCAAGATCTTTTTCAAACTCTCAATCCTCCTGCCTTAGGATGCTCCACCACATCAAATACTGAAGCATTTATTTTGAATTCTCCATCAGGCAATGAAGAGATCTCTGTTCCTTGGTTACTGGGAATTTGCATTTCTTTGGTTGCCATGTTTCCCTGATTTCTCCTGTTCTTTCAGTCTTGGGATGATGTCTCTGTATTTGAGGAAGGAGTCACTTCTTCCAAATGGTATAGGACCTTCATCTGCAGGTGCCTGGGAGAGAACTAGCTGGCTGGGGTGTGCCCAGGTCTTTGTGCACCAAGCACTTTTACCTGCTAAGTCATCTCACAAGCCCTGGTATATGAGCTTTTGATCAAATTTAATAAGCAGGACTCTAAAATCCCAGAACACAAAGTCAATTGAGCAAAGACTATCCCTGATAACCTTACCATTTGACTACAGGTAAAACATTTCAAATGGTATATCATTTGATTTATTTTTATTCTCCCCCCTCTCTGTGTGGTGTGTGTGTGTGTGTGTGTGTGCGTGCACACACACACAGAAGCATGTTATGGCATATGTGTGGAGGTCAGAGGACAAAATGTTCTACAGAATATTTATGTTGTGAGTTAGTTGTTTATCTGTCTGCCTCCCTCAATCACAAGCCCATACAGATCAGAGACCATTATTATTCCTCTTTATCTCCTGAGCACAGTTCACAATTCAGTAGGTGATGGGTAAATGTTAAATTAATGAGTAAACAGTGCACAGGGGAGAGCTGAAAGATTTAGGTTTTCATCTCAAGAAATGTGGTGATAGTCATGATCCATTGTGCCCAAACCTAGGAATGTCACAAGGGAGCCTTTTCTTTTAAAACAAACTTGTACTTGAAACAACAACAACAACAGAAAAAAAACCAGCCTAGCTCATGATCAATGCTATCTGCAACCTCTGCTTCAAATCATCCACTTCAGACTCTGAGATAAAGACTCTCTAGCCATAAAAAAACAGCATGGCAAAAATCCAGTGCATAAGAGGACGTCATTGAGGTGAAAGGTCAGGAGCTACAGCATGAGGGCAAATAATCACAGGCATGGCAGACACAGATGCTGGGGGGTCTGTTAACAGAGGCCCATGTTTGGGAGGTTTGGGAAGTACTGTGCAGAAACTAAAGAAACAAACACAAATAACCACTGCTTCCCAAAGGGGTATAGAAACCAGTGGGTACCTCAATGTAGCCCCATCCCTGGGAGATAAACTGAAACATCTTCTCAAAACTTAAAAATAGGCATGATTTTTTTTCTCTCAGTAACCGGGAGTGAGCCCAGAGCCTTGTGCATGCTAGGCAAGTATGTGACCACTGAGTCACATGGACAGTTCTTTATGCATTTTTTTTTTTCCGAGACAGGGTTTCTCTGTATAGTTTTGGTGCCTGTCCTGGATCTCGCTCTGTAGACCAGGCTGGCCTTGAACTCACAGAGATCCGCCTGCCTCTGCCTCCCGAGTACTGGGATTAAAGGTGGCCGCCGCCGCCGCCGCCGCCGCCACCACCACCACCACCACCACCTGGCTTGTTTTATCTTTTTGAGACAGGGCTTGATATGTAACCCAGGTAGACCTGGAGCTCACTATAAAGCCCAAGATGGGTTGAAACTTATGATCTTTTGCCTTCAGTTTTAATGGATACTTATGTGTGATCCATTAAATTTTTTTTGAGTTAGCATACAAAGTAATAGGTTTCACCATGACGTCTTCACACACGTGTGTCACACTTTGCTCATGTTCATTCCTTTCCTCTGCTACACTCCTGTGTCTACAACTGCCAGCTGGTTGGTTTTACTCATTTTTCTGTATGCTTTTCTATTTTTAAAGATTTATTTATGGTTATTTTTTTGGGAATAAATGTTTTGCCTGTATGCATACATGTACACCTCCTGAGTGCCTGGTGCCTGTGGAGGCCAAGAAGAGGGTATCAGATCTCCAGGAATTGGAGTTATAGAGGAATGTGAGATGCCATGTGGGTGCAAGGAACCGAACCCAGGTCCTCTGAAAGAGCAGCAGTTGCTCTTAACTATTGAGCCAACTCTATAACCTCTTAGGCATGATTTTTGACCTAGCAATTTTATATTGAGAATTTATACTAAGGGAATCATGGAAGTACAAAGGAAATTAGCTCCAAGAATGTTTATCACAGCGTTGCCTCTAGTGCCAAAAACAAACAAAAGAACAGAACAACACAAAACAGTATCACCATGTGGGAGCCAAGAATTGGCAAAGCTAAGGATGGAGTAGTCATCTAACCTGGGAATGCTTTTTTGTTAAACGTTTTGAACTGCTTACGTATTTTGTATGTTAACTGTTACTCAGCTAAGCAATAGGCAAATATTTTCTCCTATTAGAATAAAAAAATTAAAACAGAAAAGGAAGAGTTTCTAACACACACACACACACACACACACACACACACACACACACAGTAAAAACCAATATAACCATGGAGACAGCCTTTGTCTTTGAAGCCAGCTCTTATATAGCACCTGCTATGTACACAGTAGGCATGATTTCAAGTAAGCTACGTTTGTTAACTTGCTCTGTGCTCGTTACCATCTCAAGGATCTTTCCCACTGAGAACAAACTGGAGCATAAGGAAGGTCCAAAATTGAGTCAGGACACAAGCTGGGAGAGCCTGGATTTGGACCCTAAGAGTCAGTAGCTCCAAAGGGGTCTAAGGCTACATCTGTCTGTCACTATATCTGATGCCCACAGCTTCTTAATTCTGTATATGCTGGGAGAGGGGTTAATCGGGTCCATTTTAATGGCACATATAGAAAACCTGCCATGTCTGTGGCTTTGCGATTGATCCCAGGCAAAGTGCACTGGGTGAGAGTTATCTCCTGAGAACTTTCTTCCTTGTTTACTTGCTGACTTGAGCCCTTCACCTGCTTGCTGATACAGAAGGTTCACTGTCAGTGTCTGGAGTTTCCCTGACATAATTCTTCTGTGGTAAAACATGTTCTCTTAACATTTGGTTTTCTTCTAGCAACCATTCAAAAATCTTCAGAAACTGGTTAGCACATAAGGGTGTTGTATCATCCTTCTGGGCAGCATGCAAATGTAAATAGAGGCCTTCTAGAAAAGGATTTCTGAATTCAAAGAATTCACTCTCGTGATAGAGATCTTGGACACCATAGCGGAAGTAGTTTGTGTATTAGTACGAGCTCAGCTGGCTGTAGCTGACAACTGCATCCGATTTCCCCATCCTGTGCTGACTCATGAAGGCCGAGAGAGCTGCATTGACAGCACAGGCCCCGGCAGGCAGGCAGGGGAGGCCATGTGGTGCAGCCCAGCCCAAGTCTCTTGGTGTGGGAAGAAAGCCTTTACCTTTCTTCTAGGAGCAAAACACTGATGCTTTTGTCCTATAATCCCTTCCCCTTCCCACCTTTAGGTGACTTCAACTTGATAACCTGATTCTGTCTTAGTCATTTTTGTGAGTGGAGAACTTGGCCAGAAGAATCACAGAGCTGCCAGCCCTTAAACTGTGGCGTCATGAAATCAATACCAGCAGCCTCCGGATTCTTCTTTTTTAATGTGAGAAATAATCTCTGTGTTAAGCTAGATCATTTTACACTCCCAGCTAAAGCATTCCTAACCAATATACACACTTTTCAAAACAAACCACGGTTCATATTCCTGGCTCTGATTCTACTCAGAAGGCTGAATTGAGGTTCTAACACCACAAGAAGGCAAACAAAATCAAAATCCCACACCACTGTGTTTGGTTACATCATTTCTAAGCACTGTGTTTTTACTTCTGGTTATTTTAAAAGAAAATGTTAAAATTAAAAAAAAAAAAAATAAAAAGGGGCCACCAAACCTCATCCTAGGGTAAATGCCATATATATATATATATATATATATATATATATATATATATTTTAATTTTATTGACTTGACAAGAACATGTATTAACATCTACATATGCAGAGTTTTGGTGACTATTTTTTAGTTTTGATAACTTTATCAGATTGTTTTGAAAAGCAGTATTTAATGCAGAACCACTCTGGTCAGGTATATATATTTTTCCCTTTTGTATTCCCTTCCTTTTTGTCTTTTTTTTTTTCATTTAGACTCTCTCTCCCTCTCTACTTTTTTTGTGGTGTGTGTGCGTGTACACGCAGGCACTCGCGTGCGTGCGCACACCTGTTGGAGATTATGTTAGTTTCTCAACATTGTGATAAAAAAATTCTGACAGAATAACTTGAAGGAGGAGAGGTTTGACTTCTAGTTCCCATCAAGGAGGAGAAGCCATGGCAGCTGAATTCACAGCAGCAGCAGGAGTGTGGCATGGCGGACAGATGCTCACATTTGTGGCAGCCAGGAAGCAGAGCACCGGTGGCCAGCACCAGGGTATAACCTTCAAAGGCGGGCCCCCAGTAACCTGTTTGCACCCCATATTCTAAAGGTTCTGCATCCTCCCTGTATAATACCACCAGCTAGGAGCCAAGTATTCAAACACACGAGCCCTTGGGGCCATTTCAGAGTTCAACTACAACAGGGAGGCAACCAGGAGCCTTGCACATGCTAAGGAAGTTCTCAACTACTGAGCTGTATTCCCAAGCCCCTCATTTCTGAAAGTATAAACTGCAATTTTATGCAAAAAGAAATGATCACTGTCTTAGGGTTTCTATTGTTGTGAAGAGACACTACGACTATGGAAACTCTTATAAAGGAAAACATTTAATTGGGGCTGGCTTACAGTTCAGAGGTCTAGTCCATTATCATGGCAGGAAGCATGGCAGGAGGCATGCAGGCAGACATGGTGCTGGAGAGGTAGCTGAGAGCTCTACATCTGGATCAGCAGGCAGTGGGAAGAGAATGAGATATACCAGGCCTGGCTTGAGCTTCTGAGACCTCAGAGCCTGCCCCCAGTGACACACTTACTCTAACAATGCCACACCTCCCAATAGTGCCAGTCCCTATGAGCCTATGGGGTCATTTTCATACAAACTACCACAGCCAGTGTAATTAGAAATGAAAACTGCAGAGACCCAAGATGAGAATAGTGTGTCGGATGCCTCCCCTCTGTCAGATCTGCTTCCTCCTGCCTTTTATCAGGAAGCCTAGCCTGTGTGGACCAGTGAGCAGCTGTGAGCCACCTTGTCTACCTCCCCCCTCTTGGGTGTGACTATGGGGGCCTCTGATGAGAGACCAGAGAGGAAAGAAAGCAACATAAGGAGCCTAAAATAGTGGCTCCTATTAGAAGGCATCTCAGACTGGCTGCATGTCTTTTAACACAGGAGAATCTCATTCATTCTCTCTTTTTCCAATCCAGGGACCATGCCTTTTCCTTATCTCTTCAGATGTGGGGCTGGAAAAAGTGCAGCTGATATTAGTTAGCCTCAGGGTGCCTCCTGCCACTGGCTGCTTTACACTATGGTGATTAACTGTCTTTCCATGATTCTTCCTCAAGTTATTGTTTGAGTGAGGTAATTTTTGTTGGAATCTTGATTGATATAAACTAGATATTGTACTGTGCCAAACCACTGGTCCAGTGTGGCTACTTAAACTTAAGAACTAACATGAAATACAATTAAAATTCTGTCCTATTGGTTACATTTCAAATGCTCAATAGTCATGTGAGATGAGTGGCCCCAGGATATGACAGGCTAGATCTAGAGTGTTCCCATCACACAGCCAGTCCCTCACTCCTAAGATTCCCCCACCTCTTGTCACTCTCTCTCCTTTGGGCTTTGTCTTCCTTACTTCTCCCCACCTAAGATGGGGTCTTGAGATATACTGCAGGCTAGCCTTGAACTCACACAATCTTCCTGCCTCAGCCTTCCCAATAGCTGGAGTTGCCACACCATACTGGTTTCTTTACAGTAACCAATGACATCCTTGCTTTTCTTTATCATTTTACCATCTTGGTAAATATCCTAGCTACTACAATCTAAACCTTGCCTATTTTCAACTCTAAAATGTAGTTTTGTGAGACAGGATCTCACGTTATATAGCCCAGGCTGGTCCCAAATTCACAACTCACAGCAGTCCTTTCTTCAGCCTCTCAAGTGCTGAGATTACAGTTGTGCATCGGCTAAACTGCCATCCTACACTGCATATTTTTTTTATTGTCTTGTTTCTCAGCTGTTTCAAACACTTGCATGTACATTGTCTATTCATTTCCATTGCCATTGCTGATGTGGTTTTTTTTTTTTTTTTAACCAATAACATTCGCACACAGTCATAAGCCAATTCTACTGCTGCCAGATGCTTGGATTGGGTCTGCTTCTTTGTGCATTCTTGTGCGCACAGACAGACATTCCTGCAGTTATGTACCTGGAGTGGAACTCAGTGGCTGGCTCACATACATTTCTTCCTCTTTAATAGGCGACATAATTAGTCTTCTGAAGTGAATGGACTGATTTACATTGCTGTCAACACTCAAGGTCTTTCCTCTCCTGGGTATCTGAGAATACTGTAGGTTGCTTCAACAACACTTGTTATTTCAGATGTTTGTATTATCCTGAGAATTGTGTGGTGGTATCTCACTGTGGTTTTTAAATTGTACTTTGATACTTACCAATAAAGTTATTATCTGTTCAAGTCCAATTTCTACTATCAAGTGTCTCAGCATGTCTATTAAAAATATTATCCTTTCCTCATGTCCTGTAGGGCATTTTTGTTTAAATCAAGGCCCAAATATTTTGGGGGATATTTTTAGTCTCTCTCTGGTGCATATTTATTTCTTTGTATTAATCCCATAGCTTTAGCTACTAAAGCTATGATATTTACATATGCTGAGCTCTTCCAGAACACATCCTTCAAGATTATCTTGAGCTGGGCATTGTGGTGTGCACCCAACACAGAAGGACTGTTGAACTTGAGTACACCTGGGGTAGGTGGGTGAGTTCCAGGCTACCCTGGACTATTGAGTAAGCCTGTGTCTCAAAACAAACAAACAAACAAACAAACAAAAAACAGAAACAAAGAATCAAGTAAAAATATTGGGTTGGATATTTTAACTCTTTGCATCACTATATATATTTTAAAATCAGCTTGACAAGTTGTAAAACAAAACAAGACAAAATCATATTGGATATAAATCCCATTGAATCTTTTAGTCAATGGATATCACGTTACCCCATTTAATATTTTTAACAGTCTTAGTTATATAATATTCCCTATAGAAGACTTCAATCTCTTTAAAAATGTATTGATTCATTTATTTTGAGACAGGCTCTCAAAATAAATGTAGCCCTGGCTATTCTAGAACCCTCTCTGTAAACCAGACTGGCTTTGAACTCACAGAGATCCACCTGCCTCTGCCTCCTGAGTGCTGGGATTAAAAGTGTGCGCCACCATGCTTGGCTAGACTTCAATTTCTTAAAGAAATTTATTTTTTGGCACATAACATTACTGATGCTATTGTTTGTAGTTTCAGTTTAAATTCCTCATTCAATAATTGTTTTTGGTATGTCAAGGCTGTTAATGTCTGTATATTGCTTTTATATCCAACAGCATTCCTAAGATCTCTTTTTACTCAATATATGGACAGATTTTTTAAATTCACAGTGTGCATAACTACACAATCTGCCTTTCCAATGCTCACCCACATTCTCTCTGAACTGTTTACAAGTTCCACTTTAGACAACAATGATAAGCAAAGGTTGTCTTCAGAGTCACTTTGTGCTATTACACTCAGAAATGGAAAGAGTTCAATGATCAACTACGAAGTCAATGATTCACTATGGTTTTATTTTCCAAGATACCCTTTATCAGATGAAGGAGATTCCTTCTGTTCCTAGCTTGCGACGAGTTCTTCTTAAAAGAAACGAAGGCATATCAACTTTGAGTCTCTTTCTTGCGCCTACTGAAATGAGTTTGTATGCTACCCATAAGCCGTGAGTTGAGTTTCCAGGGCTAGTCCCCAATATCAGTGGTTTAGAAACACACACCTGGGTAATATCTGTTCAGCCTGCTTTGATAATGAAAAAATGGACGCATTGTCTCTTTTAGCTGTAACTCAGTGTGGGTGAACTTAGCTATTGAATTGTGTCCTCAGGGCGACTTCTTTTTAACCTGTGCTCTGCTTCCCTATTGATTTATGTGGGGCAAGATGACTTCCCAAAGTCACAGGGCACCTTCCTCAAGCTTAAAATTTAACAATAAAAAGTTAGATTTTTTGAAAATTAGCTTTTTTAGAAAATGTCTTCTTCCATTCTAATGCCTAGTGTTCAGCCATGTTTCCATTCTTAAAGCTGTTACCAGGTTAGGAAAATACCATGCTCTAATTGGACAGGGTTTAGTCTTGGGTCCACTACTGAATTGGGGGTAGTAGCATCAACTCATACTAAGGTTCCCATGAGGAGAGTGGCAGAGGGGATGGGAGGTTCAGAGAAAAACTCAAGTTTGGTTTCCAGCAGTAGAATAAAAGGTTTTTTTCCTCATACCAACTTGATTCTTCACCACCAATATCTCTCTGTCTCTCTTTTTTTCATTCTCTGCTCATTCCCCCATCCCTCCCTACCTCCTTCTCTCCCTCCTTCCCTTCCTGGTCTCTCTGTGTAGTGTAGCACAGTTGGCCTTGAACTCACTGTGTACAGCAGGCTGGTCCTAAATTTGCAGCAACCCTCCTGGCTCAGCCTCACCAATGTTTGAATTATTGGTGTGTGCGCCATGCCTGTCCTCAGGCCAATATTATTGTACAGACTTGACTGGACTCGTGAAACGCAAAGGCCTAGCGGGTAGGCCTTCCCAGCGCTGCGGGTGGTCTACTCTGTAGTTCTAATAAAAACTCTAAAAAGTAGGTACAACTATTTCTAAAACTTGTCAGATAGTGCCCAAGTGATGCACGTGACAGAAAGATCTGGAACCCAAATCTATTTATGTCCAGGGTCTGGGATCTTTACGTTACCCAAGCCTCCTTTTCTGGCCACCCAACTCTAAAATGCGAGAATACTGAAATCAGTACTCTAATTCCCTTTCTTTAATTTTATTTCAGCAGAATTTGGAACTCTTCCCCCTGAATAGTGCTTTGCTGCTTTGACACAACCCAGGGGGACATACAGCTAAAGGAAATATGGTTTGCTACGTGGAAGGTGTTGGTGGGAGAGCTAGCAAAAACAAGGGTTAGTATCCGTTTGTGGGTGGCTTGGCCTGCCACGCCACTGAGCAGCCAGTTCTGAATATAATGCTGTTGTAACTAGCTGCCTAGCCAGAGGCCCTCACCTTGAGCAAGCTGGCCCGTTATTTGATTGGTACCTGGTATAGTTAGAGTGAAAGACTCTTGGGGCCATTGAAGACACAAGTGTCTTGCAGACCCTGTAGGTCAGATTCCTGCGTGTCTCATTGTGACCCACCCGACAGTGTCTGGTGATAAACAATTACTCAGTAACTATCATAAGACAAAACACCACCACCATCCACTTATCAGTGCCCTGTACCTTTCACCAAGAATGCCTGTCATAAAGATACTTAGCTGCGTTATTGTGCTCAAAGTCACAGCTGCCTTGTGTTCTGGAGCAAGTCTCTTACCTCAGCACAGAGCAGTGATAAACAGTTCATGACTGGCATGGGTCCTTGGGCCTCATTTTGAGAAGCCCCAAACTTGTCCAGTGTTTGAATGTCCCACAGACTGCCTATGGCAGAGCTACCTGTAGTACTTATTTATAAACAAGGCAGCTTGTCATTGTGGGGCTTTAGAACTGATGATTTTTAATGAGTGGCACCATTGGCTCTTACACACCATTAACATTGAGATCGCTGAATGTATAACAGGAAGGGATTGACTCAGAGTTACATAGGGAACATTTGTAGTTTTCCTACTGCAGGTTCATTTGCTCTTCTTTCCTAACTGAACACAGATTTTCATTTGAGCATCTACTCCATGTATAGATAGCAAGGATGCTTTGGAGAGTGCACACAACTTACAGGACATTCCCAAAGAACATATTTAATTTTTAAGAGACCCGTCATTGGCTCAGAGGTTAACACATGACCTAAAGTAGTTCAGTCAGGGTGAATGCCAGGGTTCTGAATTGGAATACTGGCACTCCAGAGCTCTCTTTCTGAGTGGCCCTGGGATGGTTACAAGATTGGAAAAGTTGCAGCCATTTTGCATTCATGAGGGAAGTTGTGTATTAGTTGAAACCCACTGGTGAAGGCAGATAGAAGCAGGCAGTGATGTCACTGAGATGCTGAGTCAAACTGTCCTTGAATTAGATCATATTGCTGGTCCTCTTTTTTAAAAAAAAGTATTTGTTTTTATTTTCTATGTGTAAGTGTTTTACCTGAGTTTGTGTAAGTGTACCACATGTGCGGAGTGCATTGCTTGCAGAGGTCAGAAGAGGAGATCAGGCCAGGCAGTGGTGGTGGCACACGCCTTTAATCCCAGCACTCAGGAGGCAGAGGCAGGCGCATCTCTGTGAGTTCGAGGCCAGCCTGGTTTACAGAGTGAGTTCCAGGAAAGGTGCAAAGCTACACAGAGAAACCCTGTCTCAAAGAAAAGAAAAAAAAAAAAAAAAAAGAGGAGGAGGAGGTGGAGATCAGATCTCCTAGAACTGGAACTACAGACGGTTGTGAGCATCTGTCTGGGTACTGAGAACCGAACCCAGGTCCTCTGTAAGAGTAGCAAGTGCTCTTAACTCCTAAGCCATCTCACTAGCCTGTTTCTGGACCCTTATGTGATGGACAATTTTCCTTTATTATTTTAGCCAATTAACTTAGATTTTGTTATTTGCAGCTGAACTAAATGTATCCTAAAAGGTATGGTAATATGTTCCAAGCCAGGAAATTGAAAAATGTTATCTCTTTGTGCTTCACTTTTAATTTAATTTCATTTTATGTGTGTATGTCTATGTATCCTGTGCATACCTGGTGCTCATGGAGGCCAGAAGAGGGTGTTAGATTCCCTGAATTTGGAGTTACATATGGTTATAAGCCACCTTGTGGGTTCTGGGAACTGAACCCAGGACCTCTGCAAGAGCAGCAAGTGTTCTTAACCACTGAGCCAACTCTCCAGCCTCCACTCTGCAGTTTTTAGTACATTCATTTATTTAGTGTACACTCAAGTTGGGCTCAAGTGCCACGGTGAGTGTAGGGAGGTGGCGGGACAATCTGAAGGAGTCGGTTCTTAGCTTCCGTCATGTGAGTCCCAGGGATCCAACTCAGGTTCTCAGGCTTGGGAATAAATGCCTTTAGCTGCTGAACCCTAATCCGATTTTATAATCAAACATTATATTTAGGAATATAATATAAAATTAATGTATTAGAATATTACTGATGTTTTAAAATGTGTTTTCACCAGGGAAACACATTTTTCTATAAAATCCTTTACACATTATGTACATTGCTACCCCCAGTCAACCCAGCATAACCTTGGTCTTTAACAGCCTCGGGTTAGCTAATAAGAAAGAAACTGAAACAACAACAAGAAGCCAAAAGAAAGAAAATAGGTATTTAAAGCAAGTATATTCCAGATCTGACCAGTCATGACTTCCTCACCAACTTCTTTGTGAAGGAAACTCTCGGAGAGGTGGTTTTCTGTGCACACAGAGGTGCAGCTGGCAGCTTGAGTCATCTTAACGGAGCTCTCCAAGTTAAAACTTCAAGTGCAAGATATCTGGCAACCATCTCTAGTCCTTCTCCTTTCTCTCTTGGCTGGGAAACTGAAGTGAGATCAGTTTTTATATTTTTAAACTGTTCTTAATGTTTTACATACTATATTTTCTTGAGCCTTTAATAGACTCTTTCATGATTCAAAATAAAATATGTAACAAGCTGTGGTGAATGTCTTGTTTCATTCTGTTTCCATGTTCTCTATTTTGATTGTAAGTTTTCTGGGAACAAGGCCATCATCTTATTGAATATAGTCTTTTCATATTTGAAACTTTCCCAGCACTTAAGTGTAACCTGGATGTTACTCAGGCCTTCCGTTGAACACCCTGGCCAGGATTTCCGCATATTCCCCGTGAGGTTTTGTTCTGGCTGGTTCCAGCTCCCATAGGGCCCTCGATCTGCTGACTGGTGTGTCACTGCGTACAGACCTGCCACTAATGTATACAGAGGCTGGGAAGGTTAGTTCAGTGTGAGAAAGGAGGCCCACAAATTTACTAAGAATATAACCAACCACTAAAGAGAATATGTACTTTTTTCATACCTTGGCAAATATATCTTTATCAAGACCCACAAGGTCAGGCTGAAATGTGGAATTCTTGAACTCCTCGTTTATCCTAGTTAGGGTTAATAGTTCTGAGGTGAAATACCATAAACAAAAGCAACTTGAGGAGGAACAGGTTTACTTGGCTTACACTTCCATATTACTGTTCTTTCTAGAAGGGAGTCAGGACAGGAACTCACAACAGGGCAGGAACTTAGAGGCAGGAGCTGATGGAGGCCATAGAGGAATCCTGCTCAGCCTGCTTTCTTATAGAACCCAGGATCACAGCCCCAGGAGTGGCTGCACCCACATGGGCTGTGCCCTCCTACATCAAGATGGCCAACAGACTTTCCTACAGTTCACATTTATGTAAGTGTTTTCCCTATTGAGGCTTCCTTCTCTTTGATGAGTCTAGTTTGTCAAGTTGACATAAAACTAGCCAGTACATGGTTTTCTTCACTGGAATTCAAGAGTCTGGAGAGAGGGACCTTTCCCAGAAGCAACACCCTCTACCTCTAGCACACCCCCATCTTTGTTTCCCCGTGTCCTCGTCCTGCACTCTTGCACATCACAAGGGGCCTCACAAACATTCCTAGACATTTGGGCACAGCTAAGTTCTGCCAAGTGCTCTTAGGTAGCCAACCCTTGGGAAAACCACCATACTAATGGTGTGAACAATACAAATTATCACTGGGAAGACAGAGAGTCAGAACTCATGTTATCTTGGATGTGAACTGGGGCCATTTGGGCAAAGTGCTTGTAGGTATGCCCTACAAGGTGGAAGATTAGTTTTCTGCCCATCAGCATTCAGAAGCTGCTAACAATGGCAGGATCTCAGGCCCCAGGGCTAACCCACTGGATCAAAACCTGCCTTTAACCCCGCACCACCCCCAAGGCTAGGTGATTCCAGTTACACTGCAGTGTGACACTAACTGCCTTAGATCAAGGCTAAGAGTCTGGAGTTGGGCTCTTCTGGCCAAGTTCAAGGGTTATACCATCCTCTGTTGTTACTTTTCTCTGCTCAGTAAGGACTCAAATATGCAAACTGTGTCACGGTTCTATTCAGGATGTAACAAGATGGAACCAGTTAGCCAATGTTTCTCTCCTTCCCTCCCTGTACCACTGGATCCCAACAAGTTATAACTGCCCTTTATTTGCTATGAAGCTCCCTTCCCTGGCCCCTAAACTCAGCTCCAAGTGCCCTCCCCCCCCCCCCCCCCGTCACTCCTTTTCATAGCTGAGGACTTATCTGTGTCTCTGTTGAGCCATATTAGGCTGCACCTAGACTATCCTCCTCACTCTCTGCCAGGCAAGAATGGTTAGAGGTGTACACATGCATTTCAAATACATTGGTTACCTCTCCTCAATCATCTGGGGAGATGAGAGGCAGTTAAGGCTTTGAATAATTATTTTCCTCTTTAGTAGGTAAAACCCCAAGCAGAGACTTCTCTAGCTTAATCACATCTTCATAATATGCAACAGTTTTTCTCTTCTTACAACTATCCATCATTTGAGACACATCTTATTGCTAAAACCTCATACCTATGTAGTTATATTTTTCATCTTCTGAATCTCCAATGTCTATATTTTTCTCCTATAGTCATTTCTAATTGTGTTTCTATACATACATTTTTTGAAGATTTATTTTTGGGCTGGAGAGATGGCTCAGCAGTTAAAACACTGTCTGCTCTTCCAGAGGTCCTGAGTTCAATTCCCAGCAACCACATGGTAGCTCACAACCATCTATAATGAGATCTGGTGTCCTCTTCTGGTGTGCAGGCAGAAAACTGTATACATAATAAATCTTTTTTTTTTTAAGATTTATTTATTACATATACAGTGTTCTTCCTGCATGTATGCCTGCACACCAGAAGAGGGCATCAGATCACATTACATGTGGTTTCTGGGAATTGAACTCAGGATCTCTGGAAGAACAGGCAGTGCTCTTAACTTCTAAGCCATCTCTTCAGCCCTGCATATACTATTTTAAAACACTTTTGGCATCAATAACTTCTTTGTACACTAGAGAACCAAATGACTCTAAGTCTAAAATATGTTAAATGAGCACAAGCAGGGTCCACGGGAGAAGTGCTAACTCTGTGTTCTTAGGGAGTGAGTGCCATTGGTATTGAGTGATGTTTCTTGGCTCTATGGGAGAGACCCTAAGACAAAAAGCTTTTAGAGTGTTATATTCCTATACAGCTATCCCTTGCTATCCCATGACTTCTGTTCTTGAGTTCAGCAGTCAGTGTGATGAGAAAGTGGGGTCACAAGGGAAAGCTGTTGCCAGAACTCTAGAATCAGAAGCTCTGGAATAGAACACTGTAACTTTAACCATTAACTTCTCTAATCCTCCTAATCCATTTGGCAATCCAAATTCAACCCTATGTAACTCCTGAGGACAAAGAGTCGATCGCAGCCACAGCCATATCCTCCAGTTAAGTGTGCTTAGAGTTTTCTATTGAGCAACCAGGAAAGGCTCAAAGCCACTAGAGGGGAGGGATTACATAATGGCCTGTTTACTTTAGACAAGCCTATAACTTGTTGGTTTTTTTAAGAGTGGGAGAGATTAAGTAATAAATAATGATCATTTCATTAACATTCTAATGATTTTTCAAAGCTTGCTATTGTCTGTGAGAATCCAAGTTATTTATAGAAAATTGCTCCTTTCTAATAACTGCAAATGTGAGGGTATATTAATTTTGCTGTTTCTGTGACTGAATACCTGGCAAGAAGCAACTTGATATAGAAGTTCATTAAGATGTATAGATTTTGGACCTGATTAGTTTCAATGTGTGATATTTTTTTATTTGCAAGTTTTTTAAATAATAAAGCTCATATATATATACATACATACATATGTATATATATATGTAATTTGAGGGAGGAAGGCTTTATTTATTTTTGAGGGTATGTGCATGTTTGTGTATGTGTGCATGTGTGTGTGCATGCATGTGGAGGACAGAGGTTATCCTTGGGTATTGTTCCTCAAGTGTTGCCTACCTTGATTTGTGTGTGTGTGTGTGTGTGTGTGTGTGTGTGTTTCATGTGTGTGCATGTACGTATGAAGGCTAGAAGTCAATATCCGGTGTCTTTCTCAGTTTCTGTCCACCTGATTTTTTGAGACAGAGTATCTCCTTGAGCCTTGGCTAGACTGACTGGCTAGCAATATGGAGATCCTCCTATCTCCACTGCCCTAGCACTGGGATTATAGGTATATGCCGCAGCATCTGGTTTTTCACTTGTTCTTGTTTTGTTTGTTTGTGACAGAGTCTCTCATTGGCCTGAGACTTAGAAATTGGGCTAAACTGGCTGGACAGTGAGCCCCAGGGATCCTTCTGTTTCCACCTTCCCAGGGATGGGATTACAAGAGTGCTCCATGCCTGGCTTCTAAATATGGATTCTGGAGATTGAATTAAGATTTTCCTGCTTGCAATGTAACCATTTTATTGACTGAGTCATCTTCTCAGCCAAGAAGGGTTTACTTTGACTTACAGTTTGAGAAAGATGTGTCCACACATACACAGTACATCCTGGCGTGGACGGCATGGAGGGAGGAGGGTGAGGTGGCTGCTCACATTGTTTCCACAGTCAGGAAGAGAGAGAGAAATGTTAGCATTCAGTCCAGGACCCCAGCCCAGGTGGTGATACCACCCACATTCAGGGTGTGTCTTCCTTCTTCAGGTAAACCTTTCTGGAAAGGACCTCAAAGCACACCCAGAGGTGTATCTTCTCTGTGTTTCTAAATCCAGTCAACTTGAAAATGGAGATCAGCCGCCACAGAGTTTCTTTAGAATGCTTCGAGGGTTTGGGGAGGTAGTTCAGTAGATAAAGCGCTTGCCATGCAAATGGGGGGGCCTGGATTTTGGATCCTTAGAACCCGTGGGTAAGCATGGCAACCACCTACAAGCCGGCAGCAGGCATCTACCTGCTGGCTACCTAGTTTAGCTGATCAGTGAGCTCTGAGTTCAATAAATGAAGAGGACAGCAATTGAAGAAGACACCCAGCAATAACTTTGCCTCTTTTCTGTGTGAACATGAATACACATATGCACGCAAACCACACATAAAAAAGAAGTGCTTTAAACTTTATAAAATACTTTAATGAATGTTATTTTATATCATCTTGGATCATTGATGTCCAACAGAGATTTCTACAATGATGGGAATGTTCTGTTCCATCAAAAAGGTCACACTAGTCACATGAGCCGCACAGTGGAGGGGTGGGCGTTCAAACACAAACCAGGATATGTCTATCAGTATCCTGGATGCTTGGGCAAAAGTAGAGGATATCAACTATGAATCTCTTTCCATGTGATAGACCATATATTCTAAAATATAATAAAAAACTTTAGTCTATTGATGAACAAAATTTAGTAATTTTATAAAATGAAGCAAACAAGCTTTAGTAGAATTTATAAGTTTCTGCATTTTTTTAGACCTTGGCTGTCAATCAGCTCTGCATTTTTGGTGAGAATCTGTATACATACTAGATAATTATATTATCTGAGTTTAGTTCATCTTACTAATTTACACCATGTAGCTATTCAGAAGTTTTCTCCGCCTAAACGATGATGAAATTTCCTTTGGACCGGATGTCATCTTCATTTGCTGTGAACATAACAGGTATTAAGCTGCCATAACAAAATGACTTCTCTCGATCTTCATGACATTTTCACATCAAGCAAAAGTATCCAGTGGTATTGCCAAAGGTGACTTACAGGTTTCTAGTGTTAGCATAACCTGTAATTAGCCCAGCCACCCAAAATTAACATATAAATCATATTAAAACTTCATCTCTTTTGTTAATGAAGAGTCAGGAAAATTCCTCATTCCAAGCCAAGAAAGCCATTGAACTCTTTTATGTAGATGTTGCACAGTTACGGGCATCTTAATATATTTAATATTCTGATAATCTTTTGGTTATGATCACAACAACAGGGGAGTATGGTGTTATGAATAGCAATGAACAAACAGTAACAACAACCAAACCCAACCAAACAAAAAAATTCTCTGGGTTCCAATGTGGGAGAGTGGCTGTCATATTGATAAGAGGGTGTGCCAACCCCATGGTAGCCAAACAGGTTTGCCAGTACATCACAGGCCAAATAAACACTGCTGCCATACACAGAAACAGAAACAGAAAAGCCTGCACTGAAATATCACAGCATTGCTGGGCTATCCACTGTGTTTCTACAGATTTCTAAGTATTACCTTTAAATAATAAAAGCACACAATTCAATAGTTCTTGAGAGGATGTGCAAGCATCTAAGGGCAGGTTTACAGAGCCTCAGAGTCTGTCTGGGGTACTCTGAGACAATAGGGGTGACGGGAAGAGCAGGGCTGTGTACTCACTAAAGTGCTAGATGCAGCCCTGGGCAAAATGACCTCACTTCTCTGCATCAGCTCCCCCCTCCTTCTTTCCTTGTCCGTGTCCGTGCCCCCCCCTCCTCCTGGTCCCATTCTCCTCTTCCCCTCCCTTTTTCCTTCTTTGTTTGCTTCCTTTCTTCCTTCCCTCTCTCCTGCTCACATTCCTCTTTCTCTTCCTTCCTTCTTAGGTAGAGTCTCACTTAGTCCAAGCCGACTGACTTTGAACTGACTTGGTAGCCTACACCAGCCACGAGCTCCTGATCTTCCTTAACCTCCCTCCTGAATGCTGGAATTACAGGCATGTGCCACCATGCCCGGCTCTGGGGCAGCTTTTGCGTTTTGAAGTTGGGACTTGCACTCCTGTCATGGCTGTTGTGAGAATTAGACAAAATGCCTCATAGGCCACACCTGGTACAATCTGTAGAGTAGTCATGCCTGGAGAGTAGAAAGCTCGTAATACACGAATCGGGAGATAGAAGAGCCGGCTTTACAATCCTGGGCATGTGATCTTGAGCAAGTGACAAATCTGGATGTCAGTTTCTTCACCCCTGATATGGGAATGGTGCCAGGGTCCTCCACACTGGGCTGAGAGGAAATGGGGAGTGAACGTCAGTGCCATTGTATTATAGGCCTTCCTTTTCTTTCCATTTCCCCTCCTCTCTCCTCTCCACCGAGGTGGTACGGGGACCCTTTTCCTGGTGTTGCCTGAATTCCTCCTGATCATTCAAACTTTGTACTGAATCTTTTTCTTGAGTCCCCTAAAAAGAGAAATCTTGGGGGCTGGGGAGATGGCTCAGCGGTTAAGAGCACTAACTGCTCTTCCAGAGGTCCGGAGTTCAATTCCCAGCAACCACATCTATAATAAGATCTGGTGCCCCCTTCTGGCCTGCAGGTGTACATGCAGGCAGAACACTGTATTCATAATAAATATATCTTTAAAAAAGAGAGAGAAATCTTGTGTGGTCCATGCCTTTCTTTAATCCCAGCAAACAGGAAGCAGAGGCAGGTGGGTCTCTGGGAGTTTGAGGCCAGCCTGGTCTAAATACTGAGTTCCAGGACTGCCAGAGCCATACAGTAGAACCCTGTCTGAAAAAAGTAAATAAATAAACAATAAAAAACAAATAAAAAAGAAATCTTTTTGAAACAACTAGTATGGTGGGTATTATATAATTGTCTTATAAATTGATGTACTCAGCTTGGTACAATATGTTAAAGGCTATTAAACCCACTGAGTCCCTGAAGGGAATAGGGGAACCCAGCCAAGTTCAGTTTCTCTTTGGACTTTCAAATGTATTTCACAATTTCATCAATCTAGGATGTTTTTTAAATCTCTAGTCCAAAGGTCATATGAAGTCCCTTTGTTTGTTCAATAAGCTAATAGAAAATAGTATTTTATAATTATGAAAGGTAAACTTTCATGACGGTTTCCTTCTGTTGACTGACACCATTATTTAATATTTACCTTTTAAACTTATCTATCAATCAAAATTATATGTGAAATATGCCCCATGTGCTCAGCTTTCGGTTGGACTTTGGTTTTAAAAATAAAGTTTCATGAAAAACAGATTTATGTCACAACTCTCTTCCAGCAGTTGGCTGCAGTTCCAGACAAACAAAGTATTTCTTTTATAGGGTCAGCCATCATTATTCCTGCGTGTGTCAGCAGATACAAGCACCCTAAATGTGAAACTGGGTTTGTGGGGGAGGAAACAGGAGGAGACCGGAGTGTCATCCAAGAGTGAAGGTTTGAGAGGGTGACGAGCAGACTTTGAGACCTTGCTCTCTAATCAACGTTGAACCCAGACACACACACACACACACAGAGAGAGAGAGAGAGAGAGAGAGAGAGAGAGAGAGAGAGATTTTTATTTTTGGTGCTGGGTGTTGAACCTGGAACTTCATAAAAATGAATCATGAGTTCTACCACAGAGCTACATCCCAGCCTGCAATTAGTTTAAAATGGATATCGTGGAGGCGGGAATCGGATGGTTCCCTCCAGGCAAGTAAGTTACCCTTGGGGACAGTGGATTGACTAACTCTTGTAGCTGTCAAACTGCACACTGGAGGAAGATGAGAGCACAAGGTGCATGGAGCAGGGATCATGACGGCTCTATTGGACCTCAGGTGCCCATTGGTGTGGATACCCAGTAGAAGTTTGTGGAATGTAGAACAATGACTCCCATTCAGAGCTATCTCTACCTAGAAATCTTAAGCTGGGAATCTAAAAGTTAACAACCACTACACACTTGGGGAAAGCAGGAAGGGAGGAAAACTGCAATGACGGCCTCAATCGATGGTTGGTCGGCATGGCGTGAAGACTCCGACACTCCAGCTTCCCATCTATATATAGGTTAGATCACTTTGGAATATGCCAAAGTGGACCCTCTGCAAGTTCCATAAACTAAACAGAGGCTTTTCCTAAATGGAACACGTTTATTGTGTCATTGACTTTTCTAGGGATCCTGACTCCCTCATTCCTCTTATTCTTGATATCTCCCACCATTACCATCACAATGTGCCAGGGACAGTTTTTTGTAGGTCCAGATACAAGATCAACCCCTCACCCCAATAAAGGCAAAGAAAGTTTGTGTAGTAGATACAAACTGCTCTCAGGTTGGCAAAATTCACCCCAAGAGATCCAGTTTAACTGGATGTTCTGGAACAAAGCTGCTCAATGGGCTGGGCCTGTCCCAAGAAGGGTGGGGAGAGTTACCAAAGCTGTTCCTGCCCTCCATCCAAGCCAGACAGTAAGCAGGAGTGGAAGTGTTTTTGAACTAAACTTGGTTCTTAAAATATGTGAAATCCTTTCAGTATTTAATAAGATTGTTTTGTCTACCATTGCTTTCCTTGTATTGAGCGCCAAACATTTACACCCAGTGTCCTTCAGGTTGGCCATGTACTCCTTACATTCCTAGCTAATGAAAAGTTGGAAATCACTGTAGTAATTACTTTTGGAAGCCTTAAAATGCCTCATCAAGACCACATCCCATCTTTGGACAATGTTTGGCAATGTAGAGGTTGGGAGATCCAATAGGCATGTTAACGCCTCAACAGCATGAGTCATAGTTAATGACATTGCATTTTTCTTCTTTAATTTTTCTAATGCCCACCTTTAGAAGTTAACATTCAGGCGGATCATTTTGACACACCATGAACTAACTTCCATAGTGACTCAAAGGCAGCTATCATTTCTCTTACAGATTAAAAAAGACTTAGTATGAGCAATATTTCTCAGTTGTTCCTTGCTTCTGTTCAGACCTTTCACTTATTAACATGGAAACCATTTTTTAAGCCAAATAACTCCCACAAGATTGCATTACTAGGAGGCAGCAGAGTTAGTTAAAATCCAAGAATCATAACGTCTAAGCCAGTGCCCATTAGTCTATTACAGGAATTTGATCTTCAAGGTATGATTTGGAAAATACTGTTGGTTCCTGAGGCTCTTTTAAAGGCTCAACAAGGTCAAGACTGTCACTAGCAAGCTGTCATCGGCCTTCTTATTTTCACCCTTTCACCCATGTGTGGAGCTTTCCAAAGTTACATGACATGATATTGCAGGAGATGGAATGGAAAGGTTGATATGAAACTCGAATTGCCTTCTGTTCTATCAGATAATGAAGGCCCTTTCAAAAATGTAAAGCAAGGACCTTATTGTCTGTAACAATAAAAAGGAAAGGTTATTTCATAACAATGTGTTATTTATATTAACAATGAGCTTGTTGACTTACTATGAAACAAATAATACATACTTAAAATTTCTCAGTTGTCATTTTTAATTATATGCATATATACATATTAAATGGATGGATGGATAGAGAAGATATTCAATATCAAACATTAATCCAAGAAAGCCCTTTGTGACTTCCATAATTAAAAAAAAATAACAAAACTCTAAGTTCTAAGGTCTAAAGTTTGGGAATCGCTACCCTAGTCATAGAATTGTGCAAAACAGGGCTGTATCCCATCAAAACGCACCTCATTATTTTGCTTTATACAATTTGTATCAATCAGGATCCTAACGGAAAACAGCATTAAAGAGACCATTGAGAGAATTATCATGAAGGAGCAGTGTAGCATGTGTGAGCAGAGGTAAGGGACTGTGGGGGTTTGGATGAGATTGTCCCCCACAGGCTTACATATTTGAACAGTTGGTCCCCAGCTGTTGTGCTGTCTAGGGAGGTTTAGGGGGTGTGGCCTGTGAGGGCACAGGTCTTCTGCTCACAGATATGCACTAGGAAAACTAGGAATGTTAAACATGCACAGATGTCCCCTCAATGGAGCAGATGTGTATCTGCTTTCCACCTAGAAGGCTGAGAATGAATGCAGTTAATAACCTGCTGAGACACACTATCTGTAGGGCCAGGCCATATCTGAATCCACCTCCCACCAACACACACACTCCCCCCCCAACACCCCCCCTTCCCCCCGGACTGTGCTTATCCTGGACTCTTCCTCCCTAGACCTTTGTCTTAAGCTCTGTTTCTCAGTCAGGAAAACCCATCCTTAGGGGAGATGCCATATGTACTTTAGAGCTTGGTGACCTCTATGCTATCTGTATGACTGAGACCATACCAGAGCCTCCCCTTGTAGCTAGAGTTTTCCTGCCTCGCCCACAGTCAGGACCAATCTCTGTCACCAGCCAGTCCCATAGCTGCTCAGACCCAACCAAGTAAACACAGAGACTTACAAACTGCTTACAAACTGTATGGCCGTGGCAGGCTTCTTGCTAACTGTTCTTATAGCTTAAATTAACCCATTTCTATAAATCTATACCTTGCCACGTGGCTCGTGGCTTACCGGCATCTTCACATGCTGCTTGTCATGGCGGCGGCTGGCAGTGACTCCTTCCGCCTTCCTGTTCTCTCAATTCTCCTCTCTGTTAGTCCCGCCTATACTTCCTGCCTGGCCACTGGCCAATCAGAGTTTTATTTATTGACCAATGAGAGCAATTTGACATACAGACCATCCCACATCCCCTAGGCCCTTAAGCTACAGAACCCTTTTTGTTTGTTTTGTTTTGTTTTTCGAGACAGGGTTTCTCTGTTTAGTTCTGGCTGTTCTGGAACTCATTCTGTAGTCTAGGCTGGACTTGAACTCACAGAGATCTGCCTGCATCTTCCTACCTGAGTTCTGGGATTAAAAGCATGTGCCACCACACTTCAAGCTTTATTGTGAACATGGGATTTCCCAGAAACCTGGGAAAAACAGCTGAGATACCTTTTAAGTTATCAAAGCAGACCCTGGCCAGCTCAGTGCCTGTGGTTCCCCCCAACACTTCTCACGCTGCCTCCTACCCTAAATCTCTCACTCTTAGGGGCTGGGCTTTTCCCAGCCTGATCCCTAAATAGCTCAGCCATGTTAGCTACACATTTTGGCTTCTTGACCTCAGGCTGCCTTGGTGGCAGCTCCTCTTGTGCCCTCCTCCCTCATGGTCTGGTTTAGTCTGCCGGCCATGCTCAGCCGGACTCCTCCCTCTGCCTGCGTTCTCCCTTACAGCTACAGTAAAGATCTTCTTCACACTTTAGGAGCAGTTGTGTCCTCCTTTTCTTTCTTTCTTTCTTTCTTTCTTTCTTTCTTTCTTTCTTTCTTTCTTTCTTTCTTTCTTTCTTTCTTTCTTTCTTTCTTCCTTTCTTTTTTTTTCATTCAGGATTGATATAATTTTTACCAGGAAACTTTTTTCCAAATTTGTGCTGTACTTAAATATTCCTAAATAAACTGCCTCGGTGTCAGACTCTAGAAGTTTGAACCAACACCAGCGACTGAGTCGTGTTGATTTCCTTCTTGCCTCACACAGATCCTTACTTTGCCAGTCCTGGTGTTTCCAGAAACCCCCACATGGCCTTGCTGGAAGAAGTGTGCCACTGGAGGTGGGCTCTGAGATGAAAAGCCTTCTTGCCATTTTCTGGTTCAGTTAAGGATGCGCGTTCTCAGCATCCTGCCCCAGCAGCGAGAAAAGCAACTAAAACGTGTGCTAGTTTGATTGAGCCATTTGATAGGTTAAGTTTCAGAACATTCTGAATGTATACTTTTTAAAAAGACTCCCAGAACCTATTTTAGCATGGGGAAAGGGAGAGATTGGATTGGCTCAGGAAGATGAAGCAGAAAACGTCCAGCTGATCTGTGCAACGTAAGCTGAGCTCTGACGTGGGGCTGGGCTGCAGTGTGTCCTATCCAGACACAGGCCACACACTGACAAAGGCAACTGAAGGGAGAAAGCGTTGGTTTGTTCACAGTTCCAGGTGATAACCCATCCTTTCTGGGAAGATGAGGTGTTTGGGACTTGAAACAGCTGGTCACACCCACAGTCAAGAGCGGAGAGAAAATGAATGCACTCATCTTTGCTCTCTCCACTCTTACACAATCCAGGATCCCTTGCCTAGGAAATGGTGCCACTCAAAGTGGGTGGACACCCCCCCCCAACCAATTAATGTAATCAAGATAATCTCCCACAGACAGGCCCACAGGCCAGGCTGATCTAGACAGTTCCTCACTGAGGCTCCCTTACCAGGTGAATCTAGATTGTGCCAAGCTGACAATTAAAATGAACCATTGCATTTAGAAGACAAGCTTCAGGCTGAGGACAAACACCAGCTCCTGCCATGGTCCAGCCTTCCCCGGGTTCAGGTGCTGAGACTGGAAAGGGGCATGGGTGCAAGGAAAAATTCTGACCACTGGGTGGATTGTACTCAAGTAGCCCTGAATAGCTCGAGCTGTCTTTATTTGTTATTTATACTTTAACAGAGTTGTTTTTTTTTTTTAACCAGGGTTACATGAACAGCTTTATCATTGACTCCTATTTTTGACTTTGAAAGAAATACATACTTTAAGAAATACATCGTAATCATTATGAAAGCCTCCATTGTTCCCCTTTATGCTTCCCCAAATACACCTTCCCACCCCCGCATCACCTTATTCTAACTTAGAGTTCAGCATTTTTGCCACCTTAACTAAATATGGAACCAGACACATCCTACTCTCGCAGCACTTAGGTCAGCTGGCAGCTACTGTGGTTACAAAGTTACAAACTGATAGACATGGGTACAAAGCTTTAAGGACAGCAATATTCAAACCCAAACAATTCTTTCGTGTCTGCAGGATATGCTTGTGTACAGTTCTCTTTTCTACAAGAGGGTCCTGTTATGATTTATTACGTGGGGGGGCCTCCGTGGGTATCCCACATGTCCAGGGAACCAAGCTGGCATGCTGGGCAGATGCAGTGGCGGGCATGGCGGTGGGCATGGCGGCGGGTGGACATTCACAACCCAGAGGCGGCATCTGAGTGGAAATGGTTTATTATAATGAAGGATAAAGAGAATGATAGAAAGAGACAGAAAGGAGAGGGAGAGAGAGGAAGAGAGAAAAGGGGGATTCGAAGGTGCGCACCTCATGGGAGGAAGGAAGAGGAGAGAGAGAGAGAGAGAGAGAGAGAGAGAGAGAGAGAGAGAGAGAGAGAGAGAGAGAGAGAAATGGGCTGAGTTTTTCCTTAAAAAGGGACTTTTACGTCAGGACACCGGGTGGTGCCAAGGGGTGGGATCAGAATATTAACAAGCCTCTCTCTGTAAAAGGCAGGCTTTCATAAGGCCCTCTCTTCCCATCCCACTATGCCATACTTCTTCTACCAATATAAGCTCCTGTGTATGGTAAAGATGGATCTATCCACCCATATTTTACATTGCATTCTTTCCCCCATTGGGTCTATCATTGATTCTATATGCTTGGTGTCCAGGAAACTAACTCTCAACAGTTGGCACTATGTGTATTCCTGAGGTTTTCCCCTGTTCTGTGTATGCATGCCTTACTCCCCTCTCCAGAACTGTGAGACATGGTTAATGTTCCAAGTGTTGTTTTCTCATATGTACCTAACTGTCCCTATTGAGTCAGAAAAGTTCCCAGGCTTAGGTGTTCTAGTTAGCAATTCCAGATAAGAGATTTGAGAGGCATTACCCCCCTGATGAATCTTAGGGGAAAATATTTGAGAAAGAACTGAATATCCTGGAAAAATTACAGCTGTTCCATGTGTGACAGACCAAGTAAAACTAAAAACTGCCTAAACAATCAACAATATAATAGAGAAAAGAGCCTGCAAACTGCAAGAATTTTGCAAATTCCTGTGCTGTTCCATGGTCTACTGGTCCTTGCCAAGTGAGATTCCATTTCTACTGGTGCCTTGCCCTGAGGAAATCCAGAGGACAGGTAGTCATATGCTGATTTGAGACTAGGCTGCATGGCTCTCAACAAGGTCCATCTTGCCCACGACCCTGAGAGTTTATACAGAATCTTTGGGAAGCATGTTGTCTCAGTCTCAGGCAGGTAGGTGATGGGGTAGTTCATTGGTTTTAAAGAATGGCCGGTCCTGGAGTATGATTTTGTTAGTGTCCTATCTCAGTCTCAAGGTTGGTGAGTCAGCTTGTATTCAAGAGTCTAAGGAAACGCTAATGATCAGTCCTTTGAAAGCTGTTGCTTCTGCTTCCTGTCATGGGCAGTCTCTGCTCTTCAGTCTGGTTTGCTTGTTTTTGTTAGAAACAAGGGCTGTATATAGCCCAGGCTGGCCTCAAACTCACTGCCCTCCTGCATCAGTCTGTAGGTGTATTCCACATTACTATGTCTCACCACGCCCAGCTGCAATACACATTTTACAGCTGCATTTTAAATGTGACCTTCCCCAATAGCAGAGAATAGGGAGTTTGAGGATAACTTAGTGTTTCCTCCCTAACTCTGCAGTTAGCCATTAAGATGTGAAGCAAGGAGCATTTGAGAAAGGGAAAGCTTGTAACTCAGGTTCAGAGTCACCATGACTTGGCAGAAATACCTGGAAGCTCTACCAGCTTCTTTCTCTTCTATTTGACCTTGGAGCACTTCTTATCCTGCCAGCTCAGAAATGATGGAGACACTTTGACATCTGGTTATGTGACTGTTTTGATCAAATGTTGAAAAGTATTGAAGAAACCATAGAGAGATGAGAATTAAGAAAAAGACACAAAGGAAGGCAGAGGAAGGCGAAGAGAGCAGGAGGTGGCAATCAGGAGCAGTCATGGAAGGAGTTATGGAGAGTCACATGCTTTCATAAATGGACCACATTTAGATGGTGGGAAAGCAATGACCCACCATCAGCCAGCTTGGCATCATGAAGAGCCATTTTATAATAGAAATTGTCCCTTCGTGATTGAATTTTACTCCTGTGAGTTATCTACAGTAGCTTTTACTCAAATGGCAGAGCAAAACTTGATGCTTTCAATTCCTCCATCTGGTTCTTCACCTGTCTTTTCTGTAATCCTTTTTTACCAGTCAGCATTAGAAAGGTTTCCCTGAGTTATGTGAGCAAATAAGACCTGAAGAGTCAGACCTGAGGAGATAGCATCAACTTATATCCTGGTCAGAAGCACAGGTTAAAGCAACCTGTGACTCAGAGTTGGTATATGGAGAGAGGATGTTGAAGGATGGAGCACCTCTCTCATGGTGCCTGACTGTGTCTGCAGGTACATGGTGCCAGAAGTGATTTAGATTGTAAGACATCTAAGCTAATGTCTGCTGAAGAACTTCTGGATTTGTGGGGAAAACTTCTCACACAACTGCTGTCAGAAGTGTGTGAGTGAGAGAAATACCTTGAGGTATTTCATATCTTGAGTATAATATGTCTCTTGTAGACATATTATTTGCCCTGAATCTTGAATGTGAATACTGTATGCCTAAAATTTTCTTGCTATCAGAAGATGCTAATATCTTTTCTAAACTGACAAAAGATGAAGCAAAACCCAGATTAAGATCTGGGATGAAGTCATATGAAGAGGAAGGATCCTCATGAGACTGTTTGTATTGGAGAAAAGACTGGCAAAAATCTGGTAGTACATTCAAGCTCAACCTGAACAGACTCAAGGATGTTCTCCATGAAGACCAAAGGTCTTATCAGCCAATTGAGGAAATTCACTGTGACCATCACTTGCTTGTTTGACTCATCAGGCACATTATACATCTGTGGGAAGGTGGAGGTGGATTTGACCATCACTAGTCATTCTGGAAAAGAAAGCTGGGTATGGACTATGGGAAAAAGATTTCCTCCCCTTTGGGAGAACTGAGATGTGAAGGGGAAGAGAGAAATTACTCTGGTGTAGGTTGAGCAAGCATAAAGTATCATAGCCACATGCATGGCATTCATAAAAAAGGATGGGGCCTACTTACTGGTCTATCTTAGATCTCTGGTCACAACTCTAGCATGATTTGATTCTTGTAGCTGGTGTATCAGAAGCAACTTCATTTTTATCTCTCATTAAATTTTCTCAGTGGAGATGGCCCCTTCCCTACTTTTAGATAAGAACTTAGGAAGCCAATCATGACAGATAATAAAATAAGCAACAGTCACATGAAATTCTAAGTTCAGTCTCTGTGGTGTTTGTGTTTTCTCTCTCTTCCACATAGGGCCTTCTGTAGGCTAATGTGTGCTCCAAGGAGGGAATACATAATCAGCTACTTCTCTCTCTGCTGACATCCTCTTTTTGCCCAGTAGTTGCTCTTACTGAATGAACCCTTCTGCTTTGAAGCCAGAAGGGGAAGGAGAGGAAAAGGGGATAGAAAAGTTCTTATTTGACCAGCACTATAATAAGACTGTTTCAGATTCTCTGCCCAAGTCTTTTTCTCACTAGCCCTCTCATGGAGTCATTGAAGAATCCCTACTGGATTCCTGTGATCTTGCTCCCTTGGTATCACTTCCGTTTACTCTAGAGTTGCTAGGGCCAATGCTCTTTGGTTCTGTGGGAAGGTGAGTGTGTTGTGTCCCAGACACAGCCTCTACTATGTTGCCCTAAGCTGCATTAGTGTTCTCCGGAGAGTCAGACATCTATTGCTCTCTGTTTCTGGTTGTTAGGGGCACAGGTTAAACTGTGTGAGGAGTCCTGCTGAAGTCTTTCTCATAGGCCTAATGTGCTGTTTATTGCACTCCTCTTCATTGGGTCTTTGTCCCACCCCCTTCTTTTGCTAAAGCACATCCCCAAACTGTTGTCTCATTAAGCATCCAACAGGTTTTAAATGTCTTTATTATGGCAATGTTGTTTAGTTGGGTATAAAAATTCATATTGCTCTCTCCCTTTAGCCCTAGAAGACACTCGCCTACGGTCTTTGAGCATATACTGCTGAAGAGAGTCTGTCATCAGGATATTTTAAAATTGTGTCACTATTCTCTTTGAATTTTGTTAGCTTTTACATTTTTCTTTTTTAAACAATATATCCATTTGTTCTACAACTTTGCTATACTATGTCAAGGTTGATCATATTTTTATATATCCTTCTCTCTTCCTAATATATGCTTTATAGTATAGAAGCTCTTTCTATGATATTATACTCTTCTGGAGCCCTGAATATATTTATTATACCTCTCCAACTAATCTAATCTTCATTTCTCCTAGCTTCTCATTCATTTTATTTTTAAAAGATTTATTTTTAATTATGTTATGCCTGTGTATCTCTCTGTGTGTATGTGAACATGAGTGTGAGTATCCATGGAGGCCAGAAGAGAGCATTGGATCCCTTGGATCTGGTGTTGTAGGTGGTTACGAGCTTCCAGTGTAGGTGCTGAGAACTGAACTTGGGTCCTCTGGAAGAGCAGTATACTGCTTTAATTGCTGGGCCATCTCTTCAGTCCTCATCCATATTTTAATAACCTTATTACTCTGTGCTTTAATGTTAGAAAATGCTTGCACCAACTTACAAAATTTACTAACTCTGTCTTGTCTGGCATGTACAATGCCATGTTAAGTGAATTTGTACACATCAGAGTTGTGTTCATTTGTCCTAGGACCATACAGAGTCAGGACATGGTTCCACTATGCATAAGTTTCCACTGACAGTACCATGTGAAGAGGATGGCTTATAGATCCAGTTCATCAAACGTTCTTTTCACCTCCCATAGCTGTATTTTTCATTTATAGGCTCTAGTTGTTTATTTTTCTTAACCACTGAGTCTTAATTTAATCTGTCTTTTCTATCTTTCTAGTATTTTTTAAAAGTATGCTACTGCTCATTACTTTCTTGAGGTTCTTAAATGTTCTCATTTTACAATAATTTTCAAGAGCAGTCTCTGACTGTATTTTTTAAAGTATTTAATTAATTTTCTGTAGTTGAGTTTGTTACTTAGGCCTTGCTATTCTTCATGCTCTAATTTTTTTCTTTTATTAGATTGGCTCATTCTATATAGCCCAGGCTGGCTTTAGACTCACTCCTGAGTGCTGGGTTTTCATGTATGAGCCACCAAACCCATCCTTGTTCTGAAGTTTTCTTTGCATGTTCATCTGGAGAGGAAGTTTCTTCTCTCCTTTTCTCAATGCCGATTCTATCCTAGTGGCTTGGAGTTGCCTCCCCTACTGTCAGGCCTTGCAACCTACTCGAAGTGTGCAACTACAAGTTCAGGGGTCCTGTCCTGCAATGATACTAAAGACAACGGATCTAGTCATTCAGCCATCTGGAAGTCTGTCAGCTTTTGTCCACATGTCATTTTCTGCCTCCGCTAGCCCCCATATGTACATGGTTTACAATGCCACCTTTTCCTGTGAACTATCTCTGCCCTATAGCATCTCTTTCCCAGTGTGAGATTGGATATGATTCTTTGCTGTGCATGGGGTACTTTCACTTCTGTTATCCTAAGCATTATCAAGTTTCTCTAACTTTGACAAAGAATTCCTCTGTGGTGTTCAGTCCTCCCAGTAGAATCTGGCCATCACTCTATATTGGTAGATGAATGCTGCTAAACGATGGTGGTTGTTTATTTGTTTTCTGTTTCTGAGTCAGGGTCTGCCTATGTAGCCTGGGCTAGCCTGAAACTTACAGTGGCCCTCTTGTTTCCTTCTCTAGTACTGGGGTTATTGGTGCACTTCATCATACCTGCCTAAGCTAAAGGGTGTTTGATCACTCCATTACCCCACCACAGAGAGCAACAAATACAACAAAAACAATTTAAACTTATTTGACAAAGAGGAACATAAGAACCTGACCCAGTAACCACTATGACAGAGCTCATGTATCTTGAAGGACAGAGCTAAAAAGAGTTCTCTCTCTCTCTCTCTTTTTTCCCATCAGAAATGTGATCTCTTTGGTTGGTTACTCTAGTTACTTCTGGTGTATTTTCTGGAGGGTTCCCCTTAGCCATTAAAAAATATGACATATCTAAAAAGGGCTTTGGAGAGAAAAGTACTGTGAGAGCTTTATAAGTCCATTCTGTATTGCATGGTTTTAAGGATTTGGATATCCTTAGTGACCAAGTATAGATGCTTCTTAATTTTTGGTGGGATTTTAGTCTATTGAACCCACTGTAAACTGAAAACATCAAAGTCCAAAGTATATTTTACCCACATAGCCTACCAAACATTCTAGCTTAGCAACTCAGAACAGTGTCAAATATTGGTTGTTTATATTGTGGTCTTGTGATTCACAGGGAACTGCTACTAACTGTAGCTGCCTTACATTGTGATAGAATATCACAGCACATGACTAGCCTGGGGAAAGGTCAAAATTCAAAATACAGTACCAAGCAAATGCACACCTTGTGCATCGGCATAAAGTCAACGGTCATAAATTGAAATGTTATAATTTGGGGCTTTTACTATTTACCAAACATGAGTTTCTTTGGAAATAACTTTAAAAAATGTTTCAATCTATTTATCCTTAACTTCAAGGTCAAGTAACCTAATGTCTAGAAAGCTCTCAATTCTTTGATCTAGCCTGAGAATTTTTCTCTTTTAAAAATAGGATGGAGCTTCGCTTGTATCCAAGCTCTCAGTTGGCTGTATTATGTTCTGCTATGTGTCCAATGAGTTCAAGGACTTCCCAAGTCACAGCAACATCTTCTTCAGTCTCCTCATTCCCATGGGCCAATTTCTCCTTCCTAGTGAAATTATACAGAAGATTTGGAGATTCCAGTATCTTGCACAGTTCCTATCATGAGCACTCCTGTTGAGTTTCAGGTAAGTGTAATGTATTCTATCTTACTTTATATCAATTAATTCCACATTTTGGAATTCCATATTTGTTATGTAAAGAGCCCAGCTTTGGGGCATTTCTGTATTGGCTAAGATTTATGCAGTTCAAGTGATGAAAAAAATTTCACTCAAACTGATTTATGCAAAGAAAAGGTATTGGCTAATAAAAATGATATATGAAAGAGGGGACACCCAGGTAGACCAGATGGAACTAGGCATAGGAATGAACACAGATCATCAGCATGTCTTGAGTCCTTCTCATGGCTTGGTTTCATCTTGTATCCCTCCAAGTGTTAATTTTATTCCTAGGTGCCACGTGACATAAGATGTGTGGATTTGTTTCTTATGACTTTCATGTCTTTCTGTTCTATTATCTCTCACAACGTTTAAGTTCTGGAGAGCCCCTTTTCATATCTGCCTTCTTATTCTTCTCTTAAAGGAACCTTTCTCTTGTGACCTCCTGACTGCTGGTTTCTTTATTCAGCTCTTGTGGATTTGCTTTTCTCTGGTTGGACGGCACTGCCAATATTTGGCAGTTGGCTGACTTTCTCCCCATTGTTCTTGCTTTCAGGAATGGTTTCCTGCTGTAGAGTATTATTTTAAGGTGTGTTATATTTTTATTTATGTTGCATTTGTTTAACTCTGTGAAGCTGTGTTACTGTGCCTGTCTAAAACACCTGATGGTCTAATGAAGAACTGAGCGGCCAATAGCAAGGCAGGAGGTAGAAGTAGGTGGGGCTGGCAGGCAGAGAAAATAATTAGAAGGAGAAATCTGAGAGAAGGAGGAGGATGCAAGGGGCCAGCCAGCCAGCCAGACAGACAGACACAAAGAGTGAATGTAAGTTATACAAAAATAAGAAAAGGAAAACGCCCAGAGGCAAAAGGTAGATGGGATAATTTAAGAAAAGCTGGTAAGAAACAAGTCAAGCTAAGGTTGGGCATTTATAATTGAGAATAAGCCTCTTTTGAGAGCTGGGTGGTGGGACCCTCAAAAGAATAAAAAGAGCAAAAACAACCAACACACATTTTGGCATATCAATGTGAGGCCGAATATCCATAGGGCCTGAGAAAACTGAAAAGAAAAAAAAAAAAAGAGGATACAGTTCCTTTAAGAAACCCTGCAGAGCACTTAAACAGCTTCCCCCGCCCACATTAAATAAAAACAAACAAACAAAAAAAAAACTAAGTAATAAATACCTGCCACAGTGCAGGGCACTGGCATTCCATAGCTGGGAGGCTGAATGAAGTTCCTGGGTCAAATGTACCTCCAATCAGGCCACAAGGTTTAGGTGTGGCTTTCACGAACCTAGAAGTGGGCAGAGTTAATGAGGAGAGCCACTTGGAAGAACCAGGCGTAGGTTAGCAGTCTAAAGTTTGCTCATGTGGTCAAAAAAGACTAGAGATACACAGTAAAAGAAGTCCAGATGCAAAAACCTCTAAACAGGTTCCTATGTGTTTTTCATTGTGTGCAGGATTAAGAAAGAAAGAAAAAGGGTATGGACAGTCATAGAAAGAAAGAAATAGTTTAGAAATAGTAAAATAAAGTCTTTAAAGAGAGAGTAAAAGTAACATAAAATAAAAAAGCCACGTAAGATGGGAAACACACAAGGAGTCTGGATTCTATATAGTATTGTGTTGATTTTAAATTGTTTGCATGTTGATAAGAGATATAGGATTGTGAACTGGACTGCTAAATTAAACCAACCTACATACTTTAGAAATGCATTAACTTTAACTTAGAAGTAAAAAATGCTTTGGAGAAGAGGTTTTGCTTTTGTTTCCACAGGAAACATGAGGCTGTGGATTCATCCCAGGTTGATATGGATCACATTTGATCAAGAGAGACCTCCTGAACCTTGACAGATGATATCTATCAACAAAGGTTATAGCTGGTCTTCATAGGACTTGGCCATTATCTCAAATTTTCTTTCTGGGACCCTAAACCTGCTTTGCCCATAGATAGCAGGAAGCAGTCTAGAGAAAACAGCATCCACAGTCCCAGGATTTGGGGTATGGGTAGTGGCTGGCTATTTGGTGGGTTATAGATGTTTGTTAACATTTAGGGGAATATAGTATATTGATAGAAATTTAATGTTCTTTTTGTTAAAACATTATATATATGTTTCTATTCTTGTTTAAAGTATTGTATTTATACAGTTCATTTAAAATGTAAAGTTCTAGTTTTTGAAAGCAATTATTGTTAACTATTTAGGATAATTAAGAAATGAGGTTAGTAGTTAGTTATCTATAACAATTAAATTTGCAGATATATTAGGCATGCTTTCTAGGTCATACAGAGATATGTTTTAGATAGATAAATGATTTTCAAACACTTTAAAGACCAATAGATTATGGCATTTAAAATGTTTTGTTAACCTAAGGTTTTTATTTTATTTTATTTTATGACAGTGAGACACATCTGCTCCTGGCAGCACCAATTTACTTCAGAGATGATGGGCATTGAAGATATTCCTTATGGAGTTTGCTTTCATTGTGGCAAGGTTAGCAAATAAACTGCTCTTGCCTTTGACTGTTGACAATGTGCTGTGCGGACTGGACATTCAGGACATATAGGAAAAAGATTGTTGAACTTTGCCAAAACAAGGCAGGACAATCTTTCAAATTTCCTGCTTCCCTGAAAAGTTTGTTAGATATTCTGGACCTGTAGTTTGAAGATAGATGGCCCAATGTTGCAGAGGATGTCTTGGTCAAATATCTCTGTTGTCAGATAATATTATATCCCTCTGGGTCTTTGATGGAGTTGAAGACTAGATAGTCATAGTTGCAGTTTTCCTTAGTTATGATAGAAAGTAAATTAGATGTAAATCTGCATTCACTAAGATAGGATAGATAATACATATTTTTCTCTGAATATGCTAACTACAAATGGGCAGAATATTATAAGTGTAATTCTTACTTGATAACTGCTTTTGTTGTGTATAGTTTTACTGTGTTAAAGTTAAAGCCTTTCTTTTTATTTAGACAAAATAGGAAAATGTTGTAGAATATTATTTTAAGGTGTGTTACTTTTGTTCATGTTACATTTATTTAACTCTGTGAAGCTGTGTTACTGTGCCTGTCTAAAACACCTGATGGTCTAATAAAGAGCTGAATGGCCAATAGTGAAGTAGGAGACAGAAATAGGTGGGGCTGGCAGGCGGAGACAATAAATAGGAGGAGAAATCTGAGAATAGAGAAGAAGGAGCATGATGGGGGAATGTCTTTCTGTATGCTGTGAATATGTGTTGCTCTGACTGGTTGATAAAGCTGTTTGGCCTATGGCAAGGCAGCTTAGAGGCAGGTGGGAAATACAAGGGGAGAGACAGGAAGAAGGTCAGGAGAGATGCCATCCTGCTGCCCAAGGAGCAACATGTAATGGGATGCAGATAAAGCTACGGAACATGTGGTGATACATAGATTAATGGTTATGGGCTAATTTAAGATATAAGAGCTAGTTAGCAAAAGGCTTGAGCCATGGCCATGCAGTTATAATTAATATAAGCCTCTGTGTGTTTACTTGGGGGATGTGAGTGGGAGAGATTTGTCCTGGCCGGCCGGGATGCAGGAAATCTTCTAACAACAGGAACAAGAGAAGGAGGAAGACACAAGGGGCTAGCCACCCAGCCACCCAGCCAGCCACAGAGTGAGACTGAAAGTAAGATATATGGAAGTAAGAAAAGGAAAGAGCCCAGAGGCAAAATGTAGATGGGATAATTTAAGTTAAGAAAAGCTGGCAAGAAACAAGCCAAGCTAAGGCTAGGCATTTATAATTAAGAATAAGCCTGTGTGTGTGATTTATTTGGGAGCTGGGTGATGGGCCCCCCAAAAAGTGTAAAAAGACCAAAAGAGCAAAAACAGCAACAGTTTACTGTCTACAGCATATGAATCACTGACAAACAGACCAGAATGCTTCTGGGCTTTCTATATCCTTTTTTGGATGATATTTAATTAAGGCCCATTTCTAGGTATTTTATGGAATACTCTAAAGTATTGAAGAAAATTGTAATGATGGAAGATTTTTGGAAGGAGGAATCAACACAATTAAATGAAAGTAGCCTTCCAGAAAAAAAAAATGCCTTCTTAGCAGATTCTCTGTGGGAAATTTCTTTGGTTACCTATCAAGCTAAACATCTAACTTAAAGATCCATGAACTGCCATGGAATCATGGGATACCATTCCACCACCAAACGTGATCATATGGATAATTTATCATAGTGGGAAGATATTCATGATAAGTGAAGAAATTAAAAGAGTAAATTATTGTTAAAATATGCATGTACATAATATTTATATATGATCTCAACTTATTTGAAGCCTCCTAGATCTAGTGAAAATATAGGTAGACATAAAAATAGAAAGATATATAGTGAACTGCTACAAATAGTCACATTGTCTTCTTTGTCTTAGGACGGTAGGATTTGGGGTGATTTTGGATGTAATTGTATGTCTTTCTCCATTTTCTAAGGCACTTGAAGGGAGCATATATGGACAAACCAGTCTACCACTGAGCTGAAGCTCCAGACCCCACATTTTAATGAAGACATTTTAAATGACATTATTTGTTTACTTTTGTAGCACAGGAGTGGTGAGTGTGCCATGATGCATGAGTTGGGGTCAGAGGACAGCTTGTGGGGGTTGATTCTCTCCTTCTGGGTCCCAGGGAAGGAGCTCAGCCAGTAAAAGTGTTCCTACTTTACCAGCTAAGCCGTGAGATAGACTACTGTTTGGATTTTCTTTTTGAGACTCTCTTTCTCTCCCTCCCTCCCCCCCCCACCTCTTTCTATCTCTTTGAAACAGGGTCTCACTATGTAGCTCTGGCTATCCTGGAACTTACTCTATAGACCAGGCTGGCCTCGAACTCACAGAGATCCACCTGCCTCTGCCTCCCGAGTGCTGGGATTAAAGGTGTGCACCACCATGCCCGGCTCCATTTTGATTCTTAAAAGAAATCTTTTTAGTGAGATTAAGACATTTCTTCTCTAAAGATTTTTCTGCCCCTCTCTTTAAAAAAATTATTTGAAAATATCCTCCCCCCTTTTAGCAGTTAACAAAATACGCTAGCAGATTTTTAAGGGAAAAGAAAAGCAAGCATTGTGCATGCTCTGTTGATGCATTTGTGTTGGGAAATCGACAGTAAGCTTCACACACCACTCAGGATATGAAGAGAAGGTCCTTCTCAAACATGGGTGTGTGTGTGGGGGTTGGTGACACGATCAGATTTGGCCTGAAGATGACATATCTGTGGGAAGAAGTGAAGAGACCAAGGCAAGGCACTGTAGCCTTGTAGGTCACATAGTTCTGCACAGGGAGATGGAAACATTTCCCCAGGCTTAGCAGAACACTGAAGGCAAAAGACAAATGTGGTGTAGCACTCTTTCTTGCCATAGAAGGGTACTCTCCTCTTCCACCTTTTAAAAGACAATGTGTAGCACGAATCCTAAATGGTCTTAATAATTAAAAACCCAGAGTCAGATATCAGGGTGAAAGCGGAAAGATCAGAGAAGAAGAACAGCCAGTCACTAGAAAGACTTCTTTCCTCTAGGAGTCCTCAGACTGAAAGGGGGCTCTCCATCCCGCCTTATCACTTCCTCTTTCCACCTAGCCATATCACTTCCTGTTTCCTCCTCCCAAGTGCTGGGATTAAAGGTGTGTGCCACCACTGTCAGGGCCTCTAGTGGCTAGCTCTGCACTCTGATCTTCAGGCAAGCTTTATTTGTTAGCGCACAAACAAAATATCACCACATGTCTATGTAACCTTGAGCTCAACATCCCTCTGCTCCTCCCCGTGAATGCTGAGATCACGGGCGTGAGCCACCACACCAGGGGCTGTTCCCATTTGAACTCTAAGACACACGCTCGTGGCAGTCAGGTGTAGCAGCTATGGTGTTAGAATGACCAAATATCCCAGTTTCCTTGGGACCTTCCAGTTTTAGCATCCCATGTCCCAAAGAAACCACTCTGTTCCAGGCGAATTGGGATGGTTGATTTTTCAAATGGTAGACAGATCAGCAGTGACCAAGAAATGAACTCCAGGTAGAGCAGCAAAAGATTGTGGACACAAAGGCACCTAAATGGAATGAGGTGGCAGTTGTCATGGTGACAGCGGTGCACTCTGTTAGAAAAGATGGCAGAGCCCAGCAATACCACTGGCAGATTGACGTGGGCTCCATGGGAGGAGCCAGGCTGATGACGGCTTTAGCAAGCAGGGCTTTCCAATCTTCCCACTGCGGTTGTACAAACAGCACCAAGGTGCTGGGATGAGGGGCGTCCCAGGAGTAGCAGCTGTGATTCTCACACAGCTGTGTATCTACCTCCCCGAAGTTGTCTTCCCTCCCTAGTTGACACCAGGAAGTGTTAGCTGATCCCTCCAGACTCTTCTTGGTTTCATAAGGCTTTCTGGGGGCTGAAGTGACCTTTAGTTCCTAAGCCATGTTATCCCTTACCTTTTACTATACATGAAGGAGCCTTAGCACTTAACAAACTCAAAACGTTTTGTTGAAGGAAAAGAACGAAGGTTTAGCTGTCGAAGGATTAAAAACTAGCACTGTGAGGGCTTGGGATGCAATTTAGTGATGGAGTGCTCACTTAGATTCCCAAGACCTTGTGTACAATCCTCAGTACCTCAAGACAAAGCAAAGCAAAAGAAAACAAAACCCTAGCACCGCACTCAGGAAGGGAGACGTCTGCAGGGCTGAATGATAGTCAAAACAGGTTCATTGGCCAGGAAACAAGTTTCAGCTAGATTTGAGGGGTTGGCAAACAGGGGTCAATCCAAGTCCATGGTTCTAACCAGCTGAAACTCCTTAGAAGCCGTTATGGTGAAATGCCATAGGGTGTTCACTTGTGCTATTATTTCCTAGGGCACGGTTTCTCTAGAAGGGTGTTGTCCCCTTATGCCTCTTCACAGACAAAAGCCACTTTCCGGTGGAGCAGTGTGGGCTCTCAAAGCCAGGCCTTGCTCCTCCGCTGGACAGCTGTGCTCCTCCAGCAGCCAGCTCAAGGCCTGCTTTCTCTTCTGTTCTCTGGGCTTTGCTCCTGCACATCACGTTCCTCCTAGTATCCTGACTCCAAGTGCTCGCCTCAGCATCACAGAGCTGAGATCTAGTCTCTACCAATATTTCTATTTTCTCTAAAGTCTGTGTTTGATTATGGTTCAGTCTGCCTGGCTCTGTGCCACAAGCTAATGTCCAGTGCTCAGGAGGAAAGGAGTGTATGCACAAAGTTTGGCTGCAGCGACACTGCCTGTCATTTCCTAGGTAGAGCCATTCACAGGGGCAAAGGGTGGCTAAAATGGCTGCGAGTAGAGAATTTGGGCCATTTGGCATGGTGTGGATAGGGCTGTCCAGTATTTTCGTACTCTTAATTTTCTCTCCTCCTCCTCTTCCTTCTTCTGTTTCTGTATGTAAAAATACGCATCTTGAAAGAGAAGAAAAGAATAACTTGGCTTTAGTCTTGCAATTTATGGGCTGACAGACTATTGTTTTTTCATGGTATATAACATTTCTGATGGCTATATATAATGTATTTTCTAATCTTTAGGTCATGGGGATGTCATGCTGGTATGTTGGAGAGAGAAATAACGCCAGGAACATAGTAGAAGGAAAGCATGTGCTTTTGCTGGTACCAAGCACACACTTCCCCCTTTGCCTGCCCAATGCCAGGCTTTTGACCATGTGTCTTGTTGACGTCCCGGTTCCTGTACCCTGTGATCCACACTGCTGAGTCATGCTTCCAACTGTGATGCTCTCTAGGGGATTCAATGTGGCAGTAGGAGTCTTGGAGCAGTATTTTGGGCACCCTCTGTTTGATACGGGCATCAGCGGCTCTAGTCTCTTTCCACATCATGATACTTTGTTCAAGGTTTACTCCATGATTGATTATTATAATAGAGCAGTAGCTCTCAACCTGTGGGTTGTGACCCCTAAGACCATCAGGAAAACACAGATCTTTACTTTAGGATTCATGACAATAACAAAATTACAGTTATGAAGTAGCAATGAAAATAATTTTATGACAGGGGGTCGACATGGCATGAGAACTGTATTAAAGGATTGCAGCATTAGGAAGATTGAGAACCACTGCCATAGACACTTGGCTGACAGGAACACATTTGAGAATTCATGTTGGGACAAGGCAGAGTACCTTTTCCTTATATAATCAACTCAGGTGTCAGGACTTGGGTTCTCAGGACTTCTGTCCCTAGAACAACATACAGAGTAGTCGCTAAGCCTAACAGTGTGCGCCTAGGGCAAGACCAGCGTGTTCTAAACCAAAGGTGGCCATAAAATCAGGCCCTGTTAGGATGATAATAACTGATATTTAGTAGACACACAACTGATTATACAGTAATGAAAAAGCCAGAAACATGTCCATTGTCAAGTAATTCCTTTCCTTGGGACAATGATATAGGATAAACTTAGAGAACTTATTGTCAGGGAACCTTAGGGTTTTATAAGTATTAACACGTGGCATCTCATGATACGTAGATAGTTTAAGGGAATCCTACAGCCGTTTTTCAGTACAGCTCACCTGACAACTGTGTTTACACCTTCTTGCCTTTTAAGATTCTCTCTTTGTGTCTCAACTTTCTTTCTATGAAAATGCTTTAGGTCCAAGGTCAGATGTGGTGTAGGTGAAGCTGGGGTTTCACTTTCTTCACTTTCTCTCTCTCTTCATCTAGAAACTCAACATATGGTAACTTTGGGTCCTATTCTGCATCTCAGTCTCTTGCCAAATACTTCACTGTTAAGGTATTGTCGGAGAAAAATGGTGCTGTATGAACTCTTCAAGGAATATAGTTACATTTGGGGGGTCACATTTTTTTTTTTTACTTTGGTGTAACACTAAACTTGCAAAAAGTAACACAAGCAGTACAAAAAGGTAAACTCCTGACACTTTTGATCTAGATTTTTGGATGAGTGCTTGCTTGCTGTCTTTGTATGTGTCCAGTCATACATACACATTATCTCTGACCCATTTGAGTATGCAGACATCATGCCTTTTTTTAACCACCATAATTGACCTTTGTTTTCATGAGGCAATCACTTTTGACATTTGGCACAATTAAGAGACGATTGCTTCATGTCACAAAGTCTCAGAATTGAATTTGTTTGTCCACTTATTTGAAACAGGAGCATCAGAGAAGTAGATCAGCAGCTCCTCTTACCTGGTGATAGAAATGGAATCTTTTAATGGCCATGTTTTCCCCGGAAAAAGTCATTATACTAGCTTAGAAGTCCAAGCCGACACCTGCTCTTTTCTGTAAGGAAGGAAGGTTGGCTGAAGATCTTTTTCTTTCATCCCTGCTGCTCAGAGAGGCTCCCCATCTCCAGCTGCCTCTTCTGCTCCTCTTATGAACCTGCTCGGCTCTTCCTCAGTCTCAGTGGCTCTCACAAATCCACTCCCACTTCCCATTCTTTCTGTCAATGCCATTATCCTATGACTTTTCTTAATTATGTGAATACAAAACATGGCTTCCTATAAAGCCAGGCCCTGGGTGGGGAGGAGGTGGCACAATGCATTAGGTATAGTCTAAGCGTATGGGATGCTCACCTTAGTCTTCCTGTCTACTCTGCTGCGGGCAGAGAAGTGTAGGAGTTGAGATTTTATCTCCAGAGCCTCTGCCTTGTCTCAGTTCTGACCTCATCACTAATTAGCTACGTGACTTTGGGAGGTGAAGCTCATCAGATTCATAATTAAATAGGCTAATACTGGAAAACCCCTTGCCTGGTCATAGTTGGAGCAATATAAATTTTTGTTACAAACTGCTTTGAAAGGATAATGTGTGCTTTGGGAAGGTTTGGGTTGGCACATAGATAGTTCATTACAATGTGACTTTGTAGCCATGCATGCAGTGGTCAGAGGCAGTCTCTTATTAGAGTGCACCCTACAGGGATAAGTACAATGTAATATCCTAACATAAAATTGGTTAGAATTTCTCAAGAGTAGAAGCAGTCTCTAAAAGACCCACAGGGGATGAAGGGCAATGGAAATTCTTGTAACTGAGAATATTCACAACTGATTCCCTAAGTATCTTCCCCGTTGGAGCTTACAGTAGTTCCAGAAGGTCAATGTGGCTAATGTTTCCAGCTGACTATCAATATCTTTTACAATAAAATGCTTCACTTTCACCAAACACACACTCAGTCAGTGAGTACATGTCCTAGTTTCCCACCATGTGACTAAATTATGGCTAGTGGGAAGAGATGTGGGCAGAAATGAAGTGTGCCATTTCTAGGTTGAGCTCTGCAAATAACTGGGCATCCCTGCCCCCAGTGGTTGGCATGCAGTCTGGACCTTGTACTCAGAGATGGAAGTCTTGAGTTAAGAATGGCAGAGTTGCCTAACTACCCTGGAACCTTCTGGGTCTGAGACATTTTGTGTGAGAGAAATGAGCGTTGAGAAATGTTTAAGCAATTTTATTGTTACTCTTTTTGTTATAGTAGGTTAAGTTACAACTAACATAGAAGGTGTTTGAGTTCCACTTTATAAAAGAGAGATGAAGTTTAGACTAAGTACCTTGGCTGAGGCAATATAGCTCAGTCAGTAAAGTGCTTGCCTTGGAAACATGAGGACCTGAGTTCAATCCCCACAACCCATGTTTTAAAAAGCCAAGTGTGGTGGCACATGCTTGTAACCCCAGTGCTGGGGATGCAGAGACAGGTAGATGCCTGGGGTATACTTAAAGAGTTTCAGGCCAGTGAGAGACCTCATCTTGAAAAACTAAGCTGGGGGTTGGTTCGGTACATAAGAAAGCTTGCTCAAGCATAAGGACCCAAGTTCAAATCCCCAGCACCTTTGTGAAAAGTAAGGCATGGCTGCTCTTGCCTGTAACACTAGTCTTGGGAGGCAGAGCCAGGAAAATTCTGAGAGCTTGCTGGTCAACTGCCCTTGGAAAATGGTGAGTTTTGGGGGTCTGTGAAAGACTACGTTTTAAAAGGAATAAAGGGGAGAACAATAGAATAGATAGGGTAAAATATCCTCCTCCAACTCCACATGTACAGGCATAAATACATGCACTCACACGGCAATATAGATGTAACACACACACATGTGGAGGCCCACAGAGGTTTCCTAGTGAGATCTGAGCTTGCTTCATCCAGCAGGGCTGCACTAGAGGACTGTTTGACCACGTGTATTGTTACTATGTGATTGGAAGGGTTTGCACTTGGCTGTGCTAGGGGGAGGTCTTTGCTCCACCCCTTGACATTCCTATAAAAAGCCCTTTAGAAGAGACAGAAGGGGCTGGTGGATAAGGATCCAGACCCTCCTGAGGCTATCCTGTGTTTTTAATCTATATTTCTATCTAAATCTCTTGTCCCTCATTCCTCAATATTACCCTGGAGAAAACAGTGAGAGCTGGTCTCTCTCTCTCTCTCTCTCTCTCTCTCTCTCTCTCTCTCTCTCTCTCTCTCTCTCTCTCACACACACACACACACACACACACACTCTTACATGCACATGCACACACATTGTACACAAAACAAAACAAAGAGTTGCCTCTTGCCTGCACATGCACCTACATGTGCATGCACACCCCCACACACATGTGCATACACATACACACATGCACATAGGACTAAGTGACTTGTCTGAGATCATGAGCTTTGTAAACAGCTATGGTCAGATCCCACACCAAGAGCTCTGGTGCTAATGGGGGATGCTTAGTCAGTTTCCTTGGTGTTTTGTTCTCAAAGTTCTGCTGGGCTAAGTTTATGGAATAAAGGACAGAGACACCTGTTCTCCCACAGACGACCATGCCAGCCATGACCAATGGTTTCCATCACTATCTGTGTTTTTATAACTGTTTATGTGTCCATACTCCACCTCACCCAATGCTGGGGTTCGAATACAGTACATAGGCCTCACATATGCTAGGCTAGTGTGGTGACTGGCCAGTGCCAGGTTTGTCTGGCTTCAGCCCCAGGGCCAAGCACGGGGACTCCACTTTACGGCACAAAGGAGAGTCAATCAAAACACCTCAGACACTGGAAAAGACTTCTAGGCCAGGCACACCACCCCAGCCATTAAAAGTGACTGCTTCTCACAGCCTTTCAGGATGGCAGCTGCCAGGAGGGACAGTGACTCAGCAGCAGGAGTCAAAGCCAAAGTTAAACAGAGGTCAGTGTCCTGGCAAGCCGGACCGGTGGAACCTCTGTTATAGACATTTGCTTGCTCTCCCAGTCCGTGAGACGCCATAATACCACCACTAATGAGGTCAGGCTTCCTGACCCCTGCCACGATGGGTGGATCACAGTCCCTGTTCTTGGTGGTGTACTTCACACCTGATTATTCTTTATGATTCCACTGTCTGCTTCTTCCTATTGCCTCTCACGCTCAGGTTGGGGGCCTTCCTGGGTATTCGCACAGCTGCGATGTTCCCCCTTTCTCAGTATCCATCACACTGTTCCTGCCTTGCTGGGTGCCCACTGTCTGTCAGTGCTGTATAGACAAACCGGCTGTCTGAACTCACTGACAAAAGCCCAGAGAATGGCAGCAGGCAGGGTGTGTGAATTCTGTATGGTAATGGTGGTGGTTGAACATAATCTGAGAGGCTCATCTCAGTTCTGAGGGATCCAATAAAATATACAGCTGTATTAGATTCTAGTTTGTTTTTAATTGGTTCTCAATTAGTCCAGGCTGACCCAGAACTTAGGTAGCTTTGAGCTCCAGATCTTCCTTTCTCTTCCTCCTTAGTGATAGGACTGCAGTCATGTGCCACGCCTGGCTTGATTCTGAAGTATCTAATAAGATGTGTAACTTAGAAATACCTAGAATACACCCACTCACCTTCTAAATCTTATTACCAAACCACCCTCTGAGAGCCAGTGAGTGTGAGTTGGCTCAAGGTTACAGAGGACATCAGATAAAGTGTCACAGGAGCCTTAACCTGCTAACACGATTTGAACCAAAGGTGACTTCTGCACATGCACCTCAAAGAACTGGATGCAGACAAAGAGAAAGGCAGTAACCACACTATTATAGTGGAAAAAAATTAATGTTCAGAGTAAGGGAGTGAGTAAACAAAGACACCTGCTTTGCAAATCGTTCAACTATCGGGAGGGGGCTGGGTATAGGAATAGGTTGGGAATACTTCATCCTGGAATGCTAAATGAGAAACGCAGGACACGGCTCAGTTGGCAGAATGCTTGTCTAGTATGTACAAAGCCACCCCAGCGCCACACAGCTGTAATCCCAGGTACTGGAGAGGTGGAATGTGGTGGTCTGACCTAGCAATGCCCTCACAGGCTCGTGTGTTTGAGTACTCAGTCCGCAGTATTTGAGTACTCAGTCCACAGTAGGTGGTGCTGTTTGGGGAGGCTTAGGAGGTCCGGCCTTGCTGGAGGGAGTGTGTCACAGGGAGTGGGCTTGGAGTGTGTCGCCTGGTCCTACTTCCAGTTCCTTCTCTCAGCTTCCTGATGTGACCTCTCGGCTTTCTGCTTCTGCCACAAAATGCCTGCGGCCTGTTAGTGCCTCACATGGACCCTTATCCCTCTGGAACCATAAGTCAAAATAAGTGATTTCTTCCATAAGTTGCTTTTGGTCATGGTGTTTTATCATAGCAATAGGAAAGTAACCTAAGATGGGAGGAATGAAGGTCAGAGGTTCAATGTCGTCTTCAACTACATAGAGAGTTGGAGGCCAGCTCAGAATACATGAGAACTGGTCTCAAAACCAAGTAAGTAAATAAATAAATAAAGATTGAGAAAAGCACGACACAGTTACACATTCTACACCATTCATTTTAAGCCCCTCTCTCTTACCCTCATGTATAAGTAAGAGATAAAACATTGGTGAAAAGAACATTTAGTGCCATCTGAAAGATTGTTTGGTGTATTAGCCTGTGTTTTCCAAACCTTATGTGCACACATTCCGTGTTTTAAAAAAGCAGCAAAAGCCAAGACAAGCCCCTTCTGGTTTCTGTGTTTCCCCCTCTTCCAGCACTAGGCTAGTCGCATGCATGGTACAGGAGGAATGGAGAGTAGAGGCACGTGGACTTTTCACTCTTCCTGGATCTGCGGCCATAAGCAGACACCAAGGTAAACCTGGGCCGTCTCTTTCGGCACTGCTAAAGCGGGGAGGCTGGGCTGAAACAGCTGGCGCTGCATGCCACGGCCACGTAGAAGGGAGGTTTCCTTAGAATTAGAAGTCTGTCGTCTTCTCTTGCCGCTCAGGCCAGATCCATGGTGGACTGAGGATGGGCTTGGGGAGGGTGGAGGCATCTGTGTCCCCCCTTTACGGCCAAGGCTCACTATAAAAAGAAATAGCTCTCTTTTTTACTGCGCTTTCTTCCTCCTCTTCTCCACTTTCCCGTGTTTACCTCTTAAAGCCACAGTGAAGAGAATTAAATCAAAATGTGCAGAAGACTCTGTTTCTTGGAGAGTGGGTAGACTCAAGACCTATGTAAATCACTACTCTGGTTGGTGTGTCTGTCCCTGGGGTTTGCCACTCCATCATCCAGGACATGCATCCTCTCCCTTCCTCTCCACTTGAGTAGAGAGATTTTACCCACAGAAATCTCTAATTGAGTGTCCAAGCTCATCTCTAGACATTTAGGCAGGACTTTAGATGTCCTTATACCAGGATTAACAACACTATGGCTTGCACCAGTGTATCTACTTCATTGAGCTCTGAGCAATCAGAGAACAGCATTTCCTAAACAGCAACTTTATTAAATGCCAATAAAATGCTTATGTTTATATGAATAAAACGGGAACAAGTTGGTCTGCTGGGTTCAATGGTTGGAATCATCTTGAGGAATCAGAAAGATCGGCTTTCAAGCACTTGAAGCTATCAGAAATTTTCAGGAGTGTCTCCACCAAACTATGATTAAATTGTAATCCTAAAAATGATGGTTAGGGATTCTGCTTATGTAGCCAGTATAAACTCATTGCTACTGTTGGAAGCACACACCTTATTTTAAAATGCAAGACAAGACAAGACAAGACCAGTGCCTACCTTGTCTCTCCATTCTTTTTGTCTCTGGAAATAGCCCCTCAGGTATCTAAGACAACAGTAATAGAAACAGAGAGAAAAGAGAGAGAAAAAAAGGAAGAAAGAACCCCAAAGCAAACAAGACATGTCCGTGCTAAGAATGAGGCGAACACATGACTCAGGGCTTTTGTTTACTTTGTTCAGGTGTGTTCTAGCTGCAGAGAAAAGGTTGACATTGCTTCTCCCCTCAACACTGAGTTAACCTAACAAGCCACTGGCGCTGGAGATGAGTGGACAAGACTGGAATTTTGATTGTGTCTGTCAGTAATTGTATGACTTTGGGCAAGTTATTTATTTAACCTCCTTATACCTCAGCTTCTCAGGCCATATAATAAGGACAATATTAGTATATAACTTACAGTGTTGTTGGGTCAACTAAGCAAATATATCAAAAACCTTAGCAGTCAAACAGTCCCGGACACATAGTAAGCACTTAAGGAGTTCTAATTTAAAATTTGTGCGGGCGGTGGTGGCGCACGCCTTTAATCCCAGCACTCGGGAGGCAGAGCCAGGCGGATCTCTGTGAGTTCGAGGCCAGCCTGAGCTACCAAGTGAGCTCCAGGAAAGGCGCAAAGCTATGCAGAGAAACCCTGTCTCGAAAAACCAAAAAAAAAAAAAAAAATTGTGTTACATTTAATTAATTAACACTCTCTTTGTCTCTCTGTCTCTGTCTCTGTCTGTCTGTCTGTCTCTCTCTCTCTCTGTGTGTGTGTGTGTGTGTGTGTGTGTGTGTGTGTGTGTGTGTGTGTGTGTATACAAGTGCAGTAGTCAGAGACAACTTTTGGGGTTAGACCTTCTATCATGTAGGGCCTGGGCATCAAGTTCAGGTGGGCAAGGTTGGCAGAGCTATCTTGCCAGCTCCAGCTCCATATTTTCTTACTTTTATTGCTTTTTGTTTTTGTGGTAGGTTTTCACATATGCTAGGTGAGGACTCTACCACTGAGCTATATCCCCAACCCTGTGCACGAATAAGTGTGTGTGTGTGTGTTGGATCAGAAGACATTTGGTGGTTGGTTCTTTCCTTCTATCTTATGGGTCTTGGGGACTGAACTTTGGGTGTTAGGCTGGGCAGTAAGCGACTTTCTCACTGAACTATGTTGTTGGCCCCATGGAATTTTAGATGTGACAGTCACTGCCTTCATGGGCTTCATATTCTAGGGACAGTGTGAATGTCAAACTGCACAGTGAATGGCATTTTTGCAATTATGTTAAGTTCAATATAGGAAAAATACAGTAGATAAGATGAATTTGTGACTGTTTCCCCAAGGGAGTGCAAAATTTTCATCGCTGAGATTTCTGTTATCACATCTTTGTCAAATCAAGAACAAAACTTGAAATTTCCTCAACCACATGTCCACAGTCCATAATTAAGGTAAAACCTGAGAAGGTTTAATTTGAAAATGATAGCATCTACATATGTGTATCAAGATGTTTAAAGATAAGTCCTAGCGGCTGAGAGAAAATAATCTATTGATTGAAATAAAAAAATAAGCCATAAGCTCACTAAATATTTACACATATTAGTAAATGTTTTGTTTTCTAGCTTAGAAAAAAAAGTTGTTTTTTTGGAGACAGGGTCTCATATCTGAGTTTTGTCTCAAACGCTTCATGTAGCGGAAGATGACCTTGAACTTCTGATCTTCTACTTCCACCTTCCAAGAGCTGGGAGTACAGGCCTGCAGCACTACGCAGCTTATATGATTCTGGGGACTAAACCCAGGGCTTTGTGCATGATAGACAAGCACTCTACCTTCTGAGCCTTCTCCCCAGACCCAACATAGATCCGCCTCCCCCCCACCCCAAAGCTTTTCACAATTCTTCCTTGTTAGTGGAGAAAACGGAAGAGCTTGTCACTGCAGTCGGTAGAGGCCGCTTTGACACAGTGGGCCGTGTCATAAGTCAGTCGTTTTCCTCTCACGGAGCAGGAGATACGCACCCATCTGTCGAAAGATTAAACCGTTTCTGAGTGCTTTTATAGTAACTTATTGGTATACAGCTTGGTAAGTGATAATCCGTAAGAGAAGAAAGGGAACCACCCACCCGTTAGTAGCAAGCAAAGCTTATACCAGTAAGAAAATTTTGCACAGAGGAATTGGACCCTGGACTTGTTGACTCTCAGAGATCAGAGAGCACCAGTCTTGTCCTTTGGTCCCCTCCCCTCTTCCCATCCCGGGGGGCTGGGGGGACCCTCCAGGAGTCCCCGCTTCTCGCCCCACCCTCCTTCCAATCCTTGTCCCTGCTAGAGTACTAGCGGCCAATCAGGAGGCGGCCATCCCGAGGAGTGGGGTGGTGTTGGTGTTGATTGGCGGAGCCTGAAGTCACCTCTCCAGCGGGCCTGGCCGACGCGATTGCTTACCCCGGGTGGAACCCCGAGCGCGCCCAGCCGTCCTGCCTACCACGCTCTGCAGCTCCGCAATCCGACGCCATGGCGGACAGCCGGGACCCAGCCAGCGACCAGATGAAGCAGTGGAAGGAACAGCGGTCCATGCAGGTACCTTACGTTCCCCAGTCCCCCGTGAGAGCGTGGGCGGGCGGCGAGTAACGGCACCGGCTCCCCCTGGGTGGCCTGCACTGGGGCTACATCCCTGGCCACAGGCGAGTGGCTGCCGTCTGTCCCATGGATTATGTGGAGCAGGGGATTGGGGCTGCCGGCCTGCAGGACTGACTGTCTCTGGCAGCAAGGACCGGGTAACCGGTTGGCTCCGAGTTTGGCAGTTGTTCAGCTGGGACAGAGGTCATAGCTTGAGGGAGACATGGAGAGCTGTAGCTGTGAACCAGGAAGTGGGAGTCTGGCTCTGGCTTTATGTGTGTGCAATCTTACAACTGCACCCCCAGCAGAATTCATGGGGACATGCAGCGGACACAGCATTCAACGATTAAGAGAATTTTTACATCCATTGTTTCACGGGCGCTTAGGAGCATCGGACTGGGTATTTTAGAACACTAGGTGGTAATCATTGCTTTGATTCACTTTGAGTGCCTGGATGTGCCAGTTAAGCACCACAATGCTGGGCAAGATGTACAAATTCTCCTGCGGTGAGGCCACACCCTGGAGAAGTTTAGAGTCAAGACTGAGAAACAAGGTGTGTAAACAGATGATTGCCACGCAGTTTCGAATGCAGGCGAGCTGTGGAGTGTAGAGTGAGTGCTGGAGTTGGTTGTAAGGCAGAAGACATTGTAACAGTGTCTTCACAGATAACAGGGATTTCAGTAGACTCGGTAGGCACAGTCCTGGTCTGGGCATCTTTGAGAGGTCAAAGCGGATGATACAGCGTGGTCCCATGGCTTCCGGTTACTATGGTGGGGCTGGGGCTGGGGGAGCCCTTCCCCCTTGCCCTTTCTCAAAACCATGCTCTTGTTGGTGAACTGCAGCATCAGTGCCAACGGCTCCTGGACTGAGTTTGGGAAAACGCTGATACGCTTCTCTAAGCTCTTGGTCCCATCCTCATTCGTTATTTACCACTAGGTCCGTTCAGTTTTTTTCCCTGAGTTCTTCAAGTGAACCCGAGAGACAGTCGTAATCAAGGACGTGCAGCTAGTTAGTGGCAGATTCAAGATTAGAATGGAGCTCCCTAGAGCCAGGACCTGTTGGGTACCCAGTGGCTGCCAGAGCCTGGTTCATACTGTCGTGACGACTTGGTGAACTCAGAAACACTTGGCCACTGAGGTGAGAGTTTTAGAAAGTAAAATACACTTGTTCTTAAAGCGCCCTGTTTACCCTGAGACCAGTTTGCCTGTTACTTATTTGGGGTAATCATTAAGCCTTAGCTGTTGACTTCTTGGGAGAACCACAGCTGGCCCACAAACACAAGATAAAACTGGGAGGCTCCCTTGCAATGCTGCTCTCTCCCCTTTCCATGACATTTCCTTGCTATGGGCATGTTGCCTGTATTGGTGGTAATATTGATGTTTTCTTCCTCAGTTTGTGCTACTCCGAATAAATGTTTATTTCTAGTGGGGAGCCCTCTCCTTTCTGGAAGGAAATTAGCACATTCTGTAAAGCCTAGATAAGTTGAAGTACTTGATTATGAACAGAGCTGAGAATTCAGAAAAGCTGAAGAGAACTGCAGTACACACCTAACTGCCCAGCTTCTGGATTATACAGTTACCTTTTGTATAAGATTATCTATCTCCCTGTCCCCCATTTATCTATGAAATTAGTGATTTTTTTTTAGTGTATCTAGTCACCTGTATACTTTATACCTGAGCACAGCAGGCATGTGAATGGAGAGTATGGTGTGCACGTAGTTTTACAGTGATATTTGCATGCATGTAGACTTACGTGAAACATGTAGATTTATGTGTTTTGTTTAGCAAGGTTTAATGTATGTATATACCATTGCACCCTGAGCCCTTGTCAAGATACCAAGGCTGGACTGAGGAGGTGCCTCACTGGGTAAAGTGCTCTCTGTGCAACTGGGAGGGGATGAGTTCGAATCCCCAGAATGCATATAAACCTTGATGGCAACGTGTCCCTTGTAGTCCCAGCATTCCTATGTGGAGCTGGGGACACAGGAGAACACAGTCCAGCCAACCTGGTGTAGACAGTAGGAAACAACTTAAACAAGTGGAAGGTGGACAGCGACACCAGAGGTTGTCCCCTGACTTCCACCACGTACATGAATGCTCGCCTGTATTCACACACAACAAGAGATTTGGAAAACCAAATAAATAAAGGGGCTGTCCTTGAAAAACTCTATCCGAGGTTACCATCACCCTGCCTGCCCTAGGAAATCATTGTAATGGGCGATTTAAACTATTGATTGATGGAGTTTTGTAGAAGGCTCTTTTTTGTCTGTTTGTTTAGCAAAAATGCTTTCCCATCACTCATGTCGTGTTGTGTATCAGCAGTTAGAACTTTACACACCATGCCGTGCTTTGTCATGTGACCAGACCACTGTCTGTTTATACTATTGCTGGACACATGGGTTGTTTCCAGGTTTGGATTGTTACAAATAAAGTTGACATGAAACTCCTTATAGCAGTCATTTTATGCACCCACACTTTGATTTTTCTTGGAAAATACCTAGCTGGATGTGCTGGCACATACCTGTGATCTCAGTACTAAGAAAGTAGAGGCCGATGGATCACCAGTTTGAAGCCATCCTGAGTTATATGGTAAGAATCCTGTCCTAATAAATAAGGCAAAACAACAACAACAACAAACCCCACACTACTTAGAATAGATTTACCGGGCTATAGGGCCACTGGCTGTTTTAGGAGCAAACCGCCCAGTCCTCTTCCAAAGTGGTTGCACCATTTTACACTTCCATCAACAACATGGGAGTTCTGGTTGCCTTACTTCCTGCCGGCTTTTGTTGTTGTCAGACTTTTATTTAGTCATTGCTCTCTGTGGTTTTAATTTGCTTTGCTCTGATGGACTAGAAATGCTGGGCGTCCTTTTAGAATCTGCTGATCTTGGGCATAAGCTCCTGTGTAATCTGTTGGAATCTCTTTTGTCCTTTTAAAATTTGTGAGTTTGACCTTTCACCGTGGATTTTATGGCCCTCATTTTAAGTTCAGTCCTGTGTGGGAAAAGTGCTGTAATAATGGCGTCCAGCATACACAATGGCATAAACACATCAGAAGTTTCTTGCTTTCTTTTATGGTGGCTCAGAGTGGTTTGGGGTTGAAAAGAATAGTGGTGTTTTGTCTCTCATGGTTATTGAGGGACAGCTCAGCGGCAGGAGGCGTCCCGTGGATTAGCGCAGGGTTCTAAGTACTTGAAGCAGGGGGTTGGAGAGGTGGCCCAGTACTTAAGAGCACTTGCTTTTCCTTGCTCAGGACCTGGGTTCCCAGCACCCACATGTGTCTCACAATCGGCTGTAACTCCAGTTCCAGGGGATCTGACACTCTCTGGTCTCCATGGGCACTGTACCCACATAAACGTTCATACGCATATAAATAAGTATTTTTTAAGAACAACAGCAGCATTCCCCTCCTCTCCCCCACTACTTGAGGCATCACTGTTCAGCCATAGAAAGATGAAGTGTGTGGAGAAGGGTATTTGGGAAGTTTAGGGATCAGGTTCCCTTCCATTCTAAGTGCCTTAGCTAGAACTCTGTTATGGGCTAAGAATCAGGGAAGCGGGGGAGTGTGGGCTGCCTCTGTGTCTAGGAAGCCACATTATGTTGTCTAAAACACACACTCCATAGTTCCTGGGAATCTGTCCATGTACTTTCTTGTAGTGTGATGATGAGTTAGCAGGCTCAATCTCTTTTTAGACTATTAATTTTATTATTATGACATTAAAAATGTCCTTTTTTTTTTACTTTCACTGGAGTGGTAAATGGAAATGCTGGAACTGTCAGCATTCTGCTGTCTCCTCTCTCAAGAACCAGATGTCCAGTGCCAAGTTAGATGGGTCCTTCTTTGGAACCAGGACCAGAGTGTTCATCACTGTGGAAGCAATTTAGAAAACGGGAGTCTTCCTGTGGGCAGATGTTGCTGACAAGTGAATTGGGAGCCTTGTGAACGTTGGTCGTTGAGCATCGAATCCAGAATTTCACAGGCATGACCTAGGGCCATCTAAAAAACTGCGCTCTCTTCTCAAAATACATTGAAGAGACCGTTCTACAGGTCTCCACAGAAGTTTGCATGGAACTGAAGTAGGAGTTTTGTTGCCTGCTGCTCAGATCACATGGGCTCTTCCCATGGGATACCTAGGTGTAATAAATCATCTCTGACCACTGGAGAACCTGAGCATCAGAGTCCTGACTCTGTCCTGTCCCCTTGTTACTGGGGAGAGTCTGGGTCTTAGCCTGTCCTTCCTGTCAGTGAGATTTCTGTAAGAGACTTTATGTTTTTGAGGTTAGCCCTGATAATAAGCGTGTTGAGGACACACTGCTCACATGAGGGATGGGAGAGGAGTGGAGAGGGAGTAGCCAGATTAACTCCTTGTGTGAATGAGCTTTCATGTCTCATGTAAGCAGGAGGAGCAGAATTGCTAAGTCATGGTGTGTCAGCAGGAGAGACATGGCAGAGGGAAACGTATTTTTCTAAGTCTCCGTCTTAGCCAAGGTGTTCTCTCCAGGTTAGGAAGCAGGAGCTGACTGTAAAGTGTAGGTCAGAAAATACTAATTCATGGTTATCATTTTTGTTGTCAGCTTCCGTTTTTAAAGTACCTCAACTCTGCTACTTCTAATAAAAAAAGGAAAGGGGTGTTTTTCATCTGTAGATGAGTTATCCTGTAATTCTTAAGCCTTTCTCTCCAAATCTCCCTCTGTCCTCTGCTCTTTGAATGGTTGAAGAAGATCAGGCCAGTCATGGTGTTAACAAATTTTAGTTCTATTTCAAGACAGGGAAAACACCTCTTTGCAGTCCCTGTTTTGTGTACTTGGAAGGTTTGCTCTTTATATAGGATTATTCTAAAAGGTTTCTAACTTTTGAAAACTAGTAGCGGTGTTTTGGCCATGAAGCAGTGAAGTGAATACCTGAGATATATTAGCAACTACTGTGACCTGTTTACTCACGTCACTTAATAAATAAGACAGCATAGCCTTGCTTGAGAAAACATTGCTCATGTTTCTAACCGAGTGACTATATTCAGTCCGTTCTTGGAGCCCTGGCTCAGTGAGTGTGGAACCTGACATTTACCATTTTCCTCCAAAGAAAATGCTAAGACCAATTTTCCTTACATTTGTCTCGTGAGATTATTGGGATGTTTAGGTGAAATAACTTGTGTGGTATAGTCTCCAGCCCCACCAGCTCATTGTAGTTAGTAAATATTTTTTTTTTTTTTTTCCGAGACAGGGTTTCTCTGTGTAGCTTTGTGCCTTTCCTGGAACTCACTCTGTAGTCCAGGCTGGCCTCGAACTCACAGAGATCCGCCTGCCTTTTCCTCCCGAGTGCTGGGATTAAAGGCATGCGCCACCATTGCCCGGCCTTGTAGTTAGTAAATCTTTATCGGATGGTGGAATTATGATTATTTTCAGGGCTGGGGATCCAACCCAGAACCTCATACACATGAGAAAAGTGCTTGACCATTGAGCAAGACCTGCTTCCACTGCGGTATTTTCATCTAAGAGCATATATTACTGATAAATCCTGCATCAGCTTTCTGCCCAGTGCTCCCCTGAATATCCCTTGAAGTTGGGCAATCTTCCTTTTCAGTCTTTGCCCTCTGGGTTCTTTTCTGAACTGTTGCCTATTTAAGTTTTGGAGATAGATTGTATGTACACGAGGCCATGTGAGGAAATCTGTTAATGTTTTAGGAAACTGGATCAGGTGGTAGAACGCTTGTATGAGAGTCTTGTCTATGAGTTTTACAAATTCCAAAGTGACTTTTCCTCAGTGTTCTTCCATATATATATAACTCACTATATAGTGTCACTCTCTATGGGTGTATGGGGGCCATTTTCATCCAAACCAGCACAGTGACCCTGGGGGAGAATGAAGCAAGGGTGTGCACAATATCATGTGGGACCTTGGACACTGTGGTCACTCAGAGGAGGGGCAGCCAAGAGACATCTGATGTAACTAGATCTGGAAATGGTGGGTATTACAAGTAGTTGTTTAATACAGTAAAATACCCTGCCCAGTTTCAGAGATGGTGACTTCTTTAGAACATTGGTAATATAATCCATCGTATCAGAAACAATTATTTTTAGCCCAAAGGCACAGATTTCTTTTCGTTTTGTTTGTTTGTTTGTTTTAAATTGAGAAGTGATAGCACACATAGCCAGCATACACAGCTTTAGAGAAATGAGCGTCTATCCACAGCATTACTTCTGAACGGCCCCAGCATGGAATCTGACTGTGAGCTCCACCGTATGACGGAATTCAGCCCTCAGGGAAGCACCAGCTGGCATGGATTCTTTGAAGACCATCTTTTTACTGTTCGTTTTGACATTGGCTATCAAGCACATAACGTTCCCTTTTAGGGGTGCTTATCTGGGGACTCAGGTGTGGAATCCAGTGCCTATCTCTAGTAGCAGCTGAACCAGGTAGCAGACATTAGTCACCTCTGCTTCCCACAAGTGTCTTAGGAACTGACGTTGAGGTGTGACAAGGAGTTCCGAGAGCGGACTGTAGTATTTCAGGACTTAGCGCATAGGAGACTTAAGAACAGGAAGAAGGCGTAAAAATTACAAGATATGACAGTGTAAGTTAAGGGTTCAACTGTACTGACTCTGCTGTTCTTTTTTCCTTTCGTGTTTGCCTAGAAACCCGATGTCCTGACCACTGGAGGCGGGAACCCAATAGGAGATAAACTTAATGTCATGACCGCTGGGTCCCGAGGGCCCCTTCTCGTTCAGGATGTGGTTTTCACTGATGAAATGGCACATTTTGACAGAGAGCGAATTCCTGAGAGAGTGGTGCACGCAAAAGGAGCAGGTGAGAGCTGTCTGTGTTCCTCACCCCTAACCTGGCTCCAAGGATTCCCCAAAGCACTTGACACCTTGTAGTTATCACACATAGCCTTCCTTCAGTAAAACCCCGAATCTCCATTCTTGGAAGAAAGGACAACTTTTCATTAATAGAAGAGTAGCCTAGGTTAGATTATATGTATTTCTATATAAAACAATTTTAAAAATTTATTCATTTAATGTATATGGGTGTTTTGCCTATGTACCATGTGCACAGTTAGTGCCAAGGAGGCCAGAAGAAGACGCTGGATTCCCTGAACTGGAGTTACAGACAGTTCTGAGCTGCTGCGTGGGTATTGGATGTTGAACCTGGGTCCTCTGGAAGAGCAGCCTGTGCTCTTAACTGCTGATCCATCTGTCCAGCCCCCAACCAGTTTTTAAAATACTAACTTTTGGGAGCCGGGGAGATATCTCAGTTGGTAAAGTGCCTCCTGCCTAGCTGTGAGGACCTGAGTGTAGATCGTCAGCATCCATGTGTAAAAAATGCTGGCATTTATAGCACACTTGTAACCTCGGTGCTGGTGGGAGGCTGTGTGTGTGGGAGGAGGGGAATGGACAGAAGCTCTTGGCCAGCCAGCCTAGCCAAACTGACAAACTTCAGGTTCAGTGAAAGACCTTTCTCAAAAAATAAAGGTGGGAAGCAGCAATCAAGGGCATCCCGTTTCTCCTTCGCCCTCCCCACTCATGCATATGGATAGATTCATACCTGCATGCTCACATGGTGTGCACATACACCAGACAAACAAACAAACAGCTGTTTTCCAGCCAGGTGTGGCATGTGGCACACACCCGTGCTGTCAGCACCTGGGAGGCAGAGAGAGACTGAGTTCAGGGCCAGCCTGTGCTAAGCAGTAATATCCTGTCTCAGCAGATCAAGGATTGGGGGTGTAGCTCAGTACTCGGGTGCTTATTCAGCAAACCTAGGGTTCAGTCTCCAGCACCACACATACTAAACAGTAACCTTCCATTATTTTCCATTACATAGTTCAGTAAAGGAATGAAAACAGAGATCGAGTAACACATACCAGTTGCAGCTTGGTTAAAATATGCTCTTATGGGATAAATACTGAAATGAACTGCAAAATAGAACATACTTATGTGGGAACGGTGAATTTGTGTGTTTTTTTTCCTTCTCTTTTGCCTAACTTCTGTAGAACTTGGATCTTTTTATAGTGGATGTAAAAGATGATAATAGTGTTTAAAAGAAAAGCCCAATAAGAAAAAGAGTAGCAGCCGGGCGGTGGTGGTGCACGCCTTCAGTCCCAGCACTCCGGAGGCAGAGGCAGGTGGATCTCTGAGTTGAAGGCCAGCCTGGTCTACAGATCGAGTTCCAGGATGGCCAGGGCTACACAGAGAAACCCTGTTTTGAAAAAAACAAAACAAAACAAAAAAGGAGAAAAGAAAAGGGGCAGCATGGGAAGGATAATGCATTTCTTCTCAGCCTGTTCTGTGGACTCAGTCGGCCTTCCCGATTCCTTCATCTCTTCTTTCTAGAGAAGTTTCTCCCCATTGTCTTATGTCTTCTCTGCTGTCACTTGCTGTGCTTCCCCATTTGTCCTTTGGCAGCTGCTCTTTCTCCTTCCCTGGAAATGAGTCCTTCCGTGTCTTTCCCTGGCGTCGGCCTCTACCGTCAGACCTTTGTCCTTCGTCCAGAAGTCCTTTGCCTTTGGTCCGCCTTGACCAGCTAACACTCCCAGCACCATCATCGTCTCTTGACTCCAGCTGTGTGGCATCCATCCGAGCACTGAGTGACAACAGGGCTTTGCATCTGGCTCTTAACATTCTGTGTTTGCTTTCTTCCCCCCCCCCACCTCACCCCCCATCGTATTGGCAGACCCCGGAACACTGTTCAGTTTTCCTTGTCACAAGTGCCGGTGGAGGGCCTGGTCCTCCTGGGGATGGTCTTATGCTGAGAGTTTCTGTCTCCCTCCTTAGGTGCCTTTGGATACTTTGAGGTCACTCACGATATTACCAGATACTCGAAGGCAAAGGTATTTGAGCATATTGGCAAGAGGACTCCCATCGCAGTTCGCTTTTCCACAGTCGGTAAGTCAGTCTGTTTTGCATGCCTCTTTTGGTTCCTTCAACCTGCACCTTATTTGGGGACATTTATAGCTTAATCTCAAGAAAAACATACGAAGACATAGGAAACAAGTACTTCGGTAAGTTTTAGCCCATTTTGCTGTAGAGAAAATATCTGGAGACTTACAGGAAGTTACTGTTCTGTTTGCTGAACCGTGAAGGGGTTACCACTGCAATTCTGTGACATTTTGAAATAGCTTTCTACAAGGGTTGCCTCAAAGGGAAGTATGGAGTGGAAACCTTCTTTAATAACCATTGTAACAACTTCCCTTTACTGAGAATTAAGTCTAGAGCAACAATAGTATAGGTGATTTATTTGGAGTAATCTGTAGATCTACTTTGCAGTATGGGATAATCTACTCCAGGATGATTAAGAAGTTTTATTATTGTGTTACAGAATTAGTATTTGTACTTAACATTATTATATATATCCTAACACATCACAGTGCCTAATCAGTTAGACTTCTCTGTTAGGTTCTGTGCTTAAAAACAGACAAACAAAAAACCGTGGCATGTAAAACTGCATGAGATAAATAATAAAACCTGTGTCTTAGCTAATTTTCTCAATACTAGCTTCCCCACACTCACTCTTCCTTAAAATTTTCATTATTTTTATTTTATGTGTATGGATGTTTGCCTGCATGCATATCTGTGTACCATGTGCCTGCCTGGGTCCTCAGAAGCCAGGAGAGGGTGTCGCATCTGCAGGAACTCGAGTTAGATGGTTGGGAGCTGCTGTGTGGGCGCTGGGAATTGAATCTGAGTCTCAGCTCTCAGTAAAAGCAGCCAGTGCTCTTAACTGCCGAGTTCTCTCTCCAGCCCCAGACAACTCACTGTTTATTGCTCTAATCTTCATAATTATTTTCTTACCTTAATTACCCGTTTAAATGGATAGCCTTGTCAGCTGTTGGTATATACGATCTCTTATCACTTTCAATTCAATCTTTTGTCTGATTTCTAGACCCAATTAGCAGGTAGGTTGTAGTAAAAATACCGCAGACATTTAAATACCGAATCTGACTCCAGGAAGCGGATTGAAGATGCCGAGTTTCTCTGTGATTTATAGCCGTGTGGCTGCACTGAACTCGGCTATGGTTCATTCTTCTTCCGTCTGACTCTTCCAGCTGGAGAGTCAGGCTCCGCGGACACGGTCCGTGACCCTCGTGGCTTCGCAGTGAAATTCTACACTGAAGATGGTAACTGGGATCTTGTGGGAAACAACACCCCTATTTTCTTCATCAGGGACGCCATATTGGTAGGTGGCGGGCTGTCTTGCTCTCTACAAGTGCTGTTGATTTGTATTGATTTCCAGTTCTCTTTAGGGATTGGCCTTTGAGGATAAGCCCTGGAGAAAAAAAGAGAATGTGGATTTTCCGGGTTGCCCTTTAAATTTTTTTTTTTTTCAGAATTTAGTGTAGTTCTATCACAGCAGTTCTTAACCTGTGGGTTGTGACCCCTCTGGGGGGGTCACATACCAGATATCCTGTATATCGGATATTTATATTACGATTCATAATAGTAGCAAAATTACAGTTATGAAGTAACAATGAAATAATTTTATGATGGGGGTGACTATGACATGAGGAGCTGTATTAAAGAGTCACAGCATTAGGAAGGTTGAGAGCCACTGCTCTATAAGATCAAATGATAATTATCACTGGCCTTAGATTTGACATGTCAAGATTCACTGACCTAGTGGAAACGGTCCAGCTTCCGTTGTAGAGCTTGGAGGATTAGTCAGCACTGGCTTTGTCTGAGAAGCAGATAGAGCATACTTGTGTGTGTGTGTGTGTGTGTGTGTGTGTGTGTGTGTGTGTGTGTGTGTGTGTGATGTGTGTTATGTGAGTGTGATGTCTTTGGTGGTTGTTTTAAAGAGATACTTCAGCTTGGAGTGCATTTGATCCTAGAGTATCCAAAGAATTGGTTGTATTTGCTGATCAAATATTATTTGAAAATCTAGCAATCTAAATTTCTGGAATTGGGTTGATCAGAATTATAATCCGTAAAGGAGCCATAATATATCATGTAAGACACTGTAATTCTCGTAAACTTAGGTTTGGGATTCTTATTTTCTCTTTTTCTTTCCCCCTGCTCCCATTTAGTTTCCATCCTTCATCCATAGCCAGAAGAGAAACCCACAAACTCACCTGAAGGACCCTGACATGGTCTGGGACTTCTGGAGCCTCCGTCCAGAGTCCCTCCATCAGGTGAGAATACTTTCTTTTTCAGGCTCCTGTATCACCTGGGATGGCATTGTTAATTAGGCCTTGCCATGTGTCTTGCTTCTCAGGTCATTATATTGGAGTTGGCTTCTGTCTTTTTGGGGTGCTTCTTCAATTTCTTGACCACAAAGAGTTTACAGTGGCGTGGTGCTTAGATGGTTGGAAACACAATCAGTTAATATTTTGAAGACTAGGAATAAAGTCTAGTCTGAGGGGAAGCTGCGTGTTAGGGAGATGAGAGGAAAGCTGTGCTAAAGTCAACGTGAGGGTCTAGTTTCCAGATTTGCTGTAGTGCTCCTTCATAGAATTTGATGATATTAGTGATTCATGCTTTGTCACACTTGACAATTTTTGTCATTTTCTGTAGGCAAAATAATAACTTCCGATGGGAAGTTAGTGGATGTGTTCCATGTCCTGAGGAGTTTTCTGGAAATGCATGGATGTGCAAACTTGGGACACTTCAATTTAAATGGGAGGATTTCCGTTTCTGTTCCTTAGGTTTCTTTCTTGTTCAGTGACCGAGGGATTCCAGATGGACACCGGCACATGAATGGCTATGGATCCCACACATTCAAGCTGGTTAATGCAAATGGAGAGGCGGTCTATTGCAAGTTCCATTACAAGGTACGTGTTGTCTGGCCCAGGGTAACAAGGCCTCTCCTCCTACCCAACTCTTTTTACTTCTCCTAAAGGACTGTGCAGAGACTGAGAATTCTCACTTTTCTCAGGCTTCTACCAAAGGTACAAAGAATTGATACAGTTGACTAGTACTGTAAATATTTTGTTGGCCACCAATTCCTGGACAAATTCAGGCCTTTCAAATTAGAACTATGTATAGTTGATGGATTCTTCCTTACATGTAGTTAGAGGTTAGAGCACATGGCTTCTGTCTTTGGTATGATCTTGGCTTATATTACAATGAACAGTATTTACCAGTGAACTTGAGAGGGTTAGCAGTATTCCCTGAGCACCTCAGGAGGTTAAAAACTTCTGTTTCTAAATACTACTGCTAAACCAGAAGGAAGTGGGTTCATGACAAATGAAGTCTCTCTCCTTTTTGTGTGTGTAGAACTGAAATTGAATCTAGGGCTGCTAGTCAAGTACTATATATACCATTGAAATACTACACCCCCAGCACCTCTTGTATTTTGAGACAGGATCTCATTAAGTTGCCCAGGTTAGCCTTGAACTTAGTTGGTAGCTTAGCCGAGCCTTGAACTTGCAATCCTCCTACCTCAGCCTCCTGAGTAGCTGGGCTTTCAGGCCCACACAACCAGGCTCAGCATAGCTTCCCTTTTTAACAACATTCCAAAGGCCTGCTTTCTTCTGTAATATTTTAATACTTACTTGAACAAGCTATTTAGGTGTGTTAAATGGGAAAAGGTTTCCTTTAGCTCTTGGATCAATGTTAAGAAAGCAGTTTGGTCCCTGGATTTATAGATGCCAGGGAGCTGTGTAAGGTCACAAGACTCAGTGACTGTGGGGGATACGGAGCCTAGTGGGTACCCCTGGGTTAGGCCAGCCTTAACTCAGATCTTCACTGTCCCATGCTGTGACATTGGGCATAGTGCTGAAAGTTCATTTCATTGTAAAACTGGGATACACCTACAGCTGTCCACAGGCCTGAATAGATTGCTTATAGGATCCTGAGATAGCTTGAGATATATATGGATTCATTCATTCATTCATTCATTCACTCACTCACTCATAAATATAGCTTATTCTGATTTGTACTTTCTTTTAAACCCAAGGAATTGGTTAAAGTCAGAACAACATTGCACTGTTATGACACATTGAACATATTGGCTCATGGGGTGATCTGCGGATGGCGGCCTTCATTCTTAAATCCTGAAGTTGCCTTCTCCTTTGGTCCCTTCCAGAGTTGATTTTGCTGAGTGTTTCCATGACATGAGGCTTCTGGAGTCTTATTAGGCACATGGTCAGCCAGTTGACCAGGGCTATAGTGACAGGAGTACTGAGGAAAGTGATGTGATGCCTTTTTGAAGGGGATTGGTTTGTTTGGAAAGGCAGAGTGCTGATTTTGCCTGCTCCTAGAGAAGTGTAGAGTGGCAACAGGGAAGCTCATAGTAGTTCGGGGAACTCTGATTCTGTAATTTCTAAACAAACAAAAGGAACGTAGCAGGGATGGAGGGATATGCTGATCACAATTTCAGGAATTTTTCTGAGCTGTTTTAAAATGGGAATTAGGTTATTTCCAGAATTCCAGGGTGTATATCTAAGGCAAATGCTGCGATACAGTATGTCCAAGAGGCATCTGCAACTCTCATGTTTTTTGAAGCAGTGTCCATCAGATGGTGAATGGATTAAGAAGATGTGATACAGTGACCTGCTGTTAGGTCTCTCTCTCTCTCTCTCTCTCTCTCTCTCTCTCTCTCTCTCTCTCTCTCTCTCTCTGTGTCACACACACACACAGACACACACACACACACACACACACAGAGAGAGAGAGAGAGAGAGAGAGAGAGAGAGGCAGAGACAGAGACAGAGACACAGAGAGAGACCCTGTCTCTCAAAGTCACAATGACTCAAAGTCACTCATTTCACTGCTGCGCTAAGTGAAATGAGCCAGGCATAGAAAGACAGATGTGGCATGCTCTGCCTCATAGGTGGAATTTGAGAACTAGAGGATGAAATTAGAATATTGATCATCAGAGGCCAGGGAGAGTAGGGCCTGGAGGGATGGGAAAGGCTGGCTGATGGTATTGAGTCACATTTGGGGAGGACCAAGTTCTAATGTGCTCTTGCACAAGGAAGAAAGGATTTGAGTGTTTTGCTTTAAGTAAATGATAAATATTCTCCATTAATATGCATAATTTTGGTGCTTTAATGCATCAGTTAAAATAAATAAAAAACTATTTTAAAAATCCCCTTTTAAAAACTCTTTAATTTTTATTATCTCTTGCTTATTTGAACTGATAAGAGTTTCTTATTATTAAGAAAGTATTTTTTTCTGATTAAAAAGTAATATAAGCATAAAAGTACAAATGACATAGAATACATAAAGGGAAAGAGAGGAATGATTTTAAATGTGAAAAGTCTGGAAGAAATCCCCTTGACATTGACAAGAATTGGGATAAGTAAGTACAGTCAGATCTGAACAACAGAAGTATGATTTAAAGAAATTGTCTTTGGTCACCTCTTCCGTAAACTTGGACTGACCTTCCCACTTTCACTCTGCAGACCGACCAGGGCATCAGAAACTTGCCCGTTGGAGAAGCAGCAAGACTCACCCAGGAAGATCCAGATTACGGCCTCCGAGACCTTTTCAATGCCATCGCCAGGGGCAACTATCCGTCTTGGACTTTTTACATCCAGGTCATGACTTTCAGGGAGGCAGAAACTTTCCCATTTAATCCATTTGATCTTACCAAGGTAAGTCAGCAGCAACTATTTCATTCTATAAGTCTCTTCCTGTTTAATAATAATAATAATAATAATAATAATAATAATAAATAAATTACAGCTAAGCATTCACAGTGAGGGGTGGGCTGGCTATGAGGCGGAAGCTCGGCAGGGTCCTCATGTCTGTGAGTGGCTGCCTGCCTGCCAGTGCCTCACTTCCACTCCCATGTGGGAAGTTCATCAGGGTCACTTTGGAGGCCTCCTGTGTTATTAGCAGGGGACAAGTTTTGAAAAGCTGATATCCTCTGGTTCTGCACAGTTGTCAATATTTACCATTTGCTCTCACAATATGATAATGCAGTCACCTGATGTTCTTATCGTGGTTCTCTGGGGTTAAGCATTATTTTCACTGCCTTGATTATATTTGAAAGTTGGTGTTTTCATGGATGCCTTTAATATCCGCCGTCTGGTAATTACGAATACAATATTGTTTTCAGGTTTGGCCTCACAAGGACTACCCTCTTATACCAGTTGGCAAGCTGGTCTTAAACAGAAACCCAGTTAATTACTTTGCTGAAGTCGAGCAGATGGCCTTTGACCCAAGCAACATGCCCCCTGGCATTGAGCCCAGCCCTGACAAAATGCTCCAGGTAAGCCAGTGAGTTGAGATGTTCTGAGGCAGGTGCCTGTCTGTGTGCACACATACATGAGCACACAGTGTATAACTTGGCATGATCTTTATATGAGGAATTGCTAAAACTTTCACTTGAATTTCAGTTGAGGTGCTTAATTCCTTTGAGTTCACTGGGATGAAACATCCTTAGGTGGCCATTCTATAGTTGTACCAATTATAAGCCACACCCATGATAAAATATCTAATATTTGAAGATGTGAACACTTGATCTCGGGGAAAAAGATATAATAGAAATGTCTCCATATTTTAGAAAAAAATAACATGGTTAGCTCAGCCATTATATCTTATGTTATAAGATCTAATTAATAGTTACAATCACTGACAACATAATTTTATACATTTCTATTCCAGGGTGATACTTACCTGTTTTCTATCTGTGAAAACAGCTCCGTAGATGATTTTTATTAACCAGATTTTGTGATTATTGGCAGTGGAATAGTTTAATCATGTGATCTCACCAGGCATTCAGTACCCTTCAAGCCATGTTCTAGGGTGCTTTGCCAAGAGTTCAAAGAGTGAAAGTTCTACTTTGGACCAGGAATCAGTAGGAAAATAATTGGCTGAATAATTGCTGTGCAAACCAATCTTTTGTGATTTTTAGATTCTGAACACAAAACAGAGGTTAAAGATTAGATCTTTGATCAGACCACAGAGGTCAAAGGTGGCTGCTTACGTAAGTTCTGATTTAGGCAAGCGTCAGGTTCCTTGGAGAGCAAGCTGAGATTCTCCATGTGTCTTTGGGTTACCTTTGCTGTGACACTGGGGACATCTGATACTTTTTTCATTAAACAAGCTGAGCACTGCCCTGCTGGGTGTGTTACTGTGAAAGGCTGGACAACTGTAGTATAAGGCAGAGCGCAGTGATGGACCTGAGGTTGAAATGTGTGAGAGAGGGGCCAGTCACAAAATTCTAGGAACAAGATGGCATTTGAGATGGAGTTTGCAGGCTGAGTAGGAGCCTGATTTTCAGCAAATGACACAAAGCAGTAGAGAGCATGCAGACAGGCACAGACGTGCGCTGTGTTGGTAGTATTTGAACTGTACAATTACTCTGTCCTGAATGAGAGGAATGGAGTGTGGTTCACCAAGTCTGTGTTAGAGGAGCCTTTAAATGCTGGACATTCGTACAACTCTCTGTTTTGGGAAGCAGAAGGATTACTCAGTTTTGAGAAGCATGGCCTGGTAGCTATCCAGTAGAAGAACTCCTCTCAGTGATGAATAGAAAGGGAGGAGCTGAGGTTAGGGACAGAAAAGGAACTGGAGTAGAGTACAGCTATAAGCAGACGTATCTGGGGTTTGGTTGGCACTGGAGAGTAGAGGAAGTATGGCCCTGCCCTCTGCCTTTCCTGCTTGGTGGGTGGAAGGGAACGGAACTGTGTGATTAGGGACTAGCAGGGTCCACCGGGCAGGAAAAAGTCATGGACAGAGCTCAGATTGCATAATCCTGGTATTGAGAAAACATTAAAAAATGAAAGGTGACTCAGGTCGGCACAGGAGTCCAGTTTACCAGTGTCCTTTGGGTCTGCAGCGACACCTGGAGTCAGATAGCAGCTCAGTCACACAACCAAGAGAAGACTGAAGATCGGATGGAGTACCGGTGAAGCATCCTCAGCAATCATGTATTCCGTGCAACAAAAGAAAACAGATGTAGGCCAGGCATGGTGTTATTCAGCTGAATATGGGGTGTGTGAGGAGACGCACAGTTTGGGAAGGACTGTTGGCCTCCCTTAGCCATTTGCTGACCAGGGTGGGTAAGGACTGCAATCTGAGAAGCCCTTGGAAGGTTCTTTTATGGGAATATCTGGCAGAGAGCAAATTAAGAAGGCTGCAGTTACCCCTGAAGAGAATGAGCGCCGAAGTGAGGCAGTGACCCTTGCTGTGTGGATGGACAGTGTCTTCGTTTAGGTTTAAACAAGGTCATGTTAATAAATCTTAAAACTTAATCCACTGCGGTAAGCCAGCGCATCATGAATCAGCCAGACTAGTGTAGTGCAGGAAGCAGAGAGACTGTGCCGAGGGTCTGGCTGTGCGGCTGTGTGGCCTCCCTTTGCTCCCATACTCGTCATTTACAGCTGGAATCTGGAGAGAAGCTGTGCTGGTTGCTTGAGTGGGGAACGACTCTTCGGTCAGGTAGAGCAGCGTTGTAAAGGACAAAGCCTTGAGTAAGGCCCCATGCGAGCCGGTGTCAGTGTGTGCTCCCCGTGGCTGTTTCTGAATCTGTGTGTGTCTCCACTCGTAGATGAGGATAGGGTTGCCGCTCATAGACGAGGTTAGGGTTGCCTGCTAAATACAAGGTGATCAAGCCAGAGTGTTGTGCTAGAGGCTCCATCCAGAAGCTACCCATGACTCCATTCTATCTTCTCGCCTGTTGATGGAGTTGGGGCACGTGGCTTCTGGAGCCAGTGGAGGCAGCCAGCTTCTTTCTGTGGCTGGAGTATAGTGCCATCCGCATGACCAGCCATCTAAATGTTACCTGGGTGATGTGGAGTGATTATGGGAAGCAGGCTTACTTAGCCACCACGTTGGCAGAATCAGTGGGACCTCGTTAAGCATGGCGCTGTGAGTGATTTGGTACAGAATAAGTGCTGTATTTGCCTTCTTTAGCTTGGTGTTTAGTTTTCATTTTTAATGCTCGTTTTAAAAAATGTAGTTCAATATTAAAATTTTAAATCAGTTTTAAGTTAGCATGTACATTAATGAGTTTTCATGAAGACATTTATATATAAGTTGTTATTATACTTTGTTTTTATGTATCCCCTTTCTCCTCCTCTCTTCCCCATCTTCCTCCCCTGCCCACCCCCCTCTTCTCTTCTTCCCCATACTGCTTCCTCCCAAAAATCCCTCCGGCTTTTATGTCACATTTATTCTATTATCTCCCCTATTTTCCTTCCCCCTTCCCCCCCTCTCCTGGTCACCTTTCTATGGTTTTAAACCTTGGTTTTTATTTTGACTTATATAATTAGGAACAGAAGAATATGTCTAAGAGTCAGGTAGTGATCAAGGCTGTGAAAGAAGAATTGCCATAGACTAAAACCTTGCATGATAAGAATAGTTCAGTGATTAGATGTTAAGATCAATGCAGAGCAAATTCTAAAGCTTTTTGCTGATGTCAAGATGCTTCTCATCCTGCCTTGGGAAATATAAGGCATAATTTGCGTATTCAGGTTAACCTCGGAGTCATTACCTGTGGCTGCAAAGGGCCGGTAGTTCCAACCACAGCTTTCTCTCCGTGTTTGTTAGTAAGTCTCAGAATACAGAGTGTGTATTATTTACCGTGCAGCATAAGAAACATTTCTTTGAACAATTTCCACACAGCTGGCTTTCTAGAATTGCACTGTGTCCCATGAGCAAAGGTTCCGTTCTTCCCTTGGAGTAGAGGGCTGGGGAGGTGGAGAATTCATTCAGGATTCGGGTGAGGTGGAATGTTAAATGCCACGCCGAGGCACTGTCTCATCCTGGGGAGTTGGTAGGCGCCATTGTGTAGGACAGAGTGAAGTTAGTTGCCCGGTTGGCATGGGAGATTAGGGGTGGTGTCTTTAGGAAGAACACACTTTCTAGTGGGAAGAGGCTTAGCTCTGCAGGGCAGAGCTAGGCAGGGTTATGCAGTAATTGTGTACTTTGATTTTTTTGAATGATGTTTGTAGCGCGTTTCCTATTTCATAAACAACCGCTCCTAATGTCTGCTGTGTGTATTACCGTAGGGCCGCCTTTTTGCCTATCCCGACACTCATCGCCACCGGCTGGGACCCAACTATCTCCAGATACCTGTGAACTGTCCCTATCGTGCTCGCGTGGCCAACTATCAGCGGGACGGCCCCATGTGCATGCACGACAATCAGGGTAGGCCTGATATATTTGGTTCCTTGTCATGGGGCGCGGATGGGCTGGGATGCTGGCCAGTGGTCCTCAAGCCAGCCCCCGTGAGAATGCCTGTGCTGTATGTAACATGCTCTGCAGGTACTGCCAGCCACCCAGGTCTGATGCTCAGTGGGAAGTTTTGAGCTGCCCGTGGTCTCTTCTGGTTTCTGTCTGTTTTATGTACATTCCTGAGATGTCCCTCCTCAGCTTGCCCTTGGTGTCTGTCCTGCAGTGGGAGGGTGGGGAGAAGAGCTTAGACAGGGCTGTAGTGCAGGGTATCCAGCCTAGGTTACAAAATGTGCAATTTCCCCGAGTCACTCATACCGGGACTGAAACCTTGGAGATTCGAAGGCACAAAGTTCCTGCTTCTTCCTGGTTCTGGTAAAGCCAGAGGACCAGGTCTGCCTAGAAATTAGAAGGAAAGGGAGGGGATGGAGAAAACCAAGGGAGTCTTTTCCATGTTTTTCTCTTAAGTTGACATTTCTTAAATAGTCAACTGAGATGACATTCTCCTGCATTTGGGTATTTTGGGGTTCATTTGTCAAGTGCATGGCTTTTCCCTTTTAATTCCCTTTTCTGATGCTGTTGCCCAGACAGCCTCTGATTAGCCGAGCAGAGTGCTTGGTTGATGTGCTTTCTTTTAATATTCCAGTTTAATAGATAACTTCTTAATTTCCTGCTGGGGGCCCTGTGTTTCAGTAATAGGCTAGGGAAATAGATCTCTGCAGAAGTTTGACCAGTGATGTTTATTTGTAGTCATAGTTATCTATATGAAAATTAGAGGTATTATATATTATAGGGTACACCTCCAATAAAAAGAATATATGTACCTTAAAGGGGACTTGGAAAATAGATGATAAAAACTGATTTAAGAATCCTAACACCCAGAGGCCATGATGATTGCATTTTTACATATTTCTTGCCATTCTTTTCAGTGACTATTTTTACACATTTAGTTGTTTTTGTATGTGCCATTTTGTGCTCGCTCCCCCCGTCATTACTCCCAGGCTCCCCTGCTACTTACTGAGTCTGTACCCCTTCTGCCAAACTCCACTGAGTGGGTGTAGTATTTCTGCTCTCTTAGGACTCTAGAGGCCCCGGCCTGAAGTAAGAGATACTCCCTGCATCTCTATCCCGCCTTTCCATTCTTCCAGACTCTGTTTTTCTCCCCCTTCTTTTGTGGCCCTTTTGTTATTGCAGCTGTGCATGGCACAGACTTCTGTGTTTGTCCTGAGCTTCATTTGTAGCTAATTGTTTCGTGTTTGCATCCCACCGGCACATGTGTGAGAAAGCTGCTTTGGGGTGGATGTTGAAGCCCTGTGCTTGGCTTTAGAACGCATTTGGGCCATGCTCTGGAAATTCTCATGAAAGAACTTAATTGTTCCCAGTTGCCAATACCTCCAAAACAACTCCCACTTTTGAGTAAAGGTCAGAAAGTATAGAATTTAAAAATTCTCAAAGGGCGAATTCTTAGTGAAGAACTAGTGTGGTGGTTGGTGTTGAACGTTCTGCTTTTCATGCCGACACAGCAGCCCTGGGCTACTTTCTAAAGTGAGTAAGTGATGGCCCTCATGGTAAAGGGCCAACGCCCCCTCCCCCAACTCTACACACCCTTGGTGTCTTGATCCCTGAGATAAGAAGCTTCTCCTAATTATCCATGGTGGATGTCTGTCCTGGCGGAGAGCCATGAAGCCTTCCTGTCGCTGGCTTCCCCCTGTAAGCCTCTTAGGTTCCTAGACGGTGTTCCCGTCCAGGCAGTGGAGGCTCTGATAGGCAGTCTCCTGCTGATATCAGCCAAAGCAGTGTGCAGTTTGGAATGTAAATACACCAAAACAAAGGGCCATTGAGATGACTCAGAGGGTAAGCCTGAAGACCCGAGTTCAATCCTTGGGACCCACATGGTGGACAGAGAGAGTTGACTCCCACAAGTTGTTCTCTGATCCCCACACATGTCCTGTAGTACAAGCATACGCACAGTAAATAAAAATGAAAAAGATGACAAGTGAGAAAAGAAAAGCTTCATTATTTATTTCAGAATCATAAAGGATGTATAATTATATCTGCCAATATTTTGTTCAATAAATCCAGATAAATGAATGCTAATATATTACAAATACAGATTAAAAAAAACACCCCCCTCTTTTTAAAAACCTTTTTTAGGGGGGAATAGAAAAGTAGGATTAAGGAGAGCATTAGAGCCTGCTAAGGAGAAAAGTTCTAAAGTCCGTGTGAGGAAGAGTGTCATCCAGAGGCAGAAGTACAGGTTCTAATCCCAGGCAGAAGTACAGGTTCTAATCCCAGCCCCCACTAACACCCGGGTCAGCAGCCCTGAACATCTCAGAGCTCCAGGTTTGGTCTGCAGACAAGGGAACAGGGATGGATTAGGTCACTCTGCATACCTGAGAGTCAGTGTTTGGGTGGAGCTTCCATCCGATCGGCAGAAATTGTCAGATCTCTGGACCGGTCTCAATGGCAACCGCGTCAGATCTTTGAAGACTCTTCCTGGTGCAGATAAGCTAAGAACCTTTGAAGTGTTGCCGCGGCTTTTGAGATCTCTTTATACAGACTTAGAGTGAGGCAGCCCACGTGGAGGTTTAGAGAGGGCAGCATCCCCACCCCCACCCCTACCCCGCCAGCCTGAAGCCAGACCTGGGAAGTGAGGAACTGTTGCCCAGCATGTGGTATGTACACCACCTAATGTGTGTGTATTTGATTCCCGCTGGCACCTGCTCCTTCCCACACCGGTGCCCTGCAGGCAGACGTTTGGCCCTCCCCTGAGTAGGTCTCTGCTTCTCTTTGAAGGCGGTGCTCCAAACTACTACCCCAACAGCTTCAGTGCTCCGGAGCAGCAGCGCTCCGCCCTGGAGCACAGTTCACAGTGCTCCACAGATGTACAGCGCTTCAACAGTGCCAATGAAGACAACGTCACTCAGGTAACGGCTTCCTTGGCTCCTTGGTGGGCACGCGGCTGGTTTTCTCATCAGGGCCTCATTGTATAGCCCTATCAGTCTCATTCTATAGGTCTGTTGGCCTGGAACTTGCTGTGTAGACCAGGCCAGCCTTGAACTCATAGATACCTACTTCTGTCTCTCAAGTAGGTATCTTGACTAAAGGCATGTGCCATCACATCTGACTTATTGTCCACTTCTTAAGGTAGTCTGAGGTGTCTTGACCTGAAGCCAGAGAAGTCTTGGCTCTCACAACGAGTCAGGCTCCTTATTGTGTGGAGTCAGAGAGTTGTGTCATGCTAGTCTCTGCATTCCAGATGTGGGGACCCATTTTCAGTTCCCCTAGCCTTTCTTAAGGGATACAGTTGGGCGATGCTGGGGGAAAATGATCTCCTGAGCATCTAAGAAGTAAGCAAGTAAGACCTAAGCATCCTGGCAGAACAGCCCAGTTTCCAGATGTTAAATCTGGAGATCCAAGACAGCTATTGAAGGCTGGAAATGCGGTACAGCGCTCGCCTCACCTCGCATGGGCAGGGCCTTGGGTTTGAATCCTGGTACTACAAAACAGAACAAAACTGGCAACAAGAGATAAGGGGTTCCACTCGGGGCTCCTGGGCATGTGGTCCAGCTGTTCTCCAGATGTTTACTGCTTTCCACTGTGCCCCCGCCCCCCGCTTTTTCCCCTCTGCCTCTCAACTTCTGCTGCTTGGTCATGCCCATGGCTGACTCTCCTTTACGGCTGTTTCTCTTTCCACCTTTTCTCTTTTTGAGTACCTCTCACTCTTTCCTCAATAACCAGATGCTCATGGCTGATCTTTTCACCAGGTTGTATCCTTGGCTTTGGACCAGCCTGCTGCTAACTGCCCTCAGTCAGGTGCTCACCCTGTTTCCAGTCACATGTCACTGCCCTGTGGGCTTTTCCAGTGGCTGCTGTGGGAGCCTGTGTGTGGGCTAGGACCTCGTGCAACTCCCAGCACACCCAGGCAAGGAATGGGAGTGTAGCTGCTCCACAGTCCTGTGTGGGAGCGTTCTGTTAATTAGTATTTAAATTCAGTTGGAACTGTTTTTATTTTCTCAGTTTGAAAATGCAGAGTCCAAGTGAAATAGTCATAAATACATAAATGAGTCTCTGTTTGAAATGGGTATGTGTATGCGTGCTTGCTGTTTTATCGTGGGATATAAAGCATATTTAGGTAAGCCTAATATAGCCTGTACAGTATTTCATAGTAAATGTGTTATTCTTAGAGAGATGGGTGACATCAAGTGTATTGCAGTATGGTCTCTGCTGCTCAAGGAATTTGCGTGTGTGAGGTCAAGACAGGGGCAAAGCCAGCCATACAACTCCTGTAGAACCAGTTAGTTAACAAGACTGCCATTTGCACATCAAGGTTTCCTATATGAGCTTTCTTGGGACCCTTCTTATTTTAATGAGAGGTTTTCTTATTGCGATAGGACTCATTTTTAATCAGCCATGATACTGGTATTATGGGTTCAAAGCATAATGGCACAATAGTAGAAGTTCTATGAGATACACCTAAGAAGCTTCATGTTTATTTCTTTAAAAGTGGTTCATGTGGCTTTCTGCATCTAGGTTAGAGGACTTGTTCATATCAGACCTATTCTCTCCTGAAGAACATTGGAAAGACAGATGAAAAACTTTGGAGAGGGCCCAGAGAGATGGCTTAGTGGTTAAGAGCACTGGCCGCTCTTGCAGAGGACCAGGGTTCAATTCACAGCACCCTCATGTGTCTCAAACTGCAGTTCCAGGGGTTGTGACACCCTTGTCTGACCTCCTTGGGCACCAGGCAAACATGTGGTACACATTATAATACACGCAGGTAAAACATTCATCTACATAAAATGAAATAAATTTTAAAAAAAAGTAAAGAAAAGCTTTGAAGAACTAACAGAGCAAGGATTTAATGACCAAGAGCTCAGAAAGTTGCAGGAAAAAAAAGTTGTGTGTGTGTGTGTGTGTGTGTGTGTGTGTGTGTGTGTGTGTGTGTAAATAGTTTGTTTCCAGAATTCCTGGAAAATTGACAGTGAGCTCCCGTGACAAGCTGGCTGTGGTGAACTACTGGAAATGCTTCCAGAAATTCCTTCAGTGGGGAAGGGCATTGCAGCCAAGTCTGACACCCAGAGTTTGAGCTCCAGAACCCACATGTAAGAAAGAACTGATGCCCACAAGTTGTCCTCTAACAACCACACACGTGCCATGGCGTGCACATGTGTGTGCACAACAAGTAAACAAACAAATAAATGTGAAAAAAATCCTTTTTGGTTCAAGATGATAGATTATGGTGACATAGATGCCTTGTCTTTCTTCCTTCCCTCTCTCTTTCCCTCCCTCCCTCCCTCCCTCCCTCCCTCCCTCCAGAGACAGACTATATTAAATATTCTGAAAAGGTGTTACAGTTCAGTTAAACACGTTATCTTTAGATTCCAGTAATGAACATGAGTCAAAGAAAAAAGAAAGAAAGAAAATGAGTCACAGAAGCAACTGGAGGTATACCAGAAGTCTATATCTGATGGGATTCTTGACTGATTTGTCTCTTTATGAAGGTGTTATATCTCTGAGGAGTTAAAGAAGTCTCAGGTTTTGTGGGTTTTGGAAAGCTGGAACTGGTCTCAGCATAATGCCAGGACCAGGGAAGAGCACCACTCTGGAGATACTACCCACCGACTGAGCATGCCTCTTGGAAGCATATGGGCTCTAAGTAGGAGCAACCAATCCTGAGAAAGTTAGATGTGTACACACACACACACACACACACACACACAAATACACACACACACACATACTCATGCACACACTCATATACACATGCATACACACACATACACACACATGTATGCACACATACATATACACATGCACACACACACAGGCGCACACACACACAGGCGCACACACACACATACATGCACAGAGACACAGAGAAGAAAACTAGTTATGAGCTACTGTCAACCAATGAATGCTAAACAGAAATTAATTCAACACAGATGGCAGTTTTATTTATATTTTTTCAGTGATTTTTTTTTTTAAATTGTGTATTTCAAATGTAGACTCTTGGGTGAGTTTTTTCATGGTCAAATGGCTGTTCTATTTTTTGCCCTCTTGTTGCTTGAGCAGGTGAGGACATTCTACACGAAGGTGTTGAACGAGGAGGAGAGGAAACGCCTGTGTGAGAACATTGCAGGCCACCTGAAAGATGCTCAGCTCTTCATTCAGAAGAAAGCAGTGAGTCTCTCTTTGCTAGCTTAAGGGTGACACCTGCTGGCTCATGCAGGTAGTGCAGCCGTGTGAGAGACCCTTACAAGGAAAAGCATGGTTTACAGTTTACCTCAGCTAAGGTGACTTTTTAAAACAGTGGAGCAATTCCCAGTCAAACTCCGATTACCTTGTCTTGATGTTTTATCTTGTGTGATAATACTCTCATTCTTATCCGTTTCTCTAGTGTGTAGAGATTTAGTTGAGTTTATAGTGAATTCTTGTGTATGCTGTTTAATTCAGCTGCAGCCGGTTCTGCGTGCAATAGTGTGAGATGGCCAGATGTGGCTCTGCTTTAGTCTCACTTAAGCTTTTCAGAGGATGAGAAGCATTGATGCCAGTTTTGTGGTTTGAAGCTCGTGTCAAGGCTCAGTGTCATGAGTCTGTGACTCTCCTTCAGATGGAGTAGAAGCTTGCCTCTTTTCTAGAGCGAGAATGGAGCTGTTCCCCAAAGCAGGCTGAGTCGAGATGCTGGGATGTGTCTGCTGGCTGCTCATTGAGCTACATGAAGCCCTCTCTCTGGCTTCTAGCTTTTTGGTTTGTCGCAGGAGTGTATTCATTGTAAACCTAGTGGCCCTTCTGTTTCCTTGTGTTAGTTGCCACTTCTCTGATCATAGGACCACTATCTGGAATGTTCTAGAACCCAGATCAGGTACTAGCAAAGAGCTTGGTGGTTGCTCTGGGGGATAGGTAGGGCAAGTTTTATCTCTTGTTCCTGATGAGAATAAAGAATGCAGCCTGTCAATGGTGGAACTGGGCTCCCATCCTTGGTAGTCTCCTGTCTCTGAGTCTCTAAGGCTTTCTGTTTGTTTCTGGTGCCCTGCCTCCTTTCACTGCTTCTGGGGGTTCAGCTGCTGCTTGGGGATACCTTCATGGAGTGGCCTGGCAGATGCCAAGATTGTGCATAATTCTGAATTGAGGCAGTGAGTGCCAAGTCTGTTCCATCATACAGATCACGGACTTGTGAAATACCCAGTGTGAGGTCAGCTGTTTACAGACAGCTGGTACAAGTTATTCAGGCGTGTTTTCCTGTCGTAGCCTATGAGGTTGGTTGTATGCTTTCTCCCTGAACAACACACAGTTCTTGAATTCTCTGGTGGTGTTTAGTTGTCCTACAATTCAATTCAGTTGTGACAAGAGTCCCTGGAATTAGTGTCATAACCACAGATTTAGGGGGTCACCCCTGTAAGACCCCTCCCACTTTTGATGTCCATGAGATACCTGGCACATCCATAAGTTCTGACGACTGTCTCAGGGTTCCCAGGATCATCTACTAAGTTTGACAATTCGCTAGGATGGCTCACAGAACACAGGAAAACCCCTTGTCTAGTATGATCTGTTCGTTATAAAGGATATCTTAGTACTCATTAAATGGAAGAGGTACAGAAGCTAGGTGTGTGGGAAGGGTGGCCCTGCTGCATCATCCTCCCAACACCTCCATTCATTCACCCACCAGAGGCTCCACAAGTCCAGTTGGTCATATGAGGGCTTTCATGGAGCTCTCCTTACATAGGCATGGCTGATGCAGTCATCAGCTGTGAGGTGATTGGACACCATCTGCAGGCCCTCTGCCCTCCCTGGATGCACAGGGGTGGGATTGGAAATCTCAACCTTCAAGTCCTACGTTTGTTGTGTTGTGTCTGGTACCAGCTCCATCCTGAAGCTCATCAAGCTTTCTACAAAGCTCCTCAGTGGCACACTGAAGATGGTAAATTCCAAAGGCTTTAGGATCCATGTGCCAGGGATGTAGAACAAAGACCAAGTGTGTTTCTGTGATACCACATAAGTGTAATTATCTTGCTCATTTAGAGAGAGGGCATTGAATCTCGGTAGGTGACTTTGGTATGGCAGCTCAGCCTATAGACTGAAGAATTTAGACTGCGCCCCCCCTCCCCCCTAGTCTTCTTCCAGAACCAGTATAATGTTATGCCTGTATGGCACAACTTCCTATTCATGTTCCTTCCTCATCTAATGAACAAGCACAGTGGGATAGACACCAGAGGTCAAGAGTGCTTATATGTGGGTGAGGAGATGCTTATGTGTGTCTTCCTTTGGCTATAGGTCAAGAATTTCACTGATGTCCACCCTGACTATGGGGCCCGCATCCAGGCTCTTCTGGACAAATACAACGCTGAGAAGCCTAAGGTGAGCCCAGAGTGGTATGACGGGCAGAGGAGTGTGTGCTGGGCTGGATCAGATACAGTTTGGTTTCCACTGGTGTTATCTTGTCAGTTCAGCAGCTATTAGGCATTTTCTTAGAGATATAAAGAACTGATATGCACAGCACATAGGCTTCAGTTTAGCTCCCCACAATGTGAAATCATTCACAGTGAATGAATTTCTGGGTTATAAAAGAAATCCCCTGGCTAACACGCTAACATGCTGACATGCTGGTCTTCTCTTCCTTTGACACAGAACGCGATTCACACCTACATGCAGGCTGGCTCTCACTTGGCTGCAAAGGAGAAAGCTAACCTGTGAGGCCCAGATGCTCAGCGTTGCCCTCCACCGAGATCTCTTCTGAAGCAGAGCACAGGGCTCACCTGGAGTCACCGCTGGACAGTCTCTCCCCTGCTGAAACACAAGCTCACGCTGATGTCTTTAAAGTGATAATATGGCTTCTAGAGTGAATAATAGCAATGCTTTGGATGCTCTTTCCCCGAGGGGGAGATTAAAGCTTAGGGTTTAGCAGTCATTTAACAGAAACATGGATCTACATAGGACTTCTCTTCAGATTGTTCACTTAAAATGACTACATTTAAAGTAACTACAAAAAAGGTTTTCCTAGCCAGGAACATGATTTGATTAGATAAGATAAAAAATCTTGGTGAGATTGGTGTTTTCTCATGTTACCTCATGGCCTGATATATATACATCTCATACACACACACACACACACACACACACACACACACACACACACACACACACGCACAAATAAAGAAGATAAAGATGGCCCACTCAGAAATTTTTTTATTTTTCTAAGGTCCTTATAAGCAAAACCATCTTTAATACATCAGTGTCTTCCAAAAATAACTTTAGCACTGTTGAAATTTTTTTTGAGGGGAAAGGGAGGTTTTGAGATAGGGTTTCTCTATATAACAGTCCTGGCTGTCTTGGAACTCACTTTGTAGACCCGGCTGGCCTCGAACTCACTGAGATCCGTCTGCCTTTGCCTTCCAAGTGCTGGAATTAAAGGCATGTGCCATCACTGCCCAGCTGCACTGTTGAAACTTAATGTTTATTCCTGATCAGATTCTTTTTTTTTTTTCACTTGAAATTGCATTTATGCTAATACACAGTGATTTCACATAGGTTGATTTATACTTGCTTACATTTTTACAATAAAATGATCTACATGTGTCTTAGGGTTTTTATTGCTGTGAAGAGACACCATGACCACGACAACTCTTATAAAGAAAACATTTAATTGGGGTGGCTCGCTTACAGTTTCAGAGGTTCAGTCCATTATCATCATGGCGGGGAGCATGGCGGCATGTGGGTAGATGTGGTGCTGAAGCCGAGAGTGCTACATCTTGTCAACTGAGGAAGTCAACTGAGAGACTGGGCGGTATCCTGAGCATAGAAAAGCTCAGAGCCTGCCCCACAGTGACACACTTCCTCCAACAAGGCCATACCCACGCCATCAAAGCCACACCTGCTAATAGTACCACTCCCTATGAGATTATGGGAGCCAATTATATCCAAACTACCACATTCCACTCGCTGGCCCCCATAAGCTTATAACAATATCAAAATGCAAAATGCAATTTAGTCCAATTTCAAAAGTCCCCATTGTCCATAACAGTCTCAATAATGTTTAAAAGTCCTAAGTTCAAAGTCTCTTCTGAGATTCATGCAATCTCTTAACTGTAATTTACATTTTCTTTTATAAAATCAAAATAAAAAACGGATCACATGCTTGCAACATATAATGGCACAGAATATACATTACCATTCCAAAACATGGGGAAGGGAGCATAATGAGGAAATACTAGAACAAAGCAAGACCAAAAACCAGCTGGGCAAACTCTAAACTCTGCACCTTCATGTCTGATATTGACATGCTCTTCAGATCTCCAGCTCTGTTCAGCTTTGTTGACTACAACACATTTCTTTCTCTTGGACTGGTTCCACTCCCTGTTAGCAGCTCTTCTCAGCAGGTATTCCATGACTCTGACATCTCTCTTAACATCTAGGGTTCTCTAAGGCAGTCTAGGCTTCAACTTCACAGCTTCACACAATGGCCTCTCTACTAGGCCTCCATTCAGAGACACCCCTGACACAGGCCTGGCCTCAGTGGCTTTCTTCAGGCTCAGAGGCAAATTCCACAACCCATTTCTGTTACCCTTAACTGTAAACACAGAACCACATGGCTGAAGCTGCCAAGTTCTGCTGCTTGCTGCGGCTGGAACTTGGCTCCCTTGTTCAATGACATCTTCACCAGCTTGCTTTCTTTCACTGCCTAAGCTCAGCTGTCCTCAAACTTGCTCTATAGACTCAGAGATCAGCCAGCCTCTGCCTTCCCTGTGTTGGGATTAAAAGTGTGCCCACCACATCTGGCTCTAAGCTTTTCTTTAGTTTCTTTCCACTTAGCTGGGTGGGATCCTGCCCTGAGGTCACCGCTCCCTTTCTTCCATTTCTTAATCTGTTTATCTCCTTGAACACAGGATTTAGTTCCATTCCACTTCCTGATGCTCTTCTTCTCATCAAAATTTACATTTTGTAATTCCTTTTCAAGCATGGACATGAATAATCAGACAACAGAGTCTTTTATTTATTAGGCTGTTTTGAGATTTCTTCTGCCAACGGAAGTAATCCAAGAAACTCTTCACTTTAGCCCCAGGCAGACTCTTCAGGGAAAAAAGCAGCCAGCTTCTTTGCCAAAATATCACAACAACGATCTCTAGACAACATACTAAAATTCTTCTCTGAAACCTCTTGAGTGAGCCCCTCATAGTTCAAATAACTCTTAGCACCACTGTCTTCCATGCTCCTACTAGTATGGCCCATTAAGCAGTGCTTAAAGCATTCCACTGCTTCCCAAATTCAAAGTACCAAAGTCTAAATTCCTCCAAACAAACATATGGTCAGGCCTATCACAGCAAAACCCCAGTCCCTGGTACCAACTTCTGTCTTAGCGTTTTTATTTCTGTGAAGAGACATCATGACCATGACAACTCTTATAAAGAAAACATTTAATTGGGCTTGTTTACAGTTTTAGAAGTTCAGTTCATTATCATGATGGGGAGCATGGCAACAAGCAGGCAGACATGGTGCTGAAGCCAAGAGTGCTACATCTTGAAGGCAAAAGGAAGTCAACTGAGAGACTGGACAGTGTCTTGAGCATAGGAAACCTGAAAGCCCACGCTACAGTGACACACTTCCTCTAACAAGGCCATACCCACTCCAACCAAGCCACACCTCCAACAAAGCCATATCTCTAACAAAGCCACACCTCCAATAGTGAATGCAAATGGGAGCCAATTACATTCAAATTACTACAATGGTGTTTAATTTCTTTCAACTCTGTATAAGGTGGAATGCGCCACTAGATAATATAGCATTGTCTGCCTTAATAATGCTGGGGGCCAGAGGACACTGCTGTTTGTCTTGGAATGAATTTCTGGCATACTGAGAAAATAGTCAATGTCCTGACTTTGGAAATTTCTTATATCTCTTACCCATTAGCTTACTTTTCAGGAGTTTTAAAAATAAGCCCTTGGTGGCTGGAGCGATTGCTCAGAGGTTGAGAACATCATGTACAGCTCTCACAGAGGATGTGAGTTTGGGTCCCAGTGACCATCTTGGTTGGCTCACAACTGCCTGTAGTTTCAGAGAACTCTGAGGCCCCTTGCTGAGCGATATGAACCCTGTCTCTTTCACCACTAGTTCCTGTACCCCGAATTTCCCCTCTGTCTGCATTGAAACTGGTCTAACTGTTGACACCGAGTCCTGTCAGAGCAAGGACTTTGTGTAATTGTCTGTTTATCAAGTCTGTAAGATGAACAAAAAACTGAATACTGTATACCAACAGGGAAGGAAGTTGTATATGGATTATACATATAGAGTCAGAGAGTTTAGGACATACTGTTCTGCTTTATTATATTTTATTTCCTAAAATAAGGTGGTAGTTAACAGCCATGTGCTCTAGCTTATTTTCTTCACCTAACACTTAGGGAATATCTTCAGTTTTCCTCTGGAGACCTCTGGTGACTTTCAGAGACAGAGACACTGATGAGGTTCACTTCCCTCATTAGGTCTTATTTCCTGTCTACTTATGTTCCACTTAAGGGGCACTAAGGTTGTGTCTTCGAGTTACAGAGATCAATACCTAAGGAGGATGTGAGGGAGGCAGTGTGGGTATCAGTGCCGAGACACATGGTCTTGTCATGGCCACTCTGCAGTCCAGTGGTTTCAAACAACAATCATGTGCCAGTCCTGGGTCCAGCTGGCCCAATCCAGGCAGGGATCAGCTGGGGACAGTTTGGCTAGTGCAGCTGGGTAACATGTCTCTATCCTCCTGGGACTCATTGTGATATCGAGATCAAGAATGCAATTTCAGTTGTAGGGGTGCTTTTTCAAGCCTTTGCATCATGTTCACTGGTATCCCTTTGGCTAAAGCAAAAAAAAAAATGGGGTGAGGAGCATTTGCTACATGGAGGGGACATGCCTGTGTGGACAGGAGTAAGTGCATGGAGCAGTACTCCATTGTAGACCTCCCTCCCATTCTGCACCATTGGAACCTTCCATCCATCGACCTAGCCACCTTTTCACTGTCACACCTGTCTTCCCTTTCATTCTGCTACAGTTTTTTTATTTGATTTTTTGCTCACTTTTTACTTTTTTTTTCCTGAGTGTGGATGTATCCATGTACAGGTGTGCATGTATGTGTGTGTGTGTGTGTGTGTGTGTATGCGTGCGCGCGCGCGCGCACATGAGCGTGCTGTGGTGAACATGTGGAGGTCAGAGGACAGCTTGCGGGAGTTGGTCCTCTTTGGACTCAGGTTTTCAGGCTGGTGGCACTTGTCTTTACCCATCGGGCCATGGCACTGGTCTGGAAATGAGTTTTAACTACTTTTTGCCACAAAGCTATTTGGCTGTTTCTTGGCTTCTTAGTTCATGAAATGATCAAAGGGCAAAAGACCAAATTCTGCTTTAAACTGAGAGATAAAAGGAAGGGTGAGAAACCCTTTCAGAGCTTTGAAAGATGTGGCAGATTAGTATAACAAATTTAAAAAGTTATGACTTGAATTTTAAATGAATTTAAGGCACCATTATTAGCAGACTGACAGTTTGCTGTGGAAAACCGTATTGCAGATCTTTATAGTGAAGGTACTTCTTCCATTTGATTGAACAAATTCAACAGTTTGTTATTTTGACTTTTTCTCATTTCTCTTTAGTATTGTTTGCTTAGAGTAGTGCTTTAAATGATCCCTTGTGTATCTGGAGTTCTCTTTGCGCCACCAACCAGCTCCCAAATAATGACATAGAGACTTATTAGTAATTATGAAAGCTCAGCCTTAGCTTAGGCTTGTCCCACTAGCTCTTTTAACTTAATTTAACCTGTTTCTCTTCATCTATGTTTTGTGTTTTACCTTTCTTTCATTCTGTATGTCCTACTTTGCTGCATCCTCTGTGTCTTGTCTGGCTGGCTCCTGGCATCTCCATCTCATCTCCTTTTCTTTCTTCCTCAATCCTAAAGTCCTCCTCCTACTTACTCTCCCTGCCTAGAAGTTCCACCTATACCTCCTCCCTCTATTAAGTTTCTTATTAGACCAATCCGGTGCCTTAGGCAAGCAAGGTAAAACAACAACACATCTTTACATGATTAAACAAATGCAACACATCTTTACATAGTTAAACAAATATTCCACAACATAAATGTAACACATCTTTGCATAAATAAATATTCTACAGCATTTCCTCCTTTTTATCTAAATAAAAAGAAAAGTTTTAGCTTCAACATAGGAAGACTATATACAATAACAACAATTATCAAGTAAGCATTACATTTACAATATCCAGTGCATTTGCATTTGGCAAATTCAGAGAAAATATTCCATTATCTATCCAATCTTGGTGAGTCCAAAGTTGTGTACCTAATTTACTTTCTTTTCTAACTTGAATTACCAACTCAAAATTATATTTTTAGACCTCAAAACATTTTCAAGGATAAACAATTTAAGCGTTTCTGTTTTTCAACCTTATAAACTTTTTATCTCTTAAGTAAGCCTTTCTGAATATCTCTTATGTAAGCTTTTCTGAATTTAGTAACAAGGAAAACTATGACTATAACTGTCTCATCTTCAACTCCATCAGAGATCTGAGAAGGATATATTATCTGAGTAAACAGGAAGTGCAGAGCAAGTAACTTCCAAAACTATAGAAATGACAGAAGCAGCTAGCTGTCTGAACAGTTACCCATGGTTCCTTTGCACAGTTGGGGCATCAATCTTTGGCATAGGGGCCCAGAATATCTGACAGATTTTTCTGCAAAGCAGGAATTTTGAAGGACTATCCCCTTTTGTCTTGGCAAAGTTTGACTGTAGCAGGAATCTTAAAAGTTCTTATTAATAAAATCAAACCCGAGGCGAGTTATTGGCGTCCATGCTGGTAGATCAGAGAGACAGAACAAGCCACAGCTATCTCACCTTGCCAATTCCTCAGCTGGTCCTGTTTCCTCAGACTGGAAGCCTCTGAGTCCTCATCCAGAACGAATCCCAGCTGAACTGCTGCTTAAAAGCCTGAATGCTTAACCAGTCAAATGCTTAACCAGCCAAATGCTTAACCAGCCACATGCTTAACCAGCCAAATGCTTCTAGTTTCTGGTCCTCAAGCCTTCTATACCTTTCTGCTTTCTACCACCACTCCCTAGGATTAAAGGCTTGCTTCCTGGGATTAAAGGCGTGAGTCACCATGCCTGGCTGTTTCCAATGTGGCCTGAACTCACAGAGATCCCAGATGGATTTCTGCCTCTGGAATGCTAGGATTAAAGGCATGTGCTATCACTGCCTAACTAGTGGCTTTTCTGTTCTCTGGCCTCAGATAAGTTTATTAAGGTACACAATATTTTTGGGAACACAATACCACCACATTTGACAGTCTTTTTCTTTGTGTCCTGCTGTCCAGTTTGTACAGTCTACTGTCAGCAATTGAAGTGAGGACAGTTTCTTGCCCTGTGGCTAGCTTTGCCACAATGAAAGTGAATTCCATATGGAGGTTGTTTGATGCCCATCATCCTTTTATGAAGTAGATTAGTGCTGCCAGAAGCAGATGTATTTCACTGTCGTGAAAAGCCTTAGGTTATTAAACATGTTAAATACTGTATTCTGTAGGTCTCTGAAGTATTTGAAGACCATCTGTCTGTCTAAAATATATCTGTTCAACCTTGAAAATACACCTAACATGACTACAAATTTGATTGTTATAGATGACTAACTATTAACCTGCATTTTTAATTATTTTAAATAGTTTGTAATAATATCTTTCAAGGGCCAGAACTTTATATTACATTTTAAATGAGCTGCATAGATATAATACCTTAAATAAGAGTAGAAACATATATACAGTATAACAAAAATAACCTTAATTTAGTATCAGTATACAAAAATCCATACCAATGTAAAATATTTGAGATGAATAGTTATCTTTTTATCCTATATTCATATATCCCCACTAAATGATGGCAAACATCCATAACTCACTGAATGACTAAAAACTACCCACCCTACCCCTTGGGGATGTGGGCATTGTGGTCTTTAGACTATTTCCCGTTGTCTGAGGGTGATGGCATTCCCAGGGGCCCCTGAGAAAATTGAGATAATGGTCAAGTCCTAAGAAAATTAGCCATAACATTTGTTGTTCAGTTTCTGTGTAATGGGAAAGTTCAAGACTTATCTGAAGTAGTGGCTAGAATAGTCAGTGAGGCTGGACCATCTCAGCTAGCAGCCTTGAAGTTGTTCTGAACACAGAACTTTGAGGAAACTGTAATGGAGGCACTCTGAGAGGCTGGATCACCTGGGCCACCCATTTTCATTGGTGTCTGGTCCCCTTTCTCTGAAAACACACAAACTTTCAAAGGTAACACACATATCTGCATTAACAAGGATGGACTGTGCATTATACACAGGCCAGCCAAAGATGACTTGTTTTTTAATGTTTGAGCAGGTAAAAGACATCTGTCAACTTTATAAGTTTGTTTGGACTATATAACCAAACCTCTATCCATGCCATATGAAAGGATGGCATGTAATAATAAGTCATCAGGACTCTGTAACTAATAAGATTTATCTTGTATCATCAAGTCTCAGAGCTGTTCCCATGTCAAGGGATCAGCTTATATGTCACCTGCCTTGTAGTTTTTCTAGGTTTATTTCTTTATGTCTGTAGTCAATATTTTCAGGGTGTCTCCCCTAATCAGATCTGGTCTCTGTTAATTTTGAAGGAATCTATGGCCTTTCATTTCCTGTGGGAAACAAAAGCATAACCTCTCCCCCAATGCAATACATTTTCTGAATTCCATTTTTAAAGTTAAGACATCTCTAAAGTATCTAGGCTGGTTTAATTCAGCAGTTCCTTTTACAATCCAACAACAGCTGTCATTCACTTATCAGCATTCAAAAAATTCAGAGTTAACAAAGCACAATACATGATCCAGACTCCTCTTGTATTTCCCATCTTTATATGGCTTATTTTTTCATATTACTTTACTCTTCCTTTAAAGACTTTACTTAATTATTTTTAAACTATTTGTTTTTTCCTATGATTGTTTATATCCATTTTCATTTCTTTCTTAAGCACCTATGCACACTGTAGCCTGTTTAAAGGTGTTTTTTTTTTTTTTTTTTTTTTTTTTTTTTTTTTTTTTGGTATGGACCTGTATTACTGTGCATCTGAATCACTTTTTGACTGTGTGAGCCAAACCTTAAACTGATAAGCAGCAGCTAGGGTTCTCCACTGTGCAGCTCTGGTGGTTGGCTCTGCCCCCTCCTCGGGTCCATGAGAGCCAAGCCTCAAGCCTGCAGGCCTGGCCAAGAGCTTCGATTAACTGGAAGCTTCGTCTAACCACTTTAGCTCTAGGAAGTTGGTGCCTACATGGTGGCAGGTGTTTGTACTTAGCTTGTTGTTTGTTCTTAGCCTGCTGGCTGCTCTAGTGCTCTGCTGCACAGCAGTACCTCTTAAAGGAGCCATGTCCATGGGTTTTTTTTCCAGCTTTCTCAGGCCCTATGTGGAAATTCAGGACCCAGGTTGGGGTGCCATTGTAGTTGGAATTTGCTTTGGGCTACCGACCAGTTCCCAAATAAAGACATAGAGACTTATTATTAATTATGAATGCTCAGCTTTAGCTTAGCCTTGTCTTACTAGCTCTTTTAACCTAACTGTTTCTATTAATCTCTGTTTTGCCTCAGGGCTTTTAACTTCTCTTCTATTTTGTATGTTCTACTTCCCTGCTTCCTCCATGTCTGTCTGTCTGGCCCCTGGTGTCTCCCTGTCATCTCCTTTTCTTTCTTCCTCAAGCCTAAACTCCTCCTCTTATTTATTCTTCCTGCCCAGAAGTTCTGCCTATACCTCCTCCCTCACTATTGGCCATTCAGCTTTTTATTAGACTAATCAGGTGCCTTAGGCAGGCAAGGTAAAACAGCAACACATCTCTACATAGTTACACAAATGCAACACATCTTTGCATAGTTAAACAAATATTCTGCAACACCCTTGTATTGTCTGTCTTTGGATGTACTTTACTCTGGGCATATAGGTTTACAGAGGACTCATGCTTTGAAGAGTGTGGTGGGTTGAATGCTGTAACCCCCAAACATATCCTGGAAACTGCAATTGTGACCTTATTTGGCAAAGAAGAATCTTTGCAGACGTCTTTAGGTTAAGGATCACAAGATGGGTACCTCCTGATAATCCAGGTGGGTACCCCAGGTGATACTGAAGCAAAGGGCAGAGGAGGAGCAGACTCTGCAGAAGGGGCGGGGCCTAGATCTCTGCAGCGTCTGGCCAAGGTCATACGTAGTGGCTAGGAGCTCCAAGGATGATGGCGGCTCTGCTCTTGGAGACTTCAGTGTGGCTGTGGAGGTGTCCTGACTTCCTGCTTCTAGTTCCTGGCATTGTCAGGACACACTGCTTTTGTTTTAAGCCTTCAACTTTGACAGTGTGCCCTGGGCAGTCTGAGAATGGACAGAGCATGTCTGCTTTGGTGGTTTTGTAAAATGAGAATCTCACGGTCAGCAGAGGGGTTATTTTGGTCTCTGGGTTGTCTGGTGGGCTGGCTTGTGTTGACGGAGCAGCATCCCTTAGCCCTGTGATGCTCACTTGGCCTGTTCGGTCCACCCCAGGCCCCACCCTCTTTCCCGTCTTGGTTCTGCTGTATGCTAATTGTATGCAGCCTGAAAGCGCTCAGTTAGCACAACACCTTCTTGGATAATCGCTTCTCTCAGTTGGCTTTGGGCTTTGTTTCAGGCCTTTCTCTCGATACTTACCTCCAGGGCACAGGCCCCAAATTTAAAATGTTGGAAAAACCAAAAGCCGAAACCAGGAACAAACACCAATAGCAGCTGACCACCTCGTGCTCAAGAAGCAAGAGGAGGTGACCAAGTGTTTGTCCCAAGGGGCTTCCCAGCTTCAGCTCAGTTTCAGGAAATTAGTGCCAAAAAGGACTGAGAAACTTGTGGGGCATTTACCCACCACCCCCACAGCTTCCCAGAGTTTTCTTGAGTGCGAGCAGCAGGAAATATTAGATAGAAGTATTTATAGCGGAGAATCTTGCGGAGATAAACAGATAGAAAATAAAGGATAGCCTCGAGAGGGCCTGGAACCTATTCCAACGGGCCCGGACTGTCTCTGGTCCAGGGTTTTTATAGAGACGCCAAGGGGTGGAGCAAAAGACCTCCTCCCCCAGCACAGCCAAGTGCAGGCCATCTCAGACACCTGCACTCAGGCCCGTGGTCCTGATCATCCTCTATTCGGACCTGCTGGGTAAAGCCACGAGGAACCCCAGAACGGGCTCCCACAGGTCCCCCCTTCTTAATATATAAAAAAATAACTATTAATGGCTTACAGCAATCTCCATAGCTGTTACACCTCCCAGTATGGGAGTAGAGGATGATATAGATGGCATTTCTCTTTTGAATTAGGTCCAAAGTGACTACAGCAGTCTTAACTGCCTCAAGCCCTTTCTAAACCAAAACTCTTAAGGCGACTACAAACTTAAAGAATCCCTTAGCTTCATCATTACTATTAACAGGTTAACATAAATATTGCTATACATAGTCACAATTCTCTCAGTCTTACAACTCAAAGCAAACTCTTAACAGAACCATTAGAATTAGCATATATGGTGCTATATATAGTTAACAATTTTCTCCGTCTTACAACTTTTACTCAGTCATTTGAATTTTCTTGTTAACAGAACATAGGAAAAGCTTCAATGTATTCTCAAACTTAAACATTTCCTCAATTCCACAAAGCCAGGGTGCATTAATATCAATAGGTTTCTGCAAACATAATTCAATCTCATAGCTCCTCCTTTTCTTTATAACTTTTAAGCAAAATCTCAAGCCTAGTTAGAAAACCCAAACTTTTCTGTTTAAACAGTTCCATTTGTAACACAAAACCAGTTCCATAAGTAATTCCATTTTTACATAAACAGTTCCACAAAACAATTCATAAATCACCAGTTAATAAAGCATATATGCATACACAAAATTGCATCTCGATTCTAAGTAGAAATACATTTCTTCATTTAAACAGTTCCATTTTTAACCCAATTCCAGAAAACCGTTCCTAGGTCATTACTATAAGTAAGCTCAAAATTGTCTCATTGTAATGAAATCTCTATTGTTCATTTCATTTAAGTACCAAAATTCAAATGATAAATTCTGGTACTAGCCTTCCAAATATGGGAAATCCATAACCAAAATCTTTTTGTAATTTTATCTCATTTTTAAGTTCAAAAAGTTCAAACAAGAAAAATTCTGGTATCAGGCTTTCACTTCCAAATATGAAGAGACGTTTTTCAACCAAAACTTTTTGCAGTTAATAATTTTTGTTCAAACAAGCGTCTCTGCAACTTTTGTTCTCACAGACAGACCTTTTTAGTTATAGTAATATTTTGAACCGCACCGTTTTTGCTGTTAGTTCAGGTTTTTCTGTGCTGCGTTGATATTCCACGGATCTCAGCTGCGGATGCCTTGTGCTGGTTCTGGCGTCCGCCATTCTTAGCTTCTTAGCGGCTTCTGGAGCTTTTGAAACCATTCAGACTGCCTACCTTGCAGTCTACTAGGACACTATCTCCTGTGTCTCAGGTGTTTTCACCATATACATTAATAGACTCACACTTAACATTTACACTTTTTCACAAACTCACATAACATGTGCTTAAGCATAAACTCACTCAACATTACACATTTTTACAAACTCACATATTAACATCTACTTATTTATACTTTAAGGAAACTATAGAACTACTTTAGCAAATATATTTCTTATTAATTCTTATATACTTATATTCATTCCATCTTATTTCTTACTTAAACTTACATTTACAACTAGCATCTTACAAGCTTATTACTACATGTCTTAAGACTACCTTAGATACTTCTTACAAGCTTATATTCTTAAAGGAACTCTATAGATCTATTTTACAAACTTATATAGGCTACCATTAGCATATATCTAACTTAGCAAACACCTAAAGATTTCTTAACACAGATCTAACAAGACAGAATAATTTCTATAAACTCACGTATCTTATTTTTATTTTTCTATTTCTTACTCTTAATTATTATCACTATCTCTATTATAAAGATTCTCTTAACTAGACAGGAAGTATGTACATCATTTCTAAAGTTTAGAGTTTATAGTCAGCTTTGTTATAAAGCACTGGGATTTAGTGAGTGTTGTCATTATAGAGTTGTGATACTTGTTGCTAGGGGATTGTAACATTCTCAGGACAAAGCCACACCCCAAAGTTGCCGAGTTCTCTTGGCCTTTCCGAACCGGCAGAGATGTACTGTCAGCGGTAGATGGTTTTTAACTAGAGGCTGTCCCTTCACCCAAATTCATAATAGTTCCCCCTAAATGCCTCAATTCAGACAAACATTTTTATTACAGCAGCACTTTTGGTTTGTTCTATGGAAAAACTTCACTTCACACTGAGGGTGAAGCTCATCACCAAATACTGCACAGCTATTAGGTGATATAAAGTATAAAGTATATTAGGTGATATAAAGTATTTTTCTAAAGGAGCTAGTAAAGCCAAAAGGGGCACAGCTCCAAATTCTTATTTCCTCACTGTTTGCATTAACCAGTGACAAAACCTCAGAAACACCAATCGAGCCACTTTCATTCTGGTTCCTTTATAGGAACGTCATGGGAGCTGACTTTTCTTAGTTCCACGCTCCTTACCAAACGCTCCGGTAACCACCGAGCTTCATTCTCCTCTTGTGAAAAAACAAACATGTCCTCGACCCCATATTAAAACAGGATTGGAACCCTTCCATAATCCCGAGCAGGGATCTTTCCATTTCACTTGAGTTTCAGGATTTAGTATTTTCACTTCATTAGCTTTAACTCCTGATGTTATTAGCAAGCGGTGATATTTAGCATTGATTTCTTATAGGGAACTTTCAGGTAAAGCAACTCTTTTGTAAGACAGCTAGATTTTCTGAAGTTTGTTTCCCATCTATAAAGCAGTCATTTCTTTTTTGAATGCCTGTTTCCTTGTCTCCTTATTAGATTTGCAAAGGAATTACTCATTGCAGGCAGTTTGTTCAAAAGGCAAAGAACTTTTTAAATTTCAACAAGTTTTTTCATATCTAAGACAAAATTCAGTGTATAAACTGCTTTCCCTTGTTTTAAGGATTTTAAAGTGGCTTGTTTGCTCTTATAGGTAGCTTTTTGTCACCCAACTACCGTAAAAACTTTTCACAACTATTAGGGTAAATAAGGCATTTTACCAATGGAGCCCCAAACCGCGAAGCGCCTAGTTCCGTATCCTTTCAATTTTTCATTGGAACTGACACTTAAACTCTTAGATGATTTTCCTCCTTATTCTTTTTAAAGGCTGTATTTTAAGTTTACCATGAACGTATTTTTGAGCTGACAAAAGTGTTTCAGGGCAATGTCACCATCTTTAGCAGAAAAACTACCTTTCCCAGAATGCATTTCCCTTATATCAGTCCATAATAATATCAGTCCCATATCAGTCCCTTATATCATTTTCCATAGTTCTTTTTGGGTCTGAGAGTCAACTGGTTCTCTTTTTACCAGACTTGCTTACAAATTCTTGCCCAGGAGGTTTGAACAAAGTTTTTTTGCTTTTGCAATGGGAGATTTGAACAAGCATTTTACATTTTCAGCTATGGCACATTGGGAGGTTTCTATTCTCCTCAGCTGGCTTTAACAGGTGTTTTAACTTCATCAGACACTGGCCCTGGATCAGAACCACACCTGCCTCGTTAGCCGGCATTGATGCTGGCATTTCTGATAGCAACTTTGCTCGGGGCTTGTGCTTGCCTTAGCCAGTCAGTGAAAAACAAGATCATGTACAACAGAGCTTTTCCATAGCTCCTTCAGAGAGATTTTCTCCCACTGATTTTATTCTCATTTTGCTTGTTCCTTCCTTCCCCAGATGCAGAGCTTCAGCTATCTGTCTGCGGCTCTGTACCTCTGCTAGCTGCTTTTGGAGGTAGGGGCTTTTTCTCTCCCCCGAATCTGCCTCAAACTCAAGCAGCTTTTTCAGGTCATGCATTTTCTGGGGAGGAATCTGTTCCCTCTGTTTCTTCAGAGTATTTCTCCCTGACAGTATCCAGTTTGGGCTCAGTTTATCCCCTCTACCCCAGAAACAGTTTCCGACACTACAGTGGCGGCTTTCCCTGCTACTGAAGGTAGGGGCTTTTTGTCCGTTTCTGTTTTCAGGGTCTATGGTTTGCGTACAGACTGAACAATTTAACAAGGGAGGTTTTTGCCGTTTCTAAACTCCCATTAGGACAGGTGTTTTGCCTCATCAGGCCTTCACCTGGCCCAGTCCCCCAGTGGGTTGCATTTGCTTGTCTGGGTGTTCAAGGACAGAGCTTATGCCAGAGTCAATCACCCCTTAGGGCTACACTCCCTCATCTCATCGGGAGTCAGTTGAAACAAAGCTTTCTCAAAGAGATGCTTTCTCTGACAGAAAAGAAAGCTTTACTCCTGGATAGTTCTGTTCTGCCCTGGCTGGGCTCTTTCCCCAGACAGCGTTCTGACTCGGCAGCACGACTGCTTCAGACCCAGTTCAGCTTTACTGTTTTCCCAGAAAGGTCCTTTCTCTAATAGGAAAGCTTTTTCTCAGATTTCTTTTTGTAGTTGTGGACCTTTCAACCCGGGACTTGTAGGAAAGTGGACAACTGTGCCGTTCCCACAGGTTTTAGCTTGCTTGTTCATTAGCAATCTTCCCCTGGGTCCTGCACCTTCCTGCCTCAGCTCTGTGCTCCAGGAAGTTTACCACTGCAGGAACCCTAGTATCCCCAAAATGCACTCCAACTCAGAGATGCTGGCCAGTCACCTCTGGGTTTTTGGTCAAAAGTGAGGATACAATGCTAACAGTTTGCATTGCTTCAGGGGATCTTTGCATTAGGAGGATTAGGAGCACCTTTTCATTCTGAAATGCTCACTCAAAACCTTTGCTGCCTCAGCTCAGCTGTAACTGTGAAGCTTGACTATTTTGCTTTTCTCAGGTAAAGTTTCCTGCCCTTTTTGGGCTCTTTGTAGCTCTTCACCCACACTCTCCCAAGCGTTTCCCTCAGGGTACTCTGACCCACTGTCTATTACTAGCTTGAAGAGACAGAGCTTAGAAGGGGTTTTTAGAAACTTGTCCTTGCCTCCTGCATTGCAGGGATGATTTTTAAAGCTTGAAAGAGAACTTAGAGGTTTTGCTGTCTTAAGAGGTTTGTTGTTTTCCCTTAGAGCTAATCACAGGTCGTCCCCATACTAATATCTTCAGGTGAATCTAATTTTTGTCCTCTGGACAAATTTAGTTAAGTTTAAGAGAGCTTTTGAGCAAGATTAAGGCTTTTTAGAGAGGTTTTCCCCCCCAAATTTTCCAAGAAAAGCTTTATAGCTTAAGAGAAAGATTTCTTCCCCCCCAGGAGAAAGACCAACTTTTCCCAAAACTTCCCAACTTTAAACTTTGACTTCTTACACCCCCATTTTTGCCTCAGGGAGAAATTACTTTCTCCTGCCGCTTGGACTTAGCATTTCAGCTGTCCCCAGGTCAAAAGCTTCCATAGGAAACTTTTCCTTCCCCATAAGCTCCAAGAAGAGCTTTTTTACTACCCATAAAGCCCAAAGAAAGATTTTTTTCCCCAGTTTGCTTTCAAAGCCCCCAAAGTTAGAAAGTTGAAGAGTTTTTCTGTCTAGTTGCCTTACTTATTTTTTCCTACACAATCTTACACTTCTAAGTTTTTCCTAAACTATATTACTATCCTATACCTTATACTTATCACAGATAGAAATTGAGAAAGGGATAGAAGATAGAAAATTTTGACAGAAGAGAATTTCGCTGCAGCATCGGACATCCTTCCAGTCCGCTTTCCTTTTCTCTCGAGGATAAAACGCCTGCCTTCCCAAAAAATATATATATAAATATATATATATTCCATAACACCGGCATGCCTTTCCACTGGCAGGGCTAACTCAGCACTTTCACCAAAAACTCTGTAATAAAACTATTATTTTCCTTTATCTTTAGTCCCTATTACTTTGTCTTAAGTCCCTGTTCATTTGTCTTTAGTCCCCCCTTTTTTGTTCCTTTTTTTAGTCCCTTTTTTTCTTTAGTCCCTTTTTTTCTTTAGTCCCTTTTTTCCCCTTTCTTTAGTCCCTTTTTTTTCTTTAGTCCCTGTTCACGGCGCCATTCTGTGGGGCATTTACCCACCACCCCCACAGCTTCCCAGAGTTTTCTTGAGTGCGAGCAGCAGGAAATATTAGATAGAAGTATTTATAGCGGAGAATCTTGCGGAGATAAACAGATAGAAAATAAAGGATAGCCTCGAGAGGGCCTGGAACCTATTCCAACGGGCCCGGACTGTCTCTGGTCCAGGGTTTTTATAGAGACGCCAAGGGGTGGAGCAAAAGACCTCCTCCCCCAGCACAGCCAAGTGCAGGCCATCTCAGACACCTGCACTCAGGCCCGTGGTCCTGATCATCCTCTATTCGGACCTGCTGGGTAAAGCCACGAGGAACCCCAGAACGGGCTCCCACAGAAACTCGAGTTCAGATTTTTTAAAAGTCTTTTTTGGTTATTGTTTTTAAGCCTATTGTTTTTAAGATAGTTCCCACCAAGAAATAAAATACAACCTCAAAAGTAGCAAAGTACAAAACAAACACCATGATGCCGGGCGGTGGTGGCGCACGCCTTTAATCCCAGCACTCGGGAGGCAGAGGCAGGCGGATCTCTGTGAGTTCGAGGCCAGCCTGGGCTACCAAGTGAGCTCCAGGAAAGGCGCAAAGCTACACAGAGAAACCCTGTCTCGAAAAACCAAAAAAAAAAAAAAAAAAAAAAAAAACAAACACCATGAACTTCAAACACAAATGTATTTATTGGGGGCTGGAGAGATGGCTCAGCAATTAAGAACCGTCTATAACTGTGGAGATATTGTGTTTCCCCAAAAATTGTGCACCCTAATAAACTTATCTGGGGTCAGAGAACAGAATAGCCACTAGATATAGAGGCCAGAAAATGGTGGCACACCTTTAATCCTGTCACTTGGGAGGCAGAGATCCATTTAGGTCTCTGTGAGTTTAAAGCCACATTGGAAACAGCCAGGCATGGTGACTCATGCCTTTAATCCCAGGAAGTGATGGCAGGAAGCAGAAAGGTATATAAGGTGTGAAAACCAGGAACTAGGGCTTGGTTAAGCCTTCAGGCTTTTGAGCAACAGTTCAGCTGAGATCCATTTGGATGAGGACCCAGAGGAAACAGGATCAGCTGAGGAATTGGCAAGGTGAGGTGGCTGTGGCTTGTTCTGCTTCTCTGATATTCCAGCATTCACCCTAATACCTGGCTCCAGGTTTGATTTTATTAATAAGACTTTCTAACAATTCATGCTACACATAACCATCCATAACTCTGGTTTCAGAGATCCAGTGCATTCTGACTTCTATGGGCACTGGGTACACATACATACATGCAGGCAAGACATTCATACACATTAAATAACATAAAGCTGAGAAAAAAATGTCTTTGTTGGTCATACTGTTCTGTGATCTCCATTCAGTAGTAGAAATTTTTATGGTATCTGAAGGTAGTGAGCAGGAATTCTCCAAATATTTCTTAGATTTTAGAAGGCCCTTTAAAAAACATCTCCATTCCCAGCTTCTAGAAAATGGGCCTTCAAAGGTTCTCAGGTTGCCTTATTGAATAATACACAGACATTTGAACATGTTAAATATTTTATTCACATTGTTTATAAACTATATCCACCTGGAAAACACATGAATCCAAAAATAGATTATTTTACAGTAATTCACATTTTTTAAAACAAGTTGCTTTTGAGGTTAAACTCTAAACATAGAGGTCTTCAGCCTGCATTGCTATTCAGTGCCTCATCACTTGCCAGCCCAGCTCTGGAGGAGCTCAGGTTCAGGGGCAGTCAACCTTGTTGCAGGTCATTAACACCTTGCATGCCAATGGCAGATGAGGGGATGTCAGTGTAGACTTTAACCATGAATGTTTGTTGATGTCAATTCGCTGTTCTTATTTTTTGTCAAGAGAATCTATTGTAGAGTTTGCATACTCATCAGGCAAGTAAAGAAAAGAGACTGGCGATGTGTTCGGCTGTTGTGGGCTGTTAGGACATTTTCTGCTCTATAAGGGTTTAACGTCTTAGCCCCAGGGGGAATCAATGAATTCTGAATCGATCATGTGGACAGTTTGAATCACAGAAACAGCAGTGATTTAGAAATTAATGCACATGTCTGTTGACTAGGTCTCTGTAGAAAGGACGCTAGGCACCAGTGGGGAAAAAGGGGGCAGTGATCTCAGTCACAACTCCCAATGTGAATAATTACAAGTATGTAAGTTCAAACGGATTGGCTGCGGGTCACATGACTGTGGCTAAGTGGCAAAACGATGATCTGGTTAAGAAACTTATTATTAACTTAGGCTACATCCAATTAGGTCCCAGCTTAGTGGCTTAGCTTTTTTTATTAAGAAAGTCTTCTATGGAATATGACTAATAATTTCAAATCTAAAATAAGCACATCTTACATCTCACGCTCTCCTAAAAATTAATCCCAGGTGAGCTGCCTCAGTTGACCACTCAGAACCTCTGGAATGGGAGGATCACATGATCTTAACGGTGTCCTTAACGGTGCAATGCGGCCCTTTTTTTAAAGCAGCACCCCCAACACTGACTACCTTGGCTCCAAACACTTCATTAGGGAAATAATGTCTCACCAAGTTGCCACACCAGACCATCCCTGCCTCCCCCTTGGGATGAAGGCGACTGCTTGAGGGTCTCTGCCGTCACCCCAATAGACAACAACCGAATCCAAATGTAAGTGGAGATGTGAAGAAATTTTATCATCGTGTTTGCAGGTTTTGAAGAGGAGGAGGGGGAGGAGGAGGGGGGAGGAGAAGACTTTCATCTGTCTATTTTGATCTGATTGTTTCAAACAACAGAAATCCATCAAAGGAGCTTGGTGTCGGCATAGATCATAGTTTGTCTTCTTGCCACCCGTGCGCATTCTTTCCAAATTTGTACACTAACCTCCGGTCAACCCGCTCCAAAATCCCCGTCTTATAGTAGTATCTGTGGAAGCAAGCAGAAGAGAGATCCAGGGAAGGTTTGCACCCCGAGAAAACAACAGCGCGTAAACATTCCTTGCTCCTCTCGGGTGACAGGGCTTTGCCTACCCTGGTATTTCCACACCCTGTTATTACCTTACACTTAAACCCTTCCCAGACACCTTGAAGACTGAACCTCACCACCGTCGGTTCAGCGTGTGTGTGTGTGTGTGTGTGTGTGTGTGTGTGTGTGTGTGTGTGTGCATGATGGCTTGGGTTCAGGGTGATCCCCCCCCTCCTCACCACCCCCACCCCCCGGGAATGCTGCCAAAACTGAAAAGGATGGTGGGTCACTTTACAAGCCATAATCCCACCTGAAACTAAGAAGAGGTTTAGCTCCTGACCCTTTCATATAAAGCGGGGGGAACGCTGTGAAAACAGTGAGATTTTCTGTGGCTGGCTATTTTATGTAACTCCTCTTTGCAGGCTCATGATGTCCGATGCTGCTCGCGTACCTCAGGGCTCTGCTCAGCTTCTCATATGTCATCCTGTCATTCTTCTTCCTTTGTCCCCACATCTTGGCCAGGGCTTCTGACTTAACCACTCGGAAAATACCCTGCTCCCTGTCTTCCCATTCCAGGATGCCGCAGTTTTCTTCAGGAGACAGAAGCAAATCTCTGACAAATTCCCACAGGTGAGAGCTTTGGAGGCCTTTGGGAAAGAAACAGAATAAAGTCGACTTCTTTCTTTTTAAACTGGCTTTTTTTTTTTTTTTTTTTAAAGAGAGATTGTGTTTTCTAGTAACATCATAAATGACACCCATGAAGTCTCACCAACATGACTGCCTAATCATGAGCTGAACAAGGAAGACACCAATGGACATGCCAAACTGGACAGGGAAAAGCCCACGAGGCCTCAATCCTACACAAGAACGACAGGCAACTGAGGGAAGCTGGGAGGGGGAGAGGTGGCCCCCCTTAGGGAAGAGCACACCAATTGGCTGTTCAGTGCCAAATGGTCAGTCCTGGAAACATAATACAAGTAACGTTATACGGACTGGATAGGTTCTATTTAGGAATGCACATGTCTACACATATATGCACGTAATGACAATTAGTGGGAAAGAGGTCATGAATTTGGAGGAGAGGGAGGGGAGTATATGGGAGGTTTTGGAAGGAGGACAGGGAAGGGAGAAATGATGTAATTATAATCTCAAACAATTAAAAAATATGCCGGGCGGTGGTGGCACATGCCTTTAATCCCAGCACTCGGGAGGCAGAGACAGGCAGATCTCTGTGAGTTTGAAGCCAGCCTGGTCTACAAAGTGAGTTCCAGGAAAGGTGCAAAGCTACACAGAGAAACCCTGTCTCGAAAAACCAAAAAAAAAATGAGGGATGTTAAAAGAAAAGAGAGCGGGAGGGGGAAGAAGAGGGGGGGGGAGAGGGAGGGAGGGAGAGAGAGGTGTAACTTTTGATTAACCTATGAGAACTGTTGTTGCACTGGACACTGTTCACTTTGCATGCTCTGCTTAGAGCCTTACTAAGTTGGAAAACGTTTGTTATCTGATAAACTATAAGCAAAATTCCCACACAGAGACATGAGATTTAAAGCACTATGGCTCCTCATGAGCTCACTCCTTTCTAATGGGCAAGAGGGTTGCATTAAGATGGGAGACCTACCCTTTCCGCCTAATCATGAGCTGAACATAAACAGAAGAGGGAACAGAGGGAGGTGGGGGAAGAGACTGGGAGGAGAGGAGGGAGGGGAAACTGTGGCCAGGATGTAAAATAAACAAATACATTCATTTTAAAAATAAGATCTGGTACCCACAGCCATTCTGCAGTTTTCATTTATCACAAGGAGCTGGCATTACTCTTGTGCCTTGAGGGATGGGTAAGACTGACTGGGTTTTGACTGCCTGGGTTTGGGTCTGGAATTTGCCTCTTCCTGGCCCTGGAAATGCAGTCTCTTTAGTTGCTGTCAGCATCAAAGGAGTAATAAGGTGCCTGTGTCATACTGTGGGCTCGAGGGTTTGATGGTTTAATGCATGGCAAGTGGCTAGACACAGGCCTAGCACAGGGTGACTGCTTGCAGGGCAGACCTCAGCACTGGGAAAGGCTCATGGGCTGGCCAATTCCCCACGCTGCCTTTATTCTCTTCCCCTGAGTACATCAGTGAGAAGACCACACAGTGGACTAGGAAACAGAAAACTCTCCCTCCGTAACAGAACCCAGCCAGAACATTTCTCTAATTCTTAAAATATGATGCCCAAGTGAAAAGAATGATTTTGATCCCATGTACGAAAGCAGTCGTTGATGTCTCCACTACCTTCCCGGGGAAGTGACTGGTCCCACTCCAACACTTAATTCCAAAGAAAAACTGCCTCAAGGAAGACAAATGGTGTCCCTGCTCTTACTTGTTCGACTGTGACAGTCTTGACTCTTCATGCCACTTGTCTTCAAGCAACTGGAATCAGCATCTGAAACAGAAGGACCCATGGCTGTGGGGAGCCTCAAACGGCATCCCGGAGAGCGGAAGTCAACTGCCAGCCTTTGCAATCGGAGACTTTAGGCTGGTTAGGAGATGGAGGGATGGGATGTGCTCCATCCTGGGACCTGCTGTAAGTGCCTGCTGGGCTCCTGCTGGAATACAAGAGAGAACACTCCCACGGAGTCCCTACTCACTTGTAGGGCTAGGTGAAGCCCAGGGGAAGCAGACAAATCACCTGTTGTTTGAAACGTCATCAATACGTGACACTGTATAGAGAATGAGGGAGAGAAGTGGTTACTTTATGAGGGAGGCTCTCACAAGGGGAGACGGCTACATTATGAACTGGGGGAGAAGGAGGGAGAGGGGAAGGAGGGAGAGGGGGAGAGAGGGGAAGGGACAAGAAGGGAGGGGGACAGGCGAAGAGGAGGAAGAGGAGGAAAAGCAGGAGGGTTTTAGGTAGAGGGAGCTCTACTTTGGTTTTAGGTAGTGTGCACTCTGCTCTTGCCATCCCAAGTACTCAGGAAGCTTGCACACCCTATAGCTAGAGAGGGTGGGAGGTGCTGCTGCCATCCACGTAGGTTGCAGGCTGTGGCAGGTCATGATTTTGGAGGCTGGATGACGGTTTGGGATTTTATATTAAAGTAAAGTAAATTGCCCTCACCCCCACCTCCATCTCCATGTTTTTTTTTTTTTTTTTTTTTTTTTTTTTTTTTTTTTTTGAGGCAGAGCGTTACATAGCTCATGCTGGCATTGAGCTTCACTGTATTTTGGGTGATCCTGAACTCCTGGCCCTGCTCCCTCCCCCTCTTGAACGAGTGCTGGGAATACAGGCATATACTACCGTTTCCAATTTGTACCACGCTGGGAATTGAAGCCAAGACTTCATGTGAGCTACACAAACTGCTTGACTGGGCCACATCCCTAGCTCAAAGACCCACATTGTAAGAAGACACCTCTTGTGACTGTGTGGAGAATAGATTGGAAGGGACATAATAAAAACAAAGAGATTAGAATTAATGAAGGAAGCAAGATGTTAACCCAATATTGAATTGAATTATGTATTATTGTGTTGTAATTGATAATCTGAGATACCCACACATGCATTGTCCCAAAGTATATGAAGTTTTAATAGACTACCAGAACCAGATGTACCCCCTACCACCTTGAATCTGTCTGTCCTCCCAGCCCTGTGCTCACTTTGCTTCAGCCACACAAGCTCCTCCTCACTTGCAGGCATAGTCCACCTCGGGGCAGCCTTATGTTGCTCTTTGCCCAGAATGCTCGTTCCTTTACTATCTGGGTATTCACATCCTCATCTCAGCCTAGACTCAAATCCACCTGTCAGGACTGGCCTCCTCCAACCATGAAAATTGTAATCACACATATGTGCCCCTAGGCTACCACTTAGAATCCCACATCTACTTCCCTTAATTGCCTTTGAACTCCTTCATGACACCTTTGTCTGTGTGGTTTACAGTCTGTGTCCACTAGAGGGCAGGATTTGTCTTTGCCTATGTATTCCCTCAGGACCTAGCACGGTGCTGAGTATACAGCAGGTATTAAATAAGTGATCTCCTCAGCCACTACACTACACTAATCACACTGACGGTATAGACTGGGATGTGTACTAATGGGACAAAGGAATAGACATGCCATCTTGGGAGGAAAGGGTGTCCTGTGTACACTGTTGCCCAGGTTCTGCATTCTGTGCCACTGGGTCATATCACTCCCGAAGTGGTCCCCTTTTGTCACCAGGACGAAGGCTATCACATTAGGCAGGCCTTTTATAAACTGGGCCATACCCAGCCCTCCAACCTTATCTCTTTCTGCACCCCAACTTTCTCTCATCTCTGAGGTTAGTTGGTTTCGATGGGTGTGACTTTCCTGGCCCTCAGTATTTTTGCACACTTTCCTCACCCACCACTCCACCCAGTGGATTCTCACTCTCACAGAGCCTCTTCAGAACCCTTCCCTGAAGCCACCTCCTGGGCTAGAGCCCCCACCCTCCCACCTGAGATCTAAGAGCACCCATGTGTTTCTGGGATCACAGTGTGTTTCTTCTTCCTTCGAAATCCATCTCGCCTTGTCTCTGCTAAAGCTGATGCTTCTTCTTTTTTTTTTTTTTTTTTGATTTTTCGAGACAGGGTTTCTCTGTGTAGCTTTGCACCTTTCCTGGGACTCACTTGGTAGCCCAGGCTGGCCTCGAACTCACAGAGATCCGCCTGCCTCTGCCTCCCGAGTGCTGGGATTAAAGGCGTGCGCCACCACCGCCCGGCAAGCTGATGCTTCTTATGGAGCCCTTACTAAATGCCGAGTGCTTCTTAGATGGAGTCCTTATATGCAACATCACAGTCCTGCAACAACCCTGGATGACATGATTGTCATTTTATTGAGGAGGAGTTTGAAGCCCAGAGAGTTAAAGTGTTTTGTCCAGGTGTGGAGCGGGGGCTTGAATCCAGAGTTCCCATCCTAGGGCTAACACTCACAACCAGGATGCCATCATGTCCTCTCAGGAGGCGTTTGGCAGGCACCGCGTGAGCGTTTAGCTCATATGGGCTGAACAGCCGTCACTGCCTCTTTTGTGCTGTGTCTGTCCCAGTCTCTAGACTTCGCCATTGTGGCACTGAGTCTTTTAGGGGAGAAGCAAGTGGAGCCATAACAATAAACAAAGGCAAGTCAGTGACTGGGAACGGATAAGAAGCCTTCATTGAGTGACAAGAAGAGCCAGGGAAAGGGCATGCTTTTCGTTTCTACAGGCCCTTGTGCTTGGGATGGAGGCTATTTGGTGTGCCGGGAGCAAAGAGCAGGAGGCATCACAGGGGACATGGAGATGGTTCAGGTCACATCACTCTGTCCTAACTGTCCCAGGTCCAGGGGACTTTGAAGGCCTTCATGGGCTGAGGAGGTTCCAAATCTCTTTTTTAAAATCTAGTTATTGAGGTAGGGGCTGAGGCAGAGGAGGTGGAGTCCTTACTGCCAACCCGATCTTGAGGCAGGTGCTTGATTAAACCTTTTGCCAAGATGAGCTGTTGGTCTGCTGCAGTACCCTGAGGGAACTCTGTTTCTCTGCAAATAGTAGCCTCCGTGTGTGTGTGTGTGTGTGTGTGTGTGTGTGTGTGTGTGTGTGTATCATCTGTATTCATGCAGCTTAGGTGGCTGGTAGGGCCTGAGGGGAGGCTTAGCCCCCTTACTGTCTATGAGGCTTGGGCAGCCCTGGTTGAGATTGGAAACTTAAAACAGAGCCAAGGGGTTTATTACCATTTGTTGGTTGAAATCATAGTCGGGTGTCCTCCAGAAGCTAGGATGGAGGCCTGGGCATAGGGTTTCAAAACCAAGCCCATTGCAGCCCATGATACTGTCAGTCCATCCGAAAAGCCCACCCTACACTAGCATGGCACAGAGATACTCCAAGGCCCAAGAGCAGGAGATGCTAGCCATGAACCCAAGAGCATCAGCTCTCTTCTTGGGCATGGTGTGGCCTCTACTGACGTCCTATAGTGGAGGAGGGTGGGGACATGTAGAGAGGAAAGGAAATGTGATCGAGGGTTGGACTGCTTCTCCTTAGCCAGTTTTGATGACTTTGTGGTTTGTTGGACTTTTGGTGGGAACTGAGTTGAAGATCCTCACTACGGATCATTGTCAAGCTAGACTCAGAAGTAGACACGTCCCAGGAGTGTTGGGTCTCCACTAAGTGGCAGGAGAACAAGCAGAAGGGCCTGGAAGCAACTATGCACATGTGTATATACATGTAGCTTGATGTCTAAGCACAGAGCCACGGAAAGGACAAGTGGGAATCAGCCCCAGGGTTGTGTTTACTCTCAAGTTGCTGCACCCCAGGTTTCTTCAGATGCAAATGGAGATGGGGGAGTACATGTGAGTTCATATGTCTAGATTTCTGACTCTACATCTGGCACAGTGTTAAGTGCTTAAAAAACAATGATAGCTAGCAATTTTTACTGAAGCCTCCAGTATACCACCCCGCCCTCCTAGATAGCAGACTCCCGTCTGACTCAGACAGAGCAGCCTAAGAGATCTTCAAATCTAGTTACGACCTTTACCATGTCCATGCTTTCAGCCCTTCAGTGGCTGCTCAGCTTGCTCAGCATGAAACCCAAACTCCACCACTCATAAATCTGTCCTTGTCCAGCTCTCAGACTCAGTTCCCATCCCTCCTGTGGATGCTGCTGATTCTTCACTGATAATGCCCAGGAGAACCTTCTGTGATGGTGAATGCCAGCAATCCAATATGGTGGCTCCTGGCTAGCTGTGACCGTGCATTTAAAACATGACTAGTGCTCCCGAGGACTTGAATTTTAGCATTATTTAATTTTAAGTAATGACCACATATGGCTAGTGGCTACTGCTTTGGACCCAATGACACACCTTCTAGCTCTTTTTCAAGGACCATGTGGCAGTTGCCTTTGTTCCCTGGAAGCTTTACTTCCTCCTCTCTTCTAAGACCAGCCAGGGTCCTTGGGGCTGGATGGGGGTGACTCATTTCACAACTGAAGTTGCTATTCTTGTGCTAATGTCCCCAAACCAACAAACAAAAATCACAAAACTGTAATTAATCACAAGTCTAAGAACTTAAATTGGGATTTTAGGGAGAGGGAAAAAATTCCTGGCCCAGCAAGATGGCTTGGGAGGCAAAAGTGCCTGCTGCGCAGGCCTGACGGAGTTTGATCCCTGCAACTCACAGTGGAAGGAAAAACTGCCTCCCAAGAGTTAGCCTCTGACTGCAATATTTGCACTATGGGATGTGCACTTGCACACACACACACACACACACACACAGACACACGGACACACGGACACACACGGACACACATAATAACATAGAGCTTAAAAATCCTAACAACTATATAACTAACCCTCATTGTCTGTCCCTTTGGATCTATCTTTCAGAAGGGCCTTGGAAAGCTCCATGTGACCCGCCTACTCTTTGCAGGGCCCTATCCAGGACCACACCTCTTTTCAGCCCTTGGACAGGGTCTTTGTACAGGACAAAGTAATTAATAGTGATAATAATCATTTTTTTTAAAAAATGGTAATTTTAAGTATTGGTAGTTGGTGGCTGCTGGGGGGAAGTCATTTTCTAGGGTGGCTGGCTATCTCCAGTGAATGGCACCACATCCTTACACATGTATTGGCAATATTAACTGGAATCATGTATTATTTTTTTAAAAAGGAAGAAAAGGCATGAAGTTGGGAGGGGAACATGTTGGGAAGAGTAGGAGGTAGACATGATCAACATATATTGCATACATGTATGAAAGTCTCAAAGAACAAATAAAAATATTTTAAAAATGCGAGCATCCATCTGCAGAAATGAAATGAGACTAATCATTGGGATCACAGGCCACTTGAGACCTCCCCATTATCTTCTAATTATCAATTTGACCTACTAAGTGGGCTCAGGTTATTCTGAAATATCAGCAACCATAAGGCCTCTAATGGCTGGAAGTCATTGGTATCATGACTAATGGGCACTGGCTCTATAGTATCCACACTGCAGGCACCAGAAAGGTCCTTATCAGGTACAAATGCCATTGCTTCTTAAACTAACCACAACCCAGGAGGGTCCTGATATTTTATAGACAGAGAAACGGAGTCTTGGGGAGGACACGGAGTTATTGTCCCACAGACCCCCTTCCCCTACAGTTTTTTAACCCATTTCTCTCTACTCTTTCTCCAAGTCTTGGCTTGTTTTGCCCATCGACCTTCTAGTGTGGTTGTTAAAGCAGGATCAAATCCAAGTGGCCAGCAATAGCTTGGGCATAGCTTTGGGCAGTTTGAATGCCATACTTACAGTCTTTGATGGCGGTCTTGGTCTCTTCAGCATCGTTGAAAAAGGAATAACCTGGGAAAGAAAGGGAAAGAGAGACTCACAAACCATTCCATGCAGTCCAGGGGGCTGTCCAGACAAGGAGGGGAGTTTTTGGAGGAAGGGAAGTAATTCTCCCCTCGGAGGGGTGGGTTTTGTCAGAGGGAAACTTGGACACCATCTGGCCCTTATAAAACCACCCTGAAGCCAAATAACATCATTCTTTTTCAAAGGTTACCCAAGAAGAGCAACCGATGCCAGAGATTCCAGAAGGTTCTGCGGGTCTGCTGACTGAGCTCTAAGAGAGTGAATCCTGTCTAGGATCCAGGAAATCTGGGCTCTGCACTGAGCTGGATCACTGTTGCCTTTGCGCTTTGCCAGTCACGGGCTCTCTGGGCTCATTGGTTAGTCTCAGGAGAATATGAGGTTGAATACCCACTCTACCCCCTTCTGGCCCTGGGCCTATGATTTCTGACATGGGACTGTAGTCCTTGGAGATCAGAATGACTGTGATAGCCAAAGGGAAGAGAATGATAAGAAGCTCAGAGTCACATAGCTCTACTTGGACCCTCAGTTCATTGGAAGACCATGCTGGTTCCTTACTCTGTAGAGTGGTAAGCTGGGCTGGAGTTTAAGATCATGTTTCCAGGAAGCAGGCCAGGTCAACAGACACTTATTTCCTAACCTGGTGTCCACCATGAAGGCTACTTTCTCTTTCCTAACACAATTGGGACACTCTGGCTAAAGGACCAACAAGAACAGGGGCAGGACTGATGAGAAATGTTTCATGTCTCTCGTTGTGGAAGCCGCTCTGTAAGCCCAGGCTTTCCCATGACCTCTCCCTCTGGTGACCAGTGCCTCCATGCTTCCAGACTGTCAAATCTTACTGCAGTATCTACTGACCCAGATGATCCTCTGGGCTCTGGAGGCCCCTCTAGTGCCTCCCTGCGTTGAGACTTCTTGTTCAATGTCCTGTTCTTGCAGAGCCCTAGACTACAGGGTACACAAGACACAAGCTAGATTGCTACCCAGAATATAATTTTTGTCTAAATGGAGAAACCTTAGAATGAAAGATAGTTCTAGCGGTGATTATTCCAGGGTGAGTGGTGAGTCCACTGTGTCCTGGACAAACTGCTGGAGTGTAAGCTCTGGTCATGAGGCACATGGACACAGACTTTCCTGAGGAACCTTACAGGAAGGACTTCTGAATGGAGCAGGTATTAAAGATGTTTGCAACCACACCTGGTCCTTGGGAGGTTTCTGAATGGAGTTCCAGGGTCCTCCTCCTAGGGTGTCTGGGGCACCCTCAGACTTGTCCCCATTTAGGGAGTACGCACCCCCAGGACAGGCTTCTACTTCTAGCTCAGGGTCACCACTCTCTGCTTCCTTGCCCTTAGGCCCCCAGATGGGGAGGAGCAAATGGAGGCCCCAGACTCCCAGAGCTGGAAGGTGCTCTGAGCTGGAAGGTTTCTCCGCCCAAATGGGAATCTCTGCTTTGCACACAGTCTGCCTTCCAAGGAGGGACAGGTAGACAGCTTGGCTCCCCAGTGGCAGGGAGCTTCCTGCCTCCTGTGTCTTCCGAAGTAGCCTTTCCAAGATAACTGACAAATTTTAAGATTCCTTAAAATCAAACATAGATGTGTCTGCTTTAGTGTCCCATCCCCGTGTCCCGCCCCCATGTCTCCCCCCACAGCTCCCCCAGTTGTATTAACGACAGAAACAGCTGCTACTTAGTGTCCTTATATGCTGTGCCAAGTAATTGTTCTCTAGATCTTCCAAAGAAGCCTAGGGAGGGTCGTCTATTCTCCCAGCGGACAGACAGTCCGCTATGGAGAATAGTGCTATGGCTTCCACGTCTAAGAGCCAGGGCTGTGCTAGTAACACAATGGATCCTTCAGATTTCCTGGCTCTCATTTTGTCCTGACTGCCTGTGAAGCGGCCCTGTACACTGTCTGGCCAGAGCTGCTTACATCAGCTGCTCTATCTCTAGGACCCAGAATCAGCCGTTCTCAAAGCTTTCTGGTTTGAAAAAAAACAGCGCATGCTCATAGTGTTCCCATGCTACTGGTGCCACCTTCTGGTCATTGGATCCTTGACCAAAAGGAATGTACTGAGAAAGGCAATTCTTGGACTCCTCTAGAGATTGGAAGGGGGAAGGTCTCTTTCATTGTCTCCCTCTTTGCTTAGCCCGGGAAGAAGGAGAATGCTCTTTTTGCTCTCGAGGATGCTCTTTTTGCTCACCTTTCATGGTTTCAATCAGTTTCGAACTTCCTGGTTTGAGGCTTTCAGCCTGGCTTTGGACTTCCTTACTCAGGCTTGAGTTTTACTTTTCCTTGATACAAAACCCTACCTGACTTGCTTTCCTGGCTCTTGCTTGCCTTTTGACTAAACTCTCAGCACGGGACAGTAGAGTTTCTGGTTACTGAGCGCTTGTGACTGAGCACTGGTAACATTGGGTTATGAGACTCATGGGAGGGGAAAGCCTCTCAGCAGGGACCCGGTCCCAGTCTCAGGCCTCCTCCTGAGGCTCCCTGGCACTGACCTTGGGAGCGAATGTTCTGGAGGATGAAGTACAGGTACTCCCCGCAGATGCCGGCTGCCTCAATGAACTCCTCCTGCGTCATGCTGCAGAGCTGCAGGCCGCTGACGTTGAAGTGACAGAAGGAGATGCAGTTGGCGTCCAGCTTGTACTGATCGCAGCAGAACTGGAGCCATTCCCAGACATGGCGCTTGGTCCAGTATTCAGGGTGCACTGATGTCCAGTAGGAGTCACAGGCTGCACCAGAGCACAGAGAATTAAGGGGGGGGGGGGGACGACGACAGTCTTTCAAGGGGCTCCAAAGAATAGTCCAGTTATGTTAGCATCCTTGTCCCTTACCCAGTGGGTAGAAAAGGGCTCTAGTTCTGGCATGGAGTTGCAAGGGTCCAGGTCATCTTCTCTGCAAAGACGACCAGAGAGATAGGATTCTGTAGGTGGTTATTGGCGCCAGAGGGAGTCTGAGGCAGATGGGAAATTATCATATCTCTTTCTGGTGCTTAAGGGGAGGGTACCCAATAGAGAAGGAAAGCAAAAATATTCTTCAGGCAACGTGGAATAAGAACTCAGGAGCTCTGAAGGCCTGGGTTCAAATCCTGATTTAGCTGCGTGCCTTTTGGGGAGGGTCCATAGATATTTAGGCTTCTGAATCCACAGCTGAAAACCAGGAATAATATGTTTGACCTATAGGGTTGTTATAGTTTGGAGTTATAGAGTTGTAGAGTTTGGAGGCCAGTGCCTGAGGAATTACCAATCCATTCAATAGTTATTAGATGCCTTCTATGTGCCGGACTCTATCTGGAACTGGTTGGAGTCTCTGTGTATTAATGGAAATATGCCCATGCTGGCTACCTGTTTGTGCATAGTCTCTGGTTATCTTTTAACAAGGGTCTTGGGCTAACTGGACATTGCCCATAGTGTGGTAGACTTTCAACCACCATAACCGATGTCTGTGGAGGAAGGAGATCATGGAGGAGTTGGCTGTACTGATGTTCCTGTGTTCCTGGTGGTGGTTTAAGGTTTATTCTTTCCTGTGGTCAGACTACCTACTCCTTCAAAGGATCTGTGTAGATACTCAGATAGTTGCAGGAGCTGTCCTGACTTGGAGGCTGGGATATCTGCAGTAGCACCCTATCCAGGTGCTCAACAGTCTTGTCTCAATGTTTTCATCAGAAACAGACAGAATGGAAGATATCAGAATAGACAAGGGGAGGTACCAGACACTTAGACTTTTTGATGGCTGTAGACAGCTAGTTGTACAGCCTAGGCAAGCCCTTTGCCACTGAGCTACACCCCCAGATCTGATGTAAATAATTCTTGTAATCACCATAGCATCTATTCATTTACTCACCTATTAATCCATGGCCCATTCATCAATCCGCCCACCAACCCACCCCCCTGCTGTCCATCCATCCAATAACTGAGAACTTCACTTTCCCTGTTCATGAACTGGAGACAACTATAGCACATAGGGTTGTTCCCTACATCATAGGGTTGTTCTACAGATTAAACGGGCTCACATATGTTCTAATGCTGTTATTAATGCTATGGCTGTCCACCGACTTTGTGTGATGCCACAAATCGCATCGTAGGAATTCATGGTGGACAGACACATTTAGCCCTTGTCCACTGAGAGATGAGGAACTCGAGGATTAGGGGAGACTCATTTTCCTTAGATCCAACTGCCAGCGGGTAGTGAAGTTGGAATGTGAGCTGCAGTCTACACGCCTTGCTCTTCTCATCCCCCTGTAGTCCTCCTGGGAGGATCAGCACAGAAAGGAGATGGTGCATGAAGAGAGAGGTAGGCGGAGAGCTAGAGAGACTGAGAGGAAAGTCAGCAGAGCATGGCTGTGAGGATAACGGAAAGTGACATCCTGCAGTGACACTCCACAGCAACTGGCATTGTTGGTACTGCTCTCCCTCTGCCTCGAAAGCCTCGCTCTCCTGGCTACTGGGCCTCGATGAGCCCAGCTAGGAGACAGCTCTGCCTGCTGGGGTCCACCTCTTGTTCATTACTTTTGAGGTGCCTAGTCCTGAAGGGGAATTTTCTGGTTTCTCAAATTCCCCCAGTGACCCTACCTCACAGGTGTGACAGGGCACCTTCTATCTTTCATAAAGATAGAAGCTGAGTTTCCCTCTAAAATGCAGACCCCTTCTAGAAATCTCTTTTCCCACTGTTGAGCCTCTTGGTAAGCCCAAATCCTAGACTTATTTTATTTTAAAATTTTAACCAGTTTTTTTTTCTGGGGCTGGAAATTGAGCCCAGGGCCTCATACATGTGTAGCAAGTGATCTATTCAAATCACCAGCCCTTTAACCAGAATTTTACATTCCCCTACATGAAAGAGTCTGTATTTCGGCTGGCTGGTGGGTGCTGGTGCTATAGCCTTTGCCCCATACATTGAGGGGATGGTTTGACCCAACTACCCTTTCCTTGACCCCCCACTGCTGGCTGGAGCTGGCTGATCAGGCTCATGGCTGGTTCCTGGCAGAGGGCAGGGTCTCCTGAGAAAATAGACGCTTCCTGTGTTCTGTCTGTGCCTTTTCATCTACTGATTTCTGGCTTGAGTAAACCTAAGCGGCCTTTAGACGTTCCTGGTATTCTGATGAGAGATGTTTATGATCCTTGACATTCTTTGGCTGCTGGTCCTGCACTGGGCCCTGACTGAGATGGCTATCGGTGCACTGCTGTGTAGCACACCGCCACGTTTCTCTTCATGGAAAGGTTTCGCTGTGTGTCTGTTCCCTTCCCCTCTCCATTTCCACTGCAGGCTTATTTTGTTTGGCTTCTGAAGGAAGCCTACGTTGTTTCTGGAAGCCAAGAGAGCCTTCAGAATCTAGAGAGGTGGGAGGTGGGAGGTCAGTCCCGACATCAGGAAGGTGTTGCTGGCCTGATGCCCCGCTCTCAGCTCCTTGGTGGAGCTCACTTACAGAGCCGTCTTTGTGTGCAGCAGGGGCCTGGGGCCCAGCTACATGGTGGCTGGCTTTCCTGTCTGCGAAAAGCCCTTCCCACAGTCTCCAGAGCTGGGAAGAAACGGCTGTTCTCAGTGACGTGGAGGTAGGGCTAGGGGAGCCAGCATCCACAGAGACATTTTGGTGGTGGAGTGATTCCGTGGTCTCAGCCTTAGGATGAGGCGGAGGCTTCGGTGGAAGGGAGGAATCCTGCCCCAAGGCCTCTCTTACCTGCCTCTCTGTCACTCCCTGCTCTCTGCCTGAAGGTGCCTTTCCCCATTCTGCTGACTCCCGAGTGCTTCCTGCTCTCCCTCAGCCACCACTGCTCACTTACTCTCTCAAAGACTCTTCCCCTCAGGTGCCCTTCTCAGAAGGTTCCAGAAGGATTTTCAGCACCTCCTTCCTCAGATATTGAGCTCTGTTCACCCTGAATCAGGAGTGCTAAGGGCCTCTTCCCATCCCCCCCTCCCCCCCCCCCTCCCCCAACCCCACAGGTCCTCAGTTAGTGTTACCAGATCACAGTGATTATGATCTTTACCTTAAGGTAAGGAAACAGGTTCTGGGAGGTTACATGCTTCTCCCGCCAGGGTCACAGCGGCCATTAGTAAGGCACCATGTGGACATTTTGCATCATGCCACATTTCCTGGTCCTAGAGGACCAAGTTGGCACACATATCAAAAACAAGATTTGGATGAAGGCAGGCAGGCAGATGGATGCATATTCACCACACTATTATAAGCCAGTAAGTCTGTCTACTATCTATCTATCTATCTATCTATCTATCTATCTATCTATCTATCTATCTATCTATCCATCATCTATCTCTATCATCTATCTATCTATCTATCTATCTATCATATCATATCTATCTATCATCTATCATGTCTATCTATCATCTATCTATCTATCTATCTATCTATCTATCTATCTATCTATCTATCTATCTATCTATCCATCTAAAACTTAGGTCTGAAAAATCAGGAAGAAGATGGAGAGGTAATGATACCAGTGCCTCCAATCCTAGGAAATGACAAGAAAATGAGTCTTCTAGTGTTTGGAAGAAATGAACTTAGGGCAAATCAAAGAAGGGACTATTTATATAAGACTGTATTCTCTTCCTGGGTCATATTGTCTGGAAAGGTACAGTGTTTTCCTTAACATGCCTCTCATTTACAAAACCCACTGAACTTTTTGGAGGAGCTGTGCTGTCGGGCCCATTTGCCTAGGTTATAGTTGAGGCCAGCCAGTATCCTGTGCCCAGAAAGCTTGATGGAGAAGTCCAGAGGCCACTATTAAGCAGCAGGCTTTGCCAGCAGCTCCTTTGAAGTCTGAAGTGGGTCAGGGCACTTGACGGTCAGCTGCCTTGGGAAGAAAAACTGAGGAGCCTGAGAGATCTGTCACTGGTTCCAGGGAACTTCTCTCAAACGAAGCTATCAAGTTGGATGCGTTTAACTTCACTGGGACTTCAGCTTTCACAGCTGGCTGCTTTGCTCCAAGGTCCTCAGGGTAGGGTGGTGACACCCATGCCGGAAGTAGCGCCAGGTAGGGGCATGGAGATTAGAAGGTTCATACCAGCTTGGACATAGCAGGCCGATGCTCACTCTCAGAGTCAGGAACAACTAGAACCAAGCCAAGGCAGTCCCAGGCAAGGGGGAGACAGACAGTCTACTTCAGAGGAGGCCCGGGTTAGACAACTTGGGACCATAATTAGAATGATTTATTGGCACAGGGCGTGGGGAAAGTTTTTCGCCCAAGGCGACATTGCAGAGAGGTGGAGAGTGAACTGGGTAGTGGAGGGCGCCATCAATTGCAGCTTTGTCTCAGAAAGGAAGGACTTTATGAGGGAAGTCCTGTGGTGATAAATGGCTTCTTCCAGGTTTCCTCTCAGAGCTGGGCTGCCCCCATCCTGTAACCTCTCTTGGCTTTCATCCTAGCCTTGGCATGACTTAGACCATGAGCAGTGGAAGAAACTGGATGGAGAAAAGAGGAGGGCTGGCTGGGTGTCTGCAAAGAGCCATGACCTTGAGAGTCAGGGAGAGGCTGAGAGGGCCAGGCCTGAACGGTGTGGAGCGCGGCTTCTCTGAAAGCCTCAAAGGGTAGACAGGCCAGAGGTAGCCAGTAGTGACTTCTCTGAGATGCGACTTCTGCTACAGGACTCAACTTAGACTTTTGAATGATTTTGTGTGTGTTCTTTGATTTGTTTGTTTGTTTGGTTTTTCGAGACAGGGTTTCTCTGTGTAGCTTTGCGCTTTTCCTAGAACTCGCTTTGGAGACCAGGCTGGCCTTGAACTCATAGAGATTCACCTGCCTCTGCCTCCCGAGTGCTGGGATTAAAGGCGTGCGCCACCACCGCCCGGAGTGTTCTTTGATTTTGATTTAGAAATTTTTAGGCCTGTACCATGGATGTGCTCTTCAATTTCTGTATCCAGCACATGACTTTTACTTAGAAAAGCCCAGGTGTAATTTAAATGCTTTCCCTTTCGAGTTTAACACTTAAGATTTTTTTCCCACTATTCTTTTAAAAAGCTTTTCTTGAAACTGGATAATCAGAGCTGTTATATTTCCTTTTTTCTTCTTTTTAGAGACAGGGTCTCACAGAGATCAACCAGCCTCTGCCTCCCCAGTACTGGGATTAAAGGTATGTACCATCACACTTGGCCCAAGACTCGAGTGAGTCTCCGAGGGCTCTTAGGTACTAGTCACCCTGCTAAACACTGATTTTCATGTTATCTTCAATATGTTCTGTGAGGTCTTAGATCACAGCACCCATTTTACAAACGGAGAAAGGAAGGCCCCAGGAGGCAGCCCTTTTTAAAGTCACACAATGGGTAAGGGACAGAGCTAGAATTGGGTGATATGGGCGTCATCCTGCTCCTGCAGCTGAACCTGGGTAACAGCTATGCAGAATGAAAATGGAAGAATCTGCCTGAGGGTGGGGGTGCAGAGGGGAGAGCCAGCATCTAGTCTCCCGCCCCGCCCCCACCACCCGGGCTCTGTATGGTAGACTTGAGGGGCCTCTTGAACTTCTTCCCCAGGGCTTCCCCAGGCTAGAAAGCTCCTCTGTGGAAAGAGTATAAGCCAAATTCCGAAGTGAAGGAGGGGCCGCATATTGGCATGGCCATTTTGAAGGTCAGGAAAGAGGTGTGTGGGGAGGAAGATATGTGGGGTGGAACTCCAGGAAGTGGGGGTGAGGCTAGAGAAGGTAGACTATTAGAACTTAATTGGACTTGTAATCTTTTAAAAATATATGCCTGTGAAACCTGCCTTGGTGGCATGTACTTTTAATCCCAGTACTGAGGTAGGCAGTCGGAGTTGGAGACCAGCCTGTCCTGTTCTAGGACAGCCAGCACTACATAGTGATACCCTGTCTCCAAAAACCACAGTGGCCCAGACCTTTAATTCACAGTGGCACACACCTTTAATCTCAGTGCTCAGGAGGGCAGAGGCAGGTGGATCTTTGTGAGTTTGAGGCCAGGATGCTCTGCAGAGTGAGTTCCAGGACAGAAAAGGCTACACAGAGAAACCTTGTCTTGAAAGACTAAAAACAAAAACAAAACAACAATAAAAACCCGTGTGTGTGTGTGTGTGTGTGTGTGTGTGTGTGTGTGTATTTCATACAATATATGTACATATGGAATACAGAGTTTCTACCAATAAACTGTCTAATACTGACCATTTTCTATTTTGAAGAAGCTGAAGCCAAGGCCAAGACAAATTAATGAAGTTTGAGAGTATTTTGCAATCTGTGACTGTGCCTTTTCCAACCTTTAGTGCAGTCAACCAAAAGTCCTGCTTCAAAGAGCAGGGCCAAATCCTTTGTGATAAGCACACTGAGGACACAGGCTTTCTGCTGAAGTCCTTTGCAAAGTCTGAAAACAGCCGCTTTCCTCAGCAGGCTGAACATTGCGCGTCCCGGTCTCCTCGACATCACCTGTCTACAGGGCGCGTCTCTTCCTTCTCACTTCCTTTGCCTTGGGTCTCAATTCCAGATTGGGAGGGTTACTACTGAGACCTGGGCTGGAGGACGGAGAGAGGAAGGCGGTGGCTGTTTTCTAGCTGTTAGGAGTTGTGAGGTGGGCCTGCATGGGATGAGCATCTAACAAGTGCCAGGCAGGTGTCTGAGCCCCCATAACAGTCTGAACTCTCATTTCACATGCTCAGCTTTCGGGAGGGGGTACTATTATGGTGAAGGAAAATGTGTCAAAAAGCTTGATGTCATATGGCTGACAAGTGGCAATGTCTAAATTCAAGATGGAGATCTGTGGGCAGCAAGGAGACATGCTTGAGGAAGCAGTGGCCAGGGCATCCTGACTACCCCCAATCTGCTCCTGGTAGAGAAGGCTTTCACAGAAACTCAGACTCACATGCCACTTCTCTGACAGTGTTCTTCTTGGGAAAAGAAAAGAGGATATTTTATTTTCACTGGTCTCATATCTCGATGGAGATTTCAAATGTTTTGTATGGTGGTGAGAGAAGTTTATGTTTCTGATGTCTCCTGATGGGGATTCAGAGACACTTCTGGAAGAATTTTAGCAATGACATTGTCTCACCTTTCATCACACTAATGGAAATGCCAAGGGGAGGACTACCCCCAGGAATCCAAGAGTGTAGAGAATTAAATTAAATTAAATATATATATATAGTTTCTCTGTGTAGCACAGGCTGCCCTGTAACTTACCCTGTAGGCTAGTCTCAGACTCCAAGATCTGCCTGCCTCTGCCTCCTGAGTGCTGGGACTAAAGGTGTGCACCACAACGCCCTGGGTATTTTAACCCTTTTAAAGTGTACAGTTCAGTGACATGAAGTATGTTCACATTGTTATGCAAATATCAGCACAACCATCAGCTCTAGAACTTTCTCTTTACCCCCAGCTGGAAGTAGTCCTGAGTTTCGTTGGTGCCAGCCTCTACCACCATCATCATCCTCATCCCAGAGGAGACTGGAGCATGAGAGGTTAAACTGGAGTGAACAGAGTCAAGGCCACTTTTCCCTTTAAGGTCACATGGAACCCAGTCTAGACTCTGGTCAACTACAGAAGCTACTGCTCCTGTCATCAGGGCACCCTGTAGGCACAGTGCTGAGGCCATCTCCCTCCTGTCACCCCAATGTCACCAAATCCTGGAGAACAGGCACCAACAACATGAAAGAACGAAGACCCTAACGCCTTCATTTTCTTCTTTTCCATTAACTTCTTACCCAAACTTTTGAGGAAAGGAGGTGAGTTATATTGTTTACCATTTCGAGGGAATCCAGATACTTCTTGGGATCAAAGGAGAATTGTACTATGTACTCAAATGAGTCAAGTCCAAATGCTGTGGTCTTTCGACATTGTGACATGGAATTGTCCTCTGCAAAGTTCACTTTGAGTGACTTACAAAAACTATTGCAGAAGAAATATCTCATCATGTTTTAGGACAGTGTATGATTTTTGTGTTGGGCCCCATTTACAGCTATCCTTCAGTGCATGTGGACTACATAGACCATGGGTTGGATAAACCTGATAGATCTTTCAGATGAGAGTGAGAGATTTCATGTGCGCATGTGTGCATGGCGGGCAGGAGTGTGTGTGTACATTACTGAGTGATTTAGGAATCACTTCCATTCTGGGTGTGCAGCACTGGCCTCTAACTCTCACTAAAGGCAGGAGCTTCCTTGTGGTGGACGGGAACTCCTGATCTCTCCCTGCCTCTAGACACTAGGCTCAGCCCTGACCAGACTGGCGTGCTCAGGGTTAAGTCTCCACGAGGACTGACAGCCTCACTGGTGTTTGCATCACCTGTGGGGTGTGCGCCTGCTGTGCCATCAGCCAGCTGGGGTTGCTGGCATGTGCAGTCACCCAAGCACTTACTCAGGCATGGAGGCCTCAGAGGGTTTCTGGGGCAAAGCTCAGCTGGCCTCCCTCTGCAGTGAGATTTACATAAGGTCTCCAGCTTCCTTCTTGGGTACAGAAAACTGAGCTGGGGGTTGGGAGGGAGAAGGAGAGTGAGAGGAGGGTGAAGAGGAGGCCTTAGGCCTGGCAGGGGACTCATGTTTACTGCACATGACTTTGAGGCAGGCTGCACAGTTTACGCAGAAGTAGGAAGAAGAATGAGGATTCTAGTCCTTTTCTTCCCTACAACGCCGCAGTACTTCCTTCCCTGTGGCTTCCCACCAGCATCTGCCCTGAACACTGGCATTTCTAGGCTGCCCTGGACCAGTCCATCCTGCCTGACCCCAGTCCCACTGCCCTTGAATGGGAACCCCCAGATGGATGGACGTACCTGTCTGATGTTCAAAGGCAGGGTAATATTCTTCATTGCTGAACAAATCGGTCCAAGACATCAGGGGGTCACAGAAGGATGTGTTGGGCAGAAAGGTGCTATGGGTTACGGAGTCCAACATCACCCTGGAATATCAGAGAGGCTGTGAGGATGCGTGGAACATGGGCTTCCACCAGCCACATAGTGTGGAAACTCCCAATAGAATGGCCCTTAGCTTTTGACAAGGGCAGCAGCCGGGCACTCCCATGAAGTGTTTTCCACCGACAATGTTTTTTGGTCCTCACCGCATCCTGCCTATTCCCATCGCACCTATGAGAAAACTGAACCAAAGGAGTTGAGATAGTTGCCCAAGTAATATAACAAGAAGTTGCAGAACTGGGATATGAGGATAGAGGCTCATATTGTGCAATCCTGCCTCTTTATTGACTTTTTCTCTTTGCTCATGCCTGGCTACCCCCTCTCTATATATAACATATTTATATATAGCATATATAATACATATTTTATATAATATATATATATATAAGTGCACTTTGGAAAATGGGTCAAGCATTGCCTTGTATGATTCTATCTAACATGCTGAAATCAGAGAGCTCTGAAAATTTCTGTGTGTTAGCATGTGCATGTGTTTGCCACAATCTTATTCCCCAGCAAAAGAGTCCTGAACTGATGTCAGAAAGTTTTTATGCGCTAGACATGGGCATGGTATCACACTATGTTATAGCTGTAGTTAATTTATTCCAGTCAGCGAATATTTACATGATACTCTGCAGCAATGTTAATGTGCTGGAGCAATCCTGGATCCTCTTAGGAGCTCTGTTTCTACAGGATGTATACCATATCCCATTCCTGACACTGGGGAGTTCTGAATACTTCAGTCCACTCCGCTTCAGGTGTGTGGAGAGTACTGTGCGTAAGTCCTCTAGTACTTTCCTCAGAGCAACCACTCTGATGGGTTCTGGGAAAAGTTCTGGGAAGGATGGGGGCTCTGAGATTCTAGGTAGAAGTACAAGCTACCTCAGCTCACAGGAGATGGAATTTGAGAGGCAGCTCAGGTGGGCCTGCTTGGGAAGTCCCTGGTCTTGTCTGCAGCACTCTGCTCCCTGAGCACTTGACGGCACTTGGAGGGCAGCTCATGCAAAGGTGTCGGGCTGAGGCTGGGCAGAAGACTGTGTTCCTGCCCTGACCACCTCACCCCTGCTGCTGCCCATAGGGCCAAACGCTACCTCTGCGCGCGCGCATGTGTGTGTGTGTGTGTGTGTGTGTGTTGCAGGGGGTCATAGTTGGAATTTTTTTTTAAACTTAACTTTGTTTTAATTCTTGAAATAAAATTAATGAGATAAGCTGGTTCAAACTCTATTTGCAGGGAGGACACAGTAGCTCAAAATCACAGTACTGGCAAAGGCCAGGCAAAAGTGAGATACCAGGTCCAGGAGCATCATAAGATAGAATTGGAATGTATGAACGATTCTCCATCATTTAGTCCAGCGTCCTTCAAACTCCATCATTTTACCCGTCACCATGATAATTGTACTGAATCCACTTGCTTCTCTGAAGACAACAAATTAAAATTTTCAACAACCATCATTTTTTTTCTTTAAAGTAAATGTGTCTTTAAAGGGAAAACTTCATATAATTATTATAAATGGAAAGCTAGTATTCTTTAATATACATAAAAATGAATGTATCACCTCAAAAAGAAATGGCTCATTCATGTACCACCTAAATCAGCAGTTAGCTATCTGCAACCTGAAGCCAATCCAGCCCACATCTCCTTTCTTTATTTATCCTGAAGCTAGAAATCCTTTTAGATTTTGAAATACGTGTTTACTTAGCATTCTTGATTTTTGTCTTTTGGCCAGCGAATCATAAAATATTTACTACCCGGCCCTTTGAGGCATTTGCCAACCTCTGGGCAGAATTACCTCCTGCTTCCCCAGGCCTGTGGTTCCAGGGATGGAAAATACACTCCACCATTTGCTAGGGAAGGAAGTGGAGAGCCAGGGAATCTATGTCACTTGCTCAAGGTCACACAGCCAATGGACAGCAGAGTTAAGCTTGAGAGAGGCCCTAACTTTCCCATGAGCTCTGTTAGCTTCCCTATCTAAAGGCACTGTCTCTTCCCAGGCACATTTATATGATGGTTACTAAGAGTCACAGGGGTCTTTTGAGATGCTCACAAATCTACCATCATGATTACCATTCAGTGTGCAGAACTGTATGCTGATAAATAAAAACAAGAGTTGGGGTTCTTCCTCTGGGATATCCTCTCTGCGACAGCGCCAGTATATTCCCTAGGTCTCAACCTTTTCTTGATTCCTGGACAGGATTAACGGGTCCAGATCAACCATGGATCTCACCTGAGAGTTGATAATCAGAAGCCAAGGCTTCCTGGGTTTGGGCTCTGATTTTCCCATGGATTGACCAGCTTTCTATCTTGAGTCTGCACCAGGTGAGGGTGGGGGTGCCAGGGAGCAGGATTAAGGCTGAACACCACACTTAATCAACTTCTGGGAAATCTTGTAAGTGTGAGCAAAGGATACAAAGACCCTCACCCTTTTGGGGCAGGACACTCAGAACACTTCTGACATGGCCTTAACTGAATTTGGAGAAACTAGAGGTGGGCCCCAAATAGAAGACGACAGAACACAGTCTCCAGATCTTCAAAGTCGATGGGGCATCCTCCAAAGATTAAACCCGACCTTGACTTTGCCCTTCTTCACCCACACCTGACATATAGAGGACATTTAGTATTTCACAAAAAAGTCATTTAGTAAATTGAACTGGATCTTACAAAGCTCAGGACTGTTTTTGATCAGTAGGGTGTTTACCCTCTTTAAGGATTTTGCCGCCCCCCTGCACACCAGCCCACCCCCTCGATCTCTAATCTCTTCAGGGCTGCACACAATGATGGATTTGGTTCCCTTGGATAATTCCTTCTATGGCAAATTATACCCATTAGATTTGTTTAGAGGGCTTAGCTGGTATATACCATGCTGTTTTCCTTCCACAATTATTTCTTGCTTCTTTGGTGGTGGTGGTGGGGTCTTTTATGAAAGCCGTGAACATTTTTTTCCTTCTTTCTTTCTTATTTTGCTATTGTCGTAAGAGGAGGCATTATTAAGTCTAAGCTCACCACAAAAGGCCATGGCTACTTAGCCAGCATGCACTAGGTGTGCAAGTTCAGGAATAAAGGCTGCTTTGTGTTCATCAGAACCTTTTCTTTAGGCCTTGGAAGGTGCTTGCAGTAATTGGACATTTTGACTGTTTCTTCAATGTAGGTGGATCACCAATGTGGTACCCTCTTCTCAGTGAGGATTCTGGACCAGCCATATGTAAGACTGGGTCTGGTTTTGTCCAGCCACATTCTCAATAGGTATGGGGGTGAAGAAAGGCTCTGAGGGGAGGGTGGTAAGAAAAATAAGGCAGGAAAGGACTGGGTTAGAGAGGCCTAGCATTGTGCAAGCCGAAAAGGGGACACTAGAAGGTTCCTGGGCCCGCTGGTCTACCCACACTCTGGCTTGTCATTATTAAAGATCCTTGAACTTGGAGTCATGTCCTGCTTTTGCATCTCTCTAGGACCTTAGTTCTTTACCCATGACAGGAGGACACTAAGGGACAGACTCAAGGCCAACCCTGGCTCTGTGGTTTTCTTCAGGTTCCCACTTGATCAGCCGGACACTTCCGAGCCTGTACACACGTACATACACACGCACAGCCACATTAATAACATTTGCACTTCGGACAAGTCAAGTCTCCAAATAAGCAAAATACGACTAGTACTGACACAGAGTAACCCGTAGCCCAGAAAGCCGTCTGGTTCCCCCTTCCTCCTTCCCTCTTATGCTCAGCTGAACAACGCGACCAGATACCTTAGATGTCCTGGACCCTCACGGCCCGACTTTCGAACAGCAGATGGAAGCAGTTTCTCCTGTATTAGTTACCGCTCTGGCTGCCTCAGAAGTAGGAAAAGATTGGTATGATCAACCCCAAGATGGTGAAGTCAGGCGAGCTCTCTCCTACTGTTGAGAAGGCTGATTGTAGTAGGTACCTTTGGAGTGAGTCAGGGATGACCTGGAGCCGAGAGCCTCCAGTGACTTCCTGTCCCCTTCTGGAGCAAGCTCATACGTCATACACACACACACACACACACACACACACACACACACACACACACACACACACACACAGGGTCCCACCCATTGAAAGAGCCAGGCTCATGGGCTTCTGTCCTACTTACAAACCCATCGCAGAAAGGACAGGTACAGTGCCCATGGCCTCAACCACCAGAGAGAAGTGAGGGTGTAAACCACCCAACCTTGGCCAATATGCCAGAAGAGGAAAATTCCTCCTTGACCCTAGCCAGGATCATCAAGTTCATTTTGGGCATGCAACCAAAAATCTACCTAATTAAGCATCTACACTTCGGCTGTTTCTCTCCTTCCCATTCCCTTTTTTTTTTCTCCCCTCCCCATCTCTGATGTGTGGACTTGCTATGCAGATCAGGCTAGTCTCAAGCTTGAGGCAGTCCTTCCGCTTCTACCTCCCGAATGTCCGGGTCCAGGCATTGACTCTTTCTTTGTCAAAACATCTTTGAACAAAGCCCCACCAGTTCAAAATCAGGGAAAGGACCGAGAAAGGCTTGTCCACAATTCTACCATCTGGGCAGTGCCACTGAGTAGAGAAATGCTTTTTCTCCTCTAAAGCTCCAGGACACCTGATTGTCCACCGAGTCCAGAACCCTACAGACAAGGAATGTCAATTTTCCACCCTTTGGGGCTCTTAAAGCAGGGCAGGATACAGAGGGCTCAATGAGGGTATTTCAACACTTTCAATAAGGGAAGGCTTGTGGGTTGGGTGCTTGAGTATTTGTTCTGGAAGCAACCACAGCTTTGTGGGAAACAACTTGTTGACGGCTTATCGAGTAATTCTTCATTTTTTCTTTAGCTTACTTAGGACTTCATTTGTTTATTTTTAGCTGTTTTTCTGGAGGCTCACAGAAGGAAGCTGTGGGTTTTGATGCAAGGATCACAAGTTTTAGGTTAAAGACACGAGGAATAAATATTGCTTGTGTTGTTCACAAAGCAAGAGATGTGGGGTACAGTTCTTAACCTCTTAGCCTGCTGCAATTTCTGACTTTCTTGCCTGCATGCTAAAAGTTTTGATTTTTTTTTTTCCATTCTGGTCTGCTATGTAAGTACTCATGACCATCTCTGATAACCCACTTCCTCATTCTTAAAATGGACATCTTTCACACACAATCCTCCAAATGTCCTGAGGATTTAATAAAACCGGTTAACATAGAGTAGCTAAAAAGTTTCACTCTGGAGACTTTTGAGAAGTGGAGGCAACCAGACTGTAAAAGCTGCTGTCTCAAATATGTTGAATCACAGGACAAAAAAACTTGCAGAGATCACAAAATCAGAAGAATTAAACTTTCGTGCGGATGGGCAATCAACAGCCTGGGTCTGGGATTTTGGACTACAACACAAAGCTGTCTCCATAAATTATCGGGCCTTCTCGTGCCTCAGTAGTCTCTTCTGTAAAATAGAGACGAAGTTCTTAATGTTCTAGGATACCGTTTCTGTCTTAGGAAATTCTCAGCACCTTAATATTTAACGCAGATGCGGGAGAGCATGTGGTTTCCAATTTCTGCCAGTAGGGGGCGAATGCACATGAACCCAGCACGCACGCACGCAGAGACTGATAAGGTTTGAGAATACAGTGGAAAAAAACCCTAGCCACTGTTTTTCTGGAAGCATTCTGTTCTAAGGGGCTGTAAGAGTGCCAAATGGGATTCTTTTAAACTATTTTGTACAAACTCCTAAAAAATGCCCCAAACTGTAATAATACCATTCTCTGCATCAAGAGGGACAGCATGGTGAGCAGCAGCCGCCCCCCCCCCCCCGAGGGGGCGATCTGAGGGTGAGGTCAGAGTTGGGGGAGGTGGTGGGTTTTCCTTGGGCTGGCTATCTGTACAGAATCCGGCTTCCCTCCTAATGGCAGTTGAAGGAGGAGCAGAGACTTGAGCTGCCTCTGGTTTAGTGGATCCAGGGGAAGTGGGGGACGCTGAAGAGGGTGGGTGGCCACTTTGCCCGAGGAGACACAAATCTCTCCGGCAAGCAGTCAAGGCTGAGTCAAACACCCCCGGAGAAGGCACTCGACTGCCTCATGGAGGGGCTGGTGTGGGCGCTGGAGATAAGAGACTCAGTCCCAGGCCCCAGCTGAGACTCCGAGCCCCGACACCCCTTTCAATTCATTCAAAAGAGCAAAGAAAAGCTGCTTACGTGAAGACAAGTGGCGGCTAGGTCCAGACAGAAGGCTTTCAGGGCAAGAGAAGGCAGGCGTGCTCCCAACACCAGCGGACGGTAGAAATAAAGGCACCTGTAGCCTTGTGATATAAGTGACACCTACAGACAGGTCCGTTTGGTTTTTCAGGTTTATGCACAGCCCCTTTGATGACGGTGACATACGGTGTGACTCGGCTCCTTAGTGGTGGTGGTGGGGGGTGGTTCTCACATGCAGAAAGTTTACCTTTCTCTTGCTTTTGTGCCCAGTGAGGGGACCCAGGCGACAAACAGAGAATTCCTGCCCCTGGGAGATACATGTCGGGTGCTTGCCGGGGGCCTGGTGTCTGTCTGTCCGTTGTAGCCTTCTCCCGGGCTAGCCAAGTCCTGAACCTTTGTGTACGGTGTTCCTCCCTTTCTGTGTGTGTGAGGAGGGAAGAGCAGCGTGGGGTAAAGAATAAGGCTGCTGCAGGGATCCAATTCTGCGCCCATCATTTTCCGGCTGTGTTACTGTGAATAAGTTAATGAGCGTCTCCGGGATTCATCAGATTAATGCAATAATGGAAGCCGTTCCTTGTCGCTGCTGGGAAGGCCGTCCTCGGGAACGTCAGCAAATCACCCGAAAGCCTGTCCCTAAGTGCCAACTGTTTCCTTTATAAAGCACGTTAGTCAGAAGTTCCCTTCCTTCCACTGATCCTGGTGGTGACCTTCCAACCAGGGGGCTTGGGGACAGCCAGTGGGCAGCACCATTGCTGCCCTTTCACGCTAAGCACCCAGAGGCATCACGTTTGAACACTGGAGCCAGCTGACGGTTTTCCCAGTCTCCTCTGCTTTACAGATGGAGGGATGACGGGACCTTGCACCTTCATCTGGTGTCCGGACCCACACACCAGGGAGGGCTCTTGACTGCTTGCAAACACCCGGTTGTCTCACAGAGAACCTCTCACTTTTTTAGGACATCTCTCTAGTCTAAATGGTGACATATGAGGTCCGCAGGGAGGAGTATTTGTACCCTTCTATCATGCGTACCATTCTTCCCTCAGTCTCAGGCAGCCAAGTCGCTAACGTGCCCAAACTGCAGACTTGGAGCTTGAAGGTGGAAGCGGGGACTGGTTGGTTAGGTTTTCTTGGGAACACTGGGCATGGGCACAAGCACTCAAATCCAAACACATGAACGGTGTGAAGAAACAAAAGGCAGTTCATGTGAGAAGTCATGTGTCATCGTGGAAAAATCGTTGGAGAAAGATAGTGGACTGCTGAGGACTCTGACTTAGCTGTGTGACCTCAGACAAGACAGCCAGCTTTTCCAGTCCCAATTCTCCCAACAGTAATAGGAGAAAATAGAATTAAGATAGTTATTTAAAAAATCATTTTGCTGGGTATGGCAGTGCCTTTAATCCCAGCACTCAGGAGGCAGAAGCTGATGGATGTCTTTGAGTTCGAGGCCATGCTGGTCTACAGAGTGAGTTTTAGGACAGCTAGGACAACACACTCAGTGAAACCCTGTCTCAAAAAGGGTTTTAATTTCTTTTTGTTTGTGTGTGTGTGTGCGCGTGTGCAGACCAGTGGTCAACAATGGGTGTCTTTCTCAATCACATGCAAACTTATTTTATTTTACTATCTTAAAATTTTATTTTTATTTTCTGTGTACGAATGTTTTGCCTGCCTACATGTATGTATGTATGTGTTACTGAATGTGTGCCTGCTACTTGCAGAAGCCAGAAGAAGGTGTCAGATCTCTTGGAACAGAACTGGAGTTACAGCTACTGTGAGCTGCCGTGTGGGCGCTGGGAATCTGACCCAGACCCTCTGAAAGAGCAGCAAATGCTCTGAACTTTGTGCCATCTCTCTCCAGCCTCTCGGTTGCTTTGGAGACAGTCTATTACTGAACCCGAACCTCACGGACAGCCGCACTCACTGGCTCGAAAGCTCCCGGGATCTCCCTGTCTCTGCTCCCCCAGTGCTGGGACTGCAGGCATGTCCTGCTGCACCTGGCTCTTTTTAAAGTATGGGTTCTAGAGATCCACTGAACTCAAGTTCTCATGCTTTGGAGGCAAGTATTTTATCCACAGAGCCATCTCCCTAGCCCCTAGGGCAGTGGTTTAGAAACTGTCGGGGCTGAAGGGCTGAAGACAGAGTGTTGGCTCGATGCTTCCTCTTGGGATTCAAGAAGAGTCTCAGAGATTTTCTCTAAATCTGGGTAAGGTTTTGTTTGAATAAAAAAATCTGCACATGAACAGAATCCACAAATAGCTGAGTCCAGATGCCCCCGGGGATTTCTTCAAGTTTTAACATCTGTGAATTGTCCCGTTTAAGCTTGGTTTCTGGGGACTCCCATAATCCTCTATGCTATTTTCTCTCATGCTGAGTTTTGTCCCATTTTGCTACTGGTTTCTGAGCCACATATATACAGCCCTCCTGAGGAAGAGTTTTTAAACAAAATACGCTATTTTGTTATTGTTTTTAGAAAAGAAGCTTTTGGGGAAATTTGCACTTCCCCCCCTTCTAGCTCAGTTGTTTGGGAGTAGAAAGTAACCTAGCAGCAGATGTGTCTGATATTAACCCTGGTGTGTCCCATGGTCCTGGGTGTATAATGTAGCATCTCTGGGTGACTGTGAGAAAATTCAGGCTTCTGTATCAGTAGATAAAAGGGAGGATTAATATAAACAAACAAACAAACAAACAAACAAACAAAACAGAGAAACTACACTCTAATTAAGTGTAAGTATTATTTAAGTGTAAGTATTAATTTGATTAGAATGGATAGCTGGATGATCTCAAACACTAAGCTGCTAAAAGCCACATGATGAATGTGGGTGAAGACAGGATGTGGAAGTGGGGAGGGCGAAGAGCAAGGGATGAAGGCCAGGTGGTAGAGGAAGGCCTGAAGTTATTTAGAATTCTCACTATTTTCTTTCCAGGTCCTCAAAGTGACATTCACAGAACTAGTCCTTGTGTCATTGTAGCAGAGTAGCGAAGAGAGGTGACTCCGGAGGGAGACCTCGCAGGCTGCAATCCCTGCTCTGTCTGCCATCTTCTGGCTGGGTGAGTGTGAGAAGCCACTGCCCCGCAAACAGCTCTGCATTCCAGCGAGAGCCATCTGCTAGCTTTCATTAATTAAGTTTTGTGCAGACCTTCACCCAGGGAGTTACATATTGTTCCCCCTTTTCAGATGATGGAGATGAAGCCCGGGTCCTACAGTTAGCAAGGCAAGCACTGTGCAGTCCCAGCTGTTTGCCGCCAGGGCCCAGCCTCTTAGGTTCTGACAGTTCTGGGTGCTCCTGGGGTCCATTTTTGGGTAGGGAAGGAATGAATCACATTCATATATAAAGCGTCTTTCATATGTCCAGTGTTGTACTGGGATGGCTCACGTGTCTTACCTTGGTTATTTTATTTTATTTTTTTTACAGTAACCTTAGGAGATGGTTACCATTATATTATTTTTAAGATAAAGAAACAGAGGTGCTGACGCTTGCTGGGGGTTACCCAGCTGGCCTGGGGACAGCTCTGGGCTGAATTGCAGCCTACCCTACGTGAAACCACTCTAGAGAAACAGGATCTCAGCTTGGCCTTCCTCTCTTGCTCTGGCCTCAGCACTGGCCTCTTTGGATGTCTCCCTCTCTATGGTTCAGGCTCTTCATGTCTCCTGGTCATTGCCAGCACAGCCTCTCTCTTAGTGTAGAATAGAAACTCTTCTGCGTGTGTCACTGAATGTGGAGCCCTGGGGGTGGGTCTTTGGGTAAAGAAAACACACACACACACACACACACACACACACACACATGCATGCACACACGCATGCGCACGCATGCTCGCATGGCACCACAGAATCAAGTAAGTTAAAGGGCGTGCTATCTGACATGAGGCAGGACAGTCCCATCCAATCCTTCCCTGGGCTCGTGCAAGCAGATACTGGCTTGTGTCTGCTGCTTTTCCAGGTCATATCTCCACTCCCACCCCACCCAACCCTGCCCCAACAACCTGCCACCTTCACGGCCCCCCCCAACTCCAACCAGGCAGCACAGGCTGAAAACAAAAGAGAACTGAAAAGAAAAAGTTGTGGCCGATTGTAGACCATTAGGAGAGACCTTTAGTAGGCAGGTGAATGTTCAGGATGTGGAGTCAGTATCCATTATTCTGGCTTTATTTTCAGGACAGATTCTATGGAGAATGTTTATTTTTCCATGCTCTATTGTTTCAACTAGTTAATGTCAGAATATGTTTTGGTGGATTTTTTTTTTTGTCTGGGGGGGTGTCAGTGGATGTATCTGATAACAAATTCCTGGCACCTGGCACCTGGCACCTGGGAGCCATTTGATGAGGCATCAACTTCATGGGTACATTTCTTCATCTGTGAGGCATTTACTGTGATTGCTGATACATGGTAGGTTTCATTAGGATGGAGAGAAATACCATTGTTGATTGAGACCCCTGCCCTTTGAGTCTGCCATGCCAAGAAGGACAATGAATAACAGCTGCCCTTTACTGGGTGCACTTCCTAGGTGCTAGGAACAGACTAAGCATGCTGTGTGTATTAAGTCATTTGATTATTACATCGTTCCTATGAGGGGTGTGTCATTATCATCAACTAAAATTTACTGATGAGGAAACAGGTACAGAAAGCTCAAGTACCTTGCCTAATACCACACAGCTGGTAGAACACTACTCAGGTTTTGAACTCAGGAAAACATTTGGCCAGAATTCCCTCGCTTATGATGTCATGGTAACCCTGGGGGAGATGAATCTGAGTTGAGATGTACCAGCTTTCTGATATGATGCTTGAAAGCAAGTATAAACTCTGGAAAACCATTGGCTTCTAAATTCCAGAGCATGGACTTAAGCACATATAGGCATTTAAACAATTTGTGCATTGATTTCGTAGTCAAGATTTCTTTTTCCCTTTAAATCCTCTCTGGATATCTTCTCCCATCTTTAGCCATTCATGTGCCCTTCTTTCTGATCAAGAATCCTAATTCAGAGCCGGGTGGCTGAGGCGCGTGCCTTTAATCCCAGCACTTGGGAGGCAGAACCAGGAGGATCTCTGTGAGTTGTGAGGCCAGCCTGGTCTACAGAGCGAGATCCAGGACAGGCACCAAAACTACACAGAGAAACCTTGTCTTGAAAAACCAAATAAAAAAAGAGAGAGAATCCCAATTCAGTTGAGAGCGTCAATGAGGTGCTCTCCCCATCCCCTACATACTCTTTCTTGGCTGTGCTTTGGAAGTGATGGGTCTTTGGGTCTTTGTATATTTTCATCACTGAAGACATCATGAAATTCAAACACTAGCAAAAACAATGGTTGGTCACAGTGTTATAAAGATGAACAATACTGTAATAAATATTACAGAATTTGAGTTTTGAGACAGGGTTTTGCTATATAGCCCTGACTGTTCTGGAACTTTCTATGTAGACCAGGCTGGCCTTGAACTCAGAGAGACCCACCGGCATCTGCTTCCCAAGTATTAGGATTGAAGGTATGTGTCACCATGCCTGACTTGAATTTGATTTTTTTCTTTTGTTTTTGAAAAAGGATCTCATGCAACCAAGGATGGTTTTGAACAGTCTGTAGCCCAAGATGCCCATGGACACTAGATCCTCTACCTTCCAAGTGCTGGGATTACAGGATGATGCCACTCTGACTTATTTACACAGTGCTGAGGATGAAACCCAGGGCTTCATGCATGCTAAATGTACACTATTACCAACTGGCTTACATCCACAGTAGAACCGGATTCTGTTAAAAACCAGGGAATACTGATCTCCTACTTACAAGGGTTTAATTACATCACCATTTGTGAAAGCTGCTACCCTGCAAGACTGTCTTTTCCCGTTGTCAGTAGATGTCTTAGAAGGCAACCCATTGCAGATTTCTTGCTCAGGGTCAGGCTGGTAAGTCTGATGCCACAATGGTTGTGCAAAGGCATAGATCTGAGAGGTTCAGCCAGGGAGTCTTTCTCCAAGGAAGGATTCTTGAAGACAGAGTTTCCCCTAGTTCTTTTCTTAGTAAATATCAACATCCTGGTAGGCACGAGGCTTGCTTTCTGCAAGTGTTGTCAGAGGTGACCCTGTGGCCAGTCCATGCTGTTGCCAGTTGGGTATGGGTACTAATGGTGCTGCTACTCGTATCCCTGGTGGTGAGTGGGCCTGTCCCTCCAGCCATGGCCAGTGAGCTCAGTTGATCTGGAAAGGATCCTGACAAAGGCTATCAATAGAGAATCACATCAGTAGAGATTCATCTTCCCACGGGGACCCTGACACGGGACTTGCTGAAAGAACTTCGCCTTCTGAACCTGTTTCCTCATTGGTGAAGGGGGAAGGATCACACACGCAGCTTGCAGATGTGTGAGGACACAGTGGCCTCTAGATTCTACGTGGAACTGTCCCTCCAGCAGTCATCACGCAAAGGTGTGTCCGTGGTCAAGAGGAAGGAAGTGCTGAGCCAACTCTTCAGCCCCTTAGCTTTTAGTTTTTATGCTTGTGTATGCATGAGCTAGTCTAGATAGAGGCCAGGAAACAAGAAAGGAGTCTATGAGAGGATAGGAAACAAAACAAAACAAAACAAAACAAAACAAAACAAAACAAAACAAAACAGGCTTTAAGGGAGCTGAGTGGGGAGGGGGAATTGATCTGAAAGAAGGCAAGGAGATGCTTGGTGGTTGGAGGCTGGGGTGGGGATGGGGATGGGGACCAGGGAAATGGGGAGAAGAACAGAGTCAGGGCTGGAGCAGCCAAATCTGAGCATGAATGAAAATGCCACAAGGAATCCTGCTAAATCTTGTATGCTAAGTTTAAAAGATAAAATAACCCTTTAAAAAAGAAGTTATTGAGTATGCATTTTATCGTGCCTATCAATTTAAATAAGAATCTCGAGATTTGAACACTATGTTAAACAAGCAGTTAAGTTACAATGTTTATCTGGATTTCAGAATCATTATTAGTGCCTGAATTTGGTAGTTATCATAATTATAAAAACCCAACCAATATAATAAATCAGCATATACTTATAAAAAGTGAATAATATAAAAATAAGGAAGACCTAGTTATGGCTTCAGGAAAAAAGACATTGTCTATGAACATGCAAGGGAAACAGTTGAGGGCCGTGCATAATTCTGCTGTTAATTTTGAACAGGGGTTTGTAGGATGTGAGAGAATGGGGGAGGGACGCTGAGTGGGATTTGATATTCCAACTGGACAATGAAGGACTGCAATGACCTGCTAAAAATGGATGGTTATTATGCCCCAGACTTCACCATCGTAGGAGTGGGGCTGTCATTAGACCGATTTTATAGAAGAGGAAACTGAGGCTCACAGAGTCTCTGTGATTTGTGTAAGGTCACCGACTTAAGCAGCAGAGCCAGAGTTTCCTCTGAGAGAAGTCAGAGCCCAGGCCACTGAGCGCTGTGCTTACCAGGGTCTCCTGTTTGCACCAGGGGCAGTGGAGAGTGTAAAGGAGGAGGGGAGGCTGTGGGTAACCCTGGCACTTCCTGGACACAGAGAGTTGGCTCCAGTTCACTGTCACAGGCAGCAGGGCACCTCTATGAACAAAGAAAGGGGGGAGGTCTTTCCAGTTCAAGAAGACCTCAGTATTGAAGAACCCCAGATTTTGTCACTCTTTAGGGCAATCGTCTGCAAGGCAGCAAGCTGACAGTGGGTCACAGTGTCCTCGAATACTGCATTCTATTCTGTTTCCCCTCTTTCCAAAGTTTACTTTATTTGAAGAATGAGAGTTCTACCAAGGTGCATTTTATAAATATTGGGAGTAGAAGTTGGGATTCCCATGAGAGCCCCCCACCTTCAAAGACTATTAAATGTGGTATTTGGGGCACCTTATCTGAAAAGAACATTAACAGCCATGCTGTCAGTAGGTGAGGATCCTATTCTGGTGGCACTTTTAGCTGTATTTTTTTTTTTCTGGGAAGAATGATACTTGGGCATTAAGTTTTCATAGTTTGTCTCTCACCTGCAATGGAACTGGACATTTTGGTACATGCAGAGAGCTATCAATCAGGTGTTCATCACCCTGGTTGCACTGTAGCAGTTGTGGAAAGGCCTATCTTTGGGGCTTTCCTAATATTGTTATAATAGGCACAGTCTGGATAGTTAGTTATAAAGAAATCATTAAAACTGAGTATGTACTTTGTACATTGTGGCTTCTGTTCTTATTTCTCTGTACATCAGCTGGTACTCACTGGAGGTTATTTATTCAATTATTTCTTTACCAATTTTGGAATAGTATGTTTCCTCCGCCAATCTCTTATAGTTTTCCACAGTTGTAAAGATTTGCCATTAAAGTGTTCAAAGATCTTGTCAGACATGATGGCACAAGCCTATAATCCTAGCCTCTCAGTTTGAGATCAGCCTGGCCTACATAGTGAGACCCTGTCTCAAATGAATGAGTGGATAAATCCATGAAGTTCAAAGATCTGGGTTGTACCCTGAAATTTCCTAAGGTTGGTTCCATTTAGAGACTGAGCGGGGAGCACAGACTGGTACAAGAAAGCAGGCATTGTGCTGCTTTAAAAGTTTTCTGGAATCTTGCTATCACTGTTTTCATTATGTCCTAAGTGGAGGCTGAGGGTTCCTGCTGCTAATAAACCTGGAGGCCCTTAACTTTGAGAGCCAACTGGCTTCCCCAGACAAGTTCCTATCAACATGGACATGCTTGTATTTGGAACTCATAAACCTAGGCTAGCCCCAAGTAAGGTGCCCAGGGTCCACATCTTTGGATGTTATCTCTGAGAAACCACAGTTTAAGTGAAGACAGATGCCCCCAGAGTCCCACACGTTACTCTCGCTTGCATCCCTTCTTAAGAACCACATTTTAATTCCTTCTCAATGAGTGAACGCAAGTGGGTAGGCTTTGGTTCCATTTCGAGTGGCAGTCATCCCTCTGGCTCCTGGGAACCAGTGAGATACAGACGGGGCTGAGCATTTCCAGGGGAAGTGCTTGTTAAACAGGTAGCCATGGCCTTGCTAAGAGCAGAAGCTGGAGGAGAAGGCAGTCGAGGAAAGACCAGGAGTGAAAGGAACCCTAGGCTTTGAGTCTAAGAGTTGTGGGTTCAGATATCAGCTTTACCAACTTGGCAGCCAAAGTTTTGTTTATCTTTGAACCTCACTTTCCTTGTCTGAAAATAAATTATTATTTCATAGAGTTTGATGGCAATGGAACGAAATGGGTGCTGGAGAGACGGCTCAGAAGTTAGGAGCACTGGCTGCTCTTGCAGAAGACCTGGGTTCAGTTCCCAGGACCTACATAGTGGCTCACAACTGTCTGTAACTCCAGTTCCGGAGGATCTGATGCCCTCTTCTGACTTCCATGGTACTAGTCACATATGTGGTGTACATATATATATGCAGGCATAACACTCATATAGATGAAAAAAACCTAAAAAACTATAATTGAATGAAATTTTGTAGTGTAAGAAGTACTTAGCCCAGTACCTGATACATACTAAATATTCAGTAGATTATTATCAAATAAGGTTATTTTTAAGCTTAGCTACCCCTGGGTTTTGTAATTAGCACAATGAAAACACCGTTAGCTGTCCACTAGATCGGGTGGAAAAGCACACAGATGTGCACTTTGAATGTGGGTAGACATTCACCCACCTGTGAGTCATTATTAAGAGAAGGTCACAGCATTTGGTCAGTGGTTCTTTTTAACTTCACCAGAGCAGGAATTTCATAAAATATTTGTTTCCCCACCACACTCCCCTACTTCTGGTCTCCAACATGCCCTTTTGGGAACACAGAGTCACTACAGAGTGTCTAGAAGATTTGCCATTTGGCCACGCCAGTCCCAGATGTCACCACTTACATTTCTGGTAGTCCCATCGTCGGGACATCTGAGAACTCACCTTTCTGCACCTGCCCATGTGAGCATGGAAGCCATCTGTCTCTACAGGAAATAGTCATTTGGCTTTCTGGTTCTCAGGCTGTGTCCACCTCAGGTTGCAGCTGTCACTTTGGGCAATGTGCAAGCCAGAGGGCAGATTTTGCACCAGGATCTCTGAGTTGGGTGGGGGGTGGGGGGATAATTGAAGTCAAGCATTCCAGCCAAATTGAGTGATGAGTTGCATAGGCCAGGAGATACTGGCTACGTGTTAAGAAAGCTGGCCCGGGCGTCCGATGTTTTGAGTGGACAGGGAAGAAAGGGTAGAGTTGACAAGGCTGGCTCTGTTTGTATTCCAGAGTCTTTGGGCAGTTGCTTGGCCTCACTGTTGGCAGAACCTAGCCTGGGAGTGTTACCCATCCCATGCTCTACCACTGAGACTTTACCAAGTTTAAGGCAGACTGGTAGACTTACTGAGATAGCTTAAGGACCTGGGCTCCCAAAGTTCACATCTTTGTGGGGTTGACTTTAGGTCAAGCTGAACAATGGTCAGGAGGCGCTCGGGAGGAGCTTCAGCCTTGAGGGAGCCTTTGGAACTGGCAAACGGGTTTCAGGTGATGGACACTTAAGACAAGCCAAAATAGGTCTGGAGATAAGATTTGAAAAACTGGCTGACAGTCTGTGGCCAAAGAGGCCACCCGTAGGGGCAGTTTACCAACTGGGGGCCCCGTAACTCCAGCTACGTACAAATATGAATGTCTTCTTTGGATGGGAGGGAGGAAGTGCCGTGACCACTGCAAGGTGTAAAGGAACAGCAGGCCGGATCTCAATCCAGCTGTACCGGCCTGAACAAGCACAACCGTTCACCTTTATGCTGCCACGTGTACACTGATCCCTCTCCTCTAGGCCCATGCGTGCTTGGATACAGCTCCAGCCACACTCTCTCCTGTGTCTGTCCTCCCAGACACCGAGCATCCTCCACACATAGGCAGCCATTCCAGCGTTGGCTCCTGCCCCTCCCTGCGCTTGCATTACACACACCAGCCATCAGATAAATGCAGTCCCCTTAGGAAGCTGATTAATAAAACTATTTTATCTGTAATTACACCTGAGTGATAATGATGTCCTCAGAGCCTGCATGGTTAGATTGCCTCAGATGGTCACATCCAGATTACAGCTGAACTCACTTTGAACTCTGGCCACACTGCTGGCTCTCTAGCTCAGAGATTATAAACGACTCTAGGTGGATTCACTCCATGGCACCAAGAGGGCAAGTAGAATTCCGCCTTCTCTCCCCCCCACCCCCGCCCCCCAGAGCTGTGCAGTTAAGATCCCTGAAAAGACCATAGCCTCCACCAAAACGAGGGACAATGAAGTCACTTCCTCCAGCTCACTCCCATAGGCCAGTGACAACCTCCGATATTCCATAGGGGAAGCTGCCTCGCATGTTGGCTTGATGATCGACATTTGAAAATAAACAGTTTAATGTCTGGGTCTTGGGATCTTGGGGACAGACTCCAGTGAGCCATAATTAACTCTTTCAAGTCTTCACGGTGTCCTCCGAACAGTAAAATATCTAATTCTTTATGATGTAACGCTGAATGGAGGCAGTGAGGAGGCCTTTTGGGCTAATTACATGTTGGAACGAGGTTAACGACATGCCGGAGATTCTTCACATGGCTCCTCTGACAGTGACAAGTCACTCAGTAGCACGCTAGGGCCAAAGACAGCCACTGGTTTATACAAGGCCTGTGTCCTTCTCTCCCTGAATCCCTTCCCTGCTCCCAAAGTTTCCAGGAACGAAGAGATCTTGGTTTTTAAAATGACCTACAGAGCAAGGGCCTGAAGGTTCAGACTGACATCCTTTTGGGTCCCAGCTCCATCATATGGACTTTACATCCAAGGAAGGAAACAAAAGCTCACTCTCTAAGAGGATGTTCTGGGGCCAAGCAGGAGGCACATCTATGCAAAGAAGCAACACGTGCAAAAGCGAGCGTTCACAGACACATTGGATCACAGTGAAAAGCCAGCCACGTGGGAATGAGCTGCTGCTGCCTGCCCATGGCTGAGCACAGCACTCAACCCCATTCTGCACGGGATTGGGTGTCCACATTTCAAGGTCACATGAGTCCCAACAGAGATTCTTGTCCCATCCTTCCATTTTTGAACCACTTACACAGCTGTCTCCAAGGGACCCTAGTCCAATCACAAACATGTCCTGTAGTATATACAACTTTGCTAACCTCATGATGGTCCCCATCCTGGTGAGGTCAGTCAAAAGGAACCCCACTGTTAGGCTAGATCATCATTCATACTGCCTGAGGAGGGGCCAAACCTTTAGGGGTGGCCATGGACTGATGGACAAGGTTGTATGTATAAGAGCCACTGAGTTTCTTTAGCATCTGCCAGGAGAAACCTTCTTTTCCTCCCTAGAGAAGGAATGGGACAAATTTAGCTGCACTCACTGAGTGAGGGTCTCTCAAGGTCCCCTCTTCCCTCAGCACATTCACACACACACACACACACACACACACACACACACACACACACACACACACACACACACAGCACTTACCTCAGTTCATTTGTCCCGCCAGCCTGGACTGGACTCAGGTCCTCTGATGTCATCTCCCTGCCCTGTGAAGGCCCTGGCTGGATGGGCATGGGCCCCTCCTCCTCAGTGAGAAGGACACTGCATGACTGCTTCCAGGCAGGTGGCACCTCCTCTGGGTGTCCCGGCCCTGAGCAGCCTCCCAGGTGTGGCAGGGTCCTGGAATGGCAGCCTGCAGCTGGCTCCTCCACCTCCACAATGGCCAGCTGTCAGCAAGAGGGTTAGGCAAGACTCGAGGGAAAGACAGAGCGCCCTAGACCGACGCCTGCTCCCTGGTGCAGGCCTGAGCTCATGTGCTGCCTGTGACAGGCCTGTGGTCTCCCAGGGAGGTGAGGCTCCGCGTCCTGGGGAGCAGAGGAGAAATGTGTCAGACACAGCTCGTCAGCACCTCAGCACCCTGCCAAATAGTAATTATCCAGCCTCGTGCCACCTGGAGAGGGAGGGCAATATTGCCATCCCCATTTTATAGAAGGGTAAGTGGAGGCTTAGGGAGGTCAGACAACCACTTTAGCCAGACAGTCAGCGCTAAACTTGGCCCTGAGGGAGGCTGACTCATAGATTACCACTGGAGCTTGGGTGAAGCCAGGCCTTTGGGGACAGCCATAGGCAGGCCTGCTCAGTGGCAGCTGGGGCTCGGGCAGTTGTGGAGGTCTGCTTTCCTGTGGAATGCTCCACGAGGCTCCCTTTCTCAGCCAGCTTTGCCTCCTTTCCACCTCTATTTAACTCTGTGTTCTGTTCTGGTTGTGGGGCCCTTACTTATATTATTAATCACTCGCTCCCTACTCAGGGAGCAACCGCCCTAGCTACTGTTGAAAGAGAACTTTCCTCAGGCAACTGGGTGAGTAGAAACTGTCCGTGTTTTCTGCTTGGCGCTCACAAAGCATATTCACTTGCTAAAACTCCTGAGAAGTCTTCCAGAGAAGGAACCTGTTTCATTTTGTTCGGCCCAGGATGGCCTCCATTTCCATGAGCATAGACCACCCAGCTGGGACTTTCACCAGATCTGCATTGGGAAATCCGGAGAGGGACTGTCACCAAGATCAGGGACTGTGCCTCCTTCACCAGTCTGTCCCCCACACCCTCCACTTGTGGCAGGTTTAGTATGCTGGGCAGACTTCATCCCATCCTCTTGTCCCTAGTTTCTCAGGTGTGGCACTAAAAGGCCATCTTTCATCCATGTTCCAACCCAAGCCCTGTGTGAAGCCAGCCACCACATATGGTGGTGACTTCTCTCACTATGATGTCTATCTCCTATCTATTCCTCCTGTTCTCTTTCTTTCACAGGGTGGCCTTTCCTGGTCACCCTCCTGTCAAGGTGACCATGTTGCCCAACCCCATGCATATGGTACTCCTGGGAATCACACAGTATGGCTGCCTCCCTTATGTTCAGCATCCTTGGTTTACTTTAGTATTCCACAGTGTTTCCCACTACTGGACCTTTATCTACTTATATATTTCTTTGCATAGTGATCATCTCCAGGCTACCGGCGAATTGATGTATGGATGATGTACTGATGGAAAGGTCTAGGCCAGACATGGTCCCCCGTCTGTTTACTTCATTCTTGTCTCCATACTTGGGTTGCAAATCTCTAGCCACAGGTAAGAGTAGAGGCAAAAATCTCACTTGAGCGCTGCCTTCCAAGCTGAGTGTCTTAGGAAGGTGAATACAACTCACGAAACGTTGCCTTTATTCAGTGTACACAAGGGAATTCTTGACTTGTTCAACTCTGTACTTGTGGGTTATGCTCACCTAAAAGAAACCCTGTGTCTAAGGTACCTGTGTATTTGCACAAAGCACCCAGGGGGGGTAGCTTCATAGACTCATCCATAGAGGGTGAGCTTCAGGAGTTGGGTGACCAATCGTTATATTGACAGCATCACTATTTGGAGCCATTACCCAGGCTTCCTGGCTTTGTCTTGTGCCTTTCATATATATACCTTTCTTGAATCCATGCTTGGATTGCTACCTGCTACACATATTAGGAGCTCAATGCATGTCTGTGCTGGTTGATAGCTCCTACCACGGGCTTAATGAAGAATGGAAAGGGGTATTCTCTTACAGGCCTAATTGGACTGAGCACCACAGATACCTGTATTGAGAAGGGTCCTGAGGCCATAATCAACCAGCAATGTTCCCGTGCATGCATTTATATGTGTGTGCATGTATCAGCTAAGGTATAGGCACATCTCTTTGCTGTTCTAAACTGGCCACTGGGGAGGCTGAATGTTGTTAACTCGAATGGGATTAAGTGGTGTGTTTCATGCAAGGACTTTTAAGCAGGAGTCCAGGCAATGCAACATACTCTTGGATGCCCAGCCTCTGGGTGTGGCTTATCCATGTTTCATATGCCAGAGAGAGAGGATGAAATGACACACACAGCCCTTCTTAAAGTCATGGATTTCACATTTCTTTCGGGGTGAGCATAGGGGCTACAGAATAGAAGACAGGGCAGGCATGGGAATTCTTCACTCATTCAGCCTCAGGGTGGACACAGGCAGCCAGGAACGGTTTCCACTCTACACCATTGCACTGTGGGAAGGTTTCAGCTTCCTAGCTTTATGGGGATAGTTATTTGAGTAGGGGTAGAAAAAAACACAAGAAGGAAATGCCTTTTAATAACATCTGAAATTAGCAACAAAACCAATTAAAAATAGAAAGGAAGAGAAGTCACCACAATTTCCTTGCATAGACACATGCTTTCTTTGGGGAGTTTGTTTATCTCTCCATTAAATATTTACTTTGGGTCTGACAGGAGCCAGTCACTGGGCATTGGCGCTAAAGTAATACACAAAGCTATGAGTAATGAGGAAAACGTAAGACATTTTTGTTTGTTTGTTACTGAGTGTAGTAGGCTAAAAGCTACTCCCCTAAAGAGAGATCTGAGTCCTCATTCCCCAAAGTCTGGGGTTATTGGATGGTCCACAGTGAGTGATGCCTTTAAAGGGATTTTGAGAAGGCAGAGCTCACCCTGAGTTACCTGGTGGTGGTGGTGGTGGTGGTGGTGGTGGTGGTGGTGGTGTGTGTGTGTGTATAAGTAGAAGGAATTTAGAGATGCATAAAAGAGAAGGTGAGGTGAGGAGGGCAGTGCAAAACCACCCATTAAAAGAGGCCATGAGCCGGGCAGTGGTGGCACACGCCTTTAATCCCAGCACTTGGGAGGCAGAGCCAGGCGGATCTCTGTGAGTTCGAGGCCAGCCTGGTCTCCAAAGTGAGTTCCAGGAAAGGCACAAAGCTACACAGAGAAACCCTGTCTCAAAACAAAACAAAACAAAACAAAAAAACAAAAAACCAACCAACCAACCAAACAAACAAACAAACCAAAGAGGCCATGAGCAGAATCTCCCTCAGGTCCTCTGAGAAGGGAAGGCCACACAGAGATCCGGACTTAGAATCTCTGGCATCCAAACTACAAGACAATAAATATCTATTGTAAACCAGCAAATCTGTGAACGGTTATGGCACTATTAGGAATCTGATAGATAAAGGAATACTTATTCACTGTAGACAATGCAGACCAAAGCTAGCTGAAGTCACTGACATCTGCAGTCCCAAAGTACATTTGTTTTCATTCGTTTATTTATTTGTTTTTTGAGACAGGATAGCTCTAAATAGCTCTGGCTATCCTGGAACTCACTCCGTAGAGCAGGCTGGCCTCCAACTCACACAGATCCGCCTGCCTCTGACTCTGGGAGTGCTGGGATTAAAGGTGTTGACACCAAACACAGCCCAAAGGGCTACTGTAATCCCAGAACAGAAGAGGAAGAGAAAGTAGGCTGCAGTTACTGGCCAGCCAATCTCCTGAATTAGTGAACTCCAGCTTCAGTTAAAAATAAACAAACAAACAAACAGACAAATAAATAAATAAATAAATAAACAAATAAAGTGAACCTAGCGGTGGTGGTGCATACCTTTAATCCAGCACTAGGAAGGCAGTGGCAGGTTGATCTCTATGAGTTCAAGGTCAGCTTGTGTCTCTATAGATAGTTCCAAGCCAGCTAGCCAGGGTCACACAATGAGTCCTGCTTAAAAAAATAAGGAAACAAAGTGATTGAGAAAGACACTTGACACCAACCTCTGGTCACTACGTGCACATGAATGTATGTGTTCTCATGCATACATGCATGAACACATACACATGCCCCCCACACACATGCACACATTCTGAACACCTTTCTATGCCTTTTGTCTTTCACTCTAATTTTAATAATCTCTGTTCTATTTTGTCCATGCACACACAGCCATTCATTTGAGTGCTTTCTTTGTGCTAGACGTTTTGGCTGTTGCTAGTTTTCTACCATCATGAACGTTGTTGCGTGGTCTTTCTAATAGTAGCTCCCGGGGTACAGCAGGGCAGGGCCTTCATCACTGCAGAGCACAGAGTGAGCTTCAGAAGCTGAGCCAGCTCACCAGTGATGGGCAAGAGTCTCTGAGGGGTGTGGGGAGGCCAGACTAAGCTTACTAGCTTGAGGGAGTGGCTTTAAAACCCACAACACGTTTTCTCTTTTAAATGAATAGGATTAAGGTAAGATTTATGTTCCAATGAGAGAGCAGTAGGGTGTTTTCAACTTTGGATCCAGAGACAGATGGAAGACAATGGGCAATGTAGATTTATGGATATGCAGTGGTAGTGTTTCTGGGAGTACACGTTGGTTAGAAGCTGCGTGTTGTTTCAGCCCTGCCCTTCCCCATGGGCTGAAGCACCAACAAAGTCATTTCCTGTATGAAATGTGTCTTTTTTCCATGGAGCCTTGGGTGATCATGTGGGAGTTCAGAGAGGTTTTGTGATGTTACCATAGGAAGGAATATGCATTCGTTTTGCAACCAGGAGAAAGGCAGTCTGTGTTCCTTTTCTATGCAGTCGGTGGCTATTCTGTTATTGTGTCTTCATATTTTCCTTTGTGAGAAGGTGACCTGCAATGGAGGAAGGATTGTAGGATGGACTTGAGCTTGAAAAGGCAGTCTGAGAGTGAGCTTTGAAGATGCTTGCTATAACAGGGATAAACCTTGAGGACATTGTGCTAAGTGAAAAACACCAAAAAGACAAACAGGTGCAGTTCCCCTGACATGAGATACTGACTGGACAGATTCATAGATTTGGAAGGCAGAATGGTAATTGATTGCTGGGCTGGGGCACCAATTTCATAGGTGCAGACTTTCATTTTGGAACATTAGAAATGCTCTAGAGGCAGATGGTATGTGATTGCAGCATTGCATTGGGAATACACTTCACACCACTGAGTCACATACCTACAATGTGTAACTTTATTTTATGCACATCTTACTCTGTAAAAAAGATAATGAAATGATCAGAGCTAACCTAGGAATTCTAGGCAAGAAGATGGGTAGGAGAATAGAGTGATAGGAAGAACCAAAGGCTCTTGTAGACAGGAGTAATAGAACAATGACTCGTGTGCCCAGGACTGGGTCAGGTGGTTGAAAATCTGTCCTATCTCTATGATTATGTCCCCATTGGACAAGGAAAGAGCTGAGGTTTAGTGATATGTAGGATTTTCACAAGAAGGCTGTGAAGTAGAGCTGGAATTCAGACCCAGGTTGGACTTGTCCAGGGTCTCCTTTAGAGACATTTCCTGGTCACCGTTTCCTTTGGTCACAGTGTTTCCTTTGCATTCATGTAACACTTGATCCACTTACCAGTTGGTTCAGTAGGTCATTATCCCATCCGAGAGACAGGAAACTAAGACTCACAGGTTAAGATGTCAGCCTAACTTCATGCAGCTAATGAGTGGCACAGTCTATTGACCCAAGTCTGCCTGGATTTAATACCCACTGAGGTTTTATGGGCTTAGCCTAGGCTCCAGGGACAGTTTCTTAAACACCTGTTCCCTCACATGTGCATGCAGGAACATGCATACACACACACACACACACACACACACACACACACACACACACACATACACACACACACACACTATGTGTACCAGGAGGGAGTGTGTGCTGGTAGTGGTATCACACAGTACAGTTGTTGTTTTAAGATGTACCCTGTAGCATCTCTTTGCTGTTAGAGGTCATACAAATCTTAGAATGCCCCGTTTCACTGTTTTTCTGAGGACTCTTGACACCAGAACAAGTTTACCTGAGAAATAAGTGCACCCCACGATACTGTATTCCTACGATGTATTGACTCATCTGTCTTGTTGACCAGGTTGTAAGGGCTCAGAGGGGAGGGTGTGGGCTCTGTCTGAGTTATCTCTGGGTACTTACTGCTCAGCATTGTGTTCCACTCCAGGGAGGGACTCATTACATACAGAGAAAGAATGCATGAATAAACCAGAGAAGCAAAGAAAATGTTTCCATGAACTCTTCAGGAGGAGCTTTTTTGGGGGGTTCAAAAATGGTATTATCTATAGAGAACAGTGGTTAGCTTTGGCCTGACTTTGGTTTCCCTCTCTCCACCTGAGAACTATTCATATACTGAACCTCAACTGGGTGGCCTAGGGAAACAGAAATACAAATGATCCACATCTATTCTTAAGGATGCTGTGGTCTAGAACAATGATGCAAAATTATACTCAAACTCCATGAATAAAATCTTGTTTAGTGTCCTAAAGAGAGATGAATTTTCCAAAGGACAATTAAAAAAAAAAAAAGCAGAGAAATTGTTAAGACAGACCCCAGGCCTTAGTATCTAGGCTGCTTATTGGCTATGCGACCCTGACAGGTTACAGGAACTCCTTGAGACTCAGTCAACTCTTGTGAGAAAATAAAGGGAGATGTTATAGGTGGAGTGCATCCCCTAGAGCTGTGGTTTTCAACCTATGGGTCATGACCCCTCAGGAATTGCATATCAGATATCCTGCAAATCAGATATTGTATTATGATTCATAACAGTAGCAAAATTACAGCTATGAAGTAGCAACAAAAATAATTTTATGCTTGGGGGTCACCACACATGAGGCACTGTGTTAAGGGGTTGCAACATTAAGAAGTTTGAGAACCATTGACCTAGAAGATATTGAAATCTAAGCTTCGATAGCTATAAATGTGACTTTATTTGGAAATAGAGTCTGTGTGGTTTGAATGTGAAATGTCCCCCATAGGCTCGTGTATTTAAACCTTGTCCCCACTTGGCAGTGCTGGTTTTGAATATTGTGGAACCTTTAGGAGAAGGAGCCTTGCAGGAGGAAGGGAGGCACTGGGGATGAGCCTGGATGTCCAATTACCATGCTCCACTTCCTGTCCCTACTCCGCTCTCTGACTGTTGACACAGTGCGAATAGTTGTCTCATGGTCCCACTGCTGTGACCTCCTCTCCATGACAGACTGTTTCCCCTTGAACTGTAAGCCAGAATAAACCCTGTTTTGAGTTGTTTCTTGTCAGATACTTGATCATAGAACAAGAAAAGCAACTAATACAGGGTCTTTGCCAATGACCAAGTCAAGATTAAAACTGAAAGTCCCAAGTCAAAATGACTGGTGTCTTCATAAAACAGAGACGTAGAGAACATACAGACAGAGGACAGATAATGTGATGACAAGGGAGATGGACATCCATGAGCCACACATGTCTGAGGCTGCACAAAGTCTTCACCACAACCCTCAGAAAGAACCAAACAGCTGGCACATCGACTTTGGACTCAGACTTCAGACTGTGAAAGAATAAGCTACTACAATTTAAGACACCAGGCTTGTGGTTATTGGTTACGGCTGCTGCCTTAGCAAATTAGAGTTAAGAGGCAGTAACAGTCGTCATTTCTTCAAGATGTGAGGATGAGATGAGATGGCAGAGGCGGGCCACTTTGCTCTGCTCTTATCCCATAGTAAGTGTCTAATAGTGGTGGGTAGTATGACTACTTCTGACCTGGGGGAGCCAGACAGGTCTCACAGTAGAAGCAGCGTGTATACTAAGGTTGACAGCTGGGAAGCATGCGGGTTTCACAGGGAACAGGAAAACTTGCCCGTGGAATCATCATTTGCAAAAATAAGGACCTGAGCTTTGCCCCTAAGTTCTATCTTTTGACCCAGAGACATGTAGTCTTTGGTAAAGAGGAGGAGTCGTCCAGTACTTCCTTTCTCTTCTTCCAGTAAGAACCATTCATTTTCCCTTTATAAAAGTCACTACTGGGGCAGGCAAGATGGCTCAATAGGTAAAGTCACTTGCTTCTAAGCTTGACAATTCCAGTTTGATCCTTGGGATCCACGTGGTAGAAAGAGAGAACTGACTACCACTGATTGACACATACCTGCTGACCCCCACAATCTCTCTCTCTCTCTCTCTCTCTCTCTCTCTCTCTCTCTCTCTCTCTCTCTCTCTCTCTCTCTGACACAGACACACATTAAAGAAATATTCTTTCCTGCTCTAGTTACTTTTATGCCCTTTTCTGGGCTAAGGAACCATTGTTCTGTGGACTTCTAGATTGGAGGTGTCCTGGAGGGGTATATATCTCAAACAGAGACCGTGAGAGTTTTCACTGGGCATAGACATGGATTCTGAGATGAGAAAGACACCTCTTTCTTTAGAATAATGCCCAGGATTGGCCCTGGTGGTTCTTGGGGACATTTTCCTTTAGGAAACAATCTGTTGGAGGGTAGTAGGATGGTAATGTGCAGAGAGATAAGTTGGAGAGCAGTAAAGTGATGGACGGATGGATGGAATGAGTAAGGGATGTAGGAATGAAGTAAGTTTCTGATCTCTGTAAGGGCACTGATACCATTGGGAAGGCCTCATCCTTACGTCACATAAATATATTTGACTACATGTTTATACAAAGTTGTTACTGATTGAAGACTTGATACATTCTCACCTTTGACTGAGTTCTCAGAACAGGTGTGCTTTATGTCTAGGGTGGTGCCTGGCACAGTGTAATATGAAGTTGGGGAAGGAATGGTTCCATTCTTTCCTCCCTCTGTGTTCCAACGCCACTGGGCTTCTTTCAGTTCCTGGATTCCCCACACTTTGTCCCCTCAGGTTCTTTGCTCATGCTATTCCTCCTGCCCGGAACACCCTCCGCCCATCCAACAAATACCTTTTGGGGGCTAATTATGATAGACACTTGCCCAGTTGATGGGACATATGGTAAACAAATGATTCACATTTCTGCTCTCATGGACTAACATTCTGACAGGGGCAAATAAACAACGAGGAAACATAAGTTCATAAAACATGTTATAGCAAACAAAGAAAAGAACTATCTAGAAAATAAGGCCAGGAAGTGGGGTTATGATATGTGGGTAGGCGGGGTCTGCTGCTGCAAATTTTAATGGGAAGGTGACAGCAGATCTTCAGGACTTCCCCGAGTTCCTGGCCTTGGCAAACAGACCCTGCTTTAGGTCTGTGGCTTCTTTCTTTCCTTTGTCATTGTATTCACAGGTACAATTACTGCCCTGTTGGACCAAAGCTTCAGCAAACTAGTTCATGTCCTCTGTTTTGTTCCTCTGTTCCCATCTTGGAGACTACACCTTTTCCGTTCATTTGTGACCCTGCAGATAGTGACTGGGTGACCAGGCCAATAAAACAGGACAACACTTAGAAGATGGCTTTTCTTTTCTCACTTGCTATGTGCAGGCAGAGGAGGCATTCATAACACAAGTGCTCTATGCAGTATGTTGGTCACTGTACAACGTAGGAACTTTGGGAAGCAAAGGGTCAAAAAACCAGCAAGCCCAAAGCTGTGGTAGTGCAGGGCTTCTCCGACTGGAATATGGTTGCCAGTCACCTGGAGGCTGTACTTCTCCCAAGTCACAGCAAACATTATACAGTGTAATATGACACATGCCCCATTGAGATCTGGGGGCTATTTTCCCTCCCCTGAAATCATGGTGGCATCATGACAATAGTGACCTTTTGAGGTGTTTCAAATCCAGCTACCGGACTATGAGAACCATCTTGGGCTCTTTCTTGAAGTCATTATAAAGATTTTCTCTTTCTTCTGGATTTGATGATAGGAAGGTACAGGTATGTTCAACCCCAGCCTACCGGCCACATGTGGCCAAGGAGAGCTCTAAATGCAGCTTAACAAAAAATCGTAACCTTACTTAAAATGTGACCTTTTTGGGGGCAAGGGGCCCAGCTCATTTGCATGCTTCTTGTGACATATGAACTTTACAGGCAACAATAGCATGTGTCAAAGGTTGGACAAGCTTTGTGGGGTTTCTGGGTGTGCATCATGTGGGAGAAGACGGCTCAGAAGTGAGGCCATGTTTAGTAAAGCAGAACTGACGAGTGGAACCACGTCCTGTTGATTGTTTGAGATTCTCGGCCCAGGATCCAAGGATCTCAAACAAGGGATGTCTGAACCTTGAGTCTTCAGCGAGTCGAGCCAGCAATGGCCCTGCTCACAGTTTTTCACAGCTCGTTTGAGCTGGATCTCTGTCCCTGTGTCAGAAGAGTCACGACCAAGGTAATGGACAGCAATCTTGGCAGCTCAGTGTCTACAAGTGTATTTGAAGCTGTTTAGGGCTATGAAGAAACAGGGATCTTGTTAATCCTACCTCTTTAAGGAAATCCCGAGGAGTCTTGTCGGCTGATTACTACTAATGAGCGCCCCTGAAGCCCGGTCCTTGGATGCTCCGGGCGCCCTCAGTAGATCCTTCCACTCTCTTCTCTCTGACCCCTTCGGTTTACTTGCTTGTTTTAGCTCCAGGACAGTCACCCTGTACCTGCTCCCAGCATTCCTGACTGAGGACAGGCCTGGCCCAACCCAAAACAGCTCCTTGGAGCGTCTCAGTGACTCATCTTGAACAGAGCCTAGGGTTTGTCTAGAGATTTCTGAGATGGAGCTCTCGTGGGAGAAATTCTAGAATTCAAATGAATAAGTGGATTGGGCTTGAGTGCCAGCTTGGGGCGATTAAAGGATCCTGTGAAAGCTGAACCCCCACAGAGCTATGTACGTTTCTATTGTATAACAACCTAGATTCAAAGGTGTGGAGGGCTAGCTTCTTTTGATCTGAGCACCTGTGCACATCCACCCTGGTCTCTTGGGATCCTGGCATGAGCCGAATTCTTTACACCGTGGTGGTCAGCCCCATGCTCTTTTCCTATCACCCTGGGTACTGACACCTACATAAGAATTCCTCCAGAGACTTGGTGTGGACTGTGCTGTTCAGTCCTCTATGTTGAGACCTGACCCTCAAGGTCTTAGCAGTAGGTCCAAGGAGGCAGGAGACTGATTTCTTTCCTGTCCTTCCCTATAAGCTGGTGATGTGGGAGGCTAGGCTCTTGATCATGCATTCCCGGTTTGCAACATTCTTCCTCTGTCTGTCTCCCTTTCTCCAAAATCTACTGTCCTTATCCAGATGTCAGTGGACCCCCTTTCTGAGAAAACACTCCTTCATTCATGTCGGTTCTCCCCACTTTGAGATTCTGGAACACCTTCTTAATCCTTCAGCTAATGACCTGGGGCATAGTGAACTGATGCTTCATGATATAGAAGTAGCTTTTTAAGTCCCCATGTCTCCGGGACAGCCTCTAAAATCCACGGAACAGGTCACCATGGACTCCCGGGCTTTACCTAAGTCCGGGATTCACCTTGCTCCCTTCCCAGAGGGCAGAGGGCTAATCTCTGTGGACGAGAGGTTAGCACTAGAAACCTGTTCCATCGCTTTCTAGCAGTGTGGTCTCCGACTGCAGAGGAACTTCCTATTATTACCTCACTTTCCTTATCTGCACTGTGAGGGCGATGACAAACCCCCCTTCTGTGAAGATAAAGAAAAGCGCGCAGGCGCTGGTGCACAAGGAACACACTGCGACGACTGACTGGTGGCTATTATATAAATCAGTAAAAATTAAACATTTCCAAGGAGACACTGCCGAGTGAGGTTCCAGACTGAGTGCCACATGGATTTGACCTCTCGGCGACTTGAGGCAGCCTCCAGACATCACCTCTATCCAATGTATGTCGTTTCATCGTCCTGTTCTTTCACTCAACAGATAGGCAGCTCCTGTCTACCATTTGTCTGCAGGATTTAAGGCACCCCAGCTCCCACAGTCCTACTGTGGGAATCCGGATTAATGCTGGGGAAATATTGTATAGTTTTGGCTGAATGATGGATTAGCATTCTAGGCTGTGAATTTACTTTGTCAGCTCTCAGCCCTGTGGTCAGGGACAAGCGATCCTTTGCTTCACTTTAGGGGAATGCTGAGGGCGAACATGATACTCTAGTCTCTGCTATTTCTGAAACAGAGGGACTGTAAAGGAAGCTTAAGAGAGGAGTGTATGGGCTCAGACAATGCTTGCTGGCTGGTAAGGAATGAAACCACAAGGATTAGGAGGTACATTGCACACTGAAAAAACAAAACAGGAGTAAGCAACACATTTAACCCCTTATAGACCGGTTCAGTCTCTGTGGTCCGCAGCAGCTGCCTACCATTACGGTAGTGCTCAGTTTGGAGGACTTCTGTAGGGTTTGCATTTGGGATATAGAACCCATTTGCTGGACTCCAGGTGTAGGAGCCCTGGTTTTGTGCTCCATTTCGACAGTAAAGTAGAATTCTATAAGCAAAACTCACTACCCACAAACTCTCTTTTGCTTAGGTTCTTAGCTAGTTCCCTGATAGATTCAGACCAACTGTTTGACTCTGGTGATTCAACACACTAGCTTTAGGAGATCTTTGTGTTATATGGTGTTGAGTAGAGCATGGAACTTTCCCCATGAGGCTAAAACCATGAACTCTGTGAAGACCAGTGCTAAAGATTTTGTTCTATTAGGTTTTGGTTCTTGGGACACACTTTGGCCTTGGTGGCCTCTCCCTAGATATTTTCACTGTACTGGGTGGATGGAAAGATAATATAGTAATTATATCATTAATTTCACACGATGTCAAACCCAACTGCAGAATTATTTTTGCAAGCAGGGATGATATCCAAAGTATTTAATAAATACTGCCTGTGTTACATTGAGCAATCAGAATTTACCCTGGGGATTCAGGAACTTTTCCTGCTTCACCATCAACCTTTAATTGCTGGCTTATGGGCAGTCTAGGGCACTCCAGGGATGGGCGTCACGGAGCCAAGGGACAGCATCTGTTTATCAACGGTCAGGTTACTTGAATTTTATTTGTTTTGTGTGTGAGGCACATACATCTCACCATGCCCGTGTAGAGACTAAAGGACAACTTGCAGTAGTGGGTGGGTTCTCTCTTACCGTGTGGGTCCTGGGTGTTGAGCCTGTACCATCAGGCATGGCAGCAGATGCCTTGACCTGCTGAGCCATGTCACTGACCCTTGTGAACAAAAATTGAACAGTCAGTGAGGCAACGCTAGACGTGTTTCTGAATGTTAGAGTGGCTATTCTTTAGGATGCAGAAAGCTTCAAGACGCCCTGGTAAAATGGTCATTGACACTTCTTGACAAACTCAGGTGGCATCTTCCAGCTGCGTCAGCCATTCAATCAGTGGTCAACACAGGCTGCTCTCAGAGCTCTTCCTGCCTGAGCTCCCTGGTCCTGTTCCTTGCTGTCATCTCTGGCTGGTAGAGGGGGCATGCTTGCTCTTGTTTTTGATGCCTGCTTACTGCTCAGCTTCTGGTCAGTTCATTCCCTTGCCTCTTGAACAGCGTGTTTGCCTCTCACTCATGGAATCCTGGGCTCGGTCCGTGTGTGTGTGTGTGTGTGTGTGTGTGTGTGTGTGTGTGTGTGTGTGTTTTGGGGGGTGGGGTGGGGCCTCCACTCTTGGACTTCAGCACAGGAAGTCATCCACAGAACCAAAGCAGTGGCTCTGCCTTTTGTCCTTGACTTCCACCCCGGGACTTCTTCCTCTTTCCCCTGACCCTCGCTCTTCCTCTTTTCCTCCCATTTCCTATTTTTCTCACCCTCGGCTCCAGTCCTTACTAGCTCCTCATCTTCCATTCCAAGGACACCAAGGAGCCAAGCACTCAGCTGTCTGTCACTGGTGTTGGTCTGGGTACTAGGCTAAAACCCAGAGTCCCACACATGCTAGCTGGTGCTGTAGATATTGCTCTATATAAATAAAACACTGATGCCCAGTGACCAGACAGGAAGTATAGGTGGGACAAGGAGAGAGGAGAATTGGGGAAACAGGAAGAAGGAGGGGGAGACACTGCAGCCACCTCGAGGACAAGCAACATGTAAAGACGCTGGTAAGTCACGAGTCACGTGGCAAAGTATAGATTTATAGAAATGGGTTAATTTAAGATATAAGAACAGTTAGCAAGAAGCCTGCCATGGCCATACAGTTTATAAGTAATATAAGCGTCTGAGTGATTATTTTATACGTGGATTGTGGGACTTCGGGGCTTGGTGGAACCTGGAAAGAAGCCCTCCAGCAACAAGCTGGGATAGTTAATATTGATTTTTTACTTCCTGAAATTTAGAATAGGCATGGAGACTCCTCTGAATGTGTCTGTAACGGTGTTTCACTGGGGAGGGAAGACCCACCCTGAGTGATAGAATAGACGATGCTGTTGTCCGGGGTCCCAGAATGAATCAAGGGGAGAAACGGAGCTGAGCATCAGCATTCACCTGTCTCTGCCTTCTGTTTGTAGAGCCCATGTGACCAGCTGCCTCGAGCTCCTGTTGTTATGACTTCCTTGCCTTAATAGACACAGTTTACCTCCAACCTTGAGGCAAAAATAAACCTTTCCGTCCTTAAGTTGCTTCCGTCAGGCTTTTTTCGTGACAAGGAAAAGAGTAACAAATACGCCAGACAACCACACTACTACAGACTGAAAGTTGACTCGGCTCACTGAATGAATATAGGTGTGGCAAAGCACACTATGAAGCCTAAACAGAAATTTATACCATCATATTCAAGCATTGTTCTGGTTAGTTTTTTGGGAGGGGGGCAGTGGCTAGGGTCACCTTGACATAAAATCTGGAGTCATCTGAGAAGAGAGAACTTCATTTAAAATTACTCCTACCAGATTGGCCTATAGGCAAAGCCTGTGGGGGCATTTTCTTGATTAATGGATATAGAAGGGTTCAGTCCACTGTGGGTGGTGCCATTCTTGGGCAAGCAGTCCTGGGGTGTATAAAAATGAAGGCTGAGCAAGTCAGGAGAAATAAGCCATTCAGCAGCAATCCTCTACGGCGGCCTCTGCTTCAGTTTCTGCCTCCAGATCCCTGCCTTGATTTCTCTTCATGATGGTTGGTGATCAGAATGTATAAGCTGAGTAAATTCTTTCCTGCCCAAGTTGCCTTTGATGGGGTGTTTTATCGCAGCCATAGAAAGCAAACTAAGATAAGCATTTTGAGTAATTTATGTGCTGAACTTCCTTTTCAGATTCAGCCGCCATTGCCGCTCTTTCTCACAAGCACACACATACTGCAGCCTTGCAGAAGGGATGCTGGTCCAGACTCTCTGGGTGCTTGTGTCTCCTTGCCTTTGCACCTGGCCAGCATCCCCCCCCCCACCATCTTTGTCATGGTGATAGGGCCGAGGGACCTCTTTTAACAGATGCTTAGGTAATTGGCTCCCATGCTACCACTGCTTCTCCTGGAGGCAGAGTCGAATTCTTTGTCTGTTAGTCATGTTTTCATTGCTATGATAAAATGCAGACAGCTGGTTTAGCTGTTCCTTCTCCAGGACATAACCCTTCCTACCATCCCCTCCCCACAAGTGTAGGAGAAACCAAGACTCTTCCGTGTTTCTCCATAGTTCCAAACATTGGGATGGAGTGTGTGGCAGGGAATGAGTGTGTGCAGGCATCTCCTCCATTAAGTTAGGAATACTGTATTAGGGAGACATCTAAAATTTAAACCATAGCAGTGTGGTTGGTAGATACCATCATCCTGGGCCATCAGATGAGAGTAGTGCCATTATTTCTGTTTAGTTATATTTATAAATGCAGTGCCTTGAGGATGGTACCATGTTTCTCCATCTTTTGGTCTTAGCAGCCAAGCCAGGTTTTTTTGGAATATAACAAGAGTTTATTAAATGTTAAATGAATGGCTGGGCAGTGGTGGTGCATGCCTTTAATCCCAGCACTCGGGAGGCAGAGCCAGGCTGATCTCTGTGAGTTCGAGGCCAGCCTGGGCTACCAAGTGAGTTCCAGGAAAGGTGCAAAGCTACACAGTCAAAAAAAAAAAAAAAAGTTAAATAAATGAAGAAACTTTCTGAGAGCCCCACAGAAGAAACACAAACATCCAAGCCATATAGAATAGTCATTTCATTAAGAGGAAAGTCCCCCCTTGCCTCCAATATGAAGACTTCATGCACATGCATGCCAAGGAAGATCTCTACCATTGAGCAATAGAGCAATATCCCCTGTCTTTTTTTTTTTTTTTTTTTAATTACTTTGAAACATGGTCTCACTAAGTTGCCCAGGCAGGTTGACATTGAACACTCGCTAGCTCAGGCAGGCCTCTAGGTTTTGATCTTCCTGCCTCAGCCTCTCACGTAGCTGGGATAATAGGCTTGCACCACCAGCCCAGCTTATTTGTTAACTTTAGGTACAATTTGAACATGTTCCACCACCCCTTTAAACCATGGCTAATTTGAAAGAACAGGTAGATGTGGCAGGAGAGAAGGTACTGGCAATGAGGACATGGACAGCAGAAATGTCCCCTGACCCTCTCATGGTGCTGGGAACAGAGCTCTCACAATGCAAAGGCCAGGTGCTCAAGTGTGGCTTTGGCTAGAGCACGGAAAACAATTTCAGTCAACAAAGGGCGTTCTCACCCGCTCTAATGCTGACCTCCCAGAGGAAACCCCTGGCACTGAAAGGTGACATCACACATTGCAAACTCTGCTTAGGAACAGAAGGAATTGACCATATTGGATTTTTCACTGAATAAGCTTCAGCCATCTGGAAGGGGCATGGCACTCTTCATGTACCAGGAAGCTACACCAAATCTGCTGGACTGGACGTGGTTCTGGCTTTTCCTAACTGCATTGGGTAGGAAAGCCATCTGCCAATTAAACAACAACAACATGATAGCTGAAAGGTGTCTGGACGCTGCTTAGTAACAGCTTCTCTTTGGGGTGCTGGGGAGTCCTTCTGCTCCTCAAGGTTGCACTTGGAGAACCTTTGGCACAAGAAATTTCTTTCCGCCAACTTCTGTCATCAGTTTCTTTTTTTTTTTTTTTCAAAAATGTAAAATTTTCATTTACGTGTATATATGTGTTAGTGTGTAGGTTTGTGCATATGAGTGCAGTGCCTGCAGGGGCCAGAAGAGGGTGTCCGATTCTCTGGATCTGGAGTTATAGGCAGTTGAGACTCCCTAATGCGTGTGTTGAGAACCGAATTTTGGTCTTCTAGAAGAGATGTAACCACTGACCAATCTCTCAAGCCCTCAGACTCCTATTTTTTGGTAAAACAGTTTGGGGTAAAGTTTTGTTTGAAGAGTCCTCAGTTAAAAAAATACAGTCATGGGGTTCTTATTTAAGATTTTAAGGTATGCAAATACATGCTTTTAGGGGGGCAGCAAATAAATGTCAAGATACCAGATGCTTAGAAAAATGTCCAGCATATAACAGATGCTATTCACTGTGTAAGAAGCTCTGTGGTCAAGCATGTGCTGAGCTATGAGGAGTGAGGCCAGGATCTGAAAACCTGGGCTGGCTGAATGTGATGAATAAGCAGATAACAGCCACATAAAGACTGGAAAGATATTTTAGGTAGGATAGCAAGGCACAAAAGGAAAAAAAAAAAAAACCCAAAAACTGTATGTTCAGTCATTGGGTCAGGAGCTGTCCAAAATCGGACATTCTCCGTTGCCAATGCCCTCTGAAAGAAGGATGAAAGGGAGGTTCAGGGAATAACTTGAGGTAGGGGTGCGTGCGTGCGTGCGTGTGCGTGTGCGTGTGCGTGTGCGTGTGCGTGTGCGTGTGTGTGTGTGTGTGTGTGTGTGTGTGTGTGTGTGTATCACCTAGCAAGCCATCTTACTGTCTTACTAAAGGACACGAACTTGTTTCCATGTGACATCTCTAGACCTAATTTTGAGATTCTCTGGTAGCGAAACCAGAAAGGAAAAGAGACAGATGAAACCTGTCTCTCCAAGGCGGCTCCCAAGGCTGCTGGAGGGTGGGGCATGAGGCAAGGGAGAGGGCAAAGATGCTTCTGGAGTTTCCAAGCTTGGGCAACTGGGTGGCTGTGATGCTGCTCATCCGGATAGGGCGGGAGGGAACAGAAGGGAGGAGGAGCAGGTTTGGGTGTGGAAAGGTAATGAGTTCATTTTTAGGACAGTTTGAATTTGAGGTGCCTAAGGGAAATCGAGGTGCAGCTATCCAGCAGGCAGTTAGATGGCAGAGTATGGGATACGGAATACAGAGCACACTAGACAAGCTGACTTGGAAGGTACTGGCTTATAAAAAGCGGCAGGACTCGGGGGAAGGGTTGAGTTCGCAAAGGGCATGAGGAAAGCTCATAGAGAAAGTGGCACATGGGTGGCATTCCGGGAGCACGAACAGCTAGCTAAGTGGAGGCCTCAGCCTGGGTCCCTCGGAAGGCCTAGACATATGAGCAAAGTCTTTGACTTGTGAGCAATCTTCAGAGAGCCCTTCCCAGAACTGGCCGGTCCTGATTGGCTATCAGAGAAATGCCATGGCTCTCAAAGAGACAGAAGGGATTTATGACCTTGGAATCAGTGCTTTTAAGTTGGAAGGAATGTTAGAAGCCTCATGGTTCAGTGGTTTTTGAAAAGGAATTTAAAGGAGACAATTCTAAAAATGAAAACAACAACAACAATAACAACAAAAACCCCACCCAACAACAACAAAACTCGGAAACCCCTTTGCCCAGTTTCAACAGTTAATAAAAGACGGTTATTTGGCTCGAACTGTTTGGGGGGCACCCAGGCAGAGGGATCCGGATCTGTCCCTGATCTATGGGCAGGCTTCTGGGAATCTGGTGCCTGTGGTGTGACACCTTGTACAGCCTTGGTGCAGTGGGAAGGGGTTTGAACCTGCCTACGCTTATGTGCTCTGCTGACTCCCCATGGGAGACCTTGACTTGGGGGATGTGGGGATGCAGTAGCTTGGGAGAAGGGGCTGAGGGGTGGGAGGAGGGAGAGGGGGGATCTGTGGATGGTATGTAAAGTGAGTAGAAAATTTCTTAATAAAGAAAAATGAAAAAAAAAGAAAATGTGGCTACTTAAAAAATAAAATAAAAATAAAAGGATAAACAGCTGCCATGGAGGGAGCTGAGCTGGGGCTGATGGGCTCTCTTGGAGAACTCCATAAACTCCTCGACTCTGATATCTACTGGTGTCAAATATATGCCAGCCTTAGCACTCAGTTCTGGATGTAGCTGTGGACAAAACAGGTCTTGCCCCTGGGCACAATGCCTCTCTGCCTTGGCTGCACCTAAAAATCACCTGATGAGTTTTGAAATAGTCCCAGCGTCCGGACTGTGGGCTGTTCCCATGAAATCAGAATCCTGGCAACAAGACCACAGCGTCTGTATCGTCAGATGCCTAGCTTATCCATGCGCAGGTACATCTTGGGAACCAGCTAACGACGGAAGACCTGAGGACCCCACGTAGTTCTCCTGAGTCTGATGGGGGAATCTTGAACCTGTCCCCTCTCATTTTCTCCGGATGTTACATTGGCTGAGGTGGACTGTGGCGGGGTTGGGGCTGGAACTGCAACTCCGAAGTGTCTCTTTCTGCCTACCGGTGTGGCCTTGGCTTGCTCTGTGCTGTGTGGCCCTTAACCTGGTTGGTCACTGGGCTTTGATGTTAAGTAAAAACCTGGTGAATGGTCAGCATTGTTCTCTCTCCACCGCCGCTGTCTTCTTTCTCTGTGAGAAACCAGGCAAATTCTTTCTCTAAATGGGGTATTCTTCATTCAGAGGCCAGACAATGGGTCCCTTTCACTGGCCATTCAGTGTCTAGTAACAGAGACCACGGGGCCTGCCAACAATCTGCTTGTGAAACTGGCACAGTCCAGTACCTGAAAGCGAACCAGGGCACGGACACCTGCCGCCGAGGTGGCCCTGCGTTGTGGGTAGGCTCCCTAAGAGCCAGGGACTTCTCAGGCTCCTTGGAGGGCCAGCTGCAGGCAGGCTTGAGGCTTGCTGGAGTGCCTCTCCCCACGAGGCTGCAAAGCTCTGTCTCCAGCAGCCTGACTCCTGTTCGGGAGGCAAAGGGCACCAGCTGGGAGAGTTCCAGTTGGTGGAGTAACTTCTCTGGGCTTCAGTTTCAGGCGTGAAAGACTTAGATGTAGGTTTGCTATGGTTCTTCCACGGCAGGACAGCTGCGATGTGCGGGCCCATTCACTGCAGGCTGCATGCTAAGCTGGGGCTGGGTTTTGTTGTAATTTAATCCTTAGAACTAAACTAGAAAAATAGGTGCTGCGGATGGTTATCCCTTATGAATGAGAGAACTGAGGAGCAGAGAAAGGGAGGCAGATGGCCGTGGTAGGAGCCAGACTCTGGGTTCAGGCTTCCCATAGAGAGAGGTCAATACTGTATTAGCTGTTACCTCTTATTGAATGTTGTTTAGAATTCAGTCTGGCGTAGTGAAAAGGTGCTTATAGGCACTAGGGGAGATTTTTATTACTTTGGAAGCACACAGAACTGCAATATTGAAGCTAGAATTGAGTTTTGCAGGCAGCATAAGAGGAAGAAACCACCCCAGTCGTAGCTAGGGGCCAATTATGTGTTAGGATTGAGAGCATTTTTTATGTGCATGGGGAGGAAATCTGAAATATAGGATTCATTGTCTATGTTGGAAATGAGACTGCAAATCAAGGATCAGTGTAGACACTGGCCTTCAAGCCTGTATCTGTTTGTTCTGATGTTGGCAATCATGTATGTCCCGTTGACCCTGAGGAATACAGTCACCTTTATGTTTTGGCTCACTTTTTTCATGTTCTGATGAATTTTGTCCTTACACCCTGTGTCCCACAAAAATCAGAAAGGGCTGATTTGGCTTCCTTGGAAGCCACATTGGGAGGAGAATGGCACTAATGTTAATATTTGTAATAACAGTGGCTGTAGCTAATGTCCAGCGAACAGTGCGTTCTTATGCCCCATGTGTTCTGAGTAGTGTTGCAAGAACTCTGGAGATAGTATCACATTTAATTCCTACAATGTTCCCATTCAGTCAAGCTCAAACTCTCCCCATTTCTCAGGTAGGTAACTGTGACACAGACCAGTGAAGCAACGTGCCTACGGTCTCATGACTAGTCATGGCAGAGCTAGGCTGTGAACCACTATGTTACCTGGTAAACCTGAGGGAAGTTAGTGCTGTGGTCCTCATGCCCTTGACCTGGTGCCATATCGGCAGCTTCTCCATGGAGATGCTCCCTGGGGAGGATTCGCCAAGACTGACTCTCCTGCTGCTTTATTTTTGTTCTCGATGGATCAGTTTTTGAAACGAGTCTGAATGTCTGTCCTCAGGTGATCATGGCCTTGGTCCTGGTTAAACTTGGCCCTGACCTGCTTGCTCAGCTCGACTCTTGGGGTTCTAAGGCCCTTCTCCTCCTCTGAGAATCCAGGGCAGTGCTCCTGTCCTTATTTAAGGGTCTCCCTTTGCAGTGAGTCGCCTGTGACTTCTCACTTTGTAGCCTGTTCTTCAGGCTGTTTCTGTGTCCCCAGACTTTGGCTCTGAGAGTGACATTCAAATCCTGGAGCCGGTGGCTGGAGACTCATGACTCTGGCTTTGTTGTCCCATTCTGATGGTGTGAACAAGCTAAATCTGGAGAGAAGAGCTCTCACAAACAGTAAGAAGGGGCTGAGCTAGGATCCCAGTCAGGTCAGCATGGTACTGAAGCTGGCTGTCACCTTCCCATATGACATCTCAGTTTTCCTTCCCTCTTCCTTCATTCTGAAGCTCCAAATGTTAGGCTACTTGGGTGTTCTGAAACTCCTCAAGTCTGGAGCTGGGATCCTGTACAGTGTGCAAATAAGTCATTTGTCTTTCCCTTTTAGATGGCAGGAAACAGCTACCACGTGAGGGCATGTACGTGTGTGTTCCACCTGTCCTTACCTGCCCCTCCTGAGAGATAGCTGGTCCTGAGCCCGACTTTGATTCATTTCTAGTGAAAAACAACCTGACCTGAAGATAAGAACTCACTCCAGCAAGATCAGAGGGTATGATAATGTGGAACTCTCAGAGTTCACGTTAACTGGTGACTTATTCCACTCAAGAGTTCTCATGTGTGAGAAGTGAGTCCTGGGCGAGGGTGGTGCCCTGGGAAAGATGGAAAACCAGACCCATTTCTTAAGGGTAGCTGAGGCCTCCCTCTGCAAATGCTTAGGAGGTCAGTGAGTGGGTCAGTTGTGTGTGTGTGGAGAGCTGGTATAGGCTCTCTAGGGGGCAGAAGATTAGCTGTTTTGGATGTTCTCTTTAGAGTTGCCTCCACATTCCAAGTCTTGATTTCCCAATATAGGAGACACAGCTTTACATTCTTAGGCCCCTTATCCGTGAGGGGGTGGGGGAGAGACTTAGGATGTTTCACTGGGGCCTCTCCAAAGCACACTCTGATTTCAAAGAGGGGACTATGAGGCTGCTGACACTATGAGGGATTCAATGTCAAGAGTGGAAGTGGTCAGGGCTGTGGAAGGCACAGAGCCATGATGTTGTGTCTATGCCTAGTAGTGGGTCAGTGGCCTCTCTGCAAGAGTAGATGAGGACTGAATGGTACTCTTAGTGAGTGCCTCAGTCAGTGAGTGCTTGAGGCTTGTAGAAATGAGGTTTACCTAGTTCGCAGTCTTGAAGACAGAAAGTCTTCACTGTCATGCAGGCACCCCCACTCTGACTATATGATGTCATGGTAGATAGGGTCACGGCAGGAGCACTCACGAGAGGATCCACATGTGAAGATGGGAAGTCACCGTGAGACCACCAATTCTATTCTTTTAACTAGAGACCCTCTCTAGAGAAATAACCAGGGTTCCATGAGTACTATCTTTTTGAAGGAAGTACCCTTAATGGCCAAATCACCTTAAACTAGGCTCCACTGTTGAAAGGCCACCTCCTCTATGCTGTCACTCTGAGGACCAAGCTTCCTGCACATGTTGCCAGAGCTGGAGGAAAGAGTGGAGCAGGAGGAGAAGACCACATCTAAACCACAGCAGGGGCAAAACATCATGTGTGTATTCCTGACCCTTTTGGAGATGTCTGATACTTGTTTAATGGCCTAGTAATCTTGCTATTTGTTCCATGGCATGTATTTGGTCATGGCTGGGTAGAGTAGTCTATACACACTGATTAGATTATGTTGCTATCTATATTCTTATTGATATTCTTTCTAGTTGTTCTATCAATTGTTGAGGGAGGGCTATTAAAGCTTCCTGCCGTAAATGTAAATGTGGATTTCCCTACTTCTTCCAAGTTCTACTGACTTTGAGTTCTGGTATTTGACAGCTCAGTTGTTTGGTACACGATGGTTCAAAGTTGCTAGATCTTCCTGCTGGAGTCACACTTTAGTCATTGTGCATGTTCTTTGTGCAAGCTGGTCCTTTGCTCTGAAATGTACTTCATCAGGCATTCATACACCTCCCCCTTGCTTTCTTTTGACTAATGTTTAATGTGACACACATTTCTCATTCCTTTTTATTTCTAATCTATCTATATCATTTTATTAGAGCTGAGACAGCACGTAGTGGAGTCATATTTTTAAAATTTACTCTGAGAGTCTCTGTTGCTCTCTGCAAGTAACCATTTATATGCAATGTAAACAATGGTGTGGTAGGCCTTAAATATGTCTTTTAGTCTTGTATTTTATTTATTTATTTATTTATTTTGAGATAGGGTCTCATGCATCCCAGGATAGTCTTGAACTTGCTATGTTGGTGAGGACAATCTTGAACTTGTACTCCTCCTGCCTCTCTGCCTCTACTTAAGTACTGCGTTTCCAGGCATAAACATATATTATTTTATGTGGTGCTATAACTCAAACTCAGAGCATTGTGCATGCTAAGCAAGTACTCTATCAACTGAGCTACACCCCCAGCCCTAGCCTGTATTTTTACATTTTCTTTATTTTACTTGCCTTCCTGTGAGCTACCAGAACATGTTTAGAACATTGGCTTATCTGGTTTTCTTTGAATCTGTTCGATAGCTCTCTTGGCAGTTGCCATAGATGTTATCTTATATATACTTAAATTTTTTATAATCTATTCATATTTATGATGACTAGTTCAAGTGGAATATAGAAACTTATTTCTGTTTATATACTTTTACCTCCTTCCTTTGTAACACACTTTCCTTAAAATTACCCTCTAAATACATTTAGAATCATCTGAGAAGTGCTATAATTTTGTGTCTACTGTCCAGTGTAATTTAGAAATCTCAAGATGAAGGGGAAAGACGACCAATTTTTCTCATGGTTTTGTCCTTAATCTGTCTCCTTCTCCACCAATATCCTAAGACTTTTTATCTTTAATTTTGCTGCTTCTCCCAAACCTTACTCTACCCATTCTTAGAGTGGGTCTGCTGGTGAAGACTCTTAGTTTTCCACAGTGAGCATGTTCTACTGTCTTAGCCATTCCTGAAGGCTGTTCCTGTTGAATGTTAGATTCTAATATGGTAGTTTTTTTCCTCTCTGCATTTGAACGACCTTCATGTTTCCTGTGAGGAATCCACTGCCATCCAAATAGCTTTTCTCTCACAGGTGAGGTGTTGCTACTCAATAGGTATGGTTAACATCTTTGTCTGTAGTTTACAGAGGTTTGTCCCTCCTGTTGTGGAATTGATTTCTCCAGGTTTGTCTTGTTCAACTTCTGTGCTGGTTAGTTTTACGTCAACTTAACACAAGCCAAAGTCATTTGAGAGGAGGGAATCTCAATTAAGAAAATGCTTCCATAAGAGGGGGCTGTAAGCAAGTCTGTAGGGCATTTTCTTAATTAGTGATTGATAGGGGAGGGTCCAGCCTGTTGTGGGTGGTGCCATCTCTGAGCAGGTTGAGCAAGCCAGGGGGAGCAAGCAGCACCCCTCTATGGCCTCTTGTCTCCAGGTTCCTGCCCTGTTTGAATTCCTGTCCTGACTTCCTTCAATGATGAACAGTGCTGTGGAAGTGTAAGCTGAATAAACAATTTTTCCCCCAACTTGTATTATCATCATGAAGTTTTGTTGTAGCAACAGAAACCCAACTATGAGAGCTTCTTAAACCTTGAACTTGGCTGTTTATATGAACATGAGAAGTTTTTTGCTGTTATTTCTTCAAATACTTCTTTACTCTCTTGCTATTTCTCCTCTTCTTCTGGAACCCCAGTTACATGAATGGTAGTTCTTTTGTTACAGTTGTACAGGTCCTTCATGTGCTATTGATTTGAGTGAGTGTGTGAGCATACACACAGGTACACATGTGCACAAATGTTCTTGTGTGTGCACATACATGTTGAGGCCAGAGGTCAACCTCATGTGTTGTTGTCCAGGTTCAGTTCACCTTATTTCTTGAGATACTGGGACCTGAAGCACTCAGACTAGGCTGGGCTGACTGACCAGTAGCCTCAGCACCTGCCTGTTTCTGCTTCCCAGGTGCAGGAATTAGAAGTGCATGCTGCCCTGTCCAGTTTTTTTTACATGGGGTCTGGAGATCAAGCTCAGGTCTTGGGTTTGCACAGTGAGAAGTTTACAGATTGAACAACTCCTCTCTGTTGGCTTTTATAATCCAGCCCACCATGTCTCTGATATTCAGGCTGGGTTATTCCTGCACTTCTGTCTTCACTGATTTTCTTTTTCTTCTGCTCTTGGTTCCTCTATTCAGCTGTTGAACTCATTCATTAAGTTTTAAGAATTTATTTTTTCTTTCACATTTACACACATGTACACAATATACTGTAGCACAAATCTTAGAAGGTCTTATTAATAAAAAACAAACCTGGAGCTGGGTATTGGGGTGAACACTGGAAGATCAGAGAAGCAGAACAAGCCACAGCCACCTCACCTTGCCAATTCCTCCGCTGATCCTCTTTCCTCAGATTGGAAGCTTCTGAGTCCTCATCTGAATGGATCTCAGCTGAACTGCTGCTCAAAAGTCTAGAAGCTTAACCAGCTCTAGTTCCTGGTCTTCACCCCTTATATACCTTTCTGCCATAACTTCCTGGGATTAAAGGCGTGAGTCACCATGACTGGCTGTTTCCAGTGTGGCTTTGAACTCACAGAGATCCAATCCAGATGGATCTTTGCCTCCGGAATGCTAGGATTAAAGGTGTATGCCTAACCTCTATGTTTAATACTATGGCTGTTCTGGTCTCTGATCCCCAGATAAGTTTATTGGGGTGCACAACATATCAACCACAATATACTTTGATTATGTCCCCTTTGTTCTCTTATCCCCTTCCTACTGAACCCCTTCTTCCTCTTATCAAGCCCTTTCTCCCACTCTCATGGTGTGTGTGTTATACACACATGTGTAGGGGGTTTGTGTGTCCATGCTTGCGCATGCTGAGGCCAGAGGAGGACATTGTGTATCTTCCTTAACCACTCTTCACCTCATTTTTGAGTCAGCGTCTCTCACTGATCTAGAAGCTTGCTCTTTCAGCTGGCTGGCCAGTGAGTTCTGGGGTTTGCCTGTCTCCACACTCCAGAGCTGGCGGAGAAGTGTCCACAGGTCAACAGACCTGGATTCTGCATTGGTCCAGGAGACTTAAACGCAGAACCTCCGGCTTTCCCAGCAAGTACTCTTTGCCCACTGAGCCACCTCCTCAGATCTTCATTTCACTAGTGTTGTCTGCCTGAGAATAGTGGAGAGACTATTTACTTGAATAAGGGCAACTTATTAGTGGCTATACCACCGAGGACCATGAATTTCTATCCCTTACCAACCATTAGCTACTTACTGCTCCTCAGGTGGGAGTGGGGCCATGTGAACTCCTCCCCATTCATAGTGGAATGTCAGTGGACCCAGTCTTACGCTAGTAACCACTGCTGATGTGAGCTCATGTGTGCAACAGCCATGTCATGTCCAGAAAACATCATTTCATAGTGTGCCTCCATCTTCTGGCTCTCACGTTCTTTCCATCTCCTCTTCTGCAATGTTCTCTGGGCCTTGGAGGGATGAGCTAGGTGTCCTGGTTAGGGCTGAATACTCAACAGTCTCAGCATTTTGACCAGTAGTGAGTCTCTGCATTAGCCACTGCTCACTGCCAAGGGAAGCTTCTCTGATGGAGGCTGAAGGGAATGCTAATCTGACCATCGGCTCTGTCAGAACTCTGGCATTCTTTCCCCACCATGGGGAGATGAGCGGTTCCATTCCTTCTGCTCATTTATTAAGCTTAAAAAATGGCAATTGTAGTTTTCATTTCTAAAATTCCATTTGACTCTCCTTTGTATTTTCTACTTATTTGTGGAGACATTGAATTTCCTTAAAACTTTTTTGTTTTTCCCTTGTTTAAGTATGTCATGTATATATCTCAATGTGTTTTAGTATCTCTGCTTCCAAAATCTGCAGATATTTGTAGTATTTGTGGCATTGAAGTTAAACTCTTCTTGATTTTTGGTATGGTCAGTTAGTTTGCACTGACACACTGGACACCTTGCTTATGTCGAGACACCCTTCCTTCCTTCCTTCTTTCTTTTTTTCCATCTATTTGTTTTACATTCCAGCTGCAGCTTCCCCTGATGTCCTCCCCTCCCAGTCTCTCTCCCCAGTTCCCCCTTCACACCCCCTAATTCCTCCTCTTCTGTCTCTATCAGGAAAGGGCAGGTCTGCCATGAGTATCAATAAAACATGGCACATCAAGCTATAATAAGACTCTTCACCTCCCCATGTGTTAAGGCTGAGCAAAGCGACCAGTATGAGAAGCAGGGTCAGTAAGAGCCAGTAAGAGTCAGAGACAGCCCCTGTTCCCACTGTTAGGAGTCCCATAAGAAGATCAAGCTACACAACTGTAACACATATGCAGAGGGCCTAGGTCAGTCCCATGCAGGCTCCCTGGTTGTCCGTTCAGTCTCTGTGAGCCCCTAGGAGCTTTGGTTAGTTGATTGTGTGAGCCTTCCCGTGGTGTCCTTGACCCCTCTGGCTCCTACACTCCTTCCTCCTCCTCCTCCTCCTCCTCCTCCTCCTCCTCCTCCTCCTCCTCCTCCTCCTCCTCCGCAGGATTCCTGAACTCTACCTAGTGTTTGGCTGTGGTTCTCTGCATCTGCCTTCATCAGCTGTGGATGACACTTCTCTGATGACAATTGGACCAGGCACCAATCTGCCAGTTCAGGCTACTTACTCTGGATCTTCTTTAAGCCTTCTGTATCAGCCAGCTTATTTGGACACTGGCCTCACAAGGGAAAAGGCTGGGTGCTTCCTTGTCACTGCTGGGGTTGGAGTGTGGTCCCAGTTCTCTAACTGGTACCTCCTGACACCAGGTGGGGGTGGGGCCTGTGGCTCCCAGTTTGGCTTTCTCTGCTATGGCCCTAGCTGGGAGGGTGGAGCATCCGTGACTGCCCGTCCTGTGTCCTTCACGGACACTGTAGTAAAGGGAGGTGGCCTCATCACCTCTGTCTTTCCCTGGGCCTCTTCTGATACCCTGTGTGGAGGATGACCAGCACCCTGATCCTGTTGGGAGGGGAGGGAGACACAGTGTATGTGTGGAGGGTGGAGATTCAGGGGAACTGAAGGACCTGCTTGCTGATTGGCCCCCTCTGACTCCAAACTGGCAAAGGTGGTGTTGGAAGCCTCCTCTAGCCTCATATAGTGGCAATGTAGCTTGTTCCCATTTTATCTTTACTGGTCAGGCTAAGGAACAGGTTTTTTTTTTTTTTAAATGTTCCCCCTTCCCCACCCTCATAATGTTTGGCTGGAGTTGGTCAGTGATGGTCTTATTTTTTCTCTTTCTACCCAGTCTCTTTCCTGGTCCTGGGCCAAAGAGATCCAATTCTCTTTTCACTGCTCATTTGTATTCCTCAGTTAGGAACACAATCTCCATGCTAGTCTGGAGTATATGAAATGAACAAGAAAACTCTGTGCTGACTGCTGGAGCCCAGCCCCCAGCTCTGTGCTGACTGCTGGAGCCCAGCTCCCAGCTCTGTGCCAGCACTGCTGGGGTCCAGCCCCCAGCTCTGTGCCAGCACTGCTGGGGTCCAGCCCCCAGCTCTGTGCCAGCACTGCTGGGGTCCAGCTCCCAGCTCTGTGCTGACTGCTGGGGTCCAGCCCCCAGCTCTGTGCTGTCTGCTGGGGTCCAGCTCCCAGCTCCGTGCCAGCACTGCTGGGGTCCAGCTCCCAGCTCTGTGCTGACTGCTGGGGTCCAGCTCCCAGCTCCGTGCCAGCACTGCTGGGGTCCCGCCCTTACGCTGTCTGCACTGCTCTCCAGCAGTCTTCCGGTGACTGCTTTCTGCCCAGGGTCTGTGGGGTCTAGCCATTCTTAGTGGGGCAGAGGACAGGAAGTACATCTGCATCTTCCGGGAAACAAAAGCCCTGAATCCTTAAACACATTCCTGTTCTTCTGAAAGGGCTGTGAGCTACAAAGACCGCTGACTCATACCCAGTCACTCTGGGAAGGGCAGAGGCTGACAAGAGTTGTACCCTGAGGTGGGCCTATGGGTCTTGTCTAAAACATGCTTTTCTTCTATTTTCATCAAACCACACAAAACCTTTCTCATTCATTACCTTTTTTTTTTAAATCACAAAAGTAGTAATTGTTTTTTTTTAAATATTTTTATTTATTTATTTGTGCATACACTTATGTATGTGTGTGTGTGTGTGTGTATGTGTGTGTGTGTGTGTGTGTATGTGTGTGTGTGTGTGGTGGGGGTGGTGAGCATGTATGCAGAGGCTAGGAGAGGGTATCTGGTGTCCTTCTTTATCACTCCCCATCTATTCCTTTGAGGCAGGGGCTCTCCATGAACCTGGGGCTTGTTTACTTGGGTAGGCTGGAAGCTGACAAACACTAGTGATCTCCTGGAGTTAGGGTTACAGCTATCCTGGGATGCCTGGATATGTGGGTTTGTTGTGTGGGTGATGAGTTCTAAAATCCAGTCCTCATGATTACAGCAAATGCTCTCAACTGTTGAACCATTTCTGCTGTCTTTGTATATTATTTTGTAGAAAATGTAGACTGCATAGAGAAGACAGCTAGCATCCCACATTGGAATAGTGGAGTAACCGTGAATATTTATATACTAGGTATGTGTTTAAATACTATGCCTTAGACAGATCTTTACTTGATGGTTCTGTGGATTTAATTGACCATAGATAAAAAAAATTAGAAGGAAAGTCTATACTGAATACGTACAAAATTTCCTTGTTATTCGTCAGTAGACAACACAATATAACAACTACTCATTTAACATTTATATTATATTATTCATTGTCAGAAATCTAGGACATGTGCAAATACGCTACTTTATATAAGGGACTCGAGCAACCATGAATGTTAGTATGTAAGGGAGCCTTGGGGGGCCCACAGATACTGTGCTGCGACAATATGTAAACACGTAGAATGTAAGTATATATGCAACAATACAAGATTATACTGTATCCTTTTGTTGGTTAGTAACTTGCTTTTTCATTTAATTAGATATCTCGATATTGTTCTACAGCAATATTTAATGGTCACATAATATTCCATTGTGAGAACATAGTTTTTTTTTCATATCTGTACCCTATGGTAGGACATGGAAATTATTTCCAGTTATTTTTACCTTAAACAATTCTGCACAGACTTCTTTGTAGATATTCTTTGTTTACTTGTCTGATTATCTCAAGATAACCCCAAAGAAATGGAATTGCTGGGCTGTAGGGTACACACATTTTTGATACCTATCTTTATGTAGTCTACTCACTCTGAGTGTGGTCTCAGTTCCATTGTATGGTGCTGTTCTGACTCTAGTGTGAGCTGACTGGCAGACTACGAGGGGTCCTTTCCTCCCATGTCCCCTCTGCTTTGCTCTATCCACAGTGGTAGCTTGTGGCAGGATACAACATGACCTGTGAACACCCACATTGCCACACTTTCCCTGGCCCACACCTTCCCATCCTGAGGGCCTTTCTCCATTCACGACAAGATGCGACTTTCAAACACAGGGGCCAAGTGAATTTTCACATCTCTCCAAACAAGCGCTCTTTTTATTGGGTTCTTTGCTATTACAGATATACAGTGATTCTCAAGCATTTTAATGTCTTGTTTTGTTTAAACAAAAATTTTCAAGGAGAGCCAACATCATATAAAGCAAGCAAAAACCAGCTGATGGAGGTATGGGGGTATACAAAGGGGCACTGGGGAACCCCAAGAGTTTGTAGATTTTGCACTGTGTTCCCCTTGGAAGTTGAAATCCAGCCCATGTTCCTTTGATCGAAGCTGGGCCTCCAGCAGATTGCTGTTTCATCTGCAGAGAATAATCTGCTCATAAGCCAGACCCCATGGAGCAGCAAGCACACAGTGAAGTTTTTTTTTTTTTTTTTTTTCCAAATTCATCCACCCAGATTAAGTGACCTTTCCTATATAGGCCACACAAAGGCAGGCAAAGGTCCCACATGAGTACACTTTGAAAACCAAAATGGGTGTTTACCTGTACATAGAATCTGGGTTTCTATTTTGAGTCCCTGCTTTGCTGGTAAATTCCAAAACAAGTTCAGTACGTTTCCTTGTCCCAGACTTAGAACATTACTGCTTGAGTGTGGCTAGGGGCCAACAGCCTGTTGGGAGAGCAGTGACTGATAATGTCATTAAACGTGGAGCAATGTGTCAGGCATGGACCTGGCCTAAGCAAGATCCCCACATTGCCTTTTGTTTAGAAATGTGTATGTGTAATGTGTATGTGTGTTTGCATGCGTGTGGGTGTACAAGTGTATGGTTGTGCATGCATGTGTGTGTGAATGCATGTACAGGACCAAAGTGGATGTTTTCCGGGTCAAGCCACGGCATATTCATTGAGGTAGAGTCTCCAATTAGGCTAGTCTGCTTGGCTGGCTTGCTCTGAGATTCCAAGCCATCTCTCTAGTGAACCCTGCTCTCTCTATTTTTGTTTTTTTAAAGACAAGATCATACTATGTAGCTTGTTGTCCTAAATCTTGTGATCCTCCTGCTTCTGGCTCTTGAGTGCTGTTATTGCAGATATTTTTGCCACTATGTCTGATCTCTGTTGTGATTTTTTTTTAGGGTAATTATAAATACCAGGAGTAGGAGGCCTTGGGCTGGCCTCAGAGATCACTATTTTATAGCCCCTAAAATAATATCCTTCGTTTATAGTCAGGAAATGATGAATCTGAAAAATGACTACTGGTGCTTAAGGTCACAAGGTGGAGAGTTGAGAGTTGACTCTAAAGCTTCCAGGCTATGCTCCCAGGGCATGATGATTGGCTCTGTGACCATGGCGACCACATTACCAACAAAACAATGGGTTTCCCTCACTGACCTCCTTCTCCCAAAGACAGGTGTTTACATATTGGCTTGAAGAGTGGCCAGTCTCCTTGGAGGAGGATGCCTCATGGCACATGGGAAGTCCAGGAATGTGCTGCCTTATGATGTTGATGAAAGGGGCGGCATCGACATCAGCAGCTTCTGCAGGACGAAATGTGCCTCCTCATTCATCCCTGGGACTGAGTCAGCCCTCGGAGTCACATCTACTTCCTGGGGTGCGACATGGCCTCTCTAAATAACAACAACAATAATAACAACATTAATGATGGTAAGCGTGGTCTGGGAAGAGCACCTTTGATCTGCAGATCTCCAAGCATGCTGCCAATGTGGTCCAGTGGATAGTGTTATTAACTCCCTTTTACAGATGGAGAAAATGAAGCACAAGATGTTTAAGTTAGGGGTTCAAGGTCATGTGGGGCATCATTAATGGGGCTGTGTGAGGAACTTGATTGTTAGCTCTGGAATAAAAAGCTCTAGGCACTTAACAGGCTGTTGGTTGGCTATGGCCGCTCTTTATGAGGATGTATATTTTTATAAACCATGCCATAAAAGTGAATACTGATCATTAGATTTCATTTCAAGCACATCTTTCACAATCTTAAATGCTGAGAGAATGTAGCAGACACTCTCCTCAGTAGCCAGATGCACACATAATCCTCTGCAGTACTCAGATGATCCTCAGTGGCTCAGGAAGGGACTCTAACCTTTTATACCAAGGCTCACAGCTGGCATTAGATGATTGGACACTGGTGAGAGTCTTAGGGAATTTCTACATGAACCAATGCTCTGTCTCTCCTGGCAGGGCCACCTTGGAAAAGAAGCTTTATTTTGTCTCCTCTGTGCCTTAAATTACAATGAGAGCAATTGGCATGAAATCACTGTTATGGTTTTGTAAAAATTCATTTGACCACACACACACTGACGGGTCTCGGCAAGGCTGTCTTATGCCAGCTCTGAGTGTTTGTAAGGCTCTGTGGCATCTCAGCACTGCTCCTGTGTTCCCTTTGAAAGGTGTGAACTTTGGAAGGATGCAGGCACCTCTGGAAGTGTTTCATGCAGGGAGAGATCCAGCTCAGGGCAGGGGGAGCTCACAGAACTGTGGGAAGGATAGCAGGAATGGAGACCCCGGCGGGGGGTGTCATTGTATTATTTTCAAGTCACCCCACTGCAGCTGAGATCTGGACCCCATGAAGTTGCTGACTTAATGCCTTTACCACAAGTTTGTTTGATAGCCAGGAAGCTGTCAACTGGCTGGACTGAGGAGTCTGGTTGATCCAATGCCCCTCAACACCCACATCTCTATGCTATTGCTGTTTCATTCAAGGACATTACGAGGGAAATCCAAATTGCTTCTAGAACCACACCAGTCAGGATGTCTGGAAAATGTCAGTTTTTTTTTTCTGGCTCCTGATTTACAGAAATAGGAAATTACTGCCAACAGTCCCATGCATAGCACACAGTATGTAGATGTCACCTTCCATGGCGTATTAGTCAGGATGTACTCTGCTATGATGCTGTAACAAATAACCCTAAAATTTCGGTGGCTTAATACAGGCAATGTTGATTTCTTAGTCATCAAATATCTGATGCAGGCTGGGTGACCTTTTTCCTTGTTGTAGGTGTAGGTCATCTAGAACGATCAAACAAAACATAAAGACAGAGCAAGAAGATGAAAGAGGCACACCATTATCTAACCTCCTGGAAAGGCAGACTGGGAAATAAGGGGGGGGGGCATGTTCTGTCACTCCTGATCAAAAGAGGTGGTGCTAGGGTCCCATGGCAGATCATGTTGCTGTTCATTCTCCTTTCATGTCTTCACAAGCCCCAGAGGACATGGATCCCAGGGCCCCTTGAGTGCCAATGCTAAACATATTGTATATTCCAAACTTAAAGCCTTACTAGAGATTATCAGTGTGGTATCCTTGAGGAATCTACAAAGATTTGCTTCTTTATAAATCACTCTCCCCCAGAATACTCTGTACCTGAAGTTCCCATCATTATCATTAATCACTCATTATGAGTTACTTTAAGGATATTTTGTCCATTAAATCATAAGTTATGCTGGATTATACTCAGGCCTTTTCATGGACTAGCAAGAGTGGTCAGTGAGCTGAAGATGCGTGTTTGGGGCGGAGAAAGGAAAAAAAAATGTATCAGTGGCTTCTTTGGATGGGAATAGGTCCTAGAATGTAGGTCCGGGGGCTGGAAAGGTGCAGAAGAGGCACCCTAAGGAAGATGTGAAGGCTTCAGGCAGCTTCTCCAAATCACAACCTTGCCAGGGCCCCAATGTAGTGGGGGCCTCCGTGAGCTGTATCTGCACACAGCTACATGCAATGGTGTTACAAGATCTCTTTGGATTTAACTGGCTTTCGGAAGACACGTGCAGGAAGATCCATCCCATAGACAGTGAACAGAATTGAGCCTTAAAAAGCAGTGTCAGACTGTTCTTCCCGGCTAGAGGCCAGGCTCTGGGCTTGGACTTGGAAGTGAACCTCAGATCCTCACTCTGCTATCTACTCATTGGATTCCTATGGACTTGTAAAATACAGCTGGAGCACGTTGCATAATAATTTTGCATATCTGTTAATAGTACTAAAAGAGAAAATGCATGCATGTAGAGGACTCGGCTCTGAGCTCTTTCCTCCTTCCTGCTTCTTACTTGTCCTCTCGTAAGTAAAATGTGTGGACTTGATCTGTCTTTGGAGTCCTAAGCTTTCCTGGGTTCTCAAAGGCCAGAGAAGGAGAATAGGGGGCTATGCTGGGGAAAGTACCTGGAAATGGTCTTCTGGTTTATAAGCAGGGCTATTCTAGATAAGATTTAGTCTGGGAAACACATTTTTTGCTTCTAAAGTATATTTAGAAATCTTACGGATTGGGTGGCCCTCAAATATCTTCCCACTAACATCGCAATCCTAAGAAATGGGTTATGTTTAGAAAAATGCCTTAAAATATCAGTGCACACACAAATACAAAGCTTTGTAATTATCACTATGATCTGTTATTGTCGTGATCTTAGCCTGATCTTCAGCTGGGACAGGCTTCAAGGTCAGTCTTCACAGTCCTTCCCAATAGCTCCCCAACTTCTGAGGAGCTCATTTACAAAGAGCTTGTTCAGGGCAAGTGAGAAGTTCCCATCTCAGGATGACTCCTGCTTACAAATCAACCCTGTGCATTCACAGCTCTTACTGTGTTGAGGACAATAATGGAATTTTCTCTAACAAAGAGGATGAAAATGTGCTGTTGCAGAGCCTTCATAAATGATTTGTCATTTATGTAACATTTCAAGTCAGGCAACAAACAACCGGCATTGCCAATAGGTAACTGACTATAGTGTAAAAGCATAACACAGATATGGGAATGACAGGCTCCAATTCAGGAAAACGCTCAGAACCAGCCTGTAAACCACCCCCAGCGTATGTGTGTGTCGGGGTGGTGTGATTCAGGAACAAAGCAGGACAAATGTATGATGGGCTGTCTCTGGCGGGGTGGATGAGGAATGCAGACTTCCCTGGGCTGAGTATCGCATGGGCACTTTTGCCATGAACTACTTTTGGATGTTTGAAATCTCTTGTAATTGAAACAAGCTGCAAGCCCTACCAGCTGCCATGAGTGTGCTCGCAGGCCAGAGGCAGGGTTCCTGCTAACTGCTGGTCATTACCCCAGCACCAGAGCTTCTGCTTCTTGGCTGTGTGCCTTGGGCAAGTTACTCACCTTCTCTGAGACTGTTTCCTCATCATAAAATAGAGATAAAAGAGCTTCTACCTCACAGAGTTCTCAAGATGAAAGAAGCTGAGCAATCCGCAGCACTGAGTATTTGGAATAGAGTAAGGACTCGAAGCTATGTTTGCATACAGTTTTGGATCTGCCCAGCACCACTATGAAGATGAGCAGGCTCAGACAGGGCAGGGCCAGAAAATGATGTTACTGGGATCTGAACGCAAACACCACCCTTTCTCTTACCTAGGCTGACTACCTCAAGGGTTGAGAATTTCGTCCTTTGTCTATTTCCCCTCTCCGTGTCCTCCACACTTCTAACACCCATAGGACTCTCCAATGTTGGCCGTAATGTTAGAGGGAGCCGGATACACACTTACCCTCTGGCTCTCGGAGTTAGCCTGGGTTTGCCCCAATTCTGCTCAGTGATCTTTCCACACGCCTTACAACTTTCAATTGCCAGAAGAGGCTTGCATTCATCCTCAGAGGGAGGACAAGAGCTGCCTGCTATTCCCAGAATGCCCTTGGGCAGCCAGAGGCGCAGAACCACCAGGTGTGTCCTGAGCCTGACAGCCATCTTGCCTGGTGTTAACAAAGAGTAATTAAGTCATCCCATAAAACTCAGTGGTGGAGGCTGAGGTTGTGGTTCAGAGCAGGCTGGGTCAATGCCAAGGCTGTTTGGCTTCATCCAATCCACACCCCTCCCAGGTCTCTTCCCAAGGCCTACTGTAGGTGAATGAGAACTGAGCCCAGAAGACTCAGGTATGAGACCTCCTTCTCCTTTCCTACCTGTGTGACCCTACACAAGTGACTTAACCTCTGGGGCAGCTGTTTCATCATCTAAAAATGGTGATCATAATCTTTCTTTACCTTGAGGTCACTGAGCAGCTTAAACGATATAATGACCTGAAGGCCTTCTGTATGATCTACTATTGCAGTTCAGATAGTGTTTTGTGGTCAAGAGGATAGAAATCGGCAAATGGGGGGATCCTGAGGACTGGATTCATCCCACTCCCCCAACTCCAGCTCTCCTTTCATCTCAAAATCACTTCTCAGAGCAACCTGGACTTGAGCCCAGCATTTGCCACCCTCTCCTCCCCCTTCATCCTGACTCTGAGCTGGGAGCACAGTTCACTTCTTGCACAAGGGTCATACCGATCAACTGAGACTGTGTAGGTAGGCAGATACGCCACAACTGTGGAGACAGCCAGAAGTAACTAGTCTTCTCCCAGTAGCAGTTGGCCTTCCAGGAAATCAGGCCACCCCAGGTGCTCTGGGAGTCCTTTATCTAGGAGCCTTTTGTCCCCGTTCTTTTGACCAGATTTCTCCTGTAAACAGTCTCAGGAGTAATTTTTATCAAATGCCCCCCCACTTGGCCATCCCAGGATTTGCACCAGAATAGCCTTCAGGGTTTTTTTGTTTTTCTTTAAGGGCTTGAGATTTTGAATGTCTTCTCATCGGTGCTTATTGATGAGGAGGACCGGTGGAGCCAAGTGAACTTTGAATTTATTGTGTCTGAGAATGCAGAGAGGTAATCACACCATTCATTCCCAGCACAGGAGTGGGACCAAAGTTCCTGTCCCCATAGCACTGACAGTCTAAGGGGGAAAACAGGGCCCTGGTCAGGGAAGAGGAGGTCCGACAGTCCAGTTCCTCAGAACGATGCGAAAGTTCTCTGGGAGCCCTGAGTTAGGGTTCAGGTTCTGTCTTTTTGAGCAGGTCACTGCCAACTCTTGGGCCTCTGTTTCCTCATATGGAAACAGGAGGTTTTCATTTTGTATTGTATCCTGTGGACTATTGTAACTTCTTTTGGTGGTGGTGGTGGGGGTCATGCAAAGACCCCAGAAGGACACAGAATGTTTTAGTTTAAAGAGCGAATTGGATCATTTTGCATTCAAATTGGAAAAGGGGACAAGCTTCTTTCCATTTATCTTCCATCCATCTTTGGGATGCTTGTACCATCTTTGATAAAACACTCCTTGACTTGGTCAAGTTAGGGAAACTTCCAGAAAAAGATCTCACTGTCCATCACAGAGAGGATTGAAAGTTACCCCGAGAGTCTAAGTGGAAAGGAGATTGTTCTCCAGATCCCCTATGCACAGGTGGCGAGCCCATAGCTGCCGGTGCACAGAGCAGAGCCGGATACCCAGATAGGCTCAGCGGCCAAGAGAGTGGGTTGTAGACAGGTGATGACGGATCTGGCCCAGTTTGGTGCTGATGTACCAGTTTCTTCAGGGAAGCATTTCCCCACAAGTGCTATGATGAGTAAGTGGTAGAAATTTGTGACTATATACCGTGATCTTATTTGGTCCCTTAGAGATCGAGCTGGGGGAGGCATGAAGAGGGTGATTGGTAGGAGGCACACAACCACAGGCAGGAGTCAGCAGAAGTTACTTCAGGGAGCTGTGCTTGAGTTGAGGGCACACTGCCTCTGCCAAGCATGGCTCGAGAGGGAGGGAGTGAAGGACAGACCGAGTTCTGGCGTTTCTCCATCTTTTTATGCATCTCCTCCCTCCCCTGCCCCCCAGTCCTCTGTAGGAGCTGCCACTGGCTGGTTTTAACTTGAAGCCGGAGGACCAAGAGGCTAGCAATGCAGTGACAGGTGTCAGCTTCCTGACGCACAGAGCACAGGGCAGGACTGATCTTCTGGAGGGAGTTGACAGAGATGGAGAGCAGAGGCATCAATGGCAAGCTAGAGTCTTGTCAGACTCTCGTAATCACCTCAGGAACTGGGGAACCCAGGTACAGGTCCCCAGTGAGCAGTTACTGAAGCTGTGTGTACTTGACCCTTTTCTACTCTATCCTTGGCCATCAGTGAAGGAAGCGTGGACCAAAAGGGCTGGTTTAGAGGAGGAATACCTACACTCTAGTGAGGAGGAGAGAAGACACTCTAGTTCTCTGCCTTTCTTTCCCCCAAGGATGAGGGACCTGACCCTCCCATGATAGTCAAGCCCATTCTTCCTATCCGTGGAAGGGAGGGCGGGTTTTTGAGAGTCTATGCATGTGGGGCATGAGGCAGGCTCTGTGTGTGTGCTGGCTCTTTTAATCCTTTGGTGATTAACACATGGATATAAACAGTTCGAGAGCCAGCTGTCTTTGGAGGGTGTAGACTGAGCTGGATGCAAGAAACCTCGCGACGCTAACAAAGCTCGACTTCAAAGCCTTCCTTCTCCTCCGGTTCCAAGCACCCAGATAGATCTCCTATCAAGATGCAATAGGACTGCTGGAGAGTTACTTCACTGCAGGTGGTAGCAGCTTACCCTGTGCCCCTCCCAAGAGAGTCCCTGTTTTTCAAGGCAACAAGAGTGGGTGGTGCTGAGCCCAAAGGAGTGAATCAGTGATGGTGGAATCCTAGGCATTTCAGGAGGCCGTATTTCTAGGGTGGGTTCCCTCCTGACACTGTTCATATTACACAAAAGTGGCAACCACCTATTGTCCCCCAAAGGAGGTTGTGCCTGTGGGTGTGGCAATGGTGGGGAGGCACCTCCTGGCTGAGGCCAGGGCTGTCTGATTTTCAAAACGGAATCTGTCGGCTCAAAAGAGAAGCCGTGTGCCGATCATCTCAGCCTCTCTGAGTATAGGGGCAGAATTACTGCTTTCCACTCCGAAACTGTGTTCCTTCACCTGGAACACGGTGCTATCATTATGCAATGTCCCCGTTGGCAAAGGCGCCGGAGCCCCTTGTCTTCAGGTTGATGCCATTTCCAAGAAGGGCCATGGCCTTTGTGAAGAAGGACCAGGCTACTGAATAGGGAACTCTGTGCCAAAGGACAGAGCCAACACAAGGCAGGACCAGGAAAGTCCTGACCCTGACGTGAAGGCAAGTCACCCTGGTGGCAGCCAGGTGATGGATTCAGTGTTCTGAAGAAGTTTTGGGGTCAGATTGGGGACTGAGGAATAAGGGGCCAGACCAGGCCAGGCCAGGCTGTAAGATATGACAAAAGTCACACTGATCTGACGCTGGAGCCTTGGTCAAGTTCACAACTCATAGACTTACAGATAACAAGCAGGGGCAAAGGCTTTTCCCATTATCATTGAGGTGTCGGTGATAATCACAACTGTTCAGCATTGACCCCTTACACGAATAATAGAGTCAATTCTTTAGGAAAACCTGTTTAGTCCCCAACTGTATTTATTGAGTGTCTACTATGATCATGCACTATTCTAAGTACTTAGATAGCTCAGGGAACAGGCCACACAAAAACCCTGTTCTCAGGAGTGGAGAGATGGCTCAGTAGTCACTTACTGCCCTTCCAGAGGACTGGGGTTCTTTGCCCATCACCCATATAGTGGCTCACAACCATCTGTAACTCTAGTTCTGGTGGATCTGACACCTTTTTTTGGCCTCTGCTGGTAACAGGCACACACAGGGTGAACAGACATCCATGCAAGTGAAATATCCATATACATACAAAAAAAGAACCCTGTTCTCATGGGAGGGCTATTACATGCAATTACTACACCACAACTCTAGGGGGCAACATATACCTGGACTGTTGTATAACTAGACCACCATGAATGCAGTGCTGGGCTGGCAATCCTGGCAGCCCTCTCTGTGGTATTTACATTCTAGGGCAGGTAGAGTATCACCAAGGTAGGTCTTAATATCCCCCATTACAGTTTGGGAAATGGATTCATGGAAAGGCTAAGTAACTCATGAGGGTTTGCAGGCAAAGGCGACCATTGTGATGTAACCCCCCATTGGCTTGACCTATGCCTTTGTGGTCAGTTGTGCCGGGTATATGCCATTCTCTTCTTGGTGGGTAGAGCAGGGAGAAAATGGTTAGACTGGCAGAGCAGCAGCTGGGGTGGCCTCGGCACTACATCTTTACTGGGTGAATAGGTCCTACCTGAGATCTCAGGATCCCTCTTAGCCATGGCAAGCTGAAGGGAAGCAGCTGCCTTTGTTGAGAGTCGGGGAGGCGGCCTTTTTACCTTGGCTGTACCTGGGCTTAGACAAAGAGGTCTCTAGGTGGGACCCCATGATCTTGAGGCCTCAGAGTCAGCTTCTGCTCCACCCATTTACTCATAATTTATTAAACAGAGCTGTTCCACCCATTTACTCAAAATCTATTAAACATCTTCACTGTGTTTGGGCCAGAGCCATGGGTGAAGGGAGTTGGAGCTTTGCATTCATAGCTGGTGAACACATTTCAGTCTAGGACAGAGAAGAAACAGTTGACAGACGGCCTTGGGTCATGTTCTCAGAATAATGTGAACACATGCAACAAAACAGACACTGTTCTAGATTGGGGGTCAAGACTCGGCTCTGCTGGGGGTGATCCAGTGGTGAGCTTGAGTTTCCCCTTTGGGTCAAGTACAATGTGATCTCAGACATGAAATGAGGAGAACTTGGTCTGAATTTTGCTCTTCTCTTCTCTCTCTCTCTCTCTCTCTCTCTCTCTCTCTCTCTCTCTCTCTCTCTCTGTTGAGGAGCAGGTATGTATGTACTTGTTTTTTTTAATGTGTGCTTGTGTGTACATGTTTGTATATGTGTGTGTATGTATGTTTGTGTGCATATGTAGGTGCACATATGTGTAGATTACAGAAGCCTACATCAGGTGTTCTTCTCTATCAGCTTTCATCTTATTTTTTTTTTAAGATTTATTTATTTATTATATACAGTGTTCTGCCTGCATGTTTTGCCTGAAGGCCAGAAGAGGGCACCAGATCTCATTATGGATGGTTGTAAGCCACCATATGGTTGCTGGGAATTGAACTCAGAACCTCTGGAAGAACAGACAGTGCTCTTAACCTCTGAGCCATCTGTCCAGCCCTCATCTTATTGTTTTGAAACAGGATTTCTCACTGAATCCGGCACTTGCTAATTGGTTAGGCTCACTGGGCAATGAGCTAGGAGGGTCCGCTTGTCTCTTTCTACCCTAGAATTAGAGTTTGTAGACTGCACCACCATGCCTAGCTTTTTATGGAGGTCCTGGAGATTTGAACTCAGATGCTCCTGCTTCCCTGGCAGCTACTATACCAACAGAGTCATCTGTTAGCCCTTGAATCTGCTTTGTGTCCAAAGTTCTTTCTTGATGAGGAAGAAAGATGGCCCCCAGTTGTCCCTCTCTTTCTGTTTCTACCCTGTCTCCTTCCATCCCAGATGTATCTGCATGTGTACTAGGCTTCTGGAACCTGGAAAGGGCCTCCAGAGACCCACTTTCTGCCTTTTCATGTTCTGAGGGATTTCTCTCTACATAGAACAGAATCAAACTGAGTTATTGGAAAACAATATCACGACATCTATCTTCTTCCATTGGTTTGGTATCTCCTTCTCTGTCTTCTGATTCTGAAGCCCAGTTTTGAGGCAGCAAGTGTGGAGGTATGGGAACAAAGGACAGTTATTTGAAGGTATTTGGAGGAAGACGACAAGCCCAGAAAAAAGAGTATATGGCTTCTCCTTGGTCCATATAGGATGTTTCTGGTTAGGTTTATGTGGGCGGTAGGGCCCGAACCTTGATTCCTCCAGAGGCTGTGAGTCTTCATAACAGAGGGAGGAAGCCAGAGCCTGAGCTGCTGGGATTGTCAGTGGGAACACTAATTCCCTACGCCATCGGATTTGGGGATTGCCTTCCTTGGAGTCAGAGCTCGGTAATACTACTGTGGGCTTGGGAATAGGGAGAATCCTTTCTCTCCTCTTCCTCCCCACAAGCAGACCCCGTCCTGCTCATCTCGTCAGATGGACACTTTTCTGTCTGTTAAAATGTGCATCCTTTGGATTGTTGTTTGCCATAGGCTCCCTGGAGAGAGAAGGGCTGGGAGGGAGGTGTGTGTGTGGGGGCAGCTGGGTTTTCTCAGCACAACCCCATCTTCTTGTGCACTTTCCCTAGATTGATGTTTTTGGAAAGAAACATTGCATGGCAGTTTGGACCGGGCGCGGCAAATACATGTTTGGCCCAGATACTGCCACCCACTGTCCCTGTACCTCATAATAAGGTGGAAGTCACTTTCTCTTATCACTGTGCTTATGAACTCTGATCCTTCTCAACACAATGTACCTGAACTCCACCAGCCAAAGGTGACATTTGTGAGGAAACTCCTTCTCTATACCAGTGTAAGGGCTTCAGCTATGAATTCTCTACAGTTACTTCTGTCTTCCTTCCTTCCTTCCTTCCTTCCTTCCTTCCTTCCTTCCTTCCTTCCTTCCTTCCTTCCTTCCTTCCTTCCTTCCTTCCTTCCTTCCTTCCTCTTCCTCTTTTCCTCCCTCCCCCTCTCATGTTCTCTCTCTCTCTCTCTCTCTCTCTCTCTCTCTCTCTCTCTCTCTCTCTAGGACAGAGGTCAATTCGAGTGTTGTTCCTCAGTATTATCTATTTTATTTTCTGAGTTAGGGTCTCTCACTGGCCTGGATCTTGCCAAGTAAGCTAGGCAGACTGGCCACTGAGCTCTGGAGTGCCTGCCACCGAACCTGGCTCTTTACATGGGGACTGAACTCAGGTTCTCATGCTTGCATGGAAAGCGTTTTATCCTCTGACTTATCTCACCAGCCCTGAAGTTGCTTCTTTCTAAGGAGCCCTACGGGGGTGAGACGTCCACAGAGCAAGCCTGGATGGCAGCTGTGTGGCGTCTCTGAAGGCACTCTGGATCCGACAGCTTTCAGGGTACACTAGACTGGACTGACTCATGGTATCTATTTGTCTCCTCCACTGACCAAGCTGGTTCTCTGGTCTCAGCCAGAGCGCAGCCGAGCCCTCACGGGGCTCCACATCCTCTTTATTACTAATGAGGCGTTGTTCCTTAATTATGAGGTACTGGATACCAGAAGGGCTTTCCTTTGTTTCAGAGGACTTAGCAAAGGGCTTATGAAGATTTCTTGAGGATGACATTCACTGCAGGATTCTTCCATTCTTCGGAAGTATAAAGGTCACTAAGCTGATAATCGGGGCAAGTTCAAGTGAGCTGGGTATTGGGATGGGGGAAGACTGGAAGGATGCATATAATACCCCAGATGGGAATTCTTCATTGTATTCAGAGTCTGACTGTCTCTTCAGCAGTCCCACATGGTCCTCTGCATGCTCTATTATCTCATTCAAAGTAAAGAACAACCAGAGTGTGGGAGAAATAGGTACTTTAGGTAGTTTAGTAATGTAAATGATGAAAATGAACAGAGGTATTATTTGATCAAAAATAGTCCTTGCTTAAGAACATTTACAAAATAGAACAGTCTAGCTTTGCTACCTCAGGGCATCTCATCTCCTGGGTCCAAGCAAGTTCTTGCTTCAGAGTTTCAGGGTCCCAGTGTCCTAATATTGACAGGCAGAAAGTGGTGGAAGCTTGGTGGCTGGCTGTAGGAGCCTTTGGGAATTTTGTGTACATGTGAGTGTATATGTGTTTGTGTGGGTGCATGTGTGTGTGTGGGGGGGGTACATATAGACTTCAGAGGTTTATGTCAAATGTCCTTTATTGATCTCCACCTTATTTTTTTATTTTTTTGAGACAAGGTCTCTTTACTAAACACAGAGCCCACTAATTGGCTAGACTGGCTGGCCAGTCAGCACCAGGGATCTGCTTGGGTGGGTGCTGAGGATCCAAACTGAGACATCTCCCTAGTCCTGAGAGATGTTTTGACATATTTAATTTAAAATTAAAAAAATCAATTGTTTCTTTCTTATGAATGCCAAAAATATTATGGGAAGGTAGAGGCTAGCTGCAATTTCAGCTAGTGGATGAGCATGTTATATCTTGGAGAGAACTGTGTCTGTCAGGAAAACGAATGCATGGCCTTGGTGGTCTGTGCTGGCCAAGTTCAGCAAAAATGGTCTGTGGTTTCCATAGTTGTCACTATCAAAGCTATCCCAGACAACATACTGTGGTCTGGGAAGAAGGCTTTCATCTGTGAGCCTCACCTTTCTCTTCTGACAAGTGGGGAGAGCAATGAGGCCAGGCAAAATATTTAAGTGAGGAAATGTATTAGTAATGTGCTGAGAAACATTTAGGAAGGCATTATAGTTTATTGAATTTTTATGATCAACTGATTATACTTATTGTATACATTCTAGAATATACAGAAAACTAAAGATCACACAGGCTGGGCATGGAAGCACATGTCTGTCATCACAACACTCAAAAGGCTGAGACAGGAGGATGGTGAGTTGAGACCAACAGACCAGCCTGGGCTGCATAGTAAGCCCTGGTATCCAAAACAAATAAATAACAACACCACACACATACACAGACACAGACACACTGATACTAACACACACACACACACACACACACACACACACACACACACACACACACACACAGAGAGAGAGAGAGAGAGAGAGAGAGAGAGAGAGTGTTCTCCATACACAGTAGCCTTAACTTTGGAGTTTGTTATTTCCTTCTAATTTGTGGTGTATCTTTTTTGTGGTAAAACATACATAATACAGTATTTTAGCCATTTTTGAGTTGTATGTTAGTGGCATCACTATATTTACATGGTTGTGTAGTTAGTACCGCTGACCATGTCTAGACAGTTCCAACATCCCAAACTAAAACTCTGTACCCATTAAACAACCTTGCCCCATTTCCCACCCCCTCCATCCCTAGTAATCTTTATTTCACTTTACGATTATGACCTTTCCAGGTGTCTGTTTTTTCTTAATTACATTTTAATTTATCTATTTGTGTTTGTGTGTACATGCCATGGTGTTTAAGTACAAGACAGAAGACCATTTGTAGAAATTAGTTCTCTCTGCCCACCACGTGGGTTCTGGTGATGGAACTCAGGCCATCAGGCTTGGTGGCAAATGCCTGTACCCACTTGGCCGTCTAGGTATCTATTCTGTGTGGGATGACTTCCACATTTGTACTTTGATTTGATACCTTTTATTTTTCATTGGTTCAAATAAATTTAAATCTTCTAATAAGAAAATTTTAAAGGAAATTTGAATTGAGCCTAATGAAGGTTGAGTTTAGCATTCTGGTTTCTTTTCCTCACCTTTGGACATCAAAAGCATCCTTTTGTATGCATTTTCTCCATGAACATACTTTTAAAGGATTGAAATGATCAGATTGAGTGATTATATCATTTATATTATTCTTTTCTCAATGGTTTTAAATGCTTACAGTGTCAAAAGGTATTGTGGGCTGGTGAGATGCCTGCCTTGTAGCAGAGACCTGAATTCCACCCCCTCAAACCTGTATAAAAAAGCTAGGCAGGTTGGGGATTTAGCTCAGTGGTAGAGTGCTTGCCTAGCAAGAGCAAGGCCCTGGGTTCAATCCTCAACTCCAAAAAAAAAAAAAAAAACCAAAAAAACAAAACAAAACAAAAAACAAAACAAAACAAAAAAACTAGGCATGATGGTGTGTGCTTGTAATCCCAGCTCTCAGGAGATGGAGACAGGTGGGTTTCTGGGGCTCACTGGCTAGCCAGCCTGGCTTACTTGTTGAGTTCCCAGTCACAGTGAGAGACATTGTCTCAGATAAAAGGTAGATGGCCCCTGAGAAATAATATCTGAGGTTTTCCTCTGGCCTTCACAAGCACATCATACCTGGCTTTCTTATGTGTGTTCGGGGAATGGAATTCAGGTCTTTGCTATAAGACAAGCACTTGGCCAAATGAACTCTCTCCCCAGCCTAAAACACATCTAAAAAACTGGGGGAAGAATACTGTAAGCAATACGGCACTCAGTTTGGTGATGTTCAGCCATTTAAAGTTTTCTCCATTAAATGTTTATGGAGAGAACACACACAGAAGGATGCTTCTGATGTCCAAAAGTGAAGAAAAGAAATCAGGATGCTAAATTCAACCTTCATTAGGTTCGATTCAAATGAGTGCTACTCAAACTCCATCTTTTCTTTGAGATTACATGTTTATTTGGGGCCAACTTGGAGGTTTGACTATGGAGATCATAGGATCTGTCCCTTGCCCCAAACTTCTCATGTCGCCTTTACTTGGGAGGGGGTGGCACTAGTTAAACCTTGCCCATCTCTGACTTTTTGCAACTCTAGAATCGATCTTTCATTGTGGAGACCCCAGGGGCCCTGGGTTTTTCACATCAGCTGGGCTCATCTCAAACGTCATGGAGAGGGTGTCCCGTTCTCTCCTTTCCAGGGAAAGATTGTGTCACAATGAGCAGCTCTGGGCTTCTCCCAGCTCCTTCTTGGTAGCATAATCTGATGGGTGCCTAGCACTGCTCCCAGCTACCTGCAGCTCCCCTTCAAGAAGACGTCATGGTCAGTGGAGATCTGAATCGGCCCATTTTCTCCCCCACAGGACTGTGTTCTTTGGCTGCCTAGCCAGAAAGCTGGGCCTATATTTACCTATCATTTTGATGCTATCTTGGGGTGTAACTGGAAATGGGTTCTGGGTGTGGAAATTCTTACTCAGAGCACAAAAGGTTGGAGGGAGCTCAGAGGCTGCACCCAGGAAGGGCTCTTCCCTGAGGCTTCTTGGCTAGGTGGCTCCGGTTTCTTGGAGCGGTGCTATGGCCAACAGGTGGGTGTTCCTTTGCCGAGCAAGTTCCTGATTTTCAGTAGCTATGGGCCATTGTAACTGCTCTTACCTGCCATCTCTGCTTTATTCCAGCAGCCCACGGATGAATTACGCCAGGGTCTAACAATGAAGGCTGAGCAGTTATGATGGAGTGGTTTTGCTTGGCCCCGTGGGAACTCTGGTCTCTTGTCCTTGAGATGTGCTCCAGGTCCCGCCAATGGATTCTTGACTTCTTGAGTGATGACAGTTGGATTCCAGATGAATTTGCAGTCACCAGTCTCTATCACAGTAGAGGGAGAGATTATAAACAGTTGTCTTTGAAGGTCCTGTCATTCCTACACACCTGTATTTCTTCCTTTTCCCATTTCCCCTTCTCAATTGTATTTGTAGATCAAGGTTAATTCTAACATGATAGCAAACAGCGTGAGCATGTTTATTTAGATATACAGCTCCTGTAGATGTGAAAAGATACACAAGAACTTCTGTAAACCCACATTAGTTCCTTCTTTCTCAATGAGATTAAAGTTTTGAAGTGCTCATCAGGAAAAACTTGAAATTATAACATTGCTTCTTCTGTTTTGTTTACAAAACACTCCAGCATCTAAGGCTCAGGGAACATTGTGGAAGAGAGCGCAGAAAGACTGTAAGAGCCAGAAGGTCATGGTGTTTGCTGTGAGATTGTGTCTCCTAGTAATGTTAGACGATGCACCTGTAAAGTTCGCCAACATGACTGCCTAAACATGAGCTCAACAAGGTCTACAACAATAGATATGCTAATGTGGGTAAGGAAAAGCCCAATCCTACACAGGGAATTTATCACAATTAATGAATATGGCGGTGGGAGGTGGGGAGGATAGTCTTCCCCAGGGAAGAGCACCCCAACTGGTTATCCAATATCAAATGGTCAGCCTTGAAAACACACTTAATAGTATCATCATGCAGACTGAGCAGGTTTAATTCAGGAATAGATATGTATACACATATACATATATTCACTCAATAAGAACTATAAGAACTGATGAAAAAAGAGACCATGAATTTGAAAGAGAACAAGAAGGGGTAGATGGAAATGTCTGGAGGGAGGAATGGGAAAAGAGAAATGTAATTATACTATGATCTCAAAAATAAAAACTATATTTTCATTTTTAAATTATTATAGTACTTAACATATAGACAGGGTTTGGAATGTCATGTGCCGTAAATATCCATCCTTAAGTTTCACTTTGGGCTGGTTCTGCTTCTTGTGTCCCATTCCACTCCCTGACATCAAGTCATTGCAGTATTGCACTGTGTATCTCCAAAAGACAAGCCCCCCCCCACTTTTTAATTTGACACTGTGTGTATCTTAGTTGGAGTTCCTATTGCTGTAATGAAACACCATGACCAAAAGCAACTTGGAGAGGAAAGTATTTATTTGGCTTACACTTCCACAATGTAGTCCATCTCTGAAGGAAGTCAGAACTGGGCAGGAACCTGGAGACAGGAGCTGATGCAGAGGCCCTGGAGGAGTTCTGCTTACTGGCTTGCTCCCCATAGCTTGCTCAGCCTGTCTTCTTATAGGACATCAATCACTAATTAAGAAAATGTGCTACAGAACTGCCTATATCCTGATGTTATTGAAGTATTTTCTCAGTTGAGACTCCCTCCTCTCCAGTGATGCCAGCTTGTGTCAAGTTGACAAAAAACTAGCATATCTGTTTTGATGTGTGGTATATGTGCATGTGTGTTCATATGTATGCACTAGAATGTATGGAGGCCAGAGGTCAACATAGGATATCTTCCTCAATCACTCATAATCACCTTACTTTTTGAGAAGGGTCTCTCACTGAACCTGGAGCTCACTAATTGCTTAGATGGCCTGGCCAATGAGCACCAGCAAATCCTCTTGTCCCCACTGGCGTTTCAAGCATATGCCATCATCTCTGACTTTTTACTGTATGTTGAGGATCCAAAATCAGGTCCTCATGTGTATACAGCAAGCACCATATCAACTGCATTATTTCTTCAGCCAGGAATATACTTTTTAAAGGAAGAAATTAGGGAAATTTTCATAGAGATCAAAGGAAAGAGCAACATTACACCACCTTAGTTAAAAATAGACAACTAACATATCCTTATCATTTCTGATATGGGTCATCTTGTTCTGAACAGCAAAAGAATCTCCCTATCATACAGAGGCTGCTGAACTCATTTTGCTAGACCACATTAAAGAGGAGTCTAACAAAAGATAAATCATGATTTCTGACCACCCACTGGTCAAGACTCTTTGGAACATAATATCATGACTCAGGATGCTGCCCGTTGAATGTATTCCCCAGGTCCAGTTTGTGCAACTTTCCATTTGCCTAGCTGTGTCATTAGTCAGTTTTGTTAAGGGCAGTGTGGTCTTCTAGCCCTTTGACTATGCACTTCTATCAGGAAAACAAGTGAGCTGTGTCCATGAATGACACACTAATAAACTAATATAGTGCTCCGTCATGTAGGTAAATACGTTCTAAAATACATGTAAACTAGAAATGAAACATGAGATGAGCAGCACATAGCAGTTTTGACATTATCTTCTTGCCCTCTATAGATCCTGTTGCATATGTCCCCTGGTGCAGAGACCTGGGGATGACTGTCTAGGTAGGACACAACACAGGACAGTGGTGGCTCACAAAGCCAGAAGACTCAGGTTTAGATGCCAGGTCTACTACTCCTTAGCTCTGAGGTCTCACTCTTCTTCTTCTTCTTCTTCTTCTTCTTCTTCTTCTTCTTCTTCTTCTTCTTCTTCTTCTTCTTCTTCTTCTTCTTCCTCCTTCTCCTTCTCCTTCTCCTTCTCCTCCTCCTCCTCCTCCTCCTCCTCCTCCCCTCCTCCTCCTCCTCCTTCTCCTTCTTCTTCTTCAAATCTTTCATTTTCATTTGTAATATAAGGATGTTAAAAACATACCAATATGGTTAGGTTCAATCTGTGAGCAGTAGCTGGTACTCAATAAGCATTTATTAATATAGTTTAGGTGATAATAAGGCTGATGAAAAGCATCTCTAGCAGGCTGGCTGTAGTCAGAGTTTTTTCTCTCCCTTCACAGAGGAACACGGTGAAATGCACATATTGGCATTTCCTCGGGTATTGCCTGAACTCAGGATCATAATGATAGTGAGGGTGTGCGGTAGTTACAGGAATAGTCATGTTGGGCGTGATGAATAGCATGTCACTCAGTTCATTTTAATTGATGATGATGGTTACGGTATGACGACGGTTGTAGGGATGATCACATTGGGGATGATGACTATGACAAGACATGGAAGGCTTTTACAGTTCCTGTTTGAGCCACATTGTCAACACTTGTCTTTACTGAGAACCCTTCCCTCAGCCATCCGACAAGTATGCTGACTAACTTGTTGTACCCTGCCTCCCTCCTTGGCCTCTGTCTGTTGGTGTGGCCTTTTGTTCATCTTTCTGTCAAGCCAGGTGTGGTGCTTGCCTATAAGCAGGCCCTAGAGATGGACTACAAGCCCGGTCAATGAGGGACCACTCATCTGCCAGGAGTATGTGACAACATGTGCCAAGGAGCTCTCCTCTCAGGCCATGAGAGCACAAGCAAGAAACCTGGAGTGCAGCCTTTTGTGGCTTTATTCACTGGGGGGCTCATGTTGTCTTGAGAGAGGGCAACAAATTTGTCTGGTTATCCGTCCTGGTCCATGGGGCTGGGCTACTGGCCTGTACACACTCACCTTCTCTGGCTATGAGGAAATCCAGACTTTCCACAGGCCTGTGATCCCAAGAAAGCTGAAGAGGAAAGACTTTCCCTTTTCCAAGATCAGGACAAAGGGAGTTAGCAGTGTGCCCAAGGGTGCTGAAAGGTGTGGCTGAATTAAAATGCAAATGTGCCTAAAGCTGGATCTGGGGCCTACCTGTTCCATTGACTTTCCAATAATCCTGTTGGCTGGACTTCACGGAACTGTGTTCCGCTGTCTCCAGGTCTGGTTCAAATTTAACGTTTAAATCAATTCTGTAGTCTGAGACAGACACTTATATTCTAGGCAAAATCAACTTGGGAAATTAATCTCTTTAGTGATTTTAACCCAATAGCATCTCCTAACCATTAATGTATTTCTGTGTGGATCACAATGCATCCACATTATTATGAGAATAAGCACGAACACACATGATCATGCATTTATGTCTTCACACTAGTTCCTCACATAGGACCTTGCTCATGTCTCCAAGTGGCTGGGTAAAGCACACCTTTAATCCCAGTGCTCAGGAGGCAGAGAGGCAGCCAAATAGATCACTTTTGTTTGAGCTTGAGAACAGCCTGGTCTACACAGTGAGTTCTGGGCTACCCAGATCTACATAGTGAGTGACATCCTGTCTTAGGGGAAAAAATCCCATTTTAGAGTGTGAAGTATGAGATTTTATGAACGGAGTCCTGTGGTGTTAGCGTACTGTTCGTGATTTATTCTGTAATAGAAAACATGGTTTATGGATTTGAGGTTTGGGAGCTCATACTTCATTATAAATATTCCTGGAATTAAAACATACTTATCTAACATGAAGATACATGCATGCCATTCAAACAACTTGGGACTGATTTCTAAACACTTTTTTTAAAATTTAAAAGTTCCTTCAATTGGTTGGGAGTTCCAGGCCAGGGAAGGGCTCCGTCCTTTTGTTGGTGACTGATGAACAGTTGGCACAGCTGGTTTCTTGAGTGGGAGTGAAAACAAAACTCAGGTTTCTGTCTAGTTGGTACAGTGGAGTTTTAACCAATACTCAGAAGCACTATTTTGGCTGAACATATCAGACTGATGGCCTACATTATTGATTACTTCCCCCTCCCAGATCCAAGCCCTCATGATAGGATCAAATAAAGGATCAGAGACATATCAACCTTGATGAATAGATGATAGAAGTAAACTGTGTGATTTAATTAATTGTTTTTCAGCTATAGTAAAGAAGGAAATATTGATAAACACTATAACTTGATAGTGTTAAAAACATTGTGTTAAATGAAAGAACATATGTAAAATGTCCCTAAATTGTTTTATTGGGAATTCCCCAAAAGGCAAATACCCAGAGACAGAGAGCAGCCTGGTTCTTTCCAAGTATTGAAGGGAAGACTGAAGGTAGATGGGTGTGTGTGTGTGTGTGTGTGTGTGTGTGTGTGTGTGTGTGTGTGTTTCTTAATAAGTATAAGGTTTCCTTTTGATAGCAATGAGAGATTTTGGAGCTAGATGGAAGTGAAAGTTGGATAGTATTGGGAATGGACTCATTTGCTACAGAATTTACATTAAAAATCATTACTATGGTGCATTCTATGTGAATTTTATTTCAGTTAAAAAATAAGAGAAAGGGGAAAGGGAACATCATCGGTAATGAATTTCAATAAATTTTGGAAGACCAGAACAATCTTGAGTGGAGGAATCAGTAACTATGAAACTGGGGGTAGAGGTTAGGGTAGAGTTGGTACCAGTGGAAGTCAAGTCAGTTCACTGAAGAAACACAGGAAGGCCAAGGCAAGGAGATGGCGAGGGCATCTGTCAGGCAGCAAGAGATGGGGATTCGTTCAAATTCAGCACGTATACCTTGGATGCCAAGGGTCCTTTTCCCATCTGCAGTAGCCAGGACACTCAGTTGTCCTGTGGGGAGGAGATAGAGATGCAGCAGGGTGTGGAGAGAGATGGAATCCAGAAAGTGAAGACGGGCAGGGCTGTGGACAACTCCAGCTCTCTTCCTGGAATGCTGGCAGAGAGTTTGCATCAGCCCCTATATCCCGCCTCAGGCAGAAGCCTGGATAAACTGACCTCTCCTAGAGAAAATAGCTGGCACCTCATTAGTGGGATCCCCTGGGGGAGAGATTTACCACCCACAGGCTTCCAGTGAGGGCTTCACCACAGCCCAGAGCTTCTGCACATTGATTAATGTCTCAGTCTCAGTGACCAAAACATAGGACCTCTTTAGACGAAATTCCCACCATCAAGGAGAACCAAACAAAGAGAAAGAAGAAACTTAGAATATAGAAAGCAGGAAAATGGAAGGGAAATGAAAGTTAAGTTAAAATTCAGAAATACTCATGTAATTATAACCTTTCTGGGAGATAAAGATATTGCATGTCTAAAAAATGTGAGTTGCCACAGAAATTGTTTCATCAGGTAAGAGGAAAGAACTGGAGATTCAAAGCACCAAATCAAAACTGAACAGAAAGTCAGAAGACTACTGAAACAATAAAACTTTAGGTACCAGAGACAACCGAGAATCAACCCAGGAGGTAGAGATGGCCGGAAGAATCTCAAGAAACACAAGAAGGAGCAAACGCAAAATCTAAGTGAAACTTTCTGAAGGAAAGGCCGTTAACTGGTTTCCAGGTCAAAAACCTCATGATACGACTACTAGAAAGTAACACACACACACACACACACACACACACACACACACACACACACACACACGGGGGGAGGGGGAGATGGGGTAATGGGGAGACAGAGAGAGACAGGGAGGCAAACACCAAACACACATAGGGAGACAGACAGACAGACAGACACACACACACACATGCATACACACATACACACACTCACAGAACCATCCTTGTGAACCTTTAGAACTAGGATGTCCCAAAGCTTTCAAAAGGAAAAATACCACATGAAAACGTCTTGATCTCAGAACAGTGTTAGGCTTCTCTGTGTAACATTGGATGCTAAAGAATAAAAAAATTAAAACCAAGCCATAACCAACAAACAAAAAACCCATCAGGTGGGGTTGGAGAGATGGCTCAGAGGTTAAGAGCACTGGCTACTCTTCCAGAGGTCCTGAGTTCAATTCCCAGCAACTACATGGTGGCTCACAACCATCTGTAATGAGATCTGGCGCCCTCTTCTGGCCTGCAGGCAAACATTGTATACGTAATAAATAAATCTTAAAAACAACAACAACAACAACAACAACAACAACAACAACAACACACACACACACACACACACACACACAAAACCATCAGGTCTTGAACTTTTCTAGAGAAAAACAGTTGACTGAAATTCCATAGCCAGCTCATTTGAAACCCAGCAGTGAAATGAGAATTAAAATATTGCTAGACATATAAAGACTAAAATTTTTATTTCTTGTGTACCAAACCCCAGGAATTATTGGAAAACACATTTCAATAGAACCAGGACATAAATCAAGAAAGTAGAAGAAATGGGGATTGGTAAATACAGACAACATACAATATAAGAACACAGCCAGAGGGACACCAAGAGATGCATCCAGGGAGACGAGAGATAGACAGTCCCAGAAGAAACAGCAGAAGAGAAAGAAATGAAAGGAAATACGATTGGCAGACGTATTTGGAAAGCAGTAGAATAACACATAAATAGTTAACATTTCTAAAAACAAAAGCAAAACCATAAAGGTCACAGAGAAGATAGGAGTACGACAGTAGTCAAGGAAGTGGCTGACTCTTGGGAAGACAAATGCCAGCCTTCGGGACAGGAAAGACAGTTGTGCTGGATAATTGACTGCTGGATGAAAGAGGAAGCCGCACATAGTCCTGGAAACGCAAGGGCTGATCAGCACATTAAACCAAAGCTGTGAGGATTGGAGGGCAGGATCGGAGTGGGGTGGGGTGGTCAGACCTCTATTTCTGCTGATGTGTGCAAAGACCACCATTTTAAAATGTGGACACAAATATCAGAAGGCAAACTAGAAGAGGTGGAGGTGCTGACCTCCGGAAGCAGATCTGGGATGTGATCATGAGGCGATGGGGAGTTGCCAATTTTTTTTTTGAGGGTGTTTTTGGCAAATCTCAGTACCATTAACTATGTTTTCGACAGAAAAGTAAATATTAGTTAAAAATGAAAAGTCTTTTTTTTTTTTTTTTTTTTTTTTTTTTTTTTTTTTTTTTTTTTTTTTTTTTGGTTTTTCGAGACAGGGTTTCTCTGTGTAGCTTTGCGCCTTTCCTGGGACTCACTTGGTAGCCCAGGCTGGCCTCGAACTCACAGAGATCCACCTGGCTCTGCCTCCCGCGTGCTGGGATTAAAGGCGTGCGCCACCACCGCCCGGCATGAAAAGTCTTTAGAGTGTCTTAATCAATAATACACATCCAAAGACTGATTGGCAAAGGTGGTCCCCTTATATTCATATCCCAAAGTAACTTGAATAGTAGAACAGCTGGCGTTTTCTGGGCATTTAAGATGTGCCACTCTGCTTTGTCTGGCTGACCCTTAAAACAGCCCTGCAGCATTTCAAAAAAAAAAAAAAAAAAAAAAAAAAAAAAAAGGGGGGGGGGGAAGCAACCTGGAGGGGAGAACAGGAGTCAACTCCTCTCTCCACAAGCAACCTGGAGGGGAGAACAGGAGTCAACTCCTCTCTCCACCAGAGACTCCCAAACCCGCACGCTTCCCCGTGAAGTCTTTCTCCCTCCCCTCTGCCTCTTCCAGAGCCTTTGCAGCATCTTACTGTTCATACCAGTGCTTGGGTGCTAGAAAGGAAGATTACACAGGTGGAGTGCTGTAGTGTGTGCCCTGATGCCTGTGGACACCAACACGTCAAAGTGAAAGTGGGTGAGCCCGGGGAAATGAGGCCTCCCGCCACTAATCATCAGGGAAATGCAAATCGAAAGTACAACGAGATACCACCTCAAAACAGTGGGGATGATTGTCAAACCGCCTACCCCAGAGAACAGAAAGTGTTGGCCAGGATGGGGATCGTGAGAGTGCCTGTGTACTGTAGCAGGAAGGGAAACCGAATGGCCACCGCGGGAAGCAGAACGGGAGTTCCCCATTATGTCAGAAACGGGCTGCTGTGTAACCAGAAATTCTGCTCCTGAGTATGCGCTCTCACCACCCCACCCCCTATGGAAACTAGGGTCTTGAAGGATGCTTGTGCACCTGTCTTCACGACATCATTATTCTCAATAGCTAAAACAGAGCGTCTACAGATGGATTGCGATATATAGGATAAGAGGGCTGTTATCGCAAAGGAGGGACCTTTGACACATGCTACACTTGAAGACATCGCATTATATAATGTAATAAAACAAAATGAAACAGTACAAAGTAGAAAGGCAAAATACTTCCATGAGGCACTTAGAGGAGTCAACAACATAGAGACAGAAAGTGAGACAATGGTCATGGGGTTGAGGGGAAGAACACCAGAGAGCTGCCGTTCAATAGGCTCAGTGGTTCAATGTAGTAGGATGAGAAGGTCCTGGGGGTGGATGCTGGCAATGCTGCACAACAACATGACTGCATTTAAGAACACTGGACACTTATTACAGGTTATGTGTGAACCCGAATGATCAGAGAGCCAACCAGTAAACCTCTCTCTGTCTCTGTCTCTGTCTCTGTCTCTGTCTGTCTCTCTGTCTCTCTCTGTCTCTGTCTCTCTCTGTCTCTCTCTCTGTCTCTCTCTCTGTCTCTCTCTCTCTCTCTCTCTCTCTCTCTCTCTCTCTCTCTCTCTCTCTCTCTCTCTGTCTCTCTGTCTCTCTCTTTCTCTTGTTCCTGGGTCCAAAAAGGCCAAGACTCTCTCCAAGCCCGGCCCTACTACTTCCTGTGTCTATCTGTCCTCGGTGCTCTAAAACCTCTACGGTTAATTTTGATCAGCTAGCAGCTAGCTTCACCCTCTGCTTCAAAACAAATTTTATTGCCAGTCTCAGGAGCATCAGAATGCGATCAAAATACCCCACAACAGGGGATGGTGCAGAAAACACTGGGACCCTGTAGTAATGGAGGCTCAGGTGACTTGGGACAGTGGAGGGCTGCCGGCAAGGGTGCAGAGGAAAGTGGGACATTTTCCTGGGCTACCACCATGTGACATTCCAGAAGATGGTTCATCATCTGTACCCAATCCACCACCAGGGAAAGCTCCCTTCCCTTCCGCGTGTTCTTTCTGGAACATACTTCACAACATACTGTCTTCCTGCTCGTAGTTCATAGCTACACTGCTCCTTTTCGGGTTATGAAAAGCTAATTGCATTTTCTCTCAAGTGAAAAAATAAAGACAAGTTTGTTTTTTTTTTTAAATTGTGAAGTAGAAAAAAACAATACATTGCTCAAACATCATCATGCCTTTGCCTTGGTTTATTTTAAATTTATTTTATGATGGTCTGTTTTCGTGCATGTGTATTTATGTATGTATGTGTGCATGTATGTATGTTCATATGTGTGCAGGTGTACATGTGTGTGCATGTAGAGGTCAGAGGACAACCTCGTGTCATTCCTCAGGTGGCGTCCCCTTTCTCTTCTTTCTCCCTTTTCTGTTTTTGACAGGATCTTTCACTGGCCTGGTCCTCACCAAATAGCTAGGCTGGCTGGCTGGCCAGTGAGCATCAGGGATCTGTCTGTCTCCACTTCTCCAGGGCTGGAATTAGGATTACACACAGAGCGTGCCTCTATACCTGGATTTTTAACGTGGGTTCTGGGCATGGGATCAGGTCCTCTCACTTTCCAGTCAAGCATTTACTGGCTGAGCTATATCCCCAGCCCCCATCTTGGTATATTTTAATCAAATAAACACATATGGGTAGTTTAAACCTTCAATAGCACTATATTCTGTGACATGCTTCTTCCCAGGTCTTAGTTCTAATTCCTCCAGCTGTTCTTGTGGCCATCTCTATACTTCTCCATTAACATGATTTCTCCAGCATTTTGTATTTATTATCCACTATGTCTTGAGTCTATTGCCATTAGAAATAAGGGTGTGCTCACTCAGGATTTCCTTACCTCAGGCCCACCTGCTCCTCCTCCATCAAGTGATATGACTCCTTGAATGATGTCCAAAGTCAGGACTGATAGCTACTGTGAGTCCTGTTTACAGAATGCACTAGGATTACATTTTATGTCCTCTACTCTTCCTTGACCTCCTCAACTTCCTGCCCCCAACCTCATCATGAAATTCACAATGACCTCACTTCTTTTTTGCTTGGTTTCCTACATACCCATCACCATTATTTCTCTAGCCTTTTCTCCAACTTTTCTCTGTTTTTTTCTCCCATTAATATATTTTCCCAGGTCCTCCATCCTGGTTGGTGGCTACCCTGGGTGGATGCTGAATTGTCTACTCAAGTTTCCCCATCCTAACATCCCAGGACTTTCATTTCCTATACTGGATCAACTATGTCTCCTTGTCTTTTTGTTTATTCCTGAATTTTGACTGAGCATATTATATATTTCTTTTGTGTGTATGTGATACATCACATACCACATTGAAGATGTATGTGGGTACAATACCATGTGCCCATGGAGGTCAGAGAAGAATGTCTGGTGTTACTCTGCATTATTCTCTCACTGAACTTCAAGCGAGGCTGGTAGCCAGCAAGTCCCAGCAATCCTCTATCTCTACTTCCCACAGGATACTAGAGTCACCAGGCAGGTGTGCTGTCCTGTCCAGCCTTTCACATGGATGCTGGGGATCCAAACTCAGGTTTTCACACTTGTGCAGCAGGCACTGTTACTGACTGAGCCCGCTTCCCAACTTGGGTTTATTTTCTAAGGCATTTTAAAGAAAGAGTAAAACAAACTTAACAAAAAAGGTCAAGCTGTGGAGACCTGGGCCAATTCAACAGACTTCAACAGCATCCTGGAGACACATCTGGATGCCCTTGCATTTTCCAGATAGTTCCATTTTATCTGCCTCTCAAGATCACAGTGAACCCATCCCCCAGGACAACAATTCTGTGTGTCCTGGTCTGGCATGAGGCACCTGTCTATATCCAGCAGATGCCAATCAACACTCGCCTTAATAATACCTTAGCCTCAACACCCGAGGTTTAAGTTGCATTAATCACCTAATAAAGAAATCTTCACAAGTGCTAATTACTGACCCAGCCCTCATGCTAGGCCCATTTCAAAAGGTGGCATCTTAGAAGCTGCCTTGCTTATAGTCATTCAGCAAACATTTATTGTCTACTGTAGGCAAGACACAATTCAAGGGCTTTCACGAAGGTTATCTGTTCAGTCCTCACAGCAGTCTTGTGAAGTGGGAGTTCTTGACCTTTGTAAATGAGGAAACTGTCCAAGCTTCACTGCAGCATTCACTCAATGCACGTATGCACATGTACCAGCTGCTAGGTGAAGGCAATGTAGCATGCACAGGCATGTGCCCTGGCCTCTTGGATCTTCCAGTTTACCTCAGGATGACAAATATTGAGCAAACAATTCCACACATGATTTGTTAAGTATATTTGAGATTACTGTCACTAAGAAGTCTAATAGACTGTAAGGATGTGACAAGGAGGCCACTGGTCCTGGACTGGAGAATCAGAGGCAGTTTTCTGGAGGCACTACATTCTGTCTGTCAAATAAGGGATCCTTAGCCAGTTGAAATGAAGTGGAAGGAAGGGACAGATGGAAGGCCAAACATAAGCAAAGGCTTAGAGGTAGGGAGGGGATTTGTAGAAGGGAGGAGATGAAAGGCCAGTGTGGCCCTAACAAAAGGCAGACCCAGGGCTGTCCAGAGACCAGCTAGGGAGCAGCTTGTGAAGTTTTGTGTGCTCTCTGAATGAACCTGCAGGTCGTCTTGGTCGGGGAGCTGAAGGGTTTGCACAATGAAGGGGTGTGGTGAGATCCATTTTGCAAGAACTCTTTGTTGTTTGGACTCTGCTGGAGGGGAGGCCATTGGAAGAGCCCAGAGAAGATGGCTTCCCAAACCACCATCAGAGGCGATAACTGTGAAACATGGGTGCAAGCGGAGAGCAGGGGAGAGGAGGGATTCAGGAGGCATTAACCAAGAGGTAGGCTCGAGGCCGTGCAGATCAGAGCCAGGATCTGAACATAGCTCTTGACATACTTGAGACGGGGATACTGCTCTTCCTGCTTTATGTTAGTAACATCTTCACCATTGTGACCACAATGCTCGAGAGACAACTTAATGAACTGAAAGGCTTGTTGTTAGTCCACGGTCACTTGGCCCCATGTGCTTAGGCAGAGTGCTATGGCAGAGGGAATGGGTGACAGAGGATCTTCTTCATGGCAGACAGGAAGAAGACAGACAGACAGACAGACACACACACACACACACACACACACACATACGAACCTGTATCCAGTGACCTACTTCCTGCTAGGGACCACCTCCTAAACTTTCTGAAACATTCAAAACATGTAACTGAGGGGTGCTTTTCATATTCAAACCATAACATGCTTCTTTCTCTGACCCAGAATGGACCCGACCAGGCACTTGCCGTATCTCTCCCTATGTGTTGTTTGGGGATGCTGCGTTGTACCCAAACAGCCGCGAGGAACATGCCCCTTTCCTGTGCAATAGGAGAGTCCCCATATTATTTTGGGCAGCGTGTTACTCACTGAGTGAGGAGTGAGTAAGACCCAAACGCAGCTGCTGCCTTTAATAGCACATAGTCTAACAATCTCGGCGGCAGAACGGGCAGGGTCCCCAAACAGAACTAAGCAAGAGGAAGTTCTCGAGTCTTACACACGGCTCACCGTCATAGCTGCAGGCCTGTTGTTGACTGGATAGACTAAAAGTCCAAGATCTTTGATGGTTCCCAAACTAGGGTGTGTTTTTCTAGAGACAAAGCCACTTTCAGATTGGCCTGATTCTCTGTTCCTGCCAGAGATTGTATTCTCCAGGAACAAGTGAAACTCGCTTTGACATTTGAAAGTGGGTTTATTTTTTAAGTTTGGATATTGTGCCAAATAATTTAACTTCATGGATTTACTGGTCAATGTTTAACAGCTTTCATGACGTCAGAACACAGCCACATGCCTGGATTTCCTGTGCCACGTTTGTCCGAATGTGATTGGAAAAAGGACTTGTCTCTCCGAAGCAGTGGGTAGGGACTTGAAGTGGGGTCTCCACTTTCCCGGGTTGAAAAGAAAGTGCAAGACCTGTGGATCTCGTTCATGGCCTCTTGACTAGGAAGCTCCTTGAGGATACCCTGGGGAACCCAGCTGTGTGCCTTTGGGGCCTCTCCCAAATTGTCAAGTGGACAGGACAAGGACTGAAGGGTGACAGAAGAGTAGGGTATTGCTGGGGTACAGTAGTAGTTGCTCTTAAAGACTTGAACCCCGTTACCTGGCCCTGGGGTCTCAGTGTGGTCAGAACTATGCGAAGAAAGCACTCTTCAGAGGTGTGTTGCTAGCTGTTGACTGATGTACGGAAGGTGTAAGACAATTTATAGATGACAGTGAAATACACAGCCCTCTTCACCGTACTCCTTTAAAGCTGACTGACCCTGGGTGCTTTGGTTGACTTTGCCCCGTTGGGATCTTTCTATCCGTAAGTAGCCAGTGTTATTGTAGATTGGGAATGGGTTTTTTTCCCGTTAAGAGTGTGGGCCGGTATCTTCCTTTCTGTTAGTGAGTGGGAAGATCTTGTCCGACTTAAGGGTAAGTTTTTGAAGACTGGGGGAATATTTCCCCAGTTTTTGGTGGATTAGCTACAAATACATTTTGGAATTTAGCCAGCAGTAGTCACATTTTTCCATCGCTTAAAAAAAAATCTAGCTGGCAGGTGGTGGCGCACGCTTTTAACCCCAGCACTCGGGAGGCAAAGGCAGGTGGATCTCTGTGAGTTCGAGCCTACAGAAGGAGTTCCAGGACAGCCAGTACTGTTAAACAGAGAAACCCTGTCTTGAAAAGCAAAATCAATAAATGAACAAACAAACAAACAAATAAGTAAATAAATAAAATTCTAGATCCAAGATAAGTAAGCTGTAGTCTGGGGGCCAGATCTGATCCTCCCAACACCTGCTTTTGTAAGTATTTTATCAGGATCATGTCCGTCTGTTCTGCATGTGAACAAGGCCTGCTTTTGTGTTAACCATGGCAGAACTGAGTGGGCAGGACAGAAAGAGCACACCATCCAGGCACAAACCCCCAAACAGTGCCCAACCCTTGTTGGAAAGATTTGCCAACCTCGGCCAGCTTGTGTGTTCGTAAGGAATTCTCACCTACCTAAAGGGGCTAGTCTGACTGAATACCCAAAACATAGCCGGTGTGAGGGGAGTGTTGTCTTTAGAATCCTTAGTCTCCCCCTCCAAGGTGTCTCCAAGGTGAACCCGGCCCTCCTTTGTAATGGATGGTCCTCATTTCTCCTGCAAACTCCGCCCCCCCCCCCCTTTGCTTAAGTTTCTCCCTCCTCTCCACTTAGAGCTCTGTGCTTGCTGGCTGAGGTGGGGAGAGGGAGGCCAAGACTTCCCCGGCTGTTTGTACCGATCTAGAACCGCCAGCTCCTGACACCGGTGGCCTTGCCTGGTACCTGAGCACGCCCGGTGTCTCCTCAGGCCCAGGGGTTCCGGGTTCCTGGTTGGCTCTGCTGCCTGGCACCACGGAGGGTGGGGAAGGGCAGAACAGGCGACGTGAAGATGTCCCGGTCATTGGGAAATTGCATGTTGGCCGGGGGGGGGGGGGGGGGGAGGCGAGGCTGGTGGGCACACCTCTAGCTAGGCCTGCGCTGGAGTTGGGGAGTGGAGAGAGGTGGAGAGAAGGCCCTGGGCTCACAGGATGTCTGTGTCATGGAGCAGAGTAAGGAGATTTGATTGAAAAGGCAGAAGGAGGCACTTGGGCTAGGCTCTGAACAGGTGCTGACGATGAATGAGCCAGGCTGAGGCAAAAGGTGTCGTGAAGATCCCCCATGTGCCTCCTGGGCTCCAGGACTTGACTAACCACGAGGTTATCACATGGAATGAACAGAATCCATGTTCTTAATCCTGGGCATTTCTAGTGAGGGGGTCTGAAGGAGCCAATGGGGATAGTAGGGTAACATAATGGGGGCCAGATCACAGAGCCGCATGGGAACCCCTGAAGGGTTTGAACAAGGACATGTTTTGCTCCGACTTACATCTCCAAAGGATGACTCTGGCTGCCACACTGGGACCAGGTCAGAGGCCACTGTAATAGTCCACAGGAGGGGAGCTAGAAGAAGCACATTCTAAATCTGCCGTGGAGGCTGGTGAACTTCTCAGCCAGGCTGGCCTTGGTGATAGGAGGGAAGATGCCAGGGTTGAATACCAAGGTTTGGGCTACAGAAGGAGGGGAATAGAAACAGCTGGCAGCCATGAGTTTGGATGTGGACATGCTGGCTGCCATGATGCAGAAGCGTTGAGTAGATGGTGCCTCTGAGTGTGGTGTCCCGCAGGAGAGGTAGGCTCAGGTCTCCGTTTGGGAATCGTCCATCTAGAGGTGGTACTTAGAGGCCCAAGGTGGAATTATCCCTTCACAGAGGGAAGGGGATTCAAAGAGTAGCATATGAGCCGTATGAGCACAGGTTTCATTCAGGTCATGATGTTCAGAGGGAGGAGGATTCCGAAGAGGAGAGCAGTGTTTATAAAACACAATAGAACACAAGAATCCTCCTTATCATTTACCAAAGCTCTGCCTGGAAGGGGTTGAGAGAACAAGTCCACAAAAAGCCCTCTCCACAGTCTAATGGAGCTGGGCTGGTGGCCTCTGTATGCCGCGGAGCCCTGCTTTGACACTGTCTCAAAAAGGGGATGGTAATATTTGAGAAATGTCCTTCAGCCAATTGTAAATGACGACCAGAATCACAGGGCTTTCTGACGTACTATGCGGTCAGGAAAATAGCCGTGGGATGGGGTGACTTCAGGGAGGCTGGGGATGCTATAGGTGCCAGGCAGGAATAAGTAGGGGTGAGTGACTTTCTGGCTGCTCCCCTAGGGAAGCAGCCATGGAGTTTCCTTAGAAGCACTTGGCACATCATCTGAACCACAAGAGAATCCAGTGCTGACACCGATAGCTGTGTGACTTTAGGAAAATTGCTCAACTTCTCCCAGCCTCTATTTCCCCATCACTAGTGAGTAATGATTCCGACCATGGGGTGTTTGTAAAGATTAAAGAATTTTAAACACATTAAAGCGTGTAGTGAACTGCAAAGTGATATGCAAATACAAAAGGTGGACCCGACAGTGCTGGTAATCCCTGGCTCCATTTACACAAGAATGGGTTGTCACACTTTGCATAAATGTTGGGGTTTTCTTTCCTGAACACACTTCTTTGACATTCCCTAGTCCTAAACATTGGGAGAAAAACTAGGGTTGGGAGGGGGACATTTGATCAAAGCAGAATACATACAAGTATGAAAATGTCATAATGAAACCCATTATTCTGTACAATAAATTAGGCTAAGGGAAAAAAAGATAAAATCAATATTTTAGAAAAAACCCCTCACAGACAGAAAATGTCTTCCATTATTTGAGAAGTAAAGCACAAGCCAGCATCCTTGGGCTGGGAACATGAAAAAGAAATTTCACTTCCCCAATCAATGATTGCCCTCTCCCTCTGGTTCCTTATCTGCCTCCTGCTTATCTCGGGAAAGCCTTTAGCTGGTTGCCAGGTGAGATCTCTGATCTTTCTCTTCTGCCTCCCGTGAAGCTGATAAAGAGCAGGAGGGAGCGCACAGGATGAAAGCGATCCTGGTCCTGCCAGCCTCAGTCAATGGAGCGTTTTAGGCTAGAGTAGAGAATGGGGTGCCCTTGCTGGGGGTGGGAAGAGCTGCAGAGGGCCCAGCTGAAGCAAGACAGGCTCAGTAAGCCTGCCTGTTCCAGTCTTGACAGTCCAGAGCCATCTCTGCTGCCAGTAAAGCCAGTGAATTGGATTCCAGCTTTAGGGACCCTTGGGAAATCTGTAACTTTGCTTAGACTGCAGTCTGGTTGTTTCTACATACAGCCACTAGATGGCGATGTCTCCCTAGCCCTACAGCAAGTTTTTTGCTTTGGAGAAATGCCAAGTTTTCACACACACACACACACACACACACACACACACACACACACACACACACACACACACACACACACACACACACACACACACAGAGCAAAAGAATGTCCAAAATGGTGGGGGAAACAAAGGAGTTTCATTCTGTATAAGTTAGTGATGCAGACAGCTAGACGGGGCACCTGCTTGAAGGAGTCACTGGCTTTGCCTGTAGCAGACTGGGGTCTCCACATTGGGATTATGTCCTTCCTCAATGGCTGCACACAATGGCGACAAGGAGATATGGGAGCTGCAGGGTAATGGAGTCATGCCCTAGTAGCAAAACTTGCATGAACCCTGCTAAACCCCACACCATGCCAAGTGCTTCCTGGCCTGCAGAAGTAGGCCTTGCAGATGCATGCCCAGGGCTGGCTGTTAGATTGTCCTGGCAGAATCAAGCACCTGCCTTGCAGGCCAAGGATGCAGAAAGTGGCAGGAGTCTTCTCTTGTAGATGGGGAAACTGAGGTAAGAGCAAGGTAGCTCTCTGGAGTCTGTCTTCTTGCCGAGTTTCTTTGCATGCACACAGTTCAAACGGCTCTAAGTGCCCTCTTCCAACGTCTGACGCTATGGCCTAAGCTAGCACACCTTCTTAAGCCTCCTGGCTCCGGCTTGCCAGGCCCTGGCGTCTATGCATACTAGGGCACGCTGCACTGGGATGAAGCTCCGTCTGCAGATGAATTTGTTCAAAGCCACCCGACGCAGCCAGCAGAGGAGAAAAGTCATTTAAGGTAATCGCTTATTAAACTTGCCAAACAAATCTCACAGAAGGTGTTTTGGGGTTAACAGTGATAACAATAATAAGCACTTACTTAGCACTTCCTATGGACCAGCCTCTATTTTAATCAATGAACATCATTTTGTCATGTAATCCCAGCAACACTGTGAAATAGGTATTGCTGCCTTTTTTTTTTTTTTTTTTTTTTTTTTGAGACAGGAACTGTCTATGTAGCCTAGACTGGCCTGGGACACAGGGAAATCCCTCCTGCCTCCCTTTTGTGTGTGTTGACACATCCGTTTCAATTATTACTGTATCGGCTTTGCAGATACAGTGGAGAGGGTAAATCAGAGAAGGTAAATAACTCCCCTGAGGTCACACAGCAGTAAGGCACAGAGCCAACATCACACCCTGCTTTGCCTAGCTTTGGAGCAGATTGTGAGCACGCCGGATATGAAGGTTCTCCTAACACTTTCTCCCATCTGTAGACTCTGACTGACGTAGGAACTTGTCAGAGTTTCGGGCTAGAGCGCTAGTCAGCGTCTTATCATTCTCCTGTTGTGACATGGTGGCGCAGGGTTGGTGAGCAGGCTCAGAGCCTGGAGTCTTGGTGGCATTCAGGTCATACCTACAGAGCACTCAGGATGTGTGGGATGAGAGAGGTTCCTTCAGATAAAGGCCAGCACCAGCACACAAGACACTGCTGGATCTGTGCCTTCCTGGGGGCAAGCTTGGGAGGAACAGATATCTCTGGGGACCAATGGGCAATAACATGAAGATGGCAGACAGTGTACGAAGGGCCTCTCCATGCTGGGCTCTGAGGGTGACATTTTCCGTGTCTTCTTGCTACAAAGGGACTTACCATGTGGCCGCAAGTGCCGATTACTCCATTCTCATCTTGCAGGAGACAGTGTCTCAAATGCCGTGGGCTAGGGACGTAGTTCAGTGGAAGAGTTCTTGTTTAGCATGGGCGAAGACCTGGGGTCCCTTGTCACTGAAAACAAAAACAGAAGTAAGGAACACAGAAGCCAGATTAAAAACAGGCTTCGAAAATCCAGGTTCCTGTTTTACCACAAAGGGCTATGAAATTGAAATGGAAGTGTCTTCAGCTACAGATGAGTAGTCATCAGGTCCCAGTGCCACAGTTACTGGCACAGAAGCAGCAACAAAGATTTCCAGTCTGACGGCCTGGATTCCCAGACCCACATCACCTTCTCTTAATGCGTGACCCTTGGGAAAACTGTCTAGTTTCTACTGGGTCTCAATTTCCTCATATTTAAAAAAGGGAAAATACAACATCTGCCCCAAGGTTGCTGAGAGCATTAAATAGATGATGTCAACGGAGTACCTGCTTGGCCACACTTTCTGGGATACAGTGTTCACTAAACAGCATGGTGATGATGAAGACGGTTGCTATACAGGCCCACCCTTGAACACTTGGTATACAAGCTGGACAACCTGAATTTAATCCCATGTAAAGGTAGAAGAATGTCCACCAAAAATGTCCTCGGACCTCCACACTTATCTCATGGCATATATACCCTTACTCTATCATGTGTGCATGTGCAAGCGTGCATATGTACACACACACACACACACACACACACACACACACACACACACACACTAGTTTTTTAAAGGGACCCGAAATGAAGAGAATAAGAGGAGGAAAGTCCCTAAGGACACCTCCTTCTAAGAAGAAAAACTATGACTCTACGATAGATTTGAAAAGTCAAGTCCAGCTTCCTTGACGATATGCTGGTACCAGAATGGAAAAAAGCCATGGGAAAGATCATAGTGACAACTCAATCCTCCCCCACCCCCCATGCACCTGCCACACAGCCTGGAGTTCCAGCAAGAGGTTGGGGGTTCTTTCCTCTGGGCTGACAGCCAGGTAAGGAGGGTCTGGGACAGTCTTACTCCCCATCCTTAACCCTGGGTTGCTGTTCTACGTAATAAACACAAATAAAAGCTGACAACTCATTTTCTTTCTTGGTATTATTACAAAAGGGACTCAGTCGTTGCAGAAGATTAGGAAAACACAGGCCAAGCCAGATTAGGAAGAGAAACTGAGCCTGTAACCCCACCATCTACATATAATTGTCATTAAAACGTTGGTCTTCTCCGTTTTCCATTTCCTTTGGTCAAAATGGTTTTCTATTGGGGAATGAAATATTATGTATCATGCTCTTTTTCCTTTATGGAGAATGATTTTTGTTTCTCACCTAGAGAATCTTTTTCGGACCCATGAAGTATTTGCCCATATTCTCTTTAAAAATGTGTACATTAATAATTTGCCTCAGAGCTGATTTCTGCGTATGGCGTATAGAAGGGACAGGTTCTGTTTCTCTTTCAAATAGATGGTTCTCTTTACCATGTTCTCTTTACCGTTCCTCAGTTTGTCCACACGTAGGTTGTAAGGTAAAAACCTCACCATTTCTCAGCACATCTTTGTAAGGGGACCTACTTTAACGTACCACTTGAAAACAAAGACTATTTTTGTTCACAACCATAGCTGCCGCTGGAAAGATGTATCTCATTCCAGCAGTTTTCTTCTAAGTGTATTCATTTGGAAGCAAACTGCAGTCCCTCTCACAATAAGAGATCACAGTGGGTGATCTCTTATTGTTGCTGCTGTGACCCAGTGGTCTGCCTGGATATTGTCTGTAGGCGAAGAGACTATGCTTTTCTGGGGAGGCAACAAAGAACCTCAACATTTCATGGATAAACTAGTTACTCTTTCCCCTTGGCAAGTCCCAAAAGATGCATCACGTCACATGTCCTTTCCAAGGTGGCATCAGCACTGTTGGGAAAGCTCTCCATCCAGACTGAAGACTGGAAATGGTCCACGGGCTTCGTTGACTCATCGGGAAAGCATTATCCATCATTCCCTTCCGCTTACAGTTCATTTGTCACAACCAGTCAGGTAGCTCCACCCATCTGCAAAGGGTAGTAGTGATGTGCAGTCTGCCCTGTGCCTGGAAGGGGAGGATGCCCAGCTATTGGAAAACACGAGTGACGTCTGCCTCCATTTATCTATCCTTGAATGAAAATGACAGTCTTAATCACTCCAGGTTAATAGCAAGACTCCACAGCTGGTAGAGCAAGTCCTCCAGCTCTGCTTCTCCTTAGAGAAGGTCCTGGCTTGTCTTGAATCTCGGTAATTCCGCATGAATGTAACACAGTTCTTTCAGTGTCTTATTAGACATAGATCAGTCTCAGTCAGTCAAGTGCTTGCCATATAAGCATTCAGGAGCTGAGTTTCAGCACCCATGTAAAAATCTGGGCATGATGGCCTTCTCAGCACCACGGAGGCAGAGACAGGGAGATCCTGGTGGCTTACTGGCCAGCAAGTCTTGCTAGTTGGTGAGTTTTCCAGGTTCAGTGGGAGAATGTCTCAAAAGAATACATACATATCAGTAACATTATGCAGAATGTGTGGGTTGTTTTTAAATATTTAGGAATACACACACATATAGCAACAATTAAGGAAAAAAATTTGAAAGAATGCAAGTAGGAGTATATGGGCGAGTTTGGAGAGGAAAGGGGAGGGAGAAATGACGTAATTATACTATAATTTCAAAAAATAAAAAAGTAAAAAAATAATTATAGTAAGATAGAAAGTGATCAATGAAGATACCCAGCATTAACCTGTGGCCTCCACACTCATATACATACATCTTCCACACTTGTGCCATATTATCTTGTTGGAGCTTTTATTGGATCCGTAGCTCCACTGAGAGAGAATTAATACTTAAAATAGGGAGTGCTCTAATCCACCAGCATGAACTTTCCTTTTTACTTCTTCTTCTTTTTTTTTTTTTTTGAGTCCTGTTTTCTCTGTGTAGCCTTGGCTGTCCTGGGAATTTTCATCTTTTGATCTGGTCTTTTTTACTTCCTTTCAAGAATGCTCCATGTTTTGTACAGGAGTCTTGTATACATCATGTTAAAAATTCCTTTCTTTTTTTAATATTGAAAAAATACTACAGCAAATGTTATTCTTACATGTTTTTCTACTTCATAACGTTTGTGGTTGGATACAGACATTCAGTTCATTTTTCTTTATTGACTTTGCATCTAGAAACATTGTGCAAACTATTTTACACACACACTATATATATATTATATATATATATATGTATGTGTATGTATATATATATATATAGTATATGTATGTAAAAATGCACACACACACACATGTCTGGAGGTCAAAGAACAACTTGTAAGAATTGGTTCTCTCTATACCATGTGGGTTCTGGTGACTAAAGTCAGTCCATCAGGCTTGACAGCAAATCCCTTTACTTGCCTAGCCATCCTGCCTGCCCTTGTGAAACGTCTTCAGATTATAAAAATTATCTATGGCTTTCCATGGATTCTGATTTGGACAAGACTACAACCCCTCCATCCACGGATATCTCCACACCCACAGGCTTAGCTCCAGACCCATGGGCCAAGACTTGGATTTGATAGGAAGCCTCTTTGCCTGGTAAGTGTAGCTCCTGCCACTCACCACAGAAACTCCTTCTTCAGCATACAGAAGCCAGCACAGAAAACCATAGTTGGTTGTCTGTGGTCAAAATGCAGAAAACAAGTGCTCAGTCCCAATGGATCCACCTACAACATAACTCTCACACCCAAGGCTCAGGAAACATCGTGGGAAATGGGGCAGAAAGACTGTAAGAGCCAGAGGACCAGGAAGTCTGCTGTGAGATTCTCTCTCTTAAAAATGACAGCAAAGCTTCACCCACGATACCTCAACAATATGGCTGCCTGAGCAAGACACAAACAATGATAACACGAATAGGTATGCTAACGTGGAAGGGGGAAATCTCAGGGGGCTACACCCCTAATGAAGAGCTATAGATAACTAACAACTGCCGGTAGAGGGAGGGTTAGTCTATGCCCGGGATGAGCCCCTGTTATGGTTGTTCAATACCAAGTGGTCAGCTCTGAAACCATATGCATACAAACAGGACTAAATCAACTCAGCAGTTATATTTATGTGTATATATGTGTCATAATAATAATGATCAAAGCAAAAGAGGTGATGAACTGGAGAGGGAGTAGTAGGGGGAGAAGGGGAGGGTTGGAGGGGCAGGAAGAGTAGCTGGAAGGAGCAAAGGGCATAGGGAAGTGATACAATTCTACTTTTAAAATACTTTAAAATTATCGAGAAAAAATATAATCCACAAACAAAAACAATTCTCACATATTTCTTCTTTCATGTAGTGTGTATGTATGTGTGGAGTATGGGTGTGGTGTATACACACACGTGTGTACACGTGCAAACACGTGCACATTTGGAGAGCAAAGGAAGACATCGGATGTCTTGTTCTGTCAGCCCCCATCTTAGTCCGTGAGACATGGTCTCCCAGTGAACCTGAGCTATTCTGGTGGCCAGCTAGCCCAGCGATCTTCCTGTCTCCCTTCCTTACACTGTGGAGTTACAGGTGCCTTTGGCTGTGTCCTGCTCTTTTTCTTTTTTACATGGGAGATGGGGATTCAAACTCAGGTCCTGATGTTTGTAAGCAAGCACTCCTTCCCACTGAGCTGTCTCCCCCGCAGCCCCCACCCGCCCCCCCTTATGTCTTTGTTGCTTTTTCTTGTCTAATCCCGTGTACCCCGCTGAGTAGACCTTGTTCTGTTCACAATCTCAGGGGGAACATTTTCGAAGTTTCTCCTTTGAATTCATCGTTATGGATTTTGCTGTGGATACTGTTAGCAGATTATTAATGTATCTTCCTTTTCTTAATTTCCAAGATTTTTGCATAACAAAAGGATGTTGAATTTTAGCAAATGTTTTTTTTATTTCTACATATATTGAGCTGACTGCTTATGCTCCTAGGCTCATGATGGGTTATGTCCTGATAAACCCCTTGTAAGTGGGAAATAACGCAAATCCAAAATGTGTTTGATACACTGAACCCGCTGCGTGTTGTGGCTCAACAGCATAGTATCCTGAGGGTTGTCAGCTGTTTCTGGTGAGCCAGAGGTGACTGGGAACTGAGACTCATGGCTGCTCCAGACTTTCCAGTGTTTTACTCCATACCACTAACCCAGGAAAGTCAAAATTCAAAATCAGAAGTATAGTTTCTGCTAAGTATGTATCACTTTCACACCATCAAAAAGTTGAAGAACCAGGAGTTCAGTGATGGATGTTTTGTTGCTGTGGATCTGTAAAGTGGAAACTGACACTGATTCCCAATAACAGGACGTGTATATACCACTCATCCTAGCACCCTGGAATGAGTCAAATTGCACTTTGTGGATTTTTCCTTTACAAATTGCTGGGGTTGGCTTATATACTTTGCTTAGCTGTTTATACCTATGTTCACATGTAAAATTGAACTGTGATTTTTTTCCTCATCCTATTCTTTACAGGATTTTAGCATTAATATTACTCTAGTTTCACAAAATAAAGTAGGGAGTGTACCCATTTTTTTCTATTTTCTGGAAGATTTTTCACAAGACTGGACATTAAATCTTTAAACATTTAATAATAACTGCTTGAGCTTAGAATTGGGTGACAAGTTTATTTTATATTGAATTTCAGATTTTTCCAATTTTTCTTGTGCTAATCTTGGTAAATAGCATTTCCTTAAGGGTTTATTTTCATCTACATTTTGAAATTTATTGGCAAAGTCTTTTCTGCTACCCTATGTCTCCAACAAATGGAATGTTGTCGCTCTCCCACTGCTGATAGTAATGTCTGAATCTTTCCCTTATTCGGTCTTGCTCTGACTCAAACGACTTATAGTTTTATTGGTTATTAGGTTTGTTTGTTTGTTTGCTTGCTTATTTATTTATTTATGAGGGGCACACCAGGCACATATGTGGAGGTCAGAGCACAGCTTGCAGGATTTGGTTCTCTCCTTCTACCACGCAAGCCCAGGGGGTTGAACTGAGGTAGCGAGAGTTGGCAGCAAATGATCTGACACCCCCCCCCCAGCCATCTCAGGGGCCCCTTTCAGTTATTTTAAAGAACTAAATTTTGACTTTAAAATCCTATTAGCTTTTTCCTTTCAGTATTGTTGCTAAAATTCTTTCCCTAGGAAAGACCTAATAATGTCCATCCCATCTAGATGCAGAGATCCACGGCTAGGCCCCAGGTGGAGCACTGGGAGTCCAATTAGTGAGAAAGAGGAGGGTTTATATGAGCGAGAATTGTTGAGACCAAGGTTGGATAAAGCACAGGGACAAATAGCCAAACGAATGGAAACACTTGAACTATGAGCCAATGGCTGAGGGGCCCCCAACTGGATCAGGCCCTCTGGATAAGTGAGACAGCTGATTGGCTTGATCTGTTTGGGAGGCATCCAGGCAATGGGACTGGGTCCTGTGCTCATTGCATGAGTTGGCTGTTTGAAACCTGGGGCTTATGCAGGGACGCTTGGCTTGGCCTGGGAGGAGAGGATTGGACCTGCCTGGACTGAGTCTATCAGGTTGATCTCAGACCTCCGGGGAGGCTTTGCCCTGGAGGAGGTGGAAATGGGGGGTGGGCTGGGGGGAAGGGGAGGGGGTCAGGAGGGGGGAGAACAAGGGAAACCGTGGCTGATATGTAGAACTGAATTGTATTGTAAAATAAAATTAAAAAAAAAAATTCCTCCTCTGAAGGTCCCAGTTACTGACTGAGGTAGACTTCTATCACAGTTCATCCTGGGGAACCAATGAGTTCATTAGGCTTCCTTACAGAGCATGGGTGAAGTGGTACATACAGGCAGGAGCATGAGTGGCCTTCCTGCAGCCACTGGAAGGTCTGCATCCAGAATGGACAATGACCCCCACACGCACACACCATGGCTGTGTAGTTGGAGTGCCACACCTCAATAAGTCCTTCCTAGACTATAGAATTCTAGCCCCTCCCTGAGGCCACGTGCACTTAGGGCAGGATTGCATACAGCTGGTTGAGAGGAGTGGCTGGACACTTGGGTGAGGGCCCCATGACCCTTCCCACCCTCCCTCTGTGAAGGAACATCCATAGTCAACAAGCATTTGCAAACAGATAGAGCTGAGTTCACGAAGGTGGTGGCAGTTTGCCTTGGAGGACAGTCCTGTACAGCATTTTTTCCTCTTTTTTTGAGTTTAGTCCATATTCAGATAAGCCACTTTTGCCGTTATTTTTCTAAACTCTTCTGGAACTATAAAAATGCTGTCTATGCATCATATCCCTCTCATCTTTGTATTTCTGTCACTCGATCTCTCTGCTCCGTTCTAGGTGGTTTGATTCCCTAATTCTCTTTCTACCTGTTTTGAATTTGTTGTTGAACCTACCTGTTGAGTATTTCACTTTGGCTATTGGGACTTTAAATACAATAGAATTCTAGAATTATTATTACTATTGTTTTGTGCTGGGGCCTCCCACACGCTGGGCCCATGCTCTGGAGCTGAGTCCCCTGCTCTGGATCTGGAACTTCTGTCTGGCTCCTTTAATTTACAGTCATTTCCTCTCATGACTCACCACTTTCTTGAACTTTGTAAGAGTCTGGTCTCATAAATGCTATGAGGGGCAGTATGACTTTTGTAGTACTTATTCACATTTCTTTTATGACATTGGTTATTTTCTTCCTTAGATATTTTTCTTCTTTGCTAGACTAGCAGTTCAGGTTCATCAAAAAGACAAATTCTCTGTCTGGTCCATCTTTGTATTTGTGGAAGTTCTACCTAGCATATGAAATATAAATGATGGATTTTAGTTCTACTTACTGAGCGCCCCCCCTCCCCACCGCTGCCGCCATCTTTTATTTTTTTTCTGAGACAGCATTTCACCATGTAGCCTGATTGGCCCGGAACTCTCTATGTAGCCCGGGCTGGTTCTCCACTCACAGAGATCTGCGTGGCTCTGCTGGGATTAAAGGCATGCCATCACCACACTGCCTCACTTACTTTTTGTCTTCTGAGTTCAAGCCATCCAGGCTCCCATACTGTTTTCCTAAAATGGAACACAGCTCGCCTCAGGGGCTTGGCCCTTGCAGTCTCTCCTGTCTGGAATGCCCTTCCCAACACAGCTGCCCAGCTGCTTTCACCTCCCATCTCTTCTTCCATCCTCTGACTGCTGTATAACAGCAACGGCCCCTTCCCCTCTGCCGCTCCCTGCCATCTCACCACTAAATACTGGTGAAATTATTAAGGCCACTCCATGTAGTTAAAAGGGAGGTTTATTTTGTGGGGTAACTCACAAGTGAAGGGATAGGTAACAGGGTCTGGGAAAAGGTGTTCTCTGGACTCTGCTTGGTCTACCTCCAGCGTCCAGGGTCCAGGAACCAAGAGAGCCAGCAAATCCAGATCTCGAGTCTTCAGCATCCTCTCTTGGCCCCGCCTTGTAGGCATGACAGTTACTGAAGCCTCAATGGGGATTGGAACTTCCAGATCAAAGCTGGAATGGCTACGCACTACAACTAAAGGACAGTGTATTGTCAGTGTTTCCATTTGGTTATCACCTGTCTTCACTGCTAGTTCAGAATCTCCTCACCCAGGGCAGGTATCCCGAGTTCTTTTCACCAGAAAGTCCCTCACGCTTTCATCAGTTCCTACAGTCCAGCAGTCATCCAAGAAAGATCTACTCAACCAGATTCTACGATAGTTGCTTTATATAAAATGACCTTTTCCTTCAGACACTGAGCAACTTTAATAGACTGTTGTCTTCATGAGGTAACTGAGGCTCAGATTATTTCACATGCCCAAGGCAATACATAAACGATTGAGGCAGGTTTGAACTCAGCTCTTACGCTTCTGCGGCCGTCCAGGCTGCCCTTGTGTACATGGCAAGTGCCTACTGGAACGTGCGTATGAATTAGGAGAGGCAGGTTGGGGTGTCCAACACCTTTGGGATAGAAAGGGGAACTATGAAGCTGTGGGCCAGGCGCCTTCCTCCAGCCTGCCCCGCTCTTTGAAGGCCCTTGCTAAGTCAGCTCTGAGAGTCCTCACCTGGCTCCCGACTCAGGTCTGTTTCTGGGCTTGGGTTAGCTTGGTGGATCCAAACAGCAGTGTCAGCAGAATGGTGACCAGATATGTGAAGCAATGCAGAAGGCAAACAGAGGAGGCAGCTCTCAAGTGACGCAAGACCTCACAGATGTCGGGCACTGTGTGCCTGCATGCCCGCCCATTCATGTTATTCGGTTTTTAAACATTTCTGATAAGCCAAACAGATGGACGGCTTCCCTTGGGGCCTCTATGAGAATTGATAAGGCATCTGCTGCTTTAGGTTTTCTGACAGGCTTCTATTGCTCTGGGCAAAGGCAGAAGCTTCTGAACCAAGTACAGGAACCAAAGAGCTCCCAAGAGCACCTGGGAAAGACTGGGCGCAATCAAGAGGTCTTTGGGGGAAGGGGCTAGCATGCTATTTCCCGACCTTCTTTGAAGCTTTAAGGATGCTTCATTTAAGAACAAGCAGGAGGAAAACAGAGACCCTCTGGGGAGCAGAGTCAGGACCCCCTCCACACAGCTAGCTCATGCCCTTGTGATCATTTGGTGACGAAGAAGACTTCCTTCTGGATGTGATGAACAGAGAGGAGCCTGACTTTGGGGTGAAGTAGAGTGTGGGACCTTGGTGAAAAGTTGGATCATAGCTGAATGACCCAATGATAGTTGTTTAATTGGTCTCAGAATTCTCCTGTGTCAAATGCTAACTACCAAGTATTTCACAGCATGGCTGTGAAGACAATGTGTAGCCACACACCAGCAGGACAAAAGCAGGCACAGCACAGGATGTTAGCCGGTCAGTAATACTTCTTCCCGGGTGTGGAGACCAGATGGTCCTTGCCTTTTGCCACAGCTTCTCACTCTGTGGGTCGTGGCACCCATATAAAGTTGTGTAATTGAATGCGAAGGTCATGTAAAACTTGCAACAGTAAAAGGTTTATGAATACACAGTGGCCAAAACTCAATTCACCCTTCAATGTGTAACCAATCTGAGCTGTTCCTGGCAGCGCCCACCCACGAGGCATCTTGTGACTCCACTGTAGTCTCGGTCGCAAACCCAAAGTGAGCATTTTGAGCTGATCAGAATCGCAGGCCATGGCTACTAATGCTGTATGACATCCCACAGTTCCGATGCAAAGACCATTCTCTGTTACAAACTGTAGTGTTCTTACTGTACATAGAAGGCTTTATAGAAATGTAATGATTTTAATTGTGAAATAAAGCTTTAGATCTTTTCCTGGTCATCCTTCCTCGTGTACATATCAAATTAGCTTGTCTTTGGATTGTACTGTATAAGAGTATTGATCTTAAAATTTCCTGTTTGAGATGCTTTCTTCCATTTCATTTAAAAAAAAAAAAACAAAAAAACAAAAACCATGAAGTGAATTTTGGCTCAAGAATAAGAGAATTTCCCTAAGTTTCTGATGTGGCCCAGAACATGCTTCTGTCATTTTGTAGTATGTATTTATGTGAAAAAGCATTTTTGGAATTGATGATTATAAGATAAAAAACACTGATCAAGCCTCAAAAAATGCTAAAGATGCTTTACATCCTGCAGTATCAATTATTCAGCTGCAGTTTAATTTAAACAGTTAAAAAACAAGCATGGGCATCTCATTAGCATGCACATTTGTATTAATTTAGCAACGGTAGTTACATGTACACCCAAGGTTTTTTAAAAAATACATTTCTTTGTGATTTCTTATCAGTAACTTTTGTTTTGTATATCTATTTTATCTCCCTGTATACCGATTATAAAACTGCACCATGAGGAGAACATGTTTAAGAAGCCACACTCTATGTGACAGGCCACAAACCATGTGTGTTCCCTTTCCTTGTTCATCTTTTCTATGAACATGAAGAACTGTTTTCTGTCTTATGGGAAAGGAGACCTCAAAATTTGTTCTTATAAGAACCACCCAGATTGTGCATTAAAAACACAACTTTCTGCCCAGCGGTGGTGGCACACTACTTTAATCCTAGCATTTGGGAGGCAGAGGCAGGCAGATCTCTGTGAGTTTGAGGCCAGCCTGGTCTATAGAGCAAGTTCTAGGACAGCCAGGGCTACACAGAGAAACCGGGTCTTGAAATCAAAACAAAACAAACAAACAAACAAAATCTTTCCAAGTCTTATTTCCATGACTTTCAATTTTAGAAGGTGGTGGTAAAGCCCAGAAACTTGTGGGTTCCCCCCGAGAATATCCTTGTTGTTGAACATTGTGTCCATATCCATATATTGCGATCCTAACTCCCAATGTGATGATGATATTAGGAGATGGGGCCTTTGGGGCGTAATTAGATCATGAGGGTAGAACCTTTGTGAATGTGATTAGTGTCCTTATACACCAATTCCCATAGAGTTCCCTCACTGTGTGAAGACACAGAGAAAAGATGGCATCCATCTGTGAATGAAGAGTGGGCCCTCTCCCTTGTCACTGTGTGAAGACCCAGAGAAAAGATGGCGTCCATCTGTGAATGAAAGTGGGCCCTCTCTTTTCTCACTGTGTGAAGACCCAGAGAAAAGATGGCATCCATCTATGAATGAAGAGTGGGCCTTCTCCAACCACCAAATTTGGTAGCACTGCATCTTACTTCATGGCTTCCAGATCCATGAGCAATCCATTTCCATTTTATAAGCCCTATCTACAATGGCTCCTTATAGAAGCTCAGATGGATGATGATGCACAGTACACCCCCTTCCCCCACTCAGGCAATTCTGACTTATAGAAACTCTGCTCTAGGATGTGCAGACCGCTCACAATGCCTGCTTGACTCAAATGCAAAATATTCTTATAAAGATCAAAAATAGAAATGCACACTCCTCAGCCTCCTTTGGGTGTGCAATTTGCATAGTTATAGCACCTTTTCATCAAGGGCAAATGAGACCCAAATGAATTTTTACTGTGACCCAGAAAGAATATCTTCTGGTGGTAGAAGAGAAGAGCCAGGGTACCATAGGGAAATTCATGTTGGCCACAAGACACCTGGCATTTGGCTTCTGTTCCATAGCCACACTGTGGAATGTCATTTTGAATTTCTAGATATTTTTTTTCCTATAAAATGCCTTGCTTTGTTCATGTCTCAGGGCCACCATGCTTACACGAAAGAAACAGTCTTCCAAAAGGGGCACACTTCTTGATGACAAAGATGGACAGCAGAGACTGATAGCTATCGAGAGGACTAAATAGTAAAGGGCAGCCACGTCCTACACCAGTTGGAACCCAGCCAGGGAAGCAGGAAAGAGAGAATTCAAGTGTTTTCAACAGGGAATTTAATGTGAGGAATGAGTCCCACTGACACGGAAGGGCCTTCAGAAGCTAAATTGGTGATGAGATATCTCAAAGGTTAGCAACAGTAGAAAGTCAACAGACTTTGCAGGCTGGTAAGAAAAAGATAGCAGCAGTGAATGTGAACCAGTGTTCCTGATGGGCAGTTGTGGAGGGAGCTGGAGCCTTGGAGGGAAAATCATGGCTGCTGGAGGTGTGCTCAGGGCAGAGCAAGTGCAGAGCAGTCCCGTGGTTTTTACTTCCTCCATCCAGTTTCGTACTGAGGCTCCAGCTGGTGCCTCCTGCGAGCATTTCACGTCTGGAGGACACTGTCTCCTCATAGATAAATAACATGGTTGTCAAGCCAAGGCTGGTCCCATTCTCACTTCCCTGCAGGGATATCCTGAGCCCGCTCTACTCCCTCCCTGTACAGCACGGCCTTATCCAGAGCTGTACTGACTGGCTCCTTCAGGTCCTATGCTGTCCTGTGGACTGTTATGCTTAGAGACCATTTCCCAAATGAAGAGAGATAATGGAATTCTGATGTCATGAGTCAGTCAATACATACAGGGTAGAAATCTTAGCTATGAAGCCCAGAATATTATTAATTATTTAGCTGCTATTTGTCCAGGTGAGGCTCAGGCAAAACTTGGCTAATTTCCCTACAAACACTCCTTTGCCTCTGCAGACAAAGAAAAATAGTATAGATAAAACCTTGATTTGATGCCATTTCTTTTCTCAGGAATTGTGGTCATTGTGGAGACAGAGACCCAAACCTGTGCAATCTAGCCCTAAGACTTTCTGTTTGTTTGATTTTTGGACTCATTATTAAGTGTTGATGAGGTATAGGACTGAGTGTGGCATCTGTGGTGGTTGATATTGTCAACACCACAGTATCTAGAATCACCTGGGGACAAGCTCTAGGCTGACCTGTGAGCAGTTGTCCACATTAGGTTAACCTATAGGGAGATCTGTGAGGGTGGGAAGACTCACCTTGAATGTAACTGGTGCTATTCCGTGGGCTGATGTCCCAGACTGCATAAAAAGGAGAAGGCTAGATGAGCCCAGTGTTCACTGTCCTCTGTTTCCTGACTGTCCCTGCAGTATGACCGACTGCCTCACGTGATGCCTTCCATGCCGTAATGGACTTCACTCTGAATTGTGAGCCAAAAATAAAAGGCTTTCTCCTTCAAATTGCTTTCAACAGGATATTTTAATCACACCAGCAAGAAAAGTAACTAATATCTTTGTTAGGTTTAAGCCAAAAATCCATAAACAAAGTCTAGGAGCTGGCATGCATCTAGGAAGAGGATCAGGTGTGATTTGGACTCCTACCCTTTCTCTCCATGGAGCATCCTTTTCCTTGAACACCCCCAAGACATCATTGTCAGAGACTCAAGAGTTATTCTTGTCTATCACTTCCAAAATGAGCATGGCTAATGGGGTTCGGCTCTCTCCCTCTGGGTTTGATGTCTGAGCTTGCAGTTCAGGGCTCTTTATCTAGTAAGTGGTGAGTAACCAGGGAGCATATGAGACTTGCCTAGTTTCATAATCCAGCCTGCAATCTGAGGTCAGGATGGATGATTACAGAGTGTGTGACTCAAAGACCACAGGCTCTGGCATCTGGCCTTGTGTGCTCACGAAAGGGCTGTGTTCCTTGGACACCTTCTCAGACTCAAGATTCAAACTCCCTCAAGGTGCGTTCAGGAACTCTGCTTTCTGTTTTCCCATAAATATAGTCTGGGGAAACTTATTAATGGAGAAATGAGTGAAAACAAGTGTCATTGTATTCTCTTGTGGAGGTCTGTTTAATTTGCTCCCAGTTTTTCCCTTTCTGAACTGTGAAGTGATGACCACTTCTGTACTGCCACACTGTGAGCCTGTGATGAAGTTTCCCAGGACTTGTATCTGTTGGCAGATTTCTCTGGGTCATGGGCATATGTATCCTCCCCATTACTAGATATCAACAAATGACTCTCCAAATTGTTCATAAAAATCTGCTCTTCGGAACCATTGGAGAGGTAGAATGTCTTCTTCAACACATCCTGGCTGGTGTCCATTATCATCAGATTTTATAATTTTGTCAGTTGAAAGGACACACGTAGCCTCTGTTGGATTATTTTGTGCTACTCATTATCAGTGAGGTTAAGTATCTTTTTAAAGCTGTTTAATGATGCTCATTCTTTTTTTTTTTTTCCCTGAGATATGGTCTCATCTACCCCAGGCTAGCCTTAAGCTTGATATGCAGGTAGAAATGATCTTACACTTATGATCCTCCTGTCTCTACCTCCTGAGTGCTGGGATTGCAGATGTGTACCATCATGCCTGGTTTATGGTGCTCATTGTTAAATTATCTTTAAAAATGCACTTTGAAGCAATGCTTCCACATTGTAAGAATGTATTTTTCTTTTTACATGGAGCTCATCTCAATAAAGCAAGTTTCGTTTGAATGAAAAAAAAAGGGGAAAGTTGTTGAAAGTTTGTGCTTTATGCATTTGGCTATCCCCAAAATGGCCGCTCAGCCTTGGCAGGCACAGGGTACTCTGGAAGCCAGACATGCAGGTGGCAAGTCCTTAGAAAAGGCCTGCTTGCCCCCTGGACATGGCTGATTACATCTAGACGTCAGGGTCATTCATCCAATCTAATTGTTTTTCCTATTGTGGACTCTGAAGATTGGTTGGCTTGCTTCTTCTACATAGCTGCCATGAGTCTTCCTTTCCCAGGTCTGTGACCAGAATCTTTGCCCAACCTCCAGCCTTGAGCTCTCCCGGGAGCGATTGGTATCTGCCATTAGAAACACAAATGTGGGGGAAGGCACAGAGAGATGCAAAGCCAGTAGACAAAGACAAATGAAATGGGGGAGCTGGGCAAAGCCTTCCCATTCTCCCCAGGCTGCCTTCACTAAAGGATTGATCACACTTCTTCTTTTTTTTTTTTTTTTTGACAGAAAGAGTATTTTATTTAAACATGATTTTGTAAACCATCATACTGTGTACTTTTGAATTCAACAAGAACATTATTCCCTCTCCCCACAGACTTACAGTGAGCTCTGTGAAAAGTCAAAAGAGTTAATACAAGAATGAAGATAAACAAGGCAGAACTTCTCAAAGTGTCAAATTGCTACAAAGAGACATAGCCACCTGTACCGTGAAAGTGTACATGCCATAAAACATTAATTTATAACTTTAAATATATAGTAAAACACATTCATTAAAAAAATCAGGATTGATTTCATTATAAACCAGTGAATTATTCAGAGGAATAATTATTAAAACTCACTAAAAACCAGTAAATATTGCAACTGAGGTAAACATTTACGTGTAAACAAAACTATCATTTATAAGGACCAAGGAGAGAAGAGAAGGGGAAATGGCATTTTCCAAGCGTTGCATCACTCCTTGATGTTTTGAAGTGGCTTCAGCAGATGTGACTCAATGATCTGTTGAACACTTCTGCAGCCCAAAGCTACAGCTGAATCCATAGAGCTGTATCCAGGGTCTCTTTCAGTTGTTGGGTCAGCTCCATTTTCTAACAGCATCTTTACACACTTCACATGATTCCCATGGACAGCAGAAAGCAAAGGTTGTCCCCGCGTTCCAGTCATACTCATTTACACCAACTCCACAGTCAAGCAGCATTTTGACAGTATCCGTGTAGCCTTGACTGCAGGCCGATGACAGGGCACTTTCTCGACCTTTTCCTAAAAGCTGGGGATCTGCACCATTCTGAAGTAGGAACTGTACCACAGCTATTTGTCTGTGTGCCGCAGTCCACATCAGGGGAGTAAATCCTTCTTCATCCGTGTCATTGATAACATTTTCTTGTTCAATTTTCTTGTTGGGTAGCCGAGTAGAGCATTTCTCCCTGAGCTGCCAACTGGTGAACAGACAAGGAATTTGCTAACAGAGGTGTGGTAGAGACTTCATTTCCCCTGTGCTTGTTGGTGAGGATATTTGACTGTTTTATGGATGGGAAATGTCTTGTAGAGGGGGTGTAGACAATTCCAGGAGAAGGAGATGTATGGATATTGCACTCAGCTTTAAATAAGACAGACGCCACCTCCAGGTCAGAGTTAACTTGATCTTGAATTTTTTTTCTTTTTTCTTTTTGGTTTTTCGAGACAGGGTTTCTCTGTGTAGCTTTGCACCTTTCCTGGAACTCGCTTTGGAGACCAGGCTGGCCTTGAACTCACAGAGATCTGCCTGCCTCTGCCTCCCGAGTGCTGGGATTAAAGGCGTGCACCACCACCACCACCACCACCACCACCACCACCACCACCACCACCACCACCAGGACCGCCCTGCTGATCTTGAATATTTTTACTATCCTCTTCATTTAAGGACTTCACAAATCAAGAACATGGACCACACTTCTTAAGCGAATCACCGCCCCCCCCAATCTTGTCTCTCAATTTTCTGATATCGTTCTCATATGTTTATCTTCCCTATACAACACGACTTGTCTTTTTTCTCCAACCAGCTCAGAGTCACACTACACGTTAAAGGAAACACCAGGCCAAGTTTCTTCTTGCTCTCTCTTTCTATTTTTCATTTTTTCTCTTTCCTGTTGGTTCTTTCTATTCTTCACTTCCCCTCCCCCACTGGGGATAGAAGGCAGGGCCTCCTGTATGGTAATGTATTCTGAGGGTATACCTACCTCTCAGTATACCAGTCCCAGGTCGGCTGTTGATAGAAGTGGGTTTTTTTTTTTTTTTTTCCTTATCTGGTCTTGATGGTCTTAGGGGCAGTGCAGTTTTCAAATGCAGTTCTCCTTTCCCTGCTTCTTGTCCATTCTCACCCACCAGTATTCCATGACTGGCTTTCCCTTGAGTCTAGAATAGTGGTGGAAAAGCCAGTGGTGGAGAGAGAAGAGCCTAGAACAGTGATAAGACAAGCTGCAGAGACCAAAGGCTTCTGGAAAGGGGAGTGAGTGGGTTTCTGCTTCACAGGACAGGCATTGGACAAGAAGATAGAGTTCAGTGCTAAGAGCTAGTCTGTGGCTAATCATTTACCCTACAGAAACCCACTCACACTACTGGGTCTTTAAAAATATTTTTGATTAGCATATATTAATTATACACGATGTGTTTCATTATGACATTTCCATACATGTATATATGTATTTTGCATAAATTCATCCTCCATTACCCTCTCTTGTATCCCATCCACTTCTCTTGATCCCCAAATGCCCTTATACATTCACGTCAATGTCATTGTGTGTGTGTGTGTGTGTGTGTGTGTGTGTGTGTGAGACTCATTAGAGTTGTTTACAGGTGTACAGATGAGGAATTACATATGGACATTTTACCAGTGGTTACATGACTGAAGAAAAGATGTCTCCCTTCCCAAGCAACCATATCCCACCTAGAGATCTTGGGGAAGGGTTGAGAGTCCCTCCTCTGAGCTACCATTAACTGTCTGTAAATCTTCAGACTTTGTGAGCCCCTCCCCACTCCATGACAGAATGTGAGAGGCCCAGTCTTGGGCAGCTGATCACAGGCACTGAGTTCAGGAGTCCAATGGCTATGTCATGATCAGAAGACAGCACTCCTCAACACCCTCCCCTCCCTGGGGCTCTTCTCTCCTTTCCACACCTCCCACGGCGTTCTCCAGGCTTTGGAAAGGGTCAGACAGATGCTTCACTATGGCTGAGTATTCAGCAGTAGCTTACTCTTGTTCTTGCCACTCTGACCAGTATGAGTCTCTGTAGCGACCACTCCTGCTGCCAACAGGAGCCTCTGATCAGAGCTGGCAGGAGCACTGACCTGTGGGCATGAACACAGTTACTTAGAAGGCAGTCTGGTAGGCACATGATGTTCATGGAGCAAAATGACAAGAGTAGCTTCCCCAATGGGGTCTATAACCTCTCCAGCCACAGGGTTTTCACTGGGTTCGCAGTAACCAGACTTAGATAGCTTCCTGTGGGGCAGGCTTCAAATCCAAGCAGAAAGTACCATAGACTGGCAACTATTGCAGCAGGAGGCACATCCTGCCTGTCGGGTCAGCAGCACACAGGGATCGTAGATAAGTACAATTGTTGATAACTTTTTTTTCTCCAGCAGCCTGCACATCACCTTTTTTTCACTATGAGGACTAGCCTAGCCAGCATGCAACAAGCTCAGTGGCAGCTTGATATTTCTAGATCCTGCAACCGAACAGTGGGGGTATTTTCAGCAACCATCTTATCCCGTGGTTCTGGTGAACAACGGAGAACACTGGCCACAGCCAGTGTTGTTCTGGGGAGCTCTGAACAGCAGGCTGCTGTGATGAACACCATGATCAAAAGCAGTTTAGGGAGGAGGGTTTATTTCAGCTTCTAGGTTATACTCTGTCATCGAGGGAAGACAGAACAGGAAGTCGTGGCATGAGCCTGGAGGCAGGAACTGAAGCAGAGGCCATGGGGGGACACTGCTCCCAGGCTTGCTCCCAGACTCATGTTCAGGTAGCTTCCATACACAGGCCAGGCTCACCTGCTTAGGGGTGACACCACCCACAGTGAGCTGGGCCTCCGACATCTATTAGCGGTCCAGAAAGTGCCCCACAGGCATGTCCACAGGCCTATCTGATGGAAACAGTTCTTCAACCCAGAGTCCCTCTCTTCAGGTGTGTCAAGGTGACAGTGAAGATTAGTCATCACAGGGAGGTAGCCCACTCCTGGCTCTGGACTTTCATTAAATAATCCATGACTTCTGGGAGCATCTTTATTCACTTACATAGAGTACCTCTATTCAAATACGTTCTTTAAAAAATGTCATTTGAAATATTTCTTGTGCTTGCGTGTGTGTGTGTGTGTGTGTGTGTGTGTGTGTGTGTGTGTGTGTGTGTGTGTGTATACTTGTGGAGCCAAATGAAGGTGCTGGATTCCATGGAACTGCAGTTACAAGTAGCTGTGAGATGCCTGGTGTGAGTGCTAGAAAGCAAGCTCAGGCCCCTCTACAAGAGCAGCAAGCGCTCTTCGCTGCTGTGCCCCTCTCTAGATTGCTTAAAATCAGCTGATCAGGCATCAGGCTTCCTTACGGCTTTTCATTACAGTTTTAGCTAACCCTCTCCTCTAATTCCCTCCTCTGCTCCATCTCACTGCCTCTTCCCACCCCTTCAACCTTTTCTCCACCGCTGGGGCATAAGATCATAAGAAATGATTTCACCGAGCCAAGGTCCTTTGTGGCTGAGGGTCTAAGTCAGTCGTCACAAGTATTTATTGAGGTCCTCTTAAGTGCCGGATTCTGTGCTGGGTCCCGTGGGTGGGGGTAAGAGCGACACAGAGAAAGGTCTGTTCTTTCCTACTGTCACGTATCAGGGTTTTAAAGGAATAAGATAAACAAGTAAACTTTGTTCCCTGTACACAGACGTGCACGGAACAGGCTATGCTGGCGTTGGAAGAACAGTCGTTTAAGGAGAACCAGATTGTCCACAGGCAGCGACTGCCCAGACGAAGCACCAAGTTTACCGATGGAAAGTTCCAGACTAAAGATTTTGTATCTGCTTAAAGTTTTATCCAGAGACGAGAAACGAGGTTAAACACTGGCTATATAAACTATCCCTTTTTATTCGACCTGTTTCTTCTCTTTTCCTGTCCTCATCCAAACTTGTATCTAAGTGGCTTCCATTTCTGCCTCCTTTGTTGGCATTATTTAGAGCATGGCCTGGTAAACATTTGCTGGAAAGGGCCGAGGGAAATATTCTCGACTTCCCAGACTGGACAGTATCTCTTCTGAACTCTCTGTAAAACACCCACAGAGAACATACCATCCCACACTGCTTTTGAGTCCGCATAACTTCAGGTGTGGACGCTGGAATTTGAACTGTGGATGATTTTTCACATTTACTAATATTATTCTTTCAATTTTTTTCCGGTCACTTAAAATGTAAAATATATTCTTAGCTCAACAGCTGCAGAAAATAGACAGCAGTCTATATTTGGGCAAAGGGCTATAGTTTGTGGATCTCTGATTTCGAACTATAGTTCTTATTGCAGTGAACCCCTTTGAGCACGCCAGGAAGGTTGAACACTCATTCATTCACTCATCCTACAGACATTTTTAGTTTTCCTGGGCTCCTCGGCTTCTGGCAGTCACCATAGCTGCAGCTGTGACTGTCACAAAGCCTTGTCCTCAGAGATTCCAACTTTATATGTTACATTTCCAAGCAACAGGAGTCCTTTATTCTTAGTGCTCTGACAGGCACTACAGGGAAGTGGGGTGGGGGGGAGCAGGTGCTGCCCATCTGGCCTGGGAAGTCAGGGAAGGTCTGCTTGAGGGTGACCCAAGGGAGCATGGGTGCCTGGAACATGAGAGGGTGGCCTCGGGACAAATGGAGTAGAGAGGACAGCAAGGGGGAAGATCCTGGGCAGAAAAGGAGCCCCGTGGTCAAGGGCCCTGTGACCCAGGCCCAGGCTGAAGGAGAGGGCACCAGAGGGTCTCCTGTGTCCTGATCAGGCTCTGTGTTCTTTACTGGAAGCAAGAGAACAAACAGGAAGAAAGCAAACCAGGCTTTGAGGACAGGAGCTTCCCTGGCTCTCTTTTGTGGCTCACTGAGATGGGCCTTGCTGCAAAGCGCCCGCCTCCCCCCCCCCCCTTCAGGAGCCACCTGCCAAAGGATTGACAACCTAATGGGCACTACCCAAGGGCAGGGCTTGTGTACAAATCTCTCAGAGGGTGGATTGTCTCTTCCACATCCTGGTCATTGTCCCCCAGCCCCCCTTCCCCCAACACATGAGGAACCAGTACTTGCAGACCCACATCCTTTGCCTCCTTCCCAGTAACCCCTGCCATTCAGCACTGTGCAAACCTTCTGGGCCTCACCCTGCCCTCAGGGGCTGGGATCCCCACATCCTCCTCCTGGTCTTGCCGAGAGAACCCGGCCTGAGTCAGGTTCTCTAACCCAGTGGCCACCTGTGCTCCTGGGGAGCTCCGGGGAGGCTGGGAAACTTTCAGAGAGCAGTTAATCACTAACTAGCTGAAGATAAGAAAAAGAGAATGAAACAATTGAGAAAATGCCCAACCCAGAGCTTAGTGAGTCCCTGCCTACACACGCCAGGACCTGGCATGCCAGGAAAAGCCCCACGATCAAACTGAGGTGGTTCACTGGGGAGAAGGCATGCCAGTTCCTGGGGGCTGCAGAACCCTGGCAGTCAATGACCTTCTTCTGCTAGGACCCCTTGCCTTCAGCTAAGACTCAACCCCAAGGAACAAACAGGGCCAGTTATTTATGCTGCTCTGTTCAGGGCTTGTGGAAACCCTGGATAGATCAGCCAGCTGCCTGCCCTTACTACGCTCGTGCTGAAGAGAAAGTCAGACTGAACACCTGTGTGTAATGGGCCCACATGGTAGGAAGACAGACTGAAGTTGAAGGGCGGGGCCAGTCCCCCCTAAGAGGCCAGGAGAAGGGGCTCCACAGCTCATAATCCTGGTTCTTAATGGAGGGTTTGCCAGTATCAGGCAAGCCTGGGAGCTTCCTTTCTATTATCCCCATCTTGGTAACTGACCTGTGTTCAAGGGATTAACCTCACTTTACAACTGGAGAATTCAGTGGCTTGTTTCAGGTCACCTTGCTGCTGAATCCCAGAGCTGGACTCCCAGCTTAGGTCCCCCTGACCTCAAAACCACAGAACTGTCCCTTCAGCTGCCCCCTTCCCATGGCCAGTGTCCAAAGGGCTCGCACAGGAGTGTTTTGCTTTCAGTCAGAGACATGCATTCTGGAGAAAACAAGATCCCAGACTTCTATCCAAGTGCCGACAGCCATTCATGCCTTGCTATGAATGATAGCCACGCAAGGGATGTCGTTGAGTGACAAGGAGAATTGAGAGGGTGCTGAAAGCACAGAGGCAAGTTCCCTCAGAGAAAAGGATCCCAGCACACCTCCTGCTCCTGCCTGGGCTTTCCCGTAACATTTTACCAACCTGATGGCCTCGGGGGCTTTTCATTTATCTCTGTGAACTCACTGATAAGTGTCTCTACCTTCTTGCTGATGCTATCAGCTGGGTTCAGTACAGTTAATTCATCAATTTTTATTACCTTCTGTCTTTTCAGAATATTGTAGATTAAACCTGCCACCGCCCGCCCCTCCCCCCCCCACTCCGCAAAGCTCAGAAGGGATTTTAGGGGAAAAGTACCCAAATGACTGCCAGCTGGAAGTTCACAGAATGAAAGGCAAAGTAAGCTGGCATGGCCTGGGGGTGCCCTCCTCTGCTCCTTCCCCAGCAGTTGCTACAAAGTGCCTCCCCCCCCCCCCCCCCGTGCTTTGCTGACCATGGTCAGAGCCATTTTGATCTCACGTTCTGTTGGAAGGTGGCAGCATTTCTGGGTGCTCACTATGTGGCAAATGGGACTAGGTAAAGTCCTTAATATGTGGGAACTTATTTAAACCTTCCCATAACCTTGCACACCCAAGTTTAAGCAATGGGCTCCAGCCTACGTGACCGGAAAGAAGAGTTAGTTGTTGAGTTCATATACACTGACTCCTCAGAGAGCTTTGCGCTGTTCAGACAATGCTCTAGGACCGGCATCTTGTGTGTACTGTAAGAGCCTGATCAAAAGTAGGATCCTCAGCCATCCCCCAACTTCCTTCAATCTGCGTCTTTAACAAGATCCCCAGGAGCCTGGCGAGCACTTTGCAATTGAGAGGCACCACCCTTCTTGCACAACCCGACTCTCTTTCTGGTGGGTTCCTAAACTATTGTACTCAACCAATTGGAGAAACAATGACCCGCTATGGACATCGGGCCAGACAACGGGTGTAGGTCAAGGCACAGACATCCTTACAGGAACTTTTGACTCGGTCCTCTATAGGAGAGTGTGGAGATTGGGGCCAGGTGGTGAGAATCAGGAAACTTGGATCCAAACCCTGGCAATGCCACTCACTGGCTGAGTCACCGGCTCTTCCTGAGTCCTGGGTTCTCATCTGCGGAGCCCAGCAGGTAAGCCACCGCGTACCCAGCACACAGTGTATTTCATGATCACAGGACAGGCGTCTGGCAGGCTCTCAGGGGATCTGCTGAAGAAAAGGAAACCAAAAATTAGTGATCTGCCCGGTCATCTTCTATGAGGAGACACCCCCCACCCCCACCCCCACCTCCAGATGAGGAGAGCAGTAGGCTAGGGTGGGGAGACAAGAGGGAATACCGCTCTGTCAGAGAAATGAAGGGTCTTCTGACACCCCCTTATCATGAGAGTGGCCTAGATCGTCTCTTTCAAACTTCCTCCTACATCTAGCTCCCTGGCTTGTTTTATTGACGAGAAGCTGTTGCACAGCCGTGGTCACTCAGCAAACTGGCAGGATCTCCAGGGCGGGTGAGTGGTGAGGAATGATCTGCATCTTGGTCTCTGATCTGGGAGCCTCATGTGTTAAAGGGAAGGAGGTAAGTGAGAGCTAGAGATCCAAAATCGTTTTTCCCAGCCTCTCCCTGGTCTCTCCCCTCGTTCCTCTTGTCTGCAAACTTCTTTGAGTCTTCCTTAGATGCCAAGGTCAGACAAAGCCCACCTTAAGCCCACCTTAACCAGTTTCTTTTGCTTATCCAAGTCAGTCACGCACTGTGCACTTTCGATGTATCCCACTGTGGAATCCCTCAGACACCTTGATGATGTGTAGATACTGTTATTATCCCCATTTTTATAGCTGGGACAACTGAGCCACAGAGCTGGGAAGCAGCTTCCCTGAGGCTGCTCAGCCATTTCCTCCTGATAGTGAGCAGGCTCTGTATCCAGACTCATTCAGTTCCAAAGCCCATGTACTAAACGACTTTACTTAACTACCTTACAACTGTGGGTTGTAACTTGGTTCAAACAGTCGGCCTGTTGACATGGTGTTTCTAGCCAAGATCATCGGCTCTCCCGTTGCAGTAAGCAAAATAACCATTTTCTCCCAATGGAGGACAGAGCACAGCTTCCCACCCAGGCCCTCCCTTTAGGAGGCTGTCTCTGGTGGTCTCAACAAGGCGACTGCGTTTGGTCAAGTTCCCGGGTATTTTAGAACCTCCGTAGGTTTCATCGCCCTGGGAGCCGCTGAGCTCTGTGAAGCTGGCCTCTCTGCTTTTTCTTCATGCAGAGCGGGCTGCTCACTTCTGGGCATGCAGGGTCATTCAGTTTGAGGGAGCTCCTTGCAGGCAGCCTTTGCCCTCTGAGACAGTGTGGTGACTGAGATAAGGATGCCAGTTTGCCGCGGGAGGTCAGGCTTCAGGGCTTAGCCCTGGAACTTTCCTCCCGGAGATCTGAGCTCAGGGTGACTGGGGAGTGGGCGGAGCGCTGAAGACGGCCTGCTAAAGGTTATTAATAATTAAAACATTAGGCAGCAAGTCTGTGGGCTGTCTCATTCTGGTTCTTAATTAATATGTGTGTTTGTGAACGTGTTCCTAAGTATGCAGGTACATACATACCTACATGTGTGGAGGCCAGAAACTGATATTAGGTTTCTTCTTCTATTTCTCTTCATCTTATTATTATTATTGTTATTATTATTATTATTATTATTATTATTATTATTTTGAGACAGGTCTCTTATTGAACCCAGAGCTCACTGATTGGCTAGATCAGGCCAGCAAAATTGAAGGATCTGTCTGTGTCTGCCTCTCTAACACTGAGATCATAGGCACAAATGGCCATGCCCTGATATTTACATGGGTCCTGGGATCTGAAGTCAAAATCTCATGCTTACATGGCAAAACATGTCACCCACTGAGCCATCTCCCCAGGCCCCGGGGTTCTTAAAGCCCGAGAAGAGGTGACTTTTAGTATATGTGGGTCTGCAGATGTAAACTTGCTCTTGGCACCTCCCAGTGTTATGGTACCCCCCTGTTGAAGTCCCCCAAAATCCTTTTGTTTATTTGGTACATTTACCACCTGCTTGATTAACCTCTTAGGTCTTCCTTTAAAACAAGTCACTTGCTACAGAAGAAGTTCTGATCTTTCTATAGCACTCCATGGTGACTATGGCTCACAATGCTCTATTTTATATTTTATGAAGACCCAGAAGAGCCCATCAGAGGCTCCAAGCAAAGAAGTGATAAATGTTGAAGGAGATGGAAAAGCTCACCCTCTGATTTGATGACCATCAGTCACTGTATGCAGCTATCAGACATTACCCCACACCCCAAGAATATGCACAACTACATATTTCAGTGAAAAAAAGAATGTCATGCATTTATGGAGCAATCATATCTCTATCAATAACAGAAAATAAGCAGCAGCAGCTTTTATAGAAACAAAAATTACATATGCTAAAACCCAGCAAGGGAATTGACTTCTCCCTGGACCCTGGAACTCCAGCTCTTTCTGTGGATACGAGATCCCTGCACATGGAGACTTCCTTTGAAGTGTGTAAAGAATGAAAAAGGATCAGAAGAGGTGCACTTTCTCTGTGATTAACTGTAAATCCAGGCCTCTAGGTAATCTAAAACCATGCTATTTCTGGTGACTATGAAGTGCTACAGCATTAGAGAGAGCATCAGCTTCAGGAGGTGGCTGTGGTTACTCTCTTGATGATCAGTTCATCCACCAATGTGACCCTGGATCAGTGCTTGGATTGTATCAGGTTCTTTCATATAAGACATTGTTTATGGGGTATATAACTTGATTTTTCCATCCCTTACCTTCTCTCCACACCAAGAAAGCTGCATCTACATGGGGGAGAGTGTTCAGTTGGCCACTAGACATCTTGGTTCCTTTATCATGGCTCAACCATTCACTTAGGTCTGAGAATGCTGGGACACTGACCTTTAGCCTACATCAACTTTGGCTTCTTCCAATTCTTGGATGAACATGTGACTATGTTGATGTGGCAATCAAATGATACCACAAGTGGGCAAGCATTTAAAAAATGGAGAACCCTCTGCACAGGAAAAAGTTGAGCTGGTTGAAAATGGCAGAGGAGATGTCTGACTGTGACTCAGTGACAATGTGTGGCTCCCACTGCTGTGGGAGAGCTCCTTCAAAGCCTGGCTCTCCTCTTTGTCTTTGCCTTCTAGTAGAGAAGCTATTTCTCCTCTTCTCTCACTGAACAAACTCATTGACTAGCTCCTGTATCCTACTGAGTGTTGGAAAGGGTGAACTATGAGGTTGATGCCATCCTCCCTGTGTTTATTTTTTATTATACTGCTACTAATATTACTAATAATATTGTTCTTACCAATAATGCAAGGAAACTCCCACTTGTCTATGACTGGACCAGTTGAGCCTGGAGGCAGAGGCATGGATTCAATGACCTTTTGATCTTCATTTCAGCCCTCTGGTTCTATTACCACCTTGTAAACCTGAGGGTGTTCTGTTTCTACCCTTAAGGAGATGTGGTTAGAACTTGCTAAAAAATGTCACACAGTACACCTCCCAATGGTCACTGCCTTTCATAACATGCCTGTCATTCAAGCCTCCAAGATTTCCCAGGATATAAAGTGACTTACTGGCTTATGAAGATGAAGGTAGCAGGGTTTATGTGTCACACACCAAGCTGCTGAGGCTGTCATTGCAGAAGTTTGATACCTGTCATCTACTGAGGAGGTGACATACCATGCCATTCCTTATCATTAAGTACCTGTTTACAGGTTCTTAGGATGCACCAGCCACTCTGCTTCTCCATCCCAAGAGAGAGGCAAATAAATAAGACATTGTAATGAAAAGCTCTAAAAGTTAAGAGAGGAAGAGTCAAGGAGAATTTAACAAACCAGTGCTTGTGTGCGTGTGCTGAGTGATGGTGAAATAGTCCATTGGGAAAGGCTCCAGAGGAAGCTGTGTTTGGGCTGTGATCTAAAGGATGAGTAGCCATGAGAATGAGGAAGAAGAAGGACTAATGGACATATTCTGGGCTTTGCAAAAGTATATGCTATAGTTTAGGGGAGAACAGCCTGTCCGTTCATGGGACTATGTTATTGTGAGATGTAGATTTAGGTTTCATGTTTGTTGGCATTCAACTTTTTATATGTTATAATCTCCAAAGTCTGAAATGGTATTTGTGATAGCGAGTTGACTAATGACGGCCATCTCTAGGTTTCTTTAAGGTACCACCGGGACAATAGAAAACCCAGGGGCTGGTGAGATGGCTCAGTGAGTAAATGGGGTTGCTGTCAAGCCTGGTGACCTGAGTTGGATCCCTGGGACCCATATGATGGAAGGAGAGAACTGACTCCTGCAAGTTTTCCTCTGACTTATACACATACACAGAGGCATGCACACAACCCTCCCTACAAACAAGCAAACATAATAAGGAAGAAAAAAAATCCACCCATGTGGTTAGAGAGTTGTAGTTCAGCCCCATTCTGTACCTCTGAGGATGAGACAGGGGCTGGAAGTTGAGTTAATCAACAATGGATAATGATTTAGTCAATCGTGCTCAGCTAATGAGGTTTCCAGAAAAACCCAACAAGATCTGAACTGTGGGTTTCCAGGAAGACGAACAAGAAGATATCCGTATGCTGCAGATGGTGTACCCCAATCCATGGGGGAATGGAAGCCTGTGTGATGGAGACCCTTCTAGACCTTGCCCTCTACAGATCTTCATCTCACTGTCCATCTGCATCATTTAAAATATCTATTATAATAAACTGGTTTAAGTGTAAGTGTCCAATTGAAGCCTGTAAGCTGCTCCAGAAAATTAACTATAACTCAAGCAGCAGGTGTTTGGGAACCCCAAAGTACAGTTGTCCAAAGCAAATGTCCTGGAGCTTATAATTCACAGAAGTTTAGTGGAAGTAGATACTTAACCTGTGAGGTCTGATACTGTCTCTAGGTGATTAGAGGACACCTAGCCTGCGTCCTCTGTGGCATTGCTTGCTTGGAATGTGGAGAAAGTCTCACATGAATTTCATCACAGAAGTAATATGTGTTATGAGAGTATGGTAGGGCAAACTGAGTCTATCCTATTAGTACCCAGGTACTAAAAGGAGGCACCATGCAAGGTGAGAAACACTCGGAGAAAAGACTAGAAAGTAATTAGATGCCAAAGGCCCTCTGAATTGTGCCACAGAGGCTAGTTTTTTATCCCAAGAGGCCAGGAACACCACTGATGGGTATTGAAGGAGCAGATTCACATTTTAAGAAGAGCTCCAAGCTTCCCTCGAGTTCTACCTGGTGCTCTGGGTACATCTTCCTTAAAGTTCTCTGGGCAGACATTCATAAGACCTACTATGGCAAGAGTGATCCTGCTGCCATACTGGAGTTTAGGCTCAGCTCACAAAGAGCTTAGAGCAGGGTGACATTAAATAACCCGTGCTCAGTTGGTGGAGGAAAGGAGGCATCTGTTGGGGTCTTGCTTTCCTGGTTTGCTGATGGCTTCCACATTTAATTAGAGGTTGAGATGTCAGGCTTCTTGTTTTCTCAGCCCTTTTGATCATCCTTTCTCTACCATGTCCTTCACTTCTGGTCTCTCTGATCTCCTCTTCCTTCTCAGCTCTCCTAGCTAAACTTTGGTATTCTGGGTTTCCCATATCCTGGAGAAGTGCTGATTCTGATCAGAGAAGAAATACCACAGATATTTGCTGAGAGGGCTAGAACGATGCCTGGTGATGGAGATTGACAGCCTGGGCTTCCAGACCTGGCCCCACCAGCTACCAGCCACTGGCCAGTGGGAAAACGTCTTTTTTTTCCTCCCAGATATTCTCTTTCCTTGTCTCTAGAATGGGGATATATTATGGAGATAATCTCACAAGAGCAGAAGGGTGGTACTTAAGTGAGGTTTCATTTGTGAAATTGCTCCATCAACTGCAGAGCTCTGAATACACGTTCATTTGGGATTATACATTGCTTTACTGGAGGATTCAACTAGAGAGATGGCTGGGATGGGAGTGGACAGATCTCTTGTATTGGCATATTTTGATCTCTATATAAAAACAAATTTTCGTTTGTGGCAAAATTAAAAAGAAGAACATGGCCTTCCCCCTTTTTACTCCCTAGAAACAATAACTAGCTGGTATATACCCTTCCAGACATATCCAAAGGGAATATGTGTGTTTCTGAATATATATGTAATTTTTAAATGTAATTAGGAGTCTTATTCTTCAGCACTTTTTCCGTTTATATGGATATTTTTTATTGTCTTGGTATTTAGAACCACCACATTACCACCTTCTCTTCCTCCCTTGCCACATTCTCCCTCACCTCTCCTCCTCCTCCTTCTGTATGAAGATGGAACTCAGAACACAGCACGCAGGTCAGGCAAGCATTCTACCAGTGAGCTTCATTCTCAGCCCCAGATCTACCTTTTAAATATAGCTTCATTGTTTCCTAAATGGTTCATAGTTTGTTGAAGCAGTCTCCCATTGGAGAACACTGAACTTACTTCCAGTTTTCCTATCACACATTTGTGTAGCCCCTTGTACATTTACCCACTGGAGGAATTCTAAGAACCGGAGTTGCTGAGCTAAAGCATACAAGTATCTAAAATTGCAGTAGAAGCTACCAAATTTCTTTTCATGAAGACTGTACAATAATATCTGCCTATGCCTGAACTGACCACGTATACTACTAGTTTTGTTAGGGATTTCAACAGTTCCTTCCTTGAGTGGCCATGGGACACTGGCCAACTACACTTCACTGCTCTCTGTCTTATGTAGCTAGTTCTTTATGACGTGAGGAGGTTAGGCTATTTGAAGAATGGCTTCCCAGTGAAATGGAGGGAATCGGGCCATGAGATGTAGAGAAGACTTGCCTTTGAGGATTAAACAGTCTTCACAATTCCAAAGCTCCAGTTTAGAAGTAATGGGGCAATGAACTTTAGGCACAGAGTATTGTGTCCTAAACATTAAATATATTTTCTGATTTTGTTATTATAGGGAGTTTGTGTTTGGAAAGGTAGCACTTAGAAGAAGGCATGAGGAAGTCGAGGTGATAGAATGTGTCTCTCTCACTGTCAAACTGTGGCTAGGCTCAAATCCTGATCACATGACCAGGCGTCACACACCTTTTGTGTTGCTAGATGCAAAGAATCTGGTAACCAAATAGCATTTCCATGGAAAGAGCTCATGACCAGAGCTCTGTGCTGGTGAGAGGGTGAACTCTTGGAATGGAGAGAGGAGGGAGGGGACTCTGCAGCTGCTGGAACCTTCAAGACGCTGTCCGAGAATTGTCACCTTGGTTAGAGTTTCTATTACTGTGATAAAACACTGATCAAAAACAACTTGCTGAGGAGAGGGTTTATTTCACCTTATTGCATACAGTCAACCATGGAGGGGAATCAGGGCAGGAACTCAAGGCAGAGACCTGGAGGCAGGAGCTGATGCAGAGGCCATGCAGGAGTGCTGCTTACTGGCTTGCTCCTCCTGGCTTGCTCAGCCTGCTTTCTTGTACAACCCAGGACCACTTGCTCAGGGACAAAGGCTCTACCACATCAATCATTAATCAAGAAAATGTCTACAGGTCAATACGATGGAGGTCTTTTCTCAGCTGAAGTTCCCTCTTCTCATATGACCCTGACTTTGTTGTTAAAAAAATAATAATACAAAACAACAAAACAAAACACCCACTAACCACAACAGTTCTGTATTACAGTGATTGGCACTACAGCTGTACAGCTGCCACCCCTTCTCTAGATTAAGAATTAAAGACCCATTTGGGAGTTGCTTCTAAATCTCACTGGCTTCATTGAAAAAAAATTCTCAAGATGGACTGGAGTGGTAGCTCGGCAGTTAAAAAAACACGTACTGCTCTCGCAGAGGACCCGAGTTTCTTTCCCATCTCCCACACTGAGTAGCTTACATCCAACTGGAACACTAGTTCAAGGGGATCAGATTCCCTCTTCTGGACTCTGTGGTTATCTGCACTCACACATGCACCCCACCCCCAACATGAACACATAATTTAAAATAAAATAAATCTTTAAAGTTTTATAGGGGTGGAGAGATGGCTCAGAGTGCTTGCAACTGTTACAGAGGGCCACTTTGGTTCCCAGCACACACATCAGGCTGCTCACAACTGCCCATAACTCCAGCTCCAGGGGATCTAATTTCTTCTTCTGGACTCCATCAGCATCTGCACACACAAGCACATATATACATTCATATACACGTGCCAATTATTAGACACAAATGTTATTTATTTGTATAAATAACAACATAACTCTAAATCTATCATCTATCTATTGATTAGGTCATTTGGCCAATGTCACACTGTCACAGATGATCAATCTAGAATACAAAGATGCCTATCTGATTCTAAACCAAAACACTGCCTAGAGCATGACAGGGTTTGGCCTGGACATAGAGATTGCTGCCATAATGGCTGGATACACAAGAATGCAAGTGTTTCTTTTTTTTTTTTTTCTTTTTTCTTTTTTGGCCCTGATTGGAAAATAAAAAGAGCCATTTTCAACCTATCACAGGACAGTGGGACAAGTCAGGACTTCCATGGCTTACCTGGCGATGTAGATTTGTGCACATTTGACAAGTCTACCACCCCACTAACCTCACATCCTCCCCACCCTTTGGAGAATATGGGCAAGTGAGGGCCAACTATAGGGACTTAGCAGGGTGACTCTGGAAGAGTAACAAGGAGACCTTGCAAGGTGATAGAGTGACTTTTTTTGGCTGTTATTTGTTTGTTTTTAGAACTTTACTTGGGTCCACAGTAGCTGGTGGAAACTCTGGACCTCCTAGAAGTCTTTGAGGTTGTGATTTATGACCTTGTAAAGTAGACCTCCCTTGGCCTTCATGTCGCTGCTCCAGCTTGTAATTATCTTGGCCACAAGTGGCTGCCTGGCTTTGTTCTGCAGTTAGTTACTCCTTCTTTAGTCCCTCTGTGTTCCTGAGTCATTCTCAAGCTCCAGTGTGCACATTCAGACTGGTGATTCACTCGCCATCACCTGGGAGGGCAGTGTGGGCCAGGAAGGAGGAGAGGCTGCCTCGGGGAGGGTGCTCCTGAGGATAGCCCACTCTCTTTTAACATACTCTTGAAAAGCAGGGGCTTGAGGACTGTGCAGCAGAGGATGGGGGCTAGGCTTGCCAATGTGGGCAGCCTTCTTGAGAGCCTTGTCTATGAGAGAGGACACACCAGTGATGGGCAAGGCTTTCAGGTTAGATGATCTGTGTTCTAGCTCTTGCTTTACCACATACAGCCTTGACCCAATTTCCCACTTGTCTGTGTCTGGGTTTTCTAAAGTATAAAATAGAGATCAGGTAGCCAGGGTGTGCCAGGGACATCCCAGTCAGTATGGTACTTGCCTCAGAAGTGTGAGGACCTGAGTCCGAATCCCTGGAACTGTAAACATCTAGACTGTAAACATCTGAGTATGATGGCACATGCCTGTAATTTCAGTGTTGGAAGATGGGAGATGGAGACAGAAGGATTCTGGAAAGCTCATGGCCAGCTTTCCCTGCATATGATGGTGGAGTTCCGGGCCAGCAAGAGACACTGTCTCAAACTAATAGGTGGGAGGTATGTGGGGATGAACTCCAGAGATTGTCCTCTGACTTCTACATGTGTCATGAATGTATGTGCCTGTACACACACACACACACACACACACACACACACACACTGAAAAATATAACCACTGCATTAAAGGGATTTTGTGCATTTAAGTGGTAGCAGAGGTGGTGATGACAGCAATATGGTGGGGACAACTTATATTCACTTTAAAGATGGTTGAATTGAGTCTCCAGTTGTCCAAAGTAACATCACATAGTGGAGTCAGATAAGAACCCCAGCTTTTCCAAGGCAGGAGCCTCTCCCTCTGTAATTAGTCTGTGTTTGTTGTGGGCTAACAAACAAGCTGTCTCTACCACAGTGGTAATATCACCCAAGTGGGTTCTTGGGTTTTCTCCTTAGTATGAAGCTGGAAAGCGACATAATAAGATTATGTAAATATTAGCTCAGGGTTCTGGGAAAACCAGCAGGGCTTCAGGGTAAGCCATCTCCCAGCAAGCAAAGGCTTGCCTGCTAATTCTCTGGCCTTCTAAGACTGATCAGGTTGCCCAGTGTGGAGGCAAATGCCAATTTCCTTCTGTTTGGAGGAGAGAGCAGCTAGCTGTCTGCTCCCACTGAGGCTAGAGGAGAGCACATTCCTTGCGCATGGTTAGGAGAGCCCCCCCCTCCCTGCCCCCCAGATCAGCCTAAGCTGGTTCCCATCTGTCCTTCCCAGCAGTGACCTTGGGAAAGTCACCTAACTTTTCTCAGCTTCAGTGTTCTCATTCTTAAAACATGGGATTATGATGGTACTTTCTGGAGCCCTTTTGAGGATTTGCTGATAAGCTGCGTGTTAATAAAACAGTATCCAGTCCAGTACATAGTAAGTACTTGATCAAAATAACACAACTGAGTAAAGTGAGGGTTTGGTGGCCAGTTGAAAGTATGGCTCTTCTTCCCTGCCACATGTTGGCCACCCAAAGAGAGATGGTTGCTTAGCCAGTATTGACCAGCAAACAGGGTTTTTGATTCAGCATGGAGCTCTTCCTTTCCATACAGCTCTCAGTATATCATCCACAGGTACTCAGGGATGCGGGCATTCATGGTGGATGCTGAGCCCCATCACTTGCCCTCTCTCTGTGCCCAGCAGCAGTGCTGGGAGTGAGGAGTGTTATTAAGTCCAAATGCAGATGGGAAAACAGAGGCTTAGGGAAGGATACAGGCTGTTAGAGAAGATCAGATTGGAGAATGTCTGTGTGACATGCGCCTGGGTTGGCCAACTCTTCTAGTTTGACTGGGGTTTTCTTGGACATTCAGTGTTAAAATGGGGAAACATCTAAACTGAGTTGACTACCCTAATGCTTCCTCCCTGCTCAGCTTGACAGGGGTTCTGGAGGAGGGTGGGGGAGAGAGAGAAAAAAGTGGGTGTAGAGTGAAGGCAGAAGGGTCAGCCCTGCGCTGTCTTTTCAAAGATTCTGGCCTTCCCCCAGTCCTGAAGTTCTCAGTGCCCACTCTTTCCTGTAGTCACTGCAGGGTGCTCAACACCTCCATGGGCTTGGCTCACCATAGGGAGTGGAGTTATCTTCTGGAGGACCCTCGGTCTGCAGCTTGAAGAGAGCTCTTGTCCTCAGCCTCTGCCTGCTGATTAAGAACTGTATGAACCCCCCAGAAGTCACCAGACTCAGCAGAGTCTATGTTATACACTGAAGGGACACTGTGGGCGGATTTAACAGATGTAAAGAGGAAACCGCTTCTAAATGATGGGCAAGGCATAGGATCTTCAGTGGACATTAATGATCCTAGGCCTGGGGTTTCAACCCTGGAGCTGGTGCCATCTGATTTGATTCAACAAGTAGGTTTGGATGCTCTGCGACTTGGGATGATGTCAGGGTTTTCTGAGATAGGACCCCAAAGAAGACTCGGCCTGGATTGGCCAGGCTGGCAGAGAAAAGCAGTAATCCAAAGCAGCCTGCCCTGTGGGGCAGAATCAGAAACAGAGTGCCACTTCATTACTGTCTGTATCTGCCACCGTAGTCACATATATATTTATCTTTTTCCTGTGACTGAGGCACCACTGCCTGGTACATCCTAGGCATGAGGCAGGAGGTCCAGAACATTTGTTAATTGTTGAATTTTGACTCTTCCCAAGAAAAAAAGGATCCCAGGAAATTCAAATTCTGAATGAAGGTAGACGGGCAGGGCTGAATGGGAAGATGGCCCTGGGAATGCTGTTTTCCCCGTCTCGGTCCTGTCCAGGCGGTGGGGCAAGGGGAGCAGGGAGGCACAGCGTGCTTCTATAGACGACGCATACTGGTGTCAGGACGTACCCTCTGAGGTGAGATTGGATACTTACAGACTTCAAACTAGGAATTTAGGTGTAGACTCTACCGCGGAAGAGTAAGTGTCTTTCCCTTGGCAGGACGCAGTACCGAGAGCTTGCTATCTGTCATGGTACTGGGAACACTGGAGTGCCCATCTTCAAGCCATTTCCCCCTCCCCTTTCAACCACTCTTCTCTCCTTTCTACTGTTTGTGCTCTTTCCACTCTCATTGGAATTACAGATCTTAAGAATTTTTCCTCAGTTGAGTCACTTTTACTTATTTTTTTCACATCAAAATCATGTAACTTAAGAATGATGATTTGCCCTTGAAATCATCCTACATGTCACCTGAGATGGGTGTACTTCCCTCTGAGGAACATGTGCCTGGGGGGGGGAAGAGAGAGAAAGAGAGAGAGAGAGAGAGAGAGAGAGAGAGAGAGAGAGAGAGAGAGAGAGAGAGAGAGAGAAATTCAGGTAGAACTGTGACCAAGTTGATGCTGCAGTCATTGGGGTCAATTATAAGCCCCCAAGCTCCCCTCTTTCTGGGCCACCATCTTCTCCAGTCCCCTCTCTCTGGGCCACCATCTTCTCCAGCCCCCTTTCTCTGGGTCACCATCTTCTCCAGCCCCCTCTCTCTGGGCCACCATCTTCTCCAGCCCCCTCTCTCTGGGCCACCATCTTCTCCAGCCCCCTCTCTCTGGGGTCACCATCTTCTCTAGCCTCCTCTCTCTGGGTCACCATCTTCTCTAGCCCCCTCTCTCCCTGGGTCACCATCTTTTCTCGTAGGTCTGTCCTCTGCGCTGTGTGTGGTGGAAGCCCTGAGGAAGACAGGAAATGGAGTGAATGGAATGCGCAAGTCTCCTTTGAGTGAGACTGCAGACCCCATAGTGACCTGCAGAGCTCTGGATGACGGCAGTTATACCTTCACTGGTTTGATTTCATGGCTTTCTAGGCTCATCTTACTTGATTCTAAAAAGAATGCTACCTCCAGCCAAGGCTCAGGTTCAAAGAGCTTTATCCCTCCTCCTAGCAAGCTGGAAAAAAGTGGATTATCGAAAGTCAGGGCACCCCTCTCTCACCATGACTGAACCTGTCCCTCACCATGACCGCACCCCTCCCTCACCATGACCACACACCTCTCTCACCATGACTGCACCTCTCACTCACCATGACTGCACCTCTCTCTCACCATGACCACACCCCTCCCTCACCATGACCCCACCCCTCCCTCACCATGACTGCACCCTTCCTTACCATGACCACACAATCATGAGATCTAAGGTTTTCTGCCCTGGTGGTTCTAGAAACTTCTGAAGAGCCACAGATGAGGCTGAGGGCCATAAAGAATTTGAAGTCTTTTAGTGTTGATAGGAAAAGTCCATTGACATTGGATTTCACTGTTGATGGAATAAGAGTCCACAGCCAGTGGACCTCACCTGTCTCTAGCACTCACCTTGTTTGAGTGGCTCCTTCCTCTCCATTTCTCCATGATTCTTTTTCTCCTTATTAATTTTAAATCTGTGTATGTGTCCACGTAAAGTTCACGTGGGGGTCAGAGGTCAATTTCAAGTGTTTTCCTCTGATTCTACACCTGATCATTTGACACAGAGTCTCTCACTGCACCTGGACATCACCTAGGGTTATAGGCACATACAACCATGCCTGACTTTGAAGTGGGACTCTGAACCAATGTCTTCATGCTTGTGGACAGGTGTGTTACTGACTGGGCCATCTCTCCAGCCCACCTTATGCCATTCTGTTCAGAATACCAGAGCTCAGTGGCCTTTGTGATTTTCACTGTGAGGAGATTTGTGCAGACCATGACTGGTCTCCCTTGCAGCAAGCAGGGTTGTGTTCCCAACAGAAGTTTTCAAATGCACTGACTATGCAGATTTGGTTCTGTTTGTAGCCAAGTTCCTTATTTCGGTTTTACTGTACATCCACCTACACAATATGTGTATGTATATATATTTGGTTTTCAGAATTTCAGAGCTATTTGCTCCAACCTTAAATCAGGACTCATCAAACTTCCCTGGGTCAATGTCATGAAAGAAGTTAACTCTTAAAATAGGACTATTTGGCATATAGTCTGTCCAGAGCAGGAGACTGACTAATTTCAAACCCTGAACTAACATGTGGTTATTGAGAGTTGGGGTGGGGAGTGGAGAGAAAAATCACGGACAGGTCCCAAGACCGGCAGGGAGATTTCATCTGGATTTCCCCCAAATATGAAGTTATTCAGAAATAATTCCAGAGGCTTCTTTCCTGACATCCTACCAGAGCACAGGTGCAAAAGTTTTGAATGGCCCGAATGGATAACTTATTTATGCAAATGAGCATTTTGCATAGTCCCTGAAGCTGTGCGTGCCTACTCTCTGACATCACTTTCAGGAGGTTTCGAGATGTGTCTGGTTCAAGGGCATGGACAGTGCTAGCTTTACCTAGAAGATACTTTTAGGGATGGCTGTCTGAGTGGTCACTCTGAGACGCCCTAAAGCACTTGTGAAGAATGATGGCCACTGGACAGTGACTCACTTTTCCCCGTGAGGCTTCCTCGCTGTTCCCAGTCTTTCCTGCTCTCCCCGTCACAGGCCCCCACGCTGTTCCTCAATCCTGGATCTGGAGTCTCACTTGGCAGTTAGCCTGTCCAGGGCCACCAAGCCTGGTGACCAGCAGGGTGACCTTTGTGTCAAAAGACTCTCAAGTCTTCCCGGGCAAGACAAAACTCACTACTTTTGCAATGGGTTTTCCCCTCAATTTTTATTCTGAACATTTAGCTTTTTCAGTATTTGCTATTGAACTATAGGGGCCGAAGATTGGCCTGGTAGATCCAGGTCTGACTTCACATTTTAGGCTTTTTCATTTTGGCTTCCCAGTTTCATTTTGCTCTTCTGTTTATTCATTTATTGTTAGTATTTTGAGACAAGGTCTCACTCTGTAGCCTGGACTGGGCTGGAATTCAGCCCATATGCTGTGGCCATACCTTAATTGGTTTTATATTTAGGATTCCATGATAGTTGGAAGGGCGATCTCATGGATCTTATGCAAAACATAACATGTGAAAACAACTGCTAATTGTACAACGTGGTGACTGCAGTTTAAAAACAATGTATTGTGTATTTGAAAACTGCTGAGAACAGATTACAAGTGTTCTCACTGTCCAAAAATGCTAAGTATGTGTAGTAATGCATATGCTAATGAGTTTGATTTATTCATCTCACAAGAGACACATGTATCAGAACATCATGTTGTAAAGCTTAGATATATATTATATAATGCATTATATAATTTTAATTTGTCAATCATAAAAACAGTAGCACAGGTGGGAAAAGCCTGTTATAATATGAAAAGCTTTTCCCTGTACAGAAAAGAAAATACTGGCCACAAGAAATTTGTCTGGCTGAGGCCAACTTTTTCTGGCCTTTCCTGAGACTGAGAATTGAACCTGAGAGGCTCAAAGTAGTTTGAGTCAAAAGCCACCTGCCTGTCCCAGCAGTGAAGTTTTCACTAGGTTGAGACAGTGTGTGAAACTCTTCATGAGGAAAGATAAGGCCAGAGAGAGAACAGCAAGATATTGTGCTAGAGAAGAGACGAGGCAGGGGCAGGCACATGATGCTAGGCAAAAGGGGGGCCTGAGTAATATTTTAGGGGGTGGTGGTTTTTCTTTGGTGCTTAAGTATGGTTGGGGACATATTCAAATGATGGAGAAGGTCCCCTCCATCTCCCCCCTCTCTCTCTTTCACCCTCTCACCACACTGAACCTTTTTCAGAACCACTGGGTTCTTCCTCTACTCCACACTGAGGCTGTTTCTTACCTTGGCAGTTCAGAGGGTTTGCTCAGCCTGTGGGTGCCCAGATGTGATGACAATAGCCACAGAGTGCTCCATGCAAGTATTAGGACAACTGTCAACCTGTGACCTCCCAAAGAAACTGAAATGCCACTTTCAGGGCCCATGAACAATCTCAGAGTACAGGAAGATACTCTGGAATCTAATCATTAACATTCAAAATTTAAGAAGGATGGTAAAAGGCAAGGTATGTATGAACCCTAGTTCCTTATTTAATTATAGCTAGGCTAATAAATGACTGACTTTCTCTCCCCTGTGCGTTTTACAGGACTAGAGAGAGAAAAAGAGAAAGACAGAGAGAGAGAGAGAGAGAGAGAGAGAGAGAGAGAGAGAGAGAGAGAGAGAGAGAGAGAGAGAGAGAGAGTTTCTTGTTCCTGTTCAGCTTGTATTAATATTTTTGTTGTGTCTCTTATTACATATGTGTCCCATTCTGCCCTGGGGTAGATCTATATCATCAGGAGAGAACGAGAGACAGAAATATACACAAACACAAGATAAATACAGGCTTCTAGTTAGGAACTGGTGTGTAAAGCAAGTGAGCATCTGCCTTTGTGCAAAGCAAGGACATCACTGTCATTGGCCTGTAATGACATCAGGGCTTTGTCTGGGACTTGGACCCCGTAGGGCTTGATAATCTCAGAGAGGCTCTTTGTCTTGCCCTTGGCTTAGCAGTTAGGTCCTTCTGCCTCCTTGATTTTGTGAAATGGATCATTTAGTAGACAAACCAACTAACTCAGGAACTCCACACCACACCACTGCCAATAGCCCTGTCTGCTCTGCCCACACCATTTGTGTGTGTTTGGTGTGGTTGTGTATATACACTTGTGTGCATGTACACATGGGCACCTAGAGGACAGAGGTTGATATTCTCTTCAGTCACTCTCCACCTTGTTTGGAGACGGGGACTTACACTGATTCGGCAAGACTGGCTGACCAGCAAGCCCCAGGGAACGTCTCATCACCCCGTCCCTACTGCTAGGTTGCAGCTGCATTCTGCCATGCCTGGCTTTCTCCCTGGATGTTGGGGATCCAAACAAAGGCTCTCAAGCTTGTACAGCGGGCCCATTACTAATTGAGACATATCCCCTCAGGACTTGACTCAGAGGGTCCATGTCTTTGCACAAGCCTGAGGCCAGGACAGAGCCTTGACTATGCAGAAGACAAGGCAGATTTCTAATCAGAGAATTTGTGTTTCTAGACTTTATTCCAGGTCCTGGTATCATTTTGATTTTTACCTCACCTCATTACTCTATTTCTTTCTTACCTGTCTCGTGGAGAGTCTTAGAAACAGAATGAATGGTAGAAGTCTGATGTTAATGACACTCTTTCTCCTTCCCTTTCAGGGACATACTCTATCTGTAAAGTATCTTCTCTGATGTTTCCATAGTTACCATTGAAAACTTATTATGGGGTTTACTCCATCTATCTATCTATCTATCTATCTATCTATCTATCTATCTATCTATCTATCTATCTATCTATCCTCTATCTAACATCTATCATTTATCTATCTACCTACCTATCAACACTATCTTATTGAAGTTGACTACCAAGCAAATGATCTCATTTGGAGGAATTTCTCCATAAATGCATGCCTAAGAATCAATTCTCTCTCTCTCTCTCTCTCTCTCTCTCTCTCTCTCTCTCTCTCTCTCTCTCTCTTTCTCTCTCTCTCCCTCTCCTGAGGGGGTACTGTTTTGTCTGTTGTTTTTCTTCTAGGAGGGTCAGCTCAGTCCCAAGTAAAGACAACAAGCAATACTTAATAGGACCTGCTAGTTATCAGACACTCCCTTAGGTACTTCAAATATATAAACCTCCACAGTGGCTGTGGTTATAAGGTGACATCTTTTTGTCTCCTCCCACCTCCACCAATGCCCCAGACTGACTCTTCTCAGGAGTGTCCATCTAGCTGGTTAGAGTAAAAGTGAAAACCAGAACGGAGATACAACTACATGGCCTCATCTTGAAGTTAAAGGGCCTGTAACTAAAGATGGCTGGTCCTGGGCTAGGAGCCACAGCATTTTTGGCACTTGCATTTGATGTTCGTACCTCAGGACTATACACCTCCTGCCCCTTACTGCTCAGACCAAGTGTGGAGTAGGCTAAGGTTGCTTTTCCAAGAGCCCTCCCCTCCCCCCAGCTTCTCCCCCCTGCAAACACCCTGTGGTGGGTGGGGTTAGAGCAGCTTGGGCCGCTCCTGATTCATCTCTCCAACAAAACTCCAGCCGGTTGTTCCCTGGGGCCTCTCTCTCAGATCTAGAGCTGATAAACTAATTGGGGCTAATGTGATAATGGGCAATGATGACATTTACTGTTTTTTATCAGGCCCAGGGCATACATTTGCATATTAATAGGGCCTTTGGCAGGTAGACTTGGTTGAACTGGAGGGGAGGTGGGTTTCTTTGCTGGAGGTTGAAGCAGATGGGTCTTACAGACCTACCCCAAACTGTATCCCAATACCTCCTTTAAAAACGCACCTTCTTCCAAGACCCCTCTGAATCCGCCCCTGCCCGGCCACTGTTTTTGCGCTTGAAAAGTCTCTGAATTCATGTTGCTTAAACCAAGCAAACGTACAAGAGAATACTGCAGCTGGCTGGCTCCGCATCCTCCTTAGCTGTACAACAACCATTTGGTGTCTGTTCCTTTCTTTTCCACAGAAGGAACTTCTGGGTTGTGATCACAAAATCTTTATATCTTTGCCAAAAACTCCCTCCTGTCTCCCAACAAAGAGGGAGGAGGCTCCCAGAGTTCAGGAAACCTGCCTGGATGCTTTGCTCACGGAAGGCTGGTGTCCAGCAAGACCCAAGGGGGAAAGTTAATGGTTAGGGAATTGTATTTTTCCTGGCCCGGGCACTTGCTCACCTGTGCAGGTGGAGAAACATTTGGGACCCAGTGAAGCAAGAACAGGAAACTCCCTGCACACCCTTGGCTTAGGGGGATGGGGATCTGTGAACTCCAGAGATCTCTTCAGGAGTCCGCGTCTTGCTCATAGTCTGTTGGCATTTTGATTTTCTCTTTTTTGGATCCTACAGGAAGGGTTGATAAATAGTAAAAAAAAAAAAAAAAAAAAAAAAAAAGCATCTGAAACGAGTCGAGGGGACATGATGATGATCTTGTTAACCAGCCCCCTGCCTTGTCGAGGATGATTGTTGCCCTTAGATATCTCATAGTGGACCCTTCCAGGACCATCCCCTTCTGACCTTCCTCCGAGGTGCTTACCTGGGGCTGGGGGAAAAGCCTGTTCAACGTCCTCTGAAATTGTCAAGTGTCACTACAAAGAGCCGGTCGGTCATGGTGCCCAGAGACAGAATGGGCTAGAAGCTCCTTCTACACTTGGTACCTGCACCGCCAGGGCAAAGGTCTTCATGCCAAAGCAGAGAGGACTAAGTACAGGTTAGAAAACGAGACAGATGTTCAAGAGCACCTCCACAGCCCTCTTCCTTCCTCTGTCCCACCGGGACTTGGGTTTTTATACCCACCCCCCTTCCTGGGCCGTCTTTGGGAAGTGAGGTGCTTTTCACCTGAAACTGCCTCTAAGCTGCAAAGCACAGTCACCACCAAATCAATTCCTCATCCATTAACAGGTTGTCTCTGTTCTTGAGACACAGGCATAACCTGGTTAGACCTGTTTTGTTTGAACACTAACGTGTGAGTTGGCCAAATGCAAATGAGCCAATGTTTGTAATCCTTTATTTTATTTTTTTAAAGGGCCGGGCAGCCAATCAGAGGAGGGGGGAAGTGACTTAGGGAATTCCCGGTTGGTGGCTTATTGCTTAACATCCAACAAAATGATTTTAAATTATTGTCATATGCATTTATCTTCACTCTGATGAGAGCTCAGACGTGATAAGGCCGTGGCTCCCAATCCTGGTAGGAGCTAGTGTGGTAGCTATCTGCCTTCTTCTCCGACAGAGCTATAGGATTGCCCACCCAGAATCTTTAGGTAAATGAGGTAAGTCCTCACTTTTAAATCTTCTTTTGAACTTGGAATTCAAACACCTTCGTGGAAAGAGAAACCTGTCTTGACTCAGACAGCTGAAAATAAACCAGAGGCTCCGGGAGGCAGCTGGCAGGAAGTAAAGCTTGTGTTACCTGGGTTCACCTACTGAGTCTTGTTTGAGTTTATTTGGGTGAGAGCAGCTGGGCTACTGTGAGTGTTATCTGTGAAGTTCCTACATTGTTTGGGCTTCTAATCAGCAAGAGTCTGAGTCCCCCGGTTTCTCTGTCCATGTAGTATGACAAAGCCATATCCCTGGGTTAGATTTTTCTGGAACAAAAAGCAGATGGAGACAGGTGACTCGGACGTTGCTCAGTGATGAGGTAGGGATCAGAGCGCGTGGTCTCATGGTCTAGAGGTATCTTTGCTGATATTTTTTTTTTTTTCTGACTTACAAGCAATAAGGAAAAGCCAGTTCACCTTCAGTATATTCCAGTTTGGGAAAATGGGTGTAGATAGGCAAAATAATCTATATTCACAAAGGGAACAGGGGTCAGGTGGCCAAGGTAGACAGACTGTACCCTTAAAAACTATCCTGTGCAAAAAGAAGATTCAAATTAGGTAAATGATTTTACCGTATCACAAGGGGACAGACCAATCCTTTGTTTTTTCACAATGGGATACTGTGACCAGACAGACAGACATGACTCACCAACAAATGCCTTCGATATAGGGACTCTTTTGATTTTGTTTGTGCACCATGTACAAGTGTTGGTCCCAGTGTGGATTGAGCAGAGGGAGGTGGGGCAATTAATCTTGTTGGTTCACAAGAACACTAAGGTGGCAAAGTCACTATTTTTTTTATGTCTACTTTGGGGTACTCTGAATGCCACTGTGGGGGTGATGCATTTTTGAGATTCTTGAGTAAGATTCTTTGAGTTTGAGTCCTCAGATGTCTCTCCATGTTGACCTCAGGGAGAATGGGGGAGTTTGGAATCTGGGATTTCTGATGGAAGCTGCAGTTGGTTCTGTGGGCCTTGGTGTGAGGATGTATCATGACAGTATCATTCAATGTATAGGGAAAGTTAGGGATCATAAGTGGCTGTGTGCTATTTCCCCTGAGGTCCAGAGAAGAGACAAGTTCTAACAGAAGAGATACAGACGTGTTATGAGAAGAATTTCACGGTCAAGAATGTGATTAGAATATGGAGCCATGGCCCGTGGTATTTAAAAACTGTGATGGAAGATCTGAGAGTTATTTGGAAGTTTGTAACCACATTTAAACACTACCAAATATCATGAATACTATCTTCCATGTTTCCAGACTGTTCAGCAGACATTCTGAAAGAGAGCAATCTTGAGGAAGCTACTATGTTGGAAGTTATATTACCACTCAAGACATCCTTTTATAGTAGTTGTAGGTACGGAAGTGTGCTGGACCAGGCCTCATTTATGCAAAAGGTCTCAGAGTTGATAACATTTTTTTTTTTTTTTTGGTGTGTGTGCTAAAAATTATATTACCTATATCCACACAAGCTTCCTGATGTTTTTCTTATTATATCATTATACCTCGATTTCTCATGGGAGTGTTTTGGGCCTTTCTAGACCTGTGACAAGCTCCAGTCACACTCATAATTGCATGTTTGTGGGTACCGTAAGGGTCTCCCAATCATTGACTGGCTTTATCCCAATCATCTTTCAATACTGTTTTGGCTTCTTTGTAGGCCTGAGACAAAAATGGAGACCAAGAGTTCAGCTGTGTTCTCAGTGGCAATCTGTTAGCTAGCTGGTATCACCAGGTCAGAAGGTGAGCGCTTTCGGGCTGCACTCTGCTCTAAGGAAGTGGGATTGCACTTTCTGGAATCTTACTAAGTTTTATTTCCTTCTTATTGTCTCCACTCTCTGGGGATTTGAAAACTGGGCCTATGTTTGTTGGACTGTTTGCGTTTTATAACCTAAGTAGGAGAATCTTACTTTGTAGTGCGCTGTCACACACAGTTGTGGAGGCTTACACGAGAACTCACTCAGTCTCCTCTCCCTTTGGATGGGGGCATCCCGAGGGCTTTTCAAACAGATATGGCCTTTGAAGACTTCTGGGGGGCGGTGAGGCAGGGAGGGTGCCAAAACACGGAAACAGAGCCTGCCAACATACAGCGCTATGGTTGGAAGGAACCAAATATAGACTCAAAACCCAAATTTCGGTGCCACCACTTCGCTGGTGTTTCAAACCTTTTCTCTGGTTCAGCTGGCTCTCCTCTTCCATGGAGGCAAAGCGACAGACTTTTCTGTTGTGGGTGGGGCCCCGGTTGGAAGCATTGGCTTGATGTTTAAAGACCACACACCCTGACTCTGCCTTTGTCACTGTTTAATCGAGCATAGAGCAGTGACTTTCAGCTTGGGTAAGCTAAATTTGTAGTGGGGTCTTCCTCCGAGCAGTGAGGCAGGAGGCTGCCAACTTTTCGATTCCCAACAGCTGATGAGGGAGGGTGGGTAATTCACTTCACTTGACATTTTCATACCTGTTTATAAAGTGATTTTAAGTGATAAGATTTCTTCTAAGGAGCAGACAGTTTTGCTCTTATTAAAATTTGTGATTTTTTTTTCACACCGGTCAGAATTTTAAAGGACCAGAGTATGAAGATATGTAGGAAATCAGCGATACCGTAGGGAAAATGGCTGCTCGTGACCGTGTATCTTAGGAAGGCACATATTTTCTAGCCAAGTGCCATCATGGTGAGGAAGACAGGATGCTCTGGAGTAGACATTTCTATCAGTCCTTTGGAGTTAGTAAATGAAAACTTTACTGCCTTTCAGATGGGAACAAAGATTATTTCTTAAGGGTCGTCCTTGAAGGCTGGCTGGCGCTGTCTTCAGGAGTGAGTGATCAGAACACAGTACGGGGAAGGCCGTTGGTGTGACAGTGAGTGCTCTCAGCACGGCCTGTCAGGAGACCCGGCAGAGCTGAGTGGCCCAGAGCAGTACACTGCACCTCTCTGGGGTTGAATTTCCTCCTTTATACATTCTGATTATCTTTAAGCCGGGCGGTGGTGGCGCACGCCTTTAATCCCAGCACTCGGGAGGCAGAGCCAGGCGGATCTCCGTGAGTTCGAGGCCAGCCTGGGCTACCAAGTGAGCTCCAGGAAAGGCGCAAAGCTACGCAGAGAAACCCTGTCTCGAAAAACCAAAAAAAAAAAAAAAAAAAAAAATCTTTAAGAGGTATTTGAACTCACAGATTCTGCTGGCTATGATGGCCAAGAGTAGGTGCGACAACTATGCCGAGGATCAGCAGGATTAGAGTCTATGAGAACAGAGAGAGGGGTGACAGATGCCCCCGGGGCAGGATGACCACTGGGGGCCCTTAAGTGTCTCTGTAACTTTGACTAAGAATAGACTGTTGAGGGATGAAACTGGCAGCCTTCATTGGGGTAGGGGGTGGGGTCTCAGGAGCAAATCGCACATCGTATCCCATATTAATCCATAGGTCCAGAGCCGGTGAGATAGCAGAACTGGGCGGCTTGGAATAATAGGGAGTAGGGGATGCATGAATAGCACTTGAGGAAGCATCATGGCTACCTCCAGACCAGCTGAAGGGGAGACTTCACACACTGGCATCCACTCGGTCTGAGCTGCATTGCAGCTGTGGATGAGCAAGCAGATAAGAAAGATGTGGACCCTGTACGAGAGGAAGACTTGATGGTGATCATGTGGGCCTCAGGGCTGGCTGGGCCAAGCCGGAGCCTGTGCCGTTTCCAGATGGCTCAGCTCTGTACCTGCGGCAGACAGAGCTTCCGACAGGGACGAGCACGGTGTCCCACTTAAAGAGGCTCCTAGAGTATTAATTGACTTGGTTTTAAAAGAGACATCCCATAAAAGGCTCCTTTGAAAATGATTTCACTAGCACCTAACCACAGTGTGTCTTTGGCTTGCCGTGCGGGGCTGGGCTCCTTATCGCCTGGCCACTGGCCTCACTCGTATCCCTTTTCCCCATCTCTCATTTATTTCTCAGCATTATAAACCTTGTTAAGGGTTTTTGAGCGCTTATTTAAATTATGATGTGTATAGGTGCACCCAAAACATGATTCCCGATGACACGCCTAAAATAAAAAGGGGCGAAGAGCCAAACAGATAATTGTGTGTCTGTTAAGGGAACGGAACATCCCATTAACCCTATTCTTTCACTATGAAAACTCATCTTAAATAACCTTGTCTAGATGCGCACTTCCTTTGATGTAACCGCGGTGAAGTTAAGGTGGCCTTTCTGCTGCTTCTTGCTCTCCTTGTATCACAGACTCAACGATAAACAGTCTTTGGGGGTGGGGACCGTATGCTAGGTATGGATCTGAGAAACTTTAGTCACTGTTAACCCATCCCCCACCTGTTACCAGCTTAACTCTGACGAGCCTCTCTCAGAATAATGAGGAGGTTCTCGTTACGAACAGAGTCTGGTGAACACGGCCGGCTGTTGTACAGAGTTTGCCCCAGAATCTCCTAGGAGCTCTTTAGCAAGCTTCCCACAGCAGGGCTAGTGGTATAGTCTTGAGGAAGAGATGAGGGGAGGGCTATTATCAGCTCTGTCTTCCATGAGACTGCTGAACAGACTTGTCCGGGCTCTGTGTGGGCTGTAGATTTGGCCTGAAATTTAGCCTATGCCTAACTTTGTTCTTTTTAAGAAATGAGAGAGCAGCTAGTTGTGATTCTGCCGTCTTCCCTCCGCTGGCCAGAGGCTGTGTGGAAGACCATGAAGAAGGAGCAGCTTTGGAGTGCTGTGTCTGACGGGGTGGGCGGCACTGAGTGCTCAGGGCTGAGCAGGGGTTTTGGGGGGTGTGGCAAGGTGAACACTGGGTGTAGAATCAGAACACCTGGCTTTAAATTGGACACCACTGCTGGGTAGTTGAGTGCTTTTGGGGGGAATTCTGTAAACTTTAGCATCTAAGTTTCTTCACCTGGAAAATGGGGTAATAGCATCTACCATTCAGGGCTAATAAGGACTAAATTAAGCGGTTTAAATTAAGAATGTGAAAGCACCCAGACAATGCTCGTGAGTAATGTGTAGTAGTAATTTGCAGGCTGGAAGTCAAGGAGAAGTATTCAGTCTGGGCGTTTTCTCTCCATCTCCACTCAGTTGGAGCAGATGAGTATTAAATTCTGTTTTTTTAAAATTATTATTTCTTTTCCTATAATAACCAGCTTGGATTCTAAACTCTGACTCTGGGGAAGAAATAGAATATTAATTTTTACTGGAGATGGAGTGTATCAGGAAATGGGATGGTTCACGTTAATGGGAAACTTCCAAATTGAGCCTCATATTTAGCTGGCTTCAGGACATAGCATACGTCGGGGTGGGCTTTCAGCACATTTCTACCCTATGCCTTGATGCCTGGCATGCAGGAGGCCCTGGAAGAAAGGTCTCTACAGGTTGTTCACCAGACAATACCTCTGTGTGAAAGGGTGCCCACTCCTACAGTTCTTAAGAGTTTCCCCAGAATCTACTGATCACTGCTGGAGAAAGTATTGACCTTAGCATCTAGAGGCTATGGTGTGTGTGTGTGTGTGTGTGTGTGTGTGTGTGTGTGTGTGTGTGTGTACTTATTTATTTTGCTAAGATCTTGTGGGTCTGCCTCTTGCTAAATCATTGCAAGTCATTTCTAAAGATGAAGTTGAATAGTCCTTGCTGTTAGTAAAACATTCAGAATTCTAACCTAGTGTCCAGAGGAGAGAATTCAGGGGACCTAGGATATTACTATTTTCAGTAACTTTCAATTATAATTTAACATATCTCTCAATATGAATGTGGGCAAAACTCCTTACTAGTATTAGCTACCACTGTAATTATTCCCCCCAAAAATCATTAATATTTTATATCACATTGTACTTGTTACAAATGTATCAAAGTATTGACATCTGATATCGTAGAGGTGATTAGATGTGTGACAGATGTTCTACTTCAGTCTATTAATGAAGCACTCATTTTAATATCACGAGTTCAGCATAACTGAGAAGAGGCTCACAAGCTTCAACAGACTGCACAAAGGGTCCATGGAGAATGAAAGGGGGTGAGGAACTAGGGTACAACATTCTCTCGCACAGGAAATGACTGCTGAGTAGATCAGCTGGTCCACATTCTTCACCATGACAGGAGAATGTTTTTCTGCTTATGGACTTGGAGTTGTGGCTATCCTCAGGCATAGTGAAGACAGTAACAATAATGCTGTCAGTAAATGTGGTTTGCTGAGTGTAGGCTGTTGGACGGGGCATGTATGGGGGGGGGGTGTTCCCAGCTATGTTCAGTGTTATATTTTGTTTTTTTTCTCTAATCCATCTGAGAAGGTAAGATCTTGGGGGCATTCAGGGGCAGGAAAGACCACTCCACCCTCATTGATGATAGAGTCTTGATGGGGTAAAGGCAAAGGTGGGTCTGATGTCTTGGGGAGGGCCAGCATCAGAGGAGACTTACGTGGTGATAGGTAGGATCCGTGTTACATGGGATCTGCGCTTAGGAAGACTGGTTTAATGCCCTGTTGCTATACTATTGACCTGCATATTCTCTCTCTCTCTCTCTCTCTCTCTCTCTCTCTCTCTCTCTCTCTCTCTCTCTCTCTCTCTCTCTCTCCCTCTCCCTCTCCCTCTCCCTCCCCCTCCCTCCCTCCCTCCCTCCCTCCTTCCCTCCCTCCCTCCCTCCCCCAACCTTCTCTCTACTATGTAGCTAGGGCTGGCCTGGAATTCACTATGTAGTCCAGGCTAGCTCAAACTCCTTATCCTCTTGTATCTGTATGTCAAGTGCTAGTATTACGAACATGTGCCGTCACACCTAGCTTAGCATTCTTAACAAGATTTGAACAAGGGCTCTGCTTTCTCCATGTGCATTGAGTCCTACTCTCTGAAGCTTATGCTGCCTTTCATCATGGTGAAGTTTTTGAAATATGTGACAATTCTTGGAGCCCGACCATCTGGGAAGTTGTTTTGGAGGACGTCTATACATGTTCATCTTATTTATAAAATAACCCTGGGATAAAGTTGAGGCTTGGGTCAGAAAAGGGGAAGATGGAGGTGAGTTCTTGTTTTGTTTGTACACTGAAAGTTTCCTCCAGAACAACCACGGGGCGGGCCAAGTTGTTATTAGTGTGGCAGGATTTAATTCTCAGGAAAGCCTTTGTGGGATTGAGGTGCTTGCCTTCACAGTGGGTTTTCACTCTTGAATTTCCACAGAGCTTGTTACATGCATAGACCATTGAACTAGGAGCAGCAGAGACATATTCTGGAGGGAAAATGAGACCCAGAGTGCTGAGGGGCCAGGTTCTTGTAGAAGGAATCTACAAAGGACCTTGAGTTTCTTACCTCTAACTGAATGGTTATCTGAACAAAGAGAAAGCCACATTTTCTTCAGAAGCCATCTTTAAATTTGCAAGGAAATCTAGATGTTTTATTTTTCTGAAACTGTAAAGACGATGATAGGGTCTCCCAAGGTTCTCTGGGGTTTCTGGGTTTAGTTTGGAGACCTACCAGGTATAGCTCTGTAGTGGTAGAAGAAGCGGGGGGAAGCTTTGCTGGATCTCTTTTGGTAGAAATTAGGCTCCCAAATGACACACCAGGTCTCTTTCGGTGCTATGGTGTTCCTGGCACTAGTAGATCTCCCTCAGACTTCTGGTGACCTGCAAAGAGGCTATAAATTCTCTGTAATTTTCATCAATGTTTCCTGCTATTATTAGTGCTCTTTTATTAAGGCTAATAAGTCTGAGGTGGCTTCAGGCAGCCACTTCAACCCCTGAGTCAATCTGGGCCTTTCAACAAGAGCCCAGACTGAAGGGTTTTGGTTGGGTTCGGTGTTAGGGATTGAACCAAAGGACTCTCCCTGTGCTTTATCAGCGTCTCCTCCGTCCAAATTTAAGTTTTCATGAATATGTTTTGGGGGCCCTGAGTCAACACCCTTGTATGATCTAGACTTGTTTGCTCAAGGATACCCTTCCTTCTAGAGCACAGGATGGTCAGCACATCTCCTCCTCACATTTAGTGGGTAAATTCAAGGACCCATGCTGAGATGCTAGGAGATGTCTCTCTGTTCCTTAGCGACAGAAGGACCCATTTTCAAAGAACTATGTTGCTATGTTGCTTTCCCCAACCCTTTCCAATACACTTATAATACCCCATCTGTTTACCAGATCAGTGGGTAAGTTTTTTTTTTTTAATTTCACTGTGCCTTTTTTTTTTTTTTTTTTTTTTTTTTTTTTTTTTTTTTTTTTGTAAAATGGAGATATTAGTAGCTATGTTTAGAGTTCTCAGGAGGATTCCAGGAGATAATCCATGTATGATTTGGCTCCATTCGGACTACATAGTAAACACTTGATAAATATGAACTGCCTTCCCATCTTAGTTTTGTTGGTTTGTGATTCTACAATTTGTGAGATTTCAGATTGGTGGCTGTTGGCTTGACATTTTGGTGTTTTCCTCGGAGGAAACTTGACTCTTGAATTGGTCAAATCCATTGTCCTAGTCCATCCCAACCCCTCCCTGCCTCCAGTCCCCACCCCTTACCTCCCTCCACCCTTCCCGCATTCCTGGGCAGTTGGTCTTATTTATTTTTCAGTCAACTAAGGGTGTTGTTAAACCTCTTCTTTTTCTGCTGCCTGATTTGATGTGAGGAACTCCACTCCCTGCCCCGCTCATGACAAGAATGCCTGGGAGTGCTCAGCCAACCATGTCCCACCCCTACTGGATCACCCTGTCCTTAACACTCAGAAGAGAAGGCACAAGCCCTGCCTGTTCCACAGTCTCTCCCCACTGCTCTCTGACCCTTTGAGCCCCTGGTGGTAATAGGACTATGGTCCAGAGAAGGCTGGGGGAGAGGTGCTTTTTTGGGGGGTGGGGGAGTATCGTATATTGCCTATGATTATGTTTGAAAAGAAATATGAAGACGCTTCCTCTGACTGTACTGAAAGCTGGGTGATGAAGCCATGAAGCCACTGGCTAATTGATGTTCGTCATCTTTGTTTGAGTGATGTTTTTAGTACTTTGTGGCCCTTTTGGGGCTTAGCTCATCATGTGTTATTGACAAACTAATGAGAAATGAGAGCACCTTATTGTTTGGATTAGAGGAGAAATCACACCTTCAACTTCTCAGGTCCTTTTCCTCCTGGGACCTTAAAGCCTTTGGCAGAGGATGAGTGAGTTTTTCCAATCTGGTTTTTTATATAGGTATGGCTAGACTCATTTCTGAGATGGGAAATGGAGGAACTAGGGCTTTTCGTCAAGACTAGATGTTGGGCATCTGTGGGAGAGGCTAAACTGGGACTGGGGATGTGTATGATAAGTCTCCACCTCCTCCCCAAATACCCTGACTTGCAAAAGTCAACCATTTGAGGAGTGTAGTTTGGGATTGGATCATCACCCAATAGTCCCTTCTCCACCCTTGCTCATCTCATTTCTGATCGGAACCCAGGCTGGCTGGAGGCTGGCCATATCATTCTGCAGACCTTGGACACCCCTCAGTGCCCTTGCAAACCAGCCAATGGAAAAGTACAAAGTCTTCTGGCTCTTGGGCCCTGCCAGCTCCCACTGGCCTATTTGATACCTTTTTTTCTTCCAAGGGAGTGGGAGGATAGCCTCAAAACTGAAGGTACAGGGTTTTCTCTCTCTTTTTTTTTTTTTTTTTTTTTTTTTTTTTTTTTTTAGCAAAAACAAATTGGCATAAAGCTGAGGCAAACCAGCTCAGGCTGTCTGGGCAGATGCCTTTCTTTGCTTTTTTTCTGTTTATTTTCTAACAAATCAATGCTTAACTGCAATGTTATCGGAGTAGAGCAACAGGTGCAAAAAAATAATCCCGCTGCCAACTCAAATGAGGAGGTAGGGCTTATCCCCTCTGGAGGTATTCAGAAGATAACAGAAGCCCCTGCCAGCAACTGAATTAACAGCTCTGTGGCTGGTGGGTTCTGTGTTAACAACCCACTCCTAACCCTCCGACACATAAGCACACCATTGTCTTGGGAAGAGAGTTTCAGTCATGCAGACAACCAGCTGCTTTGTCCTGCCCCAAGTGGAGATTGGTTTTGGCTGAGGCTGCTTTGTGAAACTCAGAGGCATTATCCTGTGCCAAGTCCATGTCTTAGCGAGGGTTTTCTCTGAGGGCAAGGGGATGGGGTTGCTGGAGGGAAGAGGATCAGACTTGCTTTTTAAATTTGTTGAAATTCTTTCTGTGGCTACTTCTCCCCAAATACCAGAGAGGGTTGCCTGGCATTCTCTGCTCTTGCTCCCATTCCATTACCAAGGAGATGAATGAGCTGAGAGGACTTTGGAAAGATCTGTTACTGTTTTGGAAGTGTGTCTTGGCTGATAATGTATTAGTGCAGGGCAGTATATGTGTTTTTTCACTATTTTTTCCCCTAGCACCTAGCAGGTTGCAGTGCATCTAGTATAGATGTTAATTGGAAGGGACCAGTACATATTTGTAATAGTTGAACAAGCATTTCTCAGAGATGGTTTCTCTCCTCAGAAGGCTGATTCATCAGTTTTGAAGGGCGTAAGGCTTAACACCTTGGTGGTTAAATAATCTTTTAAAAGTGGAGGTGGGGCCAGGTCAGGTCAAGGGTCACCCAACCAGTCATAAGATTCTTTTGAAGCAACACAATGACAAATAAACATCATAAGGGCCACCTGGAAGTGCTGGGTCCTGAGGTCAGGGTATCTGTTTAGTCTTTACTTATAAGTAACTAGACCCTGTTGAATGTGGCAGGTTGGAGGTCCTGAGCATCAGAGGCTGGCCTGTGTAGTTTTGACAAACAATATACCAGTAGGTTCTCCACAGAAAGATTGGGCCTTAAATTCTCCTGATAGAATCTTTTGTCTCTCTGGCTTTACAAAGGCTGTTTTCATGTTTATGAAATTTCCATCAAGGCTGATGTCTCTAGGAGTTAATTACCTGGTGGTGAGAAATGGAAGTAAGGCCAGCTAAGTGAGTCTACAGACCAGATATTTTCAGTTGTAAGAGTGCTCAAGGATTAGAACAGAGGGGCTTAGAAATACAGGTTTTGGTTCGGAGGTTTGGGTAGGATCCCATGCTGGTTGAAGTTCAATTCTTCCTTAAGTGGTCAGCATGCCATGGTGTATCTGCTACACTTGAGAGTCAGATCCAGTTTCTCAAGATAATTTGGAAGGTGATTGTTGTAGGAGTCATCTGGGATGTTCCAGTCTCCACATCTGCCAGGGTCCATCCATAGCTGCAGTAGGAACGAGGCTGTGTCTTTACTATGCTTTACCTGATGGCCATTGGGCTTTAAAACCCAGAGGGGGCCATAGCAAGGAGACAGATTTTTGAGGCTCAGAGATAGTAAGGAAAATGGTGAATTCTTAGAAATGACCCACCTAGGATGTGACATGGTTCCTACTTCAGGTGCCACTGGAGAGAGACAGTAGAGCCTTTCCTGGTCTCTGTGGGAGGCACCAAGGCAGCACCCACGCCAGGTAAGAAGAGAACAGGACTGAAATCTTGCAAAACCTTTTTCAGAGACTGCACCACACGTAGCTCTGCTAACCTGTGTCTATCATAAAGTTTTCTTAAAATTCTAATCCCACATGAGCACAGAGATTTACTATATGTTCTATACTAACTATAATGTTATCCATGGTAACTTTAACGACGTCAACAGATCTTTCGGTGTCAACAGCTGATCCTTAGAGGGACTGTGGCCCATAGGACAGAAGTGTCAAAGCAGAAGCATATGCGCATTTTTGGTAGAAGAAGAGACCAATGACTTCTATTGAGGTCTCAAAAGGCTCTGTGATCTTTTGAGATTCAATATAGTTTATTATATCTGAATGAAATCGACAGAGGCCCTGTGGGTTGTTCTAGGTAATCTTGTTTTGATCAGTTTTGGTGCCTGCCACTGTCAGTATGTGCCATCTTGTCTGGGTCTGGCACCGAGGCTGATAGAGATCAGCACGATATGTCTATTTCCCAGTGGCCTACAGCCAATAAGGTGTATCTACCATAGAGCCAACCTTACCCTCCCCATATTGCATTATTGGTCATGAAAACACTCAGTATCCCAGAGATAGACTTCAGATGTTGCCCCTGGAAACAAGAAATGCGTCTCAAAACACAATGGGAAGAGATGGAGTTGGCTATGATGTAACTCAAAGAGGGTCAGATACATTCTCCAAGCTTGAGTCTCATTTTGATTCATTTGTAAAAGCACAAATTATGGCCTGTATTCTATTCAACTACATTTCACAGGAATACGAATTTTCTTTTCTCCTGCTTGGGAGTAGTCCTTTGAAAGAACAGTCAAATTGAAACAGGAAGTCAGGAAGCTGTTGCGACATCTTTAGTACAAATGCTGTGAATTCACCTGCTGGCAATTTTGAGTAAAGATGGAGAATGGTCTGGCTGTTGCTGTCACAGAACAAGTAATTATTTCAAAGGCTTAATTGCTTGCCTGGCTTGAGAAATAAATGTGTCCCATGGCAACCAGTTCTGTGACAATGTGAAGAGTGTGTGGTTGAATGAAGAAGACGGGAGCTGGGAAGGAGGTACATTGTGACCTTCACTCGCAGTTCCTGGGGCTGAGGACAGGGAATACAAACACAGACCCTGATGAAAATCTGCTCCATAGTGCTGACTGTTCTCAGTACACTTTCCATCTGTGATAGGAGTAAATTGTACCCTTTGGCCTGGGATCTAATTCAAGTAAAGCACCAATAATTCTGGGCCAACTTATTTCTTAAACACTAAGTTGAAAATAATTCCATGGCATTATGCGGGGGGGGGGGGGGGCAGTTATAGCATATAGGTATGTATGCATGTGTATATATGTAGCTATTTATTGTGCATATGTTTTGTGAGGCAGTTCAGTGGTGTGGGAGATGCTGTGGCCACATATGGAATGGGACTGTGGGTGCAAATGAGTTGAGGGGAGCTCTAGACTCTGCTGAGTGTTGTTGTTAGACTGACTTTGAATTTTCAGTTACTTCCAATCTTGCTGAGTCCCATAATCTTGAACAAGTTGCCGAACTGCTCTGTGTCTCAGTAGGCCACCTGGTAGATGATATAATGCCTCATGGAGTTGTGGTAAGCATTAGCATCCACTGAGATAATGTTTACAAGACTTTTAGCACATATCCGTCCCATTTAAAATATTCTCAAAGTTTTGGTCACTATAATATAATAAAAATGATGAATTTAACAGCATTTGGTCCTTGCTGGGAGTCCTACCACTGAGCAAAAGGAAGACCTAGTTGAGCAAGTCCATGATGGCCTTGTTTGTCTTCTCTGGGAGGTTCTCTGCATGTTCTAGGAGAGCGGCCAGTGGAGCAGTGTTTGGTCTTGTCAGGAGTCCTGAGCCTGAGCAGAACTTCCTGTATGATACAGGGCTTCATTACCCTGTCAGAATCCCAAAGTTGTCTCCTTCTTTTCTTTTTCTGTCCCTGTGCCCCAAGTTTCAGAGCCCAATCCTTGGAGCCATTGAGTGTTCCTGTATTAAGGGATCCTACAGGACGGAGAAGCCTATGGCCATGTTTTATTAAAGCCATGCTGCTCTTCCCATCTATTACTGCCCCAGCACAGCAGCCATGGGCTGTGGGCAATGCAAAGCCTGTGGTCACACAGAGCTTGGGAATGGATGCCCTTCCACTGGGCTTGGCAGCCTCAGGCACAATGTCGTTGGTAAGAGGCGGGAACTGGGGGTGGGGGGGGAGTGATGGTTTTCAGTCCCCCAGACAAGAACAGTGTCCATAGGGGAATAACAGGACTTCTGTGAACAGTCCAGCTGTTGACTGCTCAGCTGTGGAGCAATGGTGCATCCCCTGGGCAGCTCCAGGTCCAAGACAGCACAGGACCCTGGAGAACAAACTTAAGGCTTGGCCGCTCCAGCAGCTGGAATTGGAGAATTGTACAGATGACAGAGATCTGAGGCTTTGCTTGAAATGAATTTGGCTCTCAGTTTTTTCCTTGGAGGTTCAAAAATGATGAGGATGATGATTGCTATTCACAGTATCATTGTTAAAAGTCACGTGATGTTTATAAAGTGTTTATTAAGTGTCCAAAACTAAGTATGTATTAATTGTCACTACATTTTTTTTCACTCAAAAATCCTTTTTAGAATATCCTCATATCACAAATGAGGAAATTGAGGCCTGGAGAAGTTAAATACTTGTATAAATTTGCCCTGGTGATAATCGGGCAAAGTCAAGACTTCAAGTGTGGCCACTGGGGACACCATAGCCAATGGCTCCCAGACTCGTACACTCTTTTGCTTCTGAGGAGTCCAGCCATACCCCAAGAATGTCCTCCAAACCTGCAAATTTCCAGCTTAAAGAGAGAATTGTGGGTCAATCCTGTCTTAAGAGCTAACGAGGATTGGACAGTGGCCATATATATAATGCTTGAGTCCTTTCTAAATATTCTGATTTACTTTTGTCATAGGGGGAAAGTGAGGCTGTAAATAAGAGAGTACTTCCCCATAATCAACGTGGCCACCAAAATCTCAACCCTTGTGGTATATGCCATGATCCTTTGCATTTAAGGACTATCCTGGAGACCAGGTAAATTGAGCTGAGTTGGAATTTTCTGATACTCTTGAACATGTTCTTCAAGCTCAGCTCTAGGGTAAGTCAGTCTCTGTGGCTAGGCTTTGTCTTCTCCCATGTGAACCACTGACTGCCCCAAAAATCTAAATTTTAGAGTCAGGTCAAGTGTTCCATTTTTTCCTCTACGCATTTCTCCCAAGTGGTTCAGTCTGTGTATGGTGGCTGAGCTGTCCCTTCTCTGGAAGAGAAAGGAGCCTTTAATGAAGGCCTAGAAGAAGAGTGCTCTCAGGGCATCATGGGAGCTCAGAAGCAACCTCTGTGCTTAGCACTTTAGAGTGTAGTATTGTTTACCTCAAACCACCCATTAAGACAGCAAAGGACACAGAGGTCAGTCTCTCCTGCAAGGATAGGACTATGACGACCCAATCCACCATAGTACCTCACCTCTGTAGAATGTAGTTCTGGGTTGGTCAGTCTTTAGTGGCCCATGACAGCCCCTTACTTTAGGGAATTTGTTGCTGACTGTCCAACATATCCCAACTAGCATGAGGTGGTTGTCTGGGTTTTGCTCTGTTGGGTAGCATGGCCGGCCCCTCTTCTTTAGATGAAGTAATGACTTTTGTCCCCTAAATTATCATGCTTATGAACTTCTGCACAGAGGCGTGTCATTTTGGATAAATGGAGAAATCTAAATTATCAATAAGGACACAGAACCAAATACTTTTCTCTCTGATTATTCCTACCCATGAAGAAGGGATAAGAGACTGAACATTTAAAAATTCCCTGTATAATTTATATTTTATTTCGCTCTTTGGGTATGAAACAAAATTTGCTTTGTTATAGTATAGTTTTTAATAGACCAAGTCATAATTCATATTTTATCTCCAGTTAAGTGCAATCTAGGACCAGGATGTGCCTAGGGTACCTGGTACTTCTCTTCAACCACTGATTATCAATGGCTTTGTGCGCCAGGCATGGCTTGGTAGGCTCACCAGTCCCTTTTGTGTTTGATCTTCAGCGAGCTCATGCAGCCAGGGCAGATATGATCTGCTTCTCCGGAGAGGAGAGAGCAATTTAGAAAGGCCAAGGTCAGGCCCGGTGCAGTGGCGCACGCCTTTAATCCCAGCACTCGGGAGGCAGAGCTAGGTGGATCTCTGTGAGTTCGAGGCCAGCCTGGTCTACAGAGTGAGATCCAGGACAGACACCAAAACTACACAGAGAAACCTTGTCTTGGAAGTCAAAAGCAAAAACAAAACAAAACAAAAAAAAAAAAAAAAGAAGAAAGAAAGGAAAAAAAGAAAGAAAGAAAGGCCAAGGTCCAGCCTAAGGTTGCTATACCAGTGAGAGCAGAACCCCAGCTGTTGTCTCCACAGGCTTTAGTTTGAACCATAGTTCTCAACCAGGAGTGACTTTGCTCCAAGGGACAAGTAGGGATAGATGGATATATCTCTATCTATCTATCTATCTATCTATCTATCTATCTATCTATCTATCTATCTATCTATCTATCACTGTTGGCATGTGAGATCTAGTGGGTAGAAGCCATGGGTGCTTCTTGATCCGCTACCTGTGTGTGACAACTTCCACAAGAAAGAATTTCCCAGCTTTAGCTACATTCTCGTGTTTCTTAGAGCAGGATTGATAGTGGCCAAGATATGGTCCATTGACAGATGAGTGGGCAAAGAAAATGAGGTACATATATGCAATAGACTAATCTTCAGCCATGAAGTGAAGGAAATCTTGTAATTTGTGGCAATGGGCATGGAACTAGTGGGTATCACGGTGAATGATAAGCCAGACATAGAAAGACAAACACTGCATGTTTACTCCTACTCCTTGGTGGCAGGTTAAATAATTATCTCATAGAAGAAGAGAGAATAGTGGACATTAGAGGCTGGAAAGGTGGGGAGAAAGGAGGGTACAGAAAAAAAGGTTAATAAGTAGCAAAAATGCAATTAGAGGAAGAATTAGTTCTAGTGTTTTCCAGAGCAATAGTGTAATCACAGTCTACAATCATTCAACATATACTTCAAAACACTGGGGCAGAAGTATTCTAAATGCAAGCAAATGACATGTTGGAAAGGAGGAAATACTAATTATATATTATATACACGTATGAATTGCCATACTGTATCCTCCAAAATATGCATACATATTAGGCATTAATTAGAAATTTCAAGAAAGAATTACCTAGTCCCCAATTTTGGTTGTGGAGATGTTAAAAAATTGCGATTAGCCACTGTCTGGCATGATGAGGATCTGGTCCTTTGTACTTCCACCCGCCCCCCCCCAACAGCACCATCAGCATCCCTTAAGCTGAGGATGGAGAGAAGTGAGTCCTTTCTCCAGCTTGCTTCTTACACATAGCATAGAACACCTCTCTCAGCCTCTGATGGATAGACCCAGTCCCAGCAGAGGTGAAATGTCTTATAGCAATACCTTGACATCTGCTGTTTAAAGACAAGAAAGAAAAGGCTACTTTTAAATTGGGGTGTATGCGCACCACACACTGGACTGGACACTTCTAAAGCCACTGCATTATCCTCTAGAACAGCTCGTTTTTATGCTTAGTGAAATCAGAGTAACTCACCTCTCATCCCCGTCATCCCAGGCTTGGAATGAGGAACAGATTCAAAATCACAAAGCTAGAAAATGGAGCATGGAACCTAACTGGGGTCCCACAGACTCTAGCTAGACTGGGACTTACTACTTGCTTTTTAAGGAAAGCCATGCTGAAGGTTAAGTAGGGAGCTGAAAACAAGTCCTAAATATTTCTTGCTCCTCCTTTTAATTAAAAGGGTAGCTCTTTATACCCCATAAAGCAATCAGCATACAACATGGAAAGTCTATATTAGCATACGGGGGTGTGGGTACGTTGGTCATAATAGGGCTTTTTTATAGTTCTCAAGGCACATTTATTATCCATTATCTCATTTGATCTCCTCAACCGTCCTGAGAGTCTGTTGGAGGACAAATGTCTACATTTTATATTTGAAAAACTGGGCCTGGAAGGGAGTAGGCTTGTCCAAAGGCCTTGGCCAGCCTAGTCCACCCAAGGTGCCTCCTGCAGCTCCTGAGGCTGCTGTCAGGGTCCAGGACCGTCTCTACTTACAAGCCTAGGGGAGCTCCCATGAACTCTGACTCACTAGGGGTTAAGCCACATAAACTCTTTTATGAGTGGTAACCATTTAACAGGCCCTGTAAAAAGGGCCCCTCACCACATTGCCTGCTTTCCCCTGGAAAGGGGGTGCTGGCAGAGAGGAGGGCTTGGGAGAGGGTACAGAGTGGGAGGTGATAAAGCAGCTGAGACCTTGACGTCCTAAAGGCTTCTCTGTGAGTTGGGAATAGTTACGGAAGTTTCCACAAGGTTGTGTTGAGAAATGATGTCTGCCTCAAGGAAAGGATCCCATGAGAACTGGCCTGAGACACTTACCAAATTCTTTTTTAAATGTCCTTATCCTCTTTATTATAAAATCTTGCTGTTTTAGATGTTTGTTTGTTTTATGTGTATGAGTCTTCTGCCTACATGAAGGTATGTGCAGCTTGTGTGTACCTGGTGCCTGAAGAGGTGAGGATATCAGACTCCCTGGAACTGGAGTTAGGGATGGTTACGATCTACCATGTGGGTGCTGGGTCCTTTGCAAAAGCAGCAAGTCTTCTCCCTGATGGAGCCACCTCTTTAGCCCCAGCTCTTATTATGAGTGTCTAAGACCTTGGCATAGATAGTGTCAGGTGATTCTTCTCAGGCTTTGAGTTTAATGATATACCCATTTTGCAGTTGGAGAAAGTGAGACTCAGGAAGTTTTGAGTGAGACAGATACAGAACTTAGCATCATCTACAGTGAGCAGAGGAACTTGAGTTTCAGTTCCCTCCTCAACTCAGAAGAGTGGGACCAACCCCATACCACCTGCCCCATACCACCTGCCCCATACCACCTGCCCCATACCACCCCCCTTCTTTCAGGAAGTGGAGAACAAAGCCCTAAACTGGCTAAAAGGGAGGCTCCCGCTGGATCCAGCAGGTCTCGTCCCCACCAACATACCCACTTTGAAGCAGCCCTGCAGGCAAGTCCTTGGGACGTGGTGGTGGGAGGCCTATCTCTGCCTGTTCTTTGAGCCTGCAGGGCTGCTCTCCAGCAGGGCTGGGCTCTGAGCTTCAGCCCTCTTGGGGTTAAACAGTAACCTTTCCACTGCTTGTGGGTGAGCAAACGCTGCCAAGGAAGAAACCCAGCCTTGAGCAAACACGAGCCAGGGCTGGGCCCTGTCCCTCCCCAGCCGCCAAGTCCCCCGATGGATGAATTAGCTGAGGTGGATTGTTCTGAAAAGCCCGATGGGAAAATGTCTCCATGACTGTGTGAAAGGAAGGTTTGACCTGGTGAGAACAAAAGTTTTCTTGAAGGGGGCTTAAGAATCAGTTTTACCTTTTTAGATCGAGAAATGGGCGGCCTGGGGTTGTTTTGAGTCCAACTTATCCACAGAAGTAGCCGTTTTTCCCACAGTGGTTTCATTGAATTGTTAAACTTTGTGCTAAGTTCTGCAAGTATGGAAATGTGTTTGATCCATAACCAGTGTCCGGGGCTAGATGTGACAATCTGTGTTTTCGCACAGCGGGGACTGAGGGTGAAGAGATGTTGAGTAACCGAGGTGAGCTAGCACTCACTCTAACTAGCGAGTGGGAGAGCTTGCCGGAATCCCGGCTCTTCTGGCTTTGAAGCGCTCATACAGGTACCAGAATGAAGGCCCAAGCTCTCCTGGGTGCCCTCCCAAGCCTCCCTTCACTAACTGAATGGTCTGTCATTTCTACGCTGCCTGTCTTTCTTCACTCTCCTCTTACGCTGGGTGTGAGCCTACATGCTCACCAAGCGACGATGATGATGAAGTCAACAATTACAAGTGGTGTGCAGCCCAGCTTAACCCCTAAGCCAGCACTGTCCTCAGAACCTGCAGATAGTACCTAGCTCTTCATCAGGGCAGTAAATATTGGCTGAATACATGAATGTATGAATGTATTATAGGCTTTCTCAAGGTTATATATCTTTTCTCTGAGGTTCTACATAGAACCAACCAGAGGAGCTGAAGCTCAGTTAGGTGTGTGTGTGTGTGTGTGTGTGTGTGTGTGTGTGTGTGTGTGTGATTACTCTGAGGGGACCATTCCAATCTGTTGACATGGGTGACACCTGAGGATGCAAAATTTCCTCCAAATAGGACAAAAAAAAAAAAAAAAGCCATGATTTGTGGCTATCCACACTTCAACATTTTATAAAGAACAGGGGCATCACTTCTCGGCCTTTTGGCTAAGCTCAAGTGTGAAGAATGAGAGACTTTCACAGCTTCACGAGGTCCAGAAAAAAGCCTGCCTTCCCTTTCATGATTATGCACACTCCCAGGCTCCAACCTGTAGTGTGTAGGGTGTCCCGTTTGGGGCAGGCACATCATAAATGCCTCTGAGATGTAGAGGTTTTACATTGCTCCAACGTTCCAGATGGGTTATGAATGAAAACTGTTCTTCTGGGTCCCACAATCGAGAATCGGAGGAAGTCACTTTGAGGATGGCTTCAAAACCTGTTGAATGTTCCAGGTCTCCATCAGAAGAAAAGCCACCCAGAACTTTTTAGCAAAACATAAAATCTTAGTTTTCTGTACCAGAAAGATGAAGTGTCTGTCACAGAAATCAAAGAATTCCTAATCTTAGCCCAAAGCTGAAAGGCTTAAAAACAAACAAACAAACAAACAAAACAAACAAACAAAAAACCTCTACTAAGATATGATGGAGGGCCTCAGACGACCAGTTCATCTCAAGGAGGACTCTGCATGGAGGAAGCCTTCCTGTGTCCTCAAGTGTGGGGGACACTTAGGTGGGGACTCACAATGTTGTCTCACACAGGGGCTGGGTCTGAGATTTCACTGATCAAAATTCCGCTTCAAATAAAATCTCTCTGGTATTTTCACTTTTGTGAAGCACTTGGATACTGGCCAGGTTTGCCCTGTGAGCAGGTATTGCGTTTTCTTCCCGGCCTCGTTTCTGATCAGAGATTATTCATTTATGAATGGGTGGCTATAAAAACTTGCCTCATGCATATGAAAATTGAACCTGGAAAGTTTTAATCGCCATGAGTTTTGCTTTTACTGAACGGGCTGTGGCAATGGGTGGAAGGACATGCTCCTTCCTCTCTTTCTCTCCTGTTGTCTTTCTTTCTTTCTTAAATGGACTCCATGATCGTCATTCTCCAGTGACATTCGTATAAGAGGCGCTGATTGAGTGACCATTTGATCCCTTGCAGATCATGATTCTGGAAGGAAGTGGTGTAATGAATCTCAACCCAGCCAACAACCTCCTCCACCAGCAGCCAGCCTGGACAGACAGCTACCCTGCATGCAATGGTAAGGGCCCTGCGGCTGTCGCTGGCACTGCCCAAGCCCCCTTCTCTCCTGGTCTGACTTCTTTTCCAACTTGATGCCTGGTTGTATTCAGTGATGACATGGAGGTTAGGGAAAAATCTCTCTCTGTCTGTCTCTCTGTCTGTGTCTCTCTTCCCTCCCTCCCTCCCTCCCTCCCTCCCTCCTCCCCTCCCTCCCTCCCTCCCTCCCTCCTCCCCTCCCTCCCTCTCTCCCTCTCTCCCCCCTCCCTTTCTCCTTCCTTCCCTCCCTCTCTGCTGGAAATTGAACTCAGTGTTTTGCTAATCACAGACTGTACCACTGATCCATACTTTCTTGTATGAGTAAACTTTTAACGCTGTTTGCTCTGTAGGCTTCCAGGACTCTCTGTTAAGGCCCATTTGTGAGAGACCACCACCTCCTTCCAAGATGCAATGATTCGGGTTGGAAGTAGAAGTGGTAGATGAGATGTCCCATGGGAAGGGAGCCATCTTGTTGAAGTTTTTAATAGTGTTTCATTAGGATATCAAGATAGGATCATGGAGGGTGAGTGTGTACAGGAGTACACACATGTATTTAACACACACACACACACACACACACACACACACACACACACAAAAGAAGAAAGGATTTTAATACTTGAAACTTTCTACCTTATTTACCATCCCTTCCCAGCTTAAGGAAGAGAGAGTTGTCAGGGAACCGGGTGCTGTCTTCCAGTGCTTTGCTCTAGAACATACAGACTCAAAAGTAGGAGGACCTCGTGACAAGCCTTGTATGTAATGTTTGGTGATCCAGTCTGTGGCTCCCAGTGAAAGCTGAATCAGGGGCTCTGTGCTTCACTGTGAAGGCATCCAGCACAGCCAGGCTGCTAGGTGTCCCACAGTGCTGGCTTAGGGACTCAGTGTACCCCCACCTGTTGTTAATTACCCCCGCCCATGCTGCTGCTCTTGTTTACCTTGACACACAGATGCATCCTGTTAGAAAAGTTTGAGAAGCAAGAGTGAGGGCATGGTCGGGTGACATTCTCTGCTGAGTGGCAGGTCCACGTGGCACTCCTCTTTTAGTTTGGAATCCCAGCCAAGCATGGCAGGAAGCTTGAACAGGTGGCCTTCCTGTTTTAGGTCACTTGTCTCCTAAAACAGCTGCCCTTTCTGGACAGTTACATATTCCGTGGCAGACCTTGAACTTGCTGTGGGGACCTAGAGAAAGATAATCTTCCAAAGAGAGCAGGAAGTCTTGGCAGGCCCTAGGCGCCATCACTACTGTTTGACTTGGAGAACAGTGGTGTGGTGGACTTATCGGGGAGTAGAATTCAGATGTCACTTTTATTTCTTTAGCTCTGGGGGTGTCAAGACCGAAGGGAGAGGGAGGTCAGCTGCATGGCAGAGAACAGAACCCACTGGGTTTTCAGTTTTCCTGACATGATGGACCCTGATGATTCTCTGCCTGAGAATTCCTCTCCCAGTCAACTTCAGGCAAGTTTCTGGCTCTTGTCTCCCAGCGTTAAACAGAGTATCAGAAGTTGCCTGTAACTAGGCTCCCATTGAGTGCACAGGGAAGAGAGTCTCAGGCCCGCCACCGAGCTCATGATAGTTGTTCTTTTGTTGGCAAACCCACAGCTTACTTGTTATTGAAAATGAAATTATTTTAGGACTGGGGATCATCATCAACAATGAAAACCTAGTTCTCATCCTTCCACAATGTCATGTTTGTCATATTATTACGTGATAATAAAAATAGTAATAAGGACATAGAAACCTCCGTCATAGGCTTTGGATTGGGGGAGAATTTCTGTAGACCTCAAGTTTTGGACTCCTTGCCTTGCCCTGGTGCTGGCCCCTGAGGGAGGGGCTGGGGAATGCCTTTGTTTGCCTCTAAGGTGGGAGTGAAGAGGCTCACCCTGTGAGCAGCAGATAGCGATCGATCGCAGGCACCTTGATGTCCTGATTGATCTTGCCTTCTTGCTCTTATTGCTTTTGAGGTCAGGAAGCAGAGGCTGGATTCAGAAGGGGGAGAAAAAGTGAGATGGCTTAAGAGCCTCACCCCTTCTTTCCCTTCTGCCGGTAGGATAGAGGGTTAGCCCCGAGACGTTGTGGGAATAGAGTCCTGAATCTCCCTGTCATTCCACAGTCCAGCAGCAGAAGTATGGCAAAGCTTGCGAGGAATGCAGAAATGCAGGCCTTAGCCCATACCTCCTGGGCTGGGATCTGCATTTGGGCAGCAATCCCTGGTGATAGCAGTGGCACTGAAGTTTTAAGTACCTGGCCAGCATGATTTTGAAGGGACTGTTAGGAGTATTTTCCTTGTAAATGCATTTTCCTCATAAAATGCTGTCCCCTGATCATGGCTCGATTGTGGCTTCTAGAAATTGGCATCGCTGTGACCTCTCACAGGAGACCCACATACGATGGGATCCACTAACATTACTTTGTGGCGGGAAAACTAATGCAGTATGCAAGGCTCCATCCCTCTCTAAAGATACGGAAGCAGTTAACAGTTGATGGGTAGGCTGGAGAAGACCCCCTTGGAGGGACAGCTGTTTAGAGCCACCTAAAGGAACCTCTCACTTATGTGCCTATAAGTAACACCAAATTAAACTCAGCAGCTCACCGAGCTAGACTTTGGTATTGATCCTTTTGTCTGTTGTTGGGGTCCTATCCTGGGTGAGCAGACACTAGTTTACATCTCCCCAGGAAAAGCCATGCAGCGTTGGTCCAGATCTTGAGTGTGTCTCAAGTTCAGTTACATTTGCCCAGCTTGGGCTTGCTGGGCTACAAGGTGTCTGCCTCTTGCCTTTGCTGTTTACCTTTCTTGGAAGAGGGCTCCTCCTCTTTACCTGTGTTTTCAGAAGACCTTGAGGTGCCTCAGCCTTGAAACACAGCCCTAGAGGCTGGTATTCCCTTCTGGAGCTCGCATGCTCTTGGGCCAATTCTGTGAAGTTCTCTTAAGTGAGCACAAGGCAGTCATGTACATGGACCACTGACATGTAACATGTTCAGCAATTTACCCACTGGTATGTACTTTACATCTCCATCCAGATTATCTCATAGTACAACTGTATTCCTGCATTAGTCGAGAATTCAGCTGAAATGGAATCATATTGACTAGGTAATGAGCTCCCACTATGGCTCCGAAGGAGTTTTTATGGATACACGAAGATGAGTAAGACAGAAGGTCCGTGACCTTGAACATACAGTTTGCAAAGAACAATAAGCCAGAACTTAGAAGCCTGTAAAGATAAGCAGGACGTAACAGGTGCCATTGAGCATGATTCCTGGAAGTTCAGTTCTCAAAGAAGTTGGGGGAAACTGTGACTCTGAATTCAAAAGGAGGAGAGCTAAACAGCAGGAAAGGGTGAGAGAGGAAGGGACCTGGGGACCACACAGAAGAAACGCGGGGGACCCTAGCCACTTCATAAGCAGTTGGCAGAGCGCTTCAGGGCCTGGTGCGGCAGCCTTAGGTCTTACTTCAGTGAGCAGTAGGAAGCTTTTGATGGGAACTGAGGGGGGAAGGTGTGTTGGAGCAGTTATCACCAGTCAGGGGCGAGATTTGTCACTGCAGGGAAGAGTAAAGCCGTCAGAGAAAGGGAAGCTTAATTGAAGGTCCCATTTTTGGTTGAAAATGGTCTGTGTTTGACGAGTCTCAGCTTTTGTCTCTGAATCTCGGTCTCTGTCTCTGTCTTTCTGTGTGTATAAGAGAAAAGAATTATGGTTAGCCCTCTGCATCCCAGGGTTCCACACCTATAGACTCAACCAACTCCTAATTTAAAAAAATGCATCTTGGGCTAGAGAGATGGGTCCATGGCTAACGCGTTTGCTAGGCAAGCAAAAGGATCTGAGTCCAGACCTGCCACCCCCACCCCCCACCCCAGTACCTTTGCGAGAGGCAGGCAGGTGTGGTGGATCACATCTGTAACTCCACTGGAGTTACAGTGGAAAGGCAAAGACAGGTGGACCCCTGGATCTCTCTGGCTAACCAGTCTAGCCAAATCAGTGAGCTCCTGGTTCAGTGAAGAGAGCTTGTTTCCAAAAGTGAATGGAGAGCTATACTAACCCCCAGACAATGGCTCCTAGTTCTTCATGCACCCATTCAACACACATGTGCATGCACTTGCATATACATAAACATGTACACACACACACACACACACACACACACACACACACACACACACACGCATCTGTACTGAGCAAACACAAATTTTTTTTTCTTGTCATCATTTTCCAAACAACCTAGCATAAACTATTTACATAGCATTTACATTGTTGTGGGGATTGTAGTTAATCTAGAGATAATTAAAAATATAGAGAAAATGTGTAGGTTATATGCAAATATGACATTATATAAGGGATGTTAAGATTTTGGTATTCATGAGGTGTTCTGGCAAGGTGAATGTATTTGCATATGTACAATCAGCTGGAAAATAGATGAAACCATAGCCAACTCTTTCACTTTGGTACCTCTTTGTGAGTGGGGTGGCAGTGAACTTAGAGTACTTCAGGTATCACATATTATCTAGTATTCAGAGATGGGCATCACGTTAGGAAGAATATGACAATGCCCTGCCACTATTGGGTAAACCCCTCCATGAGCTAGGAGCCCGCTATCCGGAGCACATTCTGTATTCAGCCCCCATGGTGAGGCTCACAGGATGGGGACTGTGGTTATGGTCCCCATTATATTATCCACAGCCATGCCTCTTGTGTCTGAGACTGCCCAGGAATACGCAGGGGCCACTCACAGGGCCATATCCTATTTTTGCAGTTTCCAGTGGTTTTTTTGGAGGCCAGTGGCATGAAATCCACCCTCAGTACTGGACCAAATATCAAGTGTGGGAATGGCTGCAGCACCTCCTGGACACCAACCAGCTGGATGCCAGCTGCATCCCTTTCCAGGAGTTTGACATCAGCGGAGAACACCTGTGTAGCATGACTCTGCAGGAATTCACGCGGGCGGCGGGCTCTGCTGGGCAGCTGCTCTACAGCAACTTACAGCATCTTAAGTGGAACGGTGAGTGGTGCCGGGAAGTACAGGGGCTCCACAGCTGGCTGAGGGGCTCCACAGCTGGCTGAGGGGCTCCACAGCTGGCTGAGGGGCTCCACAGCTGGCTGAGGGGCTCCACAGCTGGCTGAGGGGCTCCACAGCTGGCTGAGGGGCTCCACAGCTGGCTGAGGGGCTCCACAGCTGGCTGAGGGGCTCCACAGCTGGCTGAGGGGCTCCACAGCTGGCTGAGGGGCTCCACAGCTGGCCAGGTTCCCTGTCAGACATGACGCTGTGACTACCATTTCCCAGGACAGGGAGGTAGCAGAGAGTGGAAAGGGTAGAGGCACATTCTAAGGTATGATGTGTCTAATCCCTTAGAAACATTGATGAAATCTTCTTGTGGCTGCCTTAATTTCCAGAGAGACAGAGCTGGCCAAATAGTCACAGAATACTTGTCATAATAAGACAGGATTTTCCTTCACATTAAAAAAAAATTCCTATGTTTTTTATTTTATTTGATTATTTATTTGAGTGTTTTGCCTGTGGGTGTGTATGTATCTGTACCACATGCATGCCTGGTGCCCATGGAGAGGTCAGAAGAGGGTGCTGAATCCTCTGTAACTGGAGTTATGGATGGTTATGAGCCACCATGTGGATGCTGGGGACTGAACCTGGGTTCTCTGCAAAAGTAGTAAGTGCCCTTAGGTGCAGAGCCATCTCTCCAGCCCTCCTTTACATTTTTTAAACAATGTAGTAACTTAATTCTTAGTCATTAATTTGCTTGTTAAAGATCAATAGTTTTTAGAAAAAACTTACTGATGCAGTATTTTTTAATTTTAATTTTTAAAAATTTGGTCTGGTTATCTTGAGATTAGGTTGGACTATGTGGTTACATAGCTGGCCCTGAACTCTTCTAGGTCACTGAGGTTGACCCTGAACTCAAAATCCTCTTTACTTAGCCATCCATGTTCTAAGATTACAGGAATGCACCAGTACACCCAACCAGACCCAAGTCCTTAAAATGAGAGTCCAGTGTATTTAAGTAGGCAAGCGAAACTCATCCATGTGTCTGGAGGGAACAAGGCTAACCCTCCCCCTTCTCACTTTTCTGAAAAGTATGTAACCAGGGCTGGGAAGGTGGCTCAGCATGCACTGCTCTTACAGAGGGCTTGTGTTGGTTCCTAGCACCCACATCAGGCACTTACAACTCCCTGTAACCCCTGTTACATAGGGGATCCAACACCCATGACAATCCATGCAACACCTGTGCTCACGTGCACATACCTACATATAGAGGCACACACATGAGGGCACACACAATTAAAAATAATAAAAAAATAGATATTTAAAAATAGATCAATAATTAAAATACTTCTGAAAACAGAACGAATGGCCTGAAAACATATGGGCTATTTCTACAGTGATTTCTGGAATAGTTCCTAAAACCTCAAGATTCTTCCCTCAGGTCTCTCATCTCACATACAGGAGGCCACCTTGCAAACTGTCCATGGTGAGAGTTTACGAGAGAGAGAGAGAGAGAGAGAGAGAGAGAGAGAGAGAGAGAGAGAGAGAGAGAGAGGCGCACTGACCCATTAGAAAGTGCATTTATATCTCAGCAAAGCCTGTGTTTGACAAGTAAGTCAAACACAGTAAATGTGAGCTCTAGAGCCATGTGGACAGCTGCCATCAGCAGCGGGTGTGGCAATGATGCTGGCAGCCATGGTGTCATTTTGGATGTCCTCATCTGGCACCCTGGCATTCCCTTCCCTCCACTCATCTCATGGCGGTGGTTACTCATTTTTTTCTTAGTAGAATCAAACAAAACAAGGCTCTATCATTTAAATAACCCTCAGGAATCTTTGCAAAGAGGAGACTTATAGTTGAAGAATTAAAAATACCACCTCTAATTATGTCCACTCCTGTAAAGCTTTGCTCTGACTGATGCCTAAGGCAGGGAGGCTTGGGAGGTATGGCAACCATCTTTGACCTTCCATGAATTGTTTGGCCTTACTATTCTTGCCTCAAAGTGCCACATGGTAGGAGTTTCCACTGTGGGCTTGTTGTTTCAATTTCTATACATATTCTATTAGGTTACATTTGTTATGAATATTTTATACTGTGAATTGATTTATCAAATAAACTTACGGTAAAATATTGTACCCATTTTAAAGATGGGAAAACTGAAGGTCAGAAATATGAACTACTGATAATCTCTGCAGGGAGGAAAATCACTGTATACTCATTCACATGTGTGCTTTTATACATTATAGTTAAGAGGAGGCTATATGGGATACACTACATGTGTGAGTGCTGAAGGCATAGGAAGCTCATGGTATTTTATCCAGATGTGACTCATAGATGAATCTAGTAAAGGTGGGGTTGATAGAGTTTAGATCAAAGCCTTAAGTGCTAGTGAAGTTAAAATGTCTTTCTGTGCATTTTCACTTCCATTTCATATGATATCTTAGTGTGAGAGGGTATCATAGAAGTCATGTAAGTAACTCTATCCAGTTTAGTCCCCTGAATTTACACAGGAGGAGACCAAGACTAGAATAGCAAATGTCTTGCAGCCCCTAGTATTGGAGAAGGTAGCCTTCTGGTTTATTACATTCCTTACTTCTAACACCAACTAATCCCACTTGTACAGATGCCTTGGACTACTAGTTCTCTGGGGCCAGAGATGGTCCCAGACTTGCGTTTGCAGAGGCTGGCTAGGGAGACTCCTGCCGGCCAACCAGGAAAGACAACAGGATGGCAGATGCTCTTCAACGGAGCCTGTATTCTTACTGAAATGTCAGGTTTTGACTCCGTCTAGGATCTCTGACTTTTCCATCTGTCCTTCACAGGCCAGTGCAGCAGTGACCTTTTCCAGTCCACACACAATGTCATTGTCAAGACTGAGCAAACAGGTGCGTGGGGAGAGGCAGAGGGAGCCACATTGGCCAGGCCAAGCCCTGGGGAGAAAAAGAGGAGGGAGAACAGAAGACCACGGGAGAAAAGCTGGCAGGGAACCCATGGCGGTCATTCCCCAGTCTCCAAGCCCCACCCTGCCATAAGCCTCTTCCTTGCTCTTGGCACCAATGACCACCAATTGTGTCTAATGTGTAGATGGGTGGTGAGCCATCCTTCGCCGGTCACAGCACCATCCAGATGCAAGGCCAGTTGCTGGGTAAATACAGACTCTAAGGTGGGCTTTCTTCTCAGGAAGAGTGAGGCTGGGTTCAGAAAAGCAAGGGGAAGGTAGAAGTCTTTGTTCTCCACCTTCCGCGGGAGTAAGCTTCACACGGAGGGAGCTGCTGTCTTGATGCTGCAGGGGGCATAGTCTCTGGGCCCTCCTGAGCACCCACGGGGATGTTGAAGGTGGTTGTGGAGCACAATCCTCACGAGGATATTTCCACTTGAAAGAACCTATCCCGGGCTCTGAACAAAGTCTGTGGTTTCATAATGTCTACATTCATTTTTGTTCTCTCTCCTCTGTCCCCCAAACTTCATGGGCACAAAAAACGACACAGGTGCCACTGGTCCTGAGTCACTCCGTATGTCCACATCCGGTAGATTATAGGCCATGTGGGCTGACAACGTTTGCCTGAGATCTCCCAGAGGGTTGCGTGCTAGTCACCAAGGACAGAATTTGACCTGGGGGTGGTTTTTGAGTCACTTGGCACCAAAATTAGCCCATGCAGTTATTTAATCTTTTATAAGGGCCCTGGTCTACCATTATTAAAGAAAAAAAAAAAAAACCCAGCTGCTGAACATGTTAATTAAACCTTCCTAGGCCTGTCCTGTAGTTTGGATGGTCTGTGTTTTGTAGACCTGCCCAAGCTCTGTAGACAGATCAGGATTTGGCTTAGAGAATGGCCTTGGCCTTACATATAGCCCCACTGCAAGGGCCAGGGTGATATTGGAGAGGCTCCAAAGAAGATGATAATCCTCCTTGACCATCCGGACATTCTTGTGTTGCTGGTTCAGAAAAGCTGAGCTCAAGGGTGGAGAAGGTCCACCCTAGGAAGAGGGGAGAGGAGGCTCACAGAGGGGCCACCCCCAAACCTCTTTGGAGATTGTTTTTAGAGACAACAACAGATGTACAAGGTGACCCAACAAGGACAAAGGGTGTAACCCCAAGAGATTGGGCTTAGGGTGTCCAAACACGTAGCTGTGAGTTCAAATACCAGCTAAATCCCCATGTTGTAAACAGAAGGATTTAACCAGTGAGTCAGGCCTTATACCATTTATGCTATAAAAACAAAACAGCTCAGCCAGTGGTTTGCCGTCCTGACCTTCACATGTGGAACCTGGGTATCGGCGAAGCCAGTGTAGCCCAGATTGGGGACCAAGAGCTCGATGCCAGGGACAAGGTGAGAGCATCATGCTCTTGGCCAGCCTGCAGAGAGAATTCTTGTGTTGGAAGCTGGCCTGGATCTGGCGATCGTGTGGGAGTTGGGCTTCCTTGGGGGCAGGTGGAAGGGAGTTTCCTCTTAATCTGCAATCTGAAGAGTGTCTCACTCCAACTAACTCTTGAGACATAGCATACACGATAAGAAAAGGGGGGGGGGCATTTCTGCTTCTCCCAGAGATGCAAAGGCCCACTCATAAAAAGCTTTTTGGGTGATTTGGTAACATTTTTTCCCCTTCTCCTGAGTTTTGAGAATTTTATATCACCTCTTAAGCTACTTGGAGAAAAATTATACAACAGTGGCTGTCACTCATCTTAAGGGTTAGCTACCCTTTGAATTTCAACAATGAAGATATTGTGAGAAAGCTGGCCAGTTTTTTTTTTTTTTCCTGAAAGAAACACCATCAGTTCCCTACCACCGCCAGAAAGAAGAATTCTCTTTAACCCCTTATTATACATTTATTCATCCCCAACAAAGCTTTCCCTCCACTTCAGAGTAAAATTATCCTGGTAATTATGTGGCAGGAGTGAGGTCAAGCAAGGCTAGAGCATTTCTAGAAGAATGGAGTGTTGGTCTAGGACAGGATTGTGTATCCTGAAAATGTAATGAGTGTATATCACAAGGTTAGAAGCATTGCAAAGTGATTCATATGATGTTGGGAGAAAGATGGGCTGACATGGTTAGAAAGTCGCACCGTGCTGAAGTGGAGTCTTACTCCGCTTGGCTGCCTCCTCCTTCCCTCACGCTCTTGGATGAGCAGACACTTAGAATGGGAAATCTTCAGCCCAGAGATAACAATTGTTGACGTTCCCCATTCTCTGTTCCTTGCAGATCCTTCCATTATGAACACATGGAAAGAAGAAAACTATCTCTATGACCCCAGCTATGGTAGCACAGTAGGTAACTAACTCCCTGACTCTGAAGGCCCTTTCGCATGCTTGCTCTGCTCCAGTGTCGTGTTGTCAGCAGGGTCTCTCAATGTCCTTTCTCTTGTTTTTGCTCCCTGCAGATTTTTTGGACAGCAAAACTTTCTGCCGGGCCCAGATTTCCATGACAACCTCCAGTCACCTTCCAGTTGGTAAGTTGTCCAGACATGGACTGGGTTTGCCTCTTGGCTGTGCTTACTAATGATCAATAAAACCTACCACCACCCTACATTTCTACCTGGCTGGAGTCTTTCTCATTAAAAAGCTAGGGAATGAACTGAATTGTCATCTGGATGAGTAGCTATACTTCCCAGCCAGTATGTATACACCAAAGATTGTCAGCGCACATCCCTCCACAAGTATTCTTCTGCGCCACTCTGTGTAACTAGTCACTCTCTTAAGACAATGAAAGTTCCTTGCATTTCCCCCTGTTTTTAACACAAACTTGCTTTGGGAATAAACTTGGTAATAGCATTTGTATTTATTGGAGAGAAGACTAGATTTCATTTTCAGTTGCATCCCAAACATACATTTTGAACTATGTTTGGCCTTAGAGAACAATGAACTCTAAACACCTGTGGACCGGAGGGCATGGTCTACAGACAGAGTGATTTGGAAGTTTGAACAGCAGCCCTGCACTTACATTCCTACTCCCCAATGCCCCCCTCCCCTGAACCCAGCCCATTTTGAGGTCTAACCTTGATGGCTCATCAGCACTCTGCAATCAGAGCTTCTGTCCTGTGTCAGTGATGTTCTCATCAGTTGCATTGGTCATGGTTCGATACAACTTGGGACTATCCACAATGCTTTGTCAAAGGTTATAGCAATGTTGGCACATAGGGGGCTAGGTCTGGGAAGGGGCTTTCAGACACCAGGTACATTTATATGTGTCCTATAAGAATTAGCTAAAAGAAAGAGTTTGTGTTGTTCCTTGACCTGGTTATTTCTGGGTCTGTGAAGCTGAGACATCATCTGCAAGAGAAATGTTCTTCAGGAACTGACCTTGGGGGCAGTGACAGAACTGGAAATGAACAGGGTCTGTGTGAACAACAGCATGGGCTTGAACAATACTGCCTGCTCTTCTTTTGCTTTGGTTGAATGTATGGTTGTGTGAACTGAACTATTGAGAGCTTTTAGTTTGAAGTTTTGTTTCCGTCAAGCCCCTTGAATGAGAGGGCTGGGAGCTAGTTTAAGCACTTTTGGAATTGTAGTTGAGATCTGAAGGCGGCCCTGTCGCCCAAGCCTTTAGTGCGTGTCCCTTGAAGTGATTTGTGAAGTGATCAGGAAGCAAGGCCAATGTCAGAAAGGAGGTAGTGTATTGCCACTATGGAGGATCAGTCCATCTGAGTAATTTTCCGTGGCAATTGTTGCCACCTAGAGAAGACTCCCAGCTTCAGGGCTGAATAAAGCACCCAAGTCACCCACTAGTTTCCACCCCAACTTCCTGTGGCGTCACCTGCCACGACTTTCCGGTTAGGTCTTTAATTCGGCAAAAGATTTCAGCTAAGGATAAAATGGAACCAACTGCTTCTCACAAACTCCCAGGAAGTCACAGCCCTGTTACCTCACATCCTGGTCTGTCTGCCTTCCACTCTTGTGCCTTAGATCTTCTAGCATCTCAGAACAGCAGGGTGTCAAGGCAGCAGCTTATACCTGCATGCTCTAACAGCAGGAGCTGCTGTCCCCTGCATCCACCTATTTGTGGTGGTTTTAGATGGCCCTTCCTTAAAATGAGCTGTAGGAATCTGTCCCCTCACCTCCACCCCATCTCCATTCTCCTGTTCTCCATTATCATCCTTACGCTGGAACAGCTGGAAAACAAGATGAGTAATTCAATCCTTCTATCTTAAAAACAAAAGGCAAAGTAAAACAACACCATGGTGTCTGCAGTTGGTGAATTCTTTGTATTTTAGGTCTGGTAGGACAGTAATAGCAACCATATATGAGTCAATTTCTTCCAGAATAGTTTAGTCTCTACTGGATGGGGCCAGAATGCCCCCAAAGACCTTTGCCATCTGTCCTAGTCTTGCTATGTCAAGTTCCTATAAAATAGGGTGCAGTTAAACATCTATCTATGTTTTCATGCAAGTTCAAGCTGAGCTAAGGAGAGGCTCTGTGTCAACTGATGGTCTCCTCGATAGTGCAGGTGGGGAAGCCGGCTTTGTTTTGATTTTTTTTTTTTCATCTGCCCATTCCATAAAATGGCTGCCACCAGTGTTCTGATCTGCTCGATAGAAGCAGAAGCCAGTCCTGCCAACTCGGGCTTGATGTGTTTATCTACTGACTTGTTGAGCCTCAAGCTAGGGTGGCACGGTCTATTAGAACACTAAGATTTGTATATCCCGTAAAGAAATGGCTCACAGCTGACTCATATGCAAATACATCTAATCTCTGCTTTCTTGAGAAGCAGCTAGGCTGAAAAGCATAGGCTCCCACTTAGACTGTAAACTCAGGGCTTGGGACTGCTTCTGCCTGGACCCCACAGACACCTTGACCCCAAGTGTCTGAGAGAGAAACAAGAGAAAGCCAGGCTGGACAACCTCTGTCGAGCTAGCCATTATTTTATGAAAATGAATCACTTGACCATATGGCCCACTTCAAAAGTCTGGCTTTTGTTTTGTGGCAGTGGGGAGTACAAGGGGGCAGAGAGAGGCAGTTGTATTAAATGAGCTCCTAGATCAAAAGGCCTTAGAGTTAAGGCTGGTAGGGTTTTTGTGGCTTCCTCTGCATGTTGGCAGGAGGAGAATGTCTAGAAGAAACATCCATCTTTTTGTCTTGGATTACTTTTTCTCCTATGTGAGGATGGGGACATCTGGCCTCGTGTGTGTGTGTGTGTGTGTGTGTGTGTGTGTGTGTGTGTGTGTGTATGGTCTAGCTTGACGAAAGGGCTGACATCTCAAAGAGAATCAATTCAGTCTTTTAATCTAGAGTCTATGAACCCCCTAAGTGAGCCAGGGATTCCCAAAATGACTGACGAAATTTCATTAGTGTGACACACTTGCATTTTCTAGTGGAGAACATTTAGGTGTTCATCCAATTCTCAAAGATACCATAACCCCAAAGTGATGAATTCTGCGTCAGATTGGAGCCCCCGTGTACTGAGTAAGGCCAGTGGGCCAAGAAACTCTTGTGTTTTTCTGAAGTCATCCCTGGCTCTGAAATCATGGCCCTGTTCCCTCCTGGATCTCATTGGAAAATGAGCTTTGCTTATGGCCTACTGGGTAAATGCCATTCTTTGTCTCCAGAACAACGTGGCCCTGTCAGGGTGATGTATCACTGGGAAACCGGGGTGGGTGCCAGACCTGTCTCAATGTCATCATGTCCTGGTGGGGTGTTGCAACCTTGGCCTGTGAACTGCAGGGGGCCGAGAGAGGCGTCCTTTCCAGTTCTGTGTATTGGTCCTTTTGGATTTCAGAGAAAACCACATAAGGCCAGGCCCTGCTGGCACCAATGCCAGGAGAGCAATTCTTACTCAGAATGAGGAGTTTCTCTTTTATTTAATCCCTCTTCTCATCTCAGTGACTTTTGGAAAACCTGCTAGGAATGTGGAAGCGTGAGAAGCTCAGGGATGGATGGATGGATGGATGGATGGATGGATGGATGGATGGATGGATAGGTATACCCACACACTGGGAAGTATAAAAACAGTGCATAGGAATTGTGTGTGTGTGTGTGTGTGTGTGTGTGTGTGTGTGTGTGTGTGTGTGTGTAGACACTATGGAAGTGGATTGGCTCTTGGAAGGACATTTGAGAAGTGTGTTATGTGACCAAAGACCCTCCCCCTTAGGAGGCTTCTTCTGAGATCCAACTACTGGTATTTACAGCCTGGCTCTACTTTTAGGCTCTTTCTTGGATCCTCCATAGGAGCAGACCCAACCTTACAGGGTTTTTGTATGAATTATATAATAGCATCTACCTCATATCATTATTTTATGAATGACATATGGAAAATGTTTTGTATTGTGTCTGGTCCATGGCAAGAACTTAATAAATAGGAGTTATTTTTTCTTAACTATTTTATCTTATCATTTTACTTTGGTGGTGCTGGGGATCAAGCCTAGGGCCTTCTTTGTACGAGTGCTCTAACCCTGGGCCATGTCCCCCCATGTCCCCAGCCTGTTTAGTCACTTTAACTTTGGTGGCTCATAAACTCTCTTTTGAATAGTGGCCTGCTCTATCAGATGCTTGCCTGGACCCCCTCCCTGTGTTGATGAATCTAGAATGCTCTCAAAGGCCTTAACAGGGATCCTTAGGTTAGGAAGTTCTTCTATAATGTCACAAGAAGGGACATGTTTTGCTTAATTTCTTTGAAGGATTGACTTGTGTTTAGAGACTATGTTGAATCAAAACTGGCTAGCTATTGATTACGGGACTTGGGATGAGATCGCCAATGGTCCACACAATACCTGAGGCAACCTTGGAAATATACAAACACAGACACACACAGACACAGACAGACAGACCCACACACCTGGGGGAGGGCCCCTAGGTTGTTACTTTCCTTTCCTTTAACAGTTCTTTTAATGATGCATTTATTTTAATTGATGCACATGAGTGTTTTGCCTGTACATATATATGTGTCCCATGGGCTTGCCTGGTGACCGTGGTAATCAGAAGAGGACATCAGATCCCCTGGTACTAGACCTACAGATAGTTGTGAACCATGTAGGTGCTGAGAACCAATTCAAATCCTCCGCAAGAGCAACATGTGCTTTTAACTGCTGAACCATCGCTTCGATCCCTTCTTCATCTTAAAAAAATTAATCTGTAATAATGATACATTTATGAGCCATGCTGTGACAGTTTGATACTTGCATATAATATGTGATAATCAAATCAGACTTGGTAGCTAGCTAGCATCCCCGCCTCTTCAGTGTTCATCGTCTCAGTGCTGGGAGCCTTGGGACTTCTTGGTTCTAGTTCTTTGTAAATCTATGTAATAAATCACCAGGCATTATGTGTTCATCCTACTGCCTGGTGGACAATTGACCTTGTTCCTGCAGGGAAACTGCGCTTGTGGCATGTCATTGAGTCTCCCGCTGTTCCTCTCATCCCCCCTTCATCCCTAGCCTTCATCGTTCAGCTTGTTGTTTTGCTGGGATTAAACTTTTCAACCTGTCATATATACCTGAGAACATCAGTGTTTTAGGTTTTTTTTTTTTTTTAGGAGAATTATCACATCATAGATCTGCCTCTGTCTTCTCCTCTATGGAGACAGTGAAAGGGTTACCATAAAGAGTCATTTGTTAAACTAATCTGTGTTTCCATAGTCCACTGTGGCCCTCTGTGCTAGGCTCAGGCCACTCAATGGCCCCTTTGTCAAGGTGATTAAAATGTAACTTTGCATGCCAAAAACCGGCACTCCTCTAGCTTAAACGTTATCCTCCTTTGTTTTGAGTGTTTACATTTTTGTATTATGTTATAAAAACATCCTTTGGATGACCTAAATCTTCCCATGGTTTACCATCTCTCTCAGAATGAAGCAGAACAAAGTCCTTTCAAAAATTTCTGTAAGGCATTAATGATCTCTGCCCATCTCTCTGCCCCTTGTCTACATCCGCACTGGCTTCTTTCTGTGCTGTGTAAACATTTAATGCACAGTGACCTGAGGCCCTTTGCACTTACTGTCTTCATTTATAGAACGTTTGTCCCCAGAGTCTCTGAGTGGCCACCTCCCCCACATCCCATGGGTCCCTGTGTCGCAGAATTCTTCCGTGACTCTGCTGTATTAAGTTGTAAACGAGTTCCACTTCTCTACTTCGACCGCCATTTCTACCCTGCATTATTTTTCTCCATGGCATGCATCCTCTGTTTTATGACTGCCGCACAGCCAGACAGTACTGACATGCAGTGGGTGGTCAGTGAACACTGATGAAGTGTGTGACGAGAACAATACTTACGTGAGGTGTGTGAACTGAGGTGCTCTCACTTTTCTCCTTAGCCGAGTCACCTGATATGAAAAAGGAACAAGACCACCCTGTAAAGTCCCACACCAAAAAGCACAGTAAGTTGCCTGGCACTATTTCCTCCGTCTCCATTCCTTTGCTTCTATAGGTGGCTTGTTTTCTGTCAAAGGGACTCCTTATGTGACTGTTTCTGAAAGTGGGACCTCCTGGGGATTTCTTCCTCATCTTAATTTCTCTAAAACTAGGACACTGAGTGGATAAGAACTTGTGGACAGAAGGTTAGACTTCCCTTTGTCTAGGAGAAAACAGGGTAGGGCAAGGAGAGAGATGGGAAAGAGTGTCTGAGATGCATCACTTTTTCTTTGGGGGAGGTCTTGTCCCAAGAAATGACTGTTTGTTCTGAAGACTCAACTTTGCTCTCTGGGAGTTGGATTTCCCCAGGGCTAAAACTTTATGAACAGCCAGGCAGAGGTGGCACATGCCTTTAATCCCAGCATTTGGGAGGCAGAGGCAGATGGTATCTCTGTGAGTTCGAGGCCAGCCTGGTCTACAGAGCGAGTTCCAGAGCCCTGTCTCAAAAACAAAACAAAACAACAACAACAACAAAAAAAACAAAAAACAAAACAAAACAACAACAACAACAAAACCCCAAAAAACCAGAAACCAAAAAACAAAGTCCTTATGAACGAATATGGACTATCAGAGACATAGACTAGAGGGGGCACAGAGAACTGTCAAGATTGTACAATCAAGAATTGCCAGAAACCTGGGGTGTCTTCACTCTGCTCCACCAGCTTATCCTATAAAGGTAAACTCATACTGTTCCCCAAGTCCCATGGGGAAGGGGCTCTGACATGCATCTCCTGGAAGTAAAATCAAATTCCAGGAGCTGCCTAGCTTTTAAGTTGGTTCCCTTGATCCCTTTTTGAAAATTCCCTCTACCCAACATGCTCTTGGTGTTAAGACTCTATGCTCTGCTGTCGCCATGGTTGAAGCACAGCTGTAGGGTTGGGGTAACCAAGGGAGGTATTAGATAAATGGCTGAGGATCGATGTCTGAAATGAAGCCCAGTCTATTTGTGAACAATAACTAGGAGAAACTCAGCCTGGATTACATGGTTAACATCAATTCTTTAGTCCTGGCTTTGCCAGTGGTTGGTTGTGCCACATTGGTTAAACCACTGAAATTTCCCATGCCTTGACTATACTAGTTGTTCATTCTAAAATGACTATTTGGTGATTCTGTATCTCAAGGAAGAAGCTGTAACTCCACATTGTCTCTCCCTCCTGCTCTCTGATTTGAGCTGTTAATAAGTCATCGTGTCTTGCTTTTCATCAGACCCAAGAGGGACTCACTTATGGGAGTTCATTCGAGACATTCTCCTGAGTCCAGATAAGAACCCAGGGCTGATCAAATGGGAAGACCGTTCAGAAGGCATCTTCAGGTTCCTGAAGTCAGAGGCTGTGGCTCAGCTGTGGGGGAAAAAGAAAAACAACAGTAGTATGACCTATGAGAAGCTCAGCCGGGCCATGAGGTGAGCAACTTCATGTTCTTCCAATGGCAAGGCCACAGAGCAGGTGCTCCCTCAGTGTTCAGACTGAATGACTACCTTACTCATCTCCTTCTTACAGATATTACTACAAACGGGAAATCCTGGAACGTGTGGACGGACGACGGCTGGTCTATAAATTTGGGAAGAATGCTCGTGGATGGAGAGAAAATGAGAACTGAGGCTGCCAACACTTGGGACACAAACCAAAAACACACAGCAAATGGATTATGATCAATGAAGAACTGGACGTAAATATTTCAAAGACTACTTTTCAGTGATATTTATGTACTATGAAGGGACAAAAAAAAATCTACTTCTGATGGGAAGAATGAACACTACAGTTGATGAAAAAATTATTTTGTTACTTTGAAGTATGTCCTATGTGGGGAGCAAACGTACACAGTTTTCTGTGAACTATGAAGCTGTATGTGGTTGTGATGTGCTGTTGCCTCTGTTGTGATGTTTTGTTTTGTTTTTTTCCTACCCCGAGAACAACAGGGCCTGTAGCCTTGCGCTTCTTGTCAAGAGGAAGGGAAAAGAAATAAGAGGGCATTAAATATTTTCATAGACAAGATGATTCAGAGAAAAGGCGATGTGTTCTCTGCACATAAGCATCCATGTGACCTCCTCAAGAGAAATGGGATTCATTGGTAGGACAAAAGTTCAGGGTCTCAGATTGATGGGATCAACCCAAAGGATGCTGGGAAAATTGACTTGACTTAGGAGATAGGGAATAGAGAATGGCAACTTCCATAATCCAGAGTGGCCTATAATCACTGCATGATTACATGACTGGGAATGTTTAAATAAATGAGAATGATGGTGGGGGAAGGACTTACCCTCATTCAGGGATGACTCTCCTGTACCCCCTTTACACTTGGATGGTTAAAAATGTCATTTGCTTCATGTGGTCACTTCTAGCTATGTAGAATTCAGCCCAACTATTGAAAAAAAGGTGGGAAAAGGAGGTGGTGGCATGGGGATGGCTGATGAGCATGCTCTTGTATCTGTACTTTAAAGATTCTTGCTGGGTACAGTTGACATTTGGGGTTGGTTCATTCTTTGTGGCGGGGGTTGTACTGTGCATTGTAAAATGTGTAGCAATATCTATGACCTCCACCAGTACTTTGTACCTGTCACAAACTGAAGTGCTCGTAGAAGTTGTCAAGTGTCTCTAGGGGGACGAAAATACCCTTGAGTAAGAACATCAATTGAACTAGTCAATATAAAGGTAGCCATTCAGTCTTAGAACAAAGAGATTTGTAGAATCTTTTAGTCCCTAGAGTAAAGAAAAAGCAAGACCTCGAAGTCAATGTATTTTTAGTTTGTGTGTGTGTGTGTGTGTGTGTGTGTGTGTGTGTGTATGTGTGTGTGTGTGTGTGTGTGTTTTAATATCAGTGACAACAGGATGCAATAGATGGAAGACATTCTTTTCAGGCTGCCACATGAAAGCCAAGGTCAGATAAATGCAGTGACATAGCGGGAAATTCAGGAGGAAATGTTTGCCCTGGGAATGCAGAGAGAAGTTTACACTGCAGAAGGATCTACTGAGGAAAGAATCTGTGTATGTGCGTGCGTGTGTGTGTGTGTGTGTGTGTGTGTGTGTGTGTGTGTGTGTGTGATGGTACTAGGGGCATTTGGCAGTCTTCTCTCTGCTGTTCTTTGCATGGCTTTCCCTGGCTTTGGTCTAGGGTGGCAAGGTCTTTCTCGGGGGTTCCCTTCCCTCAAGCCTGTGAGTTTCTCTGATTGCTGTAACTGGCTTTGGCTCTTTTTACAGCTTCTCCGTCACAGAGCTATCCTTGTCAAGGAGTAGGAGAGTCTACAGAGGACTGGTGGGAACAGTTCTGTGGACAAATAGATTGTGCTGTTCTCTGAGAGTGACAGTTTCTTGGCACCTGGTGCCTATTTCAATAGGCTGCAGTATTAAGTGTTCTGCATATCTATTTTCTTGGCTTGAATTTGCTGTTTTCATGACTTGGAGAACTCCAGGTAACGAAGCTATGCCAGCTTGGGGAGTAGCAGAGCGTGTCCCACCACAGTTCGAAAGGAAAACCCTACAGAGAAGCCCTCTTTCTCTAGGGAATCATCACTTAATTGATAAGTTCATCTGTGATTAATCGGCTAATGGCTCACCAAAAACAGTCTCCTTGAATATTCCAAAGTGACATATTAGTGGTTTCCATGGGAACCTAAGTCAAGTAATGGAACATTAATACTTCACAAGTCTGAGATCATCTGAGGCTCCTATATGACTTGATAAAATTAAGCAAGGCCCTGGATCCCAGGGATAGGTCCACAACTTCTTCAGTGTGCTGCCTGAGCAAGGCAGACCCAGGCCATGAGTTTCATGCACAGAGCCTTCCTTCAAATTCCTGTCTGATTAGATTGTAAGCTCTCTGAGGGCAGGGACCAAGTCTGATCCCTTTTGTTATCCTCATACCTGGGGTGCAACAGGATAACTATTCACTGAATGAATGATGACTATCTTCTGGGAGACTCCTCTGACTGGACAGACACCAGTCATATTCATAACTGGGATGTGAATCACTTCTCCAGAACAGAGCACAATAACCGAACCTTCAAGGACATATCCTCTTTGATGAACATTTTACTGTGACAACTCTCCTTTGCCTCTACCTGTGCTGAAAAGAAATTCAAACAGGCTGCTTGGTTCCACACATCAGTGTCTGCTGGAGGAGAATTCTATTGCCTTACCCAGAACTGTGAGACTTAACCTGGTTACAAGATACCAGCAATGAACCCCTGACCTATTTAATCAATGAAGATTATAAATGTGTTTATATGATGTTAATTGATATTTAAGCATAAAACCGTTTTCAGTTTTAGTATTTAGGGGTTGGTTTTTATTTTTTCTTTCTTGAAAAATGCTGAGGGATATTTTGAAAAGGTTAGCCATGCATGTTAGATGTTAGTTTTGCAAGTGTGTCCTTTTTTTAGTGTATAAAATGTAAGAAAAGGGAGAGCAGTGAGAGGGAGAAGCAACTACATTATTCTTCTGTAGTTTAAATAAAGCACCTAGCAGGTGTCCTGTGCGTAGTGGAGCATCAAATATGTGAGGAGTGTATGTGAGAATATAGGTTGTACAAGGCACATGATCTGGACCTATGGAGGAACACGGACTATGAGAATGAACCGCCATCATGGCGATCTTCGTGTCACAGGTGAGTGATCCTCAGCTGTGAGGCTCAAGATGCAGAGTCTAGCGTAAGGAGACCATTAAGAAAACCCAATTTCTTGGAACAGTGTCTCATAAACTTTCTGAAACATGTGGGCTTCCAAGTTTAGTTGAATTGGGGTTAATCGTTCTGTAGCTATAAATTTTATTCTTGCCATCGGCTTCTGGGTTGGTAATTGGTGGACAGCAACCCTACTGCCACTGGTTTTTGTTTTTGTTTTGTTTTTAAATCAGAACCTTTCCCCCTTAAACTGTTAAATCCAAACGGTTTCTGTTCAATGAAAGAATTCTATTTTTCAGAAATATGTTTTTATTTGTTTGTTTGATGGGTCCCAGAAAACACTAATAAAAACCACAGAGGCCATGCTGGAGATGTGTTTCCTTCTTTGGGATAAGCTGTCCTGCAAACTAAATGCAGGAACAGAACATGGCTTCTGGTTACATCAGTGCCTTTTTTTTTTTTTTTTTAAAAAAGGACTTATTTATTTTGTGCATATGTGTGTGTGTACCTGCTTGTCTGTACACCATGTGTGTGAAAAGGTGTCAGGTCTCATGGGACTGTAATTGCAGGTGGTTGTGAGCAGTTGGATTTGAGTGCTGGGAACCAAACCCAGGTACTCTACAGACACATCAAGCATTCTTAAGTGCTGAGCCATCTTTCCAGTTCCCAGCTGTTGGCATTTCTCTCTCCTGTGCCAGATGTTGTGGAGGATGATAGAGACAAAGCTGCTCAGCTCTACTGTAGCTCTGTCATGTGGAAACAGACAAAGAAAAATCAAACATAGCACATCCCATGTGTGGAGCCAGGAGAAAGGCTGGAGGGGATGAGAGCAGGTGAGGGGGTGCCGCTGGTTTAGGGAGAGCTGAGAAAGCAAGCACCTCAGTAAAGTTCTGACAGTTCTAAGAGGAGGAGCCTCGAATAACTGGCAGAGTGTGCTGTGCCAAACAGCCGCCAAATGCAAAGACCCGGAGGTGGCCGCGTTACTGTTGTACCTAATGAACAGCGAAGAAGTCCGTTTGCAGAAACAGACTTACAGTGGTCGGCCATGATGAAAGAGAAGCATGGGCAGGGCAGACCAGAGCAAAGCACAGGCACACAGGGAGGGTCTGCTCTTTGCTTTGCATGGGGGTGGGGCATTCAAAGGAGAGCATGCTTCAACTCCTGGCTCAAATGGTGGTTGTGCCCAGAGTGAACTTCTGTAGAAAAGCATTTGGTGCCCAGTGTACATTCACAGTAGTGGGATCCAGCACAGATCCCTTTCTCATTCTGGTTTCTAATACAATGCTCATAAATGTTTTCAGTAACTGAGCTCTGGTTATGGTACCTTTCTCCATGGACCCACTGTCTGTCACTCAGTCACCTAACCCCACACAGGTGTAATGAAAATAATAGCTAATTGCTTGGGGGACAATTCACAAGGTGTGAAGAACTGTGATAGGCTCTTACTCACTGTATTTAATCCTCATGCAAGCTGGTGATATATTAATTTGTTTTACTGAACAAAATAGTGAGGAAAGTTAACTGACTTTCTTAAAGTCATGAGCTAGTACAGGTCTGGCATTGTTTGCTATCAAAGTTTAAGCCCTCACCCTGTTTCTCTAGTTTCTAGAGATGCTAAGGTTTTGTGAGCAAACACAACACAACACAACACACACACACACACACACACACACACACACACACACATACACACACACACACACACACACACCACACACTCATGTGCACACAGGACCCTTTCTTTAGCATGTTGGGATTTGTAAGTTGAATCGTGTTTTCCAGAGCTGTATATGGTAGGACTTCTTGGAATTTTTGTTATATTGATGTATACTGGATCTACAAGAGAAACAGAAAGCATGGCCATTTCCCAAGCTTATTTGGAATGGAGCATTTCCATCCAAGAAGACCTCATCATTTGCTTTTGAACATCTAAGGATATAATGATTTTTAGAGATGACTTCCAAGATATGGATGAGGTGGCCTTTTTATGATCTGGCCAAATAACTATGCTGATACATTTCTGCATGCCAATTTGGCCAACTTTGAGAATGTCCCATTCTTTTCAGAAGAAATTTCTCACTAACTGCCTTGCGTATTGCTTATTTGTGTGAATGCGTTTCAGTACTTTTTCAGTAATCAGAAACCAAAAACCAAAACCAAAAACATTTAACTCTCTGGATTAACTAAAACTATTTACACTAGCTAAATTCGATAACTTAAGCATTTAGTTTTTTACATTGTCCACCTTTTATGTGCTGAATGGCCACAGATGGCTAGTGGCTCCTGCATTGGCCAGACAGGATGTAGACACAGCCATCGTCAGAGAAGGGTCTATTTACCACGTTAGATCTGAGATGGAACGAGCAGCGAGCCAAGGTAACCACCAAGAAACAAGATCCCATAATAACCTTAGGAACCAGAGGTGACTTTGAAATGTAGAGAACAACAAAGTAGAGACTGGTTAAACGTCCTTGCTTTTGCTGGAACGATGACAGTGTCCTCAAGAACAAACAAGTTTGATGCTGCCAGTGGGGGTATGGAGTGGGAGGATTCCATTGTTTACAAACCCCACAAGTACCCTACAGTTATTAATAGGGATAGCTTGAATCTGTGGCTTTCTGGTTCTAAATGCTGACAATGAGGGGAGATGGTTGTTCCAGGAACAGGAATAAAAGGTCCCCAAATGTGAATGGCTGCCACACACACTGTGCACTAAACATGGCACCAAAGCCATTGTCTTCCTTCCTTCAGAGAACACTGACTTGTAGCCGCCTATCTAGCTCCGTCCCTTCTCAGAAGTAAGTCTCATCTGTGCTGGTCACAGCCGGTTCTCTCTGTTCATATCAAGGCAGTGGCAATGCTCTGCTGAAAGTCACAGCCAGCTCCGTTTTGCCTGAAGGCCTCACTGTCCACGGTTCCTTCCACCCGCAATGCTCTTTTCTGTCAGCCTTGATGTAACTGGCTCCTTGGAGGTCTCACGGCAGAGTCACCTTTCCGGATACGCCTGCTGCAGCTGCCTGCCTACCCCACATCACCTTCCATTAGGTTGTCCATGTTTTATGTTTTCAGAAACTATAATATTTGCCATTCCATTTTCTTTTTTATAATAATTTTTACTTTTTAAAATTATAATTATTTCCCCCATATCCCTTCCCTCCCTCCACCCTCTCCCATGCACTCACTTTGCTCTCCCTCCCTCAAATATATATATATATATATATATATATATATATATATATATATATATATATATATATATGCAACCTGGTGATATATTAATAAGTTTTGGCAAGAAACTTAATTAAATGGCGAGAATGCTTAACTGACTTTCTTAACGTCATGAGCTAGTAATGAATCTGGCATTGTTTGCTATCAAAGTCCAAGCCCTTACCCTGCTTCTCTAGTTTCTCAAGATGCTAATGTTACACACACACACACACACACACACACACACACACACACACACACGACCCTTTTATTAAATATGTTAGAATTTCTAAGTTAAATAATGTTTTCCAGAGCTGTATACTATAGAACTGCTCAGAGTCATTATGTTGATGTACGTTGTGAATCTGTAATAGAAATAGAAACCATAGAATACGTGTGTGTGTGTGTGTGTGTGTGTGTGTGTGTGTGTTTCTAATTACATAAGTAAAACCTGCTCAGTCTATTTTCAGTTCATTATTTTATATTTAAAATATTTACTTTAATTGCTAGGTCATGAGTCATTAGCGAGAAGAGACCTGACACCAGCACATTCCCAGAGCTAGGATATGTACCTAAGATATGCACCTAGATATGCACCTAGATATGCACCTAGGATATGCACCTAGGATATGCACCTGGGATATGCACCTAGATATGCACCTAGATATGCACCTAGGATATGCCCCAGACACTTCAGTGTCTGTTGAACACGTGAGTGAAGGACCTTATTTTGATAGGACTGTCTGGTCTTTGCTGTTAGCTAGGAGAGGAGCCCATCTGCCCTTTCTTTTACTAGCCATAAATCCTCCAGTCAAATGTGAATCTTCTTGATCATGTCACATTCCTTCCATCCCCAAAAGAGAGCATCATAAGGATGCTCCACTTTAATGTTGACTTCATAAAACCTCCCTATGTCACAGCCAACTCATCTTCTCCTCTACCTCACCTCGAGTCAGGAGGGTCACACATCTTAAATAGTGAACAGAGCAGACGTGGAGACAGAAGGTACGCATTAGAGCCACCAGGGCATAATGCCTGCAGAGTTCCAGTGCTTCTGAGGAAGAGGCCTCAGAGGTGAACCCTGGGGAATGCTCCCCTTAATCACCAGCTCTTGTTTCTTCTCTGCTCCACTCTGTGTGTACGTGAGCAGGCACACACGTCCCTGCCCTTCTCTCGCTTGCTCTCTGCAACGACTCTTTCGGTGACCCTGTTTCTTTACCATATTCTTCCTTCCTCTTGCTCACGGATCCTTTCAAGATTGTTTCTCTCTCCAAACCTGCCTTTCCAGGTTGATGAAAGACAGAGCCAAAGAGGAGTAGGTCCAGGACCAGGGATGGTGCCACCTCTCTGGAAGGCTCGGAGGTGACGCTAACACATGGTATTTACTTAAGGGTTATTAGCACATCAACTGTTCTCCACTCTACTGTTTAGTCATGTCATTCAACACTAATGGACTTTTCCAATAGCAAACAGAAAGAGAAGAAGGAAAACAAACAGGGCATTCACACTAGATAGAGGCAGTGATCCCTGCTGGAGCTGTGAAAACAGAGGTGATCTCTCAAGCTGGATCTGAGGACACGGCTCACCTGAGCGGGCATTTACAGGACTCAGGACTCTTCACTGAGGTTTCTTGGGCAGGGAAATCAGGAAGAACTGAACAACACATCTTCATGGTATAAGAAAAAAAAGCATCTCACTCATTCAGCAACTTCCATCTAGGTATTGCTGACAATCCTGAGCCAGTTACTGCTGGGGGCTGCCACAGTGCACCACGCACTAAAAACAAGATCAATGCTACTCTACCACCCTGCTGCTATTGATGGCCATTTTTTCTTTAAGAAAGAGAATAATGGCCAACGAGCAGGCTGGGAAAACAGGCTCACAGCTCAGTACACACAGGCCTTTGAGTTGGAAGAATTCCAGCTCTGGTTTTCATCTTCAGTCGTGATCTTGGTGACTGGACAAATGACTTTATGTCATTCAACCTCTGGTTCCTCACGAATGAGCAGAAGTTCTGAGTTGTAGTGAGTACTGTGTGTGTGTGTGGGTGGGAGGGGCGGCAGCCACACTGTGATCAGTGATAGGTAACTGTGGAGAGACAGAACACTGGTCCTGGGTTCTTGTCACGGCTCTACTGCTAACATGAGGAAGTTTCTGAAATTCTCCATCTGCCAATCGACAGGTTGGACCTGAGCATCTCTGAAGTTGTCTCAAGTAAAAAATTGCTAGAATTTGTGAAAGTTTGATTTCAGTCCAATATTCATTTAAATGTGTATAATTCAGCCAAACAGCTTGGCAATGGCTTTTGTTCATTGCCCTAGAATGAACTGTGGAGCTGAAGTGACCACTGAGTTATCTCTCGTGGTGGTGTGGCTTGTAGAGGTGGGAGGGGACTGAAAGCAAATGCTGCCAATGCCGGGTCCCTGGGTGTCTGTAACTACTTCCAGGGGAGGCTGCCCTTTTAGAACGGAATTAATACAATTTATTAATTTTTATTTTAGATGGTCTCTGTTGATTGCAAAATGAATAGTACTAGTTAACATTATCATAAAAGTAGATGATGACGGGGGCTTATGGTAAACATAGTCTCTAAAGCACATGATAGGAACATACTTCAGAGGCCAGAAGCTGAAGGCATGTGGTCTGATCTTTGAAAGTATAGTTTTCTCAACGTAAAAGAGGCATGGGACATTGAGATAGTGGCTAGTCTATCATGGGCTATCACTGGAAGCATTTGCTGGCAGCTAAGAGTATGCAGAAGTATCGAGGAGCCTGGGGTTGTGGGGAGAGCAGGGAGTGGGGGAGAGGGATTGTCCTGGAAAATGAATGGAGCTCATTTGATTCTCTGGTAGGGTAGTTTAAAGCGCTGGGTACTGTGCAATCCTAGGTCAAATGGAGACAGAATCCAAAGTGAGAGAAACCTGGCATCGTATTAATGAAGGTGATTGACAGCTTTTGTCAGAATTTTGACTGCAGTAGTCTGTCTGTAGGACAAATCCCTCTCTCCTGCAGCCTCCTGGGAGTCCAGTTCCAGTCCAGTCCCGGCCAATCCTGAGTCCAGTGCACCGCCTCTTATCTGAGAGGAGCCACGGGCCAATTGCATGGTGGGATGACACGGAAAAGATCACAGGGTGCTCTGTGTGGGGTGCCTTCTAGTCATCTCTTGTGATGTGTTTGATTTGGGGACTTTCACCAACATCTTGATTCTCAGAGTCCAAAATATACTGCAATATTTAAACACTAGGCTCTGGGGCCAGATTGTCTGTGTTTGAATTTGGGCTCAGCTATGGTAATAACATCACTTTTGACATGTGTAAGGCTATGGTGTGAGTGTGCTCATTTTGAAAATGCTAGGAAAAAATGATAAGAAGTTCAGGAAAGTTATGGTCTCCTACCTTACCAAATTCATACAATGAATGTCAAGGGTCTGGGACAAGAAACACACTAAGGTCGAGCTGTCTTTGAAGCCTTTCTATTACCACTTCTTTTAGGAGGAGCTGCCTTTAAACACACAGTTGTAGGGGGAATACTTTTTTCTGATTTTTTTTCCTGAGGTTCTATTTCTAGGGACCTGAGGGTGGGGTACTATCTCAAACAAAGAGAAGAGATAAGGAAAAAATTGCTGTCATCCCCCCCATCCCCATATCTATTTCATGCCTGGCAATTCTGCCAACAAAAGCTTTGTAACATACAGCTCTGGGCAATGAGGTCTTCAAAAGATTCCCATCACCTGAAAATCAAACTCTTTAGTTGTACTTTCTATTCTTACCTTTCATAAAAATAAATAAAATAAATTGTGGGTTCCTATGAAATCAAGACTCCTTAGATTTTAAGCAACACTAAGATTTGCACTCCCAGTTATGATGCAATGTCCCTTATTGACACAACTAGAGAAGTTTGAGAGCATTAAGAGCAGAACTCCAGATGACAAACCCCTCAGAAAATGATCATCATAAAGGAAGAAAAATAACCTTTTAAATAACGTTTTGTCTCAGGGTATTTTTAAATTTTGGAGTTTTCTGTTTCTGTGAAGAACGCCATTAATATTTTGATGGGGATTACATTCAATCTATAGATCATTTTGGACCTCATGTATATTTTAATAATTTAGTCCTTTCAATTCATAAACATATATGCCATTTTTTGGTGTGTCTTCCTAAATTTTAAATCAGTGTTTTATATTTTTAAATTGTAGATATCTTCCATCCCATTTATTAAATTTCTTCCTAGATTTTTTTTGGAGTGGTTGTGAATGGAATTGCTTTCTGGATGTCTTTTCCACTAAATTCATTATTGGTATAGAAAATGCTTTTATGCATGTCTATAAGTGGATGTGAGTGTGGAGCTTGGCCAAGAAACTAGAAAGGAAGCCAAAAGACGGTGAGAAGAGGTGTTGAGGAAAGGGAAGAGGCAGCAGGAACACGTGACATAAAGTAGAAAGGAGGCTACAGAGAGAGGAATGGTACAAGAGGGGCCAGAGAAATGGGGAGAAAAGGGTGCATGAAGCACAAAAACCCAATTTTGTTTGAAAACTCCATTAGGAAACCTAATAATTGGCATGCTATTTAAAAATAAAATGCTGTCACCGATTTTTGCACATTGATTTTGTACACTATAATTCTATTGACTTTATCAGTTCTCACCATTTTTTGTGCAGTCTTTAGATTTCCTGTATATAAAATCATGCCATCTGCACACAGGGATAATTTTACATCTTCTTGTTGTGTTTGGAGTCCTTTTATCTATTTTCTTGTCTAACTGCTCTGTTTAGGACTTCTAATTCTGCGTTGAATAAGTGGCCAAATGAGCATTTTTCCTGTATGAGATCTTAGAGGAAACGCTTTAAGCTTTTCTAGATTTAGAATGATTACTGGATGCTATATGTAGACTTGATTGTGGCAAAATGTGGTTCTTCCATATCTAAATTGTAGGTTTTATTATGAACAAATGCTGAATCTTATGGAGAGCATTTTCTGTTTCTATTGGAAAGAGGTGAAATATTTACATGATATGGAGAGAAACCAGAGCACTTTTTTTCCTCTCTTATGATGAGCATATAATTTTTGTTCTGTATTATTTTGATGTAATAAATTAAGTTTCTTGACTTACATATGTTGAACCATCCTTGAATATCAGGAATAAATCTCACTTGATCATGGTGTATAAACATTTTGATATGTTGCTGGATTAGGTTCACTTTGTGTTTTTTTTTTTATTTACTTGTTTATTTTGGATTTTTAAGGCTTTCCTCAAATTTGCTATGTGGACCAGGCTGGCCTTGAACTCACCGAGCTCCACCCATCTCTGCCTCTCGAGCCCTGGGATTAAAGGCATAAGCTACCACGACTAACTGTATTTTGTTAAGTTTCCCAAATATGTTTGTGAGGGAAACTGATGTTTGTTTTTTTGTTTGTTTGTTGTTTGTTTTTTTCTGTTTTAGTAGTAGGATAAGAAAGAGTTTGACAGATTTCCTCCCTTTTCAATATTTTTGATAATAGTCTGCAAAGGAAAACAATTTTAAGATCCATATAGAACCACGAAGGGCCCCAAATAGCCAAACTGATACTCAAGATGAAGGGTAAAGCAGGGAGCACCCCATTACCTTCATTTCAGCACTGTCTGTGAACCTATAGAAACAACAGTAGCATGGCACTGCCATATGCATTATGTATGGAACAGAATACAAAACCCAGAAATAAATCCATTTATTTACAATCATTTAAAAATGCCTTGTTTACTCTTTGATATTTTCATACGTGTGTATGATGCACCTTGATCTCATCATCTCCTAACTCCTCCTTCCTATTCCCCTTGGGTATGCCTGCTCCCAATACATCCCTTCCCCACCTTAATGCTATCTTCTCTTTTTTGTTGTTGTTTGTTTTGTTTTTGGTAGATCACTGGATTCAATTAGTGCTGCCTGCTGAAATGTTGACTGATGTTGTTGGTTTGATCTTGTGCACATAACTATATATTCCAGCTCTTATGTTCTTTTCATCCCCTCTTTGATATTCGCTGAACCTGGGGTAGGGGTAGTGTTGACATAGCTGTCCCATTTAGTCATTTATTCTCAGCACTTTGACAGTTGTGAATTGCTATCCTAACTGCTGCCCAGCACTTAAGAAGCTTCTCTAGCCACAGCTAACAGCAGCACCAACCTATGAGTATAATTGCAAATATTTAGAAAGCAATCTGACAAAATGTCTGTTTAGCAGAACAATAGTAGTAAGTTCCCTCTAGGCCCTGGAGTTGGGCATATGACCACCTACCCACCCCCTCCCCTGGCTGTGGGCTTTTGACCAAGTTTATAGTACCAGATATGTGCTTTCTACTCTGGAGTGAGCTACAAATGCAATCAGAAAGTGGTTGGTTGCATCATAACCTTCATGCCATTATTGCACATCTTGCTTGCAGTCCAGTATTGTAGCATTCAGGATTCTTTACTGGGTAAGACTGTTGATACCTTTTCTTCCCCAGGGCCCACAGAGCTCTTTCTGGCACTATGAAGTCTAGCTAGCAGGGAAGAAAATTTCAGGTCAGTTCCAGCTTGATTTCTCAATGTCCTGTCACCACAATGTCTTCAGCAATAGAGTCTCACCATCTAGATATGGTTGGCAACCAAGAGCAAAGGCAATAGCTTGTGTTGTTTGGTGCTTCAGGGGCTTCCCTGACCAGCAATTCACAGGGAGCTATTTCACATGTCACTCAATGGACTTTTGAGAAAGGCATCAAAAATATACATTGACAGAAAGAAAGCCTTTTTAGTAAATGGTGTCTGTAGTCAGAAGGTTTCTCTGGTCCTGCCCAGGCCCCATGGTCCCATGGCTGCTTATAAAATAATCATTCAGAGGATAAATATGAATTACCAATTGCATGGCCTATAGCAGGCTTCTTGCTAGCTCGCTCTTATAACTTGACCCATTTCTATTAATCTATAAGTTGCCACATGGCTGTGGCTTACTGGTATTTTAACATCTTCTCTTGGTGGCTGCTGGTGTCTCTCTTCCCTCTCCTTTCTTCTTCCTATCTCTCTCTTCAATTCCCTGCCTAGCTATAACGTGACTTGCCATAGGCCAAATGGCTTTATTTATCAACCAATTGGAGCAACACATATTCACAATGTACAGAAAGACATCCCATAGCACTTCCCCTTTTTTGTCTAATCAAAAAGGAATGTTTTAATTTTAACAAAGTAAAATTACATATAATAGAACAGTTATCAAGCAAGAATTAGAGTTATAATATCTAGTCTATTTGTATTTGGCAAAATTAAAGAAGATATTTTTATCTATCTTATGTGAGTCTAAAGTTTTATATCTAATTTATCTTTTATCATAATGAAGGAAAATTATAATTATAATTACTTAGTCTTTAACTCCTTTAAAGACCCCAGAAGGATATAATATTACCTAAGTAAAAAGGAAATGTATTGTAAGCAACTTTTAAAATTTTGGAAATGACAGAGACAGCTGCCTGCCTAGACAGTCATCTAAAATTTCTCTGTAACATTGGGGCATCCATCTTTAGCCAATAGGTCTAGAGTTTTTTAGTTGCTTTTTCCTATGTCGTGGCAGTCTCCTCTTTGAAGTGGGAACCTGAAAACCATTTTGCCTTTTTTGGGCAAATTTAGTCATCATTTTTTCACGGGTCCTGCATATCCAGTCAATATAACAGTTTGTCAAGCAGTCCAGGCAAGAGCAGCCTCTTGCCCAAATGGCTATTTTTGTCAAGAAGAAGATAAACTCCATACAGAATGTCTTGGATGCCCATCCTTCTCTCTGAAGTAAATCAGTGCTGCCAGCAGCAGACGTGTCTCATTGTCCAGAAAGTCTAAGTTTTTAAAACATTTTGAATGCCATAGTCTGTAGGTCTTTGAAGTGTTTAAAGATTATCTACCTAATTGAAATATATCTTTGTATATCTAAAAAATTTAATTAACATGACTATAAGTTTGATGATCCTAGATGACTAATTATTAATCTGTATTTTAATTATATATTACAATTTTAAATGAGCTGTGTGAACATACCTTAAACAAGAGTAGAAATATACATATAGTATAGCAAAATTAACTTTAAATTTGTATCAATAAACTAAAATCCATAACATTGTAAAACATTTTAAACAAATTGTTGTTCTTTAAAAATAGATTGAATAATCTATCCTTTTATCCTACCATATCTATAATATCATCCCTTTTTTCTTTATAAAGAGATTGTATTTATAATCAACATGATTTAAATAAAAATAAACATTAATAAACAATATTTTGGGAATTTAGGTGTAGCTTTTCATATTACTATTTGCTGGATGGGGGCATTGGCAATCTTATGGGGATCCTGAGAAAATTAAGAATTTCTCATCTTCTGTGGAAACAAAAGCAGAACCTCTTTTCCAAAGCAACATATCCTTAGACACAAATTTTGAAATCAAGATACCTTTAAAAAATTGTATATATGTATATATTGATTTAACTTAGTAGCCTTTACAGTCAAATGTCTTTCTGTAGTTAAAAATCCCAAAGACAATATAACCCAGATTCTCTGTGTGATTTCCATCTTTATGTGGCTTATTTTTTTTACATTATTTTTACTATCTCTTTAAAGACTTTATTTTTTAAAATTATGTATTTCTTTATATAACTGTCTATATTTCTTTTTCTCTCTCTTCCAAGCCTACGTACATTTTTACACACATTGTAAACAGTTCAGAGTTTTATTCCATCTGAATCTGTCTCATTGTGAATCTATAATCCTTCCCTGACCAGGAGAGATTTTAAACTGTTAAGCTGCACAGCTAGGACCAGCAGCCTTGGCTCTGATTCCGCCTACCTCAGCTTTTCAACATGGCAGTGGTACCCAGGAGAGTCACACTTACCCCATCAGCTCTGGGGTCCACGCTGCCATTAGGGAGCGTGCAGCTGGCCCATAAACCTTTTTTGTCTGTATGAGTAAAAGCTAAATCTACCATGCGGTGTTCTGCAGGGCTTGGAGACACCTCTGTGTACTGTGGCAGGAATCCGCCATGCTGCACTCGAGCCCACACGCTGTGAACCTGCCATACTGGAGCTCGAGTCCGCTCACCACGGCCACCTCTGTACCTTGGTGTCTCTATATTTCGGTCCGCATGAGACATGAAGTAGAAAGTTGTTCTTAGCTCAATTTTAGAATTTCTTTTTAAGTTTTCTCAAGTTTTAGGTGGAAAGTAGAGCCAACACGTTGGGCAGACAAATGTAGTTGGAAGGTTTCTCCAGTCTCGGCCTGCCCCAAGGTCCCACATTTCTCTGGTCCCCCTAGCCCCCTGGTTCCTCAGCTGCTTATAAAATAATCATTCAGAGGCATAATATTAATTATCAATTGTATGGCCTATGGGAGGCTTCTTGCTGGCTAGCTCTTATAACTTAACCCATTTCTATTAATCTATAAGTTGCCACATGGCTCTGGCATTACCAGTCTGCTGGCAACTCACTGCTCCTTTGGTGGTGGCTGGCACCTCTTCTGATTCCGCCTTTTTCTTTCCTGTCTCTCCTTGGATTTTCTGCCTCGCTATAACCTGACTTGCCATAGGCCAAAGGGCTTTGTTTATTAACCAATCAGAGCAACACATATTCACACCGTATGGAAAGATATCGCACAGCATCTGTCTTACTCCCTTGAGACGGTCTCTCGCTGAACAAGAAGCTGCCATTTCAGCTAGGATGGGGGTCCCCTGAACTCTCAGAATCCTTCTGTCTCTATTACCCCCACTCACCCCAGTGCTGGGCTTACAGAACTTGCAGCCATGACTTGCTTTTTCTGTAGGTGCTTAGGATTCAAACTTGGGTCCTCAGGCTTGTACAGCAAGCATCCAACCTCCTCAACTCCACAAAAAGTTTTCAAGTTGTGTTTCTCACGCCTCACCTCAAAGGGTCGGCATCCACAGCAACTTAAAAAAGTTTGGTTTTCTGTGCATTTCCCTCACAATTGTGGCTGTTGCTTTTAAACTGTTACAACCTTCCTTTCTCTCCTAAAATTCATCCCACTAGCCTTTGCTTGTCCTTTTTTACTCTCATTTCTTTTGATTCTTATCTCTGTCATTGGATTCCTCTGGTGATGGAAGAATTCTTCTCCAAATATCAGTCCTGAGAAACAGTTCAGTGACCCAAATCAAAGCAATCATTCGCAGGCAGAGGACTGGGAAAAACTTGAAACTGTTTAATATTAACCAAGTTATCTGTCCACATAAATCTCTCATGCAGAGTAAGCATTCTGAAAATATGTGTGGGCATGTGTGCTTGCATGTGCTTGGGGATATATGACCTCTCTCCCTGGCTGTGCTGCTCATCTTTAGCTATTTATTCTAATATTATTTATTATTATCATTGTCTTTATTATCTCATTTTTAGATACTCCAAAAACAAGTTACAGGACTATGGCATATTTTTATGTATTTATGAAGTGCTAGACTTTGGAGAAAACTTCAGTTTCTCTTGTGTATTTTGCATCAGCTAGGATACTGAAGGACGAGAACAGCACAGGCTTTGAAACTACAGAGAGCTGCATCTCAAATCTGGCTAGCCCACCCATTGTCACTATGTATTTGGGTAAGCCACTGCAGTCTCATGATCCTCCTCTTTAGTGGTGACAGCACTTACTTTGCACAATTACTTTGAAGATTTGATTAGAAAGTTTCATCAGTGACTGTCTGTGGAGAATCTCTATTTTCAGAGTCCCTATATCCACTGTTCTAGGTGTTGGGACTGTGATAATGAAGCAGTAAACAGAACCTGCTGCTCTCAAGATGCCTAGAGCCCAAGGGATATGCTATGTAAACATGACCTGATGTAAGGGGAGCACCCAGTCAGGAAGTGACATCCAGACTTTCACTAGACTTCATTTAAAAGGAAAACAGACTGCTTCCTCTTCTTTGTGTGTGTGTGTGTACATGCGGATGTGTGTACTCAAGTGTGCACAGGTGGTGCATGCATGTGGAGGCCGGAGGACAACCTTGAATGTAATGCATATTGTTTTAGATAAGGTCTCTTACTACTTACCATGTAGGCTAGGCTGGCTGGCAAGTGAGCCCCAGGGACCACCTTCCTCTTCCTCCCCAGAACTGAGACACAGGTATGTGTTATCATGTCCAGTTGATTGTTTTCTTTTTAAACGTGGGTATCAAACCCATGCTTGACAGGCCAGTACTTGACTGAGCTGTCTCCTCAGAAGGTAGAATGTGAAGTCTCCGAATTCTGAGCTATCTATGTTGAAAGGGCTGCTGTGGGTGCCACTGTTTCAGGACAGAAGATTGTGTTCCCTCCAGTCCTGCCTCTAAGAGCACCTCTCAGTGGTCCCTGCTTTATGGCAGTCTCTTTCTCCCAGCTCCCTCCTGCAATGTGCTAGCTTCTGTCTGTAGGACCTGCATAATGAGGCGGTATTGTGGGACATAGATGCTAGGCTTAGAAGGACTTCCGCCTTAAATATTCCCCTTCTTCCTCCCTCAGATGAGATACTCTGAGGGAGACTTGCTGCCATGCCATATTAACCTAATGATGGTTTCCACAAAGGGAGAAACTGGGATCTCCCAATAATGGCTATGTCAGTGAACTGGGATAGCCTAGCCTCAACCAGTTTGTCGGATAGTTGTATCATTAGCTAACAATGAGTATAATTTTATGGGAGGCCCTGAGCAAGACTCATTCCAATAAATAATTCTCACATATCTGAACTGTTAGAAAACTAAGTATTTGTTACTTTGCATATTTGGTCTTTGAGAATATTATTTGAGCATTCTTGGTTGTGATGCCTCCCAGGTCCATTCTCCTTATATTCTGCCATCAGCCAGATGACACAAGGAGGTTAGCCCCTGGGTTCTTAGACTAGGGTTGGCCCTTCTGTAGCAGCCATGACTGGGCCTTTCTTCCTTCAGAGATGATAATCCTGGCCCTATTGCATATCGAGAAGTCACGGGACATTTGTTTCCCCATTGGGCCCATTTTATCTACACATTGTGACACACCAGCTAAGAAAGCTTCCACCTGAGCCCCCGAGGAGAAGTGTCACTTCAAAATCATTCTATTGTTGTCTTCACATTTCTCCCTGGAGATTAGGTTCAGGGTGTGGGGCACTCATGCTACAGCAGGTGAGCTCTCCTCCAGTCTTGTTAGGGCACGAACTGAGACTATCAAGGCAAAGACTGATAATGATTCCAAGGTCAAGCCAGGTCTTGGAGATTCAGAGTGTAAGGCTTTAGGCAAAGCCTGGCCCTCTGAGAAGCTGGTAGGTTCATTTTTGCTGTGATCAAAACCGAGTCAGGACTGCTCACACTGGGAAGAGCTCAGGACTGTGTGTATTTGAGCTCAGGACTGTGTGTGGGGTCATGTGCACTTGACACCAAGTAGGTACTAAACCACATTTTTTTTCTACCGTGTGTGTGTGTGTGTGTGTGTGTGTGTGTGTGTGTGTGTGTGTGTTCATGTTCATATGGGCAAGTGCAGCTATGCATGTGCTACAGTGTGTGTGTAGGTCAGAGGTCAACCTTGGGAGTCAGTCCTCCTCCCTCCTTGTTTGAGACAGGGTCTCTCACTGTTCACTGCTGTGTACACCAGGCTTAGCAGGCAGAGGGACCTCAGCAGATTCTCCCTTTCTCTGCCTTCCATCTTGCCGTGGGAATTCTGGGATTGACAGTTCTACAGTACTGCATCCGACTTGATGTGGGTTCAGGCAATCTGGACTCACACGTGAGCAGTAAGTGCTTTACTCACTGAACCATCTCTCCATCCCCTACGTCACATTTCTTCTTCCATTCAGCACCATGCATTTCTGGACACACAGAAATATGGGAAGGTTGTGTATCTTCCAGTTTCTGGGACTATATGCCAAAGACAAACTTTTCTTATTCATTGTAACACTAAAATAGTCACTTCTTCATGCCATGAAAAGGACAAATCACCAAAGAACCCTCAGACTGAATATCTAACAACGTGTGTGTGTGTGTGTGTGTGTGTGTGTGTGTGTGTGTGTTTCAATCTTCTGTGAGGCACGTACTATTGGAAGCTATACAAATCTATTGCATTTGTTCCCTCCTCAAGTTCCTATCACAGCCCACTTTCGTTCCTCCTCAGAGCTCATACTTCATAAGCGGAGGTGAGATCTAAATCTAGGGTGTGTGGGTTTCAAAGCCCCTGCACTTTCCATCACACACATTGCTTCCGACTGAACATGGGTGACATGGTCCTTCAGTCTCTAACTGCATGGTCACCCTGTGGAGTGAAGAGACGATGTGCATGCGAGGTCTCTGTGCTGCCCTTCATTATCAATAGCATGCTTCCACCTCAGCTGCTTTTCTATTTGGAAAGTCTCATTTGGACAAAGCATTTCAAAGCAAAACCAAACTGCATCAAGCTGGAAAATCCAGAATGTACTAACCTCAATGTCTTGGGAATGTCTAAGGCTTAAAATTCTGGTCCAGCTCCCCATCCCCTGAGCCATCTCTGTGCCCATCTCAGAGAAAAGGCCAGAGCTGGACTTGGTACAAGATGGTGGCCATTCTCTTCCAGTTAGGCTCAGCTTCAGAGTTTAGGTCCCTGGGAGAGGGTGAAGCAGAAGAAGCTGAGAAACATTAGACTGAGAAGACTCACTATCTAACAGCCTCATCACCAGACCTGCAGCCTAGCTGGTATCCTAAGGGCTGGGTACCAACTTTGGACTCAGACATATCTAGATTTTTTTTCCAGGACACAGCAAATTCTTCTACCCCGCTAAGTCTCAGGTCATCCTCATTGGTAAATAGGAGATTCGAGTGATGACCGTCTCACAAAGTGGTTAAGGTGGTAAGTGAGAACACACAGAGGTAGCTCTGGCAGCTGTCATGAATCGAGCACTTCCCATACATAGGCAGGCACTCTGCTGAGAATCTATACTCATCACTCCAGTGAGTCTTCCCAGCAGCCCTACGAAGAGGGAGGATTTGATCGGTGACTGGTTACTTAAGAAGCAACCATCAAGTGGGAGTTACCATTATTGCTGTGACAATAACATGATGTTGGGTCAGCCATGCAGGATGACTGAGTGTCCACATGCAATGGTGCTGGACAGGCCCCTCCTACTGGCTGTCTTCACCAGCTGCTCTGCCAGGGGTGGAGAATGGCATCCACCCAGAGCTGAGTACTTCTCTGTGATCTCTTCTGCTGAGTTTTCTTCTATTTTGTTGTGAAGAACTGCTCCTCTCTTCAGCCCCGGTCCAATAAACTTTCTCTGACCCCAGATGACACTGGTCGACAAGAAGGGAAAAGGAATATTTAAAAAAAATGCATTAGCTTGGTTTTATATACATATACATTACATATATATGCACAGGCCAGAGATCAATGTCAGCTCTCTTCCTCAACTGCTTCCCATATTAGTTTTTGAAGCATGCTTTCCCTAAATGTAAAGCTCACAGATTTGGCTAGTCTGCCTGCCCAGGGATCCTCTCGTCTCTGCCTCTCTTCCCCGGGGAATACAGGTGTATGCTGCCACTGGCGGCTTTTTCAAAACCTGAGTTCTAGTGATTGAGATCAGGTTCTCATGCTTTTGTAGCGAGCACTTGGCCAGCTAAGGCATCTCTCTGCCTCAGAAAATGCATCAGATTTAAGATCAGAAAGCAGACCTGAGTTCTTTTTCTTCCACTTTCAGACAGAGAAGGCTACCTGCCATCTGCCACTGACGTGGGAGACTGCAGAATGGTAATGCGTCACTAAGCCTGAATCTCCCTGTGTCACAAAAGTGGAAAAGGCAATGCTGTGGAGGACCAGCTAACATGTCAAGGGAACTTATGAACTGGCTTGATTGTTCAACACCGTGCGGTCATTGCCACCACTTTACAGATGATAAAAAATGCTGCTTTGGGGAGGATGCGACTCAACCAAGATCTCCCTGCCACGATGCCGCAGAAGTGGAACTGGGATGTTAGCTGAAACCAATTCCCGGGCACTTCCAAAGGTTACTCTTAGGCAGCCTCCCAGTTCCCCCTTTGTCCACATGTGAGGACACAATAACTCTCTACTTGCTTGGCCATTTCGTTGCTGAATATCCCTGCAAACTACTCACACACTGGGGTACACGTGACTAATGCTGTTCACTGGGTTTTTAAGGCTACAGTACCACCATCTGCAGGCCACCTATCCTACCACATTTTGAAGATAATTTGAACAAGAATAGGAGTTTCTAATTAGTTCCTGATATGGTTTCCTCTCTAAATCTTCAGGCTTAAATAAAAAAACGTGGCTTTGATCCCTGTCAACAAGCATGGCGACACAGCCAGGTGAGTCACACACCACTCATTCCCAGTGGCTTTCCAACGCCTGGGCATGGTGCAGTACTGACCACTTAGCCTCTCTTGTTTGTCTCCATAGAATCTGCTTCTTAGCACATGCCTGGAAAAAGAGCTCACGTGTCAGCCACCTGTGATGCCATCCTGTGAGCATACATTCAGGAAATGAGGGAACTCTTTTACTAAGAGAGGGGGACATCAGAGACAGTCAATTGATTTAGAATCTGATGAGAGCCAGGCTCCTAGAATGAAAAAGAAAAAAAGGATTAAGTTGAGACTTGGAAGATGAGAGCAAGTTTGGAACACTGCTGACCAACACAGATAGGAGATTATTCAACAATATGACTACATGGGAAAATCTGGAATCTTGACATATGCTTAAGATATGGGACTGTTCCGTTAATCTTACAATCTCTTGGCCACAGAAAACCAAGTATCTGGGAAAGAAATTTTCTTTCCAAGTCTGCTGTATACTGACCACCTAAACTTCCATCTTGAGATTTTGGCATATAAGTGTATTGTTGAGGAATATATGAACCGAAGAATAGACTTCTCCTAAAATGCTGTCTCCATTGACCAGAACAGCAGCCCCAGGCTACTGTGTTGAAATCTCTGGTGGGACAAGTCTCTTGGGTAGAACATGAAATAGTGGAGGAGGTGCTACATGGGCACCTTTATTAACCTTACAGGAAATGCACTCATTCACTCAAACAGTGGTGGCATTTGAGTGTGAAAGAAACAGCTAGGAGCAGATCTCAAAAATAGTCCAGATACTTTTCCCACTAAAGTTTACAGAGCTTAGAAAGAAAAAAATGAGTATTTAAGAGAGAGAGAAAAAACCCAGTTCATCTCACTTCCAAGTACATGCTAACAGATGTGATGAAATGCTGCTATATACTTATCTATGGCGTCCATGGAGGATTGGTTGCAGGAGCCCCTTGGATACAAGACTCTCAAGGTCCTTTGTAAATTGGGATTACATTAGCAAATTCTTTTGTGCACTTAACTCATCTCTGGATTACTGATACTCCCTAATACGGTACAATACCAAGTACATAGCTGTTATACTGTTGTTCTTCAAGAAATACTACAAGTAAAATGTCTGTACATGCTCAGTACAGGCATTGCACTTGCTAAATACTTTTGATCTGTAGCTTGTCAAATCTCCAGATACAGAACCCATGAATTTAGAGTTAAGCGTGTTTCTTTCTCAAATGCTTTTGTATGTTAAGTTTTGAGAATATAATTCATATTAAATTATAGCACAATTTGTATCTTGCTTTTCCTGCTGTACTAGACCATAAGCAACTTGTACATTATTATAAATTTTAACTGATATTAAAATAGCTAACTAAGTAATGTCAGCTGGTGTGTGCTAGACACCATCCAGAACCATTTTGCATTCACTTAGTTTCTGCTGGAGTGAGCAGGCTCGCTTACTGCTCTGGTGGCACAAAGGTGTCACCAAGGCGTAAGCAGGTCACTTCACTCACCAGCAGGCACTCACTTAAAAGCCCGACTTGGAATGTCAGCTCAGGTTGGCCAGGCTACTGAACGTGAACTAATTTTTTTTTTTAAGGATCCTTGCATTGACTGCTATTTTCTTACTCAGTGGTACAGAGAATATGGAGGCTTTACAATCAATGGCATTTTTGAATTCATGAAATCAGTGGTCTTATGCCAAGATTACTCATTGCATTTCTATTACCCTCCACAGGAACTGGTACACACACACACACACACACACACACACACACACACACACACACACACACACACGAACACATATACACAATGTATTTTCTCCATGTGTTGACATGCTATTGTAAGCAACAAGTGTTCTGAATTCCCAATGGCTGGTAGAAGTGTGGAATCTATTTAATTAAGCATTTCACAGTGAGGAAGAGACAAAACACCAGGTTTATCAACCCAACAGTTCACCACGGGGAGTCAGTCCTTCTCACTAACCTGTGCTCCAGGCCAACACACACACCCCTTCCCCCTGCCACATGCTTTGCAGTCAAGTCTTTCTCTTTCCCAACATTATTTCAATGGTGGTAAAATATTCTAGCAAGTGGGAAGAATGGATCACTTGATGGTTCCCTTATCTACAGGTATTTCTGTTGGGTCACTTTTTACCACATAAGTAAGGTAGGAGAAGGGAGTAAAAGATGATGGGGGAACTCAAGAGTAGAGGAGGAGAAAGAGAGAGCAGAGAACACATCCATTTTCTCTTGGTACTATTCTTGTACAAGGCTCATCATGAGACTAGGAACACAGGTAACTATACACGGTGTCTTCCTAACAGTACCTGTAACAGCTGTGTTCACAGGGCTGTCCTTCGCTATTGATCCTGATGCTCAAAGTGCTTGTGGACACGGTGGTGCGTGTGGTACTCAGTTTTCCACCTAGTCCTCTCATCCTTGTGTGACAGGATGCTCCAACTGATGCTCAGAATTTTTTTTTTTTTACTGAATGAGTTGTTCTGTTATTACCCTCCCAGAACTGTGGGAGATCATTTTTGAGAATAAAAGGGAGATTTTGGTCTCTGTACATTCTGTTATACTAGACTCTGTGTGGACTTAACAAGAGCATCTATATACCAACTGTGTCCTCCTTGTCACAAACCATGTGAATAACTTAGTACAAGTGGGAGTTCATTGACACTTGTAGCATCTTCTTCTAAACAAAACAATGAGCACATAGAGGACAAGAACCTGCCCATTGGCAGAGCTCATCCCACTCTGCAGTTTCTGGAGCATATTTCATTTGGTTCCTAAAGTATTTATTCTTTTTGTGTGTGTGCATGTGTTATTTTTCTTCTTCATACCCACTCCCGTATCCACACCTATGCTTATGAGCCATATGTGTTTCTTCTTATGACTCACATGTAAGTCTTTTAAAAAGTTATTTATTTATCATGCATTTGTTTATTTACTTTTTTTTTTGATACAGGGTCTTACTATATAGCCCCAGATGGCCTGGAATTTGCAATCCTCCTGAATCAGCCTTCCATGTACTAGACTAGAGGCATGTACCACCATGCCCAGCCTACAACTAGGTTTTTCATTTAGTATGTCATTTAAATATATCTTTCTAGCCATGTGCTTTATTTCAATTATATGCAAACTGTATTTATCTGTACATCTCAATCTATTTACTTTTCCCATAGAGACATTGGTGAGGCTCCCCTCACACTGCTATTTACAGCAAGTCCACTGTGCTTATAGCCACATCATGGCCCAAGGCTGGTGCCCCCATCACCTGCCTCTCTCCTCTTCAATGGAAATGCTGGTTGCACTCAAGGCTCTGTAATCACAAACAACATTAGAGTGTGAACACTGTTGTACACAGTCTCTTCTCGGGTTTGTAAAGAATTAATTTGGGGAGTACAGCCAGGTGTGTGGAATCACTGGGTTTTGACTCCTCAGAGTGCAAGTTTATGTCTGCCTTCCTTCCTTCCTCCCTCCTTCCTCCCTCCCTCCTTCTCTCTCTCTTTTCTTTCTTTCTTTCCTTCTTCCTTCCTTCCTTCCTTCCTTTCTTTCTTTCTTTCTTTCTTTCTTTCTTTCTTTCTTTCTTTCTTTCTTTCTTTCTTTCTTTCTTTCTCTCTCTCTCTCTCTCTCTCTCTCTCTCTCTCTCTCTCTCTCTCCCTCCCTCCCTCCCTCCCTCCCTCTTTCCTTCCTTCCTTCCTTCCTTCCTTCCTTCCTTCCTTCCTTCCTTCCTTCCTTCCTTCCTTCCTTCTTTCTTTCTTTCTTTCTTTCTTTCTTTCTTTCTTTCTTTCTTTCTTTCTTTCTTCCTTTCTTTATGTCACAAGGTAAAACTCAGAACTCACAGTGGAATTTTATATTTTCTTCTATTTGCGTTTTCCATTTACAGCTTAACCTAACTAGGTCTTCCGTCCATGCTTGTTTGCACGGTTAGAAATGCAGCCAATTTTCTTCCTCTTATAATTTCCCAATTTCCCAGTGACCTTTGCTGACCAAGTATTGCCCTTAGTGAGTCTGTAGTCAGTATATTTATTGTCATCTGCTAATCTTTTCTTGTCCACTGTCAACTTCAACATTCTGATCAAATGTCAAATTTTTCATTATTGGTTTCAAATATGCCCTAGAGTTAATGTCTTCGACATTTGTGAGTCAATATAATTTTTCAATGATCCAGTTCCTAAAAAATAACCAGTTGGAATTTTAATTAGATAACATTAATTCTTCACCCGAAGCCCAAGGGAAATTTTGGCTGTTGGTGACCTTGTGACCGCTGGCCCTGGGCTGGCTGCGGCACTTGGGGTTGGCAATGCCAGAACATCTGGTGAAGCCAGCACTTCAAGACACTCTCGGCTCCTGGAAATCCTCGCCATGGGGATGACTCATGGTTTCACGAAAAGCTGCTGATCTCATGAGTTTCAGAAACCATTGCATGGTTGGGCAGGGACTCTCGGCTGGATGCCGTCCTGACGGCTGCCTGGAGCAACACCTCTCACTTCTGAGGTGGTGACATAGCCAGAAACTGGTTCCCATCTAAACCCTGGAAAGTACCATGGGTGAAGTCATGTCCACGCATGTCAGGACCTTTATGAGATTGCTATCTTCATAGTCCCTACAATCACTTTCCACCAAATCTAAATGATGGATGGAGAAAATAAATCCAATTGTGTTGATTTCCACCCCTTGTTATTACTAAAGGAATGTGTGCTACCACTCCCCAGAAGGAGAAAAAGCTGAATTGTTCTGCTTTCAAAAAAAAATAAAAACGAATTGGCTTTCTGAACAACAAAGGAGAACCAGGAAAAGAAATCCCAAGGCAGAAAAACAAGACTCAAGCAAATCCATATGCCCAGATGACGAGTACTGAAACTTTGAGCTTTTCTCTTCTGGACTCTTAAAACCATTGCAAAACATTTCTTATGTTGAGGAATTCTATGGAGAGTTTTCCTTTCTTTTTGAGAAATAATGAGTCAAAATGACAGGTCTAGCTGGAGACCTCAGTCCCAGTCTCTTGTTTCTCTTCTGAGTTAACTAGCATTTTGAATTCCCTTGCTCATCTGCATACATTTGCAAGCTTGTCTGCATGCCTAGACGCAGACAGTAAAAACTGCCATACTTCAAGGCTTTGTATGGTGCCCTTACTTGGTGTGTGTCATTGTGCTATTTGTTTTTGTCAACACCAATACACACTGATCTCACACTATCATTTTAACTGCTGAATACTCTTCCACTATATAACTATAACACAGTTTGTCTGTTTTATTGATATTGAAATCATTTCCAAAATTTCAAATACACCCCCCCAAAAAAAACCCTGCAATAAATCTCCCCCTCCTCTCTCCCACTACCCCCCATGTGTATCTATGAATGTATTATCTGCATGTTCATGTGCTTGCACAGACGTACGCAGGTACATATGTATGCACATGTGTAGAGGCCAGAGGTCAGAGTCAGGTAATTTCCTCACTGTCTTCCTATGTTATTTATTTATTTATTTATTTATTTATTTATTTATTTATTTATTTTTTTGAGACCTGGTCTCTCAGTGAATCTGGAGCTTGACAGGTGATCAGACTGGCTGACCAGAGGCCTCCAGGCACCCGCTCCATCTCTATCTGCTAGGCATTGGGGTTGCAGCTACGTGTTGCCGCCCTTAGCTTTTTTATTAGTGCCTGAGACCCAAACTCGGGTCCCCATGCTTGTGCAGAGCACACTTTGCCAACTTAGCCCTTTCTCCGGCCCCCAGTATATGTATTTTTTCACATTGACTTTTCAGTGTTGTTAGAGTTTCTCTAGAACACTGGAGTCTGGGCAGCTTTAGAGTACTTGGGTAAGATCGAATTGTCTCTAGACTAGTGGAATCAATTACCCTCCCACCAGAATTTGTAAGTACCAACAACGTCCTGGGTCCTTACCGACACTTGAGATTGTCATAACTTTGAACTTCTATGAATCTGGTGAAATGGCATCTCATTGCTATTGTACTTTGTATCATACAGATGCTAGTGATCACGAGACATTTTCACACACTGTCTTAGCTCTCCCCCTGCCCCACCCCCTGCATTTCCTGTTCACATTATTTTCCCATTTCTTTATGTTAGGGTTTTAAAATTTATTTATTTGTAGAAATATTTTTTAGGATTTATTCTTGTTTTTATTTATTTTTTTTAAAGTGTGTATAGGTGTTTAGCCTGAACTAGGTCTGGGCACCATGTTTGTGCCTGGTGTCTGTCTGTGAAGGTTGGAAGAGGGCACTGGAACCCCCTGGAACTGGCATTATAGATGGTTGTGATCTGTTATGTGGGTGCTGGAAATCAAACACTGGGACCTCTGCAAGTACAGTCAGTGTTCTTAACCACTGAGCCGTCTCTCCAGCTCTGATCTATAGGAATTTTTAAAATGTAGGTGGGTATGAACCTTGTCTGTTTATATAATTTGCATGTGTCTACACATGGTACTTGGCATGCCTTCTATTTTGTGGAATATATCTTCTGCTTTGCAGAGGTATTAATTGCAATATATTTAAATTTATCACTATTTCTCTTTATGATTTTTCCTCTCACATTGTGTTTAAGAAACAGACATTTCAATGCTCAGCTCACACACACACACACACACACACACACACACACACACACACATTATCATTTTTGCTTTTTGTAGTTTGGTTTTAAATCCATCCAGAACTTTTTGTGTGCAAAAAGAATTACTGTGGCCGGTGGCCGGGCAGTGGCGGCATGTGCCTTTAATCCCAGCACTCGGGAGGCAGAGCCAGGAGGATCTCTCTGAGTTTGAGGCCAAACTGGATTACAAAACAAGATTCAGTATAGGCACCAAAACTACACAGAGAAACCCTGCCTCAAAAAACAAAAAACAAAACAAAACAAAACAAAAACTACTGTGGGAACCCTGACCCCCTTTTCTCTCACTGTGTGGTCCTGGCTGCCACAGAGTGAGCAGCTTTGTTCCTCCAAAGGCTCCTCGACATGGCATCCTGCTTTGCCTCAGGCGCAGAAGTCAGGGAACATACTGACTACAGGAGGGAAACTCTGAAATTAGCGAAAATAAGCAACTCGTCCTTTAAAGCTGTTTTCTCAGGTATTTTCCCACAGCCATGGGCAGCTGACTGAGATGCATTAGAAGTATAATTATTCCAAAGGCCATTTCACAAGAGGCAGAAAAAGTTTTGAACAGAATTATAATTTGTTACTTGTGCTCATTACATTTTCCCAATGAAATCTAATGTAAGTAAGCACATCATATGCTGATGTAGCCCCATAGAAGACTCCGCACAGCAGGAGAAAGGTCTCTAACTACACAGACCACACCTGTATGTGGTTAAAATACTCAACAGAGACATTTTCTTCTAGACAACTCTAATTGTTGCCAGAATGTGAAGTCCATCTGTACTGCTCTCCACCAAAACCCATGCAGTAAACTCTGTCATGTACACTCTGCTCTGTCTGAATTCTGTTGATGGAGATCAAGGACTTGGGAGAGCTAAGGGGAAGCCAGAGAGACCCCAATGAGACTGCAGCATCCCAAGAGCTGGTTTCTTGGCATGCACACTTCATTTAAAGAAGGTGCTACTCTCTAATGGCTTGAGCTCCCGTTGATGACTAGACACCGACAATTTCTAAGAAATTCAGCAGAGGCCATCTTGTACCTATAATCTCATGCCATTTCTTACGTTCTTAAAAACCTCTACCTTCCAGCCTGTGTGTTTGGACAACCTCCACTGACTGTAATCATCAGTTTGTTGTAATTGAGTTTGTTTTGTGGTGTCTTATATTTACACCATGCTTTTCTTCTTCTTTTCTCCCTTTTCTGCCATGGCTTCTTTTAAGTTAACTGAGTAGATTTTTAATTTCTTTTTGTCTCTAGCATTGTCTTACTGTGATTTCCCTTTATCTCTGTTTATAGTTAACCTTTTCAGGTTGCCTTAGACGTGCTGCAGTGGTTTCTAACCTCTGGAGTTGCACAGTACCTGCTGCTGTTCCTCACGAAGCAGCCCATGTGTCCACTCCTAAAGTGCAAATGTGTCACCAGTACATTTTGCCAGCCCCAATTTGACTAAAAAATTATTTCTTTTCTGAATATGAAATAATAGTCTTGCTGACCATAGAGTTCTAAGCTCATAAAAGTTGCTTCTGTTGTCCTTGGTGCTTGGTCACCCCACAGTCCTGGCATCTCCACTGCAACTGAAGCTGCATCTTCCTCAGTGGCCTTCTGGCATCACTTCAGAGACTCTGACCTTGCCACATGGTGCCCAGCCTCGGCAGCTCTCTGTGAGTTCAAGCCATATCACCCAAACCAGTACAATACTGGAGACACTTGCACATGACCCAGTTTGGCTGCCAACCGGAGATACAGCCTCTGTGCCCTCTGGACCACAGCTTCTCTGTACTGATCCTGAGGAAACACATCCTAAAGGATTTTGCCTCAATGACACTGGTCACTTGTTGATCACAGTTGATTTTCAGACTCAGCTGACCAGCTTTCACTGTCCCAACAAAGCAAAGGACTCATTTCCACAGATTCTTAATTTAGATGTATCATGAAAAAGCCAGGCAGAGTCTCAAACTTCCCTTGGAAATTCACAAGCCTCTCTCCTCTGCATTTCTCTCAGTATTCTTCTCATCCAGGCTCCCACAGAACAGGCCACTAAACTCTGAACACTTTAGCAGCAATGTTCCAAATGCCACCAGTCTCCCCCAAAGACCACGTGGTCAGGTCTGTACGACAATGCTCTCTGATATCAACTTCTGGATTAGTTTGCTTCTCCGTTGCTCTGATAAAACATGGACTGGAAGCAACTCAGGGAGGAAAGGGTTTACTTCTCCTTACAGCTCACAGACCATCACTAAGGGAAGCCGAAGCGGGAACTCACGGCAGGATCCTTCAGGAACTGAAGCTGTGGCTGTGGAGGAACACTGTTTAGTGGCTTGCTTCTCGTGAAGTTTCTATTCTTTCTCTTCCTTGTCTCCTTCCTTCCTTCCTTCCTTCCTTCCTTCCTTCCTTCCTTCCTTCCTTCCTTCCTTCCTTCTTTTATCCTCCCTCCCTCCCTCTCTCCCTCCCTTCCTTCCTTCTCTCCTTCCTTTCTTACACTCCAATGGTTTAATTGATTCCCTTTTTCTCAGGAGTAGGAGGCAATACTTCTTAGCAAGAGAGCTGGAAGAGATGCTGAGAAGCTCTGGCCTCAGTATGGGTCATTAAAGGGATACAGAGGCTGTGTGGCATCTCCAGGAGCCTTTCATCTGTAATCCTGGGTACCATATCACACCAGTGTTTATTTGGAGCATCTACTTGCTTCATCTCAGGGCTGAAGGTCAAATCCAGTGCCTTGAATGTTCTGAAGGATAGGAGGAGTGACACTTTGGGGGATGCAGATTACCTGCTGAACCTGCAAGATCTAAGCTGGCAGACATGTTTTCCAGCTAGGGTGAAGACCATTTGTTCCTCAGGCAGGGAAGGCTCATCAGGATGGCACCAAGCATGATCAGAGGAACACAAGAGGCTGTGCAAACAACCACCTCCACGTTTGTGTTTGACAATGGGCAACGAGCTCATTCTGAACCGGGCATGGGTGGCACTCTCCCTGAAGACAGCTGTGCACAGACAGGCCACACTGAGGACATCATCAATCTGCCAACTGCTGAAGTTGGACAAGCCCAGAGCTCTCACCAGCCCCTTCACCGTAGTGCCTCCAGAGCCTTCCACGTCTGCTTGCAGTGGGTAGAGTCACATTGGACCATCCTATTGGCGTTCCTGGGGAAGGAAATTGTATCCCTGTTCGAAGGCATACGGTCAGTACAACAAGTACAGGTCTAGATACCCCAGCTATCCGGATATCAGCCATTGTCTTCTGGAGGGCAGTTTCTACATCCTCATAGTAGAGTTTAGTGTTACAGAGCTTGGAGGTCACAGAAAGCTCCTCCCGAGGCACTGCCCTGTCGGGTTCCACATTCTCCTCCAGGACCTCCCATCTCAGTCTCACTCCCACAGCAGCAGCACAGTCAGCGTGGTGGTAGCCTGTACCAAGGGCATGTTCAATGGCTGTTTTTAACCTGATCAGGTGTTCTCTTCTATATCCCCAGATCAGAAAGAGGTACCGTCTGTCTAGTGTGCAGGAGGGCACAGGGAGCTGTACTCCCCCCCACACACACACACACCAGCAGTGAACCCAAGCTGCAGGGAACACAAAGTGGTCAGAATTCAATTCTACACTCTCATCTTGCTTTTTTGTACAGCCCAGTACCACCTTCCCAGGGATGGCACCACTCACAGTGGGCTGGGCCCTCTCACAATTGTCATTAATCAAGAAAATGCCCAACAGATATGTCCACAGGCCAATCTGGTGGAGGCAATTCCTCAGGTGATATTCTCTTTCCCTGGATGACTGATTTGTATCAAGTTGACAAAAACAAAAAACAAAACAAACGAAAAAATAACCAGCACAGATATTCAACAGCAGCAGAAATGACTATGAAGTTAGTAGTATTGGATTTAATTAAAGACATAGAAAACCCCTGCATTGAAGACTCCATGACATTGAAGAAGAGAAAGATGAACTAGGTGTAAAACTCAAAATTAGCCAGGTTCCATCCTTTCCAAATTAATCTCATCAATAAATTCAATGCAATCCTAGTCACAATATCAATAAACCTTTTCTTTGTAGAAATTAATGCTATGATGCTCACATACACGTCGAAATGCAAATGACTTAAAAGATGAAGAACCTGCTGGGCAGTGGTGGCACATGCCTTTAATCCCAGCACTCAGGAGGCAGAGGCAGGCAGATCTCTGTGAGTTTGAGGCCAGCCTGGGCTACAGAGTGAGTTCCAGGAAAGGTGCAAAGCTACACAGAGAAACCCTGTCTCGAAAAACCAAAAAAATAAAGTTAAAAAAAAAAAGATGCAGAGCACTTATGAAAAACATCAAATAGGACACACACAAAGCTTGAAGACTATTGTAAAACTACAGTCACTAACACTATGCTCTGTGGGTAAGTAAGGATTGTATTAATTTCATAGGACTATGTGAAAAAGAGGTGTTCTCTGTATTAACAGCAATTTCAATTATATTGGACTGCTATTGTAATATGAGAAATGTGCGTTTGAGTTTGCATAGTATGTTATATATAAATTCCCTTTGATCTAGTAGAGGAGTCTGGAGATGGTGCACCTCACAGGGAAGGGAAAGAAGAGGGAAAAGTCTTTAGCTTTGGACCTCAAGTGGCTGAAGGATAGAATATGGTTGGTGTCTACCACATCTTTGCACCCTTCAGTGATACCATTGTCCATGTCACCGATCTTTCTGGCAAGGAAACCATCTGTTGAATGACTGGTGGAATGAAAGGAAAGGCTGATCTAGATGAGTCCTATCCACATGCAGCCATGTTGGCTGTCCAGGAGTGCCCAGAGGTGCATGGAGCTGCATATCACTGCCCTGTATATTAAACTCAGTCACAGGAAGAAATAGGATCAAACCCCAGAGCCCAGTCAGCCGTCAGAGCTTTTGCTCATTCAGGGATGAAGATTAGTAGATAAGGATATCACCCCCATTCCTTTTGACAGCACTTAAAGGAAGAGGGAGTCATCATAGTCACTGTACATAGGACTTCTCAGATTACTTTTTGTTAATAAATTGATTATATAAGCTAAAAAATTAAAATAAATAAGTAAATTCACTATGAAGAGAAAGGCATCTAAATAAGTATAAAATTCTAGTCAATGAGTTGACTCCAGGACAGATGTAACTTAGTGTTCCACATGGCCAACTTTGGTGGCTCTGTTGAGATATGTATATATGATTGTGGAGCAAGACAGTGTTGTACGGAAAGGTAGATGTACAAGATCTACCAGAGGCTACTGCAATGATCCTAGTGAGAGTTACTGGTGACTTGAACCACTCTTGAATATTGTTAAGTACCAGCTTTAATAATATTCTTCCCAGGGGCCCAGGAGAGAAGCTACAAATGTCGAGAATTATTTTTGGGAAAAGAATCTCAGCACACCGAGCTCTTAGTCCATTGATTTATTCCTCTGGGATAAAATCCTATCTACAGAGCTTCAGTTCTGTTCTCGTGCCTAGCTCCTTTCTTGCCTGATTTCTCTCTACATTTATCTGCTGTCCCCTCTAAGTTTTATATTAGTTCTCTCATCTTAGTTCTGCCCCATCTTGGTCTTTCTCATCTCTTCTTCCCCATCTGGCTTTTCCTCAATTTCCATCTCATTCTTCTAGTTCTCCATCTAGTTCTCCAGTTAAAATCCTCTCTCAGTCTCTGAGGTTTACAGTTATGTACCCATGCAATAGCAGTGCTCTAGCTAAAGCAAGGTCACCAGGCTTGAATTCTTACAGGGTCATAAAGGCAGGTAAGAATTTTCCTCAGGCAGTGACCATCAGGCTTTCTTTTACAACTCAAAAAGGGAGTGGTAAGGGAGGAGGTCAACTGAGAGCTAAAATCGGTTAATATATCAGAAAAATGGAATTTATGTTCTCAAACTACATTCTTAGGAGTGGTTAGGTAAAAATGTTAGGAGTCTATAACGTCAGTAAGGCTGTATGAGATAGGAGGGTCTCAGCTAAAATTGCACAAGAAATAAAGCTATCCGCCTGACCTAGGAGACAGTGTTGTTTCCATAGTTCAGGAGATCATTTGGCCTTAGATTCTTGATAGGTATTTTAGATAAATACACTGTTAGGAGTTCTTGGAAGCACACAAGAAAATCATTTTAGGAACCAGCTAATATATATACAAAAGCCAAGGCTTCTTAAGCCATGGCTTGACCTTTGGATAAGTCCTTGACCTTTCCAAGTAGTAGCTTTTGTGATAGTAGCTGGATTCCATTACATTTTCCTGTGGCTTTCAGCAAACCACAAAGGTCGGGGGGGGGGGGCAGGCAGAAGAGAGGTGGTGATAAGGTGGTATGACCTGATACTGTGGTGGTTTGAATAAGAATGTCTCCCATAGGCTCATACATTTGAATGCTTAGTCATCAGGGAGTAGAAAGGATTAGAAGGATTAGGAGATGTGTCCTTGTTGGAGGAAATGTGTCACTAGGGGTGGACTCTGAGGAGTTAAAAGCCCAAGCTAGACCCAGTCTGTCTGTCTGTCTGTCTCTGTCTGTCTGTCTGTCTGTCTCTCTCTCTCTCTCTGCTTATGCATCAGGGTGTCACTCTCATCTACTACTCCAGCTCCATGTATGCTGCCATGCTCCCCCACCACATGATAATAATGTGTTAAACCTCTGAACTTGTAAGCAAGTCTCCAATTAGGTGCTTTCTTCTCTGTTAAGTTGTCTTGGTCATGGTGTCCCTTCACAGCATAGGACAGTGGCTAAGACAGATACCACATGTGTTTTGAGGGCAAATGGCATGATTTGTTGCTGGATAAAAGAGGAAAGAGAGTTGAGGGATAGTAAAGATTTGGGCAGGAGAAAATGGAAGGATATAGTTCTCAGCATCTGAAACCTGGAAGACACTGAGGCAGGTTCAGATGCCTCAGTGGACATTTAAACAGAGATGGTAGATAGGCAGTGAAATACACAAGCCTGGATCAGAGAAGCGTAAGTTACTACACATATTCGGGAGTTGTTAAGGCAGAGCTGATACTGGATGTTATAAAACTAGATGAGGTCATTTGAAGAGTGATTATAAATAAACAGGGCCTGAGAAGGAAGCCCCAACTGTGTGGCCTTTGCAAGCATGTGAGACTGATGAGGAAAAATAAGGGAAGGAGACTGGAAGGGACTGACTAGAGAGGTCAGAAGAAAACCAGGCAAATGCGATGCTCACATAGGTCAGTGAGTGTGTATATTAAGTCACATAGGACAGTGAGTATGTGTATTAACTACTGCTAGAGAGGCAGAAAGGGCAACCAAACACTGGGTTAGTAGCATGGTGATCACTGGTGACCTTGATAGGGGATGAGAGAGATTAGTTAGGAAGAGAGTTAGAAGAAGCTATGTCAGATTCTTCTGTAAAGGAGAACATGGAGTAGTGGCTGGGAGTGAGTTTACGTCCAGAAGGCAAACAATGGATTAAAAACTTGTGAGAAACAATGATCCTAACTTCATAAGAGTATCAGAGACTCAGAAAAGCAAAAGTGAATCTGTTTATCTATCTATCTATCTATCTATCTATCTATCTATCTATCTATCTATCTATCTATCTTTGACATTACAAAGTCAGGTGATAGTTTAGAGGAAAGGCCAAAAAAGGCCCCTCAGTTTCCAATTGGCTGAGTTCTTCGTGGAGATACAGTCTCCATAGTGTCTAGTATTGTCCCTCTCTAAATCCCTTATTTTGTTTGTTCTGGATGCCAAGCCTTATTTAATATATATCCTGGGGCTCAAGATTCCCTCATTTTCTGAACATGCGCTTGGGCACGTACCAGACTGCCTGTAACTTTTCAACCATATGATGAACTGAGAAGCACCCAGCCAAGCAACTGCTAGCTGCTCACTAGGGAAGACAGGGGCCTAGTGCCTCCGGCTTATCTGTGATTCATTAATGAGCTCTAAGCACACCCCATACTGAAAATGGACCATAATGATTTATTTCTTGCAAGCTGATGGTAATATCCAGCAGCAAGAGTGAATTTGGCAATATGGAAGAGAGAGGGGAGGATTACTAAATGTGTTTTTGCTTCGGGGTGGAACTCTGGTGCAAAAATGAAAGACTTACTCTCATTCAGAACAAGAAGTAAGGCTTAAGTGTGGGTGGCTAGAGATAACAGGAAAATGGAGTTCTCTTCCATGGAGGGGCATCAGCTGACAGCGAGTGAGAATGGAGCCATCCTGAGGATTCATAGGGGAGGAAGCCATCATGAGGATGCATAGGGAAAGGTCCCTTGTTTAGCATGGTGGTGGCCACTATAATCCCAATCATTAAGAAGGCTGGAGCAGGGAGATAATTGAGTGTAGAAGTTTGAGGATAGCCTGGGCAATATACCAAAACTCAGTTTCAAAGAACAAAGCCAACCGCCCCCCATCAGCCTTTAATATCTAAAAACTAAACTCAATAAAGTAAAATGAAAAGCCTCTACCCAGAGAACTTAACAACCTTCTGAGGAAGAGAAACAAACAGAAAACACAGTGCCAATATTTCCTTTCACAATGAGTCAGAAGATGGGGATTTAACCAAAATTCTATGGGCATACAGAGGTGCAGGTAGGTGAGCAGCTCTCCTGTCACGTGACCAAGTCCTTACACAGGGCTAACATTCTGCAAAAGGAATGATACAAGTAAGTACTCTATGAAGCCCTCCCTCCAAGTCAATAGACTGGGGTAGCAGGGCGTTTCACGCTGACTTGGCTCTGAGCTCACTCCTTGGTTCTGTAGCCTACCACAGTTGGAGGCAGATGTTCTTTGGAACCCATTCCTTACAGGACGAGTCAGTAAGAAGTTAATCATACCACATTGGCATTCTACCCACAGGTCTGGACGGGGTTATTCAATATGGATGGATCAAGAGTGTATTGCAAGGTATTTTATTTCATGCCAGATGAGTGGGCTGGCAGTGTGAAGGAAGCTTGAAAAGGTCTTGGGCTTTGGCTATCTGTCCAAAGCCCTGTGAGCTTGCGGCTTGGCAGAGCTGATTTTTCAAAAACTCTTCTCTCAGTAAACCAGTTTGAAGCTTTTCTCTGACGTCATTGCGGTTTCTGCTCTGGCACAACCTGGTTGTAACTTTGCCACTTGAGTCAACTGTGGCCAAACTGAGTTTCTACATGGCAGGCTCTTACTGAGTTGATTACAGTACGTTGACCTCTCATGGCTCACATACCTGCTTAATTGAACGGTGAGATAGATGTTATGATGCAGATATAAAGAGGACTAAAATTCCAAACCAAGGGCACCTCCTTGTCTGAAGCCTTTGGGAAAGAAGTGAGACACTGAGATTAGAACACTCAGGGAGAGCAGGGGACAAGGACCAATTGGGCAGAGGGAAAAGGGAGGCAGGTATCATTGAAGAAAATGATGCTCCAATAACGGTGTTGCTGAGACTGAAGAACGGGGAAGTTCCACTCTTTTGGCCTAGGCTTTCCCATGACTGCTCTGTTTGCTGGGATGCTGTTCCCATCCCCATACAGTGGTTAGCTTAGTATCTTAGAAGGATTCAATCCCACCCTCCTAACATTTAGAACAATATAATTAGACAATCCACAGTAAATTTCCTTGTTAGCCTAGCTCCCCTTAGCATATGTGCGTGTACATATATACCTATTATTTGGCAAGGTGATATATATATATATATATATATATATATATATATATATATATAAAATAAGCACTCAAAAAAGACTTGGATAATGAATAAATATATGAGTGAATGAGTGTATAAATAATCTATACTTTAGCAATGTGTTCATTGATTGTTAAGTCTGAAAGAGTAGAGGGCAGTTAGGACATGGGCATACCTCAGTGTCATTCTTATGATTTTGTTGTACTTCACTTGGCAAGTATGGATGTTTTATTAATTTCTTTATTCAAATGCAAATAAACATCCAGGTATCTAATTTGTGTAGGGCATTGTGTTAAATACCAAACATAGAATTGTAATTAGGATGCTCTGCCAGACTCTTGTTGAATGGTGGGAGGAGCCAAGGGACTGCAGTAAACCATCAAGAGAGCTTTATTGGAGATATGTTCCAAGTACACGAGCAGAGACAATGGACTAACTTATCCTTATGGAGGGTGTGGGACAATGAATGTCCCCCAGCAGAAGTGACATCTCACTGGGGAATTTAAGGTTCTGGGAGGACAAAGAATATTATTGGAATTTCTATTTCCAGTGATATAGAGGATTGGAGAGTATAATAAAAAGAAAATATCTTTTTCCAAAAAAAAAAAAGAAAGAAAGAAGAAAAAACAACTAATGCTAGTAAAATATCAAGCAAACCTTTTTTTAAAAAACAGTATGCCTTCTACATACAACAAGGAGAGAAGGGAACCCTCGGATGCTCATCCTCCAGTTAGAACACAAACCCACAGCTGGCAGCCTCTCTAATAACCTATAACCTAGACTGTTGTGCGTGTTTGTTTTGACAGCTGCACTTGTAACAAGTGACGAGAATGGACAAGGGCTTGCCAATGCTCAGAGTGGGCGTTAGGACAGAGATTCCCACATGAAACTCAAGCCTGGAGAGGGCCAGCCATTCCCTTGGTGAAGGCACACCGAGGAGGAGGGGGCACACTCAGTGTGGGCTGCAAGGGAAGAGGCCTGTCTCAGCTTTGGCGTGGGGCGGAAGTAAAAAACGATTCCCCCCACAAGTTCATGTGTGCAAGGAGCAAGAATTAATGTGTACTTAAATTCCAATTTGTCCAACCTATGGTATCAGAAGTAATTCCTGAGTTAGTTCTCATTAGTATCTAGCACAACATACTAATATTCCACAACTAATGTTTTATTGTTTATATATGTATGTATGTATGTATGTATGTATGTATGTATCTATCTATCTATCTATCTATCTATCTATCTATCTATCTATCTATCTATTATTGAGAGAGAGAGAGACAGACAGAGAAAGAGAGACAGACAGACAGACACACACACACATATACACGCACGCACACACGGGGGTGGAGGTGGGGTAGAGAACACATATGCCATAGTTTGCATGTGATAGTTAGATGATAACTTGCAGGCATCAGTTTTCTTGGTTCACCAAGTGGGTTCTGGAAATTGAACCCAAGTAATTAGGCTTTGTGGGAAGTGTCCTTCCCTGTATAGACATCCCCCGGCCCCCTTATTTATTTATTGAGACAGGGTTTCACTATGTAGCCCAGGCTGTCCTAGTGGAATACAAGTGAAAAATCACAATGAGATTCCATTTCACATTATGGGATGGTAAAACAACAAAGGCGAAAATCCCCTCAATGCCAAGGACCGACTAGAAAACAGAGTAATACAAACAGACCCAAGGGCATGTGGCAGTACTGATTAGTGCTCCTTCACCTACTAAAGTTTGAAAGATTCCTCCCCGTGGGAAACAGAAATTCTCCTTTTCTGGAGTATGAAGAAACTCTCAATCTATGAAAATATCAATAAAATTACTTATGGTTAAAAATGACTTCTAAGAGTTTTAAGTTAATGAGAATTTGAGAACAACATTTTTAAAAATCAAAATGACACCTCTGAATAGCCTTTGTGTATTAACCACAGTAACTCTGACACGGGCTTTAAAGACAGGAAAGTCTGGGTTGAAACCTGGCTTGCCCATTTAGTAGCTACATGACCTTGGTCTGATGGTACACTCTGAACCCTGACCTTTGTCCCCATGGATTGAGGATATAAGCCCTTTTTATAGACTGTTGTGAGAATTAGGCATGTTATATACAAACACCTAGTGTATAATAATAGTCCTTAGATGTCAACTATCATTCTTGCACCATTGATCACATCCGACAGGAACCTTCTATGAAAGAAACAAACAAAGAGCCAGCATCTACTGGGCATCCCCAATATCTCAGTTACTCTTCAAGAGAAGAAAAGGTAAAATCTTCAAGGCTGGGTAAATTCAAATGAGAAAAGAATATTCCCTTCAGGGAAAACGTGAAGCATCAGGATGAGGATGGGGTGAGAAAAGGATTTAGAGACTTGAGTTCTAAATGTGAGTTCTGTCTCCACACATTGGACCTCTGACATTACAAGAGTCTTCTATGTCTCAGTTGTCTCCATGTAAAAAGACAATGTTGATGTACCAGGTCACTGTGAGGATGAGGAAGGTAATACGTACTTTCAAAGCTCTGATATGCAAAAGGTTCTACAAATTGTTGAATAGTAATAGCAACAATGTTTCCGCTCTCATCCTTCTGTGGATAGAAATCCTATGCCTGCACTGTTTGGCACCCAACATTCTATTGCTGGTTCTGGGACTCCTGAAACTGGGTTCTCCCTCCTGGTTATCAAAACTTACCCATCCGGGAAGATGGCTCAGTCAGTCAAGTGCTTGCTAGGCAAGCATGAGGATCTGAGCTTAATATCTAGAAACCACACTTTAAACGCTTCGGGCATGGTGATCTGTGCTCACAACTCAGCATCGAGGAGACAGAGATGGGCAGGCTCCTGGGGCACAGTAGCAAGCTAGCCTACTTGGGAATTCAGACCAGTGAGAGACCCTGTCTCAAAAACACCAACAAATGATAGTTGAAGTCATCCTTTGGCTTCCATACCCTTGTGCAAAAACACACGCGCGCACGCACCACACACACACACACACACACACACACACACACACACACACACACTACCCACCCTAAATCTGGATCCTTGGGATATTAGTGCTGGAAGGCTGGCTACTTGATGAATACTGCATTCATCCACCAGGATAACCATGGATCCTCCCACTCCATCTCCATGTTGTTATGGGACCTGTTCCTACTGGTGGCATTTTTCAAGAGGGAAAATCTTTTAGTTGGGAATACTGACAAGTACTCATAACTGTGGACATTGTGGTAGATTGTTGGGCGGGATATAGCATGTCAAAAGGAACTCCCACAAAGCCTTGACTTCCGGGAGTAATGTCAAATAGCATTTCCTGCTGCACACAGAACATCCTGCTATGTTGTCTCATTCAGCCTTTACTCTGGTGTTTCAGGACGAATGCTGAGACAGAGTGTGACCCCCCAGGTGTAGAGATGAAGACTGTGGCTTGGGATGTTAAGGGAGTGGCTTGAAGAATCCTACACCTATCTAGTGACCAGGCTTCATGTTCCTCCTACCTCATCTTTGGAGCATCTGAACACAGCTCCCATCTGGACCACCCAGTGGTCTGTGGAATCATTGTAGACTGGCTTTTCTCTACTTGGTGTTCTTACTTCCTAGGGAAAATCAGCAAGTCACGTCAGCTGCAAGTTTAGAAAAAAAAAAAAAAATATATATATATATATATATATATATATATATATATATATATATATCCTGCAGTTCTCTGTATGTCCTAAAATATTTTACTTTTGTCTCAAAGGTTGGTTTATTCACACTCAGAAAGACCCAGCTTTCCAGCACAGGCTGAGAGCAGGCTATGAACAGTGGACCTGTTTCCCTCCCCAGAGCTTTTCCTATGTTCCCAAGGTTTTTCTCATCCAGAGTATTAGATAGTTGACCCTTTTCTACCAGAAACTTTAGACACAATAATTAACTCAGCCTCCTAATAACTTAATAATCATGCCTTGCGACTCAATGGGCCTGAACTTTTCAGGCAACTCACAGTCATTAATTAATTCTGCATCCAGCTGCCTGGAGCTATAGGTCACCCTGATCACCTTCAGGGTGTGGCTGAGTCATCAAGACAGGCCAGGGATCTACCTAAGGTCACCCAGTGTCTGAAGCCAGCTGGAAGTAATCAGGGTTATAAGGGCAGGCCTACCTCTAGGATCTTCGTCCCCAGGGTCTGATGTTCTTATCTGGGGCCTCATGTCCCATTCTACCTACCTTGGTTAACGCCTGCTATCCAAACTCACGTGTTCTGGTGTCCCCAGGACCAAGCTGAACAGAGAGAGGTAGTCATATGCAATAATGTACAATATTGTGCGGCTGACTAAAATGCCTTAAATTATTGCCTCAGAGATATGTGCATTTTAACAAAGGGTCTTCTGCAGCTCCAAAAATTCAAGCTATGTACACAAAAGTGCAGTGTAGACAAAGGCAGGTCTATGTACCCGCACACGCACGTGAAGTTTCCATCCTAAATTTGGATCCTAAATCTGGATGATGCTCCAAAGGATGATGTCACCATCATCACAAAGGCTGCTTTAGCAATGGAGCTCTTCAGGGAGAAGTTTCTTGTACTATCCTGTAGGTCATGTAGGCTTGGCTTCATTGCTGGGTTAGCCTTCAGGCCCTTGCTTCGATAAACTTGACCCTTAATTCCCTAGAGGGACATGAGAGAAGCAGAGAACTTGGATGCAGACAGTACATGCTAACTAAGAGCAGGAAGTCAGTGTTCTCAATTAATTTCACCACATCCTCTTAGACAACCAAAACAGGTACCATGCCACCCTTTACCTTGGTGATATTTGCTCTGACCCAGCACACATGTTGCCAAATTCTGGGCTACTTAAGTCCATGACTCATAGTAGTCCAGCATACTTGTGTGAGCACACATGTGCATGTCTGTATATATGTTCCAATATATGGAGAGGAGGAAAAGGGTCCCACTGGGGGCTGAATCTGCCCAAGTCACTCTATCTAGAAGGCTCCTAGGAACTCAATCAATACATGAAGCTACCCAAGTGGAGGCAGCTGTTGACAATGATGACTGAACTTCATATGTTCTAAAGAGGAGCTCAGAAGGCTCAGGGACACAGTGGCTAGTACAAACACCTTTCTGAAGGGCTTAGGGGAACCCTGGGTGACTTTTTTTTAAAATCTCTGCTGGAGCTATTATTATTCTTAAGCAGAAACTGGCTGGAATTGGAAATCAAGAGAGCCAGGCTGGGATGCCCAAGGCTTGGGAAAGCCTTTTCAAAAGCTGGTATTTTCATGTAGCTTCTTATGCAAAGGGGAGTTTTGGAACAATAAATCTGGGCAGAAACAACTGGCACCAAATCAATTCATCAGACACAACCAGAAGATTCTGGAACTTTCTTTTATTACATTTATTTATTTTGTGTGTACATGTGTGAGTGTATGTGCCACAGTACTGCATGTGTGGAGGCCAGAGGTCACTTCTGGGAGTCAGTTCTCTTTCTACCCTATGAGTTACAGTTATTGAACCCAGGTCATCAGGTTTGGTGGCAAACGGTCTTGCTAGCTGAGTTATCTTGCCAGCCCCTGGAGCAAATTATCCCAGCTTTTACAGTAATGAGTTTAGGAACTTGGCAAAGACTTTCAAGGTAAAAATCTCCCATGGAAAATTTTCTATCTTTCTTGTTAGTCCTTGAAAATTCTAAGTTCACATCTTGAGAGTTATGTAGGCTGGGCGAGTGATAATTCTCTGAGCCTTGGGTTTTCATCTCTAAAGATCTGGCAGGGTTTCAGTGGTGATTAAGCAAGATGATAATTAGGATTGTTGTTTGTGATAATGATAATTGTTAACATGTGCTGCATTCTTGCCATACGCCAGTTGACTGTTGTATTCCTGGTTTACAAATAACTTCTGAGACATGAAGCAGGGGATGGGGGCTAAGGGAGGTGACACAAAAGGAGTTTAAAATATCTATTTGCTCAAGACAAGATATGTGAAGTAATTGCATTTTGGCTGAGTTGGAAAGTGTGTGGAGATACAATGGAAAGGACATTGCAAAGTATTAATTATGGTTTTATCTAAGAGGTGGGTCTGTACATGAACCTAATTTTTCCCCCTATGTAGTAATCTGTATTTTTGAAATGACTACTTATTACTTCGGTGGTATGAAAAAAAATGATAGTGGGGTGAAGAGCATGTGGGTGGTGAGGATAAAGGCATTGCTCCCACCTGCCTCCTGTCCCGCCTTGGGCAACTGAGTCTTGAAGTCCTGTTCAGTTCACTTAGCGGGGCTTTATTAGCACAGTGGCTCTATAGAGGATACTCTGAACTTGACACTTACTGGTTAAATCTGATGAATGTTTTCTATCAGTTTTGTGTGGTTTTAACTCAGATTTTAAAACCTGTATTAAAATCACTAAGTGTATTTTCTGTTTATTTACATGCACAAACCTATGAGTGAGCCCATCTTTCCCTTCGCTGAAGACCTGAGCCTTGATCAACTGTGGGCATCATCAACATCTGTATTAACATCCAGTGTTTGCAGACTCAGAAATGAACATGGAGTCAAGTTCACTATCTTGGGTCATAGAAAGGAATGTGCATCTTGGGAGTTGAAGAGAAGCCCCAACCCCCTCTCAGGACATGAGAATATGATTTTGTTTCAGGACTGGTCTCGGTACTGTTCTTTTGTTAACCAAATATAAGTAAAGGACCAGGACACATGTGGTAGGCAGAGGGAGGACATTTGTAGATTAAACTAAGCTCTCTTGTCAAGACATGCCAAGAGCATCTGGTGAGTGGGAACCAGGGATTCATGAACTTGGTAGTGGAGAGAGGAGAGTAGGCTAGGTAGAAACTGCACCACCATGCCAAGTGCTCAGCTCCACCTTGTCTGGTCCTCCCATACTTTCTCCTCAGTGCAAGAGATCCAACCACAGACCAGGAGGGGCTTGGCTGGTAATAATAGCAGCAGCAGTACCTCCATTCAGTGCTAAGTCCTTCAAATATTATTTCAATCAAGTCTATGAGATGGGTATAATTTCTGGTGATCTTAGATGAGGCTGTCTAACTTGTAGAGGACAGGTGCCTTGCTATGAGTCTACAGCATAGTTGCAGAGTTGGGACTCAAGTCATCTCACTATGACTCCTCAGCCCTGTCCTCTTAGCTACAAGCTCTTTCAAACTCCTTTGGTCAAAGGCATCTCAGCTTCTCATCTCTTCTTATGTCCCATAGCTCCATTTACCCACCACAGGCGTACCAGATGGGGACTCACTCTCCTGTAAGTACCAGCTTAGAATCTGACTCCCCCTTCCTTACCTCTTTTATTCAGCCTTTTATTCAGCCAGCTGAGTGCTTTCCTTGACTTCCCATCTGGAACTAATATTTCCTCTCTAGGCTCTATCACAGTGAAATGTAAAAAGTAAATAAATAAGCACTCTATATGTATAATTTATGTATGCATATTAAATTTATATGGGTTTAAATAAAGTATAACATCGTCCCTCCCCTCGATGACATACTTTTATCCCAGTTCCTGGGATCTGTGGTTGTGTTACCTCATGTGGTACAATGGTACAGATGCCATTACCATGAAGATCCAGAGCTGGGAGCATCTTGGGCTATCCAGCTGGCCCTAATCTAATCACTGAGGCTTTTAAGATGGGAGAGAAAGAAGAGTAGGTCAGAGGCGTGGTGTGGGAAGACCTCCACCTGCCACTGGCCCTGCCGACTTGAAGATGGCAGTGGGCCACAAGCAAGGGAAAGTGACCTAGTGAAATTTCAGGTCATCATCACTTAACACAGCAAAAACCAGGACCTTAGCCCCATACTACAGGAAACAATCCACCGACACCCTGAAGGAGTCAGACTCTCGTGTCTCCAGACTGGAGAACGGCATGTCAACATCTGATTTTAGCTCTTGAGACCTGTGTCAGAATTCCAGCCCACGGCCTATAGAAGGATAAATTTATGTTGTTCTAAGCCATTACATCAATGATAATTTGCTACAACAGCAGTAAGAAGGCAATAGGCTTCTACTGGGGTACCACAATTTTATGAGGGCATTTGTGCCATGTTGTTCATTATGGTTGCCTAAGAAAGTGGATGTTTCTCAGACTAGCTTAAAAAGTCTTAGTTATTTTTAGTTATTTGTAATCCCCCCCAGCCTCAAATAGCCATGAATTCCACGGCACTTCATTCAGCCATTTCTATCATCTGAGTAACCATTTTAGCTCAGCATCGTCTTGGGTACTGATGGATACAGTCAAGTCAGCAAGGGAATTGGAGCACTTCCCAGATACCTAGGTTTTTATCCCATTCAGGCACAACAAGAAATTTCTGCCCACTCAAAATCAAGGCTGTGTGACTTACTTTGGCCAAGAGCTCCAAATAAATCAGAGCTCTCTCTCTCTCTCTCTCTCTCTCTCTCTCTCTCTCTCTCTCTCTCTCTCTTTCTGTATGTGTCTGTCTGTCTCTGTATTTCTCTGTCTGTCTCTCTCCCCCTCTCTCTTCTCTCTTCAGCATGCTACCTGGCCATGCTCAAGATGGTACTGGTCTGACTGCTTGCATACCATTGGGATTATGCTCAGCAAATCCTGGCAACCGATCCCTGATGTACATGGACGTAGAGAAAAGGAGAAACAAGCTTTTTGCTTCAATAGTTCAGATTTTGAGGTGGTTGTGGTTGCATAATTTAGCTCATTTCTGATAAAGCCATTTTCTGCATTTGGGGTTCCTACAATCTCTGGGGAGGAAAATGAGGCATATGAACAAGAGATAATCCAGTTCACTGCTGGGTACTCACTGAACCCCAAAGGAAGAGGAAATACAGCTCCTGACACAGATGAGTCCATTAGGGGTGACAACCTATGGTTGATGGAGGCAAGTGGGGTATGGACAGAGGATGTGAAAAGCAGCCTCACACCCAAGTTAGAAAATAAGCTCTGGAAGTTACAGACCTGGCTTGAATTCCATCCCTGGTCTTTCACATGAGATACTGGGCAAAACAAGCATCATTTCCCTTTGAAAATGACACTTTTAACATCAAGCCAGCCAAGAACTGGGAAACAATGTATTCCAAAAGCCTAGCCTGCTGTGGTGACACCATAAGGTGAGCGTCTCATTGAGAGAAGTGGCAGTTTGGGGGAGACGGGGCCACACTACACAGATGTGAGCATGTCTCCTAAGCTGTGGGCTGCCTGGAAAGTGGGAAGGCTGAAGCCCAAGGCCCCAAGACAGTTTCCAGCCCAGCGTTTCCAGAGAAAGGCCTTCCTCTCCTGGATTAGCATCTTTGTAAGGGCTTTTGAGGAGAGATGACCTCTCTGTGACCTCTTGGTTTGATGCTTGAATGCTTCTTGCAAGCACAGAGCAAGCTCTGACTCACCAATACTATGTGGGCGGCTGGGACCCTTGTGGCTACAGCCAAGACTTAATCTCTAAGCCACCTACAGTCACGTCCGCTCAAGACTGTGCTTTAGAGAGCCCCAGACCATGGGCTGATGGAGTAAAGAGTGCCAAGAATGGGCTCCTGGGAAACCATGAGCCTTGGTGAAGCCTCCTTTAAGATGAATTCTTGGCTTGCTGAAGCTTTTTCTTTCTTCTTTACTCAAGTATTCAAATACCTTACATCATCTTTTATCATTACAAAAACAAAATGAGACGGTTACAGAAAACTCTGATGAATAAGTAAATAAATAAACCAATCGGCCATTATTCTGCCCTTTAATACCTTGAAGTTCCCCTCTCAGGTCTTTCCTTGACCATGTATATGTGTACATACATATGTACAAACACAATGCATAGCATATTATGGGCATCTTTCTGTGAAAAGATCTCTATCACATAATCACATATCACGTATTGTGTAATATTCCACTGAATAAGGGTACAGTCCCAATTTTTAATCAGGAAGATATCTAGGTAATTTTCACTTTGTAATTACATAGCAGTATTTTGGTAAACTCCTTTGCGACCATTCCTTTTCTCTGTTCTTCCATTATTTCATAATTTCTAGCAATAATATTTCATATCTTTGGCTAGTTACTTGGGATACACTCTAATGGCACAGTTGTGGAGTCAGAAGGACAATGTGATTTTAGGACAGTCATCTCTACTTTGGGTTGGATTCCTTTCTTGCAACGCCACAGAGTGATAATGAAAAAGATCTCCGCGAACCAAATCCAAAGTGTTAAGTTTGGCTGTCCCTGAGTCCCGTGCACAGAGCTGCGCTGTCTTTACCTATATTTGGGGGCTATTTCCTTTCCGGATGCTGCAGCAGCATGGATCACAGCTGTATTCTCTGGGATCACCATTGCTTTGTGTGCTGTTTTCTGAGACCCCCCTCCAGCGGGGCTCACGAAGGAGCAATGGGCCATTTTCCAGAAGCTCCTTCACTGGTCTCTTGAAGCAGGGGGTAGAGGTTCTGGCATAGCCTCCGCTTGAGAAGGTGGCGCTGAGCTTTGCCTGACCCCTCCAAGCCCCTCAATTCTAACAATAGGCCTTTATGCCGCTCGTCTGGTGACACCTGCGAGAGTGTGGCGTTCCTTCATTGTTCCGCCCTATTCTTGGCAGGCTCGCGTATTGAGTTTGGCTTCTGCTGACTAAAGTTAGGGAAGCTGACCCAGTTGAGATGAGAGGCTGAAAGAAAAGTCCCAGTGTTGTCATATGGCCCGAAGGCTCCATGTGAACCTGTCAAAATAAATACAGATGCACTAATTATCCCCAATACAAGTCGCAGTGCTGAGCACAGTCTGTGGCACGCAGTGCAGCATGCTGAGAGTGTTGCATGGTGAATGCAGGGGGGCACGAAAGAATCCTGCCTCATCTCGAGGAGGGCTGTGTGTTGTGCACCAGAGCGAACTGCTTATGTCTTCAGGAGTAGTTGCGCAAGAGAGGTGCTTGGCCCATCCTTCATGGATAAAGTTAAATGGATACCTATTCTTCAACTCTTGAATAGACAAAGGCCAAGTACGTGAGCCTAACAAGGGCTGTGTTTACGGTAAAGAAGTTGAGTGTACCAAGTCACCCAACAAGTGTGAGCTTAATAAAAACACTTTTAATACATAAGGTCTCAAAACTGTTAGAAGATGTAGTTTACTGAAATACAGGGATGCATGGGATCCAAGGTCCAGAGACCTAACTCAGAAGCGGGATTCTGGGTTCTTAGTAAGAGATAACAGTCCAGAAGAGCAGCAGTAGGACAGACTGCCAGAATATCTGGCTATGTTAAAAGAGGAAGAGGGATGCCATGGAAGTCTTTGGCCACATTATAGGTTTGTCTTTACAGAGATCACACCCCTGAGGGAGAAGCTGGGGGGTGAATTAATATTGAGTACACAAAGCCAGGCAAAGGAAATAGAACACAACTGTTAACAACAGAGTTAATGTATAACAAAGAAACAGAACCATGGCATGTTACTTGGCTCATCTGTGGCCAATATTTTCATATATATTAACATGTAAACAGTAAATATTGAACTAACAAAAATAATACAGTTATGTGTGAATGAATAGGCGAGTGGAAGTGTGTACTTTGTAGGAGGATCCAGGAAGAGTCAAAGTGGTAATACCAAGAGGCTAATCCTTACCATCCACTGTGGAAAGTCAGAAGACATGTGTCTAGGAGGGAAACAGCCAGCTCTAATAGGAGAAGTGCATTGTTTAAAAAACAAAGAGCTCAGGAGCAAGGAGATTAAAGTTGAAGGCCATCTCCTTTTAGGAGGATAAGTTGCAGATAGGAAGAAGCATAGAAGGGACTCCATTTTTCATGGTGGCATATAAATTTAAAACTAGGTGCTTTATGTTATTTTAATAAAATTAATTAAACTTCTAGGGAATATGCAACTGATAAAAAAAATGGTGATTTCTCTTAAGGTCCCAATGGATAAGTCATTGGTTGTTTCTTTGTTTTAAATCATGTTTTCTCTATTGTTTCAGGATCCATCACAAGACAAAAGGGGTGGCTGGGGGTTGTTTGTGGATGTGTCTATGTGTTGCATTTTCCCGGTGAGATTTCATTTGAATTAAATGGTCAATTGCTTTTTGTTTGTTTGTTTGACAGCACAGCCCAGGTGTGGTAAATATTCTAGCACCAGATTCTCCTTGGATCTTATGGGTCGAAAGCTAGCCCAATGGCTCCCTACAAGATACAAGATGTTACATAACCACCCAGGAGATACTTTCCTCTTTCTCCATCATGGTCTCTACCTTTCCTCTCTAGTTGAAAGAATGGATATATAAAGCATCATCCACATTTTTCACTCGTTCATTCCTGAAAGCAAAGGCTATTCTTTGGGAGGTCAATAGTTTGAGTGTTGTATGATACTAACAAGGGAATAAGCTAAGAGGGACCTGTGGCCCTGACTTCACAGTTTTAGTCTCATTGTCAATCTGCCCTGCCTGCTGAACCAGGGCACTGTGAACACATGCCCAAGACCACATCCACACTGTAGTGAATCTCTTGGTGGCAAAGGTGAGCAACTATGGATCCCTTACATGGTGTCAGGCTTTGCTTGGAGCCCGTCCAGTGGATTAATACCTTTGATCATCACAGCACTGAAAGTAGCCACTAGTCTTTCCCACATTTTATAGATAAGGAATCAAAGCCCAGAGATGTCAATGAACAGGCCCACAGTCACACAGCTAGCAAGCTGAGATATGAACAAAGACACCTTTTGTTCAGAGCATGTGTTCTCCACTGCTCCCCTAGCGACTCTTCCCTACCCCCACCGTAACATTCCTTTTCCTGAAATTCTCTCATGGAGGCTCTCTCGGAGGCACTGTAGACCCTTTTCATTCTCTCTCCCAATTGGTTTGTGGTAATTAAACTGGAGTTTCAGCAGACATGGAGCCTGGAGACTAAAGTGGGGAGAAGAAATCCTTCATCGACAGAACTCTTGACACAAGAGAGGCGTTTGAAATCCTTGGCGGCAATCTGATCCCCGTGTGGTAATGGTTTGGAATTAAGAGTTAAAGTCTCACGCCCAGTGGCTGACACCCAGAGAAATTGCTCACTAATCTCTCGGTGCTTGGGCAGAGTGGTGGTGGGCCAGGTATGTCTTGGGTGACAGTGAGGAACAAGAGGCCCCTCTGCATGGCAGAAACCAGCGACTCCCCAAACCAGTGCCAAATAGCCCAGAACTGAGCCTTCCCCAGTCACTGATTTGATGCACAGAGGGCCATGGCCTTGGGATCGAAGGGGGTGGAGTGGAGAGGAGCTGGCCTCATTGAGAGCCCCCCATTCCTCGGTCACTCTACTACACCCTCAAGGAGTCTTCTTTGAGGTTCTCCACCAGGCCAGGCCTACTCCTACCTGAGAGGTTTCCACCTCGTTAAGAATGAGCTTCCCCATCTGCCACTTGAACAGATCTCACTTCTGTAACATGTCTGCCAAGAAGCCATCCTCGTCACCCCGAGTTAAGGCAGCCACACATTGCCTTTCTTGTCTTTCTCCTATATCATGTTTAAAAGTAACAAAAACAGATCTGGAGGATGGCTCAGCAGTTAGGAGCACTTGGTGCTCTTGCAGGGAATCTGATTCAGTTCCTAGCAACTCATAGCCACCTGTAAATCCAGTTTTAAGGGATCGGTCACTCTTCTGGCTTCCACAAGTGCCCACACATATGTGGCACACACCCACACAAAAATAAATCTTTTTATAAAAAGTAACAAAATAAAAGGTCTTCGTAACACTTATCACTGGTGGGTTTATACATTTGTTTTGTTATTTATTTTCTATATGCTTCCTCTCTGGAAAAGCAGGGCCTTCATCTTGCATAAATTTCCTCCTAGAGCTTAGAGCCTAAAAATAGTGTTGCTCCACAAAAAAATGTTTCTTGAATGAATGAGTGATATCCAGGAGCAAGGCAGGGAGGTGGGGTAGCTTGCTTGGTCCTGAGCCCATGCTGTAGGAGAACAGTGTGGTCTTTCCAGCCCTTCCTCCTACCTAGCCAGCACTGAAGACCTCGTTCCTGGTATGAATAAACCATTTCTATTGGAAGCTCTGTGATTCCTCGGGGGGGGGGGGGGGAGGGACTAGAGCCAGGATCATCTAAAGGTCCCCTTGTTTATAGGGAATAGTGGAGCAAAAGCTATCCTTGGGGATGCCTCCTGGCATCTAATGCCAGGTCAGCCTAGCTGGAACCATTGATCCTGGGCTCTCCAATAAGGGCTTTGTTTACTCTCTTCTTCTCCTTGGAGGGTCCTGGAGAAGGCTCTAAGCTCTCGACAAGTGAGCAGACCCAGGCATTCTTGAACCAGGGTGCTAAGCTTGCTGGGTTCCGCGGAGGCACCTCGCATCTTTCTTATCTTGAGCCGTACAGCTCCAGTACTCACCTGTAACAGACTCCTGCTTAGGTAGGATGATGGGGACCGTGATGATAGGGGAGTCAAACCCAGCCTCAGTGGGGCTGTCGAACCAAGCTTCTCCCTCCCTCCCCTCCAGCCCCACCTTAGTGTGGTGCAACCCTGTCCTCGTGGGTCACCAGACTGGTGAAACCTGAACAGTTGGAGGCCAAAGGAAGCACTTGATGACAAGAGGGTGGGGAGGGGAGCAAGTGGAGGAGTGGGGGACTTCAGACAGGAGCCTGGTGGGGGGCAGAGGGAAGCACTGGGGTGACTTATTTTCGAATAGAGACGGATTTTAGAATAGCTTCACTGTGTTTATCAGAGTGAAATCTTATGAGGTTGCTGTGAACGGGGCCCTGTATGCATTGTTATGCTATTTGGTTTTGATAAAAAGTGGCATTGTACAAGATGTTCCTTGGCCACGTAAAAGCTCGCTGCATAGCTAATGGTGGCAGAGAGCCATACCACAAGTTGAGCAATGTCGTGGCGGGGATTAAGGCTGGTATTTTAACGTGAACTTTAAGAGAAGAACTGAAAGAGCAAGACATAAGAAGAGACAGAGGACCGAAGACAGAAACTGAGAACTGGGAGGAAGCAGGAAGAAAGGGACAGAGGAAGGAATGAAAGAACAAAGGCAAAATATGACATTTAATGGGGGACACACAACTTAGTAAAATGGGAGCGAGCCCCCCTGTTCTGAAGGGGAAGGAGGGAAGACATTTCTTTGCCCTCTTTTTCTTGTCTGCCTTTGTTCCAAGGCTTTGCTCATCTGTATGTACACTCATTTCTCTCCTTCCTTCCGCTCCAGAGTAGGAGCCAAACTGTCTGAGTGCTTTCCCCAATGCTGTGGGTTGCCAGAGTAGTTTAATACTACCCTTTAACTTAGGTCGAAACTGTAGACTTTCCCTTAACTGACATCTGAACCCAGTCCCAGGAGCATGAGTTTGTCAGTGGCCTCCCAGAGATGTGAGCAGGGATGAAGCGCATTCGTTTCTCGTTTCCTTTTTTGTTCTGAAAGAAAGTTCTGGAGTGTACACAAGGACAATGGAGAAGGGGAAAAAATGTGGTCTAGAGGAGAGGTGTGGGTTTGGAACAAGAGAGTTAGGTCATTCTCACCTGTACAGTGAGTTTTAGAAGGTAAGCAGAAAGGCATCTAGTATATCTAGGCATCTGATAATTCTTGTTTTCCTCACTGACAATTTGTCTCATCCTACCAGAAAACTGTGGGTCATCATCACAAGACCAGCTCATTTCTTCATCCTGTACCCGAGCCACGAGATTGTAGACAGTATAGAATCTGGCCCCATTTCTGAGAAAAACCCAGTGAAGGTCTTGGCATTCAAAACAATGCCTTCCACCATGTGCTGAGGACTAGTGCCTGATGGAGAAAGAAATTGATATAATCATGGTTGGGTCCCTGGAACCATCTGAAGAACCATGGCCAAACCAGTGAGGACAAAGGGCTATGATGTGCCAGCATGAATGACTGGCAGTGCAGCTGGGACCTGGGTGACTTCTGTTCTGTTGTCACCAACCACTGTGCAGCACCGATGTCCTCCTTTCCCAAGCAGATCAGCGTTTGCTTAAAGATTTCCCATCTAGGTCATCCTCTGACCCCAGCGACCTGGATGTACTTTCTAAGTTATACAGGACCATCATGCATATTCAGGCCCTGCTGTGTGGTTTCCTCTGCCCATCCTCTCTTTGTTTCTTTTTAAAATAGAGTTTCAATTTCTGACATGTGATAATTGTATATATTTATGGGCACAGTGTGACATTTCAATACACACATGCAATATTTAATGATCAGAACAAGGTAATTGGCAGATCCATCACCTCGGACATCCATCATTTCTTTGCTAGGCACACTCTAACTCCTCTCTCGTGGCTGTTTTGAAATACACAGTTAGTTGCTGTCAATCATAGTGGCCTATTGTGCCTTCTGACAGCAGTAGCTCCTACTCTGTCCAGCTGCCTCATTCCAGCTCTCTTTTGCCCAACTCAGATAGGCATCTGCTCATCTTCCATGGCTTGTCTGGCTTCCACGTCTCCACTTCTTAGAGCAGCCTTTCCTGTCTCTGCCCTGCAAGAACCCAGTGCATCCTTCTTTGTCCCCCAGTGGGGCCTGGACAAACTCCTGACCTGGCCTCTGAGTCCTCTCCCATTTACCCAGAGGCCTTTTGAGCTTGACGATCGTGTCTGGCTTCTGTCTGTATTCTCCCTGCCTAGTACTGTTCTTAATACACAGAGGGGCTCGGGGAATTGCAAGTCAATAAATGAAGGAAATGAATGACTGGAATGAAGGAATTTTCAGAAGATGACGTAGATTTTAAGAATCAAGAGATTAGTTTTAGCAAGCTGGTCTCCGTTGGGCTCTGTCACCATTGCAAAACTATTTCAACTGTGTTCTAACCAGTAACCAGCACCTCACCAGACAGGAGCCCTGGGCACACACACAGGAAGCCCCGGATGTGCTTTCTGAAGAAATGGAACAAAAGGATGAGCTGTTATAATTGTTGTGATCCTTTACACACAGCGGAGAAGGGAGACAGCGAAGGCAAAAAGGGAGAGGAGAGACCAGCTTACTGGGGCAGAAATGATATCAAGTACTTTGGGATATTTCATTAGTTCTCCGCAAACAGCCCGTGCTAGTGTGCTTGCTACGTTATTGTCCCATTGCACAGCTGGGAATCCCATTGTAGATGGTAGACACGATAGCTGAACCAGAGCACATCTTCTTCTTTATCCTATGGGGTGCAGAAGTCTAGAAACTGGCTTCTGAAAAGTTCTAGGGCTGTGGAGAAAGCTCCTTGTATTAAAGCCCTGCTAAGCAACTGTGAGACCCTGCGTTTGAGTCCCAGAACCCTTTTAAAGCCAGACACTATGGCATGAGTCTGTAACTCCAGTATGTCTACGGCGAGCTGGGAGGCACAGACAGGAGAATCCCCAGAAGGTCATGGACCAGCTCGCCTGCCGAATACAGCTGCAAACAAGAGACACTCTGCCTCAAACAAGATGGCAGATGAGGACTGACACCTAAGATTGTCCTCACATGTGTGGTGGCATGCATGTGTTCATACTCACACATAGAGACATGGACACACAAGAACACACACACACACACACACACACACACAGGCACAGAGCAGGGAGAGGGGAGGGAGGAGGGGAGACAGAGGAAAGGGAAGGGGGCACATACACATATAGATTCAGATTTTTTTTAAGCTTTCTAGATTCCCACGTCTCCTTCTTTCCATTCACAGACAAGGAAACTAAAGCGCAGATGTGAGCATCTTGGCCAGATCACTTAGCATTTATTGATAGTTTAAAATTCAACATCAGGCCTCAAGTGCAGCCCTGAAAGGAGTCTGGAGATGACAGTTCATAGACAGGGAACAAGATCAAACCCATGGTCCTTCTGTTTCTAGTCAGATTTACAAGCTTTGAGTGCCTTAAGTGGCCAGAGTTTAGAGTTCCAAGTTTGAGTGGCTAACATGGCCAAAGTTTTGAGACAGAAACAACTTCAGAGACTCCTCAAATCACAGAAGTCATACACAACTTTGGGTTGATGCTGGGAATGGGGATAGGAGACTGACCAATGTGTTTTTAAATTTTTCAATAAATACTTATGTTTTCACAGCAAGACAATACTGCAGACTACTTTTCATCTTAGCTTGTGCTCACCTCTACTTTCTGACAACTAGAAAGCGATTGTTTTAGTCTGAGGAACTGAAGATGTCATCTTCCACTGAGTGCTTAGTGAGGTGCTGTTGCTTAGGAATTCATTCTGGGATTTTCAGCATTCTCATTACAGGCTCCCAGACATGGGTAATTAAGTGAGCTGATGGTAACTAGGGCAATGTGCAGGAAGGGCTTACCCCCTCCCAACTGTGTTCCTGGTACTGGCACTATTTCATTAAATGGTGTTAAAAGTCTACCAGTTGCTTATTTTAAATTCACTTTTATTGAAATATAATTTAAATTTGAACAAATATTTACAATCATTTAACCACATCACAACCAAAACAAGGAACAATCCCATCACCCCCTATACTTCCCAATAGCTTCCCTATAACTCTTTATAGCAGACCTATCCCTTCCACCCTCTGGCTAAACCAGTTTTCATGTCCTAGTTGTTGCTGAGACAGGGTCTCTTGTAGCCCAAACTTGCCTTGAACTTTATATGCAGCTGAGGATGACATTGACTTCTGATCCTCCTTACGCCTACCTCCCAGGTGCTAGGATTACAGGTGTGTACCACTACACTCAGCTTTATGCAGAGCTGGGGCCAGAACCCAGGGCTTTGTGCTTGCTTGGTAAGCACTCTACCAACTGAGCTGTATCTCCTGACCAGCGTGTGGTCCTCTGCCCTGGCTTCTTTCACGCAGCACAGTGCCTTTTAGAATCCTTGCTGTTGTGAATAGCTTACTTTCATTATCACCCAGGACATATGGTGGAACTAAAATCTGCCGTGAATGTGACTTGATCCTGCTTGTAAGTAACAGAACTGGAATTCCAACCTGGCCAGGTTGATCCTAGCACCCATTACTGTTTCAACTCCTCTCACTTCTGCACTGGCCACCAGGGCTCTGGACCTGGGCTTAACTCACCCATGGGCCCATACAGTGAGTCACAATGCAAGTTTCACGTATGGAACCCCAAGATGTTATATACAAAAGCATGAGCAGTTGTCTCCTCCCTCTCCTCCTTTTCATCCCTTCTCCTCCTTCATCTTTCAGATTTGACCCAGAAAAGACTTTAGCACAACACTACAGGAGAAAGAGTCTAACGAAGAGTCTCTGCCAACCCCAGTCCCCCAAATTTCTGCATCCTGAGCTGTGGCTGTCTCACAGTAGCCTTTAATGACTCCTACTCACTAAGTGGAGACTTCTTATCCAGTCACTTGAGGCCTAGGTTGCCTAAGGACTTAGTCTCCTTGTCTGTAAACGCCAGGGAGATGCTGAGAATTACAGGAAACAGCACAGTTAGCACTGGCTCCGTGGGGAAAGTGTCATCCTAACTCCACGGTGGTAGGCCTTCTTGTTTCTTTCAGTCACAACTATCTCCAGAACTGAACTCTGGGTGTGCTTCAGGTGTGATCCTGGTCTGGAATGTGGAAGAACTAGGAGAATCCAGAGTTCAATGATGAATTCAACCAACGTTTATTGACCACTGACTTAGATACTGACCCCCAGGCGAGGCTATCACGTGACAGATGCATTGTAACAGGGAAGTGGACTGCCTTTAATGACTCCTACTCACAAAAGGCCTGTAGTATATTTTACTAAGTATCTGCCAACAATGAGGATAGTGATGCCAGTTAATACTGAGCTAAGATCTCCCTATGCTGGTATTACTTTATTTAACCTTCACAACGAGCCTCGAAGACTCCAGAATCCCTTTCTCCAGGTGAGGGAAGTGAAACTCAGAACATTGGATGACCTTCCAGGGTCATACGGCAATTTAGATTCACATGCAGAAAAATTTCAGCCTAAAACAACATTTGTTGTTGTTATTCCTTTTGAGAGAGGGTTTTACTATGTACCCCAGGCTGGCCTCAAACTCAGAAATCCACTTGCCTCAACCTCCTGAGTGCTGGGATGAAAGGTGTGTGCCACCATGCCTGGCTCCATTGCATTTTTTTTTTTAATTGAAAAAAAATTTTTCATGAACCAGTTGGGTCTGGTGGGACCTGAGGGAGGCGAACAGCTGCGCTAGGGGACGTGAGCTTGGAAAGGTACAGAGCAGCCAGTAAGTCTTCAAAGAAGAAAGCACAGAAGAAACTCACACTCCTTGAGGCCTACAGCTAGAATCACGGAAACTCCGACCCGGAGTGTGTGAGAGTCAGTGGGGGTTCCTTTGGATAGAGGAAGATCCTTCTTTCAAAAGGGAGGATGAGAATTCTCTGCCATTCTCCTGGTGACCTCATGTTGATTTGTACACACAAACCTGTCCCATGTTTATTCATTACTTTTAGGATATGTTAAACTTATTCTTTGACTGTCTCAAGCGTGTTTATACACTGTATTTTGATCATATCCAACTCAAATCTCCCTTCTCATTCTCCAGGTCCCTCACTATCCTCCCTTCCAACATTATTTACTTCTTAAGTCAGAGATTCCCCGAAGTTTCTCAAGCATCCTTTGTACCACAATGATCTGAGCTGAAAGGAGCATTTCACAGTTACGTTATTAGGGACATTCAAGTCAATAAATATTTATATATAACAACTTGGGGGCTGCTGGTAAAGCAAAACACTTCACATACAAGATCTTTGATGGCTAAGATTCCTCATTGGACATGTGTCTTCTCGGCATACACACAACTTCTCTACCCTTGGAATCAGATTGGGGTCTTCATTCCATGAATGTCTTTTGTAACTATGGAAGTACTGTATGAACTCTTCCTATGGTGGGGATGTAGGGCAGAGGAAACATGGCCATGTGGTCACATCTGGAGGCAGCTGGCTGCAGGTCTGGGTTTGAGGGCCTGCGTTACATCAAGACAGTCAGGTGACTGTTGACCTTTTCCTCTTGTTGGCAGATGACCGACTGCTTTACTGTCAACTATTAAGAGCACATACGAAATAGGAAGGGAGGAGGAGAATCAGCCATGTGACCCTTTTAACAAGAAAGCAAAGCTGTTTCACATGCTGCACCGCACCCCAGCACAAGTCGGGTGATCTTTTGGATGCCAGAAACATACCATTTGCTCACTACTGTCTGCACGGGCAAAGTCAACATTTAGCTGTGTGCACAGAACTCCAAGTCATGGTTTAGAGGATGGAAGGCAGGAGGTAGATACTGGGAAAACTGTCTACTGGAGAGTCACATTTCCTCTCACAAAGACCAATGCAACAAGAATTAATTCCTGCTCTCAATAACCTCAACTCTAGCTTGGAGACCAACATGACCTACTTTGAAAAATAATCACTATGCAATAAGGAGGAGAAAGGTACTTCATTTTCCTGGGATGACCAGGGAAAGTCCTAGGAACAGACTGACCTTACTCTAAAAGAAAAGGAGGTCGATCGATGTGAAGGAAAAATAAAACGTGTGACATTGCTTCAATAGGACGTCTGAGTGTGTTGTGCAGGGTAGGTCGGAGGTGGGGATGACAAGAAAGAATCACAGGGGCAGGGCCACCTGCTCTCCTGGCTCTGTGGACAAGAGTGTTGGAAGGATGGTGGACAGTACTACTTGCCTTTGTTCACCTTGAGGCTTCGCATCATTTCCTTTGGGAAATGCTTTTTCATATTCTACGAGACTGCCAGTCACATGGCAGCGAGAGTTGCCTGAGAGTTGACCCCTGACCCAAGAAGAACCAATCCAAATCCTTTATGGAACTGATACGGGTGATGAAAATGAGGCTCTGTTCCAAAAAATAAATGGAGCTACCAAGAGGTATGTTTTTCTTCTTCAGAGAAAAGAGCTTGAAAAATGGAAAGAGGAAGAGTTGGGGCCATGGGACACTTGCTAGAGCATCTGCCTCATGTGCAGGGAGTCCTGCATTCAGTCCTGAGTACTGCTCTGTGGTGGAGCACACACAGAGTCCCAGTACTCAGAAGGTGGGTCAGAAGGACGGAAGCTCATGGCTATCCTTGGCTATACAGCAAGTGTCAGGCCAGTCTGAGCTACATGAAACATAGTAGGTGAATAAAAGAGGGTGAGGGAAGGAAAGGGTAGCGGGATTGGTGAAGTAACTCAAAGACCCGAATTCAATTTACCTCAGACCATCTCTGCTCCATGAGCTGCTTAAGTTGGTTACATTTCTGTCTTTCGGGCAGCTGGTTTGAGTTAGGTGACTGTCACTTGCAGGGTCCTTGGAAGCAGGAATCCTACCTGAAACTCTCACCGTGCTCCCATCTGAACCTTCTCAAATATGCCTCCCCTAGCTGCCAGAAGAAAAGAGACATGTTTTGCTCTGTCTCTTCATCCGCGTGCTATCTGAGAGAGGCTCTGGTTCTCACCCAGCTGGCTGGCTGGCACCCACTTCCTGTCCTGTGAATGTGGGCTGTCTTCCCAGGCTGTTATCAGACTCCACTATCAGCCAGCAGGCTTCTAGGAAAGCAGTGTTCTACAAGAGCAAATGGATGTGGTCAGAGCGAAGGGTAACTCCAGCAGCTAAGGGTAACACAATGGGGCTCTGGACACCATTCACGCCTTCTGGTTCAGGAGTCAACCATGAGCTGCCACAAACAAGACAACACACACGCAGTTTTAACAACTCCTCAGAGGCTCCAGGGATGACTTGGCTTGAGATACCTTTTCTTTTAAGTGCTTTGCACCCCTCCAACCTAGCCACACACTAGCTGTGTGAGCCTGGTTAAATGATCTCACCTCCAAGCTTCTATTTCTTCACCACTAAATAGGCCAGTTACAATCACATATGAATGGCTTGGTGTGGACCAGACATATGAAGCTCTGTGTCAGGGTTGCTTCTGTCTCAGGGGAGGTAACTGCAGTGAGCATGCTCAGCGCAAGGCTGACACACTGTGACATTTCAGTCTGAGTTATTCATTGTCATTGTTAGCTGTGTTGCTCCAGAGACCACTTGTTTCATTCCAATCATTTAATGGACGAGGAAACTGATGCCCAGTAGCAGTGAAAAACTTAGGTAAAGCTACCTAGTACAATCCTTGGCCAGGAAAAAAACCAGAAGCTAGTGTGTGCTCCCCAAACCTAGGTGCACACACACAGGAGCAACAAAGATTATAGAGTGCCTAGAATGATTTGACCAAGGCAACTAAAATTCTAACTTAAGGAAACATGAGTATGGCCTAAGAGGAGATGCTCTGCATTTGAGTGAGCAACACCATATCACAAATGGTTATTGTTCTTTCCATATTTGTCCACAAGTTCAAAGAGGCCGGATCTGACTCCAGCAAGGCTCTTTGAGAGACATGAGAAGTGTATTGTAAGGTGTCTGTGGAGGAGAGAGCGATGGGTAGCTAAGTCAACTGCAGAAGGTGAGCAGAGACTCTCATTTCGGGAGAATTATTACAAGGTGGCAGTAATAGAAAGCAGCTTGGTAACTTATATCACTATAACTGTGAGTAACTGGATCTCAAAGTAACTGCAGAGACAAGAGTCAGGCTTCTAAACTCTGGTCTGGGGAGGGAATTTATGGAGTCTCCTACACGGCAGAAGAAGGCATCACAGCTTCATGGTGGAAAGCTCAGGTGTTTAGCAGACTGAGTAGGGGAGACCACTTCACTGTTGGGAGATAAATAAACAAAGGAATTTCTGAATGTGTTTGTATATTAAAGATTTAAATATGAAAGATAAAATAACAAGGTGGAAAATATGGACTTCTTTACAACAAACAGCATTATTAATAAAATTGCTGACCAGACAGGGACAGGAAGAGATAAGAACATTTGTATGTAGCATAAACGTCATCGTCTTGCTACTAAACTTAATGCAAAGAAAAGCAGCAATTCCTGAGAAAAAAGAATCTCATAGATTATCAATGAGAAAAACCAAAACTTTGAAAGTTAACAGAGTAGTGAAGTGCCCTGAATCATTCATTTCAGGCAAACAAAAATTAAAGCAGTAATATCGAATATCCATCAAATTGATTAAGCTGTCATGATTTGATTATTTTACTACAGTGGCCAGAATTGACAAATGCAGGGACTTGAGAGCCATCTTTTCACCACAGCACTCTTGTCAGGACAACACAAATGATACCACAAATCATAAATTATTCCCTCTGATAGCCCCCGCCCACTATGACTATGAGACAAGGAGGGAGGATGGGGTGGTTTGCAGCTAGCAAATGTGTAAATAGAGCTTAAAGCCCACCAAGTTTGCATTAGTAGGAGTGGTCTATCCTGACTGACATTCTAATTAAAAAGGCTTAAAATGCTACCAGTAGAAACAGTCCATGTTTTTGAGTTGATAACTTCATATTTCAATGGTAATAGTTATTCCCACATTTATCTATAAATTAAAAGCGGTAAGATGTCAGCAAGGCCAGAATCCCACAGCATTAGTAGTAGGTGGCAAGCATGTGCTATTCTGGGCATTTGGTAGTAGCACATAAATTCTACAAACAATTCCAAGAAATGTAATCTGTAGACAACTCTAAAGGAGTTTCTATTATTATTTATTATCATTTCCATTTACAGAAGAAGGAACAGAGGCATTGAGAGCTGGAGTGGTTATCCACATGAGTAGTATGAACAGACTGGGATTCAAATGGAATCATTCTAAGTTAGGGGGAATATGTAGGTTAAAGCCAAGCCAGGGCTCCTTTGAGAGTGAAACATTATGCTAATGATAATTAGTTTGAAGTTTCATCCATGTACAAGATAACCTGGTCAATGTGGGTCATGGGGCACTCTCTAAAGTCCAGTCTTCTAGTGGTTCTGCTGAGCTGCCTCTTAGAAAGAGATCGCAGCATCTGGGCCCCTGATTGGACAGGCCAGTGTCCTTTCCATCCCAGGAGGTATGACTGAAACTAGATCTTGCAAACTCCCAGGGGAAAATGACAGCAGAAATTGGCCCACAGGGAACTGAGAAAACATGAATGAGGAATGTGATCTGGTTTCAGAGCTGAAGCAGTTGAATTGAGCCCTCAGGGACTTAGGTTGGAGGTGTCATTAGCAAAAGGATAGGCTCCAGTTAGGTCTTGGCTTCACGTCAAAGAAAGGGATGAAGAACCAGGAGATGTGAGCTCTCTCCGGATCTGGGACTAAATTGGCCTGTTCCTCTCACTCTACACTTGGGAAATGGAAACGTGCCCCTCCCTCTGCAACCCAGCCATGCAAGGAATTAGCAATTATGTAGGACCAGCTATATTAAGCTGGTGGCTACACAGTGACATCATTCCCTCAGTGCCCCAAATCTATGATCTCATTCATTCCTCACAGAATCATACAAAGCAAGAATCCTCTTCATTATTATGACTATTATTCCATTCATTTTCCAGGTGAGGCAGCCAAGGCTGAAAGGTATTCAGTTGCTTTCTGAGAGTTTCATGATTTAGAATAAATGCAGGTCTCTCTGCCTTAAACCATGTCTTCACATATATCTCAGTTTCTCCAACCATTCTTCCCTATCAGAAAGAATAGTACCTTGTAGGGAAAGGGGAGGGCAGAATTCTTTACTCTGACCCATTTATGAACAAGGAGTCGTGGTGGTTCATGATCAGCTTCATTTTTCAGTCATCCTCTGGGAAATCTGCTTAATTTGACACTTCAAAGGAAATGTGTTGATTGGAGCAAAATTATATCAGGAGAACTTCTGAAAAAATTTAAATAGAGAGTTGAAGAGGAATAAGACTGTGGTAATGGGACTCTTTTTCCGGGAGAAGAGAAAAGATTTTTGCATAGAGGGAAACTGATTCACTGTAACTGGCATAGCATCAGTGACCTGTGCAGGTGGGGAACGCTCCCTCTCCTCTCCCCCTCTGGCTGTTTATTGTCTCTGGCATCCCAGAGTCTCCTGGGCATGTTAATCAAATTATTGAAATTAAGAACAATCCTTGTTGGCAAGCAAGAGATCTCAACTCCAATCTGACCCCCAAAGCTTAATCCTTATTAACTCGCTTCTGCTTTTGAAGACAGATAAAATGAAAAGTCTGGGCGTCGGTAGTTAAAGCTCCTAAGGCATCGGCAGTCCCCAGACTCACCCACGCCAGTTCAGAAGGTGCCCACGTCCACTCGCCAGGATGTAACAGATTTCAGATTCACAACATAAGTTACTCCTGTGTGGGATGTGACCGAAAGACCCCCAGCTCTTGACTCCTCACTTATCCTCTTCCCTTTTGAACTCAAATCCAACTCTTCAAAACTGATTAATGGAGAGACCTTTGCTGGATTCCGAGTCTACTCTCTGCACTCACTGGGTGATGCAATCTCTTTGGAATTTTGCACCCTTATCTTATTTCAGCAAGAAAAGCAAAAGTGAGATTTACTTTTTAAGAATAAAAAAAATTCAGAGCCAACCCCCTTAGAGAATCCTCTAGTTCCTTTGGGAAGATTAGCTTCCTAATAACAGTTTCTGGCACCGTTCCTCAGGCAACTTAGCTAAACTGAACAAATAGCTCAGTGGTGTGGTAATGTGGGGCAGTGGCCTGGTGGGGAGAAAACCTATTAGGCTGCTGCCAAAGCACACACACAAGTGTTTAAAGGTGGCTCTGACCTGAAGCCTCATAGGCAGAACAGAATTATCATTCCTTTCCATGCAGCTTAACTTTCACAACACTTTTCAATACTCAGCTTGGCAAATATCCAACTAAACACAAGAACAGAGCTGGCTTTTAAGGTAATGGAATTCCCAGAAAGTAGAGTTGAGAAGAGTTTAGAAATACTCCAGAAAAATACAAGGCCACTGAAGTGTTCGTACCCTGCCGAAGCCAAGAAGGTTTCTTCTTCCTCAATGACCTACTTCATGCCTTCTTTTTTGAAGAAGAGATCATTGAGAAAAGCACTCGATTCTATTTTGAGGTTCAGCTGTTTAGACCCTTACCGACTGTCAGAGCTTTCCTTGAGGCACAAGCTTTCAAGCTCAATGAGTGTGTTGGGTGTGTGCACATATGGATGTGCAAACATGTATGTGTGTGTGTGTGTGTGTGTGTGTGTGTGTAGAGGCCAAGATCAATGTTGAGTATTTTCTCCTATTGCTCTTCACCTTTTTCTGAGATACAGTCTTTTACTGAACCTGGAGCTTACAGTTTCATCTAGACTGGCTGGCCATTGCGGCCCAGGGATCTTCCTGTCTCTGCCACCCAGCCCATCCAACTGCATTCGGCTTTCTATATGGCAGTGGAGTCCAAACATGCAGGTCCTGGTGCATGTGTGCACTTCAAGTACTTCCTAATGGAGCCTTCTCCCTAGCCTCACATTTCCTATTTGCTTCTTCTCTGTTTGAATACTCACAAGCGAGAAGCTTACAAGGCAAGATGCTTTGTAAAAACCGCATCTTGGATTCTAAGACCATAATAAGATGATATTTTAGATTATATTGTGATTTCTTATTTCTATTTTTTCAAGTAATAATCACCCCTTGCCTGAAGAGAACTGGTCAGAAGTGGTAGCAACAGCAACAACTTCTGTTGATTGTGTCTTTCCTAAGTGTCTGACTTTGTTCCCACCACTTCGTGGGATAATGTTTCATGTGCTCATTCCAGGGACTTTGGGAGGTGAGTACTGACACTCTCCATTTTACTGATGAGGAAACTCAAACACAGAATGTGTGTGTGTGTGTGTGTGTGTGTGTGTGTGTGTGTGTGTGAGAGAGAGAGAGAGAGAGAGAGAGAGAGAGACAGAGACAGAGAGAGAGAGACAGAGAGACAGAGAGATAGAGAGACAGAGACTGAGACAGAGACAGAGAGAGGCTCACTGTGTTTAATCGTGGTTGCTCTCATGAGCCTGGGTGGAAGAGTGTTCTCTGGTGATTCTGTTCTTGGTGCAGCCACTGATGAATTGCTCATGCTAGTAAATGTTCACATACCCAAAAGTCACAAAGGCACTATATCTGCCTTCTTAAAGGTAAAACTTAGTTTTACCTTTCACATACATTTAAAATTTTCAACAAAATCTGCTTAAATTATTTTGTGAACAAATCAAGTTATTTGTAGTGTGCAGCCTAATATATGCATGATATATTCAAATATATATGTACATATTAGAATGGGGATAAGTCAAGCTACTAAGCATATATATCTCTTTATTTTATGTTTTGTTTGTGATCAGAACACTGAAAAACCTACTCTATTATCAAGTTTTCAGCATATAATACATATATAGGATGAACTGTGATTAGCTGTAGTCACTATGGTGTACGACAGATATCTCTAGTCTAACTGAATTTCATATTCGCTTTGCCTAACATTTCCTATTCATCTCCACCCTCTGGTAATCACTATTTATTACCTCTTTATATAAGTTTGATTTTTTTAAATTTAGATTTCACCTATAAGCAACATCATATGGTGTTTGTCTCTCTGTGGCAGCTCGTTTCATGCAGTGTCCTGGAAGTTTAACCACACTGTGTCAGGCTTTCCTTCTCCTTAAAGGCTGGCCAGTGTCCCACTGTTCATATATAGCACACAGCCTTCATCCATTCGCTCACTGATGCGTGTGCATGGGTTGACCTCATATCCTGGCTTTTGTGAATTCTGTTGCAGTGAGTATGGAAACAGAGATGTCTCTCTGACACATTGATTTCATGTCCTCCAGATGTACAGTCAGAAGCAGAACTGCTAAGTCACATTTCTGTTTTTACTCTTTTCAAAAAACATCCACGCTTTCCCATGATTGCTGTACTAATTTGTATTCCCAATCAACTGTGCACAAGGGTTACTTTTTTCAACAATTCATAGACACGTTATCTTTTGTCTTTTGTTTTTGTTTTTGTTCTTCAGAGACAGGGTTTCTCCGTGTGGTTTTGGTGCTTGTCCTGGATCTCGCTCTGTAGACCAGACTGGCCTTAAATTCACAGAGATCCGCCTGCCTCTGCCTCTCAAGTGCTGGGATTAAAGGCGTGCGCCACCACCACCCGGCTCTCATCTTGTGTCTTTTTTATAATAGTCATCCAAACAAGTATGAGATGCTATCTTGTGGTTTCAATTTGCATTTCCCTGAAAGTTAGTAGTGTTGAACACTGTTTGATACATCTGTTCACTCTTTATATATCTTCTTCTGAGAAGTGTTTAATTAGGTTCATTGCCCATTTTTAATTGGCTTATTTGTTTTTCTTCTTTTGAGCTGTTTGATACATACATATATATCAGATATTAACTGCTTATCAGATGCATAGACTCTAAATATTTCTCCTATTTTACCTTCACACTGTTGTTTCCTTTGCTATGTAGAGGTTTTTAATAACCCTATTTGTCTATTTTTGCTCTTCCTGCATGTAATTTAGGGATCGTATTCAAAAACATCAAAGCCCAAACAAATGCCATGGAAGTTTCTCTCAGTGTCTTTATAGTTTGAGAACTTGTGCTCATGTACTTATTTTGAGCTGATTAACTTATATTAAATACTTATTTTGAGTTGATTTTTGTATATATTATGAAGTGAAGGTCCATTTCATTCATCTGAATGTGACATTGAGTTTTTCCAGTATCATTTATTGAAGAAAACTCTCCTATTTCCATTGTGTTCTTGGTATTATTGTCAAGACTAAACTGAGCATAAAGGTGTGGGTTCATGTCTGTGTTTTGTATGCCATTAGAAAAGCATATTTTATGGCTCTAGTTCTGCAGTATATTTTACTCAGGTGCCATGATGCTTCTACTATTCTTTTTGCTAAAGATCATTTTGGTTTTAGAGAGCACTTTGTGGATCCACATGAATTGTAGGATTTTTATACTTATATGAAAAATATAGTTGGACTTTTTACAGGAATTGCACTTTCAGTTCACCTTAGAAAAAAATGGACATACTAATTTTTTAAACCCATGAACATAGACTTTTTCCCATTTATTGTGTCTTTAAATTTCTGTTATAAATTTACAGTTTTGGTCTGTGGATATTTTGTTTCCTTGGTTAAGCACTTTCTAAGTTTTTTGTTATAGCAATTGTAAATGAGATTTTAAAATTTTTCTGAAGAGAGTTCATGGTTGATGTACACAAACAGTACTGATTTTGTATCTTGCCATTTTATTTGAACAAACTGTTTTTCATTTATTAGTTGCAATATTTTTTTCTGTAGTGTTTAGGTTGAATATGTGTACGTGCATGTGTGTGTGTAGGTGTGTGCATGCGAGTGTATGTTTGTGTATGCGTATACTTTGAAAAGGAGACTAATTTCCCACCCAATTTGGATGATGCTACTGGTTAGCTTTGGTTTGTCTTCCAATAGTTCATTTATTAATCTCCAGTGTGACCATGCTCAAGTGACAGGAACATTAAGAGCAGGAACCTAGTGGAGGTCATTGAGGCCATTTCAGAAGGAATTAAAGCAGCTTTCATGGGATTCTGGGTTAGTGCTCAAGAGAAGGTTTTTATGTAAAGAACAAACCTGGATCCTCTCCCTACCCTGAGTTCTTGTCTTTGTGATGGATGGGTCCCTTCCTCTAGCACACACTCCCCTCATTGTGGTGGCATCCATACAAGGCCATCACTGGAGCTTAACCAGTGTCAGTGCGATGCTCTCAACCTCCAGGACCATGATCTAAACAGACCTCTTTCCTTTATAAAGTACTAAGACGCATTATAGAAGCAAAATGGACTAACACACATGCCCTTTCTTTACTCTCTTGCCTAATTACTTTGGCTGGAACTCCAAGTACTATGTTGAATAAAAGTTGTAGGAGTGGGGTATCTTTGTTTTGTTTGTAAGGAAACCGTTTCCAGTGAAAAACTTTCAATTTTTAAAACAATATTTGTTTTGTGTGTATGAGTGTTTTCCCTGCTTATATGTTTGTGTACCATGTTCATGCAGTGCCTCTGGTGAACAGAAGAGGGCTTCAGATCCTCTTGGTCTGGAGTTACAGACAGTTGTGAACTGCCATGTGGGTGCTGGGAATCAAACCCAGGTCCTCTGCAAGAGTAGCAAGTGCTCCTAACCAGTGAGTCCTCTCTCCAGGCCCAGCTCTCAACTTCTCACTGTAAAGTATAATGTTAGCTCTGAACTAGCTCCTTGTGACCTTTATTTCTGTTGAAACATTTAACTTGTTGAGAGTTTTTAATGGAAAGGGATGCTAGAATTTGACAAATGCCTTTGCTGCACCTGTTGAGATGTTTGTGTAGGTTCTGCCCTTCATTTTATTGATGAGGCATACACATTTATTCTTTCATGTGCATTGACTCATTCTTGCATCTCAGATACAAATCAGTTGACCATCGTAGGTGATCTTCTCAATGTGTTGTAATATTTGTCTTACTTATATGTTGTTGAAGGTTTTTGCATTTATGCTCATAGGCGATCTTGAACTGTGATTTTTCTTATAGCATGCTGTCTTGATTTGGTATTGGGATAATACTAATCTTATAAAATGACTATGTAAATATTCCCTCTTCAATTTTTAGAAGAGTTTAAAGTGATATTTATTTTTTTTAAATGTCTAGTGGAATTCAGCAGTAAAGCCATCAGGTCCAGAGATATTCTTTGATGACAGAATTTTTATTACCAGCTCTATATCCTTGTTTATTATTGTACAATTCACATTTTCTATTTAGTCATGGTTTGGTCTTGCTGGGTTATGTTGCTCTAGGAACTCATGTATTTCTTTCAGCTAATCTAATTTGTTGGCACATAATTGCTCATATATTGTTATGGTTCTTTATACTTTTGTGATATTAGGTGTAATGTCTCCTCTTTCAATTCTGATTTTTAAAAACTTTGCTGTTTTTAAAAAACAACTTCTAATTTTGTTTATCATTTCTATTGTTTTTCTAGTCTCTGTTTTACTTATCTATTTTCTCCAATCTTTATTATCTTATTCCTTAGAATAAGAACTTTGGGCTTAGTTTGCTTTCATTTTTCTCTTCTTAGTTCCCTGAGTTGTTACATTAGATTGTTTACTTGGAATTTTTTCTTTTTTGGACTGGTTTGTTGCTATAAGCTTCATTCTTTAATTGCTTTTGCTGTGTCTCAAAAGTCTTGAAATATTATGTTTTTACCTTTGTCTCACGATGTTTCTAAATTTCTCTCTAACTCTCTCTTTTGACATGTTGGTTGTTTGGGGTCATCTTACTCACTTTCTAGACAGTATTAGTTACTTTTCTTATGGCTGCAACAGAACACCTAACAGAGCAACTTAAAGGAGGAAGGGCTTATTGTGACGTATGATTTGAAGGTACAGCCCATCGGGATGGCAGTCAGGACAGCAGGAGGAGAAGTGTGCAACAATGAATGCTGCTTCTCAGATTTCTCACTTGTTTGGAACCCACCCTGTGGAAAGGTGCCTCCTATATCTAGGGTAGATCTTTCTACCTAATGAACCTGATCTAGAAAACTCCTCACAGACATTCCCAGGCATCTCTTTTTATGATGATCCTAAATCCCATCACACTGACAACCAAGATTAACCATCATACAATCTCAGAGAGATTTTAGTTTATTTTGGCAGAAGCTTTGCTTGTAATGATGGAAGCATACAGCGTCTGCTTGTTCATGTTCAAGAGGAGGCAGGAACCTTAGGCTAGAACTGGGGAAAGGCAGAAACTTCAAAGACTCACCTATAATGACTAGCTTATGGCAGGCAGGCCCCACCACCTAAAAGATCCCCAGCTTTCAAAACAGTGCCACAAGCTAGGGACAAAGTGCTCAAAACATGAGTGTGTGTAGCGGGGCATTCCAAACTGAAACCCTAATTTTGAATTTTCTAAAATTCCTATTGTCTTTTGATTGTATAGCTTTGTAACTGAAAAAGATGCTTGAGATAATTTCAGTCTTCTGAAATCGTTGAAAACTTGAGTCCTAACAAATGACCTGTTCTGTGCACACTTGGGAAGAATGTGCATTCTGCAGCTGTTGATAGCATGCTCTCCACCTCAAAGGTTCATTTCTGTAAAATACAATTTAAGGCCTGGCTCTAAAAATACATCAGGAACTGATTTTTGTGTGTGGTTTGATGAGATAAGGAGGCTTGTGGTTAATTTTTATCTATCTGGATATCTCATTGACTGAGCATGATTTTTAAAATGATCCTTCTTTTTCTCTGTATAATGAGAATTTTGTCTCATTTCTGATTTTCTGGGGGGAAACATTTGAAGGTTTGTCATTAGTGTTGTGGTAACACTGTCTGTTTGGAGATATTCTTTACAAGTTAGAAAACTCTAGTTCTACTTTGTTGAAGACTTAAAATTAGAGCTTGGTTTTCTAATTTCCAGGCGTTTTTTATTCTTAGGTGAGCATAGGTTTCTGTCTCTTTTGTCCATTGATGTGCCTTCTTTAATCAGATGTTAAACTCTACCCAGGGATGATGAGAAACTTTATTCTGGCATAATCCTATTTGAGAATAATGAATTATTCTTACTACATGATAACTGGGTTATAAATGTTAGTTTATAATTTTCCCATCATGGTCAAAAGATAGAGTGCTCTGCATGGTTTGGAGGTTATTCTAAAGAGAGGAGAGAATGGATTCCTCTTTTTCTACTCCCTAAAAGAACACCCATCAGGTTTAGTTCACTTGTTCTTTGCATGTGCAGAAGAATATACCAGTGAAACTAATTTGGGCCAAAGCATAATTTTCTTTGGGGGAATGATTTTCATGGTGGATTCAATTTCATATCATAGTATTCAAAAGAGTCTTGCTTGCTTTTTAAATTAGTTTTGTAATTTAGCTTTTTGCTTAATTTGTCCATTTGATTGCAAACAACACATTTATATACATATAATAAACAAATTAGATAGAAATATATTGTAATATATATTCATATGGTGCTGTTACTTTCTAATGTCTAGTGATCCCTCATTTTGAGTCCTGATTGTGATTATATGTGGTTTCCCACTTAGCATTCTTGATTAATTTATTTATCAAGTCACTGACCTTTTCACTGCTGACTTTAGGCTGCCTTAGTGGTAAAACAAGAGGTTAGCAGGCAGGAGCAATGAGCTGTCTTATTTACTGTGTGTCAATATCTTGTTTTAGAAAATTCAAATACTAAAAACAGTTTACACTATTGTTATAAAGAGCAGCTGAGTGCCCCCCTCATCTCTCGCTCTCTGCATATTGTCCGGTTGTGGGTTTCTGTGTTAAATGGAATATCTTCATTAAATCTCTCTTCTCAAGGAGCAGTGAGGAGACAGAAAGAGTGTAAGGGCCAGAGGTGGTGGATGACTCCAAGGAAACAGTGTCTTCCAGACACAGCAGGGCTGACAACACTCACAGAGACTTCTGGACACTCACAGAGCCTGTGACAAACATACACAAAACATGCATAAGTTCAATCCAGACAAATGTATAGCACTGAGAAGGGGGAGTGGAAACAAGTCCCCACCCTGACCAAGAAGCTATTTGCAATTGATAGTTGCTGCAAAAGGGGAAAAATCAGCCTTCTCTCTCCAAGGTTAGACTGTTCCCAGGAGTAGTTGGTCAATACAAAACAAACTCCATGTTCGTTTGTTTTGTGGGGAGGTTGTATCATTTTTATTTTAGTCAGGTTTTTTCTTAAGACTTATTAGGTTTTTTGTATGTTTGCTTTGATTTTATGAGAGAGAGAGAGAGAGAGAGAGAGAGAGAGAGAGAGAGAAACATGAAGTTGGGTGGGTAGGGAGGTAGGTAGAATCTGCAAGGAGATGGAGAAGGGGAAAACATATATTGTTTTGCATACACAATATATTATATGAAAAAAATGTGTATAGGTGGGTTCATGTTTATTTGTTTGTAAGTGCATTTACATACATACATGAATGGAGGCCAAAGGATGACATCAGGTTTCATCCTCAGGAATGTTATCGACCTCTTTTAAGACAGGGTCTCTCACCAATTAGTCTGGTGTTCACCAGTTAGCTAGAAGAGCTGGCCAGCAAGCCCTCGGGAGCACCCGTCTCTATATCCACACAGATGGGATTACAAGCATGCATCACCACCCCGGCAGTTTCTTCAGGTGCTGGGGATTGAAATCGAGTCCCAATGCTTCTGAGGTAAGCTTTTACGATTGAGTATCTCTTCAGTCATTTGACTATTTTTATAGATTTCAAGTGTCTAATGAAGTTTCCCCCTTTCCTCCCTCTTTTCAAAGCTATTTTCTCAATAGTTCTCTCCATTTTCTCCAGTATTTGACTCATGATGACCCTTACTATGCTAACTCTGGTATCTGGTCATCAGTTTCGTTCCCCTCCCTCTGTTATGTTGTTTATTTTTGCCTAGACTTTTGGTCTGTGTCCTTAGCATATTATACTATGCATAAAGATCAAGACTGTCACTCAGCTGATTCTCTTTGATGGCTAGTCCCCAGTTAAACGAATGAATCAGAGATTGGCTCTTACTGTAGCTGCCCTTAGGTTTGCCTCAACCCAGCCTGGTGGGATTTGGGCAAACAGTTCCACTATACGGGCTTAGAGAAAAACAAACAAACTCACCCTGTCTCTTTGAAGCATTTTATTGAAGCACACTATTTCAGGAAACTCTTTCTTTTAAAGATGGTCTATGTCCTAATCTACTCCCTGAGCTAATCCAGAAATCTTCATTGTGTTTTACTAAGTCTTTGCTCTGTGGTTTAAACTCCTAGCCACACAGCTTAAGAATTCAACAAAGGTCTTAAAGAAAAACTGGGCATGTGTTTGAGGATTTTCAATTTCAAATTTGTCTTTCTAACCACCACACACTCTGCTGGGTTCTCTGTTCCTTTGCAGAAAACCTACATCCGGGGAAAGCTTGCATTTATGGTCTCTGCCCTGGAGAAAAATCAATTACAGAGGCTTAGCACAACTTCCAACTGTTCTCTGCTCATGTCTGTCTTCACCTTTGAGTTCTCATTGCTTCACCAGCTCTGTGACGGATTTAAGCAGATTTTATTTATTTATTTCATCATTTTTTCAAGCTCTTTAACTTTCTGTGGAAGTTCTGATTTGTTTCAAACCAACCTTATGCCCAGCACATAGGTATTTTGAGAAAAAAAATAACTCACAGAGAAAATCCTGGAAATGAATGCTCTAGAAATGGACTGAAAGAGACTTGAAGTGACACATGACCTTTCAGAGGGTGTCAGAGTGGTTCTGGAGGGTAGACAGAGACGAGCAGGAAGAAGGGGGCTGGTGACACCTCGTGGATTTGTGAAGGAGGGCTGACTTTTAGCTCCTTTTCTAGCCAAGTAACGCTCTCTGTGCCTGGCCCTAGGTCTCAAGCCATTGGAGCAAATGGCCTCTGCCAATAAACATTTGTTGAATAAGTAAGAGTTAAAATAGGTAGAAAGAATAACCCTCAAGACAGAATAATGTTCAACTAATGGTAGAAGTAATCAAGATCTTCTGTTTGCATTAAAATGGGATCCATCTTAAGCTTTATGAAGCACTTACTGAGAGAGATGAGACCTACTCTACCCCAGACAGCAATGGCCATTGGCCATATACTAGAGACAGAAAATGAGGGTTATGATGGGGGTGGGATTTGTATGCACCACCTAGAAACTTCAGGGAAATCTCAGAAGAGAGACAAGAGTATCACTCTGCTTAGAATACTTCCTTTCTGAGGATGTACTTCCTAGGTACCATACCCAGACTATCAACCAACTGACTTGGTATAGAGGGACTCATGAAAACTCCATGTCGCACACATTTTGGTGACGGTTGGAGATCTTACCTGTGAAGTGCTGGGCCCCTGACGCTTCAAGGGCTGGGACCCTGATGTGCCTGCCATGTGGTTTAAAGAAAGTGCCTTTAGACACAGATACACATACTAACAGTGAGAGGATATGGGAGAACCGCGAGAGTCCGTAATGCCAGGCACGAAGCTTAGGCTTAGAAAAACGACAGTAGCCCATAAAAGTGCCTTCTCAGTAAAGTGTTGGCTGAGCACTTTCCCCCAGTTCATTGAAACTCTTCCCTTTAAACAATGTTTTTGATATAATTTTTTTCTATCTCCATTAACGCCCTGCCCCTGCGCACTGCTCCCACCACACTGGTTGCCTCTGAGATTCCCTGAGTTCTCACATGCCAGTGCTCTCTCCTTTGAGCATCTTTCTCCCTCCCCAGGGCCCTGTGCCTTCTCCCCACTCTCTGACCTGATTTTCTCTTTCCGACTGTTATGTACTCTCTACTAGACTCGAAGCCTCTCATCTGAGAAGGATGGCATTTCTCCTGCTTCCCACTGTATTCTCTGCCTTTAGCAGGGCTCAGAGCGCAGTAGGCATCTGAGAGTATTGATGTAAACAATGAACCCTAGTTTAAGCCACCAACTCTACCTTCGAAAGTTTGCTCTACGGAGTGTTTCAGACTGACTTCTGACAAGCACTCTGTCCCTTAACAGTTCTTGGTGCTTCAAGTAAGCTTACGGAGTTCCTTATAATACTCTTGCAGAGCAGATATGTGTAGGTCCATTCAACACTGAGAAAACTGATGCTCAGAGAAGCTACCTGATTTGTTCAAGGTGATGGGGCAACCAGCAGAGGATATGAGGGTTGGAGTCTCATTCTTTTGCCTCCGGTACCCAGTCTCTTTGGATGACACTGCGTCACTTCCGCATTTAAGGTTCTATGAATGCAAGACCTGTTCGTGGATGCAACCATTTTCTCTTCATGTTGGGTTCCCCACGGCCCTTAGTTCTCTGTTCATAGTCTTCTAGGATCTAAAAATAAGCAGACACACATTAGTGCCGGAGAAGGCTTCTGAAACCCTGAGAGTGATCTATAGCCGCTTGATCTATCTCCCCCCTCCTGCACACCCCCAGCAAACAAATAAGTAAGCTTCCGGTGGCGCTCTCCTCTCCTTTCTGACGTACCATTTCGTTTGTTTTTGTTAATTCCTCGCAGATGTTCTTTCCTCTATAATCTCCTTCCCTGTAGGTGATAGTTGGCATAGCTCACATCTGTTGAAATATCTGCCCTACCCAGGGAAATAGCCAAATGAGCTGCAGTGCTCAGCAGTAACAATAAAGTCGGGAGAGCAATAAAAAGATGGCAATGCCTTAGGGTGGAGACAGCATTCCTCCGATCCCTCCCTGATTCATCTGCTTTGAACTGGGCGCACCGGGATTCAGGGCATCTTTTTGCCTCTGTGCTTCTGCTCAACAGCTCCGCATGGGCGCATGCGGGAATGGGTTCCATGGCTAGTCCATGGAAGTCAATTCTGAAAGGACAAATGCCGGACTCTGGTCACCAGTCCACCGCCATGTCCGCATTTCTTCTTCCAAAGTGATGCCTGGGGCTTCTATTCCAGTATGTGTTTGTGGAAACCTTACAACAATACTCTTATTTTTTAAGTTGCAGTGTGTGTGTGTGTGTGTGTGTGTGTGTGTGTGTGTGTGTGTGTGTGTATCTACAAAAATGCTTGCTAGACTGGGATTCAGAGCCAGCATCTGTAAGAAGGGGGGCAAAATTATTTTATTGGATCCCAGCATGAGTTCTCTGAATGCTTATGGTCCCAAATGCTAAAAAATACATATTAAAGGTATTTGAGCTTTTGTGGCTTCTCTAATAATCTGAATTATTAGAATTCATATTATAACAAGTGAATCATGACAAGTGATTATAATAACTGAATTACAACTAGTGAATTTTTATTTGAGGGGTGAGAAGCTGCACTGATAGGGTCTCCTTGGGCTTGCTAAAACAAAAAAAATGATTGTTTCTCATAACTAACTAAGAAGTATAGAAATAGACAAGTGCTTCAGTGACATCATTGGGACTCCATGTGTCCAACTGTCCTGGTGTATTGAGGACCTTACAGGACTTAGTCCTAGATGCCGTCTCTATTGGGAAATCCCCTCAGCCCTGTTCCTTGGCCTGCATTATTTTTTGACTTCTTTTCCCAGTTCTCCAGGCAAGAGCAAAGATGACTGTTGTCAACTGTAGACTTCCATGAGACTCACCACCAATGATCTCAGATAAGAAAAAGAGATTGGATCCGAAGAGTCCCAACAGCATTCTGAAGATGGCTTTATTTACCATTCTTGAGTATCGACTTCCTCCATATCAAGTGCTGAGCCTGAGAGACAGGGTATTCATTTGAATACCAAGTGGAGAAGGGAACCATTTCAGTTAGAAATAAGCTCTATCATCCAATTAGCTCCAAGGGAGAGGACTCTTAGATTGAAATTTAAGATGTCCATGACTGATGATATTACACCTTTCATAGTTGTTTGACTTGAGCAGGCTAGTAAAGTGGAGAAGGTGGATCCATGAGACTAAGGAAGGAGTGGACTTGAAAAGTGCTGGGTATTGTCATACACATCTATAATCTCAGGACTCAGGAGGCTAAGGTAAGAAGATTGCCCTAAGTCTGAGGCCAGCCTGGGTACCTAGACTACACAGTGAGAACTTGGTTCAAAAAGGAAGAGGAGGAGGGAGAGGAGGAGGAAGAAGAGGAGGGGAAGAGGAGAAGGAGGAGGAAGAAGAGGAGGAGAAGGAGGAAGGGGAGGAGGAGAAAAGCCTTAGAAAAGAGCAGCCCAGGCTAAAGTGGTAGAAACAAAGTCGTGAGTGGTTTCCAGGTTCCAAGCATGGGGGATGGGACCCTCAAGTACACCTGCGACATCTGGTCCCTTCACTGCTTTTCTACACAAGCAAAGACGGAATATGAGTGTCTAGATCAGTTCTACTGGAGAGAAAGTCCAATTCTCAGGAACAGGATAATTACAGGACAGTAAGAGTATCCTGTGATCTATCTAGAGGAGAAGGGTCTAGACAAGATTCTTCTCAAAACTGACAACATAAACGCCCCTCTCTAAGGAACACCTCTACTTTTTCAGTTAGTGCGAAGAATCAACCGCTCTAACACCCACCACTGAGAAGCGCCGGTGACCATGGGCTGACTTCATTCTTGGCTTGCTTAGAGCTGGCCCTGGCTCAATCATCTTTCAAAACCAGTGGTTAGAGCATTGGCTCAAGGTTCAGTATTAAAGCTAACAGAAGCATTAGTTGGGTTTGGCTTTTCTCTTTTCCAAGCATTGGTAGGAAAGTGCTCACTGAACGCCTGACTGGAGGTTGCAGCACCTTTCCAGGTCCCGCGCCTCTATTCATACACCTCGCTGTCTTTGTCTCAGCTGTATTGACTCTGCCTTCTAGCATCTGATCTAATATTCTTGTGTATCTGTTAACTGACAAGCATAAAGGAGCATAGTCCACAGCAGGTCTCTGAAGATTCTGCTCTTGGCTGAATCCTTGGGACTTAGAACAATGCCCAGTTTTGGTGAACGTTGTCATAATCAGAATGGAGTCACTTGACAAGATCATATTAAGGCCAGAAGTTTATGAAGGAAGGAATCATGTTCACCTGTGTTTTCCAGGAAGAACTGTCCCGATATACCCTACTGAGGTACTCCACTACCCAAGACCTATTGCAACCTGATATGGAAGGTACTTCTGCAAGAACACCTGTCCAATAACAATCTAACCTCAGACTAGTGTCTCCATGGTTGATGATCCTTAAACACCATTGGCTGTTGGTGAAAATTAACTTACATGTCCTCTTCACTGTGCCTCCCAAAGTTTCCTTTTGCCCTGTCCTTTTTGAAGTCAACCTCGGTTCCCATGACAGGCATGTCCTGCATGACAGCTTTGCTTGCTTATCCCAAACATACACCATTTTTCTTTATAGAGACTTTCTTTGTTATTTAATCCACACTTAAGAGATATTTCTGAAATAATGAATGATATTAATTTATACACAGAGGATTTAGGAAAGTGTCAAATACATATTTAATACTCAAAAATGTTAGTTATTGAACTTTGACAAAGTAGAAAGATGTATTCTGGGTTTTTAAAGTTAAAATACAGAAAATAGGACTTCCTTTTCATGAAAGCTGGGAAATAAGGCAGCCACTCAATCCCAAACACTCTCTGCTGCTCACGTCTCTGTTTCCTCATAGTCCAGATCACTTAGTTCTCTGCATGCTGTCACCAGAGAGCATCTAAGTAAGCATGTGGAGAACTTCCAGAAAGGCAGTGATGACGTATTCTGCTTATGAGGTCTGAAGATGTGAATCTGTAGCCTATAAAGACATTTTGATAAAGAGGAAGGCTCCAGATCTTGTTTGTGCCATCAGAAGTTTGCAGCCCTCAGGGCACAGTGGAAAACAATAAAATGAAGTCATATTTTCTGGTCTAAATATGCCTACTCTCTCCTGCTTCTGAGCTAATCTTTGGACCCATGTCTTACTGGTTGGTTTGAGGTTCCCTGGCACTCTGTGAATTCTGCTATATAAACCAGAATGCTTTGAGGCTCCCTTTCTTTGTCTTCCTCTTCCCAAAGCAGACACAGTTAGATACCAGGATGGAAGGAAGTTCTGCTCTTACCCATCACTTTATGAAATGTGAGTAAATTGCTTTCCATGCACTATCTTCACTAGGCTGCCCAGAAGACAGGGAGATGAGATGTTTAGGGAAAAATCCAAAAACTTTCAGTATTGACCACAAAGTTGACATAACAAGCAGAGAATATAGTGGAAAGCTTCCACCATTAGGAAGAGCTGGTTTTTGGAAAACAAGCTGAAGAAGTTGGCCCAGAGTGATGCTGGGGGAACAGCATCTTGGGACTCCCCAGGGACCTTACCACCTCTGTGTGACCATTTCATATCAGGCTAGTAGGAGATTCAAGGGTGCAGCACAGGTCAGCCTATCTGTCCTTGGCTTGTTTGTCCCAGTTGGGCTCCTAAACTTCCTGTACGTATAGATGACTTCCTCTGTGCAAAGTGGGAGCCAAGAAGAATTCACAGGTCCCAACCTAGTTAGGATCACTCTGCACAGCTTGAGGCCATCACAGAGAAGATGATGGCTCCATTATTCATTCATGTGCACAGATTTGTGGGGCACTGGGCTGGGTGGTAGATATGATAACAACAATAATGAAGTAGTGATCCTGTGTGCTCTCTCAAAGGCTTCACTAATGAGTTGATTTAATTTTCACAGTTTTCCCACAAGGCAGATAGATTTTTCATATGTACAACTGGGGAAACTGAGTCTAAGTAACTAGACCATAGTCTTCTACACCTGGTATGCAGAAATAAAACTGTAATCTAATCTGCCTTTGTGATCTTAAATATTTTAAGACTGAAATAAAGTGTGTGTGTGTGTGTGTGTGTGTGTGTGTGTGTGTGTGTACTACATGTGTGCAGGTGCCTGCAGAGACCAGAAGAGGGCATCAGATCCCCTGGAGCTGGAGTCCTAGGAGCTTGTGAGACAACCAACATGGGTCTGGGAATGGAACTTGAGTCTTCTGGAAGAACAGCAAATGCTCTTAACTACTGAACCCTCTCTCTCTTCACTTTCTGTTTGTGTTTCTAACCACCAGAAGTATTAGTGCAAAACTCAATACTCAAATTATTCACAGCCTACTGAGGAAAGGGATGAATGAACATAGGAGCAGTGTGGTGCCTGCTGCAATGTTGATTGATTTCAGCCTCTGTGACTGCCCTAGCAGGAAATCTGTTGTCTGACGCTTTGTGATGCCACTAAGTGCCTCAGATGTGCTCAGCAACAGGGTTTCTAAACTGGGAGAGCTGGAGGTGTCCAGTGAGTTATGGCATACAGAATTACACTGGGTGCCAGGAGCCCATACCCTCGCTGCAGATCAGGAAAATGTCTCCTGCCATTTGCCTTCCAAATGTCAGCGGACAACAAAGTTGCTCCGAGGTGAGAATCACTGCTCTACAAGAACTAATTTTTCTTTTCTTTTTTTTTTTTTTGCATAGAAAATGGTTTATTTGGCTTAAATATCCAGGTCACAGTCTATTGAGATAAGCCAAGGCAGGAACTTAAGCAGAAGCCATGGAAATATGCTACTTTCTGCCTTCCTCCCCATGTCCCATTCAGTATGTTTTCTTCTTTTTTTTTTTTTGAATTTTTTCTTTATTAAGAAATTTTATACTCACTCCACATACCATCCACAGATCCCTCCTCCTCCCTCCCACCCCCCAGCCCTCTTTCCCGAGCCACCCTGCATCCTCACATCCCCCAAATTGAGGTCTCCCATGGGGAGTCAACAGAGCCCAGCACACTGAGCCTAGGCAGGTCCAAGCTCCTTCCTACTGCACCAAGGCTGTGCAAGGCGTCACACCGCAGGCACCAGATTCCCAGAAGCCTGCCCATAGACCAGGGACAGATCCCAATCCCCCTGCCTGGGTACCCCCCAAACAAGGAACTAAAAATTTAAAAGGCAGGTATCATGGCTTGCTTACCATGTTATTTCCCACTATCCAATCCAACTTATTTGTGTTTAAAAGATGCTTAACTGTATAGCAGCAGAGTATGAAATCCTTGAGTCTCATGTGTTTGTGTGTTGGGGGTGGGGTGCATGTGGGGGGGGGTGTGCACAAATGTGTGGAGGTCATCAGTCAGTGTTGGGCATCTTCCTCTATCACTCTCCACATGATTTTTTCTGAGACAGGATCTCTCTTGAGCCCAGTGTTCAGTTGATGAGCTAATCTTCCTGGGCAGCCGTCTCTGGGGACCTGTCTATCTTTGGCCCATCCCTCCCCTCAGCACTGGGGTAACAGACACAAGCCACCACACCCAGATATCTGGCTTTTTATGTGAGTGATGATGATCCAAACCTAGGTCCTCATGCTCATACAATGAGCATTTTAGTGACCCAACCATGTCCCCAGCCCAAATCTATATTCTCTTAAGCTCCCACAGAGCAGCCCTTAGGGCGGACCATATCATCAACCACAAGGAAATCTCAAAATGTGTGAAAGAATAAGAATCATCAGATCTAGGTTTTCTAACCACAATAGAATAAAATGATAAATAAACAAAACAGAAAGAAATACTAGGAATAACACTTGGCTAACACATTTCAAAATGCCCCATAGGTGTAAGAAAAGAAAAATCACAATAAGGAAATATCATGAGCTGAAAAAAAAAAAACCATGAAAAATGCAACATCTCAAAATGTATGGCAGGCATTTAAAGCAGTCCTTAGATAAATATGCATAGATTGAAAAGCTTATATTCTAAAGAAAAATGTTAAAATGTCAATAATCTAAGCTTCTAGCTGCACCCCCCCACATCCCCCCAAAAAACAAACCAGAAAGAAAAGTAGAAGAAAAAAAAAGGGATGGGAGTGGAAATCAGAGAGATGGAAGAAGTGGAAGAGCTTGTGTGCTACAGTGGATTCTGGAAAAAAAAATCACAAAATTCATAAACCTTGAACTATGTGTACTATGAGCAAGGATACACACAAATTATCAGATCCATGTACAGCATCATTCACTTTAATCACTACAGAACCCATAGAAATTTTGCCTGCTCTTGAGACCCTTTTCCTCCTACTGGGTTGCCTTGTCCAGCCTTGATATGAGGCTTCATGCCTCGTCTTATTGTAACTTTTTATGCCATGTTAAGTTAATATCTCTGGGAGGCCTGCTCTTTTTTTTTTTTTTTTTTTTTTTGAAGTGGAAGAGGGGTGGATCTGGGGGAGAGGGCAGGTGGAAGTGAGACCCGGGAGGGATGGAGGGAGGGGAAACTGAGGTTGGGATGTAATGCATGAGAGAAGAATAAAAAAAGAAAAAGAAATGGAAACATCAGGAACTGGATAATAATAATAGTGATGCTCATAATGAGCTCAGTGGTTAAGAGCATTGGCTGCTCTTCCAGAGGACCTGGGTTTGATTTCCAGAACCCACATGGTGGCACAAAACCATTTGTAACCCTAGTCTAGAAACATTCAATTTTAATAAGTGAAGTTTTTATTTTAAATTACATTTTATTCATTTTTTAAAAATTATGTGTGTACAAGACCATCTTGGTATGAGTATATAGGTCAGAGGACAATATTCAAACATAGGTTCTCTCCCTCTGTGTGATTCCCAGGGAACGAACTCTGGTCTTCAAGCTTAGCAGCAGAGACCTTTGCCCACTGAGCCAGTCTCCCTCACCCTAAATGAAGTTTTTTGGTACAGTGACTTACTATGTAGTCCAGGCCTTAAACTCATAATCTGTCTCAGCTCCCCAAGTGCTTAAATCACAGCTGTGTGCTACCACTCCTGGAAACAATAAATGAATTTTATGATATTTAAATTCTGCCACAGTGAAGTTCCCACATATATATATATTGCTAAGTGTGATGGCACACACCTTTAATCCCATACTCAGGAGGCAGAGGTGGGCAGATCTCAGGGAATTCAGAGTGAGACCCTCTCTCAAAAGAAAAAAGGTTTGCAGTAACTTTGTAATGAAACAAACTATGTCACTTAGACTCAGAACTATTACTTTGTCTTTGCCCTATTTCTGTGAGAGTCCAGAAAGTTCTGAAGATAGCCCTTTGGCATGTGTGTTTGTGATTCCTGGCTCCTGATTTTGTGGCTAAATGGTTTCCCTGAAATTCAACAGCTTGCATTCTCAGCTCACTTTAAATTATTAAACCCCAGGGGCAGAGGAATCAAATGGGGAAATGTACTGTAACTCCCCAACACATGTTCATCTTCATCTACCAAAGTGGCCTGGAATCCCAGGTATTTTCAAGGTAATCTGCAATACAAATGCTGGAAGGAACCATGGACTTTCTTCCATTGTTGAAGGATTTCAAAGGGTGATCCATGAGCCACCTGCATTGGAATTACCTGAAGATACACTCTTGTCTTGAAATCTGTCGATAAAAAGATCCTTGAACTCGCTCTAGAGTTCACAAATCAGCTACTGAAGGATTCCTCACCTCTGGTGAGGTTCCAGCAACAATGTCAAGATCAGCATTTCTGATATGCCCCTGGGCATTTTTAATGAAGATTAAATTTAAGAACTATTGATCCAGAACTGACTTTCATCATTTTTGAAATGAGGAAATCACACAAGACTTACTTCAAAAATAGTTTCTAAGAATTATATTCTTCTGTTCCTTTTCCTTGAATCCTGTATTTTCCTATATTTTTTAAAAGTCTCTCGTTTTTCTCTGATCAGATATTTCTTGAGACATGGTCTCATGGTGTCCAGGCTGGCCTCAAACTTGCTATGTAGTTGAGGATAAACTTGAACTTCTGATTCTCCTGCTTCCACTTACATCTTGTTAGTATTACAGATGTGTGCCAATAACACCTAGTTTACCATAGGCTTAAATCCAGGGCTTCCTGCATGCTAGGTAGACACTCTACCAACTGAGCTACATCCTAACTCTAGATCTTTAACTATATCTATACTTCCTTGCAAAAGGCTGAATCCTTTCATGTGCCAGACATTGTTAAACAATATATTCTTCCAATCTTTGTAGATGGTGCCTCCTATCTGCCTCTAGAGCAGGAGGTGAGATTTGTGAGTGGAACTCGGTGTTGAATAGAGTGGACATGCCTGGGACAGATGTGGAATGCAGACCCACTTGCTACCATGCTCCCAGGGACTTCACCATTCTGTATGTGCCACCTCTTACTTATAAGAGAGCCTTGTCTATGGATACAGTATACAGTCCCTGGAGTTCTGGGTTCAAATTCTACACAGTGGTTTGACAAAACCCTTTGATGTCTCTATTCCTAGTCCTTATCTGTATAAGTGCATAAAAGTATTCCTAACTCATAGATTGTTAGAGGATAGGTGAGTCTGTATCTAAAGGGCTCTGAAGAAAAGCCTAGTGTGTGGTAGATAGCATGCAATTGCATACTAAATAAAGGTCCACATTCAGGTTGATTTCAGACATTACTTTTATAGTTCTGAGATGTCTGGGAAGTGCTTGGGGACACATGTAAGGTACATATGTTTGTTTCATGTTTTAGTATTTGGGATATCTCATTATAGACAGGCGTTTCAGAAGCTTTACTCTGAAGAGAGACTCAGATCGTAGCATGTGGTTTGGTTCATGCATGGGTATACACATGAGCGTGTGTGTGTGTGTGTGTGTGTGTATGTGTGTGTGTGTGTGTGTGTGTGTGTGTGTGTGTGTGTGTCGGGTGTTGGAGTGGGAGGGATGAGCAGTGCCTTGCCCTGTAATGAGCCAGGCCATCTCGGACAGTAAAAGGCAGTGAACAAAGCGGGGTGGCAGGCAATCTGGAGCCTGGAGCCTTGTTGCAGTCCTTCCCGAGTGTCTGCAGTAGACCTCATCACATCTAACTCTTCGTCATGCCCAACCCAAGGCTCAGCAGCCAGGGCCCAGCAATTGCAATTGCACACGTGTCTCCCACATCATCGCAGCTGATCTACTCCAGAGGGTCAAATAGGCCAATTTCCCACATCCTGTGCGTCCCTTTATTTAAAAGCACCAAATGACCAGCCCGGTGACACCCCTGTGAAAAATTTTCCATGAACTTAGGGGCTAAAAACCTTCCTTTATTTAATTTCACCTTAATTGCATCAATTAGGCTCATTTCGTGTTTGCTCAACAAACTCTTTTGTTTCTTTCACTCAGCTCGGAGCAACAGCTGCCAAGTGGAGTCTTTGTTCTGGGAGCCTTTCCGAATGGTCTTCACACCAACCCTGTTTGTTTTCCTCAGGCCTTCTCCTAACAAACCTGAACAAGTGTGGCTATTAAGCCTCAGAGGGCAAACTTAGTTGCCAGCTGCCATTTACCCCACCCCCATCAAGTGCCCAGAAAAGAAATAAGGCCTTTCTTCTCCACTCTGAAGGGAAAATGATTGTGTTAGGAGAGGCTTCTGGAACCTTCAGGTATCTTGAATTTCCCTCATTGTCTCTCCTTGTGATGGCTCCTTCCCTTATTCAGCCCCCAGCATCTCCTGGAACATTTGCTCTTTCAGGCTGTAGAGACATCCTCCTATCTCGCCTCCTTGCCTCCAGAGCTGTTCTATCTCCCCACATTCCCACAGCTGTCAGAGACCTGCAATTGTAAAGTGAGGCCAGTCAGATGATGCCATTGCCCCCACCCCTGGGCTGAAACCTTCCCCTACCTTCTCTCAGAATCCAGGGAATTTTGTTTACCCCTTGCTGCCTCAAGTTCTTCAGTCTTGATTCCAATGCCTCAACCCTTTGAACCCACTTGACCAAGGCAGTGGCCATTAAGCCCCCTCCCTCCTTCTGTTTGGAAACCATTCTTCTAGTAAAGGAAGAGGTTATTTCTCCTATCTCCCCAGATCTGGGCTAGCTGTGGTTTCCTGCTTGATTATTAAGATCCAAAAGAAGAATGTTCAAAACCTTCCAACCCTAGAGTATAAGAAGCTTGCTGACTTCTACCTGGGCCTTTTGGAATATTCTCTTTGAAATATTTTCTCTGGGGCTGCTGGATGCCATATAAGAAGTCCAGTTACCCAGAGATTGCCATATTCTGGAAAATATAAGTCCTATGGAAAAGCCCTAGACTGTAAGTTCTGGTGAGGGAAAGAAGTCAATAAATATCAAGGCATCAGAGTTATCCATGAAGAAGCCATCTTGAAAATAGACATTTAGCCTCAGCCATACCAGTTGACACCACATAAATGAGAGATGAACCAGCCCAGCCAAGCCCTTCCACATTCCTTAAGCACAAAATTAGAATTAAAAAAGTTAAACACTGTTAGGGAGGCATATTTTTAATACAGCAACAGACAAGCAGGCAAACATTTCTTCAAACACGTCTTTCAGATCTTCCTAGAGCCCATTCAAGGCTATTGCTCATATTCCCATCTCACTGTCCCTACACCTACTTTCTCTGTCTGTGGTAGCTTTACACTCTTCCTTCTTGCTTTTTCCTTAAAAATCCAAACAGCACTTACATTGGCTAGAATTTTTATCTCAGTACATGATGATTTCCTTCTAAGTCACTCAACAAATACTAAGTTCTTAGGATGTTCCAAGCACAGAGATTTCAATGGTGAAGCACAGTCCCACAGTGCTGGTAGTTCTCTCTTCTATCAGGGCCTTCCATCCCGTTAGAAATGGCTCCTACCTTTGTCTGATGATAAGCTACTGAGGGCAGAGGCTGCTGGTTCCTTCAAATTCTTCAGACCCAGTACAGTGCTAGTACAAAGCAGTTGCTCAATAAACTCCAACCCAATGATTAAATGAATTGTGTCTTTGCATTGGTGTTTATATGACCATTTGCTTTCATTTTTGGTTGAGTTCATCCAAGGTGATCTTTGCATAGTTCAGGTTCCTGGGGAGGGTACAATGGGCAGGATACAGGGAGGGTAATGATGCCTGATAGCTGATGGCCTGGCTTGGGTACCCTACAAATTCAAATGTAACAGGAATGAGCAGTAGGAATGTTCTACAGAAGGGAATGCTCAGGGAAACCTTCTGTGCTGGTGGAGAGAGGTAGAGCTAGCATGTGAAGCTTTCACATCTCAGCATGTTACAAGCACCCGCCATGAACTCAGTGCCCCTGTCTCTTCCCTGGAGATAGCAAGCAAATAAAACCACGGGAGGAGGCGAAGCCTCTGTGGTTTTTGTTTTGATGTGAATATATCAAGTAATCTAGCAAACCAACTAGCTCTTAAAACCAAAGCCATGTGCACTTGCCTGAGGCTGGCTTCAAAAGAAAGATTTATCGAGATCAAAAACTCCCTGTGTTTGTAGGAAGCTGCCTTGCAGATCCATTTCCCGTACTCTTTATGGCTAAGGAGTCACTTGGAGGATCTGGCACTTCTTTGTCAATAGGGCTCAGACAAAAACCAAGAGCACAGAGGACTAACATGTACTTGGTCCATTAATTTACCAGGTGACTTTTCCTTTAACCGGAGACATTTGGTGATGACTGGAGATATGTCTGGTTATCACATTGGGATACGGAAAGAAAGCTACCGGCATCTAGAGATGTGTGTTAAAGATGCTGCTGAATGGCACACAGTGGACAGCGCTAGCCCACTACAGGGACTCATCTGTTCTAATGCACAAACTGAGCCATGGTTGAGAAACAGTGATAAAGAACTGGAGCATTCATTAGAACCACCCAGAAGCCGCCTTGAAACACACTGCTGCTTTGGGGGCTCTGGAGCAAGGCCCAAGAAGGTGCACTTTAAACAAATTCTCATGCTGGTTCTTGAGTCACAGTTTGAACTGCTGCTCTAGTGCTTCTCTTCTTGATACAGCAGAAGCTGAGGGCGTTTATCTGTCGCTGAAGCATGATGGGAAGCTCGAGGTAATAAGCCTCCATGCAGTTCTTTGGGAAGGCTTTTCTGCCATTCAACAAGAATCTTTTGCTTGGGTCAATGAATTTCATTCTGACTCAGTCTAAGTGTTTACTGGGGAGGAACTGAGAAAAAAATAAAATATAAAAACAGCAACATGCTTGGGGAAAAAAAATCAAGAACCTGAACCAGGAAGGGAAATTAGCAACTACTAGGGTCACTTTTTTGGCACATCTTACAGAAAGACTTGGAGAGCAGATGACAAAGGTTGATTCTCTGCAGGGGCAGCCAGACCCACAAAAGTTCAATTAGTAAGTCTTGGCAAATAAAGACAACAAACAATTTGGCAATAATAAATTAAAGCCATGCTTGGCTCCTACCCAGGCTCGATACTGTATCCCTGCCAGGCTTTGTGAAAGGATGGCTTTGAAGGCTTCTGAAAAGGGTCCATTTCTTGAACAATCCCTGCTTTTGTTCAGAGCCTTCCTTGGCTTCTTGGTGCTCTTCTTCACTTGTTATGAAGGGTGCTCACAGCAGCGTCAGGCTTCAGCACCTCAAGATGTTGTCGGTTCAATCCCCTCTTCCCAACATGGTAAGAGATGCCCACTGCCCGTTTCTGCTATCACCTGTAGAGAACTCCATGGGTGGAGCCCACAGGCTGGGAGACTGAAAGAGATGAGCTTTTTAACCTTAAAGAGTCCATTTCTAGGGAAACAGACAACAAAGGCTACACATGTGTAGACACCCAGTTTTATTTTGATCATGTTTTCTGGGTTGAGGAAGTTAAAAACATTGATACAGCACAGTGTGGGAGTCACATCTCTAGATTCAGCGCCCAGTACACATAGGGAGAGTTAAGATATTAGCACAGACAATTAACATTGATGTTTAATGGTGAATGATCAGGATATCAAATCAGAAAGGTTTGACTTCATTTCACAAGCAACGGGAGATTATTGGAGCTTCCAAGGTAGACTTTTGATATGAACAGCATTTTTTCTTTGACATGAACAACAATGGTAGCTGTTCAGATTTTGGAGGCTGATACCAGATGGAAGAAAAAGGAGACTAGAAGATTATGCATCCATCCAGACACAAACTCATTCCATGACATAGCAGTTGTGTTTCTAGGGTTTATCAAATAGAAATCAGAATATAATAAAGGGGGGGCCTGCATATACAGTCAAACCCAAATACATTTCCATCAGTAGGAAAACGGACAAGCAGATGATGTGTTGTTAATGTGGTGGAAAACTCTTCAATAACATGAAAAAGAGAACTGCTGGTGTATGACAAAAACTCGCTGGAGTTTCACGGGGGATGAAGCATGTTACGATACTGGTAATTCTAGAAGGTGAGTGGTAGTCACATGGGGGTTCATTTTACTTTTCTGTTTATTTTATGTACATTTGAAGTTTTCCGTAGTATAAAGTATTAATCACAGGCAATAGGTCTGGGTCAGGATGTGGGAAGAGAAAAATCACAACAGATAAAAAGACATTGTAGGGATGGACTTCAAGCATCTTGGTAACTACTGTAATGCAGGGTGCTGCTTTTAAAGACAGATTTTGAAAACAATGTATTTCAGTAGCAATGCTTTTAAGAAAGTAAGGAGCAGGTTTTGAAGGGAAAAGAGATGGCTTCTGCACATGGATACTATATGGGTTTTGAAATTAGACTGGGACAAAGAAAGATGACACTCAGCAAAGAGACAGAAAGGAAGAATCATCCCTTGTTGAGTGTTCTCTTGATTAAGGCATAAATTTCAGTCTTAAAACCAATTATCCTATAGGCTTGTAGCTCACTAAGCTGATGCCAAGTATCAGGTCAGGTAGGAGACATCCAAACTATCTGCATTGAATGCTTGCAACATACCAAGCCAAGCTCTCCCCACTGAATTTACAGTCTAGCAGTACAGACAGATACATCAATGTATGTCCAATATAATATGATTTGTGTGGCAACAAAGACCATGGATCATGATGTGGAGTCCCAGAAGGGAGCTGCCAGCCAAGTCTGGTTGAAAAAGGAGGTACATACCTTAAGTGTCCTCAAAGACGATTCATAGCTCAGATTCGATTCAATGCAAATGGTGCATTGGAGTTCACAAACTTCTGAAACCCTATAGGTTTTGGAAGTATTCATATAATTATAGACTTCTAGAACCCTGAATTAGACTCCAGGGAATAATTGTTAGTCACCTATTGTGTTAAAGACATTATGTTATGCAGTATGGAGGAATTCAGACTTGAAAAATGAAAAGACTGGTAACTTGCTCTACAAATTCAATTTAAAACATCACGAAGAAAGAGATGGTGTACAACCAGATCACCGAACAACCTGTTCACTTTACAGATAAGGACAATAAGTTTCAGAGAATTTGTGCCACCTGTTCAAGATTGTGAAGTTATTTTTCTGAGAACCTGGAGCGATTTGAGCCCACCTCTGCCTCTCTGACCTAGATAGGCTTTATCTCTAGCCCGGGGTTATTTCTATGGTGGCATTTCAATTCCCCCATATTTACCATAGTTAACACTTTCTCAAGGTCCTTTGACGTCATGAACTCTGATTGCGTGGAGTGGGTAGAAGTGTGCCTCTCCAAGTGTGAGTCTAGTGATAAATGCCATAAAACTCAGCTTTAGACAAACGGCACTGCTGACTCCCTCCCATTTGAAGCCAATCTTGCCATCAATTAAGGCCTTCATATAATCTCAAGCTTGTGATTAAACACGTTTTAAAAACGCAATTAGTTACAAGCAGCTATGCAGGCCTTTGATTCATAATTGGCTGATTGTTTCCAAAAAGTTGACCAAGGGAGCAATAATACCCTGTTGGCTCTAAAAGACACATTGCAAACACACACCCTAAATTCCTGCCTCTGCCCAAGGTTGAAGGTACCATTTGCCAAGTGGGCCCCTACCTATCTTTCCAACCTCACTTTTCCAGACTGTAAATAGACTTATGTCACCCACTAAGTCAAAATTTCTCATAGGTTCCTATTGTCCTCTGGAAAAAATTCCTAACTCATTTGCATGGCCTATGAGGCTCTTTATGCTATGACCTCTGCTACTCATCCAACCCTGTGGGCCTTGCTTCTTGAATCCTGGCAACCCACCTTTACCAGGATAGCAACTAGAATAGCAATTCCATTAGCAAGCCTATATTCATTCATACAATCATTGATTCATTCAGAAAATATTTCATGGGGCTTTATTGGGTGTCAGTTCCTCTGTTGGGCACTCATGATTAAATGATAACTAAGGAGTCAATGAGCTTCAATTCTCAGAGGTGTACATTAAAGAATCATACATGGTCATGAGTGTCTACATGTGAAGAGGTGGAGAAAGGTCATTCTAGGTAGAGGGGAGTCGGGGCAAACTTCCTATGGAGGGAAGAGCCTGCCACTGATAGCATACTGGAGGAGGAATAGAAAGTGAGTGAAGAAATCAGAGACACAGCAAAGACCCACATCATGCAGTATCTGGAAGCCATTCACTTTGAATTTCCATCGTGGGGCAGGATTTTAAGGATAAGGAATAACACAGAATCTATGATTTAGAAAGAAATTGTTCTGTAGACTACTGGTCTAAAAGTACATCCAAGATGAGAGCTGTGAGGATTGTTAGGGTGTTGCTAAGGAAACACCAGGCCATGGGATGACCAAGCATCCCAGCATGCCTACAACTGAGGAGTACTAAAATTCTAAAAGCAAAACTAAAGCATGCAACATAAGTCAACCTCCAGGCAAGACACAATGGGTCTTTTGTGATAGGATAGTATTCAACAGAAAGAGGTGGATGGTCTGTAGGTAGAATACCTATTGATGGACAGAAGAAATGGGTACCAAAAAAGGATGGGCTTTATGTTCTGGCTTTTGTAACCATTTGGAGCCTTCTGTTGATAATGGAAGAATAACTTCCTATTTTTCTGTGCACCCATGGTGGTTTTGATTTGTTTTTTGTAGTGTTAGTGATCAAGCCCAAGGCTTTGAACATAGTAGGTCCCACTTTACAACTGAACTGCATTCCCAGCCCTGATTCATGGCTCTTTTGAGAAGCAAGCCAACCTGGTAGAACAGCATAAAAGAAGCCAGCTAATAACTGCGTGGCAACTTCCAGGGCTTGTAGAAAATTGATGGCTTGAACTAGGGCCAAGGCCATAATCAGCCAGTTTACCTTGTGCCTTTTATTTTAGGAAGACCAAAGCAATTTATAAATTTTATGATGATCTTCAGAAGCCCCTCCACTCCCCATGCCCCAACCCTGCTGCCTATGACTCCAGCTAAGAGACAGACCAGGAGACAGACTGATGGAGATTAGGTTAATACTGATCTGTTAACTTGATAAAGTTAAAGCCTCTTGTGTTCCCTGGATCACTAAAGCTGCTGGGACTACATCTTCTTTGCAGAAAGCTGGTTCCCCCCACAGTCAGAGAGGGGTGTGTGGAACAATGAGTATGAACTCCATGCTCTGGTTTTTGCCTCCCTCCTGTATAAGCATCTGTGTGATCCTGGGCAAGTTATCTAACCCTATAAGTCTCCATTTTCTTCCCTATAAAACAATGCTAATAATTACCCACCTTAGAGCATTCTGATAAAAGTTAAAGATAAAGTATGTGCCTGCAGAGTAAGAAGCTCTCAGAGATGGCTCCTCTCATCTTGACATGCATTCTTCATATAGAGTATTGTGGCTTTGCTAATACAGTGAAAGGTGTTGAGACCTGGAGAGTCAACACGTGTGTCTCCTTTTTTTTTCTTATATATAATATTTTCCATCACAGGCAATTTATTTTGTTCTATTCATTCACAGTTAATACAGAAAATACTTGGAAACATTTCCATATAATGTTTGATACAGAAATCATCAAATAGAATTATACAATGTTGACAGGAGACAGTACATTTATAATTTATAACCCCAAATGTATTTATAAATTAGAAATGGAAAGATCTACAAATGAAATTAGGAAGGTTCACCAAAGTCATTTAATCTGTCAGTTTCTCATTCATTTTTATGTCTTAATAATATTCTATTGTATGAATAAGCCACATTTTATTTCTCTCCAGTATTTGATAGCTATTTGAGTTGTTTTAACTTTTTTACTATTAGCAACACACTGCTGTAAACCTTCATGTACATGTTTCATAGGTGTACATTTTCAATAGTTTGAGGATATATTCCTAAGGGTAGAATTGTTGAGTAACAGAGTAACAATGTTTTGCATTTTGACCAACCATCAGACTGTTTTGCCAAAGTGGCACACCATTTTACAATCTCACCAAACCCTTGTTTTTAAGGCTCTGATTTTTGTACAAAAGCATTCAATCATTCTGTCAGACCAAACCAGGAAAGTAAGCTATAGTTCAGAGCTGTTCTATTCCATTTACTATGCAAAGCCAATCTTGGCGTTTGCAACTCTCAGCCCTTTTGAGTATTCTTGCAGTGTTCACCTTTTCCTCCACCACTTTTTTTTCTTCTTTTTTTCTGGTTTATTTCTATCTATTACAAATGTATAAAAAATCCTCCATCAATGCTGCTGATAGCAGCAGAACCTTGAGAAATATACGTTTGGTTTGCCTCAGAAAAGGAACACATATTGCACTGTAAAGTTTATAAAATTGGCGCAAAACATTGTGATAATGTTACAATAACGTGTGTCTCCTTTTAAACTTTAAATTTTAGAGAAACTCCCCCGGTGTTGTTTGAAAAAGTGGAATGGGGGACTGGTAGAGTTGATGGAAGCTCATTCCCTAGGACTCTGTACTGCCCGCACTTGAATCTCAGCTATGCCACTTACTGGAGGAGTAAGCGCCAATAATCTGTGCAATCACTTCATGCTACCCTCTGCTAATCTGTAAAAAAAAAAAAAAAAAAAAAAAAAAGCTGAATTTTCAATGTAGCTATATGACAGGCCTTTTGTGAGTATTAAATGAGATTATCCATGCTCAGTGCTTAACATGGCTCCTGGCATACACTGAGAATTAAGTAAATACTCTCTACAAACAATGGGAAGAGGTTACCATTGGCTCTTGCCATTTTCCTGTTCACAACTGACATGTATATTATACATCAAGGAGATTCTTGCTTTCTACAGAAGTTGGGCCATAGATAATGTAAAGGCTAAAATTAATTTCCTTTGAAAATACCCATCAACAGCCCCTCAAAGTCCCATGCACTTGGTTTTATGTTTATAATGCTATAAGCCAATATATATATGAATTTATAATGCATACATAGTATATAATAAAAGAGATATAAGCACAATTTGTGTGTACAATACTCTCATGGTATTTTCATATCGTTACCAAATAACAAGTAGATGAATGCCCATGGCTAGCTTGTATGCACGATATTATCTCATTATGAATGTCATAGTGGGAATTTCTTTGCAAAACTAGTACTCTTCTATAGCCAAAAGAAATGCAGATAAAGCAATGATATGGGATAATCAATGCGGTATTTAATAGTGACAAAATATAAATAAATATTCAGCTAATCAAATATTAAGTAGCTGTACCAGTCGTCATTTGTTGAGTGACATGTATTGATTATTACAAGTCAGTGAGTAACAACACTGTGCTAATGTCTTGTCTGCAACTTAGCCCTGTGGTTAATGACCTGGCAGTCACTGCTGAGGTACCAGTTCTGGCTCCACTGTCTAGCAGGATGAACTTCAGTTTTCTATGTTTGCGATATGATGGTCTTAACAGTACCTAAATCAGTGGGTGGTTCAAATGGATTAGGAATTCATTCAAAGTGGCTAGAATAATGCCTTGCCTCTAGAGAGTGTGCAGATGTTAGCTTTTGTTGTTGTTATTTATTTTTATGTCCAGGAACTATTCTCCCTGCTATTTCAAGCAAAGGAGTGTTAGGACAGAAAGCATGGAGGATAATGTTTAGTTGGTATTCATGTGTAGAATAATGTTTGGTTTGTATTCATTATAGATATGATACTTTTTTTTCTCCTTACCATGTTTTCACCATAAAGGAACTATATTAACCTCACTTTTGAGATAAAGACACCGAAGCCCAGAGATATCACTGCTGAAGAGCTAAAATTTGGGGAATTGCTGTGGAAAAAAGCCCACTAGAATCTCTAAATGAAAATTCTGAACTAATGATAATTCAATAGAGAAACTTTTGTAGTTTAATACAGATTAAGGACAACTTCTTTCTATAAATTTGTTCTTTTCTTTTAAAATAATTGTTTTTTGACTATTACATGTGTGTTACACGATAAAATCTGTGGCTCAGTATGTCTGTACCAGTTGCTGAAGCTCTGCTCCATGTACTGGATTTGTACTCACATATTGGGAATTTTAAAGAAGACAGCTATTTCTCATAGAGTCCTGGGTCATGTGCCCATCTCTCCAGATACCCACTTGAAGAAGTTCTCCCTGGTATCAGATGATTCTATCTTTGCCATATACCTCTAAGACATTGACCTTGACCTCACAAGTGCTTTCTAACAGTTAACCAATCTTACCATTTCAACTAGCTTTCCCACCAAGAGAAGGCTGTGTTTGGAGGTATGATGGCATTTACCACAAGGAAAAAAACAGATAAGCATGACATGATGAAACTTGTGGTGAGGGACTGAATCATTTGATTTCACTGTATTTCTTCAGAAGGATTTTCTTTATGTCTTTACATTAATTGATTCGCTTGAATTGCCCTGTTTTGTAGAAGAGCCTCAAAGTCATTGACTAACAAACAAGCCCAGGCAGTAGTACAGACATCTGGTCAACCTGGAAATATTGTGCAACTATCTGACTTTTTACATTACATTAATGATGTTAGTATCTTCCCCATATCTCCATATTGGGTCGTTAGGTAATGAAATGCTAAGACTGGAGATCAACTCTTGGTTTTCCCTGAAAAGCCGAGTGACCACAGCTGGACCATCTGTGTCCACTAGCTTTACCCAGACTGTTGCCATTAACAATCAGTCATCAGTTCCTTTTCAAAGCTAATGTTCTATCTCTCTTGGATTTGATTTCTGAAAATGGCTTGCTCATAACTTGATTCTAAATATTACAAAGCCAAATTGTTGTACTCAGGTGAACAGGAGAAATATAGAAAGTAGTTTTATGCTAGGAAGTCTACATATGAACTTTTTGGTAGCAAGAAGATAATTTTTTCTTTTACTGTATTATAAAGATCAATATTTATTTTCCTTATAATAAGGCATTCTAGGATTACCTTTGTGTCCAAACAAGCAGAAAGGTAGATCTAAAAAACAAACAAACAGACTGTAGGAAACAAAACACACTTCTTAGTACCAATGAAGCACTCAGTCTCATATTACCAAGATGTGTGAAACCAACCAATAGCCCAGTTTATTCCCATCAAGTTCTGCTTCCTTGCTGCCCTCCACCTGCCAAATCTAATCAGTATCTCATGGCACGGCAAAGGTGTTCAGTAAGTACCTTGGTGCTCAGGATTCCAAGAACTACACCAGCTTTCTACCAGGACTGTTCACATTTTCAGAGCCAAACCAACAGGAAACGATTTTTCCCCGTGTTTTCATCCCACCACAAGAATAAAGGAAAAATTGCCAAACTTGACTTGGCAATGTATGGTGCTACACAAGAGAAGAGGCATCATGGAAAAATGGAAATAAAATCACCATACCCAACTCCTACTTCTACTACTACTACTACTCCTCACATGCATGCACCCTCACACACACACACACACACACACACACACACACACACACACACTTGCACACATACACACACATACCGCACCACACCACACCACACCACACCACACTACATCACACCATTTCACTCCCTTCCTTCCCACCACTGCTTGCCCTAGTTTGGCCAATCAAGAAGTATATCAGTGTTAATCTCAGCAAAAGTCAAATTAAAAGCATTAGAACCGTCAGGTTTTCCTCAGATGAGTCAACAATTCAAGTCCTGGCCATTGTACTCCAGGGAAGGGCATTGCCTCTTACTATCTGCCAAAGAAAACAAGACTCTCCCCTCCCCAGTTCTTAATCTCATGCTAAACAAAACACTGACTCTTTTCCCCAAACCCTAAATATCAAGGGTAAATCTGTTTGTGCTGATGATGAGTCTGAAATATGAATTTTAAATGACTTTTAATCAATAAGCTGCATCAACACTCGAGGAGTTGAGTGTGCCCATTCTAGATGGCATTAAGTACCTTCCTTCATGGTACCTTGTGATTCACACTCTCGGGTACATCAGTGCCTCCATATGCACATTAGCACAACCAGGTTTCCACTGGCTTCTCTTTTCCACAGATATAGAGAGGGCTTTTGTTACTAAATCAGCTATTGCTGGATATAAATAGGTATCAAGAGAAAGATGATTTAAGATTATGTCTATGATTTCAGAGACCTTAGGCTGGGTTGGTAGGCCGTATTGTGTAGTAAAAAGTGAGAGTGCTCAAAAGCATGGTCCCAGGACCAGCTGGATGAAAACCAGCTGCGTGACCCAGATGTAACTTCTTCAGGCTTTCTTTGTCCTTACCATTTTACAGACAAAATATTTGAAATAGATATTTCCCAGTAAGTCTTCAAAAATTATAATTGGTGCTTTTAAACATTGCCTTTTTATTGTTAGCAGCTTCCACTTTAGGGGATGAGTTGAAATACTCCCTTGTTAACATATTCTCTGGTATCGAAGCATGGCAAGGCAAAACTCTTGGACTTTAGGACAGATAAATACTGGAAGTCCTTCCCAGTGATATCTCCTTCAGCCCTCAATTTGGTCCTTCCTACGTCAGCTAGGTTAGGTTAGGGCACATTTACTCAAAATAATCCCTGCTTCTTCTTCCCTTTTATCATTCCCCCTTCTCTTTCTTTCTCTTGTTTTTTTTTTTTTTTTTTAGGTCCTTCCTGGATTTTCTGCCCCACCTCTTCCCAGTAGCAAGAGAGAAACTTGTAACCGCACATAGAAACTGGCAGTGAGAAAATGATAGACACATGGAGATATTGATCTGTACTGCCAAACCCAGTGGGAACATTTTCCGGATTTAAGCGGCAACTTTCCACAGTGCTTTAATAGGAAATACTGTCAAGTTTCCAACAGTGTCTCCAGGTGGGTGCTACTGGCCAGGTATCGAGTGCAAAAACCCACTGGTTCCTGTCTTAGAATACACTTTAAATCAACAAACTTTAAAATCTTTATGAAAAAGGAAATGTTTTTCAGAAGTTACTCTTAGAGGGAATTTGTCCCTTTATGACAATGTATTTTAATATTGTAAGCAAATTTTCCTGATTTTTTTTGTAAAATGACATTGCATTTATCTATCTATCTATCTATCTATCTATCTATCTATCTATCTATCTATCATCTATCTATCTATCTATCTATCTATTAATTTTTTTTATTGATTCTTGGGGAAATTTCATATCACACACCCCAATTCTGCCCACTTCCCAGTATCCTCACGGCCTCCCCTCACCCCTGCAGCACCCCTCCATAAAAAAATTAGAAGAAAATCAAACTAAAACAAAGCAAAGCAAGCAAGCAAACAAAAACAAACAAACAAACAAACACCTCTTTGCTTCTCCTTCTTTGCTGTCTCTCCAACACCTCTTCATTGGCAGCACTGGGAACCTCGGTGTGTCACATAGTACACCACTTTGTCTGATCAGCTTTACTAGCAAATGGTCATCACAATGAGTCACTGGTCTGGCTCAAGGCCTCTGGTTTCTGGTATACATCATCACTGGATCCTCACTGAAACTCCTCTGGGATATCCTGTGGCTGCCCCAAGTCATGGAGATTCTTGGGGTATTGTTCCGCAGGACCAGTCCCTTCACGAGCTCCAGCAGGTCCTAGATGGAGTAGATGTTAGGGCCAAGGCCCAGTTATGGGCCTCCCATGGTAGCTCAGCTGGTCAGTCTGGGCCACTGGGGCCACCGCTTCAGGTGAAGGGGTGGAGTCAGCTCCCCTATGCCCATGCTTCAGGGTTGGTTCACACACCCCACCACCACCACCACCACCCCACCCCACCCACGCCCCCACCTGTGGTGAGGAGTGGGGCCATCTTTCCTTTGAGGGTTGTGGCCAGCTCTCTTGCTGCAGTGTCCCCTGGGCCAGCAAAGGGCAAGGCCAGCTCAGCACGGCCTTCTGCTTTCTTCTGGCATGGTTCCTATGACTCTCTGAGGTGACATGAGCCACAGACATCAACCCAGACCCCAGCAGCAGCTGGACCACAGACCCAGATACGGTCCTCAGCAGCAGCACCCTGGTCTGGCTGTCACCATTGCTTCAGGTGTCAGTGCAGGCCTCTCAGTCTGGCAAGTGCCCCAGCAGCAGTGTGGCCTTGGACACCAACATGGCCCAAGACTTCAGGCGTCTGCATGGCCTTTGATGGTAAGAGGAGCTTCAGGCATCAACACACACCCTGTTGCAGCTGGACCAGGGACCCAGACATCCCTCTGCCCCCCATCCGCAGCTCTGGCCTAGATGTCACCATTGCATTCAGGTCTGTATGATCCTGACCACAACATGGCCCTAGGGCACCAACATGGTCCCAGGTGGCTGATCAGACCCCGAGCAACCACATGGCCTTAGGTTGCAACAGGAGCCACCGTTGACTCAGACTCTGACTGCTCTAGGACCATAGACCCAGGCATGGCCCTTGGCAGCAGCCAGGCTGGACATCACTATGGCCCTGGGTGGCAAGCAGGCTTCCAACATCAGCCTACTCCTTACCACCTTCATTTCTTCCTTTCTGCCTCTTTCCACAGCACATGAAACATTCTGTTCCTCTTTCCCATTTCTCCATCACATATTTGCTCATCATAATGGGATCCACTGGCTGGCACCACAAGGCACCAGGTGGGCCATGGATGTCTTCCTGCCAGAATTCTGGGTTTCTTCATTGCAAGTTGAAGTGTGTACACTCCCATGCTGTCTATGTTGTTATATATTCACATGTTTTAGGTAGTTAAGGTCATAGTTCTCAGGAATTAAATAATGATCCCGCCATTTATCTCCTTTGGAACATCTCATGAAGCAAGTCTGTTGACACAACAGCACTGAAGCGGAGGAGTGTCATCAGAGCGTGACCCTGGGGGGTTCCCTGTCCCAGTTGCTCTGGTAGTTCAGACTCCATTGCAATAGTTAATGGGATTATAATTACCACACATGATAATCTTCCATGCTTCCAGGACAGATATGATGCTACCTACAGCTCTTCTGAGAAGTGTTCTTCAATGAAGATTACACACATAGCCTTTATGCAGCTCTTCTCAGAAATTTCAATTTTTTGAGATGGTTTATTGATAATTTTACAGATACCATAACCAACACCCAAGTCTTGGTGAATAAAAATTTGAAATCAATCATGCGCCAGAAATAAGAGTAGAGAAAGATTTTTTTTTCTGTACCAAGTAAGAACAGAGGAGCTATTTCCAAAACAACCTATCTGTGAAAAGGTAAACCAAGGGGATTTTATTAGGGGTGTGTGCTACTTATTCTTATAGGAAAACACTTTGGGGGCAGGCACATTCTGAACACACTGGGTGAAGGAGCATATTGATGACCACACTCAATTTAAGGTCACTGCCCAGGAAGTGTTGATGGTGGATACATCTGGGGGCATTCCTAGCCCAAAGTCATAAGGTGTTATTCAAAAGATTAATATGGTGATGGAAACACATTTGAGTATGCTCAGATTGCATCATAAAAATAGTTGACAGTATTGTCTCTGGGAATTCTTAGTTTTCTCTAAATAGTGTGTGTGTGTGTGTGTGTGTGTGTGTGTGTGTGTGTGTGTGTGTGTGAAAGGACATTTAAGAGTTTCCCCTAAAGATGCCTGCCTTGCTTAGCAGCTAGTAACACTACCTTGTAGGTATGAGAACATCTCATGTTGAAAGATTTTTCCAGATTTGATCTATCCAGGATACATTTATAAAACATATAGAAGTTTATGTTACATGAAATTGCTTAATCCTAGCTAAGCTGATGAAGCAGGGGTATGAAGGCCATGTCTTCATTGGGTTGGTATTTCATGGTTCTTTATTTACAAATTGCTAGGGAAATGCCATGCTGTGATTGGTGTTGACATCATCTTAGTACACAGCACCACACCTGGAAAGGGCAGATGAAGGGTAGTGATGTCATTCAGTGGTAGAGCACCTGTCTAGTATGCACAAGGCTCTGGGATCAGTCCCCAGTAGGACATTGTTAAACAGTGCTTGGGCTGATGTGTATTGGTGAGTCTGTATCAATAATGAAGGAACCACTAACTTTTATCACCAAACACTCCCCAGCCATGATCTGGTTTCATCTCAGGAACCAGCCTAGAAGCAGATCAAAGAAGCAATGTAAAATGGGGCATAGGAAGTAACCCAGGAGACAAAAAACTCACCCTACTGTCAAAGCAGACGCAGGTTTGGGTTTGTAGTCAGTAATTTAACTCATTCAGTCACCCTGTCTCTCCCAAAGCACCCATTTCCTTCTCTCTTGGTTCATGAAGCCAATGGTTTTATGGGTGGCAGCATTGGAAAGTAGTTTGAGTTTCATGAAGAGTATCCAACTTTGATCACATTTCCTAGATGTCAGGCAGAAATAAACTCCAACCTCTGCTCTACCTCTTGTGACGTCATTACCTTTGGCAAGAGACTTCGTCTCTGAGCCTCTGTTCCACAGTTTGCTCATCTGTAAGATATATCCCTGGGGGCAGGGGGGCGTGAGAGTCAACTATTGTAGCCGGTTTTAGATAACATGAACGGTACCAAGTCAGTTGTCAACCCCCAAAAGGTAGAAACCAGTAAAGGGCAGCAAATTAAAGACAAAATGAGGTGGAATGTGGTGCACATCCTGGAGAGGGAAAAGCGGATGAGAGTTATAAGAGTTGAAACCCAGTTCCACGCAGGAGAAAGGATCTTAGTTGTGCTATACAGAGAATGTACTGTGAGCACAGGCAGGGGTTTGTTTGAGCAAAGTGTGCTTGAGGACAGAAGAGTTGATACAGTGAGGAATGAATATGAAGCAGGACGGAGAAGGATTCACTATACAACTAATGATTTTGAATTTTCTTTCATTCATTCATTCTACAAGTGTTTATGGAGTGTTTAGTGTGTTTGTAGGCATCGCTGTTTGGTGATACCATTATAAGCCAAACATGGTTCTTTCCCATCTGTAGTCTCACAGAAATAAACATCCAGACATATGAGAAGCAAAAGCCACTTGTTCTGAACTTGTCAGGGAGACTTAGAGCAGGCCTATCAGCCATTATTACATTTTTGTAAGTCTGGAAAAGTAGGAAATTCAAATTGGCAAAAGGAGACAGCATTAAGTGTTCTTGACTGGAAGCTACAGGCATGGAGAGACTAAATTAGTGGAGACACTGGAATTAGGCACCTGTGTGATTGATCAGGGATAAGTATTTGATTTTCTCTGATTGTTCCTCAGGGACAAAAATTAGGGAAACTTTACAGTATTGATCAAGTGCTGGCCATTTAAAGGCAGATGGTGTGAAAGTTGTTGCTTGGCCTCCTACATGGTCACCATAGATCAAATCTGGCTCCCTGTAAGTTTAACTTTTGGTAGGCTGGCTCCCTGGATTGTTTAATATAGATAAAGACTGATTTCCTGAGAATACTGCCATGCTGTCCGGGTTCCATATATAGATACAGATATGGATAGCTTTTGTGTATATGACTATTCTCTATTCAGTAGCAGGGTTTCAAAAGGTTATGAGGAACATACGCAGAATAAAAGAGACTAGATCATTATCGGGAACCTGACAGCTGGGCTAGGAAGATCTTCAGAAATTGTAGTCAGGGAAAGAAGGTCTGAGGAGGGGTCAACTGTGCAGGTGCACAATTTTGTGGTGAGTTGACAGAAATGAAGCGTTGGTGTAGCCAGCCAGGGGGAAGAGAGCAAGATGTGAGGTATGAAAACCTGGAAAGACTCGGGTCAGACAGAACTTTGTAAGCCACAGTAGAGATCCAGTGCAGGCACAAAGAGCTTAAGCAGAGAGACATTGTGTGGCCCTATTGGCTGGTCTACTGGTTGCTGTTGCAGTGTCCCTTGGTGATATAACCATGTGCAAGGCTTAGTCTCACGGAAACTTCAGGAAGCAATCTTCACTTTCTATTTCATGGAGAAAACAGAGAGAATCAGGGAAGAGTCCCCAGATTCCATAGCTCTCAGCATCTTGACCTGCATGCCATGCCTTTCTCTAGTTACAACTGAAAGATTGTCTAGGCTCCACCTGAGCTTGGTACCCCCACTCTAGGTTCCAACCTTTCCCACTGAGTTGGGGATATTGTTCTAATGATCTTTTCCCCTCAACAATGCATGGCTCCTGTCAACAACAAATTTACTACCCCTGATTCCATCATCAGAGAATTTTGTAAAACAAATGGTAACACTGTTGCTTCCTTCCCCTTATCTGGACTTCCCCACCCGCCAATGGGCACTTCCTTGCTTTCACTTTCAAGGGAGTTGTCTCTTTTTGATGACTGTAATCACTTTCTTACCATTTTCTTAGTGTGAATAAAGTATGGTGTATAAACAAGATTCATCTTCTAAAGCATACATTTCCATACATTTTGGAAAATGCATTGTTGTGTAGCTATCATAATTAAACTGGTAGCATACCCCACCACTGTCCAACTTAATTTTCCTCTCCCTCCCTCCCAAGTGATCACATATTTGATATCTATCACTGTTTGTTTTTGTCTCTTCCCAAATGTCATATAAACAGATTCATGCATTGCTAGCTTGTTCCTTTGTATTGCTAAGCTGTATCTAAGTATGGGTATCTATAACAAGTATTTGGGCTGTATCCTGTTGGGTGATTATGAATAACATACACACAGAGAATTGCAGGGATTGTATCACAGTAAGAGGTTTTTGCATGATTCAACATCACACAAAAAATTGTTTTACTTTCGAATTTGTGTGGTTTTAAATCTGATGCTAATGTCTATAATCCCCTCTAAGTTTAATTGTTTGAATATGGTATAAGGTGAATGAGGGGTCAATGCTTTTCTATGTGAACATTCAACAGTTACTGCCCCATGTGATGAAAATTCTGTTCTTTTCCTTCAAATTACTTTGGTAACTTTTTTTGTTTTTTGTTTTTTCAAAAATTGATTTTCATATAATTTTAAAAAATCAATTTTTTTCTATGCCAGAGAAGACATGAAAATTTGTATATATGTGTTTGGCCTTATGTTCTATTTTCCATCTGTCTATTTTTATGTCACGAATACACAGCAAGGCACTGTGATATGGATTTGTAATCCCAATACTTGAGAAGGGTAGGCAGAAGGATCAAGTGTTTGAAGTCATCTTTGGCTATGATAGGAAATTTAAGATTAACCTGACCCTGTCTCAAAACAACAACTCCACTGTCTTTGCTCTCTCTCATTCTTTTTTTTTTTAATGTTTTCTTTTCTTTTCTTTTTTTTTTTTAAGATTTATTTATTATGTATACAGTGTTCTGCCTGCATGTATGTTTGCAGGCCAGAAGAGGGCACCAGATCTCATTACAGATGGTTGTGATCCACCATGTGGTTGCTGGGAATTGAACTCCGGACCTCTGGAAGAGCAGTCAATGCTCTTAACCTCTGAGCCATCTCTCCAGCCCCTGCTCTCTCTCATTCTTATAACTTATATTTATTTAGTGAGTGTGTGTGCGTGCATGTGTGTATACATATCTATACATATATTCCTACAACTCAACCTTATCAACCTGAAGTAGAGTACGAAATGCCAACAGAGACAATGATAGCACTGACATGTCCAGACAACTGAAAAGGGAAAAGTCACCCTTTTGTACTAGAGAGAGAAAGATCCATTTCATGTGACATTTGAGCTCTTGCATCCTTTAGGCTGGTCCCATTAATTCTCATTTCCCATTGTTTCCCAACAGAGGACTTCATTCTTCAAGATCAGTGTCTTCCTACTGGTCTCTCTTACCATGAGGCTGTCATGTAATGTGCTCCGTGCCCAGAGGACTCATGAATGTCACGCCTATTCTTTATAGCTAATTAAATTCCCAGGTTCTGTTTCAACGCAAATTTTTGATTATAGTCTCCAATCTATAAAACAATATGATCTATTGTAATACTAAAATATAGTCTTTCTATTTTTTAAATTAGGGGTTCTCTCTTCTCCCTAAATAGATCACATACATTTTGGAGTCAAGAAATGCATTTTATTCCCTGTTGCTATTACTATGCATTCTGACATACACACATTGACCATACACTAGCTAGCTGCCAATTGCTAACTTAAGTAAAAAGGTTCATGCTTTACTGAGATCAAAATAGACTGAGAGATACAATAACATATCATATAAACATCATGAAAAAATGTTCAGGCAATGTAATAAGACACTATTTCAAAAACAAACTGGGTGGAGTGGGGAGAGGATGGTTTTGAGTAGCACTAAATGACCATTAAGCAGGTGAAAGGTTCAAAATCACTAGACATTGGATAAATTAGAATAAGAACTATAATGAAATGTCATTCATAACCACTAGTATTGCTATAATCACAATGACAGATGGTGATAATTGTTGCCAAGGATACCACAGGACAGTCTTAGATATAGTCCCAAGAGAATTGAAAACAGTGTACAAAAACTTACATATGAACATGCATATCAGTGTTGTGCATACTCCAGAGTGGAAATAGCTCCTTATCCACCAGCTGATGAATGAGTAAACAAAATATGGTAGATCTGGAAAATGGAACACAATTCGACAATAAAAAGGAAAGAAGTACCAATAAATACTGTCACTTGAATGAACTTGAAAACATGCCGCATGAAAGCAGACAGCCACAAGGAACATGTTGTTTAATTCCAACTATGAGACATACCAAACACAGGCAAATCTGTGGCAGAGGAGACATCGTGGTCACCAGGTCTGGAAGCAGGAAGGCTGAGGGGTGTGGTCTGAAAGTGTCTCCTCCAATGAGAATGTTTGACTGTGGTGATGACTGCACAATTCTGAATACACTAAAGGCTGAACTTTACACTTAGAGAGATTACGTGGTTTATACATTTAGCTTAAAACAATTAAAAAGTCAGAGTCACTTTTTATTCTTTTTCACTTGATAGCTCAGGCTGACCCTAAACTTGCTATTCTCCTGCCTCAGTTTCCCAAATGCTGCGATTATAGGCCTGGGCCAGCACATCAGCTTGGAGTCATTATTGATTTCATTTTTTCTTTTACACCGAAAGTGCAATGTATAAGGAAACCTTCCTGGCTTAGGTACTTTTGAACTGTAACCTGATTTTAACCACCTCTCGCTCCCTGCGCCCTCACTACCTAGTCTAAGCCACACAGTCTCCCTGAACTTCTGCAGTATCCCCAAGGGCTCTCTTGGTATTTACCTTGACCCCATGCGTTCTCAACACCACAGTCACCAGGATCCTTTCAGAGTCTAACAGGTGATAATGTTACCTCTCTCTTCACAGCCACACAACACTTAACAAAATACAGCATGGCAGAAAAGTACCAGTCGAATCGATATTCCCAGGAGATAAATGGTAAGAAAAGAAAGGGGGGGGGGCTGTGGGATAAAAGAGGGTTACAAGACATGTCAAGGTTAAGCTGGTGACTGGAGACGAGACTAAGGGGTAGCAATAGGACAGTCAGAAAACCAGGAAGCAATTATTAGACAATCCTGAGGCCAGGGAGACAGAGGGCTGACAGGACATGGCCTCTGGACAGGCCTCCAGGGAACCACAACTCTTTAATTCTTGATCTGGCAGGGGCTCCAAGAGTGGATTGCCTTAGTATTTCACTGAGCTATATATTTATCTTCTGTGCCTTTCTGTACTTATATCTTTATCTTTTAATAAATCAGTCAAAAGCACAAACTAGGACCTGGGGAGGTGGCTCAACACGAAACACTTGCCATGCAAACAGAGGACCAGAGTTTATTTCCTCACCACCTACATTAAAGCCAAGTGGGCAAGTGGGCAAGTGGGCACGGCAGCCTGACTGAAATCCCGGTGCTCTGGGACACAGAGGGTAGGGAGCCGCAGGGCAAGCTGGCTAGATGAGCAGAATAGAGCCCTGAGTGTAGTGAGACACCTTGTCTCAGCAAATAAGTGAAGACTGATCAAGGAAAATATGCAGCATCACTCTCTGCCACACACACACACACACACACACACACAGAGAGAGAGAGAGAGAGAGAGAGAGAGAGAGAGAGAGAGAGAGAGAGAGAGAGAGAGAGAGCGCTTTCATAAGCTCTGTCTGTCTGTTCACTTACTTGCTCCTACTGTTCTGGCCTTTCCTCATTCCACTCGGCTGGCCTTCCTTAACATTCCAGGCATATTGCTCCAGCTCTTCCCTCTGGCCAAACAGTCCTTTGGCTGTTGAGTCCTCTCAGCCATTTGCCCAGACCTCAAGTTTCCTAGTGTGCTGCATGCCCTGGACTCCACTGAATGTGACTACCCATTCTCAACCTAAAACACTGATCCATTCATCCCCTCTACTCTTTTCTGGGTCCCATATAACTTCCTACCACATGGACCTTCCTTTTTCACTGAGTCCCGTTCCGTGGCCTGTCACTGATAAATATGTTCCATGAGAGCATAATAAAATGATCTATTTTATTCACTGACGCTACTGACAAAATGGGGAGAGACGGGGCTCACTTGAGAAATGGCTCTGTGGTGAAGAGCACTTATTTCTCTTCGGACCATGAGGTTAAGTTCCCCGCACCCATGCTAAAAGGTTGAGAGGTTCATAATTATCTCTAACTCCAGCTCCAGAAGATCTGATGCCCTCTTCTGGCCTCCACAGATATCTACACACATGTGTCACACACACACACACACACACACACACACACACACACACACACACATACATATTCATGCACACATGCATGTGCACACACACCATACACATATCACACACATGCACACACAGATGCACACACAGGTGCACACACACACACAAATAAGAATATAATATTTTTAAAGGGAAAGGCAATGGTGTGCATGATTTCACAACCAACGAGACAACTCACCACATTTAGAGAGCTCATTATTTATACAGTGAAAAGAAGAAGCCAGAGTGATCACCCTGGGTGATCCTTGTCCAAAAGAGATGATGCCAGGGCCTAGAGCGATGGCTCAAAGATTAAGAGCACTGGCTCTTCCAAAGATCCTGGGTTCAATTCTCAGCACCCACATGGCAGCTTACAACTGTCTTTAACTATAGTTCTAGGGGATCCAATACCATTTTCTGATCTCCACGGACACAAGACACACATGTGCTACTAGACAATCATGCATTTAAAACGCTTATATACATCAAACAAAATAAATTATTATTATTGTTTAAAGAGAGTTACAACAGCAAACCAAAGGGTCTGATGACTACCATGTGAGTTATGGGAGACTCCACAGCAAAGAATTTGAGTCATTTCAGAAGGCATCTAAGAAGTGTTCTATCACGCTGCTGTGTTTAGAGAAGGGTGTGTCAGAAAGCCCCATCCCTCTCCAGCCCCCAGGAGCTTATAGGACATCCTCCGGAGCTCCGAGAGGATCATGGACATTTTACCAGGACTCGGCTAAGCTGTAGTCCAGACCTCTACCTGTGTGGGCTGTGTGGGTATGTGCAAAGTCTCTGGGGAGCCTGCAAGAGCTGTTCCCTTTCAAGTGGACATTCAATATTCATTTAGTGGATACACACAGTGCTGAAAGTCATCACATTGGGCTGAATTATTATGTGACAGAAAAGGAAACACAAGAACATTTTGGGAGAAGCAATGTGGTTTCTAGTAAGAAGTGTGTGCTCTACCGTCAGACTTTTCTAGGTGATAATAGTGGCTTGTCCCCACAGTGACTGGATATATGCACTATATGCATGACCACATAGGAGCTGTGCCCAAGACGGTATGAGTTATACAACCCTCATATCTTCTATTTCAACTGTCCTTGGGGTGTTTACCTTCTTTCTGCTTGCACTCCACCCACTGCTGGGGACCAGACCATCACTGTGTCTAATAAATGATAGTGGTAATGGAACCGTTCCCCGTGAAGCATGGAGAAAACATCACCTCTAACACACTTAGAACTGTCACGCTCAGCATTCTAAGGTCAGTCCTCTACTCCTTCCCCTTATGTGGAAGCACATAGTAAGGATGTCTAGTGTTGAGCTGTGTGAACTCACTTAACTCCATAAGCCAATAGAAACGGCCGCACTTTAAAAGTAAGAAAATCGAAGCTCAAAGAGAAGTAGTGACTTGGCCAAGGTTATAAATGGGGTCAGAGTGAGCCTTACCTCCAGTACAGGCTTCTCATTTATCCATTATCATACTAGTCAAACAACTTACACTCTAGAATGAAAACATGAATACTTTTCTACCTAGAAACACATTGATAGCCTTAGTTCCAATGTTCATCAAGTGACCACATCATGGTTTCCTTAATCATTTCTCCTACTTTTGGACAGTTAGGTTATTTAAAAATTTTTCACTTTCATAAATAAGGGGAAATAAATAGCATATATACAAAGCATTTTTCTATGGTTGGGATTAATTTCCTGAAGTTCAAATGCAAGGGCAAAGGTAATGACACACAGTTGGCTAGAAATCTTGGCTCCTAGTGGTTTTCCACATTGGTCTATATTCTGCCAATAGCCAGAAGCTTGCTGGCCCATCCCTGGATGTTCTGATCCATTAGATATGGCTAGTTCCCAGGAAATTTCTACTGAGTCTTAGGTTAGCCAATTAGGGGAATCTCTGACCTATTTAAGTACCCTTCTTTATAAGCACATACTCTGGCATTTTTTAAAAAATTACACTCTGTGTGTGTGTGTGTGTGTGTGTGTGTGTGTGTGTGTGTGTGTGTATGGATGTGTGCATGCATGCACACATGAGCACACTATGGTGGACGTTTGCAGAGTCAGTTCTCTCCTTCCATCACTGAGATTCTGGAGATGGAACTCAGGTCACCAGACTTGACTGCAAGTGTCTTCATCTGTTGACCTACACACCATCTACACTCTAGGACCCTCAATGTGTGTTTTTCTTTAGTACTACCTTCAGAAGCAAATAAGTAATAAAGCCTCTACCTGAACAGACATGGGTACTAATTCTAACTCATCCAACAAACTAACAAAGCAAATGAGTGGATAACTTCAGAGCTAAACACACAATGCTTTACATGAAAAATACCAACTTTTGTATCACACACATTACAGTGTAATTTGAGAGAGAAACTAAGAAGGTAATTTCCATGTAGTTACCCAAGTGGATAAACCTCTTGGAGAACAGCTGGACTGTGGGAAAGCTACTTTATCCATGATGGTTCATGTTGGTTGAGGAGGTGGCAGTGTTGGACAAGGGAATGTTAGATATGCCAGAAAACGTTCCAGGCAGAAGAAAGTGCAAACCTGCAATGTTTGAACAATAACAACAAAAGTTAAGTCAGCATGGGTGGAGTGTGGCCAGTGAAACAAGACCACAGAGGAACTTAGAGGGGCAGGAAGAAAATCACACAACACAAGCTTGTTGGTCTTGGACAGGAACGGCTGTTGTTATAGCTCAGATACCGTAGAAGGGCTGGAAGCAGAGAAATGGTATGCCGTGACACACATTTTAAAACAATCACTGAAGTTCTGGGATGTAAAGGGGCTTTAGAAGAAAGTAGGAGAGGAGAGGAGAGGAGAGGAGAGGAGAGGAGAGGAGAGGAGAGGAGAGGAGAGGAGAGGAGAGGAGAGGAGAGGAGAGGAGAGGAGAGAATGATGGAGAGACTTATGAACTCCAAGCAGGAGACGATAATGTTCACTTAGCGAGCGTCATGAAGACAGAAATAAAGTAGAGTAAATGGACTCCAGCTGCATCTGGAGAAGACTCCATGGAAGAACTGGTCACCACATAGTGTGAGCCAAGAGAAGATACTATAATGAAATGCCCAAAGCAACTAATTTCTAAAGAAAATGGTTTAGCTGAATCATGGTTTGGGGGACCATCATCTGGTGGAATTACTGCTTTGGAGCTCTAGTGTGGATGCAAAGTGTGGATATTAGTAAGCCATTCATATCATGAGTCAAAAGGCAGATTGCTGGAGTCCTACAATCCTATTTGGAGACATGTGTTCAGTACATTACAATAGGGCTTCCTCTTGATCTGGTCCCATCCTTAAAAGGTTCATAACACCTCCAGTGTCACCACAGCAACCAATTCTTTAACATATGTACCTTAAGGGGGCTAAGGTACCACCATTATTTAAACCATAGAAAGCAGGAACTAAATGTATTACCCCTTGTTATGATTCTGATATGAAACACCCTCCAAGGATCACATGTGGAAGGCTTGGTACCCAGAGGATGGATCCCATCATTGAGAGGTGAATAAGAGGCAAAGGTTCTGACTTAGATTCACCTTGAATGGACTGTATGGAGGTTGCGACAGCTGCCGAAGTTGGTGCTGGATAGGAGGAAGTGGGTCACTGGGGCGTGCTCCTGGTTCCCTCTGCTGCTCTCCCTCCTCCCTCTCCTCCTCCTCTTCTTCTCTCTCCTCCTCTTCTTTCTTCCTCTTCCTTTCCCTCTTTTTCTCTCTCTGTCCCTCTTTCTCCTATCTCCTCTCCTCCTCTTCCTCCCCTTCCTCTGTCCTCATCTCTGCTTTCTGGGAACCTGAGATCACTTAAAACAAAACAAAAACAGAACAAACACCATACCCTGAGTCAAAATCAGAGCCTGTGATCGTTAATCTTCATTGTTAATTGGGCTGGATTAGAACCACTGTGGAAATCTCTCTGGGGGCACTTTTGAGAGTATTTCCGGAGAGGTCTAACTAAAGAGAAAAGACCTACCATGAATGTGCATGGCACCAGCCCGCGTGCTGGGGTGCCAGACTGAATAAGGAGAAAGCAAGCTAGCAGCCTGAGTCTCCCTTTGCTTCTTGTTTACAGATGCCACAGGACTACCCACTTCCTGACCCGGCAGCCCTGACTTCCCTACCATGACAAACTAACTGTACCCTTGAACTGTAAGCCGAAAGCAACCTCCTTCCTTAAGTTGCTGTTTGTCAAGTATTTTGTCTCAGCAGGAAGAAAAGGAACCAACACAGCCATGGCTCCACATCTCCCCCCAATCAGTAGTGTGCTGTATTGAGTAGCTAGTGGGTTCTGTAGGTACACTGCTTGAGTTCAGATTAGAAACCTTGAACTTTGATGAATATAACTCTCTACGCTTTGGTGTGGAGCTTGGAGGAATATATCTGTCATCGGTCTGACATTTAACAGTCTTTGAGTTGATGTAGGTGATGTACACGAGGTCTGGGCTCAGCCGTTGACACCCCACTCCATCCATGGAATGAAGGAGTTTCCTCTTCTTGTTGCTGAGACTACTACTGCTGATGGAGGGATACTCACATTGGCAGCCAGCAAGCAAAGTGAGCCTGTGATCAGTGAAATGACCTACAGGCAGGACACAGACCTGCCACCAATTCTCCCTGTGATACTGGGGCAGGTCACCAGATCTGAAAATACAGGATATGACTATAAAGACTTAAATGGAATGGACTTAAGACCCTAACGGCCACTTTTTCCTTTTCAGAAGGGCTCAAATCTGTGCCCGGAGAGGAACACAAAGTCCACCCTAGTGTGCTCTACAGTGCTTCCTGACTCACTGGACGTCTCCCCCCTTACCCCATTCCTCACAGGATGCTAGGTGGTGGGGGGACACTGGGGACTGGGGGGACTGAGCAGAGAGCTGTCTGCTGAACGTGAGTACCATGGAGTACTGCCCTTAGCCCTTTCTCTCTGAAGGTGAGGATGGTGAGACTCGAGGATAGGAAAGGATCTGTCTGTCATTACACCAAGTGCCACTGAGCTGTGCGGAGACCCTCTCTCTTTTATCTGTCTATCACACCCAGCTTCTTCTCTATTAAGTAAGATGTGAGGGGCACAAATAAGGCTCAGGGCCTGGACTTGAAATATGAGAAGTCTTGTTTAGCCCTGAGCCACCAAACACAGGACCGTATTGCTTCAGCTTGCAAAGAGGTCAGTACCCAAGAAACAGGAAGCTGCACTTTCTCCCTGTCCCAGTCAAGGCTGGCTGTGTGATTTTGCAGAAACTACCTAACTCCTCCATTGCTTTCGCCTCTTCCTCCCCAGACACTCTTCAGGACTTTCTGGCCTCTGTTTCCCAAGCTGTCTGTGCAAAGGCGACGACACATTGTTGCGGTTAAGCAGCCACCTGTGGTACTAGCCAGCCGTCACCTCCTCATGGATTCCTTTAGAAGTTTTCAGCTCTGTTCAAAGAGGGATGTGCCCAGAGCTTGGAATATTTCTTTCCCCAGGTGTGAGCAAAACCCTGCTTAGGAACTCCAATCTAGTCAGGTGTGGTATGTACCTGTGACCCTTGCACTTGGGAAACCGAGGCAGAAGGACTGCAACTTGGAGGCTACCGTGGACTGCATAAGGAATTCCAGACCAGCTTGGGCTATATAGCAAGACCCTGACTAAAACTTAAGAAAATGATAGAAACCTACGCCTATGGAGTCTAAGCCCAATGCCTGTGTTGGAGCAATCCAGAAAGCAAGCACCTGCCACCCTCGTCAATGGGCCCATTATGCATGGCTCACTCCACAGGAGAACACTGTGTCTCTGAGGGCCTGGCTGTAACTGGTCCTACCTGTTTCAAGTCAGTACATTCTGTTTGCTGGAGGGATGAAGGCAGAGCGGCACGCACTACCACCTCATCATCGTAAATGCCATTTCAGGTTAATGATTACCGTGCACAGGACTACTGTGGTCCAACTGCACACACAGCATGCCCTTCCCATGGAGCCTGGCAGGCAGCGCATAAAGGGTGCCATTGTGTGTGCTGGGGGAGAGAGGGAGAGGATCCTGCAGGTGCCAAGTGTGGTCTCACGGCTCATGAGCTCAGGAGGGGGGTGGTGGGGACACTGTGCACATATTTTCTTGTTTTATAAGATAATCTATTTACATTCACTATTGACACTGGGGTACTGTTACTGGAGCTGGAATTCATGTCATTCAATAAAATACCCTATCAGCCTAACCTGACATTACAGAACACCAACGAGAGCCCACAACTGCCTTTCCTGCCTCTGGCTAGAACTGGTTCTTTTGTACCTAGGGCCATCCTCCTCTTGCTGGGGCGTCGCGCAGGCCTGTCTGCAGATTTACCGGTTGGGGTGTCTCTAACCGCCCGCCCGCCCGCCCGCCCGCCCGGATGGCTGAAGTTAATGGCTCTCAGGCCCCAACCAGCCCCTTCTGCCTGCTAGAGACAAAGCAGGAATGTTCCCCTCCCGAGGTCTCAGTTTACAGGCCTTTCACATCGATAATTAAGCAAGATCTGCCACCTGCACACCTCTTCGGAGGCGCTGCCCAAGACAGTCCCGACGATGCCTTTAATCAGCCCAGCTGTGGCGCCACCTGTTTCTATTGCCGCCTCCATACAGAGGGCATTGCTTAGGGCTAGACGGCCATGGCCTTGGCTGTGGCTGGGGGTCAGTGAAACCAGCTGACTGATTTCACAAGAGCAAGGAGACCCTCTTCTCTTGGGAGGAATAGAACCCCTCAGTGCCTGAAATGCCATTGTGTATAGCGTGACCCCTGCCTTCATGGCTGCTGTCACCTGGGATCCAGATAATTCTGGGATGGTGCTAATAGGAGTCACTAGCATTGGCCTGTGAGTGGGTTTATCTGATTGGGAAAGGCAGCATGGCAATCCTGGGTGCTGGAGGTGAGAGAGCCACATTGGAAGTGGTGAAAGGGGGCCCCAAAAGACCGAGGGAGGCTGACTCCGAACAAGGGGTTGTGGCCTCAAAGCCACCACAGTAGTGTTTTCCTGGGTGGTCCAAGTTAAAGATCCTTTCTTCCCCCTGCTTTTTAAAAGAAAAAATTAACAATAAAAATAGCCTTTTATGCATATAGATTCCTAATGATTCTAGTGAATCATTTCATACTTCCCATTGTGGTCCAGGTGAAATTGACTTATCTCCTGAACTCAAGATATCATCTGGGCCTGATCCATCAAGTCACAGCATCTGCTATTCACTGACCAGCGTCACTGTCACGTGAACAGGCATTGGCCTGAACTCAAATGTAGAGCTTTCGTCAAAATGGTTGGGAAAGGGGAGCTGTCTTTCTGTTGGAGGGGTTTAACCAATGACGTGTAGTACTAGACCAACCAGTGACTTCCTTGCCTTGGCATGTGAGGAGCCTGAGAGGGAAATGGACTTAGAGGGATGTAGAATGAGAATTTTCAGACAGCCATATTCATACAGACCTTATCCAAACACCTATATCTGATTGTACCTGAAACCAGAACAACCTCAGACATTAGTTACATGAAACAGACCCCCCTCCTTCCCACACTCTTTTTGGCAATTTGGGTTTCTGATGTTGCAGAAGAAGGTCTCATGTAGCAATGGCTTTATCACAGTCCACAATGGCACTAGTCTCCAGCTAGCTGCAGCAATCTTTTGAACGTGATTCTGCCAGGTTCTGGTGAACTTGGCTCAATCCTGGACCTTGATGTACCTCTCAGTTAAGTGGGGCTATTGTGGAACATAGGAGGGAGAGAAAACAGCTGCCGACATGGAAGCACTTTGATCTTGGAAGAAACACACTGTAGAAATGTAGAGTCTTACACTGATGATGACAGACTCACCACTTCGGCATCTAGAAGATTCTAGAGCCTTATCACTCACTCAAAATGAGGTATTCATACCAGAATTGAACATCATCTAGAACTTTTTAGATGTGTAGAACCTCAGCTTATCCTCGGCACTAATAAGAACTTGAATTTCCATGTGGTCCTCAGGGGGTTTATGCAGATATGAAGGGGATCTCCTTGTACCAGAACCTTAGGAGCACTCGGCCGGAGGGACTGATCATCTGTTTTGTATCTGGCAGTGTTATGTATGGACCAGGGGGAAGTAGGTTCCTTTACTTTCAAAAAATTTGCAAGTTGGCTGTGGATGGTGATGCACACCTATCTATAATTCTAGCCCTTGCGGGGCATATACAGGCAGACCTCTGTGAGTTCTAGGCCAGCCAGGGCTACATACTAAGACCATGTTTCAAAAAACATACAAACAAACAAGCAAAACAAAATCCCAAGTGTTTGAAAATCACTCATCTCCTTTGATGTGCACACTTCCCAGAAGATGAGCTGACCAGGGTGAAAACAGCTGCCCACTCAGGATGAAAGGGGAGACTCTGAAAACCTTTGTGACCTTGGGCAAAACTCCTTCAAGCGAGCCATTAAAAACAAATGATAACGTGGTCTACATCAAAACTGAAAGTATTCTAAGACTCAACAGAGTTTTAAACAAACTTTTTAAAAATGTAGGGCCTGATGATTTGCTGTGGTGGAGTCAAACTACCATGAAGTCCAGCGATGTAAGTGCATGAACGCATCATAACGAAACCCAATACTTTCTCTGCTAACTTAAAATTTTTTAGTTAAAGCTTGTCCTTCAATGTTAAGAAAAGATGAAGTGAAGATTGGTTGAAAAACAAAACATATTTGATAAGGGACTTATCAAAACTCCTCTCAAAACTCAATAATAAGAAAACAAGCGACCCAATTAAAAGTTAGGAAAAGCTTGACTAGATACTTCACAAAAGAAGTTATAGGGCGGAAAACGAAACTATGACAAGATGTTCTTAGTTATTAGTAAAGTGAAATCTAAAACCGCAAAGAGAGAGCTGGGCATGCCCAGTGGGTCAGCAAGCCCAAACAAACAAACCCACCATTGAGTGACACAAGATATATATATATATACTAGGGAAGCGTTCACCCATTGCTGGTGGAAACACAAGAATGCAATGGTAGCTTTGCAAATGGCTTGATAGTTTCTTACAAATTTCCACATACACTTATCATATGATCTGGGGATCCCACCCCTAGGTATTTGCCCAACAGAAATCAAAACACGCACTCACACCCAAAAATTGCATACATGAGCATTTACAGAGGCATTAGTTACAATAACCAAAACCTGGACATGATCCAAATGTCCTTCAACTGGTGAATGGATAAACAAACTCTATATCCATACAATGGAATACTTCTTAGCAATGAAAATCATTGAAAAAAAATGTGTGGGCGAATCTCAAAAGGGTTATGCTGCATGAAGGAAGCTAAATTCAGGCTACGTACAATATGTCTGTGATTTCATTCTGAATGATGCGAAACTATAGAGTAAAATACACAGAATGATTCCCAGGCTAGAGTCAAAGGAGGTTACTGGTGATAAAGATATTAGATGCCAGTTTCCTGGGCTGTTGTAACCTCAAATGACGAGTACCTCAAATGACGCTGTGAGGCAACAGGTATTCATTATACCACAGATCTGGAAGCTGCAAGTCCATGCTCAATGTCTTGAATTGTGGACTATAAGAGAAGGGTCTTTTTAGGGCTCTCTCCTTAGCTTGTTAATCACCAAGTTCACATTTGCACTAACTTCTTCCTTCACTTTACAAACTTTAATTATTCTCTCCATGACAGGGTAGTGTTGCATAGCCCATGGTAGCCCCAACTTGTAATCTTCCTGCATCTGCTTTCCAAGGGCTCAGATTACAGACATTTATACTGTTTGCCTCTTTTTATAAGGTCACCTGTAGGACTGGAGTAGGGCAAACTCTAACGACCTTGTTTAATTTTATTACATCTGTATAGAACCCATCACCAAATAAAGTCATCTTCTGTGGTTCTGAGACCTAGAACTTTAATATATGAATGGGGGTCGGGGACAGATACACTTCAACCCATAAAGGGAACAGGGAAAAGTCTGGAAGGTTGAAAATGTACTATAACATTTTAATCACAGTGTGGACTCATCTCTATGTATTTATGCAGGTATGGAACTTGACTAGGAGCAGTGTCTTTTCTTCATGTAACACAACTGAGTTTTTTAGTGATTTAAAAAAAGCAGGAGGACTTGGGGAGGCAGAAATAGCTCAATAAAGTACTTAACTGTGCAAAATGAAGATGTGAGTTTGATCACTAGAACCTATTAAAAGAAAAACCAAATCAACCAAACAAAAAACACTATGGGGGAAGTCACTTGGAGATGGTAAGAGCACCTGTTTCTCTTGCAGAGGACCAAGGTTCAATTCTCAGCCCCCACATGGTGGCTAAAACTGTGCGTAATTTCAGTTCTAAGGGATCCAGTGCCCTGTTCTGGCCTCCACAGGTACCAAGTGTGCAAATAGTTCCCAGACATAAATGCAGGCAAATCACTGCTACACATAAACAAAATCATAAAACAGACAAAAATAAACACCACGGGGTATCGTAATTCATACCTGTAATCTCAGCTCTAAGAAGGCCACACCAGGTAGATCCCAACGGTCAACTAGCCTAAGCTATTTGGTGAATTCCAGGCTAGAAAGAGACTCAATCTCCAAGAAAAGGTGTATGGTGCCTCAGGAATTATAACAGGGGTTGCCCTCTGACCTCTACATGCAGATGCACACATGTGTATATGCTCTGGCATACACAGTGCACCTGCATGTATCCATCCACACACAAAGTGAAGCAGGTCTCTGAAACTTTCGTTCCAGAGAGGCCTACCCTTTCTCTTTCTGGTCCACTGCCCTTCCCTGTCTGATCACGAATCCTAAGTGTCTATGAGGGGAAGGGACTGTGTTTTAGAAGCCCGGAGTGGATGTCAGTTTCAGAGGAAACGGTGCTTTTCACCACATGGATCCACTGACCAGCTTTCGTGAACCACCGTTCTGGGGGGGCGGGGTGGGGGGAGGATGAAGCAGGAAAGTGAGGACCAGCTGGGAGAATCCAGTTTGGAACTTGCTGAGGTTAGCTGAAGTGTGCTCTGCTCACAGACGCTGTGCATTTGGCCCATGAATCCGTGTCCTGTCAGCTTCCATCTGAGGCCACTCAGAGGTCACCTACAGAAGGAGACAGGAGATCAAACAGCTTGCCAGCTACGCTCAGAAACACAGGAAAGAACTCAGGAGGTGACCTCATCCTCAGGGGAGAGGAGTGAGGAGGTAAGCTTGTTCCACACACTTCATGCGGGGGGTATGGGTAGGTCAGCCACTTGGGGATGTTGCTTCACCAAGGCGGAGAAATGTTCGAGGGGCCAAAGATAACAAACCTTGGAGCCTCTTTCCTGCCCCCTCCCATGGCAGCTTCTCCTGTCTCTAAGCTTTCTTACCTGTCTTATCCTGCCCCCCTCTGACTTGTTACCATTCTGCAGGACACTGACTGTACCTGCTCAAGCCAGATACAACAGCTTGAGCAGCAGCTGGAGCAGTAGGAACAGTCTGGAGCATGGAATGGGCACATGCTGATTTCATGACCAGAGCCTTCCTTCAGGACAGCATTATTTGTAGCCAGGCCCCTCCAAATGTCTAACTTCATTGGTTTGCCCAGGAATGGGTGGCAGTTTGGAGACCAGGCAAAGAGCCAGTTAGAAAGAAGGGAACCGCAGAATTAATCCTGTCAAGGGGCTAGATGGTACCCTCCCCTGCCGTGACTGAGCTGAAGCTAAGAGAAACTCAATCCACACAGTGGCGCAGCTGGTGTGGAGGCAGATTGCCTGGGCAAGGACTGCGCCGGGGGCCTCTGAGGTATGTGACCACATGGTACTTTCCAGTTATCTGCCAGCCATGAGGTCACTGTTTTGCTAACCTTCTCACCCTTCAGATTCCTGTGGATGCTCTGTCTAGCTTCTTTCTAGTCCGCTTGACACTGCTGTTGTGTCTCTGAATGTCTACGCCAAGTGCTTAAAAAACAAAAAAAAACCCCTTCCTCTTAATGTAATATCATAAACTAAAACACACAAACCAAGTCACCCCCCCCTTCCATTCCACGTGTTAGCCTTCTTACCTGTAAAACAAAAGCAAAGGGAGGCTTACGTTTTCACAAAGAGCAAGAGATGCAGACTCAGAGGGTCTTTGTTTTCAGGGAGGTATTTTCCTGCTGTTTTCTTAAAGACTTCTAAAAATACTGCTGCAGGACCCCCCAATAACCCAGTAAGGTATAACCAATATCTCCACTTGTGTTTGTTTTCTGGAGCTACCATAACAGAGTGCTACCAGCCAGGTACAGTTACACATGATGTAAGTGAGGCACAGGGCATGCGCCCCTCCATACACAGCTAGCTTCAGGGGCACACCGACAGATCCTCCTGGGACAGTCTGACACCGGAGTTCACATTCCTAACTGTACCTTGCTTCTCTTCCAAGGCCAACTAGATGACCTCTCTCTCCACGTGACCAGTGCCACATCTGATGGACCCTCTGAACTTAACCCTTCTCATCGGGCAAGTGGAGGCCGGAATAACGAGTCACTCAGTATGAAAGCTGCTCCGGCCGATGAGATGCCAGCTCATGCACAGGAGCTTCCCTTTCACACTCTTCTCAGACCTCTTACCTTGCCTCCAAACTAATGTTGCCTTTTCCAGAACCTTCTAAATAACAAAAGCTAAAAGTCGGGAGAACGTCGTACCTGCAAGGCGCTGCACTAGGCATTTCGCAGGTGTTGCCTCACCTGTCTTTCATTTCACCTCACGACAACCTTGGGAGGCAGGTGCTACAATTATCCCCATTTGACAGGTGAAGGTGAGGCACAAAGAGGTTGAGTAACTTGCCCGAGTTCACACAGCCAGTCAGCGACTGCAAAGCTGCTCCTCACAATGTGGCCTTTCTGATCCATTCTATTGCCCAACTGCATGGTAGGTAGCACTAAGAGAGGTAGGTGCAGGGGTAATTGTATGGCTGAAATTGGCGGTGTTTAGTAAGCTCTACCTACAAGTAAGAACAAGAATTTAAAGTAGGAAAATACTCTTGTGGTTTTTTTTTTTTTTGGTGTGTGTGTGTGTGTGTGTGTGTGTGTGTGTGTGTGTGTGTGTGTGTGTGAGATCAAACCTCTCATCATTATTTTCTGGCTATCCATGCTATTGGTCAAGAATGAATGTCTCTAAATATCCACAAATGAAAGATATCTAATGCAAAGCTCGGAGTGTGCACATCTAGATATGTGAAGGTGTGAAGGCAGTGAGCTGGTTGGCTGCTAATAGTCTGCGGTCTATTTCAAAGTCAAATGAAAAAAAAAAAACAGCAATCCTGCAGCTGTTGTCATTTAGATATTGGGTTGTCACTTTCAAATCTCTGCTCAGCACTTTGCTTGAGGCAGATACAGGGTCCCTAATGAACTGTTTGAGGTAGCTGGGTGTTTCCTAGACATTCCCCACCCTCACCCCCCCCCCCCCCCGTTGGTCACTAAGGTCCTAAATTATATCCTGCAAAGGGAGGGGGAGGCCCAGGAATGAAGGGAAAGACCAGAGACTAGATATGTGGTAGGCTTCTCTAAACTCCGAGTCCCATGATGCCAGCAGCTCCTTTGGGTGTGGAGACCCAGAGTTGAGCAGAAAGAGTCAAGACCCAACCCAAGCAGGGCCAACCCCAAGACAAAGGACAGGTGAGTGGAGCAGCAATGGCTGGCAGCCTTCCTGTGGAGGATCACTCCCCCTGCAGGTGTTTCCTTCCAGACACTTCTTCCCCAATCAATCCTGTAGGCCCTCTCCGCATCAACTTTTTTCTCCCGAGATAGTTAGCTGTGAATAGCTCATGTGGACCGAATCTCTGAGAGCATATACATTTCAATAGGGTGGTTTTGGGAGACCCAGAAGAACTGCTCATCCAGTTAGAGCCTCTGAGAAGGGACAGGACAGCATGTTGCTGGACTTGAGGGTCACAAATCCACACATCTCCAAGCAGTTAAATACAGGAGTCTGAAACAGCCTCCTGATGACAGAGCCTGCTGGAAAGGTCTAGCAGAGGAAGAGCCATGTTTTGCCTAAAGACATTCAAATTCCAGCTTCTACATTATTCGGGCAAATAACAAATAGAAAGCAAAACAGATGGAAACCGCTCAGCCTGGATACAACGTGGTATCCTGATTTGGGTCACAGAATTTAAAAAAGGGGCACAATCAAAGAAATGAAAAAAAAAAAAAGATGGCAGCTTAGCTAGTAATAATGTGCCAATGTTACTTCCTTTGTGTTGACAAACATGCATGCTTACGAAAGACAGTATATTAGAGGAAGATAGGTGAAAGGCATAAGGGAACATACTGTTTGATCTTTGCAACTTTTGATACATCTACATCTTTCCAATAGAATATGCATATTTCAAGACAAAAGTTACATCTGCAGATAAAGTGAACAGTAACCATAGCTCTCACTTATGCAGATATGGATGGGGCTCATGATGTCTAAGGATTTCCTAGGAGTTAATCTGTTTACTCTTCACGACAACGCTTAGGTAAGGAGAGATGTTACCCTCTTTCTTTGGATCAGGAAACTAAAGCACAGGTCACTTAGTGTCCTGCTCCAAATCACAGTTGTTTCTCTTATATCACCTCAAGCAAGGGATGGAAAAACAGGATCAGAGCTCAGCAGGTGATGATTTGTACCAGTGAGCCAGCTCGGGACTCCAGGGCATCCAGTGAGATCCTCCTCAGCTGCAGAGTTGGAGGGACAGTACTACCTCACACTTATTAGGATGCTACTATGAAAGATAGATAAAAGGCGAGGGAAAAAGAAAGAAACAAGTGTTGGTAACGATGGGGAACTTGTAATCCTTCTCACCATTGGTGAGAATGGAAAATGGTGCACTTATGATGGAAAGGCAATTCGACAGTTCCTCAAGAAATTAAAAACCTAGCAATTCCTCTTCTGGGTACAGAACAAAAAAGAACTGAAAGCAGGCTTTCAAACAGAAGCTTTTATGCTCCTGCCCATGGCAGCGTTATTCACTATTGCTAAAGGATGGAAGCAAGAATCCCTGAGTGGATAAATAAATAACATGGGGGGGGGGCGCACACAAACACATACACAGAAACAATGGTTACACAGAAAATACACACACCTGCACAAATGCATACACACAAACATGCACAAATATTATTCATTATTAAAAAGGAAGTAAATTCTGACCCACACTACAATGTGGATAATCCTTAAGGACATTATGTTAACTGAAACAAGCCAGCTATAAAAATATCACAATAGTCTACTTATGTGAGGTACTGAGGGTTGTCACAGTCATAGAGACAGAAGACGTGAAGGTGGTTTGCTAAAAATCAGAGTAGGGAATGGGAAGTTAGAGTTTAATGAGCATCGGGTTTCTTTTTGGGGAGAGTTTTGAAGATGAGTTGTGATAACAATGTAAATGTACCTAATGCCTGAATGCTACACTTAAAGATGGTTAAGATGACAATTTGTATGTTCCATGTATTCTTTTTAAGTCATATTTCATAACAAAATAACATTTAGGGGACACTAAAAAACTAGCTAGCTATCTGAATGATTATATATTTACATAGCATGTACCCTGCTAGAGATCCAACCCAAGTCATTGCACATGCTAGGCAAGCACTCCACCACTCAGCTATATCCCCCAGCCTAAACACAATACTTAAAACAGATAAAAATTAATGCAAAAAGAAGTTCATGAAAAAAAACATGTAAAAATCTTAAATTAAGACTATCAGGGTCAATGTCTTACCAAATAGTAATAGAGTCTCAGGCAAAAGGAAAACCCAGGGATTCCGAACCAGCACATGCCCTGGAGAGTCTGTGGGGATTTTAGGAGCACGAGCTGGGGTATCTACATTGAAGATGCTCACTAGATGTTCTAATATCAGCCTCCCACTTCCACCACTAAAGCAGAACTATGCCAACATGCATGGGGCAGGAAGGAAGCTGAGTGCCACAGGGGTTTGCTTTGATGACCTCTGTTTTTATGCAATGACCCAGTTAGAGATAGCTGGGAACTTCCTAGCAGGGAAGGAGGTGACTGGAAGCTAGAGGCCCTGTGGTCCCCCCCACACGTCAGCTTTACCTCCAAGGCTCTGTGACCCCCTCACCTGTTTGGAGGTGCTCATCAGCATACCAAGCCTACATCTCTGCAGCCAGACCTTTTCTTTTGGCTGATTTTAAAATGAGCTGCAGACCTAATCACCCAGCAACCTGCTCCCCTTTGCCAACTGGCTTGGGCAGTTCCAGGAGGGGAGGCAGCTTCAGGACAAGTCTCTGCAGCAACACCGGAGGGCTAGGTACTGCCATTAACAATGCAAATACTGGGGAGTGTCTGCTGATTTATGGAATGAAGCCCACAGAGGTTCATATATCACCCCTCATCAGTCCTGGGAACCAGGCTGGATGAATGGGCTCCATGTAACCACCCAAGTCCATTGACATTGTTTCAGGGTTCTGGACTTAGGGAAGCGCTTTCATTTTCTGGATTCCAGTGAGTCTAGCTAGGAGATCCTGTCATTAGCCTTGTGGGTCCGCACCCCCATCCTGTAGGTTCTGTTTTCTTTTCTAGGAAGCAGACCATTTACTTCCTTTTTTCTTAGCCTTCCAGTTTTGGTCCTTTCTGCCTCTGAAAGTCATGGCTACCTTTGCCCAGGGAATCTGGAAGCTCCAGGAACACAACGCTCCTACCCATGGCTTCTGCTAATACATCCTCCTTCCACTTCTCCTCCCCACACTTCTCTACACAGTCACTTTGCCTCTTCCCCAGCTCAATTGAGTCTCAGCTGGATTTTGCCTCACAGGGGACATTTGGCGATGATTGCACCCATTTCGATTGGTCACAACTAGAGCTCAGGTGGTGGAACTACTGACATCTAGTGGGTAGAAGGTCAAGACTGAGTCACAAGAGTCTGCAGTGTACAGGATATTACTCCTTGCCCTAAAACTTGTTCCAGGTGACCAGACCCATCTACCCAAGCTCAAGCATCATTTCTTTCGGGGAGGTAGGCTCTGATGTGCTTTCCTGCCAGCCCCACCTCCATCAGCCAAGTCCACTATACGTAAAGCCACGTTCTCAGCACAGCCTTTCTTTCCTTCAAGGTGCTTACCTTAGTTTGTCATTCTATCTCTGTGTTATTGCTTGAGTAATATCTGCTCTGAAGTGCAAGGTTCAAAACGTCAAGGACTGTCTATTCCCAAATATCTGTATGTGTGATGAACTCTTCTACACACACACACACACACACACACACACACACACACACACACGCCTCTACTATGTGCTGTGGACTATTAGATGTCACACACAGCCACGCACAAGGTGAACACAGAACTAGACTTCATCAATCTTTAGCCTTTTGGAAAAACAATGATAAAATATGTTATTATAGGTGTGATAATGTTCTCAAGGGCAAGGAATGGGACTGTGGGTTCTGGGACTCAAACTCAGTTCTGCATGCTCACTTGGTAAAACACTTGACCAGCTGAGTCACAGCCCTAGGCCTTGGTTTGAAATTTTACTTGGCATATATGAGGTAATATGTACTCCGTAAGCTGATTCTGGTATGTAATACCATGGGCAGGTTTATTGGGGTCAGATCTCAAATGCTATCCCAGCATGGTGGTTAGGAGGGCAGACTGGGGGTAGATGAGGAAGCTGGCCAAGGTGTACATCCTCAGGTTGGATAGCCCTGTAGATTGGTCTTGAACTGTGGTCATGGAGTCCAGCCTTAATACTCACATTGTTTGTCACAGGCTCTGGGGAAATCTGCTAGGATGCTGTGACCTACACTGAGAAGTTTCCAAACATCAAGTGCAGATGTGAGGACAGGGCATCTAGGCAGAGCCTCCCCCCTCCCCACCACTAGAATTCACTCCTCCAGCAGTCCATGTTGAATGCAACACACACATACACACACACACACACACACACACACACACACACACACATACACACACACACACACACACACACACACACACACACACACACACACACACACCTCAGAGATTGTATGCCCTAAATGTTATGTTGATAGAGCTAAGTCTAGTGATCAGCTTAGAATATAACACCCAGTTTTTTAAAAAGAAGATCCCTTTTTATTTGCTCACTCCAGACTTCCAATTCCATCATGGATTCCATGGTTTAAAACAGAACATCCCCCCCTCCCCCGTCCCGTGCCCACACACATGCAAGTGGTCCTCTAGGCTGCTACAGAAAGTAACAGAGTCCATCTTGCAGTTAGTAAAAGAAAAATCTAATTCTGGATGAGAAGAGATAAGAGCAGGAACCACCCAAAGTAACCTGCTGTGCTCTTCCTACACCACTGCAGTCATTTGTGGCTAGGGGTGGGCTTGGAGCCCGGTGATCAGGATCAGATATACACTATTGTCTGTTCATGTGAACTTGAGCAAGCTGGCTGGTTTGCCTCATGTATGTTTCCTCATCTACGGGACAAGGGTAGCACAACACTCGCTGTATGGGATTGCTGTGAGGATTAAATGAACTAATGCATGTAAAATACCTCAGACAGGCCTGAGACAGCGAACATTTAAAAGACGTTACTCAACACCATTAGGCTCCGTGATTTTTTTTCCCAGGGAACTGGAAACCTTGGGCTTTTGAACCTGCTCCAGAGCAGCTTGTTAAGTGTTGCCAGCTCTTATGGCAATGCCACAGTCTTCAAAGCCCCAGAATCCTCCTAGATTTATGCTCTGTTACCTACAACACCTCATGGATCAGTATAACGTCGATAGTCCCAGGCAGAATATCTAAACTGCAACTTACTGGGTGGAAGAGGCAATGATTCTACCTTTAACATTTTATGAAATTTACACATCTATTTCCATTTCCATCTTATATACCAGGATTTAGTCTTGTGACTAAGTTTAACTGAAAGAAAAGTTGGGAAATGTAGTCTGCATCCAGGGCAATCAAATATGGAGCTAAAATTTGGAGGGTTTCTATTGCTGATGAAGGAGAGGGGGGATACTGGAGACCATGTAGCAGTCTACCAAATGTCCTGACTTTGCTGTTGACTTAGGGAGGGCAGGAAGGTATTGTCCACTACCCAAACGGTATCACCACTAACTGCCTGGACATCATTCCAGAAGCATGACCGGGACTGTTCTTGTTCTGATCAGCAGATGGCAGCTTGATCTCCAGAGCTCACCGTATGGAGTCTGGAATAGGTCCTGCCTGAGAATGGACACCTCTCCAGCAGAACGAACTTCACAACCCCTGTGGACACTGGGCTCCTAAGTCCTTCTACATCCTCTTCCTTGACAATCCTTCCCCTCTCCTTACACCGGCTTAGCTTGGCCTATCTTTAGATTTTAATGTTCAGATTGTCTGACCTGGCTGGAGGGTGAGAGACCTTTGAAGGGTTGTGTCTCAGGGATGGAGCCTAGGTGAGTTGGATCACCAGAATGTTCAGATGCCTATGATGGCTAACAGACAGACAGACAGACTGCAGACTTCTCTCAGTAAAAAAATGGTTCCTACTGTCACTCTTATTTTAGAAGGGGGCTTCTGTATTTTGAGGGCTTTTTTTATTTTAACCCAAAATTTCTCTCTTTACTCTTGCTTGGTGTGTGACTGCTCCAGAAAGGGTGTGTGAGTCTGAGCTTGTCTTAGTGAAGGTTCCCTACCTTCCCCCTTCAGGGGCCATGAAGGACTCGTGCTGAGAGTTAAGCACTGGGCACTAGGGTGGCTCAAGTCACCCATTTAACTCTAGAGGAACGGAGACTGTATTCTTCTTAAAGGCAAACTTCCTTTAGGCTGCTTCCCCAGCCTAGTGAGCCCTTCTGAAACCTGCTACTGCAATTGATTACCAATGGGAAAAGGCAGCAGCAGATACTAGACAATCACTGTGGATTGCAGCTGTACCAGGGACTTCAACGGAGTCATTAAATCCCCACAATAGCCCTGTGAGATGGAGGAGTTTAGCTGCATGTTACACACGAGGAAATTAATGCTCAGAAAGGCTAAGTGAGTCCCCAAGGCTACATATTTAAAATGCAGTAAAGCAGGACCAGAACCTGCAACTAATTCTCAGAGTGTGTCCTTTTACCCATAAGAGCTGCCTCTTGCTAAGGGCATTGAGTAGTCAGTGGTATGGGTACATGGGTAGTGAGGATTTGGAGACACAATAACATGGGTGCTATAATAATAACAATAACAACAACAATGGCAATAATAAAATCCAGCCCCTCCAGGAACATCAGATTAGCTAGGAAGACTCAGAGACAAGAGTCATTTTATCTGTAATAAAGATACACAACATGGGATATTATGGAGTCTGGGTAGTATAATCCATATCTAGTTTGGCACTAAAGAGGGAATAGAGACAACCACAGATGTTCAAGGTTTCCTTGGCTACACAATGAGTTCAAGGTCAACCTCGGCTATATTAGACTTGGTTCCAACAGAACAGAGGTGCTAAGTTCAACACAAAACTACGAATTTAAAGATCTCATACACTCAGCATGACCCATTAGACATCCACTGTGGTTAGCGTGTAGGCTCTGCTCACTCTCCTGCATTTGACAAGTGGTGAATTGATGTGGCATGTCAGGTGAGAGAACACAGACACAAACATAAGCAAGGGGACCATGGGCTGTGTTTGTGTGATCACTTTACAACAGGAAATGATGTGGATGGAGGGTGTCCTCAGATCAATGACTACACTACTTAAAGCCTGAAGTGTAGCTGGATAAACACTCCAGGGACAGGCTACCCCACCAGCATCCCTCCCTGTCTAGAACTTGCCTTCTTTCCAGACAGTTCCTAGTGGTTTTCTTTCATGTGTGGTTTGGTTTGTGTAAAGCATCTAAAACAAGCTCAGCAGTGTAAAACACATCTTTCTTGAATTTTTCCAAATCTCAAAAAATAGTTCAAGGAACATGCTCCAACTCAATAACATACGGTCTGACTATAAAATAATAAACACTCCTTCTAAATTATCCCTCAGTTTTGTAATCATGAAACCAAAGATGCATATTGTAGAAAGGTTGGAAACATAAAAGACAACCAAGAGAAATATATAGAATTATTTACAATAGTAATTAGTGATTTACTATAGTATCCTCAACGTGTGTGGTTCTTGAGGCCTTTCAGGAGGTCCACAGGACCAGAAATCGTTTCATAACACAAATCCATTGTCTGTTGACTCTTATTCCATCATGACTATACAAAGAAGTCTTCCAGAAGCTATGTATCAGGATAGCATCATAACTCCAACAGACTTTGTGCTTGTGTAACTTAATCTTCTACATTTTCTAATTTTAATTTTTTGAGTATAGTAAATATTAATAGCTGTAGCTCACAAAGAAAAAAGTACTTGCTGATCCTCAGTGATTTCCAGAATATAAAGTGGTCCTCATAACAAAATTTTTGAGACCCATTGGTTTAAAGTGCAGCATTTTTTTTTTCATGGCTGTGTCAAATCTTAACGCATCGACATGTATTACATGCATGCTTTCTGCTACAGTTTGTCTCTGGACTGTACCCCAAGGACTGTTGTGTTAAAGGCTTAGTCCTCACCTTGGTGATACTGGAGGATGATGAGACCTTTCAGGGGTGGAGTATTGTAGGAGGCTTGCTTTTGGGGGGCATATGCTCTCAAATGAAACTGTTAGCTCTTCTCTCTCGTATCTTGGCCTGAGATGAGGCGTCTTTCCTATGTTTTATTTGCTTTCTGCCATAAGGTGCTGCTCTGCTACAAGCCAAGTGGCGATGGACTGTCAAAACTGTGAGCCAAAAGTGACCTCTTATTGTCTTATAAGTTGATTATCTCAAATATTTGTCACAGTAACAGAAAACCAACTTATACTTTGTATCCTGTTGTTTTCCCCCCACTTAGTTGATATATTAGATTGCAAATCTACAAAATATTTACTTCTCTCTACATCCTACAAAGTAGTTTATAAGCCATATGGGAAAATAGGAAATTATTTGTACAGAATATTTTTTTTATCAATTTTAAATACGATTTTTGGTTTTGAGAATAAAAGACAGTATTTCTCATTGACCTTATTTGCCAAGTTGCATCTAAATGTTGCTTTGGTTATCTACTGATACTGCCTGCTCAGAGCATTTCTTACACAAGTTATTCATAGTATTCCATCAAATGTCTTGCCTCAATTCCAGTTCACCTGGCTGACACCCATGCCTAAATGCTATAATATAAGGTCACCCGTAACTGTCAGAGGCTCCCTCTGATAAACAAAAGTGGCTTCACTTATAGGCCAGTGGCCCCACACATCCTAAAAACAGTCAGTAGCCAATGGCTAATACGGAGATTCAAGAGATTGACATCTTTCCCCCAAAAGATGCCTAGTCATTGAGTACAATTTGTGCAGCCGAGTTTTCTGTGGCACCAGACTTCTGTTGGTCTTCAACCAAGACTTAGCCTTACTTAGGTCCTCCCACCCTTGTTCTGTCCTGCTTCTCTTTCCTTCTCCTGATGGTAAAGTTAAAGGAGACTGCTCTCAAAAGATCCACAGCTCAGCTTCTGCTTCTGGGAAGCACCATCTAAGATGGTGTTAGTAGTGGCCGTAGATGAACTGTAAATACGGGATCCTGGAGGTACTTCAGTGCTGTAGGATGTTCTGTATGGCAAATGTGTTGCTCTGATTGGTTAGTAAATAAAACACTGACTGGCCCGTGGCTAGGCAGGAAGTATAGGCAGGACTAACAGAGAGGAGAAAAGAAAGAACAGGAAGGCAGAAGGAGTCACTGCCAGCCGCCGCCAGGACAAGCAGCATGTGAAGATGCTGGTAAGCCATGAGCCACGTGGCAAGTTATAGATTTATGGAAATGGATTAATTTAAGCTATAAGAACAGTTAGCAAGAAGCCTGCCATGGCCATACAGTTTGTAAGTCTCTGTGTTTACTTGGTTGGGTCTGAGTGGCTGTGGGACTGGCAGGTGACAAAGGTTTGTCCTGACTGTGGGCAAGGCAGGAAAACTCTAGCTACAGTTCACTCCCTGGTGGATAAGAATCAGGGCTCCTCTAGCATTGGTTGATGTGTTCACTGTATTTGGCATGCTGCAGCAGTGTGCGTTTCGCCTGGGATGGGCCAACCTGCAGGTAGGTGATGCATTGGCTAAGGCTGTGTCTCCGACATTTGAGAGGTGGAACAAACAGTCACTGTAAGAGGATAGTATGGGAGACTGCTGTCTGGTGCCATCGATTCATACAAGGAAGAAAATGCAAGGTTCAAGGTAATTAGCAATTTAGGGCAGAGAACCTCTTCGATATCACTTAGAGCTTGCATTTCCTGCAGCCAGGCAACAGAGAGACACAGAGCACAGAGCCCCGTTGTTAACAATGCAGAACTCCAGGACAGACAACCCTCAGTTTAAGCAAATAGCCCATGCCAATGTCAGGGCCCTAATAAGATAAAAGCAAACCCTGAGACTTGGTATGCACTGGAGAACCTCGAATCCCAGATTTCAGATTTTCCTGAGCCCCCTTCATCTACATAAATGATTCCCTATTTGCTGAAGGATAATCCTCCCTTCATTTCTTAAAAATAATACACAGAAATCTTGATATAATGCTTGCTGTTCTTGGCTCAGCCAACCATATTCCCTCCCAGACACTAGCCCTATAATTAGGACCAAATATCAGCTTACTTGGGAAGTACCAGGCCTGTAAAGAGAGGGGAGGGACTATAGGCCAAAAGAGGTGCAAGAACTGGTCAGCATGTCAGTGCATTCCAGCAGGAACACAGGGAGTGGGACATGCGCACTGGCCAAAGGGGGAGGGCAGGGAACAGCTGTCAAAATTGAGTTAGTCAAGGGCCTCTGTGAAGCTAGTCCACTACTGGGAGAGCGATCAGTTGCATTAGATGTGATAGAGACGTCAATCTGCTAGTTGAGTTGTAGAGATGTTGCAGAGGAAGGGATTACGTGTCAGAAAAATGAGTGTGCTAGAAAAAGTCAGTTGCATAAGACTGGAAAACCCATCAGATGACTGTTCCTCCATTTACCAAGGCAACAAGAAATGTTCTGGGAAGGGCTAAGGGTGGGTACTGGAACCACTGAGAAGCTTCACAGAGGCTGTTGTCTTTGGGCTGAGGCTGACAATAGAAGATGGGGTTCCGGAAACCAGTTCCCAGTATGAGTGAGACTAATGGGGTGCTGGATAGTAGAGGGCAGGTAATAAGGCTCCACCATCAGAAACCATTTGTACGTGAATACTGTCAGCTATGTTGTTACCCAGAGAAATCTGACCTAACAAATCAATGAAAATGCCTAATGAGACATGTTGTTTCTAAGGACAAGAAAGATTGTGGCTAATAAAGCTATTTATTTAGCTATTATTTAAATCTATTTTAAAAATGCTTAGCATACAAGCACAAGGCCCTAAATTTTGGTTCCTAGCACCCATGTAAAAAGCTGGGTGTGGTAGAATATGTCTATAATCCCAATATTAGGAAGTACAAGACAGGATCTCTAAGGGGTTTGTTGACTGGCTAGTACAGTCAAATTGGTGAACACCTGATGCATTGTGACCCCGTCTCAAAAAATAAATTAAAAAGTAAATAATAAAGTGGAGAACACTTGAGGAAGACACTTGTACTGAATGGTTTTATGTCAACTTGATACAAGCTAGAGGCATCAGAGAGAAAGGAGCCTCAACTGAGGAAATGCCTCCATATGATCCAGCTGTAAGGCATTTTCTTAGTTAGTGATCAATGGGGGAGGGCCCAGCTCATGTGAGTGGTGCCGTCCCTGGGCTGGTGGTCCCAAGTTCTATAAGAAAGCAGGTTGATGCTGGCAGTTATGGCACACACTTTTAATCCCAGCACTCAGGAGATAGAAGCATACTGATCTCTGTGAGTTGGAGGCCAGCCTAGTCTGCAAAGTGAATTCCAAAATAGCCAGGACTGTTACACAGAGAACCCTGTCAAAAAAAGAAAAGAAGAAAGGAGAAGGAGAAGGAAAGGAAGGAAGAAGAGGAAGGAAGGAAGGAAGGAAGGAAGGAAGGAAGGAAGGAAGGAAGGAAGGAAGGAAGGAAAGGAGGGAGGGAGGGAGGGAGGGAGGGAGGAAGGAAGGAAGGAAGGAAGGAAGGAAGGAAGGAAGGAAGGAAGGAAGGAAGGAAGGAAAGAAGGAAGGAAGGAAGAGAAAAGAGAGAAAAGAAAGCAGGCTGAGCAAGCCATGCGAAGCAAGTCAATAAGCAGCACTCCTGCTTCCAGATTCCTGCCCTGCTTGAGTTCCTGTCCTGACATCCTTTGGTGATGAACAGCAGTGTGGAAGCATAAGCTGAAAAATCCCTTTCCTCCCCAACTTGATTTTGGTCACGGTGTTTTATTGCAACAGTAGAAACCCTAACTAAAATGACATTTAACATGAACTTCTGGTCTTCACATCACACACACACACACACACACACACACACACACACACAGATGCACACACACAATGTTCACACCTATACATCACACATGCATGAGCATACATGCATATATATATATACACAGAGAACATTTGCCCCCATTATAAGATAATAAGATAATATTATAAGATTATAAGATAATAAGGCCGAGAATGGATGAACAGAAAGCAGAGACTAATCATCACAACAGAAAATTAGGAACTCTTGCTGTTTCCAGATCTGAGCCATTCCTTAGGTTCAGAATCCACTGAATACAAAAGGGGTTGGCTTATCCCATTTAACAAAGTGCTGAAGCATCATGGCAAGTATCTTGACATGGTTCACCCAGTTCTTCACCAATGGAAGCCATAGGTTTTTACAGAGATAACTATCCTGAGGGAAGAGGCATCTCCATCCTTCCAAGTACTATTGGGTCCAAATCAAAGATTATCCCAATCTGTGCGAGTGCCACCAGGTAGGAAGTGGAGTTCTGAGAATGTCTTAGAACTGTAGGGAATCCACAGTTGCATGCAATCATGATTGAAAGGGTTGAGGAATTCCTCTTGCACCCATTGTTCCACACAGAATAACAAAAGACTGTCCACAGGCAATGGCTGCTTGCCTTGTAGACGTACATGTAGGGAAGGTCACACTCAAAACACTCTCATAGAATTTATAAGAGTGGCTCATGGAAAGCTAAATGTTTAGGAGGATCAGTACACTGCTGTAAATTTATCCAAGTAGTACCCCAGCTATCACTGATTTTTCACTAGAGAAAATAAATACATCCCATATATAGCGAATTTATCTAAACAACCAACATACTTGCCTAGCATGGGTTTGTCCTCAGTACCATAAAACCAACAATCAAAGCCCCCCCATCACAAAACCAACCAAACAACAAACAAACAAAAACTAAAACAAAACAAAAGAACCTCAGAAGGAGCTGGAATTTTCGACATGTGGATGTGATGAACAACGTACACATTCATAATGTTGTCTCAGGGATGCATTTGTTTCCTCCTTTTTGTGTAAGCCTTAAAGATCTAACCTACATAGTGATGGTGGTAGACCATTGCACTGATCCACTATGTGACAGTGAGGCCATACGAGAAAGTGGCATATTTTCTGGATGCTTTGGCAAGGTACACATGCTTCAAAGAGTAGGAGATAAAACCTGCTGTACTGTGAACTTCTTCGGAGTGCAGTCAACTGGGACATATGGAATTGTTTTAAGAAGTCTCTGTACTTGTATCTTAGGCAACTAAGAAACATAATGGACTGCGGGGTGCTGTCCCCTAAATAGGACATCTGTATCAACTCCCTTGTCAAGGACGAGGGTTCATTTAAGAAGAGAAAGTGCAAAGAATGTAAGATCTGGAAGACGGGGAGGAGTGCTATGAAATGATCTGGACCTTTTGGACCTGACACGACCATTCCACTCACAAACCCACTACAACTATTGTTACACATCCAGCATCAAACCACAAAATCTGCTAGCATTCCAGTGGGCAGCGCTGATTGGCCTCAGTGGGTTATGTAAAAACAAGGAAAGGACAGGAAGGTGGAAGAAGATGTGTTGAGGGAGGAGTGTCAGGGGAAGAGAGGGGAAGGGAGAGGGGTGGATATGTTCAAGATGCATTGTATACATATATGAGATTGTCAAATAATAAAAAATATTTCTAAAAACTTCAACTAAAATAAAATTAAAAAGAAAAAGAAAGACACAATGTTTGGTAGACAGCTCTGGGTTTAAGAAGTAGAATGGCCCATGCTGGAGCATTAGTCTTTTTATGAACTGACATAGAGGAATCCTAGATGGAGAGGAATCTAATATTCACTCCATTAAATCTAAGTTATCATTTTCTTCATATGCTCTGATTCTAGGTGCTGACCTGAGACGGATGCCTCAGAAGAGGCAAGTTGTTCTGAGCCAGGGGAATAGGACACCTGGATCTTAGCTCTGAGTTTCTTTCACCTGGGAGATCCAGGCATGTTCTGTTTCCTCTCTGGGCCTCCGTGTTCTCAATTGTAAAACATGGGGTTTGTGTTGGTTCAGCACTTCTTAACCTTCTCCCATCAGATAACAGACATGACAGATAAGATTTACACGCCTGACACACTTCCAAGGGTGTGCACCTTGGCAGCCACGAGAGAGGCTGCGTGTTACGTACAATTCCCAGCAGGCAGTCAATAACCCCACCTCTCCCGCTCAGTCAAGAGAAGGCACTGGCGTGCAGAGGATAAAAGTGGGATGAGATGGCAGGGGTTTCCCACATGCTCTTCTGACTTGTTAAAGCGTTGTTCAAATCTGCCGTACTTGGGTGTGCTTTTAGAGATTTACTTTGAGCAAACCTCCCAATGGGCATCTCTTGACGTGGCTCAGAATCTGTAGCTTAAACGTTCTTTGGAAGAACAATTTCTGTTTCTAATATTTGAAGGCCTAAAGAATAAGTTCCTCGGAAAGAAGTTCTGGAATCTTTGTATAATGTCAGTGTCTCTGTGATACTTGACACAGGAACACTTTGCATAAATGTTTGCGTGGAAGCTAACTACAGAACCGACAGGTGCTACAGCCAGTCATTGGCTCCCTGGTTACTGAGAGCCCGCTGTCTGTGCTGTTTTGAAGATTCTAGAGTTCTTAGGTGCCGTGATGCGACTTTGTTGAGCGTTTTGGCCTTCCTTTCTTGTAGCACATTGAAAAGTTCAGGGTAATAAGGATCAAAGAAGAGAGGGGTTCTGTGATCAAGAAAGTCTGGAGTGATTAAAGCCTCCTTAGATTTTTGGGTTGCACAGTTTCTCAGGCCTTTTAATCCAACTGGTTGCTAAGGCTGCAAATCTCTACCAGAGAAATTAAGTTCACAATGTTTTCCCAAGATTTTAAATATGGGACCAATGTGTAAAAGACATGCTTTAGAAAAATTATTCTTACAGTAAACGGCTTCTGTGTGAGTTCAATGGTTCATGAGTAAGTTGAGATAATTCTGTGATTATCTATCTATGTTTGCCTACCCACCAGCAGGAGAATTGCTCTGCCAAGTGATGCGAGGTAGCATCTACTAAATCCTCTCCCTGTCCCTCCTCACTACTTCTTTCCAGATTATTCCAGACAAGTCAGGGACTGCACCCCCTCTGAGGTACTAACCGTTTATTTGTGGGCTTAATAGGCCAACAATCAAAAGACCCATCTTTGGGCCTTCCTTTGAGTAGTAAGGTAGCATGAAAAATTGTGTTAATGAGATTCAATAATTAAGAGAAAACCAGTTATGTTTGTGACCTGAGATGATGCTTTCAAATGTTGCTTAGTCGTGGCTGGCAAGATGCCTTAGCCAGCAGAGGAAGTTGCCTCCTACCCTGACCAATGGAGTTTGGTCCCCAGGACCCACATGGTGGAAGGAAAGAAGCAAAGAATTGACTCCCCAAAGTTATCCTCTGACCTCCACATTCATGCCATGGCAATTGCCCATGCCCACCCCCCCATGCCTACAATAAATAAATAAATAAATAAATAAATGGATAAATAAATGTAAGTTAAAAATTTAAAAATAAAACAGACTATTGCTTAGAGATACATTTGAAGAATAAAAGAAAGCACCTCCCATAGTTACAAGCACCCATTAACACCTTGAAGTTGAGAACCTGGAAAATACAAAGATGCCCCATTTACTAGGCAGTCAGATCTTTGCTGATATGACTCCTGCTCAAAGATAACTTTTATGATTGTCCTATTGCAAATAAGCTCCTGTATCCTCTGTAACCTAACTAGGTTTTACAGATTTTAGCATTTGTCACCACCCAGCATTACTCTAGTCTTTTGCTGGCTTTTGTCTGTCTTTGTTTTTTTTTTTTTTTGTTTTTTTTTTTTTTGTTTTTCGAGATAGGGTTTCTCTGTGTAGCTTTGCGCCTTTCCTGGAGCTCACTTGGTAGCCCAGGCTGGCCTCGAACTCACAGAGATCCGCCTGGCTCTGCCTCCCGAGTGCTGGGATTAAAGGCGTGCGCCACCAACGCCCGGCTTGGCTTTTGTCTGTCTTACCCACTGGAATTTAAGTTCTGTGTAATCAGAGCTTTGTATCTTTTTTTTTTCTAAGCTGTATCCCTACCATCTAGACCAGTGTACACAACATTCAGGTCCTTGGTAAAGTATTTTATACAAGGGAGAAATAAGTGGGTGATCTCAGGGAATTCTAAACGCCCTGTGAGCAAAGTCCTATTATTATCTCCATTTGGCAATTGAGGAGACCAGGCCACAATGAGGTTAAGTCACTTGCTCAAGGACATGATGCCCAATTAGGGAGACAGCACTAATTAGGTTCCTTTTGAGTTAGCAAATCTGCCAGTAAAAGGAGACGCAGCTTTGGCCCAGATTCTGGAATTGTCAGAGAAGGCAGAGGGAATCTCAGGTGTGGGACCGCAAGAGAGAGAATGAACAAAAAAACAACAAACAACAAACAAGCAAAAAAACAAACAAGCAACCCCGCCCCCCAAAAAACCCAAACAAACAAACCAGGGCTGAAAGCCCTATGGGACATCATCTGGGCACTTGCAGAAAGCCTTGCAGGGTAGGCAGAATTTGCCAGGGTGGAACTCCTATTTTAAAGCAAGCCTGGTGCTAGCTGCTGACATTTGAATTGTTTATAATCATTCTTTTTCTCCCCTTGCCAAGCCCCTGTTTTCCTTTATCTTATTGGCTCTGTCTCTCTGCTCTCTGAGGTCAAGCTGATTTACTGAGCTCACACCCGAAAGGTGAGCTAGAAGACCTAAGAGACCCAAGTGCAGCATTTATCTTTAATCTTTTCTCAATTCCTGGGGCCGTGTGTGTGTGTGTGTGTGTGTGTGTGTGTGTGTGTGTGTGTGTGTGTGTGTGGTTTTGGTTTTGGTTTTGTTTAGGGGCAGTGTGGGGTGGAAGGAGGGCTGGAATAATTACTCCACAGGAAGATTCAGAATTAGTTGTAAAGTTCCACATTCTGATGTCCCATCTCTCTGGACTTGGATGACCACCAGAAAGAGAAAAGTCCCTTGTCTTTCTGTTGATCCAAGCCAAGCACCTAGTGTCCCAAGACATAGGGGAAGCTTTCTTGAGGTTCCTCTGGTCTCACCCAGCCACTCCTTTATTTATATATTGGTTAGGTGAAGAACGCCCACTCTGATTGTGAAATGCCATTCATTGTTTTTAGTGAGTTGCTGTCTAGGTGTGGTCAAGAGGTCTTCATTCTGAGGGCTTCGAAAGTGTTTCCCAGCAATACCAATCTTGCAGATGTGCCCCTAAGTAAAACCACTGACCTGAAAATGCTCACAATAGGTGAGGTAAGTAATTAAAGAAGGGGCTGTGTTTCATTATACAAATCACATGGCATTTACTGTGAGCTAAACCCCTGTTAGGGCCTCTACAGTCCCCACACGTAATGACTTAATCGCTAAGAGTAGGCTCCAGGACTGTGGAGCAGAACAGAACACGTCTGTCCTTTACATGCCATTGGGAAACAGAAACTAGACTGCATTGGGAAAAGGCAGCTTTCCCAGTCTCTAGTCATTGGAAGCTTGGCTTGGCTTCAGGGCTGGAATTCTGGTTTTCCCCCCAAAACTCCCTAGCACCGGGTTATGCAAATCTTAGGTGTAGCAAGAATTGGGCACGAACTCAACTGCAGGTTTTAGATAGCTGTGGCTTGCCTGTGACTCGGTGGAGCATAGTAATGTCTTCTCACCTGGGCTGTTTTCCTCATTTCTCTGGAAAGGAGAAGAGGATAAGCATGGCTTCAGGTTACAGGTTTACAGAATTCCAGTGCACACCATGCAAATGGACACTCAATATCTTCCCCTAGAGGTGGGTAAAACATCTACTTGATTTCCCCTATATGCATACACACGTATGTATATGTTCCTGTCAAAACTGATGACTACATCCAGGTCAGATATTCCATGCAGACATTCTTCTCCCAGAACCTGGGAAAAACCTTTCTTCAGCCTCAGTGTGAAGACGAAGAATAATGACAAGCAATGTCTCACCCAGAGAGCCTCTAAGTGACTTCAAAATGCTAGGATGATTGTCTTGTAGAAGATGTAAGAACTAGCTTTATGACCATATAAGTTCATTATATTTAATACGTATTTAGTTGTTGTTGTTGTTGTTGTTGTTTGAAACTGAGTCTTGCTGTGTAGGCCAGGCAGGCCTTGGATTCAGAATCTTCTTTCTCAGCCCCTCCATTGCTGGGATGACAGGTAATTCACCACTGTACCCAACTAGAAAATAGGATTTTAGATACCAGCCTCGGTGTCTGGAGTTGAGACGAAATGAGGGCATGGTGTTCTTGGCAAGTGATGAGAACGGGTAATGTGTCCCCCACACTCTCCAGCCTAAATAGGTCTGTTTGTTCTTGTAACAGGCCTTTACTTATAAAGACAGCTGGTTCCCTTAAGAAGTATGTATCCAATTAATCCCCCACACAGATTCTTGGCTTCAGCAAAAACAATGAGTTTGCCATATTCAGCATAAAACTTGATTGCACTTGCCTCCAGGCCTTTGAGCAAGCAGGCCTGTCTTACCTGTGATCATGGCTCTACAGGAATAGTGCCTAGGTAAAGGCCCAACAGTGTTTCAAGCCCCAGGGGGAAAGGAAACAAAAAAAAAATGCTTAGTTTTCATTGAACATTGTGATATATGAACTTAAAAGTATGTAGAGACATCAACTCCATTAGTTATTAAATTTAATATTCACAAACATCTCATTATAGTAAAAACAATTTGTGGATGAGGTTTTTTTTTAACTTAAAACTTCTCATGAGTACCCAGTGATTGCTGAAAGAAATCATTAGCCAATTATAAAATAATTAAAATAATTTCATTATTTAGAAATATAATTATATAAAAATTGTAACCAATTATGAATCAAAGGAGTTACTAACATAAGATTCATTTCAAAGGCCAAATTAGAAAATATTTTGCCCCAGAGTTATGTTGGATGTGGGTACATTCCAGTATATTTAGTAAGATTGTGGGTGAAGCTACCCAAGATTCAGGGATCTCCAAGGGTCCCCTGGTGGGAGTTATTTGCCCTTTCTGGAATACTCTCTTGAGTGATTTCTGCCATTTACATGCTTTCTCTACCTGATGTCTGTAGTGGGAAGTCTCCCAAGAACTCTTCTTTAATTCTGCTCTACTTCTCTTCCTCTGTATTTCTTTAGCAATAAGACATAGACTTCGTGTTTGCTTATGTTATAGACAACACACATTCTTACTGGTTTTTGTTTTGGAGACCCTTCTTAACTCTGTTTTACATATTTGTGTTATATTTCAGCTAAAATGAGGGCCTTAAGAAGGGAAGTCTTTATTTATTCCTTGAACAAAGCTGTCATGTGCCAGATGCTGAAACTTGGACCAGTCTTCTGAAACATTCAAGGGCTAAAAACACAGCGAAGTAGAGTGACCGCTGAACAGGGTCCAACTGCCTCCTGAGGCAACTCTGTCGCTGAGCCTGGCACTGGGCTGGCTCAACATGTTTAGATTAAGTTTACAGGAACATTCTGTGTGTCTGGTGCTATTTTAGCACAGGCACTGTTTAATGCCTTTACAAATATTAGCTCATTTAATTCTAAAAGCGGCCCTCCTGGGCGTTCCTACTAACCCATTTTATAGCTGAGGATCCTGAAGTCCATGGTCAGTCACAAGGCAAATAAATAACAGAAGCGAGATTTGAGTTCAGTTGAACTGGTTTCAGAGCCCTCACCTGACTTGTAGAGTCTGTCTGGAGCCATTGAGGTTGGTAGGGAATGCTGCCCAGCTGATGGAGGCCAGGAGGAGGATGACCAGCAGAGGGACAAAGAGGGACTGGATCGATTGCTTTGTATGACGTACAAACTTGCTCAACAGACGTGTTGCGGGTTCACGACTGAAAAGGTATTCCAGGCAGAAAGAATGGCCTGTTTCATAGTCTGTGTAGGCCAAACAGAAAAATTCTGTAATTTTTCCTAGCAGATGCAGTCACTTACATGATGGGAATTTGGTTTGCTTAGAGAGGATGGACAGAGTCAGGACTTGAAAGAGAACCAAGGAAGATAGAACACTGTTGATCATGATGAGGTCTTTCTTTGGCTTTTGATCAGTTTTGACTTTGGCAAACTGACTGTTGATTCTCTCTCTCTCTCTCTCTCTCTCTCTCTCTCTCTCTCTCTCTCTCTGTCTCTCTCAATTTCTATGTGAGAATTATGAAGGACTATCTTGATAAAGGCAGCTATGTGAATAAATAAATAATGAAACAAAAATTAAAAAATGAGACTTAATTTCCAGGAAATGTTATGCATCCATATGGGAGAAATACAGATGAAAACATTAAAGTGAGACACCATTGTCACCCTAGGTTTGGCAAAGTTCAAAGAGTTCGGAGGACGCTGGCCTGGACAGTGTTTGGGGACCTAGCCCCTCTCCAACCTTGCTATAATGAGAGTAATTAGCACAGCTCCTAGGAAAGCATTCACTATCAAAATCATGCATGTTTCTAATATAGCAATCCCACCCCAGGTATATTCAAATATGGAGGTGTCTTTGTGTTTACAAAGATATCCATATCACAGCATTTTAGTGAAAGATTGAGGGGAAATCTAAAAGTAGCTGTTTTTTAAAGCATTGTTTTTAGTATTTATTCTATCTTAATTATGCAGACGTGTCTGTTTGGGGGTAGCTGTACATGGCTGCAGGTACTCACAGAGTCCTGAGTTGTGCGATCCACCTGAAACTAGAGTGACTGGCAATTGTGAACTGCATGATATGGGTGCCAGGAAGTGAACGTGCATCCTCTGCAAGAGGAGTACACACTCTGAACCACTGAACCATCTCTCTAGCCCCCTCAATGTCCCCACTGGGGAACTGGTGCAGGTCCTCTGCAGTGTATCTGTAACCTGAAATTCTTTGCTGTCTTATAAAAACAAGTCTACCTTATATACTTCAGAGTAGTCGGCTCTCCAAAAAATGATTAAAAAAGAGAACAATAGGCTGGGTTTGTCACTATATATATATATATGTATATATGTATATATATATGTGTGTGTGTGTGTGTGTGTGTGTGCATTTAAGGAAGCTATGTATATGGACTGAAGCAATTCTTAACCTGTGGGTCACGATCCTTTTGGGGGTCACCTATCAGATATCCTGCATATCAGATATTTGCACTATGATTAATAACAGTAGCAAAATTATGCTTATGAAGTAGCATTAGGAAGCTTGAGAACCACCAGCTAAAGAATGTATTAAATAGGCAAGGACCCTCCACAGAAGAGGAGGCAGAAAGAGTGTAAGAGCCAGAGGGGATGGAGGACAGTAAACAAACAAAATCCTCTAAAGCAACATGACCAAACCTCATAGGAACTCACAGAGCCCGTGGCGGCATGCTCAGGTCCTGCATGGGTCTGCACCAGGGACAGAAAGGGACAGAAAGGGAGTGAGCCGGATGGGAGGGGAGGTGGAGAGAAACCGGGGGTGGGGGGGTGGAGGGTGGAGCAGTGGGCGGGGAAACTTTAATCAGGATATATTATGTGAGACAAAAATTTGTTTCAGTAAAAGGGAAAACAAAAGCTAGGATAGTAGTTCAGAGGTAGTGCGCTTGCCTAGTTTGTAGAAGGCACTGCAGAATAAATAAATAAATAGGTCAATTAATTAATTAATCATTAAATACTTCCAGAAGGCTCATTAATTAATCATTAAATACTTCAAACAGCCAATGACCTCTAGGGTCAGAAACCTTGTCACTGAACAGAGAGGGATAAAGGGCATCGACTTATTGTGTAATTTGAGCTTTTTTTTTTTAATTTTAGAGTTTTTTTTTTTTTTTGGTTTATATTATCTATCTTTGGTTCTTTTTTTCTTTTGTGCTACATGATCTGGATTGAAATCTCTATTAAAATGGTGGCTAACCCTCATTTCATTATTCTTCCTTTGGTAGGCAGGTCAATCAATCTGTGTCTCACGGTTTGAACTGTCCATAAAACTGTCAGAAAAGTTAGCGTCCCACGGGAGGGAGAAGGGCAAAGAGCTTGAACACAGTCTGCAAGACTTACAGGCAGACGTTGGCTTTGGGGAACGGCTGCTTTTGTGTACTGCCTGGTGGCTTTCTGAGTCTCCGGCCTTCCTATGGCACAGGCAGGTGACAGACACAGTGTGTCTCAGGCAAGGTGCTCAGCAGAGCTCCTGGGAAGACTTTTGTTTACGCACTCTTCAAACACTGGCTGTCTTAGCACTTAAACTCAGAGATGAAGGCTGTGAAACTTCTCCCTGGCCTCGGTTTGGGTGACAGCCCTGTGTGTGTGTGTGTGTGTGTGTGTGTGTGTGTGTGTGTGTGTGTGTGTGTGTTCCTTGACACATTCTAGCACAGAAGTTTTTTGTTGTTGTTGTTGACCTTCGTCAGTGTGAAGTTCGGGCTTGCTGAAAGGGATGAATTTTTGGCAAGTATGTGATATCAGTCTGCTCTGGTTTAAGATGCATATGCGAGCTCACTGAAGGACTGTAGGGGTGAGTCCAGAACAACCAAGAGCCCCATAGAACGCACTGTGCTATCAGTCACAGCTAATAAAGGAAACCAAGGGTCAGAGACCATGTCAACCGACAAGACCAGGCCCTTCTCCTCAGTGCAAACTGCCCGGTTGCTGCCGTGTGGTGTTTTCTCTGCCAGAAGACAGCTCCTGTCTGAAATGTCGAAGCGACTTCTTGCTGAGCTGGTTCTTGGATTAAGCTGTGTAATTTCATCTCTCTCAGGTGTGGGACACTTGTGTGTAGAGTAATATGATTCTGTACCGTCAGGCAAACAGGGTCCCTTGGTCAGCACTGTTGGCTGTCCAACCCCTGAATCATGAGCTCGCTCGCAGGCAATCCCTCCGCAGGCCTAAGCTCCTTGTGTTGCTGCTTGTCCTTCTGCTGGGAGGCGCAGTGCTTTGGCTCCCTGCACATGCTCATGTCACTCAGCACCGTGAAGCAGACGTGTGTCACCAGCCAAGCTGGACCTCAGAAAGGCTTTCCTTTCTAATCCTTTGGAGTCAGCTCCTTGGCACTAAGTAGTTGGTAAAACTACAATACTTGTAAGAAAGGGGGAGGATACAAATATTAATAATCTGCATTTGTTTTAGTTGGTAGCTATGCCAGTTGCATTTCTGAGGCTTTTGTTTCCTACTGAATGCTTGCATCTCTGAAGAGCTATGTGTGCTCTAGAATATAACAGTCAAGCTAGAATCGGCAGTCCTAACAATGAACATTCATCACGTTTTAAACAAGAGACATGTACTATTCTTCATACATCCATATGCAGTTTATTTATTATTACCATTGTTGTTGAATACTGGGGATCAGCTTAAGGTCTTAGCCACACTAGGCAAGTGCTGTACAATTGAGCTATAATTTTCAACCCTTTATGAGTATTATTGTACTTAATACAAGATGCTATCTCATGCCCACTTTACAGAATGGAAAATGAAATATGAGTGAAGTTAAGTAACTTGACTAAGGTATCCATTCAAGCAAGCAAGCAAACAGTTAACAACAACAACAACAACAACAACAACATTTTCCTATTCTTTATTTTACAGATTGAGGTCATCTGTTCTTAGGTACCAGGACTTCAGTTTCTTTATCATAAAGCTATATAGACAACCTGAGCCAGATACAACCTGCTGCTTTCTTCTAGACAAAATCTGAATATAATCAGTTTCTTGGGATTTTACCTGGTGTGTGTGTGTGTGTGTGTGTGTGTGTGTGTGTGTGTGTGTTCAGAGAACAAGCTTGTGTATCATGGGTGTTTAAGCACTGTGCACCTTTTTCCTCATACTACACCTTGAGCTCTTAGTAGTGTCTACCATATAGTAGGCATGTTCAACAAACATGGTACACCAATGAATGAACAACAGACTCAGAACAAAATGCAATAACTATGGATTCCTGTGTTCCTCATTTGGCGAAGGCAGTGTAGGAATATTTTCTGTATATTTAAATTCAAGTAGAGATATGTAGAAGAAACCTATTTTACTGCTTCTAGGGGAGCCAACCAAAAGCCTATACCAGGTAGTAATGTTTGCAAGAGTGCCAAGAGTGCTTGAAATGTCTTTGTATGGTTACCAAAGCTAGTATGTAGACTAACTTAAAATACGTGTATCAAGCTTTAGCAGGGAGAGGGTTGGGGCTTTAAAATCCATCAGCAACATAGCATTATAAGCACTCGAACACTAAGCTTTCTGCCTGCTGTGACAAACACTCTAACACCTCTAACCTCTCTGGCCAGCACACACAGCAAGGGAGAGCCCTGTGGTAGATGCGGTCATGTGGATACTTCCTGATGGGGCCTTTTTCTTAGGCAACAGGTGCAGGAATTGGAGACAGACTTGTACGAGATCCTCAGTTCACAGGGCTTTAAGGTGTTGGTTGGTACAGGTTAGGTAAGACCTGGGACCAGCTGGGCACAGTAGAGGGCATGCTGGGACAGATTGAGGATATCAAGATTTTTGAGCCAAATTAGACTGTATCTGTTGTCACTGACCAGTTTCTAAATCAGAGGAAATGAGTTGACCCTAAAGTTAACCCAAGGCTAACTTTACAAAGATTAGCCCAGAGGCCTCCCTTCCTACATCTCAGAGCAGATTCTGACATCATACTCTAAGTCTTTGTAGAGACTGTGACTTCTAGTGACTTCTGTATTTGCATAAGTTAATGCACAGAGTGCTTTTTCTACTCCTGGGACCAGGACAGGGTGACCTGACACTTTAACTGCTCTCTGCTGCCTAGCAAAGGTCATTATCTGCAGGTGGGGTGTGCTACAAAGAAGAGTCTGTCCCACTGACATTGCATGGAGATTGGGATGTTCTGCTTACGGAAACACGAGAAAACCAGCTTGAGTCGGTGGTGGCATAGCCAGAAAGCTTTGGCTCCATCTTCACGACGCACTTCTTCACGGAATGGCTTAGGCATATTCTTTAAGGTAGTGTATCTCTTTAGTCCTCTGACACCAGGTCCTCTCCACTGCTGGGTCCGAGTTGGCTGCTACTTTCTATAATTGTGCCCACTGTTTCCCAAATGGCTCCTGCTGCTTCCTCATTGCCGCCGTCCAAGGAAAGGCAGAAAGAAGTGAGTTTGTAGCCTTTTAACTCGAGGCAAAGCACTGTTCTTCTGCTACAGGGACTGAAAGAGAGTGCTTCTCAAGGTCAAGGTCAGAGTCTCGAGACCTGCGGTGTCGGCTCTGTTTAAATGTCCATCTGTGTGGCTCACCGCATTGCTCAGCTAAGAGGATATAGCATCCGAACAACAGCAACAACAAAAATTGAGGCCCTAAATTCTTATCAGGAGAGCCCCCTTCCACTACCCCTCCCCCACTTCTTATCAGCGGGTGCAGAGTGGAAGACTGTAGGGGTAGGTTGTACAGGCATTGAATGGAAGATTCTATAAGACAGAGCATGTTGGATTTTAAAGTTTCCAGAATTTAAGCAAGTGTCTCTTAGTAATTATTGGGCTCCCCCTCCCCATACTTCATATTCTTGATTATTTAGCAGGCTATGACATTCAACCTTCTACCCCTTTTACAATTCTCATATATTAAAGATCTGTTTCCATTTTTTTTAATTTATGTACTCTCATGTGAATCTGTGTATGTGTATACCTAATGTGTGCAGGTGCCAATGGAAGCCAAAAGAGGGAGTCAGATCCTTTGGAGCTACAGATGGTTGTGAGTTACCAGATGTGGATGTTGGAGATGGAACTCTGGTCTTCTGCAAGAGCAGAAAGTGCTCTTAACTGCTGAGCCATCTCTCCAGCCCCAGAGATTCCTGTATCTTAAACTAAACACATTACTCTCCTGGTTTCCCATATGACCTCTTTCTCCATTTCTGTAACTGATTCCTTTTCTTGTAGGCTCCCCACTACACACACCAACAGGGTTTCTCTAGATCAGTGGTAATCAAGCTGTGGGTTACAACCCCCTTGGGGGGGGCGTTGAATGATCCTTTCACAAGGGTCTCCTAAGACCATCAGAAAACACAAATATTTACATTATGATTCATGACAGTAGTGAAATTATAGTTATGAATAGCAATGAAAATAATTTTATGGTTGAGGGGGGTCATGACAACATGAGGAGCTGTACTACGGGCCACAGTGTTAGGAAGGCTGAGAACCACTGTTCTGTATCATTGGAATCCTCACTCGCGGCCTCAGTCATCTCTTTCCAAATTCTAGAACAACAGACACCCAATTTCTCTTTCTTTCTGCCAAAACTCTAGTATCTCGGAGAGTGCCTGACAGAAGTTCAATGAATATTACTGAGTGAACAAGTGCATAAACTCTCAAGTGAATCGCTGGTATACTGACAATTCTCACTCTTGCCCCAAAGTCCAGACCCCTACTTCTGTTAAATACTACCCACCATTGTTGTGATGTGGTACTAAGAATTTAGTAGAATATTGAAGTTTTCAGTAGTTTTCTGGGCTGCAACATTAGTTGGGGCCTCTTGTGTACTGGAGTAGCAAGTTGGGGTATGGCCTTCCTTACTGGGGAATAGCAGCTTGATTCGTCCAATGATAAAGATCTGAGATCGTTTGATGGGGAGGGAGGTCCCCAAGAAGCAAGCTGTATGACATTCTTGCTAAGCAGACATCAAAGGAGGATAGTAGGCACATCTGAAACATCTGGTTGCTCATTTGAGGTGACAATATCACCACATTCATTTGGGCAAATGTGTCCTTGTATTGACTGAGCAGGGGAAATGTAATTCCAGGTCAAGTTTAGACATGGGAGAATAATGAGACTGTAGCCATGCAGTCTCAGTCCTATCAGGGCTTCCAGATCTGTCTCTTGGTTGCCTCCTCTTGCTGCTCCTGCAAATTCTTTATATGCCCATAAAACCTGGCTGTGAATGTCAAAATTGGAGGCTGTCCTCGGTTCCTAGGGGTGCGGTCCATTGAGGATTTGTGTGGCTTGAAATAATTAATTAAAGGAAGGATTATCAGACAGAGGTTTAGAGACTGGATGGCATCTCCTGGCTGACTCATCCTGTCCACCTAATTGCTTCATTCCTGTTCTGTAGTATGTGTCCTGTGTTACAACAGTTCCAAGAGCTTCAGCACTCTGTGTCTATGGATGTGTCTGTTCTCCATGCTTCTATAGCATGCTGGTTTGGTCTCAGTGTTCTCAAGGGAGAACCTAGCACAGCTTCAGCCCACTTTGGGCTTGCAGACCTACACCAAATTGCTCCTCCCATAAACAAAGCCCAGGTTTGCTCTTCTTCCATCAGCCAGTTGTAAGAATCCCCCCAAGTGGCCGCAAGGAGCTAAGAGAAGGGTGTTGGTGTAATGGTGACCAATGATGTGGAACCCCAGACTATCTGCTTTTTCAGCTTGCTCGTGACCTCTGGACTAGCTCATGACTGATTCTGGGTGGGTATCTAAATGAACCACCACTTGGTGGGTCTAATAAAACTCAGCTCTTAGCAATGAGTATTTCAGATGTGTGGGCACTTGGTAGATTAGGATACACCAGAGAAACAGAAAACAATAAATAGGTAAGTATCTTAATGTATACAGGTGGTACTTATGATGGCTCTACATAATGACTGTTTAGCTTTATGTTGGTATGAAAGCAGATATGCATTTAGTAGCAACTATACTTCAAACTTTGATGTTTTTCCAGACTATTGGTAAGTTGTCTGATGCCTTCTTGTGATGTAAGGCAGTGGCACTGAACCACAGAAACCTGCACAACCATGAGGATAAACAACCAATACTAACTTCTATGGTATACTGCATTTGATAAGCAGCATAAGATAGTCAGTACTTTATTAAAAGCATTCTGTTAGTTGATTTTGCCTAGCTATAGGGCAATGAACATGTTTGCAACACATTTCAGTTAGGCTAGGCTAATATATGATGTTCAGCATTTTCAAACTGAAATATTTGTTTGTTTTTGATGGATTTATCATGAACAATCTCATCACAAGTTAAGAAGCATCTCTGTATACATACACACACACACACACACACACACACACACACACACACACAGGGAGGGAGGGAGGGAGGGAAAGGAAGAGAGATGGAGATAAAGGGAGGGAGTGGGAGAGAGAGTGTTTCAGTGAATTGGTCCATACCACTGCAGAGTCTGTCACACCCCCAGTTTGCAGGCATTAGGCATCAGGTCAGGCTGGAGATTGGGAAAGCTGATGATTCAAGTTGTGGTCCAAAGGCAGTGTGGAAGCAGAGGTCTTGCCTCCTCAAGGGATGTCAGTCTTTTTTAAAAATCCTATTGTCCTGTGTCATGGAGGGGAATTTGCTTTACTCAGAGTCTTCTGATTTACATATTAATCAGATTTATACTTTTAGAGTAGCATCTAGACTGATGCTTGACCAAACATCTGACCACCAAAGCTCCCTTGGTGTCTCTTAGGCAGGTTCTTTCTACCAGGGTCCAAGAGCACTCTAGAGTTTTTAAAAGACAAGTAATTCTCCCCTGTAGATAATATGGCCTTGATCAGACGCCTAGAGATCTGCATGGTGACTGCCACTGGGATTAGTTGTAAGCTACACATCACATCATTTCCCATTATAAACTCAAATATTACAGGGCCTCCAGTCATTCATCTCTAATGTCAGGGAGCTATTACAGAACTCTTTCTTGCTCTGGGTCCTACTGGAGGCCAATTGACTCTTAAGACACTCAATATATGGATCATATCAGGGTCCCCATATGTGAAATAAGCTCAGTTCAGAAAAATGAAACCATAACACTTGCAGAAAAACGGGTGAACCTAAAAATCATTAAGTGAAATATTGCAGACTCAGACAGACACCACGTATTTCTCTCACATAAGCAATCTAGACTTAAGGAGAGGCAGGGCAAAGATCTAATGGGGGTGGAGGGTGATAGAATTCATGTGACATAAAGCAGAAAGGATGATCATTTGAGGTAGGGGGAGAGAACCAGCAGGAGGGGGCTGGTGGAGGGCAGGAGAGGAGGAGGGGAGCGAGAAAGAACAAAGTCAACAACACACACTTGAAGCTGACACAAGGAGCCCCATCTTTGGTAGAGTAACTTAAAAGACTAAAGGCCAACCACCCACAAAAATAACTACCCCTCAAAACAACAAAACACCTCAAGTTAGATGAATGTGTGGAAAATTTCTAAAAATAAAGCCTTTTCAAAAAAAAGAGTATAATAAAATCAAAATATCACTGGAAGCATGAACAGGGACAAAGGTAAAAAGAGGGGACACCCAGAAGGCAGAGGGGAGATTGGCTAATGAGGAAGAAATGCATAAACAGTATTAAATGAACATATGAAAGGTAAAGAAAAATGCTACTACTGTATAGGGGAAATGGAAGAGCTACGTGTGTGTATATGTGTGTGTGCGTGTGCGCGTGCGTGCGTGCGTGCGTGCGTGCGTGCGTGCGTGCGTGCGTGCGTGTGTGTGTGTGTGTGTGTGTGTGTGTGTTTCTCTAGCTCTTGAAACTTGAAGACTGCTGGGATGGGCTGGTGACCAGAGTATGAATTGAACTCGGGCGTCTATCTTTTGTGTGTGATGTGCTGGTGCTGCTGAGCCTGAGCGGGGAAGGTTTCTGAGGTTTGCAGAGACATTGTCACCTCAATGGCTTCCCCTTTCGCAAGCCAGTGGGCTCTGCTAGGCACACCTTGCTTCTCGGTGTGAGCTGCACAGATTCTCCCACTCTCTGAAGTCTTCCCAGTTCATAGCAACCAAGCATTAATCACCCTGCTGGAGACATGTGGGCTTCAAGTAGTCCGCTGGATGGTCAGTGCTTCCAGACTCCACAGCAATGAACTCCATGCAGACAGAGGGCTCCAAAGGATGAGTGGGACACCTGCTTACTTCATGCTTAGGGAGGACATCTACTCCCAGGTTCCGAGCGTGGTCTACCTTTCCCCGCATAATTTACACTGGGCCAAGCCCCCTGTTGCCTGCATTCTTTGTCTTGTTAGTGTCCAGTCCTCCCAAGGCTGTCTCTCACTCGAGGTTGTGTGAGGTTGAATCCAGACTTTCTGACTTACACTGGTTCCCTGTTCTCAGGCCTGCAATGTAGCTGAGTTTTTTAAACATTAGATTTCCTCTCAAGACAGAAGCAGTCACAGCCCTCTGCATGAGGGAAATCCTTCTCACTGTTGACCTACTCATTGGAGAATTCACTGTTCATCAAGACCCATAGCTGAATTTGATATTTGTGGGGGCGGTGAGTTTGTCCTGTGGGTTGGACACTGGTCTCCACCAGGGCCTTCTAGTGTATTTTTGGATGACCTGTCAACTTCATGCCTTGAACAGGGAAGCCTGGTGGCTAGAGCTGTGTTGTGATCGACTTTCTTCCTTTTAGCTTGTTGCCCTTCTGGGTTTCTGTGCTGGCTGCTTTCCTAACACTCCTTATGTCTGGACGCTTCTTCACCAGGACACCTAGAGGCTGCCTCTAGCCACCCTACCCAGAACTCCCTGCAGCTCTGTTAATGAGATAGGTAGCATTACTTCATTCTGCCGAATTTGTTGCCTTATTTCTCGGTCTAAAATGCATGAATTGAATAGGAATACTAATAAGCCAATTATTAATGAGATTTGCCACCTCATTTCATATAAGGTCCAGATCGGTGTATTTACCAAGACAGCTTTCCAGCACTGATTTGTGTCTTTCTTAGTTCTGCCCCTCAACTTTAATATCCATGTTTCTGTGTCCTCACGTTGTCATGTACATGATTTTTACATGGCTCCCAATCCTATTGGGGATTAATACATGTACATATTAACGTGATATAAATACTCTAATGTCACATATATTCCTGAAATACTCATGTAAAATAAAAATTCATCTGAAAATTACAAAGCAAACGGGATAGACAGGGTTAGGGAAGACACGAAAACATTATAGACCCATGTGGCTGGAACACTAGTACAGATAACAAGCAAGGCCAGCTCTCTCTGTCAGTCATCCGAACTGTCAATCATTGCCTTCCTTATAACTCCTAGAGGAGGCGCTTCCTCCTTGAGGATGTAGGCGTAGGAGAGCTTTTGCTTCTGAAAGTCTCTACTTTCATCAGATTTTAAACCGCAGCCACGTCTGTAGCCATCTTAGAGTCTTCATTCTGGGGCAGGGGTCTTCTATGTACCCCAGGTAGTTAACAGAGGACTCTGAAGCAGTGGAATCAGCTTTTCTTCTTTGCTATAAAGAATGAATTAATACAGATTTTTTTCCTCAAAAGTCTCTCATATATTTCTAATTCTTTCTTGTGCGTTGCAAGAAATCCTGTTCAATTTCTTCAAAGCAATGTGCCAAACAAAATTCTCTACGAGCAACTTAAGGCCCATGTCACTCCATCTTACAAATATCATTCTTCTGGTCACAGTTCTGTAACAGAATGCATACAAAAGTGCATTCTCTATGATAGGAAGGTAAGGAAGGCTTTTATTTCATACAATTGCATGGCATTTGGTTTGCCATGTAACCAAGCACCCAATTAGTTAATGTTTCATAATGGTTAATTAGGCATCAACTAATATTGTTACAGTAGCTGGTAACCATGAAAAGTGAAGTCCTCTTATGAAAGAAGCCATTTCAAAACAAGTTTGAAAAAGAAGCGAACTTGAACACCACTGTTGCCTTAAGAGATGGCGAGGCAAATCCAAGGGGTCTCTAAATCCAAGTACCGGCACGAAGTAGTTACAACTCCATAGCAGAGGACACGACTCAGTCAGTGAAGTGTTTGCTGCACAAGAGGACCTGAGTTCGACCCCCAGAACCCACATTTTGTAGTGTGCTTGGAATCCCAGGACTGGAGGTGGAGATCGGCAGATCCCTGGAGTATGTTGGCCAGTCAGCATAGCATATTTAGTAAGTTCCAGGCCCTGTCTCAAAATAAGGCACTTGAATCAGCACAGGGGACGGATCTCTGGTTCCCACACATACTCACACACACGCACTCTAAAAATAATGTCCTTTAAATCCCCTCCTTTCTAGCAATTACTGCTGTTAATTCTATAACAGTATTCACTAGTGATCTTATCACACAATAGAATCCATTAGCTCATTTCCATAAGCATTAATCAATGTCATACACCAGCAGTCAATATGTCTCCTAGAAATATTCCAAAGAACTCCTTCCCTCTTCCTAAATTCCATGGCCTATTTGATTTTTCTGCTTTGCCTCCTTTTCCCCAGAAGTCGGAATTGAACTCCTGCTTTGTGTTGCTGATTGCCCTTCTGTCCCAGGAATGGCCTGTCTTGCTGATTGTAGCTAGCATTTGGAAGCATATTGCTTTGCTTCAGGTAGTCTGATGAGACTGCCACTTAGCATAAGTAGTGACTCTGGCTCGTCACACAAAAAGTGTGATTTGAAATAAGTGCTTTAGGGGCTGCTGTTAACCTTTAAAGACTCAATGCCACTCTCTTCAAGCATTCTTCTTACTTAAGGAGCAAATCACTGCCAATAGTTCTGATGTGAAATAAGATGATTTACCTTAAAACAGACCTATACTACATTTCTCACCACTCATAACCTTCTTAATGCTATCACACCTGGAAACTCAAGTCCCTACTTCTTTTCCTTGTTCCCAATTTCCTCCTCTCATTTATATTTAATAAGGGAAATTGTATTCATTGCCATATTACTTTTTTCTTTTTTCTCTTCTTTTTTAAACTTTCTAGATACATACCTCTTTTTAAATTCTTTCATTGTTCTGTATGGACTTTTATTTCTTACCTTGTTTCTCAGTAATGTAATATTTTTTTCATACTTTTACGGTGACCTTGAGAAGAATCACTTCTCTTTCTTCTCCTGGCATTTTCTAAGGGTCTTTGCCCACTCGTCCCAGCCAATCTTCTGTAATGCTCAGCACTTCTTTAGTACATGGGAGCTGATGTGTGCTATGGTAACCCATTGTTAGTGACCAGCCAGCTTTCTTCTATTCCGTACACAGCCTCTGGCTTCAGGTATAAGCATGTGACCCAGGCCTTCAGATTGTAACATCCTTTTCTCTGGCCATGGAGATTGTTCCAAATATTAGATTTCTGACTCAGCCACCAAGGCTCCCTCTTCCCTTCCAGAGATAGAAAATTTGACTGTGGCCAAAGATAATTGAACCAACACACAAAGAGAAGCATAGAAAAAAGAGCCAAGGTTTGGAAATCAAGGTTTTGGGGTGTGTGTGTGTGTGTGTGTGTGTGTGTGTGTGTGTGTGTGTGTGTGTGTAGGAGGTACATGTATATGCATATGTAGAAGAACTGTGGAGGGAAAGCCAGGTGTGGTGGCGCACACCTTTAATCCAAGCACCCTGGAGGCAGAGGCAGGAGGATCTCTGTGAGTTTGAGGCCAGCCTGGTCACCTTAGTAAGATCTTGTCTCAAAAAGTAAACAGACAAAATCTGTAGGGGGAAATAGGGAAATAGTTGCTTATTTGATAGCATCCTAGAGTTCTAATATTGTCATATTAGTCATCTTTATGAATATCATTAAAATATGTATGCACTTTTACTGAAATGTCAGAGAGAGTATGCCTGACCTTTATACAAGTAATGAGAAGAGGCAAGTCAACCTGAATATGTCTCTACGTGTATGCTATCTTGAATAATTTAAAAAAAATCACTAATAAAATGCCTGAGCATTTGTTGAAATTTGTTTACTCAGGCTGAGCAAATGCCAGGGAATTGAGAAGCTTAAAACAAATTTCCAGGCCTGTGGTTTACAAGTTTCAAGCAAATTAACCCTCCCAATCCTTTGTAACATGAGTGTTTATGCAAAAACAAAATTTTTTAAATAGTCAACAATGGATGGACTCAAAGTATGAAAACAGATAGGACCCAGCCCTAAGTCACAGAAGTTTGTGTTCGTTGGAGGATAGTGATGTCACCTAAACCAGATGATTCTTTTTTTTTAAGCTGGACTTTTAAAAATTAATTTATTGACTTTACATCCTGACCACAGCCTCCCCACCCTCTTCTCTTCCCACTCCTTCCTCCTCATCCCCAATCCAGGCCTCCCATGGGCATCAACAATATGCAAGCTGCCTTAAGACCAAGCACCTCCTCCAGTATTCAGGCTAGGCAAGGCAATCCAGCATGAGGAGTAGGTGGTTCCCAAGAGCCAGCCAGCCAAAGCTCTAGGGACAGCTAGCTCCTGTTCCCATGCCAGGAGTCCCACATGCAGACCAACCTACACAACTGTCACATATATGCAGAGGGCCTAGGTTGGTTCCATGCAGGCTGCCTGGTTGTTGGTTCAGACTCTGGATCATGTGATTTTTAAAAAGATGGCCTGAGAAGTATAAGTGCTTGATAAACTATGCGATTTTATGCAATTGTTATTATAGTTATTATTGTATTAAATGATTCATGGTGGCTAATGGGAAGACTCATAAAAATTAAAGATATCTAACAAAGATATCAGATAAGCTTTATTGGGTCAATAAGATTTTATAACCCTATTCCTCCAAATTTCTTTCCTTGACTTGTAATAGTTTATTGATTTATTTATAATCTCCCCCTAATTCTGTCCCAACCAAGGATTAAAGACTTTTCCAGTCTATTCCATTAGCCACAATGGCCAATTATGCCATCATCTATAGTGACAATATTTCATTTTGTCTACATAAAAGTTAACATGACATGCATTTTTTTTTTCCTAAGCTCAATTCTCTCACGGGAAAATTGGGAGCAGGTAAGGTTGACATTTTATTTGATTCTTCCTTCTTTCATATTGCTGGAGGGCCAGGAGTCATCTATTCAATATTTATTGGCATGTGCTTTCAAATTTGATTCTTGAGGAAGGTGATGTAGGTTTACCAAGTTCACAGCAATGTCATTTGCACCCAGTCCTGGGCAGGAACATTAGGTGCTGAGGATGTCTCCTGCCATGATCTTACCATTGTACACTCTTGGGGTATCAGACAGATGAGCTTACAGATGGTCATCAAGGCTTTGATCTGGACCCTTTTATTTGATATTAGCTTTGACTTACATATTGCACTTTCTTGGTTTAGAGTATTTTTAGAGAATAACTCAAGCATAAATGAGCAAAAATCATATACATCTACAATCAGTTTTACATTCCAAGCATGAGGAGAAGTACGTATGAACAGGAAAGTAGGGGACAAGTTAGCTAGTGAGTACTAAGTAGAACAGTACTGAATCACTTAACATTTGTGGAAAGGGACTGCGTACCAGGGCTGTATCTCCTTTGCGGCATGCATATTGAAAGCAGTGCATGGAATTAATCCTGAAACCATGAGTATTTGTGAAACCAATGGGAAAACTGGTGAATAATTTAAAAACACATTAAATAGGCAAATGGTGGTGATGGCTTGATAAACATCTTCAAGGGAGCATAAATGACCATCTGTAAATAGCTCTTGCCTATAACCACAGTACTTGTGAAGCTAAAGAGGGAGAAACATGGCTTTTGAGACTAGCCTAGGGTACACAGCAAGATCACACTTAAGAAAGAGAAAGAGAGGGGGAGGGAGAGAGAGAGAGAGGCAGGTTGGTTGAGAAGGAGATGGTTCAGTCAGTAAAGTGCTTGTCACACAAACGTGAGGGCTTCAACTTGATTCCCAGAACCCAGGTAAAGCCGTTGTGGTGGTGGTACACACTCTAATCCCAGCACCAGCGAGAAAGAGACGGGCAGATCTGGCTGGCCAACGCAGTGAGCTCTGGGCCAATGAGACACCTTGTCTCAAAAGATCAAGATGGATGGTTCCTAACACACAACATCGAAGGCTGACTCTGGTCACCACGCTCAAATATGCCTGCTCACTCATGCGCACCTGCAAAAACATCTACACATTCAGACACACAACTGAAAAAGAAAAAAAAAAAAAGAAGGGAAGAGTTGGAGAAGAGAGAGGAAGAGAATTTCATTTGAAATGATAGGAACCTTTATTGTAAAAATAAGTAGGACAAATATGAATAAATATGAAGTAGGTATTCAGAAGAAGTATATATAAAAAGTAGAGGTAAGAATCCACTACATTTATATTAAACAGGTTAAAATCAGTCACACAATTGAATAATAAATGAAAACCCAATGCACCTTTAGTAAACAGTTTTTGAAGTAGTTAGTTTTGGGAACTGTTAAGTTCATAGTACCAACATGCTTCCTTGTGAAAACCTATAAAACATTCTGTTGAGTCATAAGTCCCTAGTACGTAAGTTTAGAATCTGAATAATATTTTAGAGCATATTTGGGTTTACAACTTATAATCACAAAGGACTACTTATCTTAGTGGCCATCACCAAAACCTGACAACTAGCCCCTTACAGATCACAAATAGTAAAATGGTGCCAAGTCCAACTTCTGTTGCTCTGACAAATACCCAAGAAAGCTGGGCATAGTGGTGCACAACTTTAATCCCAGTACCAAGGAGGCAGAGGCAGGTGGATCTTCATGAGTTCCAGGCCAGCCTGGTCTACACAGTGAGTTCCAGGCCGGCTGCCAGGGCCATGTAGTGAGACCCTGTGTCCAACAAACAGAACATACCTGAAATAGATAACTTAAAAGGAGGAGAAGTTTCTTTTGGCTCCAGTTCTCCGCAGTTCCCTCCTGTGGTTGGTTGTTCTCAGCACCGTGGGCCTGAGAGGAGAATGAACATCACAGACAGCACCGAGCAGCAGAGCGAAGCTGCTCACCACTTGCTCGCCAGGAAGCAGAAAGGAACAAACAGGAAGGACCAGGCCCAGACACCCTTCAAAGACACACGCCACGCAGGCCTCCTACCAAGACTTACCTTGCGGTCCCACCTCCTGCCGATAGTTCATCTAATCTCGAGTCCAGCAATTTATTAATCCATTAATGGAGGCTGGGCCAATGATCCAACCACTTCCCTGAAGCTCCATGTCTGAACACTGACTGCATCAGGGGCCAAGCCCTTAAGACAGGAGCTCCTTTGGGGGACTCCTCAACCATAACAAAGAGGAAGTCAAGTTTCTTTTTCTTATTGTTTCATTTGAAAGAACTTTGATGAGAAAACTTCACTCACTTCTTGAAGTGATACAGATACGCTATCAGCCCACACTGGCAGGAGCTGCTGCTGAGACCCTCTCTTGAACGCAAACTATTTGACTATATTGAACATTAGGCAAGTTGTTTCTTAAGACTCAAAACAGTTCAGCAGGATTAAAGGGCTCTAAAATAATTTGAGAAACACACGACAATCTTTTGACTAAAATGTTTGTGTCGGATTCCATCGGAAGGCGAATGTAGGCACTATACTTCATTTAATACAACCTGGTTTTCTGTAGAGTGCTCATCAGCTTTGTCTTCCACTGGTCACCAACCTTTGCCATCTTATTTGAAGAAGTAGTGGGAGAATCAGAGCTCAAGGACATGAGGACTGTCACAGGGAAGAACGCCTGTCACCTCCTCAAATCACAGAACACTGCCATGCCGAGCACTGGGAACCAGTCCTCTTGGGCTGTAATGTCATTCATCAGAAATGGGCCCTATTATTTCAAAGAGAAAGGCTAAAACGATGGACATCCACCAGTGTTCCAGTCCCCAAACCAGATTTCCTGGCAATGTGGGGCTGCAGTATAGTTTTCAAGGTTTATCTGAATGTCAATGACCTTGAGGAGAGCTAGGCTAGGGGTCCCTGGAAGGAAGCTAATATTTGAAGTGCACACCACATATCTGATAGGTATTATGCTAAGATGTTTACATACATCCCTTTGTTTAAATTCTGTATATTTATTTCCTAAGCTTCAATTTCATGTAAGAACAGAGGAATACCTGTCTTGAAAGATGATGATCCCAAACTCTTCAGAAACTAGTCTAAAAAAAAAAAAAAAACCTATTCTGTATTCATTGGGATTTACAGAAAGGAAGATAATTAATTGAACACCTACTATGGATCAAGCATTATGGCTTTCATTCATGTTATCTCATCCTTAGTCCCACTTTAAAAATAAGACAAGTGAAATTAGGCAGAAGTGATCCAAGCTATGTTTCCCCAGTGGAGAAATCTCCATCAAGAATTCAGAAAATAGCCAGGCAGTGGTGGTACATGCCTTTAATCCCAGCACTCAGGAGGCAGAGGTAGGTTTGAGTTTGAGGCCAGCCTGGTCTACAGAGGGAGTTCCAGGACAGGGAAATAACTGTCTCAGAAAACAAAACAAAAAGAATTTAGAAAATATTTAGTGAGTAATTATGATATGGCAGGCATCTTTCTTTCTTATAGTGAATAAAATAGATTGTACCTCAAAAAGAATTTTGCCCCAAGTTTCTAGAAAAAAATGTCTAGAGATGAAGTGAGGTAATGGAGTATAGAGAAGAAAAGTCAATGGTACTGTGGGGTCATAGTAGGTAGGGTTAAGATGCTAGTATTAGCTAGCCAAAGGATGATGCTGAGTCGGGGAGAGAGGATAACTGGAGTGTACAGGAGGGTTGAGGCTAGTGATAAAATAGCCCATGTTCAACACCTAGGCACTCTTTAAAGCTATGCCTGAAGGAGGTTGTCTAGGAGAAAAGAACAGAAGGGAGATATGATTAAGAACAGAATTCTAATGGTGGGCAGGGGGTCAGGGGGACAGGGGGACAGGGGGCAGGGGTACACACCTCAGGAGCCTAGAGGATTGACTCAAGAGGTAGGTAGGGCATCATAGGCATCTGGCATTGTGGAAAGCTAGAGAAACATCCCTAAGAAGAAGCTACCACTAGTAATTCTGCTAAGGAGTAAAATACAGAACTCCGACTTCAAGTTTTGGTAGAATGATGGTTCCATTCCACAAATATTTATTATCAACTATTTACTAAATATTGCTTCAGCGAGTAGGGGATACCCTGTGGAACAAAAGTAAAGATCCCTACCTCTAGGGGATTCAAATTCTAGAGGAAGGAAAAAACCAAAGCATATTAACTGGTTATAAGCACTTCATAGGAAATCAAAGCAAGGAAGGATAGCCAGGAGGCAGCCTATACTTGTCTTCCCAGCACTGGGGAGGTTGAGGAAGGAGGATTGTGAGTTTGAGGCTGGCCTGGGCTAGTACATTCTAGACCAGCAAGGACTACAGAGGAGACAATATTGAAAAAATAAACAACAAAATAAACGCAAACAAAAAGCAGGAAGTAGAGTTCTATGTGAGGAGAGATAAGATACAGTTCCAATTATGGTGGCCAGGGGACATTTAAAGACATGAATGAGTAGAAGGGGTCAAGTACATGTGTGGAAGAGAAATACATAAAGAAGTAGATAAGCACATAAAGAAGAAAATATGTAAGTGCCTTGAAAGTGCAAAGGTTTCCAGTGATTGGAGCAGTGTGTGAAAAGGATCACCAAATGGTCTTGGAGGGGAGTGGGCAAAGTGTGTGGAACTGTTGTCCAAAGACAGGGTTTGGAGCAGGAGACCCTAGCTGACTGACCTCCATGATAGCGGGATGATAGGCGCTAGTGTTGATTACTGTTAGACTTCTGGGATGAGAGGCAGAAGCAGGCAGATCTGTTAAGGCACATCTCTGGTACACTGGGTAAAAGAAACCAGTGGGAGCTGAGCCTGGCAGCAATGGAGAAGCAGTGAAAGGTTGGACTCAAACACTTCTTGAGTGTGGAGCTGGTGAGATGTGCTGATCAACTCGACATTGTCTGAGATGGGTTAGTCCACCATCAGTGTCAGCCTGAGCAACTGGAAGGAACTCGGGGAGACTCAGGGAATGGGGGCTCATTCTGAATACATCAGGAGGTATAGAGACATTCCTGGGGCAACATCAGAAGCGAGGGAAGAGTTTGGAGATAGAAAAAACAGATGGCTAAAGATGCAAATGTGTGATCTGCTGGGTGCAACTGATGTTTGAATCCGTGAAAACAGATGAGATCAGTGAGTTATGAGAAAAGTTGTCCAAGGGATGATGCAGTGGGCAGCCGAGACTGCAGAGCTGAAGAGGGAGGGGCCAGCCCTGTGTGGAGCCTAGCAACCTGGAGGGCTGGGAAGGCCAATGCTGATGGGAAACCTATCACAGAGTTTACTGTGGAACCATTATGGGAGGTTGTAATGGCACCTCCAGTCTAGTGGTATAGACAAATCCCAGCCAAACTCAAGCCTGGGAGAGATGAGGGAATGGCCCGTGAGAGTACCAGAAATTCTAAAGCAAAAAAGCAAAGAAACTGGGCAGAATCCCAAGCACAGGGGGTGTGAGATATTCGTAAGCCCTAACAGTCATCCCATGTACTGAAGGTAAAGAATTAGTAGAGAGCAAAATGGACGATACAGGTGATGGGAAATTGCTCAGTGATGAGCTTGAACACACACCAGTGGGAGATCTGGTCTCTGTGGGCAGCAGGGCTAGCTTACCTGCACTGTGTGGAACATGCAGGGGCGAAAAGCCTATGGATGTTCTCTCTTGATGGCGTCTTTTCTTTTCAGTAAACTAGCAGTCAAGGTCATTAGCACAGAGTGAGTATGCAGAGACATGTTTGAACTCTGAGAAGAAACAGCTGTCTGGAAGTGGGTGGGAAATGGATGAGGATAATGAAACTCCCCAGCAGCACCCAAAGCCCACTTGACAGTAACACAGCAGTGTTCCTTCAGCCTTGCTAAGATGCACACACAGAGGATGACTGGAACTATTAGTGAACGTTTGCTGGAGCAAGGAAAAGAAACAGAGATTTGATGTTCAAGGAATTCATTCATCCTACCCGCAGGCCCAACGATGAGGCAGCAGAAAGCATCACTTCAGCTTCAAGGGCAAGACTTCAGGACGAGACCGGTTTCGTTTACAGCATGGAAGGGGAAACAGCATTCAGAGGGGGAGCACACAGGGAGATCCGGCTCTTGGTGAGGCCTATTTCAAGAGTGGTGGGGGCTGACTGGTCTGCGTGGGAGAACAGAAGTCAGGCTGAACAGTAGATAGGGGCTAGCCCTGGATGAAGGCCCAAGGCAAGGTTGCAAGCATATACCTGCATGTGGTGCATGTGTTTTAAGAATTCTTGGCAAAAGCAAAGGCCACGGGAAGGTCAGGGGATGACCATGACGGGTCCAAAGCACAGTGGGAAGATGAGACTTAGATCACCCAGTTGAAGGAAGTGGTAAAGATGGCTACAGTGACCGAGGCTGACTGACCTGTGCAGTGGGATAATCAGGTATTTCTCTCATGGGTGTATCTATTTGCTCTCTCCTGGAGTGAAGTGAGAGTTGGCAATGTTGGAGATCTGGCAAATGGAAGGAAGAGTGAGCGAGGGCACCAGCAATGAGGTTGGAACAATGCTAGGGACTTGCAAGTGGCCTGTACTCCAGTACCACCTGAGATATGTGGTCCTGAGTCTGAGATGACATCACTCAGCATGGTTGTTCATTTGTCCCCACCAGGCCTTGCTGCTCAGGTGCAGGTACCATGTAAATGGCTTAACCAAGACTAAGGTTGTTCCCAGGTGACTCTAAGGTCAAGGAGTTAGGATGCTTCCCATGAAGTAGTAAAAGTACTGGCCCATGAACTCTTCCTTCTTTTTGAAGCAAGGATGTAAAGAAGAATGGGTAGAGACAGAGTCTGTATGTCTGGGTAAGGTGGATGAATGGATAAAGGACATGATCTGGGGTAAATAAGCTGAAGAAGGTGGAAGATGATGACCTGAGAGGTAGGATGATGGTGGTGACCATCTTTCCTCTCATTAGAAGTAGGGCTGGGGTGTACCTCCGCAGTAGAGTACTTATCTCGTCCACTGGAAACCCTGAGTTGAGCATCATTTAATTTGAATCTTATAACTGATAGCAATGTACAGTAAGTGCTCTATATCATGTTATAGGTTGACTGTCTCTTATTTTATGCTTGGGACTAGCAGTCTTTAGATTTGGGGATATTTGCATATACATACAATGAGATATCTTGGGGATGGAAACCAAGGGTAAACAGACTTCATTTGTTTCGCATACAACTTAGATCGGAGGGAATTTCATACAATGCTTTCAATGTGTCTGTTCCTTCACCACGACCGGCCACATGGAGTGAGGTGTGGAGTCCATCTGTGGCACCATATCTGCACTCAAACTTCTGGACTCCGGCCTTTTAGATTATAGGTACTGAGCCTGTATAGGCAAGTACTACAGTTTGATTATAAGGGAAATCGATACAATTATTTTTATAACATGTGTGAAGGATACACTAGTCTTAATAGTTCATATAAATTTTATGTATCTAATTAAAATAAGAAAGTACTCATTCCACAATTAAGTGGAAAATACCCAGTGAATTCTACTCTTACCAGTATTTTAAAGATGAAAAAGTTTCTTGAAGAGTGTATACAAAAGGAATGAACTGAAAGGCAAATATTTTGCTGTTACATGCTTTAAAATAAGCAAATACCAAGTAAAAAGTTTTTATTCCACCTCTCTGCCACCTAAAGCTGTAAGAATATAAGCAAATATTTAACGTGGAGGTGATTAATGTGACCATTGGGAGATTTCAGTGACAAATGAGTGGCATCGAGAGCATTTTCAACTCTTTTAAAAGCAGTCAAGTTTTATTTAAGCCATATTTAAGCCTTGAAGATATTTAGGCATCCACTTGGCTCACACAATTCCATTTTCTCCGACTGGGAGCTGCGTTGGGTCCATTCCCATTTTCTTCATGGAGACAGCAATGTCAAACAGGTAGTCATAGCACTCACACCTGCGGAGGAGGAAGAGGCAGAAGGACTGAGTGGGTCAGGAGAGAGCTTCCGGCAGTTCCCACCACCACATCTCCCAGCATGAGCTTTGCTTTGTTGCTACATTTGCTACTGAGTTCGTACCAAAAGTTTCCTACTTTGACCCCAACAATTTTCAAACATGCAAAGGAGTCACACTGAATTGCACAACTATATCATTTACTTCTCAGGAAAGATACTACTCACATGAAGTTATATTTTTTATTATGTGTGGTTTTTATTTTTTTTTATTTTTATTTTTGTTTTTTGTTTTTTTGTTTTTTTTGAGACAGGGTTTCTCTGTGTTGTTTTGATGCCTGTCCTGGAACTCGCTCTATAGACCAGACTGGCCTCGAACTCTCAGACATCTGCCTGACTCTGCCTCTGCCTCCTGAGTGCTGGGATTAAAGGGGTGTGCCACCACTGCCTGGCATGTGCTATATTTTTTAAATAAAAGTTAAATTATTTAAGATCTGTGACTCTTTTCCTCTGTAGTAAACTTCACAGTGCCTTTCTAAATCAGAGCCGACCTAGTCAATATTTCCTGATGATTCAACAGAGTAAAAATCGGGTCTCTATCAGTAACAATGACAGATTATTGAAGCTGAAACCAGTTGACCAACAAACACATGAAAAACTTGTATTTCATTTTAATCCTAAAGCGTGTTAAGTTCATTTTCACATTTCTGAGTGTGATTTGTACCAAATATTCTCGGAGTTCAGTCTTACATGGTTTTTGCTTTCTCCCACGTCTCTCCCCACACGTACACCCCATGACGCCTGACAAGCACTGCACAGGAGTCGGGGTACTCATCCATCGCGTGAGCCATTCGTTCCTTGAGGTCTTTTTCTTCAGGAGTGTTCTCGATAATGGGGACCACTAACACATCATCATATCTGTAAGACAGAATGAGACATTTTCTCCCACTAAAACATCAATATTCTATTGTAATTTTTCCTGTTAGTAACCAGTCGGACACACTTTATATCTAAACAGCGCTCCATGTCTTCAACTTCAAAACAAGATGCTGCAAGTTATTCTGTGTATCTTGTATAAACATCTATATCAAGAGATACCTTTGGAATTTGGCAGGCATCCCTGAGTTTAAAAAGTAGAAATCTGTACAGTAGAGCAGAACCTAACAAAGAAATCAAGATCATACAAGCATTTCCTTGAAGCAAAGATAATCAGAACATTTTAAACATGAGATAGGAAATGATACACCTCACACACAGAAGGGCAGAAGAGATGAAACACTGAACTATATATTACATAGTAGGAATATTCCCCAATATAAAAATCACTGTGTTTCATCTCTGCAGAATACCAAAATATCTTGACAGGCAAACCAATCAATGCAGGTGTGGTTTGTGGCACCAGGATAGAAAGAACCATCCAGCAACAATTACCAAGGTTATGATAATCCTTTCAGAATAATCTCAAATCTGCTGCATTAGAACTTCTGTTTCCACCTTTTTTCTCAGTAAATTCATGAGTTAAAGTCAGAATGTAATAATGTTCATGCAAGCAACTTCACCACAAGTAAAACTAGGTCCGTTCTTGAGGTCACTTGTCACCAGTGACAGCTCAGACAAGTGTTCCATTGTACATGGTTTTCCCTACACTGCCTTTTCACCAAAGCAGTGAGTAAACTTAGCAAAAATGCTCAAAGTGTTATCTGAAAGACCACTTTCAGGAAGGCAGAGACTAAGCAGCTATCTTGTGATTAACAATTTGGGCAACCATTATTGTAGTAGTATAGACTTGCTCGTGATTCCACTGTAGTTGAGACAGAAGTAATTATACAATACCGTAGTGTAGAAGAAGTGAATTGCTGGGCTCACATCTTTCCCAAAACTAGCCAAAAGAGCGACAGACTTATATTTTCCTATAGCATTCACCACACAGTCAGAAATAATTCCAGGTGCAAAGTAACTTCAAAGCACAGTGAGGCCAGAAAACAAATTCAAAGAATCCGTCATTTCACCAACACGATACTGATCCTCACAAGTTAAATACAAAACAGAGCCATGGAAGTCCTCTGATTGACTCTCAGTATCCTCTGCACTCTAGCAGAGGCATGTTGCTTCCAAAATGGACCGCAGCTACAGTAACACACGCTCACCTCACTGGTAAGGAGGGGAGTTCAATGCTGACTTTGTTTTGCTTAGCTCTGCTGCTGAGGACTGAACCCAGGGCCTCTCAAGTTCTCAGCGCATACTTGAATGCTTTAATTTTTACCTTTTGTCCATAATTTTCATAGTGCCGAGGAAGGCGCTAGGCACACGATAAATAGGAAATCAAATGAGATGAACTTTCAGCACACTGGTTTAAACACACCCAACCTGTTCCCCGAAGTCACAGTAAGACACTGCTGTGGTGTCTTTAGTAACAGGGAACACTTTCCTGTGAAGGGGGGAGGGGAGACCAGGCCTCACTGGAAACCAGGAAGGGTGAAGGTTCAGAAAAATGCTACCAACTAAAAGCAAGGCTCAGCTTGTACCTGGACAGTGGGAACCTATTTCTTCAAGTCATTCAAGTCTAGATTTACGAATAATGGCTACATTTTCGCGGGCTGGTGGACTTACTTAAATTTAGAAAGAAGGTCATTGTTCTACACTTTTATGTCACCCACATCACAAATTCTGAAATATAGTCATTTATCTAATTAAAATGAATAGGAAGTTTTTATAATTAGGAGCATATTCTAGAAATACATTAAATCAATATAACATTTAATGGTAGTCCAGTTCAAGCTTCCTGAAGACAAAAATGGAGGTGAGATCTTGTTTTCTCAGTGCTGAAAACAGGGGCTACCCTTGCCCATCTTGATAGAAATTTTAGCCTAGACTTCTGTTCATTTTAATGGAGCAAACATTCCATTATTCATGTTGCTAATAATTCACCCTGGCTGGGGAAGGGAGGAGGAAGCCGTGTTACTGAGAACGCATCTGAAAGTACATTGTTAAGTAGGGTATTACTGAACACAGATCCCACTGTACCTCATTATAAAAAGATCGTGGCCTGACTTATCAAAGAGAAGGAAAAAAATGTAAGCCAAATAATTTAATAATAAAATCATACCTGTAATACCCTCCTGAGGTACATTTCCTTATTCCTTTGATCATCTCTTGATGTGTAATTTTAAACTCCCGTCCTGGAAACAGAAGGGTGGCCATGACAGCAGCCTTAGAGTGGGTATGAATCACTGCACCTGCGCCTGCAGGATGAAGAGGCAGCTGCTCAGTGAAGAGAATTTAGGTCTTTAAGAGAAAACCAACATCTATACCTACGCACATTATGTATGCATATGTTCCATTATGGACTTAACATTTCTGCCGTAGGGAAAAATGGTGGTGGCTAAGAAGTGTCCTAGTCAGTTTCTGTTGCTGTGACAGAATGCTGACCAAAGCCAACCTGGGAAAGGAAAGCGTTTGTGGGGTACACGTCCTGGATCACAATCCACCACTACGGGAAGTCAGGGCAGGAACTCAGCAGGGACGTGGAGACAGGAACTGAAGCAGAGGCCAAGGAGTGCTGTCGACTGCCTGGCTCTCATGGCTTGCTTAGCCTGCTTCCTTATACAACCTAGGACCACCTACCCATCAGTGGCACTATTCACAGGGAGCTGCGCCCTCCCTCATCAGTCACTAAATCAAGAAATGTCCCTAGAGACCTGCCTACAGGCCAGTCTGATGGAGGCAATTCCTCAGCTGAAGCTCCTCTTCCCAGGTGACTCTAGCTTGTGTCAAGTTGACAGAAACTAACAGGCAGGTGGAATAACAATGGACCTTCTTCAGAGGCTGATGAGAGACATGCTTGTACGTCTTAGATACTTGCGAGCTGTTAACTAAAGTCATAATGACTATTATTTAGTGAGGCCAACTCTGCAAATGTTCTTTAGACCAACAACTTTCTGCATACCTCTCATGGTGTAAGCATTCATGAAAAGAGGAGTACACTGGCTTTTTTTTAGCTTTTTAGATGCTGGAGGCCCACTTATGTCCTGTTCATTGATGTCACAAACAAACATATCTTCTGGCTATTTAAAGAGAGAGAAAAAGAAAAGAAAGTCTTAAAATGACAATTAAAATGTCTCTACTTGGCATACTTAGACAGTATATGCATGTGCAAACATGTTTAACATTCAAATTAAACATTCATGTTTGATTCCCCAAAATTTCAGTACCAGGAAAAAAAATTAGTTTTATAATGTGATTAGAAGTGATGGCTCAGTGGTTAAGAGCATTGACAGTTCTTCCAGAGGACCTGGGTTTGGTACCCAGCACCCACATGGCAGCTCTCAAACATCTAACGCCAGTCCTAGGGGACCTGATGCCCTCTTCTGGCTTCCATGGGAACTGCATGCACATGGTACAGATATATACATGTAGGCAAAACACTGATACACACAAACTAATAAAATAAAAAAATAAAGTTTATACTATCAAAAACTTTCTTGAGAGTTTTTAAAAAATCACTTTCTTTTAGAATCTGAAGGCTAAGATTGGATGTAGAAACAATTATGTATGTAATGATGTTGCTGTCAGTTCACAGACTTTGGCCTGCTATTTTGCAACTACTTTTCCAGGAAACCACATAAAGAAATCAACAGACCCAGATGGATGTTAGGACTTTCTTACCCCTTAAGAAACTTAGTAATGATGTTATTCTTCAAGTTTCAGGAGTGTGTTGACCTAGCTTTTTCTTAGTAATGCCTGCATAGTTCTGATTGCAACTTGCACATGCCAGGGCTTACCCCAGACTACAATATAAACTTTCACTAAGAGAGCAACTGTTCTTTTTTCTTGGAATTGATCAAAATTTTATATATTTGGTTAGATTTGGGGTATTATTCTAGCATTGACATAAAATGCCACTTCTCAAATTTTTAAGAAACAATAAATGGATTTCCTCACTTTAAATTGGAATAGCTTTACAACTGAAAATGTGACTCAGTTGTGTGGCCTGAACCTATCAGTAGGCCCAGCTCACTGGGCTGACAAAGGAGGGATGAGACTGCGCTACTCACCGCTGCCTGCTACAGCTTCCTGAACGAGATTTTGAAGATCTGTTTACTTTTATGTTTGCCTGCATGCATGTATGTACACCATGTGCATACCTGGTACCCTCAGAGGTCAGAAGAGGAGCTTTAGATCCCCTGCAACTGGAGTTACAGGCAGTGGTGAGTCACTGTGTGGGTGAGAACGGAGAACCAAGCCCAGGTCCTCTGCAAAAGCAGCGTGTGCTCTTAGCTGGTGAGCCGTCTCTCCAGCCCCGATGAGAGTTTAAAAAACATGCTGGATACGTGGAAGATACTTGCCACCTTAAAAAACATTTCATAATCACTCAACAAATATTTAATAGTTACTTAGCGAATGTTTGTTGATTAGCTATTGAAATGATCACAACAGAACCACCCTTCAAAACTAACCTCACCTTTTAGAAGCAATCCCACTTCATGGGATGGCGGTTAAGGAAGGGACAGAGGCTTAGGAAGGATCCTTAGCGTACCTGAATGCGCTCCTTTTGTACGCCTGAGGGAGCAATGTAGATTTCATCGCTGGCAACACAAAATATAGAAATTGGTTTTTGTTTGGCTAAACTTCCGGTTTTGAACAAAGAAAGTGTATCCTTGCAGTCTAAGCACTAATGTCCTCTTTACATCAAGCCCCAAGCGGCTGCTTGGTCGAGTGAAGGAGCTAGGGTGCACAGAATGAGTTCTAAGCGACTTTGAAACACCAGTGGCCTAAGAGAACTCGTGGTAGTTGCTTTTGTCTTTCCTGCTTTCACATATATGTATTTCTTTTCACCAGGCAAAAAAATTTGTGGTAGCCAGACCACTATCTAGAGGAAAGGTAAATTTGAGTATGTTAATTATTTAGCACTTTTGGCATGAATGAACAGAACTTCAGTATCCTATGTAAAATATAGTTAACTCTAAAATCAGGAAAAATATATGCCTGACTGAGAACATTTTTGCATCGTAAACAATGAGGTTCAAATTTATTACATGAAGTCATGAAGCCCAGAGCCCTCTGGTGGACAGTTTGCTAAATTACAGCATTAACACTCAGAATTTCCTCTATGATAGGCATGCAAATCTTGAAAATTATTTGGCAATTAAATGATCACAAAAAGTTAGAGATGAAAGTAGGGTATTGAGTGTGGTTGCATATGCCTATAATCACAGCACTTAGGAGGCTGAGCAGAGAAAATCATGGGTTCAATATCAGTGAGGGATATGTAGTGGGCAAATATCTGAAACAAAATAAACACACAGAGAGAGAGAGAGAGAGAGAGAGAGAGAGAGAGAGAGAGAGAGAGAGAGAGAGAGAGAGAGAGAGAGAGAGAGAGAGAGAGAGAGAGAGATGCTTTTTGTTATGAGTGTTAGGCTGAGATCTACACCCTGTACCATTTCCCACAAGGTCCTCAATGGTGCTGTCAAATGTGACTTGCAACATAATTTCCAAATCTTCCCATTCTCTCCACTCACAGAAAGGTACTTCTCCTCACTTATCAGTTTCAGTTCCAGAGCATATTAATGAGCAGCCACAAAACCAGAAACCAAGGGAACACAAGCACCCGAGACTCTAGCTTTTACCACACAGGCAGAAATGCACAAAGGACAAATATCAAAGCTTCAAAGTGAAAACGAGGATGGCCTATATGAAGCTGTCAAAATGGTCACTACAAAATGTGCGGACATGGAACTGACAGGCGGGTCAGGGAAGCAGGAGTTTCTCAGTAAACTAAGGTCTAGATGAATGCCTGATAGCTGAGCAGAACCCAGGAAGCAGTGAGCTCGCGCCTCCATTAGGTGTCCCGAAGCTCAGCAGTGCTCAGTCTCTGTTGTATGGACAACAGTGTGGCAGGCCTCCCTCCAGAGCCAGAAGTCCCAGATCCTCGCCAGCCTGGGGATCAGAGAAGAGGGTCTAGTTGTACTGTGTGCTTGGACCGTTGTCTCTGGAAATGGGAATTTAGACTTCCTTCAACTTCGAGCCATTCAAAGGTAAGCTAAGTAAGCTTTTGACAGCAATACTAACACAGAAAGAGAAATACAGGAAAAATACAAAAGTGACAGCTTTTGTCTTAGGAGATAACACATAAAAGACTGAAGAAAAATGTGTGCTTGCTTCTATAAGCCGCAAATAGAAAGAACTTGGGAGTTCCAGAGAATGAATTCTGGAGTTTATTTCTCTATACTCCGTGCTCTTTCACTCTACGACAAACAAGAGTCCCTACCACATCTGTGTTCAGGTGTGTCTATTGTTACTCACCCTCTGGTCATTAGAGATCACTGAGATACTATGTCTCAATAGCTCATCTACAATATGTGCTTATCAAATGTGATTCTAACAGCATGCATCAAGCTTAGGCTGGCACATATCCATGAAAATAGGAAATGGTGAATCTGAACATCACAGACCAAGCCTAAAGGCCATGGCTGCTGAGTGTCATGGAATTACTTTGATGACTCCTATGTGTGTCCTCACTTTCAATCCCTATGCATGTCCTTGCTGTCATATACATGTATGTGTATGAATACATGTGTGTACACACACACACACACACACACACACACACACACACACACACACATCCTGGTACCACACCAGTCATGTAAGCTGGGGTGGTATTAGCCAAATCTTGAAATCTGTCAGTATTTCTATATTCCCCAGGACTTTATTGTCTGTATGATTCTAGAACATTATCTACTATATTTATAAGTCTTTTCAAATTTATTTGCACCAAAAGTCAGGCACAGAAGACAAAACTATTATCAGAAACACGAAGATGAGTAATGGGGACTCATAAAGTCATTTAAATATTAGGGATAACATTCAATATTTTACTAAAATTACCTGTTTTAGTCTGTAAGCACAAACTGAAAGCCAAACAATGCCTTAAAACTTTACTCCTTCCCATTTGTGGCCTCTAGGGGGAGCTCCCTGCCCATTAAAAATAAGGAAAAACTGCATATGATGCAACTTCCTATAAATTGATTGCAGTGCTATAAAAGCCATTACCTATTAAGAGATGTGCCAATAAATGGTTTATGTTGGCCACACACAATCAGTGTGTAGAATAGTAAAGTTTTTCTAGAAAGAGAAGTCCTTTACAATTTCTTGCTTTAAAAAATTTTCTTTCGTTTTCATTCTACTCATTTTACACACACACACACATACACACACACACACACACACACACGCACGCACGCGTGCGCGCATACACACACACACACACACACAGAAATGACTATTTTAGCTCAGTTTGGTAGGAGTTCTATTATGTACAAAAACCATTCTCTGTACATAAAAATAAACAGTAGTTAGCTAAATACATTTAGAACATGATTTATTATAAATCATATACCAGTAAAACACAGGCACTCAACTTTTAAATAGAAAAGTGAAACAGGAACAACTTATTAATAGTTTCAGGTACATTGTGAAGAAGACAACTTGAAAATTTAGGCCAAACCACTGTGTGTGTGAAGGTGGCACAACGCTGAACTGACACATTAGCAGCTGGGGTGACTGCTGGTGAGGGGCAGAGGGTCGTGTGGGCCCAGCAGGGAACACGCTGCATCTGGACTCTGAGAGAACCTTCTAGTCACCACCGGACAAGCTGTTCACTAAGGCACCTTTTGCTACTTCCCACTATTGAATCAATATTTCATGAATTACACTGTAATTTGAAGCAGATGAAATTACAAAATCATCATCGTGTGGGATGTAATAAAATTCCTTTTGTTTAAAATGTTCTGATTTTATTTTACAATCCATTTACTATTATGAACTGCAGACTCCTTGGGATACACACACACACACACACACACACATACATACATATGCATATGTACACACACATATCATGTACATACATATTCAACATGTTTTAATAGCCCAATTTTGCTAAGGAAAAAAGGTAAATTGGAATATAGAAATAAAGTTCCGTTACTTAGTTTAACACTCAGCCTCCAGACAGCAATATTCATAAGGCATTTCAGGAGGAATACATTAGTCCTACTTCAGGACGCCTCAGGAGAATGAGGCTTCACCTTGAGAGTTATTACCCACGGTGTGTCTATTCCTCATCTGCTCGAAGACAAGACATCCCTGAATCCAATGAGCACTAGAAAACGATTCCTTCTTTCTATTTTAAATCCAGTGCCTCAAAGGAGGAAATATCAGCAGGTGCTATACCCATTAATCATGATATTTCTGCCTAGAATAGTACACGGCTTGTTTCTGAACTCAGTAAACATGGATTTTTAAATTTTTAACCATTAATAATCTATATTTAAGTGACTTCAAAATATGTCTCTGAACTTTTGAAATAAATCTTTGACTGTCTAGAGAACAGTATAAAAGTCCAGAAACATGAACATACTTGGTGGACTGTTACCTACCTTCAATATTCCAAAGAGAGAGAATCAAATTATTCCAATTAGCAACTGGGATCCAAAAGCCTTCAGTGTTTATTATGCTATTGCTTCTGCTCCTTGGTTCCGTTGGGTTATGCAAACATCCATAGATCATTTAGAAAGTAAACAGCTTCAGTATCACATTAAACTGACTATCAGCTGGGTTTGGACGCGCCATCTGTGGTAAACTGACTATCAGCTAGATTTGGCCAAACCATCCATGGCTTGATGAAATGGAGAACTCCAGAGCTGAACTCAACTGGACACTTACCCATGCTTCAAGCTAATTCCTCCTCCGGTGCCAGTGACCCAGCCCAGATGATAAAACTGTTTGCAAAGTTCTGGGATCAGGAATCTGGGGTGTTCCTTGTCCTTAAACAGAAGAGAATGACTTTTTAAATAGACTCTTTAAATTGTGTATTCCAGCAGGCATTCCTAACAAGAAACCACTTAAGGACATTCAAGGAAATCGACCTAAGAAAAGAGGTAGTTAAGGAAACAAACACATTCTGCCCATAATATTTAGAAAATGGATTTACTTAATTATTTGGCAACCTGGGATTGGTTAGTGTAGGGGTCTATAGTCTAATGCAATGGAACAAGCTGTAATAATAAGGCAGGGAAATGCCAGGGGCCTATGACACCCGTGTCAAGAAAAAGACAGTGGAACCTAGTTAAAAGGAACATGCTTCAGGCTACACGGGAAAGTTATTCACAGAGAACAGCACACTAGAACACCATACGTGAGACACTGCCCTTGTTATCTATCCAACAGTCTGTGCTGGCTCAGTTTTATTTTTATCTTACAAATGCTCTGTTTTCCAAAATGATTTTAATATCTTCTCTTATTACAATTATAATAAACACCCACTATGAAAACTAAAATCAAGCAAATAACAATAAGCAAATCCTACTCAAAAGAAATCATGATTCTTTTTCATGAAGGCACTTTGTTTAAAGGAGCATATGAATAAAGGCTGAGGGAAACATCAAGCTGCATTTATATGTGTAACTCCAACAATTACCTCTTTAGAAAAACGATGTCATTTATTTCCTCCTGGTGTTTTCTTAATAGTTTACATTAATGGAAACAAAAACAAAGTATAATGAACTTCATTTTGTCAGTATGATATATAGCATTACCTTGAAAATAAAGAACTGCAGATTAAGTCATTTTTACAAATATTTCAAAACAAATTGCTGAAGTAGAAAGCAGGATTTCACAGGGGTTGTGAAAGAAATGAGAGCGGGACATCTTGGGAGCAGGGAACCTCAAAGCCAGGATTCTCTTCAAGGCACCTGAAAAAATTCTGGGGACCCGGAGCTTCAATTCTGATATCTGGACAGGCATTAGAAATCCAAGATACACTCCAGATTTGCACCACACAGAAAATCCCCATAGAAACTCAAGACTCAGTGGGCTGCATTCTCAAGGAAAAGGCAAACAAACAACCCTTGCTATGGAGAAAGCACAGTGAATAACTGGACGGCTGACTCGGCCCTGGGTAAAGGGGTTAATCATTCTTGAGGCCAGAGAAAAATCATTCTTTCAACAGACTGGATCCTAAATAGCTGAAATTGTGCTTTCCCAAATTTGCTTCTGATTCTCATTCTCTCTCCCTCTCTTCTCTCTTCTTGCATCTCTCTCTCTCTGTCTCTGTCTCTCTCTCTGTCTCTTTCTCCACACACACACACACACACACACACACACACACACACACACACACACACACAGATAGTTTTAGGTAAGTATTACAAATGATTGTTGATGAAGGGGCCTTCAAAATATAAAACCGAGAGCATGGGAGAAAGCTAGACATTTTGTAAAGCTCAGATGAACACAGGCTTAACAGTTAGCAGGGCTGACAAACTACATTATGTTTAATTCATTGTTTACATGATGCTGAATGTGCTGGCTAGTTTTTATGTTCACTTGACACAGGCTAGAGTCATCTCAGAAGAGGGAACCTCAATTGAGAAAATGTCCCAAGTGACAATTGATGTGGCTCAGCTCACTGTGGATGGTGCTGCCCAGGGTGGGTGGTCCTGGGTTGTATAAACCATTAGGGGCAAACCAGGAAGCAGCACTCCTCCACAGTCTCAGCTCCCGCCTCCAGGTTCTTGCCTTGTATTCCTGCCCTGACTTCTCCGGATGATGGACTGCATGCTGTAAGCTGAAATTAACCCCTTCCTCCCCATGGTGCTTTTTTTCAGGTTTTATCATAGCAATAGAAACCTTAACTAAGACAATGAGCCTCTCTTTTACTCAGCCATTCAATGAGAATACCTTGAGGAATAAAATGAGATAAAATGAAGATAAAACACATAACACAAAGATGAAGGGATGACTCAGCAGGTAAGAGCATGTATTGTTCTTGCGGAGGACCAGATTCAGTTCCCAGCACTCACATCAAGTGGTTCACTACCACCTCTAACTCCAGCTCCAGCGGGTACTGAAGCCTCTGGCCTGCTTAGGCACCTGCATGTAGACCTACCTATACACACACACACACACACACACACACACACACACACACACACACACACACATTTTGCTGGAGTGAGGGTTCAGAGTTAAGGCCGATACCCTCTTGCAGAGGGCTGGAGTTCAGCTCCTAGCACGCATGTCAGGCAGCTCACCGTCACTTGTTACTCCAGTTCCAGAGGACCCCAAACCCTCTGCTGGAGTCCTTGGGCACCTGCGCTCATGTGCACATACCACACAGAGCTGCGCACATATACACTCATTTAAAAACAAAATTTTAAAGTCTCTACAGTAAGAACACTCCCTACAAAACTGTGTGGCACAATACTTCCTTCCTTCCATTTTAAAGAGTTAAAGTTCTTGAACACAAATTAATTGCTTAAGGTTAATAATAAAATGGATTTCTTAACTTTTCTCAACGAAACTAGCCAAAAATGTCTATGCCCCATATAATTTGCTATTTCCTCTTTTTTGGGGGGAACATAAATGATATTTTAATTACATATTAAATACAGCTAATGGGAAGACTCCTGCAGTGTTCCAATCATTAAGACCAAATTTGCGCAACAAATTGCAAACATTACAGAAAACGGTCTATTATTACAGAGCCCCTTCCCTCTTGTCTTTCCCCAGCACTGAAGTATTGGAGCAATTAGCTAGCTTCCCGACGCCAAAGACAGTTCCTGCATCCCCCTCAGCCATTCAGATCGGCAAGACATAATTACAGGGAAGTAGCGGAACCCTGGTGAAGACACTTTTGCTGAAGGTGCCGCCGTCACTCAACCTGTGCAGCCCAAGAGTGTGAACATGGAAACGCTGTCGTCGGAACCGGCAAGGGAAGGCTTAGCTGGTGTCACACCACTGCTCCCTGGATGCCAACAGCACCTGTCAGCTGTCGTCAGAGCTGGCTTTCAGTGAGCATGGTAACTATATGACACGAAGCGAAGGACTCCCCACAATGAACTATTTGCAGAAACACAGCTCTGGTGCAACAGACACAGACTTGGTGACATTCAGAAGATATTACAGGCACTGAAGTATAAAACGCTTTCATGCCGCTTTGAAGACATTTTGCCTTGACTGTCGCAGAAATACCTAGGTACGCCTAACGGGGCTCCACTTATTTCCGTTCCTTGCTTTTCTTTCACCTTAAAACACCAGCACGCGTCTGGACCCAGGGATTCCTGGGAGACTCTGACACAACATAAAATAAACTGTCAGGGGAGGGGTGCCATTCGATGGTAAAGCATGCTTTTTAGCATAAGCAAGGGCCCAGATGTGATCCAGGGATGCTTGCTGGGTGCCGGTTTCCTTATATGGACCAGTGATTCCTAGACTTCCGAATTTCAACACCAGTTTTCTTTCTTTCTTTGTTAGCTGGGGGTGGGGCGCACGCGTGGAGGTCAAAGCATCACTTCCTGGGGTCTCTTCTCCCCTTCTGTCTCTGCGTGGGCTCTGGAGAATGAACTCAGGTCAACAGGCTTAGGCAGCAATTGCTGTACCACTGACTCAGCTCGCAGGCCCACGGGCAGTTTTATTAATTTTAAGAGATGACATGTGGTTGCCAAGTAACGACACTAATTATATTTAACTCTCCACTATCACTGTCTTCAGAAAAGAGTGGATTTTAAACATAAAGACAGCGAGGAGAATACTGTCAGAGTAAAGGCTAATCTTTTAACTTGGATGAAATTAATTGGGGGAAATTCATATTTTCATTGTTCTCACTTTGTAGTCCCAATAAAAAATCTCTGCAGGACTAACATTTGGAGGTAGAAGTTATGCTTTTCCTGTTTGATCTCCTTGCCTGCATTTTCGTCTCCTCCAGTTCATCCTCCATTCTACCATGAGTACTAAGCTAACACAGTACTTTGATCCTTGAGCTTGGTCCCTCAAATCAACAAATGCTCAAATACCACTTCCTTGATCTGTTACATCCCTTTATGTCCTAATTTACTTTTCAAGTATTTTTTTCACTTATTGTTTTATATAAGTCTCTCAGTTCTAGTCAAACTCCTGTTAGAATCAGTTACAAGATAACTCTTGGGGATCACTGCACCCTGACAGTCACACTGATGGTCTGCCCCCATGGCGCCAGGGCTGGCTGATGTGCTAACAGACCACAGCAAAAGTAGTTACTGTGCCACTTCTCAATGAGGCCATAAGATGTGAGGTTTCAGTGCTGGATCTTGGGACTATCTCTCTCTGGGATCACTGGTTCTTTGCAGAGCCAGCCCATGCTGAAGGCCACCACAGCCTACAGAAGTCACTTGGGAGAGCAGATCCTCCTTGTGCGGTCCATCCTTGATGTGTCTATTGCTTGGGCAACAGCCTGAATGCTGCCTCACGAGACCCTGATCCAGAATTCAGCTCGGCTGCTCCTAGATTCCTAACCCTGAGCATCTACGGGACACAATCAGTGCTGTTTTCAACTGTTAGAGTTTGTGGTGGTTTGCTGCATAGCAACAGGTAACTAAGCTATGTTTCTTCCCAGGCAAGAATACAGTTTTCTTCTTACTGTTCCTGCTCATGCTGGACTCCAGTTGTTGCAATTCTCTCAAACCCTGCTGGTTAGCTTTTACTCAAGCAAAATGCAGCTGCTCTCCCTCCAATTCTGTGTGACAGCCTTTGATCTCTGCACTTGTTTCCTGGCATTTATTATATACTTCACTCCTTCACTTAACAAACCCTGAGTGCTAAATACATGATAGGCCCTGAAGACAGAAATATAAGTAAGATAAGATCCACTCTGAGGAGCTTAATCTAGTAAAGAACTTGACAGTCATGGGATGGTAATGTATAATACAAAATGGGTGGGGCATGATGGGAGTAGAAGCTAGAGACAGGGAGGAAAGGCGTGAGGAAGGGTGCTTGAGCTCATGAAGGGTGAAGGGAATGTGCTGTGCAGGCAGATGGGGAGAACTCAGGAGAGGGAACTGGCTACAAATTAGGTTCTGTGGATGAAGTGGGGAGGCAGGGAATATCTGCCTCTTTGAAACGTTGAAAATTTACTTATGTATATAGGTGTTTTGCCTGCATGTATGTCTTGCACTACTTGCATGCCTGGGGCCCAAGAAACCAGAAGAGGGCATTGGGTCCACTGGAACCAGACTTGCAGATGGTTATAAGCTGTATGGGTGTTGGGAATGGAATCCAGGTCCTCCGGAAGAACAGCCAATGCTGTTAACCACTGAGTCATCCTCCCCAACTATTTTTGAGACAGGGTCTCTCTTTCTAAGCCTAGAGGCCACTGTTTCAGCTAGCCTAACTGGCCAGCAGGTCCTGGGAATAATCCTTTCATCTTCCCTTCCAGGGCTTACAGGAATGTGGCCACCGCATGCAACTTGTACGTGGACACTGAGGATCCAATTTAGGCTGGCATGCTTCAGTGGCTACTGAGCTCACTGAGCCATCTCCCCAACCCTCATACCCTGCCTTCAGACACCTGACTATGGTAGTGGAGAAAAGACACTGAAGGGTAGTGAGCACGAAAGCCAAGACCAGACCAGGAAGAAGGCCACAAAATACTTCAGAGATGAAATTGCAGGGGTGACACCGGAATTGGATTTGGAAGATTGAAAAACTGAAGAGTGAGGAAGCTAGAGGGCATGCACAGTAGAAAAATGACGTCATCCAACTTATCAATCATTTGAGCCACCCTCATTATGCCCCTTAGTCACCAATCTCCCCGAACTCTGGAAAAGGAAGCCTGATAATTGGGTCCTTGAGTATCTTCATGCACAGGAACATCACTCCACTGTAGTGTGTTCTGATCTTCTCTATTGCTTTGCTTCAACATTTCCTGGGGACTTTTGCAAATCAGTGTGGACTTTTATTTCAGTTGCTTGAATAAGAAGTGAAGAACCTGGAAATAGCTGATCCCGACCTCAAGCACCAGGAGCAACAAGGGATGCACATAAAGATAAAAGTAGTCACTGTGGGGAGGGGGCACTAGAGACTGCTGGGAAAACGGAAGTGCTGTTGGCAGTGTGAGGACCCTTTGGAGGGTGACAGAACCAGGAGGACGGGAGACTAATGAGCACAGCTGTGGCACATTCCCTAACGACATTCAGCTCCTTGGAAGCACGGCTGAGGGTTGCATGAGGCCCAAGGGTGTCTGTAAATTTAGTCAGCCTTAATTACCCTAAGGAACATTTTTCAAAATTGTTATTCAGTTGTGTGTGTGTGTGTGTGTGTGTGTGTGTGTGTGTGTGTGTGTGTGTGTGTGTGGCACCTGGGCGGTCAGAGGACAACTTGCAGGAATTGGTTCTGTCTTACCACGTGTGTCCTGGGGACATGACTCAGGTTGTCATGGTTGGCAGCAAGTACTTTTCGCCGCTGAGCCATCTCACTGGCCCCCCTAAGTAACAAATACTTTGAAGAATTGGATTTGGAAGCCAGACCAAAGTGGGTTTCATTTACATCATTTAGAAGTAAGTGACATTTGCAGGCATAAAGTTCTAAAGACTCTTTCACTAGTGTTGCTATGGTGGGGAGACCTAGGTAAGGAAACAGACTGAAAAAGTCAATACAGACAGTTTCCTATATATGTAGTAGTAATCATTTTTCAGACACTGTAACAAAATACCAGCGATAATTCACATGAGAAAAGGTTTATTTTGGCTTCGTTTTCTAGGTTCCAGTCCATGATTAGCTGGGTCTGCTATTTAGGCCTTTGCTGGGGTGCAGGGTATTCATGGTAACAGGAACATGGTGGCACAGATGGCTCACCTAATGGCCAGGAGGAAAAAGAGAGAGAAGGTACATAGGGTGTACCGTGCCCTTTGGGGTCACATGGCCAATGACACAAGGATCTCTCGCTAGTCCCACCTTGTACACCGTGTACAGGTGCTTCTACCTTCAAATGGTGCAGACCTAGGGGATAAGCCTTTACCACATAGGCCTCTGGGGACAGTCCGCATCCAAATGATAGATAGGCAGAGTTGGAGGACAAGAAGAGACCGAAGGAATAGGAGAGCTATGGCCTAATAGATAGGTTCTCTTGTGCAGGGGGAGAGATTAGGAGAACAGGGAGGTAATTGCCTTCAACCAGGGGAAGAATGAAGACACAGGTAAATATATGGTACTATCAACAAGAGGAATTGCCAACATTTATTGGGTGCTTATTCTGTGACTGTTAAAACTGTATGGAATAATTCCAACCCTACTATACTAAAAGATGAGCTTGTGTAAGACTACAAGATACTAACGGCAGAGCCAAGATTTGAATCCAGGCCATACGGCTATAGATCCCACTCCTTTGCTTTTAAATTATGCTGTAGATGGAAAAAAGAAATTAACGTTGAAAAGTTTACATCTAACAGCTTTTCCTGTCATTGCAATTTCAGGGGCAACAGGCCTGGAGCCTGTTGAAGATGATGAAGAGAGACTGTAAGGTTCTGGACTAGCCACCTAAAACAGCACAAAAGGCAGCTCCCCAGAGGGACAGCACCCAGGGCAGGACACTATCATGTGTGTAGACTCACCGTATCAGAGAGCTGACCTAGCCTTCCCGCTTAGGAGTTCTCAGCAGCTTAGGGAAGAGACATTCTAGGAAAGGCACTAGTTGCCATATAGTGTAAAGGATACTCAGAGAGGGATGAGAAAGAAAAGCGTGTGTGATGAACAGATAGGGATTGGTCAGGGCAGACATGGCCAGGGTTAGACTGAGTGAAGGTTGGCGGCCTGCTGAGATCAAGGACAACAGGAGGCAGGGATCCAGGTGGCCTTTGGTTGTAGTGTTAGTACAGATCAACCAGGGTCACTGCTAGATGTTAGACTAAGTGACGGCCACGTGCAGCTGCCTCCACCTCCACCTCCACGTTGCTAGCAGGCCCCCACAGTGTCTCATCCTTATAGCTATAGTGAAATGACAAGAACTCTGCTGTGATTCTGAAGTCAGGAAGGGCCAAATGTTTTCCCTCTCCTCAGCCCAGGAAATCAGAGGCAAACTGACTGCAAACATCTACTACTCATTAACTACATGGGCCTTCTCTCTTCTTCAGAACCCTGAAAGAGGGGGAATTCCGCTGTGTCTCTTGGGACTGACCTCTGTTCTAACTCTGCTGTGCTGTGTGTTGTTAATAACGTTCCTGATTATCTCTGACACAAAAGAGCAATCTGGGTCAGACCCAACCAAATCGAACCTTACAGTCACTATTTATAGGAGATCATGACAGATAAGGCAAAATAAAAAAATAAAAGTGATGCCTTCCTGGGTTTTCTCCTCAGGTTTGGCTTTCTAAGGAGTAAGAAACATGTTCTTGGTAAGTTATACCTACTACAGTGTTTTTCTCAATAAACATTGGACAAACTAAGATCACATTTCTTCCATTAAGAAAAGCCTTATATTGTTATATCAAAGGATTCAAACTTATATCTTGTGGACTATGCTGGCTTGTTTCATGCCCTGCTGGTGAAGACCTCCAAGCAGGTAACATGTAGATAAGTCTTAAAAGATATATAGGCCGGGCGGTGGTGGCACACGTCTTTGATCCCAGTACTCAGAAGGCAGAGCCAGGCTGATCTCTGTGAGTTCGAGGCTAGCCTGGTCTACAGAGCGAGATCCAGGACAGGCACCAAAACTACACAGAGAAACCCTGTCTCGAAAAACAAACAAACAAACAAACAAAAGACATATAAATTAACCAAGAGAAAAAGTAGTTAGGTGTCTGTGCTGGCTAGTTTGAGGTCAACTTGATAGGAGCTCTAGTCATCTGAGAGGAGGGAACCTAACATCAATGTAGGGCATTTTCTTAGCAACTGATGGGGGAGGGCTCAGCCCATTGTGGGTGGGGCCATCCTTGAACTAATGGTCCTGGGTTCTATAAGAAAGCAGGCTGAGCAAGCCATGAGGAGCAAGCCAATAAGCAGCACCCCTCCATGGCCTCTGCATCAATCAGCTCCTGCCTCCAGGTTCCTGCCCTGTTAGAGTTCCTGTCCTGCCTTCCTCCAATGATGAACAGTGATGTGAAGTGTAAGCCAAATAAACACTTTCCTCCCCAAGTTGCTTTGGTCATGATGTTTCACCACAGCGATAGCATCCCTGACTAGGACAGGGACCAAACCAGACTTACAGCGAGTTGTTTATTTGATCTGTACAATACTTAGAAACCAAGCAATATTTTTAAATCAAGAGATTTCATACAAAATGTGACTTTCTAGTTTCCCTCAAAAGAGCAGAATTTAATGATGAGCCCATACCTCCACACAGCAAGAAAATGCTAGAGACATGTGATAGGATGTCCAGTCAAGGTGGCCTTAGAGTTGTCTGTTGGGTTTCCTCAAAATCTGTGTCAATAAAATGCTAGGTATTCATAACATTTTTCATGAATCACCATCTGAAACTACCTTTCTCTTTTTCTGTTTATAAAAAATACTTCCATCTTCTTTTTTGTGTGTGGCTACTTTCTGTTTTGGTAAATTCAATCACAGCTCTTGGATCACAGCTTAATTTGCCAATCTGGCAAAATATTTAGGATGAAAAAAAAATCTGTATGTCTATGATGACCTTCACCAAGATTTACTAATTGGGGACATAAACACTTCTGCTATCAAGACATCTTAGCAATGATTCTGATATATTGCTTTTACTTTTCACATACACCTGCCTAGGGATGGCCACCAATGACCTGTGTCGTTTATGAAGATCTCCCTCTCAATCTTGCCTAACTTTAAGGTTTTCTTTATGAATTTGCGAAAAGCCACTTATTCAAGAACAATAATGGCTGACAAATGCTCTGCACTAAAAATTTCCTGTGTTTTATTTTTAATTGAGACCTTTGGTCCGAAGAAAGGCTAATAAAAGGAGGTAATTTCGTGGCTTATCACATAGTATCGAAACTGTTTATTCTTCTAGTTCTGTTGTTCACCATTTTCATAGCACGTAGAAGGCAGGCCATAAGACTGTGGCATGTTTAACTGAAAGAAAAACTGAAAGAAAATGAGCACCCTGCGGGCTCATTTTTCCTAAAGAAGAATCATTTCCATGATCTCCTTCTTCATAATGTCATGTAAGACAGGCCGGGATAGTTCAGGTTGAGCAGCCCTACTAGGGGTAAGGAGGGACCTCGGACTGGGCTGGGGATCAGGCATCCGGAGCGCCTGAAGCGCCACCCCGCGTGCCGTAGACCACTGTCCTTACCTGCACGCCGCATGGCCGCGAGCAACAGTCTCCTTGAGCGTGACAGCCAGACATGGTTCTGACAGTCCGCTCGGTTATCCGCCGCACGTTCTTTCCAGGCCTAAGCGTAATGTATAAACTCAACTAAGCGGCTGAGCGGGCAGCCTCGGGGCGGAGCAAGAGTGAGAGGCGGGACCTGAGAGCGCCTCGCCTATTGGGAGAACCTGCGCCGGCGCAGACCTGCCAGTGGGCGTGCCCATGAAGGTTGGAGGAGGTGCTAGGAAGGCTGTTCCTCGAGTCCTAAGGTGCGGAGCGCGCGTTGTGGGCGGGGCTAGCCCATGCAAGGCGGGGCCTGGGCGGGCCTTGGGGCCGTCGATCTATCCGCGCTGCGAGCAGTCCCGGAGAAGGCCGGGAAGATGGCCGCCTCCTGGAGGCTGCGCTGTGACCTACCGCTGCTACGTTACCTCCTGGGCTTCGGCAGCCGTCGAAGCCTGGGCCTGGCTCAGGGTGCTGCTGCGTGGTCTGTCGGCCGTGGAGCGAGCTGGAGGTGGTTTCATGGCACTCAGCTGCTGCAGGGTGAGTGGCTGGCGCTCGCTCAACTCTCTCTTTAGCTGAGCAATGGGCCTGGATCAGGGGCGTTCTTGTCTGGGGACCTGCTTTTGTGAGTCTGGGTGCCGAGTCTCCCCTTTCCCTTCAGCCTCCTCCAGGAACGGGTCTTATGACTTAGCCTATGGCTTGCGTTAAAGGACCAGCCTCAGACTTGGGAGAGCTCGACTCGGCCCCAGCCACCAGGGCTATATGGCTTCTCTGTGACCTTGCTTGGGAATTTGGATTATTCTGATGTTACCGAGAGGGGATCTGTTTTAAATCCCCATGTTTTAGACCTTTTTCAGTCACATGTCAGATTCTTTTAAGTTTTTTATTCATCTTTAACGTAATAAAGCTGCCCATACACTATTACCCATCCTTATTCATTCAAAAGGCCTGTCCTTATTGGGAAACCTTAAATCTTACTCCGCCCAATGGCTCCTTTGCAACATGCAAGACTTTATAAATACGGAATCACAGACATGACCAGTGTGTTTCAAGTAAAACGTATAGCATGAGATTCATAAAATATATATTCATAAAATATAGCCTCTTACATAAAATTATTCTTAAGTAATGATATTGGATTCGGAGATCTACCCAGTGTCCTTCCATTATTTAACATACAGTATATAAAATGGCAGGCCTTTCTTATATGTGTGAGTATGGGCTGGGGTTAAGAATGGGGACAGAGAAGACATTTTTAGGGATCGTTAGACATTTAAGTCATCATTCCTAGCACCCTCTGGTGCAATAGGCATTGCCCACATTTTCTAAGCTGTCTGAGGCCCAGAAAACAAAACAAACAAAAACACAGTTTATGCAGTAAAACGGGTGCTTTGGGGTTCCTGAAGAGTGGGTAACGGGAACGATTTACCTAAGTCATTTTTGGTGTGTTTCATAAATGCCCCCTCTAGTGATCTTTAACAGTATGGTGTATAACACTTTCTCTGCCCTGTTCTGTTCTCATCTTCATTTGTTAAAATTGAACTTCCCTACACTTAGCAGAAACGCTGACTCAGATGGTACTTAGGCATCTGCTCCTTACGCTCTTTGTGAATTTTGATGGCCCTCACTTTTGAGACTCCCTGCCTCAGAACATCATGGAATTGGAACTGGGGAGGAATGTCTGTGAAGGGTCCTACCCTTGCTTGTGTTTAGGGCCCCGAATGCCCTAAACTCCGTAAAAAGAAAAGAGTATATGTGCTTACACACAAAAATGGATAAGTTTCCAAGATTTCCTTACAGTCGATTGCTTCTGCCTTGAGAAATTCACATAGGCAGCTTCCATTTGATAAATCTTGACATTTTGCCTGTTCGTCACCCACAACCTCCAGACATACACCTTGAGCAACTTGTCTCTAAACATCGTCTGTAGGGAAGATACTGAGTGAGTAGTTTCTTATCATTGCTGCCACTATCAACTTAAAGCACAAATTCGTCGTCTTATAGAACTGTAAGACTCCAAGAACTATCATACAATGGAGTCAGAAGAGTAAAATGGATGTCATCAGGCTAAAGTCAAGGTGTCTAGCTGGGCCTGTTTTCTTTGGAGGTTCTAGGTGACAGTTTGTTTCCTTGTCTTTTTTTTTTTTTTAGCTTCGAAGGGCTTCTTAGATTCATGGGCTCCTAGCTCCTGTCTCCTCTCCAGCTCAGTTATGGCTAGTCTAGTATTGATCACATTTGTATCTCTCTTACCACTTCCTCCTGCCTTCCTTCCATCAGGGGGACAAAGAAGTCTTGTTGCTATGTTGTGCCTACCTGGATACTGGATGTTCTCCCTATCTCAAAATCAGAACGTATTTGTAGGTTTTGGACATTATGACAGAGACCTTTGGTAGGGATATTATGCTACATGTGGAGCCCAAATTTATCTACCAGTTCTTACCTATAGGCTTTTGTTAAGCTACTTGAATACACATGAACTGTTTTGGGAAACATGAACTTAAGGGAATGTTTTTTCATCTTTATATGTAAGGAGTTTCTCTATGAGTTGGTGCTAAGAATGATGATGTCTAATGATGCCTAAAAATGTCCTTTCTGTCCCCATCATAAGCCCCAGCCCGTACTCACACATGTAAGAAAAGCCTGCCATTTTATATACTGTATGTTAAACAATGGAAGGACAGTGAGTATATCTCTCAGTTTCTCCATGAGTAAAAATTGTACTTTAATAAAACTGAACTGCTTTTTTGGATAATCAAAGACTCTATGAATTAGGTACATTTGTCGAACCCATTTCTCTTTAACACACCTATATAGGATTTTAAAATCTGTAAATTTAGAAGTACTCTTGTTTTCCCTAAGAGGTATTTGTTGGCTGCTTTTGTGAACTGTGGCACATGCTGTGTGTTTAGTCAGTACTTATTAGAATTTTTTTTATTAAGTTTTCCTACTGATCTAAAGCTTTGGCATTATTGCTATTTATTTGGGTAAAACTATAAAAGCTCAGAAAGATGAAGCCATGCAGCTATATTATAAGTGAACTAAACAATGTTCTGTGTATTTACGTTTAACAGATCCTTTCTTTCATTCTTTCAACTGGCATGCTTTTTGAGAAGGCATTCTTACTTGTCACTTGCCTGATTGCATAATGGAACAAATGTCTATCAGGTAGTGGGCACGTGGCAGCCTACTTACAAAGTGTGATCTACTGAGGTGAATGCATTCTCGGAATTCTACCACGTGGCCCATTCAGTCATATTAAGTTCTGGACATGCAATCCTGAATTTGTTTGATATCCTTATTTGTAAGTTTTTGTAGGCTACTTGGGAGAGAGAAACAATGAAGACAGGACAATGAAGTAGTCTATGCAGTGAGCCCTAAGAAGGAAGTTTATGAGGAAGAAGTGGCAGTTCTTCCAGTGGAAGGCACAGCAGAAACCCCCAGAAGGCACATGTAGTGGTTACAGAAGGACACACATTTGGAGTCTCTCTGTTGCTACCTGTTTAGAATAGATAGGATTGGGTTTGTGTTTTTTAGATTATATTTATTCATTTATTTGGGTAGGGATAGGAGTGCCACAGCACATGTGTGGAGGTCAGAGGACAACTTGGGGGACTCGTCCTCTCCTTCTGTCATGTGGGCTCTAGGAACTGAACTCAGGTCCTCATATTTGGCTGGAAGTCCCCTTACCTGTTGAGCCATATCTTCAGCCAGAGACTTGGATTTTACTAAGGTATTTAGCATTACCCCGAGCATCAAGGTGGAATGTTGCTTGTGTTTTGCAATCACCTCTGCCTGTTCTTTTCATGTACACCGCAGTACACTGCAGTGATGTGTTGAAAACTAAACACCCAGATCTACTTGATAATGATATTTTGGGGTAAAGTCTCTTGGGGAGGGTTAGAATTAGGTGACGCCAGAAGAGTAGTGCCCCCATGATGGATGGCATCAATGTCTTCTTAAAAAGAGGAAGTCAGACCCAACCCCAAGCTAACATACTATACCAACCCCAAGCTAGCACTATACCAACCCCAAGCTAGCATGCTATACCAAACCCAAGCTAGAATGCTATACCAACCCCAAGCTAGAATGCTATACCAAACCCAAGCTAGAATGCTATACCAAACCCAAGCTAGCATGCTATACCAACCCCAAGCTAGCATGCTATACCAAACCCAAGCTAGCATACTATACCAACCCCAAGCTAGCATGCTATACCAACCCCAAGCTAGCATACTATAACAACCCTAAGCTAGCATACTATACCAACCCCAAGCTAGCATGTTATACCAAACCCAAGCTAGCATACTATACCAACCCCAAGCTAGCATACTATAACAACCCTAAGCTAGCATACTATACCAACCCCAAGCTAGCATGCTATACCAACCCCAAGCTAGCATACTATACCAACCCCAAGCTAGCACTCTACCAACCCCAAGCTAGCATGCTATACCAAATCCCCTTGTATTGTATTGGATAAACTAGTTCATGAATCAGTCACCAACTTTGAGCTCTTTCCTTTCCACTAAAAACATAAAAATGAGCCCTGGTGTGGGCAAAAGATTGTAAGAGCTAGGTATCAGGAAGGATTGGGATGAAACAGTATATTTTTATTTTTTAAAGATTTATTTATTATGTATACAGCATGTATGACTGCAGGCCAGAAGAGGGCACCAGATCTCATTACAGATGGTTGTGAGCCACCATGTGGGTGCTGGGAATTGACCTCTGGAAGAGCAAGCCAGTGCTTTTAACCTCTGAGCCATCTCTCTAGCCCAAAACAGTGTCTTCTGGGCATGAGAGGACTACTGCATTCCTGAAACCTTAGCAGCTGAGGTTCCCTGCATAATATCCATACAAGGTCAAGCCAGTCAACATTCCAACATTAGGGTGGGGCGGGGGGAGTTCACTTAGGAGCTATTGACAGTTGATGACTGCTAGGTGAGGAGAGTGCTTTTAGGATTTAGTCCTTGGTAGGTTGACCTCAATTGAGTGAATGGCCTCACTCCCATGTGTATATGGGCAGTACAAATTGTACTCCATGCATTTAAAAAAAATGTATACCTGATATTGGGAGGGGGTAGACAGTGAAGGATGGATTAAGAAGTTAAGAGGGAGGAATAGGGGTGAATATGTTCAAAATACATTGTGTGCATGTATACAATTCTCAAAATTAATACAAAATATATTTTTTAAGTGAGCCTTGGATAGCAAAAGTTTAGGAAGTGGGTTGAGAAGTAATATATCATTTTTTGAGAGCGCCCTGTATACTGTGCAGTCTTCCTGGTAGTTAGCATGAATTAACTCCTCTGGTGCTCACAGTTTCAAACCATCTGCCCGACACCAACCTACATATCAAGGGACTGCTGAGTCATAGACAGCAGAGTAGCTCTGGCAGCATGTTCACTTTATTCACTGTCTCTATCCTAAGTGAACACTTGTGCATTTTCTTTGTTTTGGGAGTGAGACATACTTTAATAACTACACTGTGAAATAGTTGTTTAGCAACAGTCCTGATGTAACTATCATTTAACCAAATTTAACATTTTAGATAAATGCAATTCTGGACTATATGAGCAGTAGCAGAATTATGCAGCATAGTTTGAAAATGTTTATTTCTTGCTATATATGTTTCTAATTTGCCTTCCTAGTGTTCTCTTAAGCCTTACTTGCTTTTGATAGCAAAATGTGTAGACTCCTTTACTCTGATGCATATGTCCATTTCTTTTGCTAGAGTAAGTGAAATGATGATTTCCTTTTCCCATGTTGCAATCTTGCAAAATAAACTGGGATCCTCGTACAATTTACTTTCTGGTTTAATGCCAAGCAGCCCAGCACAGAGCTCTTCTGGAGCCTTTGGTATTCAGTGTGAGGACATAGATTCTACTGTATGAAATGGTATAACCCTTTCTAGCAGGCTTCTTTAAAATATGCATTGGCTACTTCCTGAAAGTATGTGAAACAGTCAATAAGCTGGTGATGGAGGCAGGGGAATGGAGGCCAGGGAGTTTAGGGCCAGCCTGGAGTAGATAGTGAGATTCTCTCTCAAAACCCAGGGGCCAGGATGAAGACCACACAGCCCTGGGTTTTTAGTTCCCTGTACTGTGGGGTGGTGCTGCAGACATCAACAGATTGTTTAAAGGCAGTGAGCTCTGTATGACCTGGAGTAGGCAGTAGATTTACAGTGTCTGGTGCCTGCTCATTATATTTCTATGACTGCATAAGAACTTTCTTCCATTACAGACATTTCTGGGAGAACTGGTTCTGGCAAGCCAGCATTCAAGGCAGTCTTTGGGGGTTTACTAGCACTGGTTTTGAAAGGGGCACATATCTTTTTGAAAACTGAAACAAGGCTACCCTCCCCCCATTTTTCAGGAAAAAAAATGCACATTTGCAAAATTTTGTCTTTCAAAGGGACCTGAATCTTCCCCACAATGTACCTATAAATAGCCACCTAGCCTGTTTGCAGGGACATCTTGTCTATTTCCTATTGAAAGTGTTTGTGTGGCTTTGCAAACATGCTAAATAAATCTGAGAACAAGAGAGATGTATATTAATATAGAAATTTCATTTATAAATAAATGGCTAGGTGATCCATGTATATAAGTGACCACAGTAAAGCCAGTAATTGGAAGTCTTGACTCAGATCTAGATGTGGGTTAAGGTCACTCATGCATTTAGGATCATGAGACCACTTGTCCCTAAACATAAATACCTTGTGTTTTCATTTGCTCAGACTCTTCCCTCAAGTCTTTCTTCATTATTTAAATGCCTGTCTCCCAAGTCTTTCCATATGATTGAGAGTCCAGATGGAAAATAGTGCTTCCTAAAAGGTAACTGGAGGATTTAGTAAGTGACATTTTTGTGAATTCAAAATGCTCTTTAGAACAAGGTGCTTGTCTCCACTACCTAGAGGGAGCCAGATAGGAATACCTCTGAGGTGCTGTGTCCTATAGTAAAGCATGCAGTCAGCCTCTGGTGACCCCACAGAAAGCAGGGAACTGCAGAAGAACTGCACTGACTTCATCCTTCTCTTCCTTCAGTTTCCTGACTGTACTGCCCATTGGCTGAATTCAACTGGAGGCCAAATGCAAGGAAGCCAGTTTATGTAATCTACTCAGTGTAGTGTGGACAAAGACAAATGAAAGACAGCCCCTACATCACTTCACCTCAGCTATTACATTTCATTTCTCCATTCTTTTAGTATTTAAACTAGAAATCACTGTATGATATATGTGTAAAAGTTTCTATGTTAAAGAGAGGGATAGTCCAAATATAATGTCTATACCTGGAGAAGTATAGCTTCTGTGGATTGTGTCTGTAGAACAGTAGCATAGACAGGATTTTACTCTGCAGCCCAGGCTGGCCTTGAACTGAAGATGCCTATTAAATGTTCAGCCACGATTTAGTCTTCATGTAAAAGTAAGCAAACACATCTATCTTCTATGAAATTTTGCTTCTATCTTTAATAAATGCTAAATTTATAATTTTGTGTATGTGTGAGTACATGTGGAGTGCAGAGGATAACCTCAGAGTCATTCCTCAGGATCCTTCTTTTATGTTTGAGACAGGATCTCATTGGCCTGGAACTTTGAATAGGCTAGACCAGCTAGAATGGCCTTTCAGGGATCTACCTCAGTTTTCCATAGCTCTAATGCTGGGGTCACAAGTGTGCCTGCCACAGCACCTTGTACCAAGCTCTTTTTTGGGTTAGGGGCCCCAACCAGCTTCCAAATAAAGACATGGAGATTTTTTATTAATTGTGAATGCTTGGCCTTATCTTAGCTCTTATTTCTTGCTAGCTCTTATAACTTGACCAGTTTCTCTTCATACATTTGTCGGGGGCTTTTTACCTTTCTTTCTGTATGACCAACTCTGTGTCTACCGGCTGGCAGCTGCCTGGCTGGCCCTAGGCATCTCCCTCTCTTTCTACCTTCTCTCCTCTGCTCTCCTCTCCTCGTCCTCCCTCTCCAATCCTTTCCCTTTTCTCCTCTTCTTAGATTTTTCTTTCTACTTATGCTTTCTGCCCACCACCTCTGGTTATCCTTTCTCTGCTTAGCTATTGGTCGATCGGCTCTTTATTAGACCAATCAGGTGCCTTAGGCAGGCAAAGTGAAACAACAACACATTTTTACATAGTTAAACAAATGCAGCACAAACCAATGTAACACACTCTTACGTGTTAAACAAAGGCAGCAGAAACAAATGTAATGCACCTTTACACAGTTAACATAATATTCCATAGCAGCACCTGACTCTTTATTATTATTATTATTTCTTTTACTTTTGATATAATTATGTCATTTTTTCCTTCCTTTTTCTCCCTTCAAATCTTCCCATGTACCCCTCCTTGTCTGTTTCAAAGTCATTTTCTTTTTTCATTAATTGCTGTTATCTGCATATATGTGTGTGTGTGTATGTATTAATTACTAAATATAACCTGCTTAGTCTGTTTAATATAACTTGAATGTGTGTTTTCAAGGCTGACCATTTGGTATTGGATAAGTAATTGATGTGTTCTTTCCAGGGAAGACGATTCCCCTGCCTCAGCATTCCTTGGTTGTCTGTAGTTCTTTGTATATGGTTGAGGCCACATGGTCTTTCCCCTATCCACTTTGGCATGCTGTTGTCCTTATTCAGTTCCTGTTTAGGCAGTCATGTTGCTGAGACTGAGCATAGCTTCTGACATTACTAGGAGATACAGTCTCACAGCAAAACACTCCAAGCCTCTGGCTCTTAAAATCTTTCTAATGCCTCTTCTAAAATGTTCTCTGAGCATTTTAGAGTTGTTTTGTAGTTGTATGCACTGGGTTCCAAATCTCTGCATTTTGATTGGTTGTGTATTGTGGGAATTTATTAAAGTAACTCCATGTAGTTAAAAAGAAGGTTTATTAGCCGGGCGGCGGTGGCTCACGCCTTTAATCCCAGCACTTGGGAGGCAGAGCCAGGCGGATCTCTGTGAGTTCGAGGCCAACCTCGGCTACCAAGTGAGTTCCAGGAAAGGTGCAAAGCTACACAGAGAAACCCTGTCTAGAAAAACAAACAAACAAATAAACAAACAAACAAAAAAGGTTTATTTTGGGGTAACTTACAGCCAGTGAAGGGGTTGTTTACAGGATCCAGGAGAGATGAGATGCAGTCTAGCAGTGTTCTCTAGAGAACTCTACTCAGTCTACCATCCAGCATCTAGGGTCACCAGGAACCAAGAGCCCCGGCACATCCGAATCTTAGGTCTTAAGGTCATAGGTAGGCATGGCAGTTACCAGAGCCTCACTAGGGGTAGTACTTCCAGGTCAAAGCTGGAACAGCTACCTACTACAGTTGTGGCTTTCTGTAATGGTTTTAGTCTGTTGCAAAGAGAAGTAAGTTCCTTGATGAGGGATGAGAACAAATACATTTTGAAAGGAAAAGTATTGGCTAGGACCCTCAAGACCATGTTATTAGCACAAAGGAGATTTATTTGCACAAGAGGGACAGAGGACAGGGATAAGGGACAAAGACAGGAGATAGAAGAGGAGGGAGAATGGGAAGGGAAAAAGAGAAAGGGGGCAGGGGTATTTGCCCCAGAGGACAAAGGACTGGCCCTGGATAAAAGGATATAAGGGGAAAGAAACCCTGAGTCAGAATGAGGTGTTTCTTTTTTGTTGTTGTTGTTTTGTTGTTGTTGTTGTTTTGTTTTTGAGACAGGGTTTCTCTGTGTAGTTTTAGTGCCTGTCCTGGAACTCACTCTGTAGCCCTTGCTGGCCTTAAACTCACAGAGATCCGCCTGGCTCTGCCTCCTGAGTGCTGAGATTAAAGGCGTACGCCACCACCACCCAGCTGAGGGGTTTAATTTTAATTGAGCATGTTTATTAGATGAGCCAAAGGGTTGCTGAATTTCTATACTTTGCTAGCTGGACCTTGATAGTCAGCCTCAGGAGTAGGGATTGGCCAAATAAGGGAATGACTCATGGGACTAGCTTTAGGAATGTAATCTAATGATCTTTAGCAAGGCAGAGGGAACGGAGAGAAGGGCAAGGCCTGCTAGTGTCACATGCTTGAGTGGGCCAGAGTCCCTTCACATTTAGTAAAATGGTGGTTGTAGGTTCTCTTCCACGATCCGTGACTTCACTAGCCCTGAGTAACTGGCTAGGTTTCCAGTATCAGGCATGTTTTCCCTCTTGTTGAGTGGTCTAAGTCGAGTTAAATCCGAAAGCTGCTGGCTGCCAAGGTCCGCATGCCACTGCTGTACCCTTAGGATTGTTGCGCCATGCTGGCTATTGCTATGGTTCATAGGTGCCATAGCTGATAGGACTTGGTGGCTTCCGTCCTTCGGAAACTTGCCTGGCACCTTTTGGTATTATGGAAGCTAATCCTCAGGGAGGAGGCTTTCAGGCCAGTTCCAGCACAGGGGCCTCTGGGCTCTGTTTCCTAAGTACATGGTTTCTTCAGCAATAAGGACTTACTTTCCACCTTCGGGGGTGGGGGTGGGTCCAATGGCAGTAGTAATGGTCTGTAATGTTTTATCAGTCTCCTAAGAACTCTGACCAACAACTCAAAAGAGGGCTTCTCATCCGGGTGTTGAGTTTTTGTTAGGTGGTGGTCTTTGATTCTTGGAGGGAGCATTGTCAGCCCAGATGAGAAAAGTTCATTTAAGCTAGATAAATATTTTTATCTGCGTGTTTTATAAGGTGATTGTTTGTTTTTGTTTTGTAGATCAGTTAATAGCATGCTTCTGTCCCACCATGATGGTCTTGTACTTACCCTCTGAACTGTAAGCAAGCCTTCAACTAAATGCTTTTTTTTTATTAAGTTGCCTCGATGATGGTGTGTCTCCTAGCCATCGAAAAGTAACTAAGATACCTAGCTGTGGTGAAGAGAGCAGCGATAACACAGCTGAGCAAGTATCTGTGGAAGAGGGTGTTGAGCCCTTTGGGCATATGCCAAGGAGTGATAAAGCTGGATCATGTGGTAGATTTAATATGTTTCTCTGCTGACACAGTAAGCCAAATCAAGCAGAATTGAAAAAGTATAACAGGTTTATTGAGAGCAACTCCTGGGCGGGTTCTTTGGTCCCAGAGATCAGGGCCAGAGGAGTCTGCCCCCAAACGAAAGCAGGGAGATTTTATGGGTTGTAGGAAGGGTTGATGATGTGTCTGCCACAAGCTGTATTTGTGCCCAAGTATGGTCAAAAGCTGAGCACATTAGGCTTTTTGGCACCTTTCCTTTGGAGACTCTGAGTGGGTGGGGTTTTGAGAGAGAAAAAAAGAGGAGGGCAGGGGAGGGCAGGGGAGGGGAGGGTAGGGGAGGGAGGAATGGGGCTTTCCAGATTGTGCAGGGGTGAGCTGAAGGTTCCAAATGAACAGGGACGATGAACATTTTTCGTTATTTCTTAGCCTTTTATTTTATTTTGAGAATTCTCTGTTCAGTCCTAGGCCCATCTTTAAAATGGGCCATTTTTTTCTTATTATTATTTGGGTTTTGTTTTGTTTTGTTTTTTAGTTCTTTATATATTCTGGATGTTAATCCTTTGTCAGATGTAGAGCTGGCAAAAATTCTTTCCTATTCTGTGAGCTTCCTCTTCACCTGATGATTGCTTCTTCCGCTGTGCAGAAGGTTTTTAGTTTTATGAAATTCCATTTGTCAGTTCTTGGCCTTAATTCTTGAGAAAATGGAATTCTATTCAGGAAGTCCATTCCTACACCTATATAATGTAGGGTACTGATGTAAATGGAGTCGGAGCCTTTCTGTTCCAACACCTGTTCCCAAATACCCAGCATCCACTTCCTAAATTACCATACAGAGGCTTATATTAATTATAAATCATCAGTCGATAGCTCAGGCTTATTACTAAACTAGCTCTTACATTTTAAGTTAACCCACATTCCTTACTTATGCTCTGCCATGTGGTGGTACCTTTATTAGCATGGCACTTTCATCTCCTGATCTCTCTGCATATGGCTGACACCACCCTTCTCCTTCCCAGCATTCTTAGTTTGGTCTCCCCACCTATACTTCCTGTCTGGCTACTGGCCAATCAGCATTTTATAAACCAATTCAAGTGGCAAATCTTTACAGTGTACAAGAGGATTATTCCACAGCATACTGCCTATGTTTTCTTCTAGCAGTTTCAGTGTTTCAGGTTTCATAGTTAGGTCTTGGGTCTGTTTGGAGTTGGATTTTGTTCAAGGTGATAGATATGGGTCTAATTTCATTCTTCTATGTATGGACATCAACCTGTTTTCCCAGCACCATTGTTGGAGATGCTTTCTTTTCCCTAGCTTCTGTTTTTGGCCTCTTTGTCACATATTAAGTGGCTGGAGTTACATGTATTCATGTGGGCCTTCAGCATTGCTCTACATCTCTCGTTGTTTGCTGGAATGTTGTTTTTATTACTATGGCTCTATAATATTATATTGGTTTTATTACTATGGCTCTGTAGCATATATTAAGATTGGAATGGTAATCCCTCCAGCATTGTTCTTTTTGTTCAGGATTGTTTTGTCTATTGGGGTCTTCTGTGGTTCCATATGAATTTTAGGGGAGTTTTCTTTTTCTGTGAAGGATGAGATGGAGATTTTTATGGGGATTGTATTGAATCTATAAATAGCTTTTAGTAAAATGGTCATCTTCACAATATTAATTCTGCCAATCCATGAGCATGAGATGTCTTTCCATTTTCTAGTGCTTTTTTTATTGCTCTCTTTCTTTAGAGGATTAAGTTTTCATTATAGAGGTCCATCATTTCCTTGATTAGGCTTATTCCTATTTTATTTTCTTTGAGGTGCTTTAAATGGGAATGTGTCCATGATCTTTTTCTCTTTGTGTTTGTTAGTGGTGTATAGAAAAGCTATTGATGTGTACAAGCTGATTCTGTGTTCTGCTACAGTGCTGAATTTATGATTTCTAGAAGTTTTATGGTAGAAGTTTTGAGATCTCTAATGTATAATGTCATCTGCAGATAGGGATAGTTTGACTTCTTCTTTCCCTATTTCTATCCCTTTAATTTCTTTCTCTTACCTTAATGCTCCAGCCAGTACTTCAAGCCTAATATTGAAAAGGAATGGAGAGAATGATATCCCTGTTTCATTCCTGACTTAAGTAGAATTGCTTCAAACTTTTTTCTGTTTAGAATGATGTTGGCTGTGGCTTTCTCATACATAGTTTTTATTATGTTGAGGTATATCCTCTCTAGTCCTAAATTCTCTAAGAATTTTATTATGAAAGCATTTTATCAAAGGCTTTTTCTGTTTTCTATTGAAGTGATCATGTGATTTTTGTCTTTAAGTCCATTTGTGTGGTTTATTACATTCATTGACTTACATATATTGTCATCCCTGTATTTTAGGAATAAAGCCAATCTTACCATGGTGGATGGTTTTTTATGTATGTCTGTATTCTGTTTACAAGTATATTATCAAGCATTTTTGAGTCTCTGTTCATCAGGGATATTAGCCTATAGTTCCTTTTTGTTGCTGTGTCTTTACCTGATTTTGATATTGGAATGACACTGCCTTCATAGTGGTTTGAGTGTGCTCTTTCTGTTGCTCAGTTTTTGAATAGTTTAGGAAAGCCTGGCTGTAGATCTTCTTTGACTGTCTGGTAGAATTCCTCTGTGAATCCATCTGGCTCTGGTTGTTGTTGTTTTTACCAGAAAGCTTTTTATTACTAGGTCAATCTCCCCATTTGCTATGGGTCTGTTAGGTTGTTGACTTCTTAGTATAATTTTGGTGGTTTAGCTGAATCTAGAAATTTATCCATATCTTTTAGGTTTTCTAGCTTGTTGGAGTACAGGTTTTTAAAGTAGTGCCTTGTAATACTATGAACAATTTTTTGTGTCTGTTGTAATGTTTCTCTGTTCATTTATGGTTTGTCATGTAGCTGTCATTACCATTTGGCTTTTAGCTCTGGGAGCCAGTAGTATGATAGCATTGAAGGTAAATTTGTCAGTGATTTTAGTGAGGGATACAGTTAGCATAGAGATGAAATAGAGCAGATACAGAAGATAATATCCCTTCGCTGACAGAATAGGGCTGGATGATGGGGATGGTGAAAAAGGCACCCGTGACTCCATCTCTCATTACTCCAGGAAGGAATGGTGATATTCTGGAGTACTGTAGGATATTTCAGTACACTTAGCCAACTCTCTGGATACCTTTGGGATCCATCTTCTAAGTGCCTGTCAAAAATATGCTGCCTGTCAATAATACATAGTTGAGACTTAGTCCTCTCCAGGGCCCATTGTAAAGACTTTACATGTATAACCTCATTTCTTTATAGAAATCTGTTTTGTGATTTACAAAAGGGGAGACTGGGGTACAGAATAGTCAACTTACAGGTGAATGAGCTGCAATTTGACCCAGCTAGTTTAGTCCTACTCTCTATTTCTTGTTGCCTTTAAAAGTTAAATATTTATTAATATGTATATACTTGTTAAATAAGAAAAACGTTTCACTTAGTACAGTAATACACACTATGTTAACCGATAGAGGCTTGTAACCCTAGAGCAGATCTCTGCCCCATGGCTCCCCCTTCTCCAGTGTCCTCTTCCCTCAGAGCCACAGGTTTGACTCTAAACTCTCTTCTGGCGTTCTCCTCTTAGCATTTTAGACATTGTCTGTAGATGATTTCTGCTCAGGAGAGTCCTCTCTTTTCGTTACTCAGTACAGTTATTTTGTATTCTCAGTTTATTTCATAGACACTGCTTGTACTAAACACATACTGTGTGTCCCAGAGGACATGGTCCATCCCATATATTAACAGCTTGTTACTGTGGTTTTGCATTTCCTGCAGGAATTGCTGTCCTGCAAAAATTTTTGACTCCATGAAAGTACATCAGGTAATGTTTTGGTTAACTGTAATTTTTCATTTCTGTGTATCCTAAGCCAGGTAGGTTTACCTAAATTCCAAAGGCCCCTTCTTAGAGAAAGGATTCTCTGGTGTGCTGTTGTTGAGTGGAGATGGGGCAGTTACCTAGCTCTGGGCGTAGACACGTGGGCACCCAACTCCTCCCTGGTCACAGACTGCCCCCTGACTTAAGATGCAGCTTTGTGGGGTCCTTTTAGTTGATTTTTAGGCAACTATTTATTTTTCTACTTCTAAAGTTGTATTCCATGGTTCTCCATTTTCTTATTGGTTTCTGTTTGCAATATGACAAAAACAAGGACATTTTCCCTCAGTGTTGGGTAAATTTTGGGGGAGGCAATGAAATTCTATAAGTATATTCCAAAACTCATTTTAAAAGGTAATAACACTACTGACTAGAACTGAGTAGCTGTTGTCGTGTAGAGTACCTTGTTTCAGTCCTCGCTTCTGTGCAGAATAGATAGCAACTGGACAGCATGAATTACTGTGGTCTTTGGAATGTTTGTTAGCATGCCAGGCAAGCCCCGCGGCAGCTGTCTCCCTACATACTGTTGTATATTTGTTTCTGTCACAGGGTGTAGATGTCTCAGTCTGTTCTACCAACACCACAGCAGAATAGTGAGGCACAAAGAAAGCTGGCAAGCAGTCATTTATTTTAAAGTGACACCGGAATTGCCTTAATTCACTGCTGCAGTCTTCCTGTTCTGTTCTCCCGGTGCTGGTTTAAATCACATCCTTCATGCTGCTGTACTTCATTCCGCCTGCAGATGGCAGGATTGCCTTATTTGTACAGCAGTTTTGAAGCTGCATTTTATCAGTGAGCTCTTTGTCTATTCATTTCATGGTTTTTGTGTGCTTAGGTAACAGTCCAATAAATGGGCTGGAGTGTGCCACTTGGCTGGACCATATGTAAACTGCCCAATGTCCTTAATTACTTCATTATTGTAATGGAGCATCATAGATCTGCTTCAAAAATACCACAAAGCAATTTGTATTTTACAAGTTTGTTATATTAGTTTCTCTCTTAATCCAGTGACCTTTTAGAATTCCTGTATATATCATTAATTTAAGTCTTCAATATAATTGATTTTGCTGAAATTCCAATTTTGTTGCCAGGATAAAAATATACATTAGAAAAAATAAATTAGAATCAGATTATTATGCCACATTTAAAATTAAAGTCAGAATTTTGCTGAAGGAAACAGCAGAACAGATTCGAAGAACTAAAGAAATTGCTTCAATTTGGTGATAAATTGTTTGTACAGCTCATATTGTACATCAAGCAACAGCATTCCAAATGATTGTCATTTATTGTGTGGTTCTTATGAGACAGACAGTAAAATAGTTTAATAGTTTGTGAGACATTTACTTTTAAAAGTTAGTGTTTCAAAATAAAACACTAGAAACATATATAGAATACCCAGGGGTTGTGGGGATTTCGCCATGTCCGGCATGGGATATCTGAGGGGAAAATTCTTTGTACACTATGCTCTTACGTCTGTTAACTTTATCCCCCTAAGACAAAATTCTATTACAGCTACAGCTCCTTCAGGCACTCGGGGCAGGAATAAATGTAGATACACCAAGCTTTTTGTCCATCTACTTTATTCCTCTGGGATAAAATCCTATGTACATACCTTCAGTTCTGTACTCAAACCTAGTTCCTTTCTGTTTAATTCTCTCTATATTTATCTGCTATTCCCTCTAAATTCTATCTTAATTCTCTCATCTTAGTTCTGCCCCATCTAGGTTCTCATCCATCTAGTTCCTTCCCATCTTAGCTCCTCTCCTATCTCCTCCTTTCTCATCTTGTTCTTCCCCATCTGGCTCTTCCTCACCTTCCATCTTGTTCCTTTAGTACTCTCTTTTAGCCCTTCAATCTAGTTCTTTCCCATCTAGTTTGTTCCTCTCCAGTTCTTACCCATCAAGTTCTTCTGTTCTCTTTTCTCTGTCTTGTCCTCAAGTTCTCTAGTCAAAATCCTCCCGCTCAGTTCTCAGACTCTCTCAGTTCTCCCCAAGTCTCTCAGGAATCCAGTTATAAACCCAAGCCATAGCAATCATCTGGCCAAGCAAGGTCACCAGGATTGAATTCTACAGGGTCATAAAGGCAGGTAAGAATTTTCCTCAGGCAGTGACCACCAGGCTTTCTTACAACCCAAAATGGGAGAGGTCAACTGAGTGCTAATGACCGGTTTGTATATCAAAAAGGGGATCTATGTGCTCAGCCTACATTCTGAGAAGTGGTTAGGTAAGAAGTTAGGGGTCTGTTAGTAAGGTTGTATAAGAAAGAAGGGTCTCACCTTAAATTTCACAAGAAATAAAGCTATCTGCCTGACCTAGGAGACAGGTGTTGTTTTGTTTGGCCTTGGATGCTTGATAGGCATTTTAGATAAATACACTGTTAGGAGTTCTTGAAAGCACACAAGAAAATCATTTTAGAAACCAGCTAACACACACACACACACACACACACACACACACACACACACACACACGCTAAAATATCACCAAGACTTCTTAAGCCATGACTTGACTTTTGGAGAAGTCCTTGACTTTTCCACGTAGTAGCTTTTGTGATAGTAGCTGAATTCCATTACGTTTTCCTGGGGCTTGCAGCAAACATACAACAATGTAGTCATCTTAATGTTTTTAGTGTTTTATAGCTTTGTATATTGGCTCACTTGCCAACCAGTTAGAAATAGTCTAACTGGTTTATAAAAAGGAACAAGTGTTGAACTGCTACAAAAGGTTAAATTCTAGCAAAATATTACATATGTTTAGGTATTATTTTAAATAAACGGGTATAACCAGTTGAGCACAAACCTGACTTCCTCTATCTTCGTATTTCCTCTCTTCTCACTGAGAGTTAGACACGTTGATATTAGTAGGAAACAGTCCGTAGACAGGAGCAGTGAAATGTACTGGTTCCTGGAATGAAGAAGGGGGCCGTACATCCTGTCTAATGAGTATTTGAAAATGGAGTAGCATAGGTGCAGGTTAATCCCACTCCAGGGAGCTGAAGAAGCATGCACTATTTTTATAGTGCTGACAGCAGGCACAAAGGGAGATAGATAGTGGTTACGTGGAGGCCTGATACCACCAAAGCCTGGTTTATTATTATGTACTTACTTTCCCCATCAGAAAAAGAAAAAAAACAAAAAAAAACAAAAAACGTTTGTGAAAGATGTATATAATGTGCCAATCCAAAGAGAATCTGTTGGGATGAAACATGCATTCTTGTTAATAAATTCGTGTGAATGGTTTAAAATGGCCTTTCTAGCAGCAAAGTCTGCAGACAGACTGGTTCGAATCGGAGTGTTTGGCACGTCTGTAGTGAGCCAGCACCATCAGTCAGGAGACAGCACTGAATGATGGCAACATCCAGATACCTCTGTTTGCTACTGGTCACTTCCCAGAGGAGGATAGTGATCTGCTGCAGGAGTTTTACATTTTATTATCATTATTCAGAGAAGCACTTCCAGGTCCCCCTTAAGGGGACTATGTGAAGAATGGTTAGGGTTGTTTTCTTTTTACTTTTAAAAGAAAATTTTGCAGTTCTTGATGTTGTACTTTGGAAAATAATGCTTAATAAATGCAGACATTTCAGAATATAGTCTCTAATGTCAGGAGTAATGGGAATGTGAAGGTCTCTTGGGTGAAAGATTACCGTAGGAGATAATAATACAGTTGATCATATCATGGCATCTGAACCAAGTGTGAAAATGCTGGAGAGTCTGTTTGGAGAAAACTGATTTAATATTTGTCATAAATTGGGATCCGATTGTGAGAGCACTGTCCTTTTTTCACCTCTCTGAAGTGGAACTCTGTTGGGCAGATTAATATATGTATGACCATGACATCCTGCTCCCCTATGCCAGGCTTGACCTTTTGAATAAGAGCAATGTATTGGGACTTTGTTTTGAAGCTATGCTTTGTAGAGACGCTTGCTTCTCACCATGGTGCCCTTTAGAAGTAAGGGTGCTTTTGCCTTCCTATTTTCCAAGCACGTTTAAAAAATGAATATTGAGAGTTGAGCTTGATAAACATTCTTTAGGCAGATGTCTTCATTTGTTTAGCAAGCTGTGGAAAAGGTAATCAACACTCAGCATAGTCTGTGATTATACTTCAAAATGTGTTTCATGGATTAAGTTTTGAACACTTGTTGAAATTTTCATAACTACGAGTATACAGTCATTACAATTTGGAATTAGACTTGGCATTACTAATACTTCTGTAGGTTAGCATTCACACACATGCGCGCGCGCGTGTGTGTGTGTGTGTGTGTGTGTGTGTGTGTGTTCTCTAAATAGACTCCTACTTCCAGTTGATTTCAGACTTTGGTGGTCTCTTAAGATATTGAGGTGGTACATAGGCCTTTGCATTACTTCTGCCTATCTAGAATCCTAATGTGCCGTTTTTAGTGCGCAAAGGCTTGCTTTACTAAGAAAAAGACGTTTAGAGCTGTTTTGTAGCTATAATTTCCATCTCAACTAGGGTTCAGTTGGGAATTAAATGAAATTACTGGTGATAGTGAATGAAAGCCAGAGTAGATAGGAGTTGAATGATATATGTTCTCTAAGTTCTTTTCAAGTAACAATGCTTTAATAATAAATTTAGAGTTAGGAGACACATTGAATCTGTTTCCCCCCTTCATATTTATTATTATTATTATTATTATTACTACTGCATGTATGTCCGTGTACCCACATGTATGCCTGGAGCCACGAGACCAGAAGAGGTAGGTCATCAAATCCTGGAATGAGATAGAGTTACAGATGGTTATAAGCTGTCATGTGGGTTCTGGGATTCAAACCCAAGTCCTCTGGGAGAACAACAAGTTCTTTTAACCACTCAGCTCGCTCTCCAGCCAATATTTATATCCATCCTAATACACTTGAGATTAGCTGCTCTCTGCTGCATTGGAAACACTCCTTATCAGTTCTAAAAGTGCTTCCTTAATGCCGCAGTTCTTCATGCCCAAGGTAAAGGTGTATTAGGGTTTTTGTTAGACTTAGGAAGAGTGCTCATGTGGAGTTGATAGGTCTGGTTTGCTATGGTTGATTTCTTGGTGACTAGACCACCACTTGGTGGTACTACTACCTTGGTGACTAGATAACCACTACTAGTGGTTAAATGATGAGTTGCATTTAAGGGGCATTAAGGGACACAGTGACACAAAGTGCCATAGCATAGTAGGGGCCAGCCTTGAGTTAGGCAGGAAGACTAAACTCTTACTATGAGCTGCAGTCCTCTCATTGAAAAAGGGAATGTTCCCCGGGTGGTGGTGGTGCACGCCTTTAATCCCAGCACTCAGGAGGCAGAGACAGAACTCTTCTGAGTTTGAGGCCAGCCCGATCTACAGAGTGAGTGAGTTCCAAGACAACCAGGGCTATTTCTTATGTGGAGAAACCCTGTCTTGAAGGTGAAAGGAAGGAAGGGAGGAAGGAAGGAAGACATTCTGTGGGAGACATGTGTTGCTCTGGCATTCTACTGGAATAACTTTCATATAAGTTGTACTGTAAAAGTCACATGCTCTTCCAATGAGGTCTAAACAATGAAGACTTCTGGGAAGGGTACTGGGTGATGTAGTGTCTCCTTTAGATGCCTAAGGAGAAAGTAGTTCCTTAGCTGTGCTTTCCTGAGGGATCTCATGGGTCAAGGGTGCATTTTTAGATCACCTGTTGGGATCTGAGGTCTGCTTAGGCTTTCCTGCCCAATCACTCTTGACAAGGCCAATGTTCCTGCTCATTCCTGCTGGCAACAGCAGTTGCAGATTGAATAGCATAGGAGTAGAAGAAATTAAAACAACCGTGTTCTTAATGTCTGGTCTCGATTATTATTTTGTAGGACCTTAGAACCCTGTCTTGATTTTGTTTCATGTCTTTTGGTCATGAAAAAGGAGCTGAACGTATTCTAAATATTTAAGTATTTATTAAACAAACCTAAGGTTTTTTTTTCCCCATAGTTACTTTTCAGTAGACTGTGAGGTACATTTGTGTGTGTGTGTGTGTGTGTGTGTGTGTGTGTGTGTGTGTGTGTGCATGTGCGTACTTTCGTTAATCTTTTCTGTTTTCAATTTCAGCGGATCCTATTAAGATCCTAATGCCATCGTTGTCTCCTACAATGGAACAAGGAAACATTGTGAAATGGCTGAAAAAAGAAGGTGAGCAACATGTTCCTAATGTCTTCCCAGCTTGCTTATTTGATCCTGTTGTTCCCATTGCGCCATGTTTTGATGTAATTCATGATATAAAGGAAGAAGACGTGTTTCTTTGCTGGTTGGTGTAAATTTATGTAAATAAAACCTTCCCATATTGGTGTATCAGAGTTTTCTGGGTTAAACCGTGTCTTTTCACTTTCACATAATGGTGAATGTTTCAAGGCTTTCCCTTTCAACGTGTAGTCCTTTTCATGGCTTTTTAATTTCAAAATTGTTATCATTCTGCTTAATTTATAAGCTTATTATACTTTTATGTGTCTGCATGTTTTCCTGTAACGAGGAAGTTGGAAAGTGCTTTCATTAGAAAGAACAAATGAATAAGAAGATAAGGAAAACTCTTAGACAGGGGCAACAGTGGAGGAGTGTGGTTTGCTAATCCCTGGGCCCTAAGGCTCTGTAACTAAAACTGTGATAGGTGCTTCAAAACAGACGGGTGGAGCCGAGTAGAAAGTGGGGCAGTAAATACTCAGAGATGTTTTGAGTTTGAAAAGCACACAATATTAGATTCATTTGTGTTGTGTCAAGACTAAATTACCTATAAGTCAGATACCATGTAAAAATAAAGACATTTGTTGCAAGTACTAGGAAAAAGCTTGATAGATTCCTCTATAGCTGGTAGTGTTGTGAATTTCCGGCCTCTCAGAATCCATAGGCAAGAATGGGAGCAAGGGTCAAATTTGCTGGAAAAAAAAAATGGTTTTTTGGTAGGGCTTGAGAAAATGTTTAGCAGTTAAGAGCACTGGCTCTTCTTCCAGGGGAAGAACTCAGGTTTGAGCCCCAGCACCCACATGGCAGCTCACAACTGTCTGTAACTCCAGTTCCAGGGGATCCAGTACTTTCTTCTGGCCTCCATGGTCACCAGGAACACAAGTGGTACACTTGCATATGTTCAGACAAAACATTCATACACATAAAACAAAACAATAATAATAATAATGATAATAATGTGTTTGTATAACAGAAAACATGGTAAGCCAAATAAAAAGAGTCTAGTGACAAATTGAAAAAAAGGATTTTTGCAGCTTGTATCATGAAGTATGAATACCCCTAAAAATTCAATAAATGAACAGGTGGATTACAGGAAAGATTCCAAATTGCTCTTAAATGTGGATCAAAAGATGTTTAATCTGTGTACTGGTAAAGTAAGCAAATAAGTGCTACTGAAATATCATGTTTCACTGTTAGAAACAGAAATGTAGATCTTTGACATTTGATCTGTGGATGGGATGGTGGAGGTGGGTGTTCTCAGATACTCAGAGTGCAAAAAATAGTCTAAATGCCGAGAATCTACAATGTCTAGAAAGATTACGTTTACGTTCCTCTTTGACCCAGCCACTCTGACTCCAGGGACTTATCTAGGTGTTACACTGGTAAAATAAGACAAAACATACCACATGTGAGGCTGTGTTACAGGTCCGTGGACAATAACAGGATGGAGGCAGCCCAAGTGGTGGTCAGGATGAGAGCTGTTGGTTAACTTCTACAATGTCTGTATCTGTATAAAGAAGTGAACGACACCTCCTTTTAATGTTGTGGAGTGATGGTGAGTGGTGGTAGCAGGGTAGAGATGAGGGCCGTGTGAGTCATCAAAAAGAGGGAGGGCGGTGCCCAAGCTCCCGCAGCCAAGGACTGTGGGTAGGGTCGGTGGTGAGCACTGCCCAGCCGGTGAGAGGCAGGCCCTGGTTCAGCACCCAGGAAAGGGTAAGAGAAAGGCGTGAAAATAACAAGCGGTTGTGGTGGAGAGGACAGGGAGGTGGGGGAGACAGAAAGGCTGAAAGCCAGATGTCTCCGAATAGAGCTTTCTTTTCCCCCGTGACTTGGAAATATATGTATTTTACATGATCTTAAACCAAATTAAAATGTGGAAGAGCCCTAATGTTCAGTCAAATTGAAACAGGTGAACCTATTTGTATATCTGGTTACAGGTAGGGCTAGTTTAAATGTCAGTAAATACCCACTAAACTAGCTATAGGAACTCCAAAAGCAGTCCTGAGGATGAGTAGTCACAGTGTGATGGTTAGATTGGTGGTGTGAATGTCAGGCTTATATATGTGTTTTACAGAATAAATCAAAGGGGTCGTGAATCTGGGAACCTGGACTTTGGTGTGGGTCACAGACAAAACAGATGAACAGTAGCAGAGGTTAAAGAAAGACCCAGGGACAGTAATTTTCAAGGCCTTTCCTGGAAATGTGTAGAAACAAGGACCAACCTAGAAGTCCTGAGTACTACGCTTTAGTTTCTCAAGTCCCAGGCCCACTGAAGTGAGTGAAGCTCTGTTGTGCGTGGCCACTGCAAGAGCAGGAAGTATGCCTGTGAACCTAGAATACCCTGTCAGTCAAAGAGGGCATTTTATAGACTTCAGGAGCCAAAGGTGGGGTAGTTTAAAGATCAATAAAGAAGATGAACTGTGAGTGTACACTAAGTATATTTGAACCCTAAGTTCTCAGTAATACTAAAACCAAATAGTAATTTAAAAACTTCAGAGGATTCTAGGAAGTTAACTCATTTTAAAACTAATAATAGGGCTTGGGGATTTAGCTCAGTGGTAGAGCACTTGCCTAGCAAGCACAAGGCCCTGGGTTCGGTCCTCAGCTCCAGGGGAAAAAAAATTAAAAAAAAATAAAAATAAAAATAAAAATAACAATAAATGGAAAGACTTAACTATCCCTTCCCATCTTTCCTCCAAACTGTAGCTGAAGGTAACACATAATTGATAAGGAGAAATGTCTCATTGTTGGCGTACCTTAGCTGTTAAAAAAGTCATCGTAATGTCAGTGTGTCACTTTTAGAGTCTGTTGTGAAATAATAGATGTAGCTAGTGATTGTGGTCTTTGCTAGCATCAGGACAAGAAAGGCAGCCAGGTAGTCTGTGCTTTCTGGTGTTAATATACCCCACCTGGCATGAAGAAGTCCTGCCAGAAAAGTGAACTGAGTGTGCTTAATCTAAACCTGCCATGTTCAGGATGCCAATGAGAAGTAGAACTTGTTTCATGACACCATGAGGAGTGATCAACAAGTCACAGACTAGGGAATGCTATAGGCCAGTTTCTTAAACACATATGGTGGTGGAAGTATTAAGGCAACTCTAGGTAGTTAAAAGGGAAGTTTATTTTGTGGAGTAACATACAAGTGAAGGGATAGGTTACAGGGTCTAGGCAAGACGTAGCGCAGTCCAGCGGTGTTCTCTGGAGAACTCTGCTCGGTCTACCTCCAGCCTCCAGGGTCCAGGAACCAAGAGAGCTGCGCATCCAGATCTTGTGTCTTAAGGGCTCCTCTCTTGGCCCCGCCTTGTAGGTGTGACAGTTACCTGAAGCCTCACTGGGGGTAGTACTTCAAGGTCAAAGCTGGAACAGCTACCCACTACATCTCCCCCTTTTGTCTAAATAGAAGGTTCTAACCTAATACAAAACTATATACAATAGGAATGATGATCAAATATTGTCCAGGAGGAATAAGGGATAATGACCTAGACAAGATAGAACCACAACCAACACGAACAATATCCAACAATAGACACATACTAAGATCCAGAGAAGTCTGGAGCATAGGTAAATGGCACATTACAAAGATCATTCCAAAAGGTGTCCTATCCTGAAGAACCTGAATCTAACACTTAATATGTTCTAGCTAAGATAGAAGATTGTAACTCTAACTATTAAGTCTTCAATCCCATCAAAGACCTGAGAAGGTACACACATACATTTCAAGTGTGGCATGTAGAGAGGCTGAACTACACCATGAAAGACATAAGAGGCTAAGGCTATGTGCAGACCTTATTTCATTATGATACAAGCAACCAAAAGACACATTTGAAAGCTGGCTGGGTTTTCATTGCTATGAAAGAACTGGTCTCTGGAAATTTAACAGTGCTGTAGTTATCTCCAGGAGCTAGGACTTGAAACAATTGTGTATAAAATGATGCTATGTCTGATTAGCTTTGAAATGATACTAGTGGGAGCTCTGAGGTTAGGGACAGGGACAGGTAAAACCAGCCTCTTGATGATGTGACTTCGTGAACTTTCCTTACTGCTTTTGTGTGTGTTTGAAAATTTGTAATAACGTATATATTTTAGAAGTGTACTTAGTACCTTGGGAATATATGCTAAAGTGAGAAGCCACTCTTTAGCTCTTTAAAGCAGCAGATGAGTTTGATTGTTGATGTTACTAAGTTATTAAGAATACTTGATACAAAACTGTCTTTAAAGTTGTGCTCATCTACTGTGTGTAGTAGCCATTTTTCTAGATCTCAAGTGTCTAGCATGGTGCTTAGGAAAAAAGACTGGATTTCCAGGCCAATGAGGTGAGTGTGCTGTGGCTCTTAGACAAGGAAGAAAGTACCATTGGTGGGTGTGAAGGAAGCTGGGAAAGACCCTCTGCTTTCTGGACTCTGCTTTTCCTTTTTCCATCTTTTGGTCATCGGTAGGAAGAGTAACCCCTCCAGATATGGGCCACTGCCAGTGTCTTAGTACACGCTGTCTATCTCTCCTCCCCTCCTCCGTATTCATGCTCCAACATTTGAAGGAAAGAAGACGGATCTTTAGTCTGTATCCCAAATCACTAGATATACAGAGAAATGGTAGGCAACCCGTGCACTCGCCCTACTGTTTGTCTTGAGGGCTGGTCAAGCAAGGACAGAGGAGGGAAGAGCAAGTGGCTAGCTCTGGCAAGGACTTTGAGGGTGTCCCCATGTGATGCAGATGTCCTTAAAGCAAACACTGCTGTGAAACGGTCCAATCTAGTGTTCATTGAATAGTATATTCAGCAGCGTTAAGGGCGTGGACATGGATTCCATCTCCAGCAGTTATGTTCTGACTCCCGGAGCTCTAGCATTCGGAATGTCACCTCTGCCACTGATGACAAGTGTGGAGACCGGGAAGAGAGTGGGCAGATGTTTAGTTGAGAGGTATGCCCGAGTCCAGCAGAATTCAGGTCCCAGAGAAGAGGTGTGGAGGCCGAGAGGGCAAGGAGGAGACTGACAGGCTCTGAGAGAGAATCGGGATGGCTGCCTGTTCCCTGAAAAAAAGGCTACACCTTTTATGTCCTATCCTTGCACAAAGGATTAAGAGGGAGGAAGAGGGCATGTCAGCTGGGTGTGGCTTGAGGTCTGGGATTGAGGAAGCTGCATTGACCTTGACAAGCTAATAGGCACCAGTTTTATGGTAATGGAAGGGCCACAAATTCCTCTTGCCAGAGATAAGGATGACTCCCTTTTTAGCAAGCAGGAACCCACTTCAAGCCCCTGGGGGAAGGAGACTTTTGTCTACATGCCTGACTTTGGGAAAAAGACTTTCTCTGGGAACCAGACACTCCATTTTAGAATATTGCATGGGGGGGGGGGGAGTATGACTTAGTTTATCTATATAGCTAAAGCTTAAAGTGAGCAAAGATGAAGCCAGACAAATATTACTTATGAACCAGAGTAGACCTTAGGAATTTATAAATCTTGATTATCAAATACACCTTATTTATCAAGCATCTTACTTATATAAATTTTCTAGCAGCTTGATGTTGGCTAATAGAGTAGGCAGGGATATCATACTATATGGTTTCCATGGTGGCAAGGACTTTTTACAAAGAATTATTTTGTTTAAAGAAGCTGCCATTTTATACATTTTCATCCTTCAAAGTCTATGCAAAGTTTCCCAAAGGAAAAAGCATAAGAGAACTCCCATAACACATATGAGACTCATTAAAAATGAAAGTGAAAGGGTGCGGGAGAATTGTGTTTCACAAAGTTGAAATGCTGGAACTTTTGAAGCAACAATGGTTCATATGCGGTTCACGCCAGAAATGAGCTTGCCAAATGAGCTTGGTGGTTTAGGACAGGACTGCCTTTCTTTGAAAAGACCTGGGTGCTAGGGAAAGGCAAGAAGATGCATGACAGAATGGGCCTCATAGCAGAAGTTTGGTCATATAGATCAGGCTGGAATGTCAGTAGGGATATAGTATATTATGGCGGACAGGTCTTGGATACTACATTTGACTGGTAGCATTTCTTAGCTCTTTTCCCTTGTGGGGAATATGTTTGTGTGTTAGTATGTTTTCTTTCCTGGTTCTGAGTAGTTTGGGCAGCTGCTGTAAGCAGTTAATTTGTGAGCACTTGGGTAGAGCCCAAAGCCTGGAATGTAACTGGAAGGCTTTACAGATGAGCTAGTCCCTTTAGAATAAATGGACTTAAGAAAAAGTGAGAAGTTCCCAAGAGTCTACCCAGAGCAGGAAACAGAATGTGGAACCATGTGCCCTCTTGGACCTGAGCTGTGGCCCTGGAACTGCTAAGAAGGGGGCAGAGATTTGAGCTGGTCGAGAGGTAGGAAGAAGGAAACCGGGGTTAAGTTCAGGCTTGGATGTGGTTGATGTTGAGATCCTTGTCAGACGTTGAAGGCAGGATGCTCAGCATGTTATATAGGAAGTGAAGTTTGAGCACAAGGTGTGGGCTGGTGACAGAAATGTGAGTCATTAGCATATGGGCAGAGTTTAGTGCAGTGTGACAACGTGGTTATTGTTGGGTTGGCAGTCTGTGTGGAATAAGAATGCCCATTCCCTTGAAAGTTTTCTCTCATAGGCTAACCATGTGAGGTCTTGGGGTTCAAAATTACAGTACTCGGGACTTTGTGAGAACTCACTGGCCCAAGCAAAGGGTCCTCAACTTTTAATACCTTTGAATTATCTGGCCAAAGCCATCCTGGTAGGACACAGCTTGTAATCCTCGCAGGATTTCAAGGTCAAGTCCCATTTGCTGAGAACTCAATTCCAAACTTACTGATGTACTCAGAAGTAATCATCTAGGAATGAAATCAGTAAGCATAGCCAGCAGCAAGGCTACAGCTCCACGATTAGCCACCAGTTGGGGTTACTAAGCTCAAAATATGTGAATTTGAATTTATTAAACATCTAAGAGAAGGAATGTAAAATGACAATAGAGACACTATGCAAAAACATCAGGCAGAGAAAGACCAAATGGAAGTTCTAGTCATGAAAACTGTTGCCCATAAATTAGAAAATAACGTTGAAGGTTGGGTGAGTGTGTGATAAGTCCTAACTGAACAGAGGACTTGTAAACTGAAGAACAAGAGTTCCATGCCACACAAGGCTGTAAAGCAGTAGAGATTAGGAAGAGAAGGCTAAAAGGAGACACATCCAGCGGGGCTAAAGGAGAGGATGGAAGCTGAAACTAGTGAAAGGCGAGTCATGTAAGCCAAGCCAGTGCTTCATTCACTGAAGCTCTTTGAGAACTGGCCCTGCATGGCTGCCACTGTCTTTTAAAATAATTATCAGTGGCTGAGAAAGTTCCACGTTTATAAGTAGTGTGATCCATGGGAGGCTATTTTAGCTTTCTTCCCCTCGTGACTTAGAGCTTTGTCTGTTTTCGTATTCATTACTGCCGGTTGGCAACCCTAAATAACGATTCAGAAAGATGAAGTTCCTTCACACATGAGAATTCACAGGCCCGTAGATGTGAGTGTGGCAGCTCACTGGCAGTCTGATGAGGACCTCCCAGTGGAGCTGGGCATTGTGATCAGGAGTCAGGATGAGTGCAGTTCGGCCATCTGCTCCGCTTTTCCAACAGTGCACTCCATCCATGGATGACAGGCAGTGATGTATTTTAATCTTCTGAAGCATATTTCCCTACTGTCCGCTCTAGAAATTCTGTGTTAAGCCAGTTTGGGGGAGGGGAGTGTTTAGTAATATATTGGAAGTAATTGAGATCATTCTTAATCCTTGTTTCTTGGTAATTCAGGAATCCTTTAGAGATTGTTGCCACTATGACCCAGTGTGCTGAGAGAAACACATCTATAATAGCTTAGTTAATTCATTTTGTGTTGAAAACAAATTTATATTCTGACAGATGGTTTTTATTCACTGTTTTGTTTGATAGTGAGATCTTTATTGATGATAGTCACTATGATTTAAACAATTATTTTAGAATTTAAAACATGTAAGAAGGTTGAAATTGCAAGGAAAGACTAGATAATGATCTGATACCCTGTACACAGAATGTGATCTTCATAAGCTTTGAGGGTTTCTAAAAGTCTGAGACTTTGTGATTCCAGTCATGTCTGACAGTGCTGCTATGAATGAGTACATGTGTGTTAGAAGCTAGAGGGCGCAGCAAGATGAATCCTGCCCCAAGAGTCACTCACGTCTATCCACTGTGCTGTCCACTCTGGGGGTGAGTTACCGGAATGAAATCTTGGCTTCAGAATTCTAGCAGAACTCATCTTCATTCCATTTTCTAAGTTACAGAAAAGTAAAATAAGAACATATAAGTTAGTTCTATCTTTTGAATGAGTGAGTCAGAATAGTTTTGTATTTTGTATTATAACATTTCATTTCAGTCAAAGAATGGAATAAAAATACCATATAATTAGAGAAGGTGCTTTGAAAATGTTAGTCTGTATCTACGTTTCCAGTCTATTGAAAGATGAGTTGAGCTGTATTGGAAGTTTCCTTATTGAAAGTTTTCTATGTGGGGTATGTTTCGGTGTTTTTTTTTTTTTTTTGTGTGTGTGTGTGTGTGTGTGTGTGTGTGTGTGTGTGTTAAGTGAGCATAGTTTATTTTTCCTCGGTTGAAAGATCAAGTGTATTTTAAAGATTCTTGTTTCCCACTTTGTGTAAAAGTCTGTTTTCTGCTCTGACGTGAACCTCTGTAGAACAAAACCAAATTCAGATAATGGTGCAAAGATCAGGGCCCTGCCTGGATGGCACAGGCAGAGGCAATGAGTGAGGAATATGATTCTTCCGAATTCACTCTCATACCCTTCCTTACCTCCTGTGACTGTGTTACGCCACTGTTGTGTAAGTCGGAGATGATCTGTAACTAGTGTCATGTTCCTGGTTAAAACTCAGAAGCAGTGGTTCTGAAGGATGCTGTGTCTGAAGGAAGCTGGAGTCATCAGAGTGGATTGTACTGTAGCAGAGGCCTTGGCTTATTTTTGTGATGCTAAAGAAGAAAATTTGAAAAGGGGATTCCACAATAACCCTTGTTCAGTTCAGCACTATTTTGACAGTTTTATCAAGGAAATAGTTTACATTACCGTAACAGCCATCGATTTTCGGCACACAATTCCATAAAGGTACGGATGATGTGACTGTCACCACAGTTCAGTTGTAGAGCATCACTCACTCCAAAGACACCTAGCCCCAGTTCTTGCCAACCTGATTGTCCTGTTTTTAAACGTTTGCCTTTTCTCAACATTTCTTTTAGAACATAGGAGAAAATGGGCTTTGAATTGGCTTCTTTTATCAGCCTGGTGGTCGCCATGAGTCACTGTAGCACTAAAGAGCACATTCTCCTTGATCTTCTTACAGAAGAAGCACGTACAGATCTGACTTACCGGCTGTACGGAGAACAGGCAGCTGTCCTCTGCACACATATTTGAAACGGGTGTCTAGTCTTCATTTTTGACAGAGCAAAATTGTTTTGTAGGAGGCAGGGGATTGTGCTTGTTAATAAATAAACATCACCGTTAACTGTGTTTAAGACATATTTAAGAGAGAGGGACGTCTCTGTGGACCTCATCCTCAGTTCTGTCAGCTGCCCATCCGGACAAAGGACCAGGATGATGCTGCTGGCTTCGGTGCCGGGGAGCGGCTCCCGGGCGGGCCTCTGCTCTGGCCCCTCCTGGGGCCCGCACTCTCGTTCCGGGCCCGCTCCACCTCCAACACTGACATGGACCGGAAGGAAATGTACAGGAAGCAGAGGAGCTGCCATCTTCTGCAGCCAGCCACGTGGTGCTGAGAACCCGTCTGTGAGCCTCAGCCAAGAGTGACCAATAGAACATAAACTGCCGGGTGGAACTGAACCCTTGGTTGTAGCTGGTGCTTTCTTAGTGCCTTCATTCTTGTGTGTGTGCCCTATACATGAATGTTTGCTGATGATATGTTTAAATGACAGACTATGGAATAAGGAGGGAGGCTGCTGCTTAATTATTAATGGCGTATTAGCTAGAAAATATATCTGCAACTTTATTTTTAATAGGAAATGTTGCAAAATGTAACTTAAAGGTGTATGTGAAGTGTTAACATTAAACTTCTGGGTCTGTGTCCCCCCCCCCCAATAGCCACACATTCAAAATCTTCTTGAAAGGTGAAGAGATGAGTAACTTGGTGGAGATGACTTGTGTCTGGGATGGCAGAGGCTCCTCGTTACTGCTGTGGCAGGCAGCGCGATTCTAATCAGTACTGGAGCCCTGGGTTTGGATCTCTGGGACTCATTACTCAGTCTCAAGTGTCCTGCATGCACACACAGTGACTGTTGCTAGAGTTTCAGGCTCGTGATCATTACAGGCAGTGCTTCCTCAAGTAATAATTCTGTTTTAAACTCCTCTGTGGTTCAACAACTGACTGGGTTTTCTATGTCCTGCTCTGTGGATCACATGCTCCCTCAGCTTTCAGCGTGCTCGGATTGCGTATTGCTGGCAGTCTGTTATGTTAATAGAGAGAGATGTGGCTGTAAAAAGAAAGAAAGGAAGCAATGTTCTTTTCAGATGTTACAAACTGGCTGCCAATCTAATGTCATAACCAAGTAAATGTAAAGGACAGTTTAGTAGCTTCCTTGTGAGGAACCAATGATTTCGGAAGTGACTGCAGTGTTTTCCTTATGTCTAAAGTTAAGTGGAGGAGCACTGGCCTGAGACTTGGGGAATGAGATGGGGTAGAAAACACAAAATAAATTCTATTATGAAGAAGCGTGTGACTAGTAACTGGGAGAAAGTGTCAGCAGTAGTGAAGCATTTTCTGAGGCAGTTTGTGATTCTTTTCAAGTTAGCAAAGAAATTCAGAAACAGAAGAAGTGAGTCAGCTGGTGACTGAGAAACTGACATGCCGAAGTAAATTTGTACATGGTTCTTTAAAAGTTGTTGGAGTTTAAATGAGAGTGAACTAGTACAACATTATCTTATTTTTCCTTATGGCCAGAGTTTACTGTCTGTGCATCCAGGAAGCATTTGAAAAGTTGCCTGCTCCAGGCAGAAACACTGGGGTGGGCACCCTCGGGAAGTAGAGCACCTCTGACTTTTAAAGCATCTGTGATTAAAAAAGAGAGATGCACGGGTGGGGGGTGGGGGGGCAGCCGCTCTCCCTGCCGCCATGCACAGGTCTCTTTGGGCTGCTCCTGTCTGCCTCCAGTCTGGTCTCCACATGCCCCCTTGTTCTATTTGCCGGGTGCCTGGGGTGCCTGGGGTGCCTGGGGTGCCGTGCTCTCCACGGGGCTCTGGGTGTGCACCTTTTCCTGGCTGGCTGCCCCTTCCCCCTGGTCACTCGTTCAGGCTCCTTCAGGCTGAGGAGCTGGCCTCTTGCTCTAGGAAGCTTCTCTTCCCTTCCAGAAACTGAGCTAGATGCCACTCCCGACTAGTCCCAGAGCATTCTGACTTCCTGCCCTGCCACCTTCTCCAGTTGACTTGTCACTAGGTGTACAGGGAGCTTCTTGAGGTCAGAAGTTCAAACAAACAAACCAACCTGCTCATTTCTCACTGCAGCATCCTCAGTGGACAAACACGTTTTTCAGTAAATATTTGGTGACCAGAAGCTTCCCATTGGAGCTAGATGAGGTAGGGACCTTTTAGGTGTTCAGTGAATACCACCTAACAGCTAAGTTTACTTCATTAAAATACTTACTATTGGTAGTCCTGAGCATCTGTAACTGAGGTAAAAACGTCTGGTTGTTCATTCTCGTATACAGTTAAGTTTCCGTACATTGAATTTTCATGGCATGTTTATTAATGCTTTAGGTTTTTCTTTTCTATTCTCCTCTGTGTTGGCCAGTTATATCTCTGCTGCATACAGCTGGGGACTATGTGTGAGTAGGTATGTTTATATATCTCATATTTTTCTGTCCCTGTATTTTCATTCAGCTTTGGTTTTGGTCTGTGTCTTATAAGCCACATTTGCAAAAATTTTAGTTTTGTGTTCATTTTGATAATCTGCGTATAACAGATGGTTTTAATTCATTATACTTATTGTGATTACTCATATACTGGGCTAATTTCTGCAATTTTGTAGACATTTCTGTTTTTGTTCTCTTTATTTCTTATATGTCCACTTTCTGCTAGACATTTTTGTTGTTTTCTGTTTTTCCTGAGTTTTGAACGCTATAGATTTTATTTGTATTTTTAAATCCCTAAATTTTGCCAATTGAATCTAGAGTTAATTCAGTGTAGTTTTCTTCAACTGTACCAAAGTTGTGAGCACACTTAGCACTCACTAAACCTTCCCCTTACCTATCCTGTTATCTTTTAGAGTTTGTTTTCACGGTTTAAAATCCTCAAGCACTACATTTTAATGAGGAAATGAGTATTAGCACCTCTGGTGGTAGCTTGTTTCTTGTGTCCATCTGTCCTGTTCATGTCCATCTGCCCTGTTTGTGTCCGCTTTTCTTGAACTACATTTTATAAGAGCTCTTTAAAGTAATTGCTGTTCGTAAATTTTCCTACACTTTTTGTACCTAAAAGTACTTGACAGTTCATTCTTAATTTATGGTTTGGCTGCGTCTGAGATTCCAGACGATTTTTTTCTTCAACGTGAATGTTACTTCGTTGTCCTGACTCTTGCAGCTGATGAAGTGTGCTCTCAGTCTGTCATTCCATTGAGGTAATCTGTTTTTTCCTCTGATAGCTTTTTAAAATGTTTTTTCTATTGTTCATAGTGTACAGTCTCTCTGGTTATCAAATGTGGATTCATGTTTATACAGTCTAATAATCTTGTTCCCTGCTGAATTTTTCATCAAGTAAAGCATGTATAATATTGAAGCCCATTTAATTTTTATGCATACATATTCCCTTGTGTGGAGCCTCCGTCCAAGCCACAAGACCCCTTTATGTGCCCGTTCTAGTCAGTGCAGCCGTTCCGATTCCGCATGCTGACACCCATCTAGTGTTGGGAACATACATCTCGCAGTGGTCTCGTCACAGCTGCTTCTCAGCTGTCCCTCTAGCCACTGTCCCCGAAACTCGTGAGAGAACACCATCCTCAGGCTGTTACCCCCCTGCTTCCTCCTCCTTTAGTTCTGTCTGCCGTTCTCAGTGCGTTCGTTCGGCACCTCCTTCATTACCATGCTTTTGCTGGGTCTCATCAGTGCCTTAGTTCAGTGGCTCCACTTCTTCCCACAGTTTTTAATTGGTTTTTTTCTTGACCCCGTTTTGTTTCATTTCTGTAGTTTTTTAAAAATTCCTTGTGTTTGCAATGGCTATTTTATCTCAAAATATTTATTTGGAAATATTTGCTACAGTAGCTTTTCTAAAATTCAGTTTCTGTTCCAATTATTTATGGTGTATTTTGTTTTCATAACATTAGATTTCTTAATGTGTTTCAGAAGCTTGTTTTGTGATTTGCTTTTGAGTGGACAGTTTTGTTGTTGCTGTGCCCATGTCTTCCCTCCTGCCTGTTCCCCGCCCTGATTTGTTCATGTTTTGTCTTCAGGGGTAGCTTTCCACAGCTCATGGTGTTGAGAGATGTTTCAGCCCTCCCATTTCCTAACCTTCAGCTCCTGAAGAAGCCATAGTCTGTCAGCAAGCCTTGACTGGTCATCCTGTCACCCCACAGCATCTCTTGCCCTGCTTCTCAGCCCAGAAACCTGCCAGTCCACAGTGGTGGCTCCTGGCCACCTTTTGAGTTTCATTTCGTTTCTGTTGCATAGAAATGGTCTTAGTTGGCTTCACTGATGTATTTTATTTTCTGTTTATGCTTTTTATGCTTTATTCACTCGTGCTGGGTAGTGCTGTCAGGGTTTCTGAATTTGCCCTACCGTGTTAACCAAAAGCTGTTATAAATGATAACACTTCTCTCTTAATGGAATAGTCAAATTGTGCTTTAAAAAAAGAAGGGCACCTGAGAGACGGAAGGGTCAGGAATCCAAGGCTATCCTTGTCTACTCAAGCTTAGGATGGATTACATGAGACTTCATTTCAAAAAACAAAAATAAAAATAGTGAGACATGGAATCTTTATTTACCCCAGAGAAAAAATGCTTCTCTTATTATCTCTATAAGTATGCATTTATTTTTAATATTTGGTTTATCTTTAGTCATTTTTATTATAGCAGATATTATAGAGCTTTTAGAAGACATAAGACATCCACATGCATGTACAAACACACACTGAGAACTACTTGTGTTTCTATAATACAGAATACTTTGTTATCAATTCATGTTGTACACACATTCATATTAATTTTCATATTTAAAAGAACAAAATAGGGCTGGTAAGATGACTCAGCAGGTTAAGGCACTTGCCTCCGAGCCTGATGACCGGAGTTTGGTCCATGATTGAAAGGGAGTACCAACTCCCAAAAGTTGTCTTCTGACTTCCACACAGGAGCCATGGCTTACATGCTCGCTCTCTCTCTCTCTCTCTCTCTCTCTCTCTCTCTCTCTCTCTCTCTCTCTCTCTCTCTCACACACACACACACACACACACACACACAGCAAATAATAAATGATAAATAAAATGTAATTTAAAAATTTTTCAAAAAGTAGAACAGCAGAACAAACCTAGTCTTGTTTTTTAGGTGAAGCTGTGAGTGCCGGAGACTCCTTATGTGAAATTGAGACGGACAAGGCTGTGGTCACATTAGATGCAAGCGACGATGGCATCCTAGCCAAAATAGTGGTAAGACGTGATCTCTCTTTATGTAACCCCTCTTTTAAAAGTCCCTCCTGTTTGTCCTCTTATCTACTCTGTGATACATCTTGAATTCACATTTGCATGTTTTAGTGCCAAAACTTCGTAGTAATTGCCTTTTTCCCCTAGTTTTGTGTGGTTTTTTGTTTTCATTTTTGTTTGTTTTTGTTTTTTATTTTGTCATGTGTACGAGGCTTTTAGGCTAGAATTTTAGACCATTTGTACAAAAGCAAGTGATGTGATTGGCTCAAAGCTGTGTGTGGGTAGAGCGTGGCTGTGGGGCTGTGCCATGTGCTAGCTGTAGAACCCGTCAGCACACTGTCCCTAGAGCAGACAGACAGTGTGGTGTTGCTGTAGCAGCTGAGACTGCGGGCCACAGTCACTGCCCAGTTGATGGTAACTGAAAGGTGCTGCCAGTTCTACATGACATATAATGAGCAGAAAGTTCATTTTGTTGGTGTCTTTCTTTTAGAATGTGGAGACGATCTGAGCCATGTAGTAGTGAGGAAGACTGAGTAGGAAAATACGCAGTGTTCACTACAGAATCCAGTGGTGCTGCCTCTGTTTGCTTGGCTCTTGGGAACTGTTAGTCCCGTGTCATATCGGTTGATTTTGCCTTCTGCCACTTGAATTGCATGAGCAAGCTGCCCTCTGTTGGCCGTCCTTTGTGGACGGGTGTTTGGATCTGAGACCCTAGCTTGTCTCTCGGTGAAGCTTAGGTCTAACCCGCTTTTGTCTGGTCTGTCCACATATACAGTACTTTAGCATTTTATACTCTAGTTTGGTATAGACCTTCTTTCTGTCATTTGTGTTTCCTACTATAAAATTATCTTGATGGTGTTGAGTTTTTCTAGCCTTTGATGTTTTATTCTTAACACTGTAGAATTTTTCAACATCCATCTCTTGCCATGTATGTTATCAGCAGCCCAGTTAAAACACCGATGAACAACAGTTAATGCACTTGAAGGAAATGTGAGTTGAAGGGTAAATTGTTTTCTGTCTTTATAACTGGAAAAATCCATACCAAAAGTAGTTGGCTTAGTAATTTTATGGTATTTTGCAAAAGAAAAAGATTGCTTGATTTACCATATGCCTCAAATGCAACTACATTTTCTTGTATGTGCCTTTGGCAGCCTGTTCTTGGCAGCATCTCTGGATTGTTGGGCTGTGTAAGTCTTCCACAATAATAGCATTTTCCACTAGCTGCTCAGTAATGCATTTCAAATTGCTAGCCATTCCAGTGGGTCAGTGGTGTCCATTCTTCCGGTCCTAATGCCCTGAAAAGAGGTGAGAAATGGATATAGTTGATGGCTCTTTTAGTGACTGCTGTTTTTCCACTAGAGGAAAGAGTGAATATAGATTTTAGGCCTCTGGGACTGTAGTATTATCCTAGTGCTTTCTGAGTAATGGAAAGAGGAAGCATATACTGCGGCCACCATGCAGTTTTACCAGGCAAATGGGAACAGAAGCCAGTAAGGTGGTATTTCTAGTCCTATTTCCCTTCCATCCTTCTCTGGCCAAACAAGAGCTCTGTCTTTGCTTTTCATTGTGCAATAATCCTCATGATAGGAAACGTAATAAAATGAATTGCTAGGAAGATGCACAACAGGTTTTTATTTTCAGAGTCTGGTGGTTAAATAATTGAGCTTATTAAAGATAAGGGTGCTTGCTATTAAATACATCCTACAACTGTTACCACTACAGAGTAGTGTAGTGGGATGCACAGTTTGGGGACGATTATAAAGTGTAACTTGTTCACTCTTGGTAATATAATTCCTTGGTCACTGGGATTGTGTTCTTCTGTCACACAATTTTATCTTTGTAAGCAGTGTTATAGTTTTTGTATCCAAATTCCATTGAAATGTAAAAATATTTATTATATTTTAATTAGAAGATGCTTAAATGCCCCTAATAATTAATTAAGAATAAATACTGTTGGTGTGAATAATTTTGTGGTCTAGTTCCAATTTATTTCATTTAGTACAAGAGCTTTTAAATTTCCTTTGAATCAAAGAAAGTTGTGCAGAAAATTTTAATTATTAAACAGGTAGAATCAGTTCGTTAGCTTAGTCTTCATTTAGTATTCAGCAGATTGGGCTTAGAATGACATATTAAGAGGGTTTATTAGAAGTTCTCTGATCCTGCTTTCACAATGTTTAGTTTCCTATGGCAAATATTACATATATGTATATAATCCAATATATAATTAAATTTTCTAACTTTTTGAAATAAAAAAATATGTGTTCTGTGTGTATACTTGTATGTGTACACGCATGAGCACTTGCTTTGATGACAACTTGTGAAAGTCAGGTCTCTCCATCTGCCACGTGGGTTCTGGGGATCGAACTTAGAGCACAAGCTTAGTTGTGTCTCCACTCAGCCGTCCCACTGATTCACTGGTAATTTTCCATAGCAGTGGATCTTTATTTGAGGGGTGTGTGTGTGTGTGTGTGTGTGTGTGTGTGTGTGTGTGTGTATACATTAAATACCTTGTAGGCTGGAGGGAGCAACATCACCACCACTTGCGGTGGTGGAGACAGGAGGATCAGACATTCAAGGTCACAGTTATCTGCATAGCTTGTTAGACGCCATGCTAGGTGGGCTCTATGAAACCGTGTCTTAACACAAAGTTCCATGAATAATAAAGCACTTAAGAGAAGACTTGAATATCTGGATATTAAAAAGAACTGAACAGTTACTCTCAGCACGATTTTATACTACAGTGCCAGCTGTTTCTCTAAAGCCACGGCATTGCCATTTTCTAAGACTGAATTTTTCAGTTCAGCTTTGTTATTTTACCCCTTGCTTTCATTAAATTGCCCACAATTGCCTCCATAGATACATATTAGAATTTGAAGGCTTATGCTTAGAATTTGAACCTGTGTAACCTTGAGTTAATCTCTGTAGACCATGGTATTTATAATTTTGAAAGTGCCCTCTCAAAGCTCAGAGAAAATTAATCTACCAAATGGAGGCTGCTCTCAGTTCTACTCTTTTTCATATTGAAATCGGTAAGTGATGTATTTTGAGGGTGTCCTTCATGAGTTAAAAAGTAAGTCAGTTATGTCCACTGTATAGATACTGCACCAACTGGAGATGAAAGGCGGCAGCATTGAGCAGAAGGTTGTGATTTAACTAACAGGCATGGTGCTACTCTAAGTCATGCTGTCTATGGGCAGTTCATTTAAATCCTAGCTGTGGCATCCTGAGCAAGTTGTAACCTTGGCCTCAGGCTCCTGATCTGTTTATTGGAATACTAATTTACTTCCTGGCTTGTCAGGTGCATTGGACACATCAGTAGAACCTTGTCTGGCCCTGGGAAGGCAGGCAACTACTACTTGGACTTAGTGTCTCTTCTACATTGTAGCTATTATTTTCTACATTGTAACTGTCATTGATGTGCTTACCCTTTCATACTTCCTTTAAGTCGGAGTTCAGTGTGCATGTAAATTAAGAAGGTGATACTGAAGAGTAAGAGCTATTTAAAACTGTGTAGAGACCTGAATCAATGTATCAGTTGAGACTCCTCTGCACTAGCTGCTGTTTGAACTTCAGTAATCAGTTCAATTTTAAAAGAATAAAAATATTTAAATAATTACTTAGTGTGCTGGTTATTTTCTAATGCCAAAATTAAAAAGATAGCATTTATCATTAGCTTTTGTTGTATTTGTGTTTCATAAGTGACAGTGGATCTAAGTAGCCCTCTGATTCCCTGTGTAGCTGAATATCTCTTGATCTCCAGATCCTCCTGCTCCCACCTCTGGAATACTGGGTTACACGTGTGTCACCACACCTGCCTTTATTAGTGTCTTTGATGATGATGGACTCTCAGCCACCCTTTCAGCTGGGAGTCCTGTTGTAGACACTTTGTCTTCATCTCAGCATCCTGCCCTTTGATTCTGCTAGTAAGCCTACCTGAGCTGGGTTTAGCATGTTTACCATACTTAGTGTCAGCTTACAGGAGCATCTCTGGTTAAAAAAAAAAAAAAAAAAATCCTGTAGGAGCTAGCCTAGGCTGAGGGGTACAATTTATCCTCTATTTAAATATTATCAGGAGGTAGTTTGTCTCTTATTACAGTCCTGAATATGTGCTGACTTATTAGGCATGATTTCCAATCCTTACCAAATGTACTTTGTAGTTTAATATTGATCCTTGTTGAGTATATTTGTTTTAAGAATTAATAACTTGAAGGTAAACACAGAAATTGTAATTATACTTTTACTGTTTATGTGAAATGGCGGGCACTGTTCTAAATCCCTTCTATCTTAACTTCTTTATCCCTCCTAACAAACAAATCTGTGCCATGGCGACTGCTGCTGTCTCAATTGACAGATCATGAAACAGGCATGGTGAAGTAATCATTACTGTGCTCACAGAGCCAGTTAGTACTAGCTATTGTAGCAAAGCCAGTGTTGAAACCCAGGAAGCTATCTAAACACGTGGGAGGGAAGACAGCTGACCCGAACAGACTCAAGATTCAGGATCTTTTTACTGGCTGTGAGTAGAACCGAGAGTGAGAATACTGCATTTAGTAGTAAAGCACATTGGCATAAGAGCAGTCAAGGGTTTTGATTGAGTGAGACAGTAGGGACGTCTTGGATGCCTATTGTCCTCAGACTTGGGTGTTTTGCTGGAGCAACAAGCTAGGAGAGGGGAAGGTAGCGAAGGCCTGATAGGTTTCTAAGTGCAGTTTTGCAGATGATGTTTATGCTTCTGTTACTGTGTCCGAACAAGCTCTGACTGTTTGCTAAATACAACAGAAGCAAATGTCTGCACCAAACTAGCATGTGTGAAGGGAATAGGCATTGTCTTAAATTCATTTCAAGATTTTAGTGACATTAAGTGGAACTATTATGACCACTCTTGAACTTGTGTTGAATTAGTCAGGCTGTAGGGTGGTATAGGATCTGTCCTTTTCCATTATATGCTTCATTGTGTCATTTAAAGTGAGGAAAAAGTGTGAGTACTCTAAGTTTTATTTGGTATTTTGATGTAGTTGGTTTCTCACTGATGGTGAAAGTGTTGCTGTCATTGTCGCAGGGTTTGTGTGGAGTAATTAATGTGGATGCTTTGTAGTAAGTGAAACAGAACAAACAAAAAACCCAAACCCCCTCCCAAAGAAACCCCCCAAAACAAAAAAGCCAAGATTCAAATGCAGAACAGTTTTGGGGGAAGCTTTTACTTTGAAAATCTAAGTAGATTTCTGAAAGGTGACTTGAACAACATCCTAAATCTGAAATGACTTCCATGGGCACCAGGAAGACATGTAGGCAAAACACTCTAACACATAAAGTAGTGTAAATAAATCTATAAAAATAAAAAGTGCTAAAGGAAATTAATAGTCAACGGAAATAACATGTTTTGGTGTATGACAAACAGCTAAGCAACTAAGTTTAAAAAATTTTTTAGTATTTTCCAAAGCTTATAAATACCTCTTTATTTATTTATTTATTTATTCTCCAATCTTATACATATATGAAAGTCTTAGTTAAACCTTTGTTCCTATTTCTCCACTGGTAATTACTAAGCTTGGAACGCTTCCTAACTCACAGAATTTATACTTATTTTAATTTAAGGATAGTGTACTTACTAATAAACATCAAAATTAGTGTTACTTTGAAATGTCACACATTCCACAAGTCATGCTTTTGATGGTAATTGTTACATCAGTGAACATCTTGCAGCCTGTCATACTATTCATGAAACCAGTCTGTAATGAACGTTAGTAGTTGAGAGGGAAGAAGAGGAAATCTTAAAGGAATAACATTGTCTCCCACTACCAAAACGATTCAATATTGTCATCTTTTAATAAATAAATTTTTGTTGACATGTTTGAAGTATTTTTGTCTTTAAAAAAATCTTTATCTTATTTAGATTTTTAGTTGACAGATACTGTCTGAATATTAGGTCATTAGTTAGGACACCACTGTATCACTGATGCACTTATGAAAAGCTCATGAGATATTTCCTAGGTTTTTAAGTCGATATTCCAGGAAAGAAATAAGTAATAGGGAAAGATAGAAACTATCCTTAAATTAACCACAATTGTTAACTATCTTTATCTGCATAATGGGATATTTTCTCCCCACAGATTAAATTTACTGAGAAAATTGTACTTAAAATTATATCCTAGTAGATAGGACTAATTTGTTTAAGTTAACCCCTTATGAGCTCTTAAAATTCCGAAAGCGTTGTAGAAACTACTGGAGATAATTGACATCTGTAACCACAGCCTCGAGGATGCGGATGAATAGACATCCAATGAGGAGAAGCTCTGGTTTTGAAGGCCTCCAGCAGAGGGAGCTATTCTGGGTTTTGCTCATTTCTAAAGGCAGCATTAGTACTTGGAAGAGGAGGAGTAAGCGGGGTGCAGGGGGCAGAAGGTGGCAGTTGGAAAAGGAACCCCATCTTGTTCGGGTCTTTCTTGCACGTTGTAGAATTAGTGACTTTGTGTGATCCTGGGTCTTTCCATTTCCAACCATTATTTTAAAAAAAAAAAAATACAGGTTGAAGAAGGAGCTAAAAATATAAAGCTGGGTTCACTCATTGGCTTGATGGTTGAAGAAGGAGAAGATTGGAAACTTGTGGAAATTCCCAAAGACACCGGTGCTCCACCTCCAGTTTCAAAGCCGGCGGTGCCTCCTCAGCCCTCTCCACAGCCACAGATTCCGAGCCCTGCCAAGAAGGGACACACAGTAGGGACAGCACGGTGAGTGTGTTTATTTGAACATGTATGTTCAATAAAACATTATTATCATATAAAAAAGTTACGATTGTTTTGGGATTTGAAGTCAGTATCCTGTTCAAAGCATTTTCATTGGGATTTGCTGGCCTTCCACTTTTCTCTTAGGACAATGAAATGTAACTGATTATTTTACATCCTTCTTCATTCAATAAACATTAGTGCATACCTGTTCTGTTTGGGCCCTCTAACAGCCTTGCTTGCCTAGTATAGAATAAAATTGTCTGTATCCTAATCGAACCTGAATTAAGTTCTAAAATTACAGAATGACACTCATGAGACCAACCTTCATTTTTGTGTTCCCATTCACAGAATTCTAATTACTAAAATGTGAATTCTAGTCTCCAGAGTACATTTGATACAAGATGGGATTGTCATTTTAACGTGTGTTCCTGTTCAAACAGTTCCGTATTTGAGATTCTGACAGGGATCAGTTTTTCCCAACCATTCTATGATAGTGCGGTGCTGGTGAACGTTGTCCCGCCTCACCAGTGCCAGAGTTACAGATAGTCGCCTCTCCGCCCGGCTCCGATGTGGGTACTGGGGGTCTAAACTCGGGTGCTCATGCACCAGCTCCATATTACTGTTTACAGAGCACACCGTGAGAACTGTGATAATTTGATCAGAGAGTACTGTGTATAATGATCGGATCTGGGTAGTCAGTAATGATTTTTTAGTTCCTTTTACCGCAGAGTATTTGATTTCCATGCCTGGCCTCCCTGTCTTTTCAGCTCTCTGACTTGTGACAGTCAGAGCCATGTCACCTGTGTTGTGCTTCCTGGTCTTCTCTCCATTGCAGAGATAACACTGTGTGTGTTCTGTCTTGCTAAGACTAGCCATGAGTAGACACTAGCCAAGAATCTGCCACAACCTGTCGAAGCCACCTGACCAATGGAAGTACACAATACTGACCACACGGTGGCTTTTCAAAATTGCTTTGCAGTCAGTCAGTTTTTGTCTTACAGAAAAGAATCTTAAATTTCAGTGTCTTGAAAAAACTAATAAAGACTTGGTAGCATGAGACCCTTTCACTTGGGTCTGTTTCTCCACAATCCTAGGGAGCATCACAGTTGCCCCCCTCTATTTGCTCCTTTTAAACCATCTGACCCAGCTTGTTTTACTTCCTTTGTCTGAGTACATAGACATTTACAGTAGCTACTTTGCTTAAAGGAGAGTCTACACTTATCAGCTATAGGACCGTGTGTACCTCAGTTCTTTGTCTGTAAAAATCAGTGGAGTTTTCTGCTGGAATGTTCATGTCTATACTAAGAACTTGAAGACATGCATCAAAGGTACAATTCAGTAATAGCAGAACAGTCTAATTAGAAGTGGGAGAAGGGCTTAGAGCTACTTCTTCCATTGGTGAGGTGGCTGGTAAACACATGAAAATGGACTCTACCATTATGTGGCACCACTGCACACCCCTCGAGATGTCTGCTTTCAGAAGCCCCAGAGTATAGCAAGTGCATGTGGAGAAACAAGAGCCCTTGAACACATGCGAGTGAGGATGTAAAGTCACAAGGTTGCCATGAAAAAACGGCATGGCAAGTCCTCAGAAAAATCACAAGTAGGATGTCTCTGTCATCCAGCAATGTCTAATACTCTGGGATCTGTACACAGAAGAATCAAAAGCAGAGATTCAGTGTTCTTGAATCTGTGTTCATGTATTCCTCACAGTAGTAGAAACAACTCATATTTCCAAAATGCTATGTGTATGGACCAACATTTAGCCTGGGAAGGAATGATAATCTGATACATACTAACTAGTGCACAGATGAGCCTTGAAGTCGTTAAACAAACGAGCCACAAAAGCACAAATACTCTATTTTTCCATTTCCATTCCTAAAGACTCCATTGTGGGGGACAGTAGAACAGTGGTTGCCGGGGCCAGAGGATGGAGAGTTACTGTTGAGTGGGTGCAGAGTTGGCATTTGGGAAGAGGAGAGAATCCAGCGATTGGTGGCTGCACAGCAGTGTACTGGCTCTCAAAGCTGCTCCATTATATACTGAAAGTGCTTGGAGTAGACAGTTAGCCTATAGTTATGCTGTGCTAAGTGCAGGAAGGAGCACCATGGGTTGGTTCCCTGTTGGTGTCTGGATGCAGAGCCACATGACAGTAATCAGTCAAATTGGATGCTCTTTCTCCTAGTGCACATTTACCCTTATTTAAAGATTATTTAGAATTGGTAACTCCTTTCTGCTTTCTAAAAGTGTGTTGACAATAAAATAGATTGATATAATTTATGTGACTGTGACTGACCATCTTTGAGCTTCAGGGTTAAGATTTCACTTTCCTAATTATCAGCAAAACTGTTGACATTTGAATCTCAATATAAGTGTTAATTAGTTTCATTCATCTTCATGTTTTTATTCCTAGATTCCGCTTAAGTCCAGCTGCCCGCAACATTCTGGAAAAATATTCATTGGATGCCAGCCAGGGCACAGCCACGGGGCCTCGAGGGATCTTCACTAAAGAGTATGTGTGCGCTTGTGCGTCCTCAGTCCCTTCACTTGCCTTTTCTGAAAAGATTTTTAAAGAGCTTATTCTGTGTTGAAATTTAAAACAAGGTACACTGTTCTTTCGTGGTTTGGATTCCTTTTGTTAGTGTAAATTATAGTCTATGCAAAGATTGTTTTCTGAATAATTGCACCATTATTAAGAAATAGGTCTAACTTAGTAACTAAGCCAATCCTTAGAACTGGTGATAATCAGAAAACGAGAGCTCAGAGCAGAGAAACATCCTGCAACTGACACAAATCACCAATCACATTTCTATTCCCTGGATATGGAAATAGACTTTTAAAATAGTTTAATTCTTAGACCCTCAGACGGTTTACTTTTTCCAGAGCTGTCTCCATCTGTAGTTATTTCTCTTTGGTGATTTCCTCTTCTCTTTCATTGATCTGTCTGCGAGTTAATACCATTTTAATTATCAATGTTTTATAGTATACTTTAAAATCTGATAGACATACCAGATTCCCCTTGTTCATTTTTTTCAACAAAGTAGCTTTATTGGTACATCCTCTTTCTGAATGTAAAGCAGCTCTTAGGCTCTGCAGGTGGAGGAGAACATGGTCATTTATGAAATGTGTTGAATTAGCTTAGTGAGAACTGACCTCTTGATGTGGACGACTTCCTATTCAAGAAATTGGTGCATCTTTGTTTACAACTGTCTATTAAGAGTCTGTTAATACAGATGAGCCTTTCTCTACTGGGACTTCGCCTAGTAAAGGTGCAACAAAGGCTAATCAAATGGACCTACAACCACATGGAAAATCACCATCGCAATGTGTGCACCTTTGTTAGTGGCAGTCCCTGAAGATTTGAGACTGAGTTCATGTTTTTAGAAGTGTGTTTATTCTAGGCTTAGCTAGTATTGATTGGAAATGATGATGTTGGCTAGAATTTTTATAAATTTAGGTAGAACAAATAGAAATAAAGTGGTGGTTCTGGCCCGGGCAGCTGGTCTGTTTTTCACTAGTGTATATCTTAATTTTGTTAGTCGCCTACCAGTCTGTACCTTAGTAGAACTCTGCAAAAATGGAAAAAAACAATAATTTTCATAATAAGATGTTTTCCTGCTCTGTTATCTGAGGGATAGGATAAAGGGTCTGTTTAATTCATTAACCACTGAAGATTTGAAAAAATGCAAAATAATTATAGCTATACCTGAGAAGGCTTAGCATGGCAAGCTCGTGCAGTATAAATTGCAACAGATAGGGCCTCTGAGGCAATGGGCTCAGTTGAGGTAAGGCTCATCAAGTAATGCAGGCAGGAGATAATGAATACTGCCCTTAACGTGGTTGGAAGTCATGCAGGAGCCATCTAGAATGTGCGTCTGGGATCCTGGTCTGGGTAGTGGAAATCCTGGCTCCAGAAGATTGAATAAGGGCTTTGAAGAAGGGTTTGCCTTAGCAGAGTACCTGATATCTAAGCTTATTGTCAGCACTGATAAGCTTTCCAGGGATCAAGAGCCTGTGATGAAGATGAAGGAGATAGTTTGAGTAGATCATAAAGTGGTGCTTGTCATCCAAATCAGCAGCAGCAGCATCTTTTAGAAGACTAAATATGGGATATTGGAAAATGGTGCACAAGTCAAGGAATGTAGGTCTGAGGAAAGGTTCCTAAACTTGGTGACTAGGTGCCCTTTGGGAAAGCAGCTTCATGGTAGGAAAGCAGTGGCACAAAGACCTGGGACTTTCTGCTCTTATTTTCCTGAGTCAGGATTTCACTACATAGACCGGGCTGCCTTTGAACAAGAACAGCCTTTTTCCTGCCCACCAGGTATGAGTGCCACTATGCTTAATGCATACACAAGGATTTCAAGAACTGGTGTAAACTCTGTTAGTACAGTTAGCTTCTTGGTGCTCTAAGGGAACAGTGTTAAGAGCTGTGCTTACAATGCTTTTGCCTTCTTTCTCCTACCATTTCCCAGTTCTTTCCCCAGCCTTTTTATGCCTTCTCTACTAGAAGGAATTCAGCTTCAGTCTTCTAAGGATGAACCTTGACAGATTTCATGAAAAAAAGTGATCCTGAGGGCACGCACTATGGAGGGTCTTTGCTTCTGTGTGCTATTTGACACTAAGGTGGAGTTTAGAGAGAGACATTGCCCCAGTGTCTCATTTCAGAAGAAATGCCCTCTTCTGAAACAGTTGTAAAGCTCCAGGCTTTGGCCTGAGCTTCCCCCAGTATGTCTAACAACACGTTCTGGAAATGATGAGTGCCATCTCCTGTCTGCTCCTCCTCAGCTGAGAATGCAGGGCAAGTGGTCTGGCAGCGGTTCTGGCCAGTGAGGGGCACCTCTGAGCCATTGTATCTGGAGAGGAGCACAGGCTCAGAGCTGGCTTTTAATTCCATGTGAAAACAGAGGTAGTTCTCCAGGTATGTGTTGTGCAGAAGCACGGAGTCATCAGCCAGCCTGCCTGTGAGGACTCTTTGGAGACAAGTGCCAGGCCACAGTCAGGCTTGTGAGCAGTGTTAGTCTTTGCCTTAATATCTTTGGTGTGTCTATTAGATCAGAATTGAACTTAATGTTTTTGTTAATGTCAACCACAGCATCAGAACTTGGCGTGTTGGCTGTTGTCTGGTTTTAAGTAACAGTCTTTAAAATTAGTTGACGACGCACCAGAGTTAACTACCTTCTGAGGGGTGGGAAAGCTTTTACTTGAGCTAATTTCCCAAGTAATTCATCTGTTTTCTCCTGTTTTAGCATTTTTTTTGTTTTGTTTTGTTTTTTGGTTTTTCAAGACAGGGTTTCTCTGTGTAGCTTTGCGCCTTTCCTGGGACTCACTTGGTAGTCCAGGCTGGCCTCGAACTCACAGAGATCCGCCTGGCTCTGCCTCCCGAGTGCTGGGATTAAAGGCGTGCGCCACCACCGCCCGGCTCTGTTTTAGCATTCTTAATGCCCAGTGAATGCTTTCAGTTGAATCTGATTAATTGTTTTAATGAGCAGAAATCATTAAAATCATCTCTGCATTATAGGAACTAAATTGTTGGCCGTTACTAAACAACAATTAACATTTACACTTCATGAGCTATATAATTGTAAAATCAATAATAAAAGTTTATTGCAAATCTCTGGTCAGAATTATTTTCTACTTATTTTTTTTTTATGATTAATGGCTCCTCTTCACTTTTATTCCTCACCAAGTACTGTTTTACCCAGTAATCTTAATTACTTCAGAGTAAAACCAAAACATGTCTTCCTTGATAAATCAGTCATGCCCACGGGAAATAGGGCTGTGTCAAGTTAACATCCCACTCTCGTTTTTAGATTGATGAGTGGGGTACTAGTCTGTTAGATTTTTACCAGCTCCTTGGGTTTGTTTTCATCTGACAACTGACAAAGCTAAAAATCTGGGTAAGAAAATGTGTCTGCTATTTGGGGATAATACAGACTATAACGTTGGACTGTAACTTATAAGCGCTCTAGAAAAGGAAATTCCTTTCATGGAGTCATCGTTCTGGGTCAGTGGGACCTATTTTATATCAGTGCTTATATTTTCATCCAGCTGGCCTTTGGCCTCATGACATCAGTCTCCATGAATTGTGTCAGCTGTCATTGACCTTGACACAGTTTGAGATTGGGTTGTAAAAATTGATTTCCAAGTAGAAGTAAACTGGTTAAAAGCCTTAAAGGTCCACAGATCAGTCCTGGGGACACTTGTCCCCTCACTCCCTCTGCCACTCTGTCCCCGGGTTGTAAGAAGCAGTACTGTCACCAGCTCTTCCTCTGTGACTGTGTCTGGTGAGTTAGGGCCTTGTCCGAAGGTCCTACTGGTAGTTTTAGATTAGGCATATCCCAATTCCTTGTTTAATCCCAGAAGTCTACTCATTGTGGATTAATACCTTGCTAGTCTGTTCTTAGGAGACAGCTCTGCTTTCACTTGATTTCATTTGCATAGCATGTCCACTGCCTTTAGAGAGGTAGAAGACACACACAGGCTTTGCAGCTCGCTCTGAACCTGGGCCTACCCAGTGCTCCCAAGCCTGGCTGTACTCAGCTGCCTACCTCTTTGCCTTGCTCACTACATTTCTATTCTGGTCTTCTGTCTCTTCAAAAGCTCATCTTGGAAGTCACATAGACACCCTTCTCCCAGCCCTTTAACCTGCCCACCTACACCATCCTGCAAAGGTCCGATCTGCCCAGGCCTCCCCCAGCTGTCTGTTTCAAAATAACCCGTCTTCTCACTCACTGCTTGTCTCATTACTCTGCTTTATTCCTTCTTAAGGCTGCGTTACCATTGCTGTGATTTGTTCATGGGACTGATGGATAACTCCTCTGGAGAATGAAGCTTGGTGGGAAGAGTCTTGTCTAACGACATTTTCTCCCAGCACCTGGAATGAGTGGGCACTTGAGACAGACTGAGTTAGATACTGAGTTTAACTGTTTTGAGTCCACGTGTGTCTAAATGAGGAGTAGTACCTTGCCCACCTGGCTGATGTGAGTGGCATAACATAAGCGACACATGTGACACTTGGAGGACTCGCCTTTCTCCTCCTCCCCCACTCTTTCAGGGTTAGGAATCCAGCATGATGTAGCAGTTCAATTGCTTTGTCAGTTGGAGCTCTCATCTAAAATATCCCAGGAACACCTGCACAGAAACACCTGCACGGGGACTGGGGCCCCCACAGTCTACTGGGCCCTCCTCTGTCAATTAACAATCAAGACAGTCCCCCCCACAGACATGCCCACGGGCCAGTCCAACCTGGGCAGTCCTTTAATTAAGACTTCCTTCTCAGATGACTAGGCTGTGTCAAGTTGACTGCTAACTATAACCTAGCAAACTGAACTCAGGACTTCACATATATTATAGTCTTAATTTTATCCCTTTGTAAACAAATGTGCCTTTATTTTACAAAGTAGTCCAAAAGACAGGTCTGTAAGTAGCTTATTTTTTTTATTCTAAGTGATAATAATTTCGGAAGTATTCTAATGAAAACCATTGGCATTATGAACTTGGCACTTTCTGATGCCATGTGACAGTTATCTCATGAACATAAAGTAAAATATGTTTTAATTACTGCATTGCTCATCTAATTAGTGACACTTGTTTTCCAATAAAAGACAAGTTTACTTTTTAATACAGATTACTACCTTTACGCAATACTGAGGGATTATGTACACTCTAGGATCAAATAGATTGACCTGTCACAGAATTCTACGTATTATGCTACCATAAGATGCTAAGTTAAGCAAGAGGGTTTTTGGGGGGAAATAATTATCTCAGATATGTCCAATGAGTTCTAATTATTATAAATTCAAATTATTAATTGGGTTTTGAAGATGTATGACTACCCATTGGATACCTACTAAGAATCAGAAGACCATCTAGGCCAGTGGTTCTCAGCCTTCCTAACACTTTGACCCTTTAATACAGTCCTCATGTTGTGGTGACCTCCCCCCAACCATAAAATAATTTTGTTGCTATTTCATAACTGTAATTTTGCTACTGTTATGAATCGTAATGTAAATATCTGATGTGCAGCCTCAAAGGAGTCGCAGCCTGCAGGTTGAGAACTCCTGGTTTAGGGAAAGACTGGCTTAGATTTTGGAGTATTTGTTTTTAGTGTTTATCTTCCTTTCACACCTCAGAACTGTTTTCTCAGACTGCCTCTATTCCTTCTTGTTTCATGGTTATCCAATTTCCTCTCATTTCCAGAGATGCACTCAAATTAGTTGAGCTGAAACAGATGGGCAAGATTCCCGAGTCCAGACCAGCCGCAGCTCCTCCGCCCACTCTCTCAGCATCTGCGCCTCCTCAGGCCACAGCTGGGCCATCTTACCCTCGGCCAATGATCCCACCAGTATCCATCCCTGGGCAACCTAATGCAGCGGTGAGGTCTTCTCAGTAAGATTCTGTTGTTTAGATACATTAGAAAGAAAATAAAAACGGGTACTGTGTGCTTATAAGTACTTTTTATCAATGCATTTAAACAGTAGCTTAAAGTTGTAAACATAGAGAGTACCCCAAATGGTTTTCTTGTAGATTTCGTGGCACAAACAGAATTGTTTGTATGGCACTGTCTCCCAAGTAGAACTGTGATTCCGTTCCATTTTACCATGAATTGTAACCCCTCAGTACAGTACTTGTGTGCTATAACCATGGCATTTTTTCTTGGATATAAGACTAATTTGCAGCTCCTGTTTATGGGCATATTTGTTTTTTGTTGAGGGAATGAAGAACTATTTAGAATTACCGTACAACAGAGTCCACTTTCCTCCTCAGAGACAAGAAGTGTCAAGATTGTTTTTCTTCTGTTTATCCCATTTTTCTTCTCTGTCCCTTTAAAATCAGGGACGTAAATGCACACTGCTCCCACTGACAAAGAAGATTGTTCATTATCATACTTGGCAAGAACAGAGGACTGAGTTTCATGGGCAACATTTTTTATGCATATTAACATTGTACTGTCTGTACAAAAATATGGTGGTGTCAGATTTTCCTTAAAGTGGCTGTAGTAGGTTATTCAAGGTAGGAAGGTAAGTCTTTAAGATGCTCACAGAATATAGAGACCATGTGTTCTATGTGATCAGAACACGTTGCTAACAGAAAGTGTCCTTAAAATATCATTTGTAAAAGGAAAAATAAATTATTGTTTTTTTATTATCTTTTGGTGGCTATAATTCCATTTTAGAATAGAATAAAGATGAGGAAGGGATTACACATAACTGGACGCCCATGCCTTTACAAGAAAATTTATATTGAAATTACAGGAAGATTTATTATCTCATTTATATTTTATATTTTGAATTCCTAGGAAATAAGATACTCATTATTATTTTTAAATCACAAAAATGCATGTTCTATGACTGATTATCCATTATGTAGTGTGTTGCCTTTTTCTGCAATATGCCATTTTTATAAGATTTGCCTATAGTCAGTATTTGTAAAAAAAAATTGTCTACAGACTGTCTGGATGGATAGGTAGATATTTCTTTCTGTATTCTCTCATACTCAACATACCTGTGCATATGTGCACATATACGCATTGTATATATGTATATAGTGATTGTGTTCCTCCCATACTCAACATATTTGTTCATTTGTGTGTACACATGGTACATATGTACATGGTGATGATGGATTGGTTTATTTCTAGCTATCTTAAACATGGTAATACAAGATGTCTTATTCATAACTGAAATTTAAATTTTGCTATGTTTTGTTGCTATTTTAGTTGTATAAACTCAAGCCAAATACTTAGATTTCTTATATTCCCCCTTTATATAAAGAAATTTAATAGTACTTTCCTTAAATTAATCTTTTGTATCATAAATTATTAGGTTTCTAGGATTTCAGATAGGTAGTTGTTTTATTTTTTTTTCTTTCATTCTACTTATGTTTTGGTGGAGAAATTGCCTTTTTTTTTAATTGCAGGGCACATTCACTGAAATTCCTGCCAGCAATATTCGAAGAGTTATTGCCAAGAGGTTAACTGAATCAAAAAGTACTGTGCCTCATGCCTATGCTACTGCTGACTGTGACCTTGGCGCAGTTTTAAAAGTTAGACGAGATCTGGTCAAAGGTTAGTAAAGTTGAGTTGACTTAACGCAGAATGCAGGGTAATCTGATGATAATCAAGTCCTTATAAAATGCACCTTGTGTATCTTTTAATCATTCCATAACCCAATTTCACTGGCTTATTTAGCACAGAGATGAGGGGGAGCAATGTTTTCTCCTGCATGAAATAGATTGGGTGCATAATATTGAATTAGTCACAGATTATTACTCTGCACAATAAGGATTTCTGTTCTTCCATGCTTCCATTCCACAATCTCCTTGGTGATGTTTCCTTCCTGTTCAGTTCACACGCATCCTACACTCTGCCACACTCAGAGCCCTGCCAGTGCTAATACTTACTGGCCAGTGGTTGTTTTCATAAGTAAAAATAAGCTTAATATTTTTGTCTCCCTTGAGTTACTTTTTGTAAGGACAGTTGAATGACTTGCTTGCTCAAGCTAAATGCTTGTCTTAATTTTGAATACCTTTTGATAATACTAACTGAACAAACAAAGATCTTAATAAAATCCTTAACTGATCTAAGAATGCCGATTTAAGAGTGCCATAGGTGGTAAGTTTTAGACTTCACGTAGGTGCTACCCTTCTTTATGAAATTTTTAATTGTATTTTCAAAACATGTTTTCCGATATTAAATTGAACTATCTCTAAGCACATTTCAAAATAAAGTTTCAGAGAGGTGTGGATTGTTAGCATGAAGATTTTATTTCAACCTTCCCAGACCATTTGCTTTTTTTCTCCTTATTCCACTGGCTAAGGTTTTTGGTACCATAACAAAGGTCAGTCATATAGGCATTTATTCTTTATATGTTCCTGTGTTTGGGGTGGGGAGAAGCATTCAGTCTTCAACATTTACAGTAAGTTTTTATAGATCGTTTTCAGGTTGAGGAAATTCCCATTCTCTGTATTCTGAGAATTTTAAGCATGAGTGGATGCCGAACTTTTGTCAAAAAGTTTTTGGTCATCTTTTGAGAGAACTTTTCCCTTTTGGTTAAGATGCCAAACTACATTGGTTGAACTTCAGCTGTTGAATCAACCCAATATCCCCCACCCAAAGCTTCTTCATGTACTGTTTGATCTTATTAATGTTTTGTTAAGAGTCTTTACATCGGCTGGGTGTTAGTGGCACTCAGGAGGCTGGGACAAGTCCAAGATAGTCTGTCTATGTATAATTATATTAATATTTGTTAAATAATTACACACATGCCCATAAGAAATACTGCCCTTCCGCTTTTCTTTCTTTGGGCTTGTTTGTGTTCCCAAGGTTTGTCTTCAGCTCATGTAGAAAAGTTGGAAAATGTTTCTTCCTCCTTTACTTTATGAAAGTGTTTGGTAGAATGGGATTCTCTTTTTAATGTTGATAGAATTTAAGAGTGAAACTGTGTACATCTGGAATTTTAATTGGTAATTTAAATTAGGGTTTGTTTGGGGTTTTTGTTGCTTTGTTTATTTGGTACTTTTAGGTAAGTTCTTTTTGCAACCCATGGAGATTCATGATCGTCCTATCCCTAGCTCTCCAACACTAGGTTATAGGTGAACATTACCAAGTTCAGTTTCTTAACCGTGTGTTTAGTAACTATCAGCAGTACTTGAAATTTCCCATAGTAAGAAACTGAAACTGAGAATAGTTGACCTTTGCACACATTGGATCTGAGAAGCCTATAGCTTTGGAGATAGAAGCATCTTATGTGAAGCTAGATATACAGTCCATAAGTCATGTTTCTGAACATGAAAGTTAGAAATGGAATGGGGGGGCGGTATCATCATATGAGGACATCAGAACCATGGAACTGGAAGTTCCTATCTGGGACATAAGAACATTGAGATGAGGGACTAAGAGGAAATGAGTAGTCAAGAGGAGAAAACCAGGAGAATCTGAGCAGCCAGGGAAACCAGTACGTGCAGGTGCTGAAGGTGAAGAAAGTGATAATGTGCTGCAGTACAATGAGGACCGAATTCTAGGTGAGGGCTGTGGGCTTAGGTGGTGTCATTGGCTGGGGCTTCTGGCTGTAGGAATCTGGATTGTCACTGTATGCCTGTGAGCAGCTGACGGGGCTAGGTGAGGTCAACAGAATGAGTTCCTAATATGACTGCCATATTTTTGAATTTGTATAAACCAAATCTTTAGCCTGTGGTTATCCTTATGTCTCCAAATACTGGCAATACACTTAGATTTCTACTCCTAGAGGAGATTTTTAACAAACCAAACAGAATGTCTATATATTTCTGGATATGTGACTAGAAGACTGCTGTGCGGCGGATGCTTACTGCATGGTTTTACGGTGTGAGGGCTGGTGCAGTTTGTCTAAGCTCTGTTTCAAATCTCCCAAATACTTTTGTAGTGAGCTGTTGTTCGCATAGAATTCCATGATGGCGCAGTAACAGGATACATGTTTCTTGCCATATATTCACTACATCTTGACCATGAAGTCTTTCTACAAATTCTTGAAAGAAAGGGGTGTGCTTTACCTCTCAGGTGCCATCATACCCATTGTCAGTAGCAAAGGGAAAAGTCAAACATTTGGTTCTTATCAGTGACATGGGAAGGGAGAGGACCCAGCTTTGTCCTTAAATTATTATGTATACTGCAAGGAAATTTGGCCACATGGATTTACCATAAATTCACAGAGATCCTCAGCATTTGCACTAGGACCAGTGCCAGCATCACTTCATCTTTGGCAGTTGCTGTATCCTATGACATTGAGTTAAAAAGCAGCTCCCATTTAAGCCCCTGTTTAATGCTTAAAGGAGCTTGTCTTAAATTCTTTTTGTCATACACTTTGTTAGTAAAAAAGGAAATGTTAAACGCCCTTTATAAATACAATCATCTATTTAATGTGCTTACATACACTGATCTTCTAATATTATCAATATATTATAAAATGTGCATAGAATAAAGACATTTGAAAATGAGAAAAACCTCTGCACAGGTACAGAGATTGTTTGCCCTTAAGTGGCGTGCTAGTTGGGCCTTTTACTTGATTGTAGTTGCAACGTGTTCTTCAAGTTCTTGTGCATGATTTCTGAATAACTTCACAAAATGGTAATCAAGGCTTAGAGGTGAACATTTTGATGGGGAAGAATATTGAAAATAGAATGCAAGGTCCTGAGCCTAGTAAGCACAGTTTTCTGCTAAGCTGTACCTCCACCCCTAGAAGTGAGCTTTTGTATCTGTGACTTAAACTGTGTGTAAGACTTTGTGTAATCCACATTTTGCTAAAGCAAGGAAACCTGTTTCTCAAAGCAAATACAGATCTGGTATATTTTCATCACTGTGTGCCAGACATGTCCGTAATCTACAAGTTTGAAATCATAAGAGTCAGTGTTACAAATACCGATTTGAATATGCTAATTTTTCTTTCAGATGACATTAAAGTCTCAGTGAATGACTTTATCATCAGAGCAGCAGCTGTTACTCTTAAAGTAAGTGGCCACAGCAAACTAACTGTGGCTTCTAAATGTCTCTTGGCTTAGAGTTTGTGTAATTTTATTGCTAAAAAATCCTGTTGTTTAATTTTGTTTGCTTTACAGGTAAAGACACTGCGAATCAAAAGGACTCCCAAAGTAATTATAGCAGAATAAAGACGATTTATTCAGTAAATGTTAATTTGTCCCCTGTTGTACGAAGTGCAGAGTAAGTCTGAGCAGTGACCATGAGTGACAGCGTAAACACAGGCCTTCATGGTTTGTTTCTGCAGTTGTTACTTTACAGAGTTCTGCTCTGGTTTAAGTCTGATTACCCAGGGCCTTGCCCATGCATGCAGGTGCTCTCCTCTGCGCTGTCTTGTCACTCCAGCCCTGTCAGGACTTTATGAAGTGAATTCTGGCCCTTTTCTTATCCTTACCTATACTCATTTCAGGTCATTAGAGGGGCTTTTATTTTTAGAGTTTTATGGAATTCACCAGTAAAAATCACCAAAATCGAGTTGGTTTTAATGAGACCTTGGTGCTTTCTCACTTACCTTCATAGTTATTGCTTGCCTGATTTTCAGCCTTCTCTTCATTTTTGAAGTGTGTGTTTTCCCAGAAAGTTGCCCACCTTGTGCAGTTTCCCAACCATGTTAGTCTGGAGCCTCTGACTGCTCTGATTCTTCAGTGTTGATGTTGTCTGAGATGTTCTTAAACGCCCTTACTTGTGTTGTTGCAGACTTGTGTTCCCATTTACTTTGTTTTATTATGTGTGCCTTCCCTTTCTTAGGTCTGTGTTAGAAAACTTGAGTGTGGAATTCATTTTAATAATTTGTAAAAAAGGTTAAGATTATGAATATTGTTTTGAATCCAATTTAGAATCTCTGATCTTCTACAAGAGCAGTATAAGCTCTCAACCCGATCCGTCTCTCTGGCCCCTCGTTTTTTGTAGTTTGATCTGTTGAGGGATTAGGATGTTGTTTTTCACTATTTTAACATTGTGGCATTGTTGTGAATGGACAATACAGAGAAGGTCTCAGCATGATTGACATACAGTGTAAAGGAAGAAAATGAGCATCTACATAGAGTGAGAAAGTCATCCTAGCAGAGTGGCACGATCGCAGTGAGACAGGCAGAGTGGAGGCAGACTGCTCTTCTGTTGGTAGATGACACCCTGGACTCATGGGCCTTACTCTGCAGAAAGCAGAGAATTCCTGAGAAGAGAAGCTGCCTTTTGATTTCTGTATTCAGCACCATTTTCATCCTGTGATACTTGGTAATATCAATACACACCTGCCAGGCATCTAGTCATTTTATATATTCTTTTCATCCTTCAGAGTAGTTCTCTTTATGTTAAATCTGTACCTGTGCATCTGTAATGTCTATCTCCTGTTTGTGATGCTCAGGAAATTGCTTTTAAATAGAGGACTCACTACTTTTAATATGTATTACAGACTTGTGCTAAAAAGACAAATTTTCATGACAAAGGAAAGTAGTTGAATATTACTACTGTTTTCTGCCGCATTGTCTCCCTCAAGGTCATATTGGTCATGTAGTTTAAAGCATGTATATCATCAGAATTGTCTCAGTCATACTGCCAAAAAGTGTTTGTTCTTCCCAAACATGAACAGTAATCAATGGTGATCCAAGCCGTTTTTTCCAAACCGAAGTTTTATGTCTTTCCTTCTGTCCAGCTGTAGTCACATGTGCAATAATGTAAGTCATATTTCTCTGACCACCTTAATCCCAAACTGCTTCCTTCATAGCATGTTTTCTTTCTACTTGCAGCAAATGCCTGGGGTTAATGTCAGCTGGGATGGAGAAGGCCCAAAGCAGCTGCCCTCTGTTGACATTTCCGTGGCTGTGGCAACCGATAAAGGTTTAATTACACCAATCATAAAGGATGCAGCTGCTAAGGGTGTACAGGAGATCGCGGACTCTGTAAAGGTGTGTGTCCAGAAGACCATGCTCTCAGACTGTTGACTGTACTTCCGTCTTCGCACCTGCTGAGAGCCTTTTGTTAAATGTGTCTCTATGTCAGGGGAGGCTATGTCCATGTGTGAGTACAGGTGTCCTCAGGCCAGGTGTCCAGATGCCCTTGGGGCTGGAGTTGTAGGCAGTTGTGACTGTGGGTGTTTGGCAATGAATCCTAGTCTGCTGCAAGAGCAGTGCACACTGCTAACCGTGGAGCCACGTCTCAGCCTCCTTCCGGGATTCTTGACGTGATCAGATTGCACTGTGGCTTTTGTGGGGAGGAGTGGTGATCTCAAGTGTTTCTCTTACACATTTAGGTTTTTAGTTTTTGTCAAGGTGTTACCTATTTTAGGAAATTTAACATTTAAAAATTCGAAAAGTAATATATAGCTGAATTAGAGGTCAGCTTCATTCATGTTCTGGACAAAACCTTAACTTTTCAAAGTCCAAAATTAAATCTTAAAGATTGTCTTAGTTGGGATTTCTACTGCTGTGACAAAACACTGAGCAAAAAGCAAGTTGGGGAGGAAAGCGTTTATTTGACTTGCATTTCCACCGCGCTGTTCATCCCTGAAGGAAGTAAGGATCCTGGAAGCAGGAGCTGATGTAGAAGCCATGCGGGAGTGCTGCTTACTGGCTTGCTCAGGCTGCTTTCTTACAGAACCCGGGACCACCAACCCAGGGATGGCACCGCCCACAATGGGCCCCTCCCATCAATCACTAATTAAGAAAATGCCTTAGAGCCAGGTTTTATGGAGACATTTTCTCAGTTAAGGTTTCCTCCTTTTAGATTATTGTACTTTGTGTGTCAAGTTAACATAGACTAGCCAGCACAACAGTGTTATTTCAGGTCGATTTTAAAGTTGTAAATAAGACCACTGAAACCAAAGCAAAGATACTTTAGTTTTTCTTGCATCTCTTGAAAAGCAATTTTTAAAGTTCAATACGAAGGACTTTTTGTCACTAAAGCATACCACATTCCAAAGTAGAGAGGCATTCAGGTCAACTCTGACAGCCACGGTAATTTCCAAGGGTGTTTCTTGGCAGAAGTATCATGGGTCTTGAAGCGTTCACATTGAAACTTTGATACTCATTTGATTGATTGTTTTCATTTTTCCTATAGCAAGGATGTATTTTATACTGATTGGTAGAATAGGTTATGTAATAGATAAAAGGCAGAAGATAAGACTTCCTTGGGGAGCTCACGATTCTATTTGCCCAAAGTAAACATTGCAAGTTGGTCTGTTTTCAAACATAAAGCTATAAAAAATTATCTTACTTAGAGTTTTAGAATTATACATAAAGATGAATTTTAGTGGGTCTAACATTTTTAGTTCTTCTTCTTTGAAAAGATTTGCAACATATATCTATATGAATTAAAATATAACTATATTTCTTAATTGAAAGGTTGTACTAGTTAGGTCAGTTCAAAAGTCAAAGTTAATAGACTGATTTTTCTGGGATATAACATAAGTTGTTTCTTATTGTCCACAAGGGATACATTCCAAGGCCCCCTCATAGATGCCCCAAACCAGTCTACATGTACTTTTCCCTGTACATGCAGACCTGTGCCAAACTTAATTTATGAATAGGGCACAGTATGGGGTTAATAATAACACTAAAGTAGAACAGTTATAATGGTATCATGTAATAAAATTGCCAGCATCATTACTCTTGCCCGTTGGAAACATTTTTAAGTACAATATGAATTAGGTGAACATGAACACTGTAGTGATCACTCTGGTGATGCCAGGAGACTTGACCTGGTGGAGAGAGCTGCTCAAGTGTCATCTGGGCAGGCAGTGTATATACACGCATGAGGACGCTGGACCAGAGAGGCCGTGCATGCGTTGTTTAGCTCCATTCTCTCAGCATGCTACTCAGAACAGCTTGTAATATTAAAATTACTATTCATATCTAGAATTTTCCATTAAATATTTTCAGCCTGTGAGTTGACCACAGGGTAACTGAAAGTGCCACAAAGGGAAGCTACAGGCTCTGGGCAATCCTGTTCATGAACTTTATTTATCAAGGATTTTTAGCACTATTGAGAAACATGTACTTCAGTGTTGTGAAGGTGAAATGAGATTAAGCATTGAAATAACATTTTTAAAATGCTAGGTGAAAGTCACTGATCTGTAGAGTTGGAATTCCCCCGTCTTTATGTGTATTACACTTTAACTATTACAGGTTTCATTGGTTCTGAGCCATTTGGCAATTTTTACTACTATAATACCACATTATTAAAATAGCTATGCTAGCATTCTCTGGTCCTTGCATTTGAAAGAACCTTAGCTTAAGAGATGAGGAAGTAGTCCCAGCACCTTTCAGGTTTGCCGAGCACTGGCTGAAGAAGGCACAGCTGCTCCAGCCCAGGTCAGCATGCCACTCTTGATCTGATGGGAGCCAGGCACTAAACTAGGTGTTGTGCTTAATCTCATTAGTCATGATGACTCAGCTGCAGCTCTTCTGGTAATGAATGCACTTACTCGCCTGTGCTTTCATGTGGAATTTTGACTCCTTACCCTCCAGGGAAGGCAGGCAAGCCAAGTTCCAGTTTTGGAAGAATGTCACTTTACAGTTGCTATTTTGTTGCTCTTTATATGTGAAGATTTTATATTGTGTCTTGTTCAAAAATATAATGTTTGTGTTTGAACAGAAAAAACTTAGAATGATTTTAATTCTAGAAGTAAAATCATTTTGTGACTATGTAGACTAATATGACTATCTCTTAAGTGAATGCTTTGCAATATTGTTATAGAATTCTAAAGGTGTTTGTATAATTAACAGTGACAAGAATGACTGTAATAACAGCAGCTGGCATTCTGTGTGTCAGCTTTTTTTTTTTTTTTTTTTTTTTTTCCTTTTTGAAAGGGTTCTCTCTACTTAGGCCTGGCTGTCTGTCTTGGAACTCGTTTTATAGACCAGACTGGCCTTGAACTCACTGAGATCCACCTACTTCTGCCTTCTTCCCAAGTGTTAGGACTGAAGTTGTGTACCACAATGCTAGTCCTGTGTGTCAGCTTTTGTTGTAAGCTTTTCTTACATATTCTCTTCAGTTCTCTTTAAAGACATCCTATCAGGCACACAATAATAATTTCATGAGGTTGATAAACTGATAAGGAAAACTCTTAAATAATTTGTGTAAGCCCCTGTGCAGTTAAGTGGTGGATCTCTCACTCAGCCCTGTCTGTCAGCTGGACTCTAGAGTAGAGTTCTACCAACAGGCAAGCTTTACATTTTCCACCAAGTTGTTTGGCCATTGAACAGTTAGAGGCCATTGTTCCTCTAAATCAGTAATATTTTCTTAACAAACAAAGAAAACACATTCCATATTAAAGAGATAAACAGATGGAAATCCCTGAAGAATCAGCAGTTACCACACACACACACACACACACACACACACACACACACACACACACACACACGGCAGTAACTTGACGGCTACAAAAGAAAAGGAATGTAGCTATGCAGCTACAGTGTTCTGGCTGTTAGACCAATCATGTAGCTCAGGATAGAGATGCTGAGACAGAAAGTTCAGAACAGAGAGGCTTGAGTTACCAGTCATCCACCAAAGAAGCAGTAAAGGCTATGCAGGAATGTGCAATCAGAGCTCCGTGGCTCTTTGCCTGGGCAAGCAGGAGCCATCTTTTTGAGGGGTCCCTGGATCTTGGGCAGATTAGCCCAGGACTCATGCTGGCAATGTACAGCTTCTCCTGGACCCTCGCTTGGCTGGCTCCCTCTCACTGTTTGTATCAGTTCCAGTGCTACCTCCCAGGCCTTCTGTAGCATCCATGGCTTGTACATTTCCCTGTCCTGGGTTCTATGACCCCGTTGCCTCACTATTTCAAAGTAATGTGTTCATTTGTTGACCGTTCTTTGTTCTCTGCTATCTGATGTTAACTACCTTGTTCATCACCATAGATCCAGTTCTAGGAAAGTGCTTGGAATCCACTAGTTAGTTGTTCAATGAATTTGTATTTTTAATAAAACTTGCTGATAATCTTCCAAGGGCCTGTGTATCCCTATAACTCCATCTGTGGTCCTCTGGCTAAGTAAACCGGTGCTACTTACTCACTTCTTGACCCCAAGTCACCCCTAAGATGTCAGTGTGGGGTTAAAGGCAAGTTCCAGGCAAATTCAGATATGCAGAATACCATTACTACATCATTTGTATGTATTTTATAGAGAGTTACTATATTACATATATATTATAATGTAGTTAATATTACTATATATGTATATATATATATATATATATATATATATATATATATATATATATATATATATATATATATATTAGCAAACCCTAGGTCCTGTACTATGCTTATTTCTTCATTAAAAGGCAAAGGCAGGTTTATCCTTTTAATTGACAAGACATGTACATTATTAGAATTTCTCCAAAACTTAGGAGATTGACAAGAATGCCAACTTTCATATTTTTGTGGTACAAGAAAAAAGCTTTATAGGCAGCATATAAAGTGTTGTGTATAGAAGACGTGGGACCATTGCCCAGTGTTGGTACTTGAGAGCTTGAAAGCTTTTCAAGGAGCATTGTTGAGGTTTGACTTCTCCTATTGTCTGTGTGAACATCTACCACTTGCCATGAACCTGAGAGTAGACCCTGTACAAATATTTCCAGGGACACGATCACCTACAGCGTGACTTTGTTGTTGTGCTCTCTTCTTTTCTCAGGTTCTGTCAAAGAAGGCAAGAGATGGAAAATTGTTACCTGAGGAGTACCAAGGAGGCTCTTTTAGGTAAGATTCAAACTCTGAATTATCAGTAGCATCAAGCAAATAAAATAAGACTATTCAGTCCATGTTAGCCATTTTTGTGTCTTGTTTAAGACATTTTAAAAATATAGGCTCAACATCATACTTTAATTTAAATAGCAGGCATGTGAAAGTATTGCTCAGAATAGTTAGGCACAGCTAGAGGGACCTGTCGGTTGTGAAATAAACATTCTTTTTATTAGCTGTTAGCATCATAAAATGATGCTCAAGTTCTTCATCTTTTGTTTTTTAGTTACTTTATAAGCAAGGTAGAGTTATAAACCTCAGCTATTTCCTTTCTCGTGATTTATTATTATTATTATTATCATCTAAATAATGTACCTATGATAGTTTTTCATTACCAGCTCTACCTTTAAGTGTCACTAACATAAAATATACTGAATGCAGCCTGTATATTTTGTAATATGAAGAACTATGATACTACCCCCAAAAAAGATATAGAACACATCTTCAAATGCTGCTTTTTATTCTTCCTAATGTCATCTCTTTCTTTTTTTTTTTGCCGGGGGGTGGGGGGGGTGCAGTCTGACAAATTCTAAAAGTGCTATAATGGCTGTCATCCCTCTTTGAAAGGTAATGTCATTGTGAAAATGGTCATGGCTTCATTTTGCTGCTTTGTTATTATGTAACTACAAAGCACGTAAATAGCACTCCGTAGGAGCACGGTAATCTTTCCGTCTAGCCCTTTGCTGTTGTGTTGATGAGCGGTCCACCGTGACTGCTGTTTGAAGCGGTCGTTCCTTCACTGCTGTAGTGTGTGGTAGTCAGTGCAGCCATGTCGTTCTCGTTCCCATGGGTGTGAAAGTTCTTTCCAGACCATGCACATGCTTCCCGTTGTCCTAGGGTGCATAGTTTTGTTGTGTGGCCCTGAAAGTAGAATTCCTGGATTAAAAGCTTTGACAGATTCTGTCAAGGAGTTTTCCAAAATGGCTATTCAGATCTGCACTTCTCTTATCATTGCATGGAGTCCTAGTGCTCTGTGTTCTTGACAGCGTTTTAATGTTAGGCTTTAAATGTTGCCATTTCTTGGGGGTTTTTAGTGGTGCTTTTGGGGTCAGGAACATGCCAATGAATAGTAATGAACACTTTCTTATTCATCAGTTATTGGTTGCCTGGTAATTCATCAGATGAAGTCATTAAAGTCTTATATCTGCTTTTTAAAACCAATTTGTAGGACTTAGCACGTGCAGATGCACAGTCTCCGTAGGATGCATGTACAGGTCAGGTGGCTTCAGATCCTTCTTCCTTGCCCCTGGCTCTCTGGTGATGTTTAAAATTTGCCCATGTTTTGCATCATGGTTGGTGCCATTTGTCTCCTGTCAGGAACTTTGGTCTTTCCACTGAAGCTCCTTCAGGTTGTCGTTGGGAGGCATTGCCATTCTCTTTTCACGGGAAGCTAGATCACAGTCCGTCAGGAATTAGAGTTCCACGTGGGGTAAAGTAGGAGTCAAGGATCTTTCTTTCCCGTAAACACATGAGATCAACTCAAGATTGCATACTGAAAGCTTTCTCCCCATAGCACTGGGAAGGTGACTTGAGTATCCTGTTCAGCTTCCATGTCATGTTCTCATTGTTTGCCTGGCTTTTGCTCAGTTAGCATTAAAACACTACTGTCATATGCTTGGAAAGGAAGCCTTCCAGTTTTGTTTACACTCATGATTATCTTTTCTGGCTCCTCATAGCCCAACAAATTTTAGGGACCCTCTGTCATTTTTTCAGACAGATACGCAGCATATGCTTAGCTGAGATTTTGACTGGGGTTCTGCATTAAATTTGGCAATTCAACCAGTATTGGGTATTTCTGCATGCTTTGATTTCTTTCATTTGTTTTATTCTTTTCTCTGTAGAGGTCATAGATCTTCATTAAATCTACTACCCAATATGCTTTATTATTGTGGCATTATGCTAAGTGATACTATTTTCAAATTTCATAGTTAAATATTAATAACTTACATATAATATAATGAATGATATTGGCCTTTTGCCTGGCAACATAAATTCTCTTACTAATCTTGTTTCTGTGTTGAGTTTTAGCTCTTCTGTGTGGACCATCAGTGCAGCTGTAAATCCTAACAGCTGTATTCCTTCCGTCACTAGTCACACTTCACATTTCTTTTCCTTGCAGTATGTCACTGATTAGGACCTCCAGTTGAGTACTGACTGTTCGAGAATAATTATGATATTTGTGTGTCTGCTGGTGGACATACTCTTTGTCCTTAAGTAGCATGGTATAAGGCTGAGTAGCAAACTACAGGTATTTAATAAAGGACAAATATGTATTTGGGACCATATTACCTTCAGCGGTTTTTCTCCCCCTCTCCAGTATTTCCAACTTGGGGATGTTCGGCATTGATGAGTTCGCCGCTGTGATCAACCCTCCCCAGGCCTGTATTTTGGCAGTTGGGAGATTCCGACCAGTGCTGAAGCTCGCGGAGGATGAAGAGGGGAACCCCCAGCTGCGGCAGCACCAGCTTATAACTGTCACAATGTCAAGTGACAGCCGAGTGGTTGATGACGAACTGGCTACCAGGTTTCTTGAAAGTTTCAAAGCAAACCTAGAGAATCCCATGCGACTTGCGTAGCCTTCAAAGACCAGACGTTTACTGAGTAGTTGTTAACCAGATATGCAATTGATTGTGAGTATGGAGTAGATGAAATGCTTATTGCTTATTTATATAAGGCGAAAGCCTTGGCCTGAGCTGTGTTCCTTTTCCCTGTACATTTATTGTAGAAATGTGTGATGATAAGTTGTGACTAATAAAGAACATTTACTTAGTCAGATCCATTTTTAACTTCTGGTGCTGTACAGGAGGGTATTAAACTGATGTAAATCACATTCATGTTTGGTTCATTGAAATTTGGGGATAATTGTAAATGTATGATATTGTATAATTTAAAAAATAGATAGAACTCTACCTTAATCGTGTTGAAGTTACAAATGACCTTCAAAGAGATGTCCAGGCATATTGGGACCTCTTTTTTTTATAAGCAGTGCTCTTGATATACTGGAACAATTTAATATGTACAGTTAGTTTATTCTGGATTAGTAAATAAGGATTACATTTTATTAGGGGTTGTGACAACATTATTAAATTTTTGTGTATATAAGGCCTTAGCTATATATATTTCCAGTCTTCTTTTTCACTTCTATGACACTGTGAACTTTTAAAGAATAAAATAAAAATGAAGAAAGAGGAAGAAGAACAAGAGAGTTGTTTGTTCAGAGACCATACCTCATGGAAGTTAGGGGAGAGACTGGGTTTGCATTGTCACCTCGAGCATTTGAGAGACTGAAGAAGGAGGATAGCTCTGAATCCGGGCTAGCTGGGCTACAGTGGGACTCCATCTCACAGACAGTACTGGGAGAATTTTTTCCTTGAAAAGCTGCAGTTAATCTAAACTTCAGCAGTAAGCTCTTCCTGCTGACTTGGAATAAATGGAAATAAATTGTGTTCTCTCTTACTGCACATTGTAAGTTTGTATTGTTTTAAATACAAAATGTTGTTTGTTAAAGCATTGTAATCAACTTTGTATTGTACAGTCAGATGTGAGGAAATAAAAAAATTCTAGTCTACTTTAATATGACATGCAAAACAGAAAAGTAGCTGATAAGCTCAGCGTGGTGGTTCACACCTATAATCTTGAGAGACCAAAGCTGGAGGATTCCCATAAGTTCAAGGCTAGCCTGAACTACAGAGTGAGACCCTGTCTCAGAAGAGGCTAGAAGACCTAGGAAGCAGAACAGAGGGGAAATAGCCTTCTTTTATTCCGCCTGTTGAACCAAATTGTCCCTCATTATCATTAATGTTAGAACAGCTTCTCTCTGTTGGCAACTCTGGCAAGATAACAATATTTAAATTGGATGGTAATGAATGGTAATTTAATTCACCAGTCACAGAAAGGCTCTCCTTAGTGTCAGTTGACATAAATCCACCAGAAGAAAGACTATACAGTACAAGTTGTTTTAAGTGTGACATGATGAACTATAGCCCTAACAAAAGAACCTTCAAAAATAATTAGTGCCCCAGTATATCACTTGCTAAGAAAATACTTAATTCAGCTATTCAGTTTTAAGAAGCCATTTTAAAATGTACTCTTCAAAACTTTTCCCAAATTAACTTAAAATTATTACCAAATGCCGTTTTCAAAATAACCTTTATGAGTTGCATTACTTTCAAGGTTCGTTTGGCTGAAAGTCTTTAAATACCGTGTGGGTGTGGACATGTGCTCCCTGGTGTGTGTGTAGAAGATGGAGAACAACCTGGGGTGTGGGTTCTTGCTTTCCACCTTGTTTGATGCATGATCCCTTGTTCACTGCTGTGTACAGTGACATGCTGGCTCCTGGTAGTCTTCTTGTCTCTGTCTCCCGTCCCCCTGTGAGAACAGGGAGGGTTATTGTGTCCGGCTTTCACGTGGGTTCTGCGGAGCCAAAGCCAGGTCGTTAGGTTTGCAGTGCTTTCCTCTCTGAGCCCTCTCCTCAGCCCCCCTCTCTAAGTTTTACACCCGAGGACTAGAGCATGATCCAGCCATAGATAACCCTTTACGTGCACTCTGTCTTTTGTGGACGGATATCATTCTCAGTAGCGCCTCCATTTCCGGTAGATGCTAAGGACATTGGCCCCCGCCTAGCTTGCACAGAGGCACTGTTTCAACTGAAGCCATTTTAGTTCATGGGCGACACAACCTAGTTGCCTCCCATGGTTTGACCTCTTTAATAATTAGGCAATAATTGGCTCAGATGCTTGCCTCTTTTGATCAAAAATAATTTCTCTAATATCTCTGAAACGATTGGGCTCCTGTAAGGAAATTGTCATTTATGGAAAGAATCCTGTCTATCGCAGCATGAGATCAAAGGATGACCTTGATATGAGGGAATGTGTACATGGTCTGAGCTGTGTGTGCATCAGCAGTCCCCTCCCATACCACACTCCTGTTGATAGCAGGCAGATATACTGAGGGGCAAAAAAATGAAGGTGTGTACCTTGTCACTTTTTTTTCCTAAACAAGGGAAACACCCTAACCATGGAAAAAATTCTGACCGAAAAACAACATCCATTTTAGCTGATGTTTAGTTAAGAAAATATCAATGAATATTTACCTCCTCTAATCAAAATGGGCTGTTCCCCCCAAACTGTACTTTCTACTTAGTAGGTAAGGATAATACAGTTTGCCCGGTATTTTGTGTTGCATTAAAATCACCTGGATGCTCCTGGCCAGACTTGAATGAAGTGTTTCCAGGTAATGTATGAACACTGTTATAAGTGTTTACATAATAACAAGTAGAACTTCAATTTTTCCTTTTTCCCCCTTGTTTTGTTTTTGTATGTTTGTATGTATGTATGTATGTATGTATGTATGTATGTATGTATGTATTTGTTAATTTATTTTTGCTCTTTGAATCTAACTTTACTATTAATTGTTTAAGCAAACCATATGGGCTTATCTGGAAAATAAGCCTTGTTTTCTCCTCTTCCTCTGAAAGGTAGGTGGTGCTATGAGTTAATAGATTGTCTTTGAGTGGGGGAGAAATCATCTGGTTTTCTATCTTAGCTTTCAAATTCTGTTCATGACAAGTTGCATCATGATGGGCTTGGGCTCCCTTTGCAAAGTGAAGAAATGAATGACCTGTGATGCAGATTAAAAAATAATACCACTTTAACCGGTGCTATGAATGGGAAACACTAGATTTCTGCAGAAGGGAGGAACGATACAGAATGACTCTGAGATGAGTCTGGCCATGATGCCAAGTAGGTTACAACAGAGGATGCTGGTCTGCAGGAAACAGCTGCAAGGTTTGTGCTAACTGAAGCATGACTGAATCTGGATCAGCTTTACCTCCGGGTTTTTAGAGAAGAGGGAAAAGAAAGAGTGTCCACCGTGTCAGGTCTCTGTGTATTATGAACACAAGGTAGGTGCACCATCACCATGATGGTGCCACAAGCAGAGTGGAATTCCCTTCTAAGACACGGTTCCTGGGGCTCAGCATGGCCAGTGCTTCTAACCCTGGACCATCTCTTAGGCACCCTTATTGAAATGTGCAAAGGTCATGTGCGATGATCCTGGGAAGTTAACCAGCTTCTTGTGTTAGTTTATTTTTTTGATCATATAGCTCATTTTCACATTTTTTAGAAGTCATTTCTCTGGTTTTCAGAGGAGTCCAAGCCACCTTTTTCTTCCTAAGAAAGTGAGTGTTGTCAAAGCTCCTTGATTTAAACTATACCATAGAGGACATAAATTTAGGGGAAATGTAGGCTTCTGTTAAGAGAAACTTATACAATCAGTTGAGATTTTTTTCACATGTAAATATGTTTTAAATTTTTTATTTGTTTATGATATCCTCCTTTGCTCCTGTCATAGACAGGTAAATCTTGGCTGTTGTGGCCAAATGATGTGTTAGTTATGGCCTTTATAAAGCATAAAGTGTATAAATATAAGGTGTTAAATTTGTGTGTGTGTGTATGTGTGTGTTAAATTCTTATTTGTATGTTACACTTAAACTTGTTGCAAGGTCTCACTATATATTTCTGGCTGTCCTAGAACTCGCTTTGTAGACCAGGCTGGCCTTGGGATTAAAGGTGTGCACCATAAACATCTGGTTCATACTTAAACTTTGTCTCCATGGCTCATCAGTCCACTTGGGAGAGAATGCTCTTTTCCAGGAAGCTATAGGATGCAGCTTGGTCGTCACCCTTCCAAATGCCATAGCTTCAGCTCTGTGGGACCATCCGTTTCAAAGAACGGATTCAAGTTTGCATGCTTGCATCAAGAGTATTTTAAGCCTAGGTTCAGCCTGGCTTGAAATCACTAGACTTTTGGCAGTAAACTATTCTGCACCTTAATAATTCTTATCTATGGGGGGCAGGAAAGCTCATTCGTGTGGCAGCTGCTGATCTGATGTCATCTCTTCAGCTCTGTGTGGGAGGTGTATCCTGCTCTGCAGCAGGCCTCCTTCATAGTCTCAGCGTACGCACACAGACTTGAGATTACATGAACTGATCTCAGACAAGCTCGGCCTGAGATGGAACCCGTGTCTGTGGGGTACAAAGTTTAAAGTGTTACCCAGCCTCCTGAGTTCTGGCCCTGGCTGAGCTGGTTCTACTGAAGCTCTTCAGCGGTCACTTCATGTGCTTCCTATATCACCACTCTTAGCTCATATTTTCTCTGTAGTTCTTTCTGTGTCTTGGTAAGATTGCACAAGAAGTACTGAGGGATTTGTTTGTTTTGTTTTCATTAAAAATACTCCTATGAAGTACCGCATTAAGTAGCACGACTTAAATATATCTCCCAATGAAAACCTTAGAAAAACCAAAGCTTAAAATTTGAAGGGCTTCAACTCTTGGGCATATACCCAAAGGATGCCCCCATCCTACCACACTTGCTCCACTATGTTCATAGCATTTTATAGATAGTAGCCAGAAACTGGAAACAACCTAGATGTCCCCCGACCAAAGAATGGATAGAGAAAATGTGGTACATTTACACAATGAAGTATTACTCAACTGTTAAAAACAAACAAAAAACTAGAAAGTGAGGTAACTTGGACCCAGAAAGACACACATGCTGTGTACTCATAAGTGGATGTTAGCTGTTAAGGAAAGGATAATCACGCTACAGTCCACAGACCCAGAGAAGCTAAGTAACAAGGAGGGCTCTGGTGGGAGTGCGGGGATCTCCTTGGGATGGGGAAATAGAATGGATTTGGAGAGTGGACTGGGGCCAGGTGGGGATGGGAACAGGATGGATCAGTCGGTGGGTGGGGAGGGATGGAGGGAGGGAGTACTAGGAGAGGTGACAAATTGAGAGGGAGTGTGGAAATCTAGTGCAGTGGAAATCCCCTGGAATCTCAAGGGTGACCCTAGTAAAGACTTCTAGTAATAGAGATACAGAGCCCGAACTGACCATCTTCTGTAAGCAGGCATGGCTTCCAGTGGTGGGACAGGGACATCAACCTAGTCACAAAACCTTTGACCTACAACTGCCTGTTTGCAAGGTGTATTGAGGTAATGGTGGCATAGAACTTGTGGGAATGACCAACCAATGACTGGTCCAACTTGAGGCCCACACCATGAGAGGGAGCCCATGCCTGATATTGCCTGGATAGCCCGGAGACCTAGGATAGAACCAAATACAACTAAGAGAGAGAGAGAGAGAGAGAGAGAGAGAGAGAGAGAGAGAGAGAGAGAGAGAGAGAGAGAGAGAGAGAAGGAGGAGGAGGAGGAGGAGGAGGAGGAGGAGGAGGAGGAGGAGGAGAAGAAGAAGGAGAAGAAGAGAAGAAAAGAAAAGAAAAGAAAAGACAAGTCGATGAAATTATTCCTAGTCCAATTGTCATCAGAGAGGTATCCAGCAACTGATGGGAGCAGATTCAGATACCTACACCCAAACATGAGGCAGAGCTCAGAGAACCATGCAGAAGAAGGAGAAGAAGGATTATAGGAGCCAGAGGGGTCAAGGACACCAGGAGAACACAACCCACTGAATCAACTAAACAGAGCTCATAGGGGTTCACAGTGACAATCAGGAAGTCTGTATGGGTCTGAGCTAGGTCCTCTGCACATACGTTATGGTTGTATAGGTTGGTGTTCTTGTGGAACTCCTAATAGTGGGAGTAGGGGGCATCTCTGACTCTTTTGCCTGCTCTTGGGACTCTTTTCCTCCTATTGGGTTGCTTCGTATAGCCTTGATATGAGAGTTTGTGCCTAATCTTATTGCATCTTGTTATGCTATGTTCGGTTGATATCCATGGGAGGCTTACTTTTTCTTGAAAGGAAATGGAGGAGGAGTGGATCGGGGGAGGGGGTAGGAGGAGTGGAGAGGGGAAGTGGTTAGGATATAGTGTAAGAGAGAATCAATTAAAAAAAAATGTTATCCTGCCCCTGCCCCAAATTTTTTAAGGGCTTAATGACTCTAGGGATAAAAATATGATATAGATGAGCCAAGTGCAATGGCATTTGCATGTAGTCCCAGGTGCTGAGGATGGGGATGCAGGCATTAGAGACCAACCTGAGCAACAAGATGAGAGTAAAACAAGAACTCAGCCAGGTGTGATGGCACACAGCCCTTGGGCAGGGGCAGCAAGAGCATCAGGACTTGAAGGCCAACCTGGGCTCTATAGTACCATCCTGTTGTTTATCCAAAAAGAAAAAGAATTTTCAAATAAATTCAATAAAGAGCACCTTAGTTTTTAATCTGGTCCGTGTTCAGAACCCAAAATAGTTCCCTTGGTTTCCATCCCAGTTGCTCCTGTCTTGTATATGAAAACTGTCCATGGACCTCCAGTCAGTCAAAGGTTAATAGCTGGTGACAGTTCATTAGCTTACCCAGACCAGCTATGTGGATAGGCACCAAGTAAGTGAGCAAGCCTCCAGGACACAAGTGAGGGCAGGAAGCCTGGAGCGCATGGCATATGTATTGGCAGAACATCAGTCGGTGATCACCAGGCCAAGTTAGGGCTGCCATTTTCAGCCCTGCAGAGCCAGGATACTTTTCTCTATTAAGGAGCCATGCAGCAGCTGGATTCTGCAGTCATCCCTCAGCAGAAGGGTGTCTTCCACTGAAGAAATTTAGCTTTATGTTTATTGTAAGAAAAAAATGCCAGAAAATACACTTCAGAATTATAAAGCAGGCAGAATTTAAGAGTACATTTGAGGCTGAGTGACATTGATATAGTAACTGGCACCAGAGAGAAAAGTGAAATGTCATTAATTTGGAGTGGGATATAATGGCAAGATGGTTATAAATCTATCGCATTATAGATGTGATGGTTCATTTTAATTGTCAAATAGACTATCTAGAATCACCTGGGAAGGGAGTCTCAATGAGGGGTTGTCCAGATTTGGTTGGCCTGTGGGCATGCCTATGAGGGATTTTCGTAGTTGGTTCTTTGAGGTGGGAAGATTATTCTAAATGTGGGCTACAACCTGTAGCTAGAGTTTTCCTGCCTTGCCCACAGTCAGGACAAATCTTTATCACCCGCCAGTTCCACAGCCGCTCAGACCCAACCAAGTAAACACAGAGACTTATATTGCTTACAAACTGTATGGCCGTGGCAGGCTTCTTGCTAACTGTTCTTATAGCTTAAATTAATCCATTTCCATAAATCTATACCTTGCCACGTGGCTGGTGGCTTACCGGTGTCTTCACATGCTGCTGGTCATGGCGGCAGCTGGCAGTGTCTCTCTGCCTCAGCCTTCCGCTTTCTAGAATTCTCCTCTCTCCTTGTCCCACCTACTTCCTGCCTGGCCACTGGCCAATCAGTATTTTATTTGACACACAGACCATCCCACAGCAACAACCTTTATGAGTTGGATGCTAAACAGAATGCCAAAGAGCAAGCTGGCCATTAGCATGTGTTAGTTCTGTGCTCTTAACTGTGGATGTTACCTGTGGTGATTTGAACAAGAATAACCCCCATATTTGAATACTTAGTCACCAGGGCATGGAACTCTTTGCTAGGTTTAGGAGGATTAGGAGGTGTGACATTGTTGGAAGAAGTGTGTCACTGGGGGTAGGCTTTAAGGTTTCAAAATCTCACAATCTCAGCTACTGATCCAGTGCCTACCTCCATACCACCTGCCCCCGCCATTAATGACAATGGACTAAACTGTAAGCAAGCCCCCAGTTCAGTACTTTCTTTCATAAGAACTGCCTTGATCACGGTATCTGTGGGAGCTTGAATGGAAGTAGCTCCATAATCTCATAGGGCGTAGCACTGTTAGGAGATATGGCTTTGTTGGAATGGCTATGACCTGGTTGGAGGAAGTGTGTCACTGTGGGGGTGGGCTTTGAGGTTTCCTATGCTCAGGATACCACTTAGTGTCTCAGTTGACTTTCTATTGCTTTCCGGTGGAGATGTAGCACTCTCAGCTCCAGCACCACATCTGCCTGCACACTGCCATACTCCCCCTCATGATAATGGACTGAACCTCTGAAACTGTAAGCAAGTCACCCCAATTAAATGTCTTCTTTATAAGAGTTGCTGTGGTCATGGTGTCTCTTCACAGCAATAGACACCCTAACTAAGACAATGTCTTTTCACAGCAATAGGACACTGACTAAGACATCATCTGACCAGCTCTTCAAAGCTTCCTCCGATATGACATTCCTGCCATAATGAACTATAACCTGGGCCAAATAACACTTAAATTGTTTTGGTCAGAGTATTTTATTATAGCAACAGGAAGAGAATAAGGCAGCCTACTATTGGGGGTAAAACAAATCAATGTCATTTATTTCAATACAGTATTTGTCAAATTATAAGTAAAATGTAAATGTTGGAAGACACTCTTCATTCAGCACCTGTGAATATCGGTGTGCCTGGCTGCCAGCCCTTACCTGCAGTCAGCTTAAACAGTAAATGGCCTTTATGCTCCTGGAGATAATTTAGCAAGTTCTATAATCAGAGCATGTGTGAAACTGAGAAGGTTTTATAGAGGAAGTGACAGTTGAGGCAGATTTTTAAATTACTGGTTACAATAACCCTCACCGCCTCCTTTTTTTCTTGTTTCTCTAATTTTAATTCTAATTCAAGTATACCAGTTTGTTTTCCAAGACCTTGTCTTAGTACCTGTTCAATAGCTTAAATTCCAGAGGAAAAATGTGTTATGCCTTGCCAGTTACAATGAAAATATTCTGGCTAGATCAGGGATGTAAAGAAAGGTAGCATCATTTAGGAATAAACACTCATTCTTTGTTTAATTGAAATGTGTTTTTACTTTCTCCACACTCCTGCCTCTTCTCCAGCCTCTAAATTGTCTGGAGTATCTTGTGTAGGCAATTATATTTTTAAGAATCTCTATTCCTGTTGTTTTGTTCTCAAGGGTCAGTGTGATAAACTTTTGTTCTTTCTGAGACTGACTCACTAAGTAGCCCAGGGCCTCCTCCTCGGGGTGCTAGGGTTATAGTGACACCCCAGCTTACATTTGTTTTCAGGTTCTTCATCTCAGAGCAAATTTGTCTAAGCAAACAAAAATTAAGGTTTGGGGGTTTTGGGTTGGTTTTGTTTGTTTGTTTTTACATTTATTTATTCATTGGGGGATGGGGTACATGCAAGCCATGGCACTTGTATGGAGGTGGAAGAGACAGCTTTGGGGAGTCAGCCCTCTTTCCACCACATAGGTTCCAGGGATGAAACTTGGGTCTTTACGCTTGGTGCTAATCGACTTTGCCCACTAAGCCACAGACTCTCAACTTTTAATTTTGGTCTTCCCTATCTTTAATGCTAAATGTTGTGTTGGGGTTGGGTCAGAATGAGCTTTTGCAATGCGGAACCCAAGTCTATACACTTGGCTTAAGTTACGTAGTTACATCTTGCAAAATAACTGTACTTCATCCCTAAGTTCAGTATGCTGTACATGGATGTTTCATCATGACACCAGATCATTATTAATAAGATAATTTTTGTCTTATTGAATACTAATCTAAATATCATGATGCATTACAAGTACTTATGGTTGGCTACAACTTCAGAAAAATGAGAACAGATCTTAAATTGCATGGATGTGCCTGTTTCTGAGAGCAAGCTATAGTCCTTTTAAACATTGCAGTTTAGGCCATTTTTGGAGAGATAGCCTAAGTCATCATTACTGTAGGCTGCAGATGCATGAGCCTATGAGCTGTGCAAAACAGAAACCCAGTATTGGGGGTGAGGAGTAACACAGCTTTTGGATACAGCTTTTCTCATTTCCCAAGTAAATCATCACAACTTTAAAAAATGTTGAGTAGGATAGTTTAGTAAGAGTCTTAAATGTAGAAAAACTGATAAATATTAATTTTTAAGTGCCATGTGGGGGAATCACAAGACTTTCTGTCTTCTAAGCAGTTGGTTCAATATAATTTCCTAGCTCCCTAGTCGCTTAGTTTTCCTTAAGTAGAAGCAGATATTTTTTTCACTGTGTTCTGGGCTAGCTTTAAAATACACTAGTTTAGGACTGGTTGCTGACTTGCTGAGCTCACAGCATTGCTGTGAGCAATATAAATATAAATATAAATATAAATATAAATGTAAATGTAAATGTAAATGTAAATATAAATATATATGGCAGTACTATATATATATATATAGTATTACATATACAATTATATATATAATTGACTCATAAGTCCCCACCACAGCAAGGAACATAGTATTACCTATTATAACCAGCATGTCACAAAAGGGAATGAACTTGTTCAAGGCACAGCTTACAATGACAGGATTTGAGCCCATAGCCTGACCCTAGAACCTCACAACAGAGTCTTCTTTCTAAAGCATAGAACTGTTAGAAAATTCTGGGGTTTAGACTAGCATGTGAACAAGATTTTTTATGAATAGGGCAATGCTTCTCTCTTGATAAAGTAGAAACTACACTGAATTTCCCAGTAGCTTCTCCTGTGGCAATATATTCATGAATGATGTGTTTCTTTAACATTCTCCCCATTGAAAGGGAGAGAGAAGGTATGACTTAATAATTGTTAAGTGGGCTGGAGAGAGCTCAGTGGGTAAGAGCACTTTCTTATCTTATAAAGGTGCAGGTTTGGTTCCCTGCACCCACGTGATGGCTCCAACCATCTATAATTCCAGTTCCAGAGGACCTGATTTCCTCCTCTAGCATTTAAGGTACACATGTGTAACATAAAATAATAATACACATACACACACACACATACATGCATGCATATAGGCAAAACACTCATAATTTTTTTTTAACTTTTTAAAGTTTAGGGTTGGGCTTGGAGAGATGGCCCAATGGTTAAGAGCACTGGCTACTCTTTCAGAGGACCTGAGTTCAATTCCCAGCACTCACATGGCAGCTCACACCTTTCTGTAACTTCAGTTCCAGGAGATCCAATTCCCCCACATCGACATACATGCAGGCAAAAGCCCAACGTACATAAAAATAAAATAAGTAAAGTTTAGGGTCAATCAAAAAAGCACCATCTCTTTTTATTTAAGAGATAGGTTAATGGGCAGTGGCCAGAGGGTTGTTTTTTTTTTTTAGGTGTTTTGTTTTGTTTTTTAGTTTTGCTCAGCAAAGGCATGTTACAGAAAAAGAAGTACACTTAAAAACTAAGCTAGGCATTGTGTGTACACCTTTAATCTCAGCACTTGGGAGGCAGAGGTAGTTAGATCTCTGTAAGTTTGAGACCAACCTGGTCTACATAGTGAGTTCCAGGCCAGCCAGGGCTACACAGTTATATCCTGTGTTAATAATAATAATAATAATAATAATAATAATAATAATAATAAATATCTTTATGGTTGAAAGTATGCACTTTAATGCAAATATCAGAGTTTCATAGATAGAAATATATCTCCACTTTCTTCCAATTGTTTTGCAAGTTTCTTCACAGATTTTCACATAAGCACAAGGTGTAAGTGCAAGGCTCACTCTTTGCAGTGTTCCAGGCTACTTAGGTTGCTCTGACTCCCCCTCCCCAGGATCCCACATGTTGCCAGCTGATCTTCAACAAACACTCCTTTACTAAGGACTGGTTGACTTCTGTTGGAGCAATTCTGCCCAGAGTTACAATAGTGTGTGTGTGTGTGTGTGTGTGTGTGTGTGTGTGTGTGTGTGTGTGTGTGTTTAAGGTAAAGAACTGTTTGATAAGGTGGACCAATATTATGCACCCCAGATTTTTTGAAGCTGTTTTCTCTTTACTGGTAGATTGATACATGGATATTTAAAGTAGTAACATTAGTTTATATCTTCCTGAGAGGCTAGAAAAGTCTTTTTTGTAATATTATTTTAAAAATTTGACATCAGACTCCTTTTTATCTGTAGCAGTTTTGTTTTGTTTTTAATAAATGAAAATGTTGGCTTCCTTTAGCCCAAGGATGACTTTTTAATCAGAGGTTTCTACACTAGTGCTCAGATAGTAGCAAAATACCCTGCAGACCTGTGGATGTAGACACTCAGATGTGTACATCTAAGGCCAGCATCAGGCAGCTTCCGTTGCTCTCCACTGAACTTTTTTAAACAGTCACTCACTGGCCCTTGCTGTTTCAGCTGGAGGGTTTGACCAGTGAACTCCAAGGGATCTGACTGTCCCCACAAACCCCCAGGGCTGGGGTTACGGACTTTGCACAACCACACCTGGACTCTCCTAGAGTGCTGCGGTCTGAAGGCGGGGCCTCATGCTTGCGCAGGAAACACTTGACCCACTGAGCCCTTCCTTACTTAAAAGTCCTCAGCTCTTACTTAAAACAGAGGAGGGCGGGGCAGTTTACAAAGGAGAAAGAAGGGAAATGAGACGCACCAAATGGAAAAGTGCTCATGAAAAACATTGAACGTGCAATTTTTTCCCGTTACTGTGAACATATAAACCATTGAGTAGGCACACGGATAAGGACTAAGAATAATGTGGTCAGTCAGCGATTGATTAGAGGCAGCGCCAGCTATTCAAACACCGAAGTTTGCCTGCATTCTTTCTCCTCCATCGCAGGGAACTCTTTTATAGTTATTGTTGGTTATTGGCATTTGCCTCAAGTTATCAAATAAGGAATAGGATTTTTAAAATTTCTATACGTCCTTGCCTGGTAGTTGTACTTTACTTTACTTTCACAAAAATATTTTCAAATTCCAAGCAAGTAAGGTTTTTAAATAAATGTAGGGGCTGGAGAGGTGGCTCAGTAGTGAAAAATGCATAGGACTCTTTCAGAAGACCTGAGTTCAGTTCCTAGCACCCACATCGGGCAGCTCACAACCGCCTGTGACTCCAGCTCTGGGGGGGATCCGATGCTCTGTTCTGGCCCCAAAGGTCACCTGTACTCATGTGAGCATACTTACACAGAGATACAAACATACACATAGAAGGTAAACTATTTTTTATTTATTTATTATTTTATTTTATTTTATTTTATTTTATTTTACAATACAATTCAGTTCTGCATATCAGCCACGGATTCCCTTGTTCTCCCCCCTCCTAATCCCCTCCCCTTCCCCCCAGCCAACCCCCCATTCTCACCTCCTCCAGGACAAGTCCTCCCCTGAGGACTGAGATCAACCTGGTAGACTGAGTCCAGGCAGGTCCAGTCCCCTCCTCCCAGGCCCAGCCAAGTGACCCTACATAAGCCCCAGGTTTCAAACAGCCAACTCATGCAATGAGCACAGGACCCGGTCCCACTGCCTGGATGCCTCCCAAACAGATCAAGCCAATCAACTGTCTCACCTATTCAGAGGGCCTGATCCAGTTGGGGGCCCCTCAGCTTTTGGTTCATAGTTTATGTGTTTCCATTCGTTTGGCTATTTGTCCCTGTGCTTTATCCAACCTTGGTCTCAACAATTCTCGCTCATATAAACCCTCCTTTTTCTCATTAATTGGACTCCCGGAGCTCCACCCGGGGACCTAGCCGTGGATCTCTGCATCCAGATCCCTCAGTCATTGGATGGGGTTTCTAGCATGACAATTAGGGTATTTGGCCATCCCATCACCAGAGTAGGTCAGTTCGGGCTGTCTCTTGACCATTGCCAGCAGTCTATTGTGGGGGTATCTTTGTGTATTTTTAAAATAAAAACCTAATGTGTTGGAAACTGTGCTATTCACCTGCACTCTGTTCATTGGAAGATGGGGAGTTCACTTTTCTGAAGCAGAAACAAGTTGAAGATTTGACAGGTATCAGACTCCTTCGTTCTCTCTGTGGATCCCTCTGCTCCACAGCCCTCCAGCAGCCAGCATCGACTGTCTGTAGTAGTGACTCTGTTCTCTTTGTGGATCCCTCTGCTCCACAGCCATCCAGCAGCCAGCATCAACTGTCTGTAGTAGTGACTCTTCTCACTGCTGCAACAAAATGTCTGGCAAGAGCACCCTTGGAATGGAAGGGGTTGTTTTGGCTCATGGTTGTAAGGTGATGGTGAGGAAGTCATAGCCGGGGGAGCAGAAAGCAGTTGTTCACATTGCATCTGTAGTCTGGAAGCAGAGAGATGGAAGCTCAGCTTTCTTCTCTGTGTTTAGCCCCAGCCCCCAGCCCATAGAATGGTGGCACTCCCAAATGGGGGGCATCCAGGGGAGGATATTCATTAGACTATAGCACCAATGCTGCCATCTCTTAGGGTTAACTATCCATTTTTTCCACATGGGGGGTGTGGTCAGATCAACCCAAAGCCATCCTTGTTTGACAGACAGCCTCAGTAAGGAGGGCCGGATTTGCAGATTAAGTTGTCTACTTTGAGTCTTAGGGAAAACTTAGCCTTTTGATGTAATGTTTTGTGTTTTTCTTGGTGGAGAGTTGAGGTGAGGGTGTAGATCTAGAGGATAGAGCGGCCCAGGCAGCCAGAGACTTGTTTTGCTTCTTGGCTTATGGTCTGGTGCCAAGTGTGTAGCAAGCAGATCTCTAGGGAAGAAAGACGCTGACAGTAGAATTTACAAAGAGCAGAGGGAGCAATTCTCTTTCCTGGATATTTTACATTGGTCATCCTCACAGGATGCTTCCCTGGTTTTATAGAACTCGGGTTCAGAACTCAGCCCACCTAGGATTCTTGTCTGCTGAGTGACTGTGCAGGTGTGTCAGCCAGTCAGTGCCTTCATGTGAAGCAAGAAAGACTGATAGAATTCTCCTTATCAATGAAGAGAGCACTCTTCTGAATTAGGCAGTCAAGAAAATTGCCTCAAATGTTGTCATCTTCAAGTTTAAGCTACAGCATTTAGTTGCCTCACCATTTTCTTAAATCCAGAGGCACTCAACATTTCAAGCCCTGCTGTACTCCCTCCATTGGCTCATTTCTGTAGTATAAATGCCTGGCTCCAAGCTCCCATCATGGTATTATTGAATGTATAATTGGGGAAATCATTTAGTATTAGCATACAAGCAGAGATCCAATAGATGTAAAACTGCTCAAGAACACAGGTAATATTAAAGTATTAAAATGTGAACTTTGAGTATTTATTTTTATATGATTTGCTTAATCCTAAATTCATATCATCTAGCTTTTGACAATAACTTTGTTTAACAACCAGCTTCCCCATGGTGGGGGGGGGGCGGGGGCGGCGGCGCAGATGGACAGGATTTGCTTCCCTGTTCTCTTTAGCATAGGACTTCAGAACCTCCCCTCTGCAAGTAAGTCTGAGGTGAGTGTTGTGGATAGCTTTGGAGTACCAGTGTTAGGGCATCACCTCTTGTTGGGTTACGGGTTGACTGCTTTCAATCTGAGGAAGCCCATATGGTCGCTCTCTCTTGGGGTGATTGGAGACTGGAGGGCTGGATCCATTTGCTCCCGGGCAGAAGGGAGATCAACAACTGCTGTTTACTTGGTTCTGTATCCATGAGTGTATTTTTCCCCATTTTGTATCTTAACTAATCCTTGATACCCTTTTAACAGACTCTCATGGCTTCGCTTACAGGTGAGACATGGAACTACCTTTCAAAACAAAAACCAAGCTCTGTAGGGAGTCATGTTGGGCAACCACATTTAGGAACAGAATCTTCTAGTCACATCCTATTACCACAGTGCACCGAGGTGGGGTGGGATTTGAGGGAGGAGCTTTGTTAGTGATAGGCTCTTTCTTCTTCTGGTCTTGTTTGCACATACTGGCTCCTTTGGGACACAATGGAATATGAGTGGAAAGGGATTGACCTGGAAAGGGTTCTTTTAGCACACTCTGGGACTCATCTGCCTATTTCTATTACAGTTGACACAGGGCGTGTTTGTTAGCACCACTGTTATCCTATAGAAGTAATATATGTATCAATCCAATTTCAGTTCCTAACCAGAAGTTAGGGTAGAGGCCACCAAGGAAGCAGAACTGAATGTGAAGGGCTTCGGGCTGCTTAGCTGGAACCGTGGGATCGTTGGCTGAGGCTGGTTAATGACTCATGGGGAAGTTTTCTCTATCAGCAGCCCGCATTTGTGTGTCATTGTTTAATAATGCTCAAGGGCAAAGCATGATTGGCTCTTGTGATGGTGTGGTGCTTGTTCAACAAATGAAAAAGAATGGTGGCTTCTATAATTGTTTACAACTAATACATGGCCACCTAGAGTCAGAAGGTATGAAATAAGGATAATGTTTGTTTTTGTTTTTTCAAGAGAGTAATTTCATTATGAAAATAGTCAGCCAAAGTTACTTAGAGACTACCCTTTAGATAGTTTTCAATGTTGCTTTAAAAAAAAATCCTCTTGCATAGGGTTGGGCTTGATGGCCCATGCTGTTGATTTCAGCATTTGAGAGGGAGGCAGGTGGATCTCTATTAGTTTGAGACAAGTATGTTCTACATAGAGAGTTCTAGGACAGCTAGGGCTACATAAACCCTGTCTCAAAAAGAAATACTCTTGGGTGTTTTCAGAAATGTACCTACTACACTAGACCTATAATCGACACATAGCATCTCAAATCTGTCTCCTAATTATAATATATAAACTGTGGCTCCGTGGGAGGATCGGGCGGTATGATAGCCTGTGAGTGAATTCATTGTCTGGGAAAATGATTCAGTTAGTAATGTGAGGACTTGATTTCAATTTTCCAGCACTCGTGCAAAAAAGCTGAGCACAGCTGTACACACATCTTTGATTCAAGAGCTGGGGAGTGGAGACCAGAGGGCTCTGAGAGCTCACTGGCCAATCATTGGACCTGAATTGAACTCCAAGTTCAACATGAAACTCTATCTCAAAATGTATGGGGAAGAGCAATAGATGAGGACAGCGAATGTTGACCTCTGGCCACAAATGTATACCCACCCACTCCACACACATGCAAACAAAAAGGGGGGAGTATATGACAAATAGTAACAAAGCAACTTCTTAGGCTGAGAGGTCCCTGGACAGTGTGACTGAACTGGTAATTTTCAAAATGCTTTTGTGGTCCCCATGATAATACATCCTTGCTAGTAGTGAAGTCACTGATGAAACCTGAAGTATCTTAACTTGAGTGAGAGTTTTAAATTCCTTTTCAATCCTTGAAAAGTCTATTATGAAATATATATGTAAGGGTGAAGATTAAAGATAAACCTCTTTGCTGGGGAGCAGTGAAACCAGACAAAAGGACTATACAACCCTCAATTCTGTTACTGTTATTAATTTGACATTTACTTTTTATTTTATTCATTTGACATTTGTTTTATTTGTTTATATAAATGTTAATTAACATTTCTCAGGGAAAATATAGAGACTAATAGTTAGGGGAACACATAAAAATAATATATGAGGGACTGCTAGGAGTCTGCCTGAGTGATTGCCACAGCCTATGATAAGTCTTAAGCACTTGGGTGCCCCTGGGCTCTGCTGCAGTTACAAGTCACAATAGGATGTGATTAGAGCATGGCTTGAGGTTATTGGGTTTTCTTTTTTTTCTTTTCTTTTTGTAGTGAATTTCCATTTAAAGGCATCCTTAACTCGGTGACTGCAGGATCTGAAAGGGAGGGTGTCTAATGACAAGTCTTGAGCATACGGAAGAGGTAGGAAGGAAAAGCTAGTGACTGGTGTTAGGCAGTTACCACTGTGTTCATACTTAGGCAGTTGAATCGATTTCTTTTCACTTCAGCTTCTTCAGTTTAGAAATGCTGTAATATTCTGCACAACGATGCTGTCATGGGACAGGTGTGGTGATTCTTGTATCATGTCTCCCATATCTTCCCTAGTGTCTTACATTTGATCTGTCCCACACATCATCCCATCTGTAAGTATCAGTTACAGTGTTCTCCATCATCTGGGTCCTTCATGCCATGACCTTGTACAAATGATCTTGTCCCAGGAAACTTCCAGGGTGGACACTGCCCTTTGACCTCCCGTAGATGATGGGATTTAAGAAGCAAAGATCATGCTTTTCCTTGTGACAGAATCTCATGGAGCTCCCCAGTCTGGCTTCAGACTTGCTACGTAGCCAAAGTTGACCTTGATTTTCTGACTCTCCCTCCTCCTCCCAGGTACTGGGATTACAGGTATACACCACCATGCCAGGTAAGCATAGCTCCTCGAGAGCTTGATGGTCAGTGCCTTCTCCCGAGTTTCTCCACGAATTGGCATCAAGTTTCAACCAATCTGCTCAGACTCTCCCTATACTAGGATGTTGTTACCAAGGCCAAGAAGCAATGTAAGATAGTATGTAAGATAATGTACAACAGGGACACACAATCTTCCTTTAGTGCAGGGATTTGGTCCTTTTCAGCCACATACCATGCATTCTAGTTTGCTTTCTGTTGCTGTGATAAACACCATGACCAAAAGCAACTTGGAAAAGGAATGGTCTTATTTCAACTCTACAGTTTACAGTCCATCATGAAGAGAAGTCAGGACAGGAACTCAAGGCAGGAACTGAAGCAGAAGCCATGGTGGAGAGCTGCCCATTGACCTACTCCTCATGTCTTGCTCAGCCTGCCATCCTTCTAAGGATGGTACTGCCCCCTGCCCTGTAGCTGGATCCTCCCACATCAATCAATAATCAGGAAACACCCTTGAAGTATATCCATAGGACAATGATGGAGGTTCCCTCTTCCCAGATGACTGGTTTGTACCAAAAATTGACAAAAATCAACCAGCACACCATGCTATGATAGATCTCCAGTGTGTTTCTCCCTTTGGCTAGCTCCTTTCTACTTTAAGATAAACTTCAAATTTCTTTGGTCAAAGGGGAAAACCCTTCATGGTCTGGCTTTGACATTTACTTACGACCCTCGGCTGCACTCACATTAACCCATCCATTACTTGCACCTGTGCCCCAGCCCCAGGACTTCCACCTTTAGGTCCAGGTCAATTATGACCCCTTTTGGCTTTAGGGTGTTTCTTTCTGGTATCTTTCAGGTGGGACCAGACTCTCCTCTATACCTGTGACTAACTACCATGCTTACCTTTCTTTAGAGCAGTTGTGGCTATGGTTAAGCATGACGTATGTGTGTGTGTGTGTGTGTGTGTGTGTGTGTGTGTGTGTATGTATGTGTGTGTGTGTGTTGTGCATATGTAAATGCACATGTTTATGTGTACACATATGCATACAGGTGCATGTTTGTGGATGTGGAGGTCAGAGGTCAACACCTTATTTATTTAAACAGGGTCCTACTGAACCTGGAATTTATTGATTGATTAGGTGGCTGACTGGCCAGTGAACTCAGTGATCCACCTGTCTCCGCCTCTCATAGCACTGTGATCACAGATGTGTTTTGTCATGCCTGGCTTATATATGGGTGCTGGGATTCAGACCCAGATCCTTTTTCTTGCGTGGCAAGCACTGACTGACTGAGCCATTTCCCCACCCTCGTAGCCTCTCTCATGCACCATGTTGTGAACTTCCTGAGAACACGTCATGATTCTTCATTCAGCATTTCCAGCACCCTGTGAATACCCGGAATGTGGTAGCTCCTGAATTGGGGTTTAAGTGAAATCTCTCACATTTCTCTGTATTAAAATTAATGACCAAGAACTTGGATGGGCGTTGTCTTTAAACCTCACTCCAAGAGAAAGGAGATCATTAAGAGTGCCCACTGGCCCGTGAGAGGGAAGACAGGCAAGAAAACAGACCTCTTTTTTCTTGTGAAGGCTGAGTGCTAGGAATCTGACCAGGAGTGACTCAGCTGTGAAAAAAGGACAAACAGACAGGAAGTATTCAAAGACAAGCTACCATCAAACCAACAGAAAGGGAGTGCAGTCTTCAGAGAGAAACCACGGCCTGCCAATGCATCCAGCCCCAGAACAAATAAATCCACATAAAGAAGACATTATATGAAAAAAGAATTTGTTTTTTAGGCTCAGAAGCCAGGAGGGATGGTTCATAACTTTTGGATTGCAAAATAAAGTCAGAAATTCAATGGCATAGTAGCAAAGAATGTACAGCTTATCATGGAATGCTTTTAACCCAAGAAGCATGGTGGTTCAGTCAGCATAATAGTATATGGTTGGTAGGATCAAAGAAAATATTAACATCTGGAATTCTTTCTGAGTTATCAGCAGTGTGTGTCAGTGCCTACCAGCAGCCTGGGCACTGTGGCACTGCCTTGCTGTTGACTTATACGTGTGCTAGGTTGCATGAGGGCAACAACAGCTGGAGTTTATATGGTGTTGTGCCCAGCAGCTCCACCCTGATGCCAAAGGATTAATGATGAAAAAGCCCATGGGTATAGAACTGAATGACACTGAGCATTGTTTTTACAAAACTCCTCAATGGTAATGTGAGAATGGCAAAGAAGTCCCATTCAGGATGTGATCCTCATTGTCATGGACTCCGAATCCAGACAGCATTACAACCTCTCATCATTACCCTTTTGAAGGGCCTAGAAAGTCACTTTCCAAGCAGAGCTGTGTGTAGTTTGCAGATTCTCAATGGGCCTGGTTTGACAATGAGCAAGGGTATTGTTCTTCCTCTGCCAAGATCCTGCTCTGCTGGGATCGGGCTCAGTGAAAGGTGCTTGCTTCTAGGAGACTCAGGTTGGTGGTCAGGACAGTGGCTGTTTTGAGAGCCCCCTGGAGAGCGTTTTTTTTCTAATTTCTTCTGGGTCATTCTCTCTTCCTCATCTGGTATACTCCCTCATCCAGTATCATTTGAGTATCTCCCACCTCAGAGCACCTCAGTACACAGTTAGGTCAGTGGTTGACAAAGACATCCCAAGCTGATCATGTTATCTTTGAACGCAAGCCATCCCAGTCTGTACCATTTCTCCAAAGAGCTTGTGGTTCTCGATGGTTCTGTTGTGCCCTGGATAATGTGAGGGAATCTGCTAAGAGGAGAGAGGGAAACTGTAGCCTTGGTCGTGTTCTCTGGTTGCTAAACTGATTCTCACATAGTTCTCTAACCTAAGTATGCAAATGTCAAGAGCTTTATCCTGGGGTATGCTAATTATTTTGTGTATTTGGTGGTTAGATATACATAGCCCAGCTCCAGCTAGATATGTCACAGGTCATTAGTCTCTGCCTTTTTCCTCATCTAAAATGTAGAGGTCATAGCTGTAATATCTGCTTCATGGAGTTATTGAGGACATTAAATGAATCAATGCATGTAAAGTGTTTAAATGTTAAGTAGTATCATTTTTAAGCCCTTTTGGCATCCACAAGTCCTCATATGGTCACACTTACAGGAAGGTGCAGAGCCTGGAGATACAGCTCGAAGAAGCATGGTGGCTCTATTGACCAGCTGCTTATTTTTAAAGACAAGGAAACTAAAGTATGTGGGAGAGAGGTCTTTTCTCAAAGTCATTTGGCCAGTAGGAACAGGGGGAAACCATCTCATACAGACAGCTTCCCACATGCACAACCTTTCAGCAGTGCGTGGTTGCTGGGCAATGCAGAGATGGTTTCTATGGACAGACATCCCTACTTCCTATGTTAGTCCATCTTGCATATGCTTTATCAGTGGGTATAAATTGAAGGACTTTAAGAATACAATGTCTGTCAGTCATGGTGCATCCCATCTATAATATCAGCACTTGAGAAGCTGAGACAAGGGGATTACTGAGAGATCTAAACCAACATGGACTACATAGTGAGTTCTAGTCCAGCCTGAAATACATAGTGAATTCTAGGCCAGTCTGGGTTACAAAATGAGATCCTTTCTCAAAACAAAATACAGTAGAGCAAAACAAAAACTTTTATTACCAAATATGCAAGCATTCAGGAGGCTGAGGCACAAGGATCATGAGTTCAAATTCAGCCTGGGAAATGGAGAGAGACTCTGTCTCAAAAACAGCAGCAACCCTGTATTACTATGGTACTTAGAATGTAATTGGCCCCCATAAGCTCATAGGGAGTGGAACTATTAGGAAGTGTGGCTTTATTGCAATAGGTGTGGCCTTGTTGGAGGAAGTGTGTCACTGTGGGGGTGGGCTTTGAGATCTCCTATGCTTAAGCTATACGCAGTATCACAGTTCACTTCCTGTTGCCTGTGGTTAAGATGCAGGACTCTCAGCTCCCTCTCTGACACAGCAATAGAAACTCTAACTAAGAAAGAGACTGGTACCAGGGACTGGGATATTGCTGTGATAGGTTGGACCATGTTTTTTGTTTCGAGGAATATGGACTATGGGACTGTGGATTAGGAAAGCAGTTTAGTGTTTTAAGTGGGGCATAATGAGTCAGCCTGGTAGGAACATGGAAGACAGTGGTGCTGAGGGTTATTTGAACTGTGGGGGCTGACTCAAGAGGGGAGGAATATTAGTATGTGGCCTAGAAATCGTTCTTGTGATATTTTGATAAAGAATATGGCTGCTTTTTGCCTTTGTCTGAAAAGTTTGACTGAGGTTAAAGTGCAGAATCTGGGATTAATTCCATTGTCAGAGGAAATCTCAAAACAGCCTGGTACTGACTCTGTCGTGTGGCTTTAGTGGTAACTCTAATGAAGATTTATAATGAAAAGGAGCAAGCTGAGAAAGGAATAACACAAAATGTACAATTTGAAAAGAAAGGGAGCTCCAGGAAGTGGAATGGAGCTAAATCCTGTGTTCAAGGAGTTAAACAGGTTAAGAAATGGAATAAAGGGAGTAGTGACCCAACCAGCTAAAATTCCAACTTGTGAAAAGGGATTAAATAAAAACTGAGAGCTACATATGGTGGTGCCTACCTTTCTTTAACCCCAACACTCAGGAGGCAGAGGCAGGAAGATCTCTGAATTTGAGGCCAGTGTCTGGTCTACAGAGCAAGTTCCAGAACAGCCAAGCTTAGGCAGTAAAGGAAACTGTTGCTGGTTATTTTTTACTCTTTTTTTTTGGGGGGTGGGGGGACCCGCCACCCAGCTCCCAAATAAATCATACACAGAGGCTTATTTTTAACTATGAATACCCGGCATTAGCTTGGCTTAGTTTCTAGCCAGCTTTTCTTAACTTAAATTATCCTTTCTACCTTTTGCCTCTAGGCTTTTCCCATTCTCTTACTTCTGTAAATCTTGCTCTTACTCTGTGGCTTGCTGTGTAGCTGGGTGGCTGGCCCTGGAGTCCTCCTCTTCTCTGGCTACTTCTACCTGATCCCAGTTTTCTCCTTCTATATATTCTCTCTGCCTGCTAGCCCCACCTATCCTTTCTCCTGCCTCACCATTGGCCGTTCAGCTCTTTACTAGACCATTAGGTGTTTTACACAGGCACAATAACACAGCTTCACAGAGTTAAACAAATGAAACATAAACAAAAATAATACACCTTAAAATAATATTCCCCAACAGGAAACCATCAAAAACCAAAAGTTGGTGAAGATGTAATTGAATGAATTGAATGAGGGGGGCATGTCCCAGCCCCAGCAAGCAGCAGAACTTGGCAGTTTTGGTCACATAGTTCTAGCTTTAGAGTCAAGGATAGAAGACAGGAGCTATGGAATATTCCTCCACAACTAAGGAAAGCCAATGAGGCCAGGCATATGTCAGGGGTGTCCCTGAATCGAGGTTCAGAGAAGCCATTGGGTGAAGCTGTGAAGGAGAAGCCACTATTGCCCTGGAGACCCTAAGGAGTTAGAGATGCCAAGGAAGGCTGCTAACAGGAAGCAGAAACAGCTCAAGAGAAAAAAGTATATTGCAGTCATGCAAACCTGAAGTTAGAGATTTGACGAGTGTTTTCATATCAGTTAAAAGAGCTAGTGGGACAAGCATAAGCTAAGGCTGAGCATTCATAATTATTAATAAGTCTCCATATCTTTACTTGGGAGCTGGTTGGTGGTTGGTGTCATAGTGTGTCTTCACAGCAATAGAAACCCTAACTAAGACAATTATCAACTTGTAAGTCCATGAATTCCAAAGTAAATAAGAATTTCAAAGGATACAATTTTAGATAACCAATGCCCAGCACCACCATACTGCCTTTACTCTGATGGTGGCTGGTGGGTGGATAGTAACCCAGGGAGGCTTCCGAGGAGGAGGAAGATGTATTCATCATCTCAGATAGAACAATGATAATAGAAAGATCTGGAAAGGAGGATATTGATCTGTTTGTAGAGTGCTTGCTGAGCACGTTAAAAGCCCCAAGCTTGATCCATACCTCAGCGTAAACTGAGCATGGCGGTGCGTGCTTGTGGTCGGAACACTGGGGAGGTGAGGAGGTGCAGTGAGGAGGAACAATGTCAAGGTCAGCATGCCTGGACTAAATACTCTGTCTTAAAACAACAACAACAACAACATTTTGGAGGCTGGAGCGATGGTTTAGGAGTTAAGGGTTCTTGCTGCTCTTGCAGAGGACCCCTGTGTGGTTCCCAGCACCCAAGTGACAGTTCAGGACCACCTGTAGCACCAGCTCTAAGGGATCTAACACCTTTTCTGCCCTCCTGGCTTCCGAGGGGCACCCTCACACTCACATGTATTCTCACACACAAGCCCTCACATACAGGCACACATACAGAAATACAAAAATTAAAATGACATCTTGTAAGGAATAAAAAGAAAGAAAGAAGAGGAAAGAAAAGAGTGAAAACTCCATGGCAGGTGCATATTCAGAGGCTCGGTCTGACAATGATGCTGGCTTTGCCACACACGCAGTGAAGTAGATGCCTTTATTTCCATTTCCAGTCATGTCTCCATGTCATTTGTACAAAATCCCCACCATCTGCCCCCAAGATTGTGACACTGTCAGCCAGACAAGTTAAGCCTTATGGTCTCTCTTTGCTTCCTCTCCAAACCCCACCCTGCTCCTCTTCTCCTTCTGACTACTACCCTCAGTTCATTAAGGTACCTTAATCTTCATGTAAAGGTTGATTAAGGTGGGAAGTGTCACTGTATGAACCATCAGGACAGGGATAAAGGAATTCAAAATCACCCTTAGGATAAAACCCATCTACAGGATCAAGTTTAGGCAGACAAGAGCTGGGTTTTTATCTGAATAACTGTTGACTTTACTGATTAGATGGTTCCCAGGCTAGGACAGCTGCCCATCCCCACCCTCCTGGGAAAATCTACAGACTGTATCTTTTTTTCTTTAGTTTTTCCCATAGGGGTCTCTTCTGGGCTGGCAAGGTGGCTCAGTGGATAACTGTGCTGGCTACCAAGTCTGATGACCTGAGTTTGATCTGTGAACTCACATGGAGGAAGGGGAAAAACACTGCCAGTTGTTCTCTGAGACACACATTCATACACACACACACATACACACACACACACACACACACACACACACACACTCATGTACACACACATACAATCATGCACACACACACTTGTACATACACACACAATCATGCACACACACTCGTGCATACACACATGTGCACACACACACACACACACACACACACACACTCATGCACACACACACTTTCTTTTTTTAAAGAGTCTCTTTTTCCCTTGACAATATCTTCTGCTTATTGGAAGTTACAAGATTTTACCAGTTGGTTACTCTTTCTACATTACTGAGCCCAGAAAGTTTGGGAAATAAATGGTGTTTTCTTCCAACTCATCTATCTGCCCCTTTCCTTTGAATTAGGATGTGGCTTTAAGCATGAATCACCTAAGAAAGCGTTCAGAGATGTGAATGAGTTAAAGAATCAGGGGTTTTCCCTTGCTGTTTTAGACAGAGAGGAACCTACTGCTATAAAAAGTTGTGCGAAAAGTACCACCATGAGGAATGCAGGGCGAGTCTAATGTCAAGCCCATTTTAGTGTTAGGTAAGCCTGTTGAGGGAATTCCCTCCCTTAAAAAATAAAATGAAACGAATTACTAGAAACCATTGCTCCCACTGTCTTTCCCACACTCGGGTCTCCAGGGCTTTGTGAGCAGGCTGCTGTTGGAGGCTGACCCAGGAGACCACCTCCCTTGTGGCAAATGGTGGTGAGAATGTGTCACTTGGGACTTGGTACCTCTTGCTAAAGAGGGAAATCCAAAGGCTGTGATTGACATGAGCCAAGGAGACAAAGACGGGGAAGTACGCTGCTGTCTCAGTAATGAAGGTGGTATCCCAGAGTTCTCAGTGGGAGTGGCCCAGCTTTGACATAGTCTGCCACGTGCACGAGACAACCTAACTATCCAGGCTGTTCTAGAGTATGACCTGTGTGTGACTCCAGCCTAAGGGCCAGGGCCAGTGTCATCTCTTGGTTGCCCAAATTCCAGGTACCTGTTTGATGAAAGAAATCAGCCAGGCTCATGGCCTGGGCTGGAAACGGATTATTAAATCGAATGGCCCTGAAATCCTTGCTGACTTGTCTGATTTCTTGAGGCCCACTGAATGGAAAACTTGGCCGCAGAAGCCTAAAAGAAGGCCCAAGTTCTACACACCGTCAGGGTCACCATCTGGTTGGTGCAAGTTCCAAAGCATTGTCCACACAGAGAAAGCTAGCTTACACCCCACTGTTGCCAGCTTGAGATCTGTGGCTTCTTGCATTGTCTTTGCTGTTAAACAGTTTCCTTTTATTTTCTTCCTGCCATGGAAACCATAATAAATAAAGAGAAGTATGATTTTCAAAAGGTCTCTAGCTGCAGATGCATGTGGCTTATGAGATCAGTCAGTAAACACGTGCCTGCCCCGCACCCGAGGCAAGTTGTAACTCCTGGGGATAAAGCAGGAGAAGGGGGAGAGAAATTGGAAGCGCTGGTAGAGGAAAATAGGGGGGCTCCATGTCAAGGTCTTTGGGTTCCAGTTTCTGATATGTGATGGTGTTTGTTCACAAGACTTTGTAGTGTATGCATTATGAAATTTGTTTTCTGGAAAACTGAGTTAAACCCAATAGTTTTTGTTGTTAGTATTTGATGGGGTTATTGGCTCTCCTTCATCTAACTTCTTCAGGGAGATTGTTTACAATTATGTTGGCATGGTTTCACACAGACTCATTCCAATGGAATCCAGCTAGGTGGTCCTAATGCTCTTGTCCCAGCTATGGACATGTGTTTTGATTTATACAGTGCTTGGCTGGACCCCAGTGCGCTTCATTCCTATGGAAGATGTAATTTTCAGCAGAAGACTTGGACTAGCATCACGCCACCTACAAAGCTACTCCTTTTGAATAGAAGACTTCCCACTTAATCCCCAAATATAAATCCTTATATATTAAGATCCCAGCTCAAGTAGTTTATCCAGTGTGGTTCTCAATCCTAGGTTTATAAACCTGCCTTGGTAAAACCTTAGCCACCCCCTCCCACCTCTATACTGCCTACCCCATCACTTTCAGAGATCTAGAATGGCTTGGATGAATGAGGTCATGTGGTGGTGGTGGTGGTAGTGGTGGTGGTGCTGGTGGTGGTGGTAATGGTGGTGGTGGTGGTGGTGGTGGTGGTGGTGGTGGTGTGTGTGTGTGTGTGCATCTATAAATACCACATGTGACTTTTGAAGTTCAACTATTGTTGAGAGTTATGGAATTAAAAAAAATATGATCTTTCAAAAGCAATTTGCGTTAATGATGAATAATAGGCGAGCCTAAGGCTAGGAAGGAGAGAAGATGCAGAACTAAAGATAGTCAAATAGTGTTTGTATTCCTGGAGGCTTTTCTTCGGGGTTATGGCCAGCTCTTCCCTTATCTCATGGATTCATTAGGCTCTGCATAAACTTGAGTGCTTTAAAACTATACAGTTCTGGGGCTGAAAGCTCAGTTGATAAATGTCTGCCTTGCAAACATAAAAACTTGAGTTTGATCCCCAGGGCCCACATAAATAAGCTGGACATGGTGGCATGTGCTTGTAATTTCAACACTGGGGAGACAGAGACAGGCAGATCCCAGTCTAGTATAATGAGTGAGATCCAGGCCGCTAAGAGACTTTGTCTCAAAAATAAGGTGGACAACTCCTCAGTAATAATAGTCAGGGTTGAGCTCACATGAACACACACACACACCACACACACACACCACACACACACACACACCATACACACCCACCACCACCCATCACCACCACCCACCACCACCACCCACCACCACCACCCACCACCACCACCACCACCACCACCACCACCACCACCACCACCAGCAACAACAACAACAAAACACTATAAAAATCCCATCCATTTTGAAAATCAGAGAAAAGTTACCTGTAAGTTTAAAATAATAATAATAATAATAATAATAATAATAATAATAATAAAATTAACAACAGATTGCCATTTTACTAGGATAATATTTTGGTGAATTCCAAGTAAAGGAACTGGTTCTTGACCAGTACAGCTCCAACTGGGCTGGCTAGGACTTTATGGGGAATATCCACCTCATACAACAGACACACTTGCTGATAATGACTACTCACCATGTGCTCCACACTGTCTAAGGCTTTGCTTACCTCATCCCTAATGTGAGAAACAAGGCATAGATACTTGTTTGCATTTTCTCAGCTAGAAAGCAGGGATTGCAGCTTGGGTCTTGTTGTTCAAAGCCATGCTGCATGTAAGCCTTGGCTCCATGCCGTGTCCTGTGGAGTGGGTCATACTGGAACAGAAAAGACCATTAGCTGACTGATAAAGGAATTACCTTAGGGAAATACCTGACACACATACAAGAATATGTACAGAAGACCATATATTCTGGTAACTGTGCCAGAGGTGACTGAGGAGCTTTATTGAAAACTTATTAAGCAACCATGAAAGAGGGCTAACCTTTGTTAAATCTGGGTGGTTTTGTTTACCTCTCTATCATTCTGTGGGTTTGAAATATTTCATCGCTAATTATTCTTGAGCAATGGGATGTAGAAGAAAGATGATAAGCTACTTGGCATAATGAATTATTCAGGTGATTTTTACATAAACTAGAGGGCAGATAATAGCTGATATGACCTCAACAGAGAGATAAGGTGGAGAAGAGGGTGTTGTCTAATTAACTACAAAGGAGAGGGGAATGTGAGAAATAATTAAATCACTGGCTCTCTGTGTTCTGTTGTATGCATTTTCGCCCAAGCTTTCTTCCCAGTGTGACTCTTCCTGCTTAGTGACTAAGAGCCATTAGCCAGTCATACGCTCAAGAAGAAAAGAGACTTTAGTGTTTCTGTTTGGTGATGATTTTTCCAGCAAAATAATAGTGTTCATGACCAGAGTCACTGCACTTCCCAAATTCAATGCTTTAAGAGCAGACACCACCAGCCCTGATCTGGCTGCTTTTTGTTGCTGTTGTTTAGTGTGTAATGCACATGTGTGTATGTCTGCACTTGAGTGTGGAAGCCAGAAATCCTTGTCGGCTGTCTTCCTCTATTGTTCTCCACCTCAGTGTCTCACTGAACCTGGAGCTTGTTGATACAGGTAGACTGGCTCTGGAGCCCTGGGGCTCGCTCAGCTCCCCGGCACTGGGATGCACACTGGCATACATGGCTTTTCACATGGGCCCTGGGGATCTAGACTCAGTTCCTCATGTTTCCACAGCAAGCACTTCACTGGCTGAGCGATCTCCCCAATCCCAGGTTGTCCAGGTTTTGAAAGAATCTCACAGGCAACCTATGGCTCTGAGAAGAATCTTCTAGAAGCCAGCAACTATTGTTCAGAGGAAGGTGAGTCTTGTTGACTCTTTATTCTCCAGTTCATTGTGACCCAGAAGAGTGTCCTTTGGTTTTTGACTCTTGGTTCCTGAAATGAATAAATGACATTCATTTCTCTGATCTTGCACTTGAGCAGAGGCAATGATGCCTCTCAGCCAGCATTTGTTGTGTGTATTAAAGAAGGGAAAGCCGTTCATCTCTTCATGTTCTTACTGCGGGCCGCGCACGCATGCGTCCTGCTGTTGGGAGGTTGGCTGTGGTGAACTTACTTCTATAAATAAGTCTTAACAGACGAGGCTCAGCCACATTTTAGTGAGACGCTATTCCTTCTCTAATAAGTTAAGGCAGCTACTCTGACACTTTAATTTCCAGGACAAGTGGCAGTAGGGAGAGCAGTTTAAAACAGAATTCATTTTTAGGAATTCAACACCATTCATACAAATGGAATCCCACTTTTTAGAGACGTCCATAACTAAATAAATGAGAGTGGGAGGTATTCACAGTTGCTAACTTTCCCTTGAAGGTAACAATTTATGTTTTATTTCATTCCCCCCTTTTCTCTATGTGTTAAGTTTCTCTATACCAAGCGGGTATGGCTTGTTTAGCAGGCGACAATGTAGCAGATGTCTAGAGGTCAGAGGAAAAAAGAAGAAAACAAAGTGAGCATGCTGGAGTACACATGCACTTGGTACACCAGGCCCATCCTGGGGACGATCCTTTCCAGTATTGCTCCTCATCTGACAAATGAAACTCAATGTTGTCCACGATGTCAGTCACCATGGCAGTTGATAGTACTCTCCTGTCAGTCTCTAGTAGAGGAGATCTGGATCCCTCCTCCCAAAGAAGGATGATTGGAGGCTTCATTAGGAAAGGAAAACGTGTTGATAGGTGAGGGTGGGATGTCTCCTCTCTGCTACCACAAGCAACATGAAACAGGACACAGCATGCACATCTTGGCATCTCACACAAAACACTGCGTAGTAAAACTGAATGACATCTCTGTAGGACACCAGTGAACACCATGTATGACATCCCAAAGGCATTCGAAGAAATTTCAGCAGTAACTTGGTTTAGCAGGCTCCCTAGCTGCAGGCAGAATGTTCCAGAGAAACCCTCATAGGTTGTCCAGTCCCAAGTGATCATCCCTAAACACATAGACATATGAGCAACACTAAATGGACTCTGCAGGTTGTGTCTACAGATACATATTTGCAATGATTGTATGAAGTCTAGAGGATGGCATTTTATCACTCTTTGCCTTGTCTTCTGGCCCTTCTATACTTCCAGTTCCTTCTTTAGAAATGTTCCCTGAGCCTTCGAGGGGATGAGCTAAATGTCTTGCTTAGGGCTGAACTCACAGCTCTCATTCATTCCCAGCATTTGGGGCAGTCAGGAGTCTCTGCTCACTGTCCACTGTAAAGAGAGACATCTCTGATGAAGGCTGGGAGCAGTTTTAGTCTATAGGTATAAGCATAGATATTTAAAAGTCAGTGTGACACTATGCCAGCGTAATTAGGCAACAGTAATAAGTTCTCACCTATGCCTCCAACCTCCCCAGACCTTAAGGTGTTGGCCAGACTTACAGTATCTGGTGGCCATCACTCCCAGCATGGAGCAGGCTTCACATTCAATCAGAGGGCTATCAGTAATACCAACAACAGTCAAATTGCTGTCGTAAATGTTGGCCTCCTGGTCTTTAGGGTACATAGCTGGAGAAGACCGACAATGCCTTTTCTTCTCCAGCCAGCCACCCCTCACCCTCCTGTGTTTTAAATCTCTTTACATTGTCTTTCTCTTTCTTTCTTCCTTTCTTTTTAAGATAGGATCTTTTACTGGGATCTACAGCTTATTAATTAAGCTAGTCTTGCAGACCACTGAGCCCCAAATAGTCCCTTATCTTCATCTCCCTAGCTCCTGGATCACAAGCATGTGCCACTTTGTCTGGCTTTCTGTATGTCCTAGAATTAGCACTCAGGTTCTCACACTTGTGAATCGAGCACTTCACTGGGTGAGTCACAATCCCAGCCCCTATAAAAAAACACACAAAATAAAATCATAAATAGGGGTACTAAGGTTTAGAAAGTTTGGCAGACTTGGGGCTGAGATTTGAAAGCCCATAATCTTCTTGAATCCAGACCCAGGACACTATAGCATAAAACCAAAATTTTAGGTCTCTGTTGGAAAGCATGGACCTAAATTAGCAACCATCTCACCCTGAGAAAAATTACAGAGAAAGTGTTTGTGGTGAAGAAAAATAAATTCTTTTTCTGGTGAAAGTTTGAACTTCTTGTGCCAGAGGTGTCTTCATTGTAAGTGTGGATGCCCATGGCTTGGTTACTTCTTTCTCTACAAATTCCCATAGTCCTTGTAAAAGGCTAGAATCCCAATTCCTGGGACAAAGCTCAGCAAATGTCAGGCCAGGGCTATATGTGATAAGTGAGTTCCTGAGCTAGCTCCCTTGAGCTGCCTCATTGGATGTCCCATTATAACTTGTCTCCATTGTTTATATCTAGTTCAGTGGCTTCTAGGGACAGATTAGATCAGTCCTGTATTCTGTGGACCTTCAGAGTTTAGCAAATGTGTGTTGCTGCCATGGGAATATGGAGGAGTCTGACACACAGTCAAGAATTTGAGTGGTGTCTCTAGGACTTTTCACAGCAACTTTGCAGCCTCCAAGCCTTCTTGATTCCTGGCTACTCTGGCAGTTTGCCTATCCTGCCTCTGGCTTTAGTCTGAGCTGTGTAACTCCTACAAAGCACTTGGACACCATGAAGATGTTGTTGTCCTATGACTGAGCATGGGGAAGGAAAAGTGGAGAAAGATACTAGACCCACTGACTCAACTCTCCTGGGTCCCCAGTAGCAGTGGGCAAAAGGGGAAACCGAGGCAGAAAGGGAATGATAGATTCATATAATGTATGGAAACTAAAGGCACCTTAGCAAGTCCCTGTGTGCTACTGCCAGTGACTGCCAGACTGCAGATATAGACAGGGTTCCTCAAATAAGAGTGAGCTTGACCCAGAATGTTGGGACTATTAGAGACCAGAAGTCTTAAATTAACCGATATCTTTTACAGACCAACCATAGTCAAGGCCAAGTGATTTTCCAGCATTGTAGTGTCAGTAACACCTCACTTATCCTCAACCCCCCCAATCCATTGTCTTTATTACACATTCAGGTTCCCTTCCAAACTTCAAAGAATTTCTGTGTTGCAAATTCAGTTGTCTGAAATGGAGGTGTCCTTTGTTTTCTCCCATTTTAAGAGACATCTTCAGTATCATTAGGTAGTGTGTTTCCAAGCAAGGTCTTTAGAATGTGAGGCCATGCCTGATGTTCTGCTCCTACACCGTCCACACTGAAGATCTTACTGATAGCTCACAGCTTAGGACTCTGAGATGAAACAGCCTATTAGTTGACACTAGGTCACTGAGATGGCTCATGATGGGGAAGGATAGATGAAGAGGAGACTGGGAAAGGGGGAAGGGGGTCTGGGACTAAGTTTCAGCCTAAATGAAACTTGCAATAGACCAAGATTATCTTCCCAGTATAGAGGGCCAGAATCAAAGTTGGACTGGTCTCTGTAGTTAAGCAGAGACATAGGTCACAGAGAGCCGAGAAAACAAAGGAAATGAAAGTCTAGGGCATGAACAGCAGAGAGACTTCCTTTCTATTGTCAACACTGATCAACCAGTAGGAGCTCCCAGAGCAATGGATTTGTAACTAAATTCTGTTGGACTGTTTGATGATAGTCCAGTAATGTCTGCTCTGGAGGAGGGAACAATAAATGTATATGTGCTGTATACTTGCAGCATATGGCCATGTGACAGTGGCTAAGTGTACAAGCTCAACAGATGGTCTCTGTCCCCTATGGACGATGACTGTGGAAAGGTCACTTCCTCTTCAGTGTCTCATTTTATTCCATTTGTAATTCTGGTGATATTCCTGATTTGGACACTTGCCAGGAATGCCTTGAGAGCATCTGTGTTGTGTAAGGATTTGAAGGCCATAGTAGTCAACTTTGGGTCAGTTGGTCATCCTCCTTTACTGATAAAAACATGTAAGGTGTTTTGAGCTCATAGTATTTAAGACAAAACTTAAATGTGTGTTTTAAAGCAGTGTGCTGGAGGTTCCAGAACACTTTCAGAAAAATGTGCATTCCATAAAAACAGACTTCACCTAATCCACACAGGCTTCCATTTCAATCACTCGAACCACTTAATTAGCCTGCTCTGTGGTTATTTTGTCTGCAAACTTCTGAAAATACTCCCTTCTCGCTGGAAGTGAGGAGTAGGGTGGGAAAGAAAGAGCAAGAGAAGCTCGGAGCAAGCAGGCTCAGGTCTCGAGTTCTGTAATTGCCTTGTACAGATGAGGGTAGAAGAGTCAGTGAGTCCCCTCTGAACCCCATTCATCTCTGTTGCTGGAGAATTTCTCTCCAGCATCCTCCAAGTCCCGCCAGTCCCAGAACCCACTTATAAAATAAACACACAGACTCTTACATTATTTAAACTGCTTGGCCATTAGCTCAGGCCTATCATTGTCTAGCTCTTACTCTTATATTTAGCCCATTTCTATTAATCTTTACTTTGCCACGTGGCTCATGGCTTACTGGTACTTTACATCTTCCTTGTCCTGGCAGTGGCTCCAGGCGGTCCCTCCTCTACCTTCCTGTTTTCTCTCTTTTCCTCTCTGTTAGTCCCGCCTATACTTCCTGCCTGGCCACTGGCCAATCAGTGTTTATTTATACAGAGCGATATCCACAGCACATCTCCCTAACAAGGACTCGGTGGCTGGAGTCGAGCACCTTGTCCTCTGGTCTCTGAATTGGTGGTTTCCCTGTTCACACCTCTCAGACTTCAGGGTAGGAGGTGGAAGAAGCGGCTTCTTGTGCCTCAGTTCTTGCCACCTGTCTCTTCTCTGCCTAAAGTTGCCCCCCCCCCGCCCCCGTTAGTCACATCCTAAGGACTTCAACCTCTATTTTCCCCTGTTGGCCAGATACCACTGTCATTCTCAATGACTCCACTTTCTGGTAGACAACCATCCAAGTTCAGTTCAAGCTTTTCAGTGTCTTGACCCATCAACAATAACGGTTATTCTTCCATGCCACTCCACTCCCCAGCTCATCTGGCCATACTGTGGCTGCATCTCCCTAGGCATAACCGCTGAAATGTAGATGCAGAGGCTACTCTCTCTGGTATCTTACCCTTCTTCTCATCTCCTCCATCACTCCAGATCTAACACAAGACAGATCCCCTGCACATCAGCCCTGTATTCACATCTCATCTTAGATTCCATGGCCCACTGGTATAAACGCTGTTTTGCAAACACCTTCAGCCTTATGATGTCATCCTGTGTCCTATTGACATAGCATAACTCCAACTCCTCAATGAGTCCAATGGGAACTCTTCTTTCTGAACAAATAGTCATTGTAGGAGAAACCCAGAGACCAATTATCCTAATCTGATATATAATACATATACATATAATACAATATATACTACATATATACATTGTACATATATATTTGCAATGTCACACATGCCCCATAAATGCATAATTGAAAATAAAAAATAATGAAGTTCACCATATTTCCTTAAAATTCCTAATTATAAATTTCAAAAGACATCTGGCAATTCTACCATTTATAGCTAGCATCCCCAATTTCCAAGGTGAATGTCTGTATTCAAACACATAAATGTATTTTTCTACTTACATCCAACAATACCTCATTCCACACTTCACTATGAAAATAACAATGGGAAGACATACCCTCCCGTGACATTTTTAAGATTAAAAACTACAAGTCAATGTGCACAGCTTTGCTGTCTACTAGCCTCCTGTTGTAAAGCGCAGTCCCCCAACAAATGCCTGGCCATCTCTCTTATCTACTCTGATCTTCCAAAGTACTTTGGTACCTTACTCACTCCTTCTTCCTCCTGGATCTCTATTTTTTCTTTCTATTATAGTATTCCCAACCATATACACACAGTACATAATAACATTATCTTCAAAAAACAAAACAGAAAGAAATACCATCCCTGTTATCAGTCTTCGACAAGTTTCCTCATCTCAGCCAAATTCATTTTTTTTAATTCCCATACTTTCTTTGTATGAGAATCCCATCTATCACCCACTATCAACACCCACTAATTTTTTATTTTTTTCTAAATTAGTTTTATATTCCCGTCTCTTAACTGGAATGAAAAAAGTTATCAGTGATCTTGAAATTCAAGGGAAATGTTCCATCTTCTTTCCGCCCAGCCCTATACAGCATCTCCTCTTAGATGCCCACTTTTGGGTACCTACTGTTCTTTGGACATTTCCTCCTTTCTTCACTACTTGCTTCACCTCAGTCCCCTTGTTGTTTGTTCTCATTCCTTTGATTTGCTAATAGAACACACAAGGTTCAAGTCTGGATGTCTCTCCACTGTCTATGCCTGAATACTGAAGTTTTAAATCCTATCTGTCACCTTTATGCTCACAGCTTTCAAGCCAAGTTCATGTGTCTGAACTATCTAATAGTTGTTAAGAGGCTTGCTCAACTAATAACAGCAACAATAAGAAGAAAAAGAATCAAGAAAAGTAACCAGGTACATACCTCATGTCCTATTTGACATGATTGCATAATTGATCTTATATTATTATTATTATTATTATTATTATTATTATTATTATTATTGTGTGTGTGTGTGTGTGTGTGTGTGTGTGTGTGTGTGTGTGTTGACCACAGGTGCAGAGCTGTCACAGAGCATGGGTAAAGGTCAAGAGACAACTTTTAAGAGTTGTTGGTTCTTTCTCCCCATTGCCGTGAGTTCTGGGAATTGAACTCAGGCCACTGGGCTTTCAAGGAAAGCACTTGTACCTGATGATCCATCTCACCAGCCCCTACATCAGTTTTGATCCCTATTTTGTGGATGATGTATCAGAGTCATAGCAGGATTCTCTTCTCCCACACCCTCAACGATCTTTCTATACAGCCCAGTCTAACCTCAGTCTTGTGATTCTCCTGTTTCAGCATCAACCTGGCTTTTGTGGTGCTCTGCCTTGAAACCCACAATTGATAAACCGATCCAGAATTTGAGACTTAGCAACCAATTCTGTGTATCAGATGGCAAATGAGGGCATAGTCCTGCTTTCCTGTCCATTTCTCAAGACAGACATCAGAACATCAGCCTTTGTTTGCCTCCCAACCCTACTGTCCTCATTTAAGTGCTCTGAATTTCCTGACCATTTCAGCCTCCCAATGCACCTTGAATTCAATGTTCCTTCTATTTCTTCTGTCATTCCTCAGTCCAGAGTTCTTCAATCTTAACATGATAGGCATTTTAGGTCAGTTAATTATTTGGGAGGGGTCCTGTTGTGTATGACCTCTACATAGTAGATGCCAATAGTACCTGCCGGCTATGCCCATCAAAGTTTTGGGTTTTTTGTTTGGTTTGGTTTGGGTTGGGTTTTTTATTTGTTTGTTTGTTTGTTTGTTTGTTTTATCTCCAGACATTGCCAGGGATTACCTGGAGAATTGAGACTCACTAACTGTTGTGATTTAAATAAAGAATCATCAAGGAATGGTACTACTTGAGAAAGATTAGGAGGTGTGGCCTTGTCGGCTCTCTCTCCTCCTGTTACCTGTGGATCCAGATGTAGAACTCTCAGCTACTTCTCCAGCACCATGTCTGCCTGTGTGTCACCATGCTCCCTGACATGACAGTGATCTAAACCTCTGATACTGTAAGCAAGGCCCCATTAGTTGTTTACTATAAGAGTTGCCTTGGTTATGGTGTCTCTTCACAGCATAGAACACGGACTAAGACACTAACTTGTCCAAGCCTCCATCATCTCTTCCCTGACTTACACTCTGGTTCTCTACCCAACCTTCCACACTTATTCCAATTGTTACTTTATTGTCCATAAAATAAATAGAAAACAGAAATAAGACTATATTGCTCTCCTGTTTGAAATAATGTTTTCCTATTGAACTTAGGAGGAAAACGTTTATGGGAAAATGAGATTTCCACTAATCTTTGTGTGATTCTGTCAGATTTGCCTCTCTTGTTCCACTTTTTTGCTTCACTGAGAGAGGACTTTGTTCAGTTCTTGGAATCAGTTGAGCTTTCTACCAATCTGTCTTCCCTCATTTAGGAAACAGGCTGCCTCCTTTTCTGTTCAAACAGGCACTCTGGATGCTACAACTGTCCCAGCTTCACTTTGTAAAACTGGCTCCTGGCCATCCTCAGGTCTCAGCTTTAGGGCCATGGGCAAAATTTTCTAATCACCAAACAAAAATGTTTCCCTTTGCACCAATCTCTTTATTCTCCATCAACAGTGCATCCTATTTCTTCTTATACCCTCTCCATTAGAGTTAATAGTTGCATTTGCTTTTACCTATATGTATTTAGTCTCCTATACTAGACTATGAAGTCCCATAGGGCTTGATCATATTTAGTCTTGTTTAGCTATGGGGTTTCAGACCCATTGTACAGAGCCTGGTGCATAGATGCTCAGAAAGTCACTCATTGAAGCATTTGAAGATTGTATGGCACTTAGAACTTTGAGTGGGAAAATTTTTCAGAGATTTATGAAAAGTCCACTTGTTGATGGAATGCAGTCTTGGGAAGAAGGATGTGAGTAGAGGAGAAGCTAGCCACAGCCAAGATTTCATCAGAGGTAGCATAGTTTATCTTGGGAAAATTGGAAATCCTTGCTGGGTAACCCCATGCATCCCTAAGCCAGAGCTGTGAACCAGATAGCCACAGGCAGGCTTCTTGTTTCTGGCCACAGTTACCTTCTGCTGGAAAGGTCTTGGGTAGTGTGGTTTTTCCCCTTTTCAGTTTGTGGTTGGAAGCCGGGGGAAGTACCCCCATTATCAGTCCTGCTGGGCTCCCCAGGCAGGAGATTAGGAAACAGGAATTAAGTGTCAGCCCCTTGGAGTAGTTTCAACAGTTGTGGTTTTTGAGGAAGTGTTCCCTCCCCAGAGCCAGCTTAAGAAGAAGAGAGGGCCGTGGCCATTGTTACTGTAACTTTGCTCTTACAATAGATAGAGTATCACCCTGATGTGTGTACATGCAGATATTCCTACGTGCTAATAATCTGGGCATTTCTGAAGCTCAAAATCCTCTGGAAATATGTAGCCCAACCTTCTCAGTTTTTGGAAGGACACTGAGGCCCTGAAAATTTGGCTTGTCCACTGTCACACCATTAGTTAATGGAAGAGTTGGATTCACACAGAAATCAGCCTTCTGCCCCCAGTTTATTGTTTTAAAGGCTCATTTGAAAACATAGCTTCTGCCAGTGTTTTCTTTGTAGGTGAAGATTCAGGGCTTTTCTTTTGGGTGTTCGGGGTTCTATGAAATGTAGAAAGACCATTCTTGCTTCCCTCCCAAAAGGCCATTGTCAACAGAAGTCATAGCTACAGGTGAAAGCCCAACTTGGTCCCCTGACCTCAGCCCAACCCTGTATCACCAAGTGTGGTTTCCCTGATGTTGTTTTGAACTCACCAACCAGCAGACAGCTCCAGGGACCTTCCTGGGATCTGCCCATTGTGGACCTGCCTCAGCCACTTGCCACCCTCTGACTGCAGACCCCTTTTCCTGACTGGTTCTTGCTTGTTAGAAATACACATTAGCCATGCTTAAGACCTGGATATCAGCTAACATATTGGAGTGTTTCCAAAATATTCACTTGTTTGCAGAAGACTCCCTTGACCCACCAAGAAAATACAAGATGCCAGGCTGATTGATCTTGCTTGTCTGCCTCCCCTACCATGGATGTTCTGAGAGTTCTGGTCATCCAATTGTTTTCCACTTGTGACATCTTTTGTCCCAAGCAAATTTTGTGTAAGGCCAGGTGTATAGGTATATAAAATAGGTGTATAAATCACTTACTGACAGTAAATCATAAAGAAATGTGTATTAAAAGCAATTATTTCATATGTATACAATTTTACCATTTACTAAAGATGAATGAAAATGTATGTGCTAATGAGATGGACATGCTTGTCTATTTTTGCATGAAGAATTATATCTTGGATGAAATTTGATGCTGAAGGACATAGAGCAGTATCAGTGTTCTTCACAGTTGATTCATATTTTGGTTGTACAATTACAACCTGATAATGTACAAGCTGGTAATGTAGCTCCATGAATGTGTGGTATAAACTGGCAGAAAAATACTGAGAGTCATTTTAGAAATTGTTGAAAATCCTAACACCTAATCCCAATCAAAATTAATTTAATGATTTCTTTTTTATAAAATAAATCTCAAGTCAGAGATTCAAACAGAAATCCTTAAAAAACCAAACATTTGATTTCAATTATATAAATCTGATATTATATGCTGAGGAATAATGGGAGGGCAGCATGAAGTCTTTGTTTTTTTGTATCTAAACCATTGCATTTCTATAAGAGCAGAAATGATACTAGGAGAAGCCTTCATTACGTACAAACATCTTGAATCTGTGCCAGGGCTTTTCAGTGCTTGTTTGGCATTGTGTGGTGTGATGGCCTACACACTATAAAGTGTGCACGTTGGGTGTTCAGAACCAAGAGTAGACACAGGATGCACTATGGGTCAGCATTGTCAGAAACACCACAGATTCACAGCGTGTTTGGTTTTGAATTAACTTTTGTTTATGACATGTTCAGAAACCTTTGACTCCTGCAAGATTTTTCACAACCTCTAACATTCAGTTTACATGACTTCGTATAAAGTCATAACCCATGGTTTAAGAAAAGTGGCATAGAAAATAAGGGCATTTCAGGTGGCCAAAAATTCTTTTTTATTGTAGTTTTTAAAATACATTGTATTTTATGAGACACTTTTTTTCTTGGAAGAAATATACAAATGCCTATTTATTGAGAAACACATAGATGCAAGAAGAAATGGTATATTTACTGTGACAGAGTTGGCCAAAGAAGACCAAATCATGGATGAAGTGAGGACTTCTAATTCAAAACCATGTCCTTTGAGCTAAGGCCCCTTTTTATGTGCAAGATTTGACTTTTAAAAAGAGGGTAGGAGTTAGGCAAGTTACACAGGGAATGAAGAGTGGAGTTGGCTTTGGGGGGCAAGATTGTAATATGTGGTGGGTACTTTCATTTTTTGGCTCTTCGTCATCCAACCCCCTCTTTGGAAGGATTTCTTCAAATTATTGAGCTTTTTGTAGGTAGAACCTCCTGGTCCACCTTCTCTTGTAGAAGTCACAAAAGGGGAACTCCTTCCTTCAGCGTTCTGGCAACCTGGGCTTGTGAGCTTGTCCAGTAAGATGCTTCTGTACTGGACCTGAAACCTTTTGCATGGGACCCAGGCTGGGAGTGTACATCGAGACGGGCCCATCATAGCAACAGTCTGGGCAGTGGTGGTGGTGACAGCAGCAGAAGTCATGGCTGCAGCCGTGGAGACACCTGTAGCAGGCCTTAGACAAGGCCTTCCTGAGAAACGACGTTGATCTTGCACGTTGTCCCTCACAGCTCCGAATCGCTCTGCATGCACACACATCTGCTTCACTCGTCTGGTTTAGTGTCAATTCTGTGTTTCCCTAATTTAGTCCAATAATTTTCCTTTCAAAAGTTATTGTATTTATTTGTGTGTCTGTGTGTGTGTGTGTTCTGTGACCCATGTGTGGAAGTCAGAGGATAACTTGTGGGAGTCATTTCTCTCCCTCAACCATACATGTCCTAGGGATTACATAGGTCCCCAGGCTTGTCAGCAAGTGCCTTTGCCTGCTGAACCATCTCTCTGGCCCTTTTTATTTTATTTTTATTTATTTAAGCTACAGTTGATTTCTCTGGCCGGTGCTTATACACACTGGGTGAATGAGGTGAATTAGCCCTCCCTAGGATTCCACTTGGGCCACTAGATATACTCGATGGTATATGGTATGCGAGTAACTTTTGTGTTGTGAAGAGTGGGTTAGTGAAGAGCCCCGAGATCTATGCTCTCTAAGGAGGGAAGAGGAGTATGGGCATCAAGGATTGTGTATCTACAGACTTGCACGGCCACGGAAATAATGCTAATTGAGTAAATGAATGAAATTCCTCTTCCCCCTCCTCGCTCCCCTTGATGCAGGTTCTTGCTCTGCAGCTCAGAGGGGCCTCTATTTGCTGTGTAGCCCAGGCTGGCTCCAAAGTTTTAGCGACTTTCCTCTTTCCTGTTTCTGCCTCTTGAATGCTGGTATGATAGAGATGTGCCAGCATACCCTGCCAGAAAATGTTTCTTGAGAAAAATTTGATTCAATTTTGAGTTTCCTGCCCAGGTAGATGCATATATTGATAGTGATGTTAGGTATTATGTAGTTAGAGTTTTCCTGCCTTGCCCACAGTCAGGACAAATCTTTGTCACCCGCCAGTCCCACAGCCACTCAGACCCAACCAAGTAAACACAGAGACTTATATTGCTTACAAACTGTATGGCCATGGCAGGCTTCTTGCTAACTGTTCTTATATCTTAAATTAATCCATTTCCATAAATCTATACCTTGCCACATGGCTTGTGGCTTACCGGTGTCTTCACATGCAGCTTGTCATGGTGGCAGCTGGCAGTTTCTCTAACTCAGCCTTCCACTTCCCAGAATTCTTCTCCTCCTTGTCCTGCCTATACTTCCTCCTGCCTGGCCACTGGCCAATCAGTGTTTTATTTATTGACCAATCAGAGCAACAGATTTGACATACAGACCATCCCACAGCAGTATTATTTGTGTATTTCATATTCCATTTAAGTAAGAGCCTATGATCTTATTTAGCATAAGAAATTCTTCATTATCTGAGATATGTCTTGCAATATGGAGGGGAACAGGGTCCTGGATATTTTGATTTTCTAAGCTCTGTCTCACTTGAATGTTCTGGAAGAAAGGCATCAGAAGAAGGGTTTGTCTCTGGTTACTCAATCATTGTGATTGTCTAGACAGGGCTTACACAATGTTTATGGGTCACTCTTGGAATGCCCCTGTACTGCTGAGAAACTGCCTGGAATCAGAAGCTCATTTTTTGAATGGGATTGGATGCTTGGGAAGACCCGCAGAGCACTATTCAGAAATCACATGGAAGGCAAACAGAAGGCAGGTTCTTTGAGACCTGGTTGGTATCCATATAAGCATCATTTCAGATAAACCTGTTTCAGTTCACAGGGCTCCATGTGCTCTTGTTCTGCTTATTCTATTTCAGTGGCCTTGTGATAGGTATGAATAGGAATCCTTTACTAAATCCTATAGAGAATGTTTTCACTAAAAAACAAACCTCACCATGGATTGGCTCCAGAAGAGTAGAAAGCATCCCCTCCCCTGAAAAGTCATGTGTGATCAGCTGAAGAAGTTCTCGATGCGTTCCTTATGGAAGGCTGTGGCAGAACAGCTCCCCACCTTCCGTAGAGTTGGGAAGACAGTCTACTCCCTGCTGCATTCAAGTTCAAGGGCCACATACATAAGGCTTGGCAGATGTGAAAGCTGAGAGGATGCAGGGGTCCTCACTGGAAATCACAGAGAGCTAGTTGGGTCTTGAACAAAGACACATGGATGTAGGAGAATATTCTAAGCTCATTCCAAGTCACCAGGAGATTGATTTACCAGTCCGGGAGGTCCCTGAAGAATCAGCCCAGAGAAAAGAGTGTCTGGGGGTTGGAAGACCCAACTAGAGCAAACACAGATAATAATTTGGGAACCTGATTAAGAAAGAACCTGATTGATCTTACTGAAAAGCATCCTCCTCATTCACAAGGCATCAGCATCAAACTGGTGACCCTTACTTTGTCTGATCTTAAAGAGTAGATCTTGGATGGATTTAATGAGAGAAGGCATACATCTATTTACATTTAACATGATGGTTTGACTATCTTCGTATCCTCCCCATTCAAAATATGAATTCTCCCTCCCTTTACACTTCTCACATTCAAATCTCTCCTCTTTTTCATAGGGGAAAGATTAGACCTCAGCTACCTGACTTAGAGAAAGCCTCAGCTCATCTTTCAGAAACATTTCCCCTGCTTGTGTGGTGAAGAGGAGATGGAATTCATGGCACATTGTCTTCTTTGATGTCATTTCTCTAAGGAACTTGAAGCCTCAATTTAGTGGCAAAAGTGCTTTTTTCTTTGCTGGCCGAAAGTTTAAGATGCAGAAAAGAACAGAAGGATTCCTTAAGATCTGCTTTCTTCAGAGGATTGGAGCATAAGAATTAGAAGAGGGCCACTCTGTAAACTCCAACAGCCTATGGCTAGGAAGGTCACAGGTCCTAGGAGGCATATACTTCTGATGTTTCATTAAGTGGACATCTCATCAAATTGTCTTCCAAACATGTATGTTTATACTCATACACTAATGCTGCTTTCAGCCAGAGTAAAAGAAGCTGCCCCCACCTCCCAGGGGACAGTCGCTAATTCAGAGACTTATAACTGGTCAAAGTGCTGAGACTAAGTAACTGTTGAGTGCTCAGCTCTACATGGAACTTCTGTATCATACCACTCCAGGGCCCAGGGAATGTTGCAGAATTTGCCATGAAAAAAATTGTAAGAGCTGGAGGATGGAGAGGAGTGCTATAAAGCATTCTGGGTATGACATGGCCGTTGTACATCATGAGCCTACAGCAGGATGGCTGCTTCCATGAGACCTGCACAAACAATTAAAGAGGAGCAAGTAGGGAAGGGACTAGCTGGGCAGATGAGAGTCAGCTGGAGTGGGAAAGAGACAAGAGAGGACGGCGTGTGTGTGTGGGGGGGGGGGGGGGTGAACACGATCACACCGCATTATATACGCATTGTATCCATGTATGAAGTTCCCAATTAAAAAAATAAGGGAGTGTTTGGAAGACAAGGAGGGATTTCCCAGTGAGAGCTCTTTGCATACATGGTGGCCCAGGCTTCCTGAGAGCTGCATAGAGACAAGGGTGCAATAACAGTGTTTTGGAAACTGTGGTAGGAAGGAGGCAGTGAGTCAGTGCTTACTGCCCCCAGAAAAAGATATCGCTCACGGGGAGGCTTTGGACAAAGTCTATACATGCATGTGGGGTGGGGTTGGAAAGACAGATTGGCCTATGGGCACTTAGAAGAAGAAAGTGGGGGAGAAAGAAGTGAGTGAAGGTAAGGTTGGGGAAACACCCTGGGGAAATAGTTCTGAAAGTGGGCTTCTTGAGGCAGGAAGAGCTGTCGAAACAAAGAACTCGGGTCACTCTGAGAGCAGAGGGCCATTTGTGAGACGTGTGGGAAGCCCATGGGTGTTCATCCCCTATCGTCATGCGTCCAAGTTTCATTTCTTTTTTTCTTTCTTTCTTTCCAACACATGCGAAATGATTGTGGCTTAGAGCGATGCTGTTTTGGTAGCCTTAGGGTTATACTTAATGTCCGAGTTTAGGGCTTAACCAAACATAGCTTACCTGGAAACCGTTCTTTATTTATCAGCTGTCAGAATAGAAGCTGAGTCACAGCAGTGACACCAGCATGTCTGGTTTCTGTCTCAGACTTCCTTATTTCCTGGCTGTTGGCGATCTTCACTTTTGCTTGTTCGGAACTTGAAATAACTATTCACCCTGCTTGAGAGTGATGCCCTTGGACAGGTCCCTCACTAGTTCTTTTCCCAGACAGCAATGGCTTTGTTTTAATGGCTATTTTTCAACATTGAACTGTGTAGCATTTCCTCGACCAACTGTCAGCAAGTCTCCTGGGTAATTTCAAACACTGGCAAGTAATTTGGATTTAGCTTGGAAATTTCACCTAGCTGTAAACTGGATTTCATTTGTGTTTAAAAGGAAGCTGGGGAAAGAACCCATATGTTTTGGGAGAAGGCCTTTATTCCTTCTCTTTCCACCTTAGTAATCAACTATAACCTACTCACTCTATCCCCATGCCTCATCCTCTGTTCACAGGTGAGGGTGGGGAACACCACCATCTTAGGGGGTCTGAAGCTGGAAAAACGTGGTGAGATGGATTCATAATGTACAAGATGTGAGGTAATTCCTTCATTTACTAACATCCTTTTTATCACAAGAAAGACTATGAGAACCCACCAAGGGAGGAGTGGCCATTCACAAAGAATAAGTCAGGATGACCCTTTGGCAGAAGAAAAAGAACCAGAGCTTTTTAAAAACTATACTAAGTTTTTATCTTATCCTTTTCCATTATCTATTTGTATAGATGTTGTAGTGTCTATCATATATTAGTATATTGATAAATGTATGTTATCCATCCTCTCTCTTCCTCTCCCCCTCCCCTCTGTCATCTATCTGTTCTCATACTGAGTAGTAGCTTTCCTAGAAGCATAAACTCCTGTGAGATTCTCAGTCAGGTCCAGACGTGAACTAGGAACTGGATTTATCCGTTCATCTGGCCCTCACCGAAGAGCCTTTCTTCGGTGTAGTTCTACCTAAACTTCTGATGTGAGAGACAAATGAAGAGGCTGAGTGTCGGGTAAGGATGGGCCTGCCTCTGTGTTTCCTTTGTTCGCTCCTCTGCTGTTTGGAAACCACTGTGGTCGCTTCCTGAAGTCGCATCTTTGGAGAGTAACTGGTTCCGTGTTTGAAATCAGAAAATGAGATATGGCCTGGTTTGGCCTGGCGGTGGTGGTGCACGCCTTTAATCCCAGCACTCGGGAGGAACAGGTGGATCTGTGAGTTCAAGACCATCCAGGTCTACAGAGTGAATTCCAGGACAGCCAGGATTACATGGAGACATCGTATCTTAAAAAACAACAAAAGCAAAACAAAACAACAAACACAAACATAACAAAACAACAGTTAAAAGATATGGCCTGGTTCTCAGATTAGATTTCTCAGACATCTGTCTCCAGCTAGACCCATCCCAGCCTCTTATGTGTGCATGTGCTTAACACACTCTCACTAGGTCTCACTGCCTAGACTAAGAGAAGGGCTCAGCAGCTCAAGCATGACTTGGGGCAGCTCGTCTCCCTCCATATCATCTTCCCCAGGCTTTTTCTTGCTTTCTACAGCTTTTTTTTTCCAGCACAGTTGGCTGCCCCAATGGAGCCATCAGTCCTCAAGACGATATAGAGCAGGTTATGGAGTGCAGCCAGCCTCCTGCAGCAAGTCCTTCTCTGATCTTGTGTCAGATGTGCTTTTAGATTCCTCTGCAGAAGGAGATCCTACTCAAACGAAACACAGCGTCCTAGCCTGGGAGCATCTTCCATGAGTCAATTCAGTTATGTTTCCATCTGGATCCAGGATAGCCTTTTTCTCAAGGAAACTTCATACTGTCATTTATGGGGTATAATGTCTTCATAATCTTAGTGGGACAAACTGCCTTATGGAATTAGGAGGAAATGTGGGGTGTGGCAAATGGAGACATTACTCAGATCCTTCTCCAGTTACTGTCCACAGAGTAGCTGTGGTGAGGTAGTCAGGGAGCCTCCTTTGTTACCAGCCCTTGATCTCAAAACACCCCACTCAGAAAGGCCCCAGCCAATGGTCTCTTATGTCTGATGAAGACTTACCTCCAATACAATCCATTGGGCTAACAGACTGTATCATGACTGCATGACTCCTCCACACCCAGTCCAGCATGTATTTTTTCAAGGATGTTTCTCTACTCCAATGTTTTTTTTTGTACTCCTAATTGTGTTTTAGCATCTGCTTCCTGGAAATCAAGAGGTTGGATATAAAGGGGAGGAAATGTTCGGTGGGTTTTCATTTTGTTTTTAGTTAGATTTCTTAAGTTCCCTCTCCCAGCTGGTCGTTATGAATAGGCTCTGGGATAGCTGAGGGTTACTGTTAGGATATATATATATATATATATATATATATATATATATATATATATATATATATATATATATTTACACACACACACATCCCCAATATTGCCTACAGCCTGCATATGTAACATGTCTAAACACATTGAATAATTTATGTGCCGTTTAAAAATATATGAAACACAATTCACCTACTTTTTAAGTAGTGCATCTTTAAACAGTAGACACTGGTATAACACACACACACACACACACACACACACACACACACACACACGTGCGTGTGCTCGGAAGGAACTCTCAATTTAAGAGAATTGTAAACCACTAATTTAGATGATGCCACCTTCTTGTCTTCATACAGTAACTGAAGATTTCCCAAAAACATAATAAAAGGAAGTAAATAAATAAACAATAACTTTGAGAAAGAATTGCCTGATTCCCATACTGAATAGCTCTTATTTGACCATTTCAAAGCTGAGAGGTGCTAGAATGACCAATTATAGAATACAATGAGATGTCACATGTCCCTTTAATACAATCTCAAATGTAAAATGTGTGCATATTAACTGGAAATGTGCAATCTTGATCCTTCTGTGCAAAGGGAGGATTAGATAATAGATGTTTAGCTTGTGTCAAATAGTCCCATTTGTTTTGGGGAAAGTGCTTTTTTCTAAGCATACAATAGCTTTCTAGAAAGCAGGTACCTATAGGTTTGGGTTGCTGCTATATAGAATCTTGGAAGAGATCAATGACCTTGTCCAACAGAAGAAGACACCGAGAGTCAATCTGGAAAAGCCTAAAAACTTCTTCAAAGCCATATAACAAATACATGGCACATTTCATTATGGTTTGATGAGGTCAAAGATTGCTAGGTGTTTCTGTTGTTGTGATAAACATGACCAAAAACAAGTAGGAGAGGAAAGGGCTCATTTGGCTTATACTTCCAGGTAAACAGTCCATCACTAAGGGATGTCAGGGCAGGAACCTGGAGACAGGAACTGATGCAGAGACCACGGAGGAGTACTACTTACTGGCTTCCTCCCCTTGAGTTGCTCAGTCTGTTTTCTCATTTGCCCAAGACCATTTGCCCAGGGGTCGCGCTGCCACCAGTGGGCTGGGCCACCCACATCAATTGCTAATCAAGAAAATGCTCCCCCATGGATTTGTCTGGAGGACAATCTGAGGGAAGCATTTTCACAATTGAGCTTCTCTCCCCAGGTGATGCTAGCCGGTGTCAAGTTGACAAAGACTAACCAGCACACTAGGTTTATGTGTCAGGATAGGCTAGACTGTGTTTCTATGAGAACTATCACAAATGTTAGTGGGTTAATGTAAAGGAATTTTATTACTGTGTCACCCAGATTTTACTGAGGCTCTGGATGATCTCTAGGACACCTGTTCCCCACTTGGTGCACCATCAGTCCAGGTTGCTTTGATTCCATGACATGTCTACTTCAAGAAACGACTATATCATTGCCAGAGCTTGTGTGGGGAAATACAAAAGCATCACTCACTAGTAGCTAAATGCCAAAGAGACACACAGGCCTGTAAGAGTTGAGGAGACTGGGATAAACGTGAGCATTAAACATCTCCATCTTTCCAGGCTCCCCAGAGTGCCACAAAATCCCATTTACTATTGGTGCAAACTGCAAAGTTCTCTGAGAATGCTGGTGTATTAAGCCATTTATGATCAGTAGCATCCAAGTTATGAATCAGTTCATTTTTATCAGTCACTAAAACATGGAAGGGAACAAACATGGGGGAAATATAAGATCCTATGCCAGGGAGGTCTCTATTGCTGTGATAAACACCATGACCAAAACACTTGGGGGAGGAAAGGGTTTATTTCAGCTTATAGCTACAGTCCTTAATGACGAGAAGTCAAGGCAGGAACTCAAGGCAGGAACATGGAAGCAGGAACTCAAGCTGAGGTCATCAAGGAACACTGTTGATTGGTTTGCTCCTCCTGGCTTGCTCAGCCTGCTTTCTTATACAACCCAGGACCCACAGTGGGCTGGGCCCTCCCAAATGAATCTTAGTCAAGAAAATGCCCCACAGGCTTGCCTGCAGACCAGTCTAATGGAGGCATTTTCACAACTGAGTTCCCCTCTTCCCAGATGAGCCTAGCTTATGTCAAGTTGACAAGAAACTAAGCAGCACAGATCCCTTTTAAATAAAAACAAAATAGCCCAGTGACTTGGTCAGACAGGATGGAGTTTACGTGGGACTCCTGGAAGAGGCAGCAGTAGAAATGTGTAGTGGTTGAGGGTTGTGCCTCTGAAGGGGGAAAAGTGCTGAAGGGGGTAAAAGCCGTCCTTGACCATGGTCTTTAAATTTACCACTCAGTCTCATGGTCTTCTTTTTGAGCAAAACCCTTTTCAGATGTCTGTGGTGTCATTCAAACGATGCCAAGTTTTATCAAAGCTCTGATCTTCTGTCTGTCTGCCTTCTCTCCCCAGCTGTCTCATACTACTTTGAAAATAAGTTGCAAGCCTCAACTCTTGGGTTTCCTGTCACATTCTCGTATCTGCAGTGTTGGGGGACTGTCCTGGCAGGATGAACAGGGCAGGAGGAAGTCAGGCCCAGTTTCAGCGGGTTTCTTAGCTACTTGTCATTTCCCAGGCTGCTGCTTTTACTGTCTCCATGCACTCAGGGGAGGTCACCCGCCCCCCCCCCCAGTCTAGGGTCTCCGTTGGTCTCTCAGGGCTGGGTGTTTATTCAAGTCCTTAAGGCATCTGGACCTGTGGGCTGGACTTGGACGCCCTCTTCCTTGGAGTCCTTCCCCCTTTCCCTTCCAAGATGGAAAGGTAAGTGAGGAACCACTTCCACCCTTAGTGGAGCCGAGACATTGACTCTCAGTCGCAAACAAGTTGCAAGTAGGGAGTCAGATGAGAACCAGATGAGGCCTGAAAGTTTTGTTAATTTACTCCGGTGAAGTTTTTCTTCCAAATGTTCTGATGGAGATCGCGAGTTCTAGTTTAGTCTAGACTCTGGAGGCAGACTGGCTTCACATCATTTTGACACTCGAATCTTTTCTTTTTGAACTTTAAAATATGCACAGTTGCATCTACTTCAGTAAATTTGATGCTTTTAAGGGAGGATTCAATAGAGATTATTATTGTTGTGACCTGATGGGATTCTGGGAGACAGATATCTGGTAAGTTCACACTGTGATTATAATTGTTACTCAGGTAACCATACCACAGGACTTAAGATATTCCTACTGAGTGCATGACTGTTTCCACATCCCCAAATAGAACTAATGCGATCAGGCCTTCCTGCCTTTCTAGATTCTGGTATGTATCAAAATAAGTAAGAGATGTCTTGAAAATAAATGTATATTATGAAGATATGACTTACTATCCATTCTCTTGGTATATTTGAGATTCTATAATGGAACATCACAGACTGGGCAGTTTATGAACAACAGAAACTTAGTTCTCTCAGTCTTGGGGGTTGGGAAGAAGCTCAAGATCAAGACACCAACTGGTTCAGGATCTGGTGAGCGCCCACTTTCTTGTAGATGGCACCTTCTTCTCACTGTACCCTCACATGATCAGAGCAGAAAGGCAGCTCTCTGGAGCCTCTTTTATAAGGTCACTGTCGTAATTTCATTTCTGTTGCTGTGACAAACACCCTGACCAAAACCAATGTAGGAGAGGGAAAGGTTTGTGTAGCTTGCAATTCCAGATCCATTGTCCTGGCTAGTTTTATGTCAACTTGACAGCAATTGAAGTCATTTGAGAGAAGGGAACCTCAGTTAAGGAAATGCCCCCATAAGATGGGGCTGTAGGTGGAGGTGGTAGTGGCACACACCTTTAATCCCAGCACCCAGGAGGTAGAGGCAGGCAGATCTCTGTAAGTTTGAGGCCAGCCTGGTCTACAGAGTGAGTTCCAGGATAGTCAGGGCTGCATAAAGAAACCCTGTCTTGAAAAACAAACAAACAAAAAGCGATGGGGCTGTAGGCAAACCCATAGGGCATTTTCTTAATTAGTGTTTGATGAGAGGGAGCCCAGCTCATTGTGGGTGGTGCCACCCCTGGGCTTGCTGGTCCTGGGTTCTATAAGAAAACAGGCTGAGCAAGCCAGTAAGCAGCACCCCTCCATGGCCTCTGCATCAGCTCCTGCCTCCAGGTTCTGTGGTGATATATTGTGTACCCTAATAAACCTGCCAGAGGATCAGTGGACAGAGCCAGCCACTAGAGTAGACATAGAGGTCAGGCAGTGGTGGCACACACACTTAATCCTATCACTCAGGAGCAGAGATCTATCTGGATCTCTGTGAGTTCAAGGCCACACTGGAAACAGAGCCAGGCTGTGGTGGCACACACTTTTAATCCCAGTACTGTGAAGCACACACGTCTTTAATCCCAGGAAGTGATGTCAGGGCAGAGAAAGGTATATAACGCGTGAGGAGACAGGAACTCACTCTCTTTAGACTGAGGATTCCGTAGAGGTAAGAACTTGTGGCTGGCTTACTCTGCTTTCACCCCAATATCTGGCTCTGGGTATTTTATTACAATACCTTTTAAGATTAGTGTTATAAGGTTCCTGCCCTGCCTGAGTTCCTGTTTTCACTGCTTTTGATGATGAACTGTTGTATGGAACTGTGAGTGAAAGAAATCCTTTCCTCCCAAGTTGCTTTGGTGTTTCAGTAAAGCAACTGTAACCCTAACTAAGACATCCACCACTGAGGGGAAGTCTACATCAGAACTCAAGCAGTAGTCACATCACACCTGGAGTCAAGAGCAGAAAGAAACAAATGCACCGTGCTGACTGCTTGCTTATGCTCAGCTCATTTTCTTCCCTGAGTCTACCTGCCCAAGAACAATGCCAGGCACAGTGGAGTGGGCACGCCCAGATCAGTCAACACACAAGAAAATCCCCCCCAGACACGTCCACAGGCCAACCTGATCTAGGCAGTTCCTCAGGTGAGACTCTCTTCCCACAGTATTCCAGGCTGGGGCAAGTTGACAAAACCAACCAGCACTTTCACTAATCCCATTCACTAAAACAAGCCCTCGTGGCTTAATCACCTTCCCCAAATCACCACTTCCTAATGCCATCACCTTGGTTGGGTTACAAAATAGGAGTCTGGTGAGGATCCAAATGCAGCATTTTATGAAGTACCAGGAACCGTGACAGAGGGGCGGTAATGTCATCTTCCATCCTCTTAGCATTTAGGTTTCTGCTATTTTCGTGGGACTGGACCATGTTGTGTTGTATGCAGCTAGCTCTTACAATACTGCCTTTGACCAAACCTAGTCCCATTGAGAGTATTGGTTTTTACCTCATGGAGTCTGGGGCTCCTCTGTCAGGGGTTATGAGTCTTTTGAAGGGGCCATTGACAGAGTCTAGTTCATAGCTGGGAAACCTTGGGATGAGCAGATCCTAGATCCACAGGGGCTTGAGGCAGTGGATCAGCATTTGATCCTTCTTCTGGGATGTGCCTCTGAGGTTGGCGCTGCCTGGATACTTCTAGTTAGTAAATAGTTGGCATTCATGGAAAAGAGAAGGAAAAAAATCACCGATTATTTCATCCAACCCACTGGGTCACAGTTCCTGTTTCAGAAGGAAAACTCTATTTCCCCTTTAGTTGACAATGTCTGAGGAGGAGGAGAACCCATTTGTCTAGAGCAGGCATCTATTGAATTACATAGTAAAATATGTCGACTCGTTTTAGGTGGTCCCTTGTTATTGTTTTATTGCTGTGAAGAGACACCATGACCACGACAATTCTTAGAAAAAGAATGCATTTTAATTTGGAGGTTGCTTACAGTTTGAGAAGGTTAGTCCGTGATCATCATGGCAGGAAGCAGGCCAGCATGGAGCAGTAGCTGAGAGCTTTACATTCTGATCCACAGTCAGCAAGCAGAGAGAGAGAGAGAGAGAGAGAGAGAGAGAGACAGACAGACAGACAGACAGACAGAGAAAGGACTGGGCCTGCTATGGGCTTTTGAAACCTTTGCAGCCCACTCCCAGTGAATTACCTCCTCCAACAAGGTCATATCTACTCCAACATGACCACACATCCTAATCCTTTCTGAACAGTTCTGGGGGCCAAGCATTCAAAACTATGAGTCTATTGGGGGCATCCTCATTCAAACCACCACACATGGGTTCTTTGATTCTAAGTAAAGCTTTGGTGAATTTTTGTAAATAAATAAAAATTACACACATCATACAGTATATACCTAAATGTTAGAAAACTAGAGGGTAGCTCCTATAATCAAATAAGAATCTGAAGACCCTGGTTTTGCATAGGACATGAATTAGGAGGTCTTGGTAGGTGAAACCTGTTAGCCAGACTCCATGGGCCAAGCCACTCAGGATTGCATCCCTGGGAAGCATTAGTTGATGCGATGCCAATGATCTGAGCAACAGAAGGGAACATGCTTGCTTGGTAGCCCATGTATGGCAAGGAGAAGCTGCTAATGAACTATACAGGCTGTGCCAGCTGAAGGGGAGCACTGAGCACTAAAGGGAGCAGGCGGCTGAACAGGCCTTGCTAGCAGATGTCTGCTCCAGTTGCTGTGGATGTCATCTGCCTCACTGTTTGAGTTTCTTCCTTGTGGTTGTTAGAGCCCACATGGATCCAAATGGACTCAACATGCCTCTGTTTGTAGAGCATGTGTGGAACAGCATGAAGCTGTGTAGAAGGGGCACCGCAGTCTTCTCACTCGACATGAAAGAGCTCCATGTCTGTGGCTGTTCTGGAGAAAACCTGGCAGTCATCCCCAGAGACCTCTCTGCTAGTCTCACCTTTCCTGTGAAAGGTCCATGCTTAGATTCAGGCGTGTTGGGCTTCCCGAGGTCCCTGAACACACCATCTGGCACTTGCTTAGACCATAAGCTAAAAATAAGTGTTCCCAGGACTCTTCCTGTTGGCGGTGACAGTTGAACCATCACCTCACCGCAAAGACACTTGTCATTTGGGGGTTTAGAAAAGGGAAACACTTAAGTGCTAGTTTATCAGACTAAAAGAGTTACAACAACAGCCCAAGGACAACACTCTGCCCACCCACAGCCTTCTGGTCAGAGGTGAGAGTCTCAGCTTACGGGGAACACTGAGCCTTATGACCCACGCAAGGCGCGGAGGCCGATCTTACCCCCCTGAGAGGGAGGGTGTGATGATGCAAGGCCACAGCAGCTGCCTTTCAAAGTTCCCAGGGAAACTTTAGAAGAGACAACAGTGTTGTTTCAAAGGCACCAGAAACAGTCTAAAATCGAGACGATCAGAGCGAGAGCCTGGAGTCCTGTACATTATTAATATTTGGGGGTATTTCTCATCCTGGACTTTTTTGATCAATAGGAAGACCTTAGGGTTCAGGGGCATTGTGCCATAGATCAGAGCTTTGCTTCGACCTTCTCCTGTCCCTCAACTGGGAACGATGCTGGCCTGAGGCAAGAGTTTAATGAGTACTGGTGTGAGGAACATCTTAATGCATGTCATTCATAAGCTTCCTTGACTGCCCCCTTTAATTTTCTAACATAAGGCTTTAACATTGTTAAACATGTTTTAACATTTCTTAGCTAGTTTTATTTTAATGACTTTGTGATGTTCCATAAAATAGATATTGTATAACATAGTGAATCAGGATCCTGGCATTAGACAAGAAATTCTGTGATGGATATCTCTAGGTACCATTTTTCAAAGAAGAGTCCAGCCTTGAACCCCATTGGACCTGAAGCTTTGGGGCTGATACATGTGAAGAGGTAGATTTAATAGGATCAAGTCTAATGATCCAGTTCCTGGGTCATTTATCCAGTGACCAATTTATCACTGTTTTTTTTCTTCTCATATCTTTGGAAGCTCTTCTCCACTGGGTTAGCAAAAAGACTTGAAAATTTAAATAAACACTAACTGCCTTTAAGTACTTGTTGCTAAGTCATAGAAAAAACTTAAGGTGCCAAGAAACCAGACAGGCCTAGCTTCTACTTTTTTTTTTTTTTTTTTGGTTTTTCGAGACAGGGTTTCTCTGTGTAGCTTTGCGCCTTTCCTGGAACTCACTTGGTAGCCCAGGCTGGCCTCGAACTCACAGAGATCCGCCTGGCTCTGCCTCCCGAGTGCTGGGATTAAAGGCGTGCACCACCACCGCCCAGCCTAGCTTCTACTTTTAACAACATATATCAAGCTTTTAAGCCTTTTCTTTTATATGTGAGAAATGTATTTTGCATGTAATTGTAACATTTATTTCCATTCGGCACTTAGCCTGTTGGTGTGGCAATAATAGTAATAACATTTATTTTTAAGGCAGAAGAGAGGGTCTGTAAACTCACTTTACTTTTCCTGTGAAAATATCTAACCTTTCTTTCTAAAAGTTTCTTGGGATCTAGACATTGATATGAGGCCTCTTTCCTATTTCATTTACCTAGTCAGAAAGCATACATTTTTAGAGCATTGATTGGAGCAACAATAAAGACTACAAGGGCTAACACTGAGACACTGTGCACTGTCCAAGACTGAAGGGATGAACTGCTATATCTAATTTTAACAGAGGGGGATGTCCTCTTAAGATTCGGTGGGCCACTTGAAGAGGTTGACAAATACCGGAAGAGCCACTGAGATGGTTGAGTATGGAAGGGTGTGACCTGCTCTTCTGTCCCTTGGAATTAGTGACAGAGTTGGAGCATGACATCAATTGCAGCCATAAGACTCTTTGCTAACACAGAGGCAAGATGACAATCATGTCCTAATGTAGCACACACCCTCCAAATGGAGGTGGACAATGGCATGAGGTGGAACGCACATAAGAAGGCACTGTCAGATGGAGAGGGGCAGAAGTAATTGTCTCTTGATGTGTTTCAGAGAGTCTGCAAGACTTTGCAAATTGCAAAAAAAGAGATGGGGTAATAAAAATAAAGGTTAAATCCTAGGTTATTAATCAGGGTACTTAGACAAAACGTGGCCCCACACAGTTGAAGATGATAAAGTCTGGGGGAATAGCTGACTCATGGGGGAGGAAATGGAATATTCTTTTCCTACTTTGCCATTTGCAGAACTGATGCCCTGGCCCAGAATAAAGAAGACAAAACTAGAAGCATTGACCTTTCTTTATCCAATGTTGTTAGGCAGGAAGAGACCAAATGTTGGATAAGGAGCAAGCTGGGGCTTGACTGTTTCCAAGTCACATGACTTAAAAGTTATTTAGTCACCTTCCACTGATACTTTATTTTCATGCTCTCTCAAGGGAGAGTTAATATTGCCTGTTTTGCAGTATTGCTGACACGATGTATGTCTAGCCCTTCACACAACATCAGGCACAGAGTAATTCCTTTACCTAAAACTTACTTGTGGTCCTTTGAGTGGTCTTCTCAAGTTAGAGCTGTTTGACACACTAACCCCTGCTCATGTGTGTCTTCTGCACCCTTTGTCTTGGTGACAGGGTCCGATGTGGCTAGGGAACTTATAGAAGGTAGTGGCACTGCCACTATACATGCCACCTGTCACCTGTGAGTGAGCGTTCTGCCCCTTCACCCAAAGGCATTGTTTCCTTCTAAAACACTCAGGACGCTGTGGATCATAAACATTCAAGGCATGCTTGTCCATGATGGAAAGTTACAATGTGGTGACTGAGAGCACTGATTCTACATGGCTACCTGGGTTCTATTCTCATCTCTGTCCTTTGTGAGCTGCATAGCCTTGGGGGAAGTAACCTGGCGGGGCTGTGATTAAGTCCCCACAATTCTGAGACCCCTTAGAAATTCCTGCATCATAGGATTTTCTGTGAGTTTTGATGGAAGACACACATACACACAAACAACACACATACACACAAACAAACATACAAACACATAAACACACACAAACACATACACACAAACTCACACAATACATACAAACACACACACACAAACTCACAACACACACACACACACACACACACACACACACGGGAACTTGTAACTACTATATAAATGTGTGTCCAATAAAACAAAAATATCTGAAGTGTTAGAAAAACAGATGGCTTTGAGGTTAGCAAATGGCTACATGGGAGGAGAGGGAGGGTGGGGGAGTCCAGAGCTCTGAGCGGAGTGGAGGCAGACACAGGATGGTGGTCAGTCGTGAAAGGAGCCGAGGACATCTCTGCTGCTTCTCTCTTCTGTCTTGTTCAGCCCCCAGGGAATGAAGACTCCAGGGACAAACATTAAAGCTAAGTTGTTTTTTCCTCTTAGAAGCAGTTTTTAGTCCAGCCGAGGCCCAAAAACCACACTGTATCCTATGGCATGTGTCTCTGCGGCTGCCACATTCAACTGCAGAATAATCCCTCCAGCTGGGGATCAAGAAGACACAGTGAGGCAGAGGCAGGCGGATCTCTGTGAGTTCGAGGCCAGCCTGGACTACAGAGTGAGTTCCAGGAAAGGTGCAAAGCTACACAGAGAAACTCTGTCTCGAAAAACAAACAAACAAACAAAAAAGATGCAGTGAAGGCACCTCCCACCTACCTGCTTTGGCCTGAGTGTGGGGTTCCTTCTCAACATATCCAAAACAAGAAATAAAGAGTGTCAGAAGAGGGGTAGTGACTTTTGACAGACAGGGAAAGCCTTTCTTAGGGGACAGCTAAGAGGTGGACAGAGCCACAGAGTTATGGAAAGTCCATTTTTGCACTTGCCCTGTTGTGTGAAGAATGCATCAAAGGAAGCCAAGATGGAGAGCACGGGAACCAGTTTACAGGCTGTCACCATGGTTTCCTTGGCTACAGGCTAGCACTGGCAGCAGTAGTACCATTTCCTTAGATGAGGCAGTCTTTGGTGGTAGTGGTGGGGCAGATCAGGTTGGCTGGAAGCAAGGAGTGGAGGGCTCTGCTTGCCATGTTCATTTTCACAGGCCGACGGAACATCTGCATGGGGCCACAGACACCAGCCTGCCCCCTGTCCACTCTCCTGCCGGCCACTGCTACAGCAGCTCCAGTCTTCTTCCATTTTCAGATTTCCAGGAGGCATTGCCACAAGGTGGCCCCCTGAGAGGCAGTGCAGGGCTGGTTGTGCATATAGGAAGAATAAAGTTAGCTCTCAGTAAGAGTCCTGAACAAGGAGACACGAGCTGAGGGAGAGTTGGACAGGTAAGTTCGTCACTTTCTCCTCTCCCAAGGACTACTCTAAGGGCTAATGTCTCAAAAAATAAACCCCCTCCAAGCTTCTGGTGACCTGCGGGGTCTCCTAGCAGCTGGACAGTGATTTAGGTGATGATGGTGAAGGGTCAGCTGGATGGTGATGGTGAAGGGTCAGCTGGACAGTGATGTAGGTGATAATGGTGAAGGGTCAGCTGGACGGCGATGTAGGTAATGATAATGGTGAAGGGTCAGCTGGATGGTGATGTAGGTGATGATGGTGAAGGGTCAGCTGGACGGTGATATAGCCTAATGCCTTCTCCTTCACTTCCTGTCCTTAATACTTTGGACTTAATTCTCCCATCCATACTGAGTGCTTCAATCCACAGCTGAGACTCTGTTTTGTAGAAAATTAAAAAAGAAAACATCCAAAAGGAGGGGTCAAGGAGGAAGTTAGAAGTCTGTAGCTGAGGAGAGAAGTCAACTTCAGAACTATTCACTTGGGAAACTTGGGAAACACATGAGACACAAGGCCATGTGGCTGTGTTGTCACTTCACGACGCGTGGGGCGATGGAAATATAGGTCAAGGAGCAAACCTTAGGTTGTGCAACAACCCCCTGTTCAGATAGAAGGGCTGAAGCCAGCACAGAGGAAATGAGACAGAGTCGTATAGGATGTAGAAGAAAATTCAAAGGCGTGTAAGGACAGATACAAAAGAAAGGAGCGACTGAAAACATGGTTTCCTCAGAGGTGGGGTGGGGGCTGAGATGCTAGAGAAGAGAAACAGGAAACTATAGGTGTGCTATATTTTATATTAGCCTTTTGGTGCTGTGCCAAAAAAAATCTGAGATTGTCAAGTTATATATGTGCATTGATTCAGAGTTTCAGAGATTGTGGTGCCTGGTTACACAGCCGCATCCCTCTAGACAGTACATTGTGGCAGTGAGTGCGTAATCATCGTGGAGGGAACTGCTCACCTCGGGGTGGTGGTCTAAAAGCATAAAGTAGAGTCTGGGTCCCTATGTTTTCAGCATCACACCCCCATGACCTAATTTTCTTCTATTATACTCCTATCTCCTAAAGATTCCAGCACCTTCCAGTGGTGCCACAGACTGGCTACCAACCCCTATTATCATATTAGTCTTTAGGGGACATTTAGGAGTCAGGCTATCAGAAATGGCAGGATGCAAGTGGTAGGTGGCGTACAGAGAGCCATTTTAGTGAGGAAGTAAGACTGGGTTGGATCAGGGAGGGAAGGGGAAGTAGAAGCAGCTAGCTTCATAGATGAGCCTGTGAAGAAACTTACTGGAAACAGGAAGGAAACAAACTAAGCAACAGGAAGATTAACTAGTATTTACTATGCATTAGAACTGAAGTGTGTGTAAAAGAAGCGTGGACTTTGAGAGATGTGAGTTCTTATCTTTGCCTTGCCCTTCCCCAGCTGAAGAGGGAACACCACTTCCCTCCCTAGGCATTCCTGCTTGTTAAGGGTCTCTTAAGCTCAATTAGAGAACTGTTGGTTACCAGCACAGCATGTGCACCACAATGGCACCCTTAGAAAGGTCCTGCCATGCTGGCTGTGTTGTGGTTCATAGGAATCATAGCTGGGGAAAAGTATTGGTTGCTCCCCTCTCTTGGAAGCTTGCATATCACCTTCTGGGGACAAAAACCAGTGAAAACCAGTCTTTAGGGAGGAGGCTTTCAGGTCAGATCAAGTTTGGATCCTCCAAGTCCTGTGTCAAAATGAAACAGTCCTTAAGGGGAATAAAAAGCACCTACTTCTTAGTGTACTGGCAGTATTAAGAAAGGCAGTGCATGCAAAGAACTTAACACAGTACCTAAAGTAATAGTAAGATTACATATACTTTATCCTTTGAAGTAATAGAGATTATTAGTGAGAAAAACTTGCAGGGTATTGTGGTCTGCTGTACACAGAAAGTGACATTTGGAGATAAAGAAGGAAGGCTTAGAAGAACTGCAGGTGTACCAGATACAGGCAGGGCTTGGGGGTGCTTATGAGGACCACACTTCAGGCAGCTTAGAGAAAGACATGTAGGAAAGATGTCATGATGTCAGCCAGAGCTTGGTGGTGTAAAATCACACTCAAATAGGAAGACATTTGATTTTTCAAACTTGATTGTGTGCAGACATGTGTGTTACAGTGGGCTTGTGGAGGTCAGAGGAAAGTTTGTAGGGATCAGCTCTCTCCTTCCAATATATGGATCCTGGGGATCAAACTCAGGTCATCAGGCTTGGCAACAAGCCTTTGCCTGCTGAGCCATCATGCTGGCTCAAAATATCCAAGATCTCCTTAAAGTAGAACAAAGTTGTAGTATTCATTCAACCAGATATCAATATATACCATAAAGCCATAATAATTAAGACAATGAGGCAATGGTACAACAAAGAAACCTACGGAGGACACTAGAATCCAGAAACAAACGAGTGTATTTATTTTTGACAAATGCAGTATTTCAGAGAGGTTCAGAAAAGATGATCTTATCAGCAAATGGTGCTGAGCTAAATGGGGATCTACATGAGCAAAACTCAACCCCTGCCTCACACAAGAACAAAAGCAAAACTTCTATGTGGTTTGTAGATTTAAATACAAAGACTTTGAAAATAGAGAATGTCCCAGATCTCAGAAACTGAGCAACAGCAGGCCTGCATGGCAACAGACGCTTGCATAAGAGACCTCCTAGAACACCAGGTGCTATAGCCTCTGAAAAGGAGAAAGAAAAGAAAAGAGGGAGAGGAAGAGGAGGCAAGAAAAGGGGTATGTTTGTGCGAGTGAGAGTTCTTGCCCTTTAGGTAGGCAAAACACTATAAATCAGACACAAAATCTACTAAAATAAAGAATGTTTAAAAGTTCAATTTCATCAAAACTTTTAGTTCATCGGAAGATTAAGGTTAAGCAAAAAGGACAGTTACAGAGTGTCATGGTTAATGTTCATTGTCCACCTGACAGAGTTTAGCCTTACCCCCGGAAGACACCTCTGCAGTTTGTCAATGAGGGTGTTTCCTGAGAGGCTTAACTGAGGTAGCAAGTTCTATCCTGGATGACAGCAGTGCCAGTCCCTGGACTGGATGAAAAGAAGAAAGTGAGCTGAGCACCAGTGTAGCAGGAAACTTAAAAGTTCTTATTAATAAAATCAAACCCGAGGCCAGTTATTGGGGTCCATGCTGGTAGATCAGAGAGACAGAACAAACCACAGCTATCTCACCTCGCCGGATCCTCAGCTGGTCTTGTCTCCTCAAACTGGAGGCCTCTGAGTCCTCATCCGGAATGCATCTCAGCTGAATTACTGCTCCAAAGCCTGAATGCTTATCCAGGCCAAATGCTTAACCAGCCAAAGCCTACCAGCCAAATGCCTCTAGTTTCTGGTCGTCACACCTTATATATCTTTCTCTTTTCTACCACCACTCCCTGGGATTAAAGGCTGGCTTTCTGGGATTAAAGGCGTGTCACCATGCTTGGCTGTTTCCAATGTGGCCTTGAACTCACAGAGATCCAGAGGGATTTCTGTCTCTGGAATGCTAGGATTAAAGGCGTGTGCTATCACTGCCTAACTAGTGGCTTGTCTGTTCTCTGACCCCAGGTAAGTTTATTAAGGTACACAATATTTTGGGGAACACAATACCCCCACACACCAGTGTTCATCCCCTGCTTCGTGACTGCCCTCTCAACATGACCAGACATTTCATGTTCTTGTGGCCACGCCGTCCTTGCCATGAAGGATTGTACTTGACTGTGAGCCAAAACAAATGCTCCTTACCTGAAGTTGCTTTTGTCAGATATTTGATCACAGCTATGAGATAAGTAAGTAATACACACAGTAGGAAAGTAGAGTCATAGCTCATGTAGCTATAAAGGGAGAAACCTGGTGCTAGGGTAGTTGTCAGGAATCCACAGGATGACCCCAGATTAGACTACTAGCAATAGTGGAGAGGGTGCCTGAGCTGGCTTACCCCAATAATCAAATTGGTGAATACCCTAACTGTCATCATAGAGTCTTCATCCAGTAACTGATAGAAGCAGATGCAGAGCTCCACAGCCAAGCACCAGGCTGAGATTCAGGAGTCCAGTCGAAGAGGGATTATATGAGTAAGGGGGGTCAAGATCATGAGGGGGAAACCTACAGAGACAACTGAACCAAGCTTGTAGGAACTCATGAACTTTAGACCAACAGCTGTGGAACCTGCATGGGACTGGGCTAGGCCCTATGAATAATCGAGACAGTTGTGTAGCTTGATCTGCTTAAGGGGCCCCTAGAAGTAGGATCAGGATCTATCCCTGGTGCATGAGCTGGCTTTTTGGAGCCCATTACCTATGGTGGGACACCTTGCACAGCCTTGATGCAGCAGGAGGGGCTTGGACCTGCCTCAGCTGAATGTACCAGGCTTTGCTGACTCCCCATGGAAGGCCTTACTTTCAGAGGAGGGGTGGGTTGGGTGGAGAAGGCTTGGAGGGCAGGGAGTGGGAGGAGAGAAAAGAGGAAGATCTAAGGTTGATATGTAAAATGAAGAAAATTTCTTAATAAAGACAAAAAAAAAGAATTACACAAGTAAAAACAGTAGCCCAATTGAACAATTGAACATACCCAAGCAAAGCCCTGAACGGGTAGGTTCCTTGTGATGGTAGAGTGGTATCTTACTTTACTTTCTATTTCTGTGATAAACCACCACCCAAAGCAGGCTGGGGGAGGAGAGAGTTTATTTCAGCTTACAGCTATAGTCCATCATAAACAGGCAGGAACTCAAGGCAGGAACCGAAGCAGAGGCCATAGCAAATCCACTTACCAGTTTGTTTATGCTTTCCTTCCCCTGCTTTCTTATATACCCAGGACCACTTGCCCAGGGGTGGCACCATCCACAGTGAGCTGGGCCCTCTCACATCTATCATTGATCAAGGAGATGTCCTCACAGACTTGCCTGCAAGCTAGTCCGATGGAGGCATCCTCTCAATTAAAGTTCCTTCTTCCGTGGACAAAAACTAACCAGCACAAGCGATCTGTGAACACATGAAAAGGTGTTCATTTCTGTCTGTCTTCAAGGACACAAATGGAGATCAGAATGAGATTCGACTCAGTTCTCTCAAGAACCAGAAGGGAGGCTGTCAGGCCGTACCAAGTGCTGGTGAGCGTGTGGAAGCCTGACCTCTTACATAGACACTGACGGGAGTGAAAATGGAGCAGCCATGGGGAGGAGACGACTGCCACATCTACTAAACTCAGAGTTTGTACAAAGTCCATTCCTGGCAGAAATGAGGATATGAGTTCATTAAAGACAAACGCAAAATACATCCATCGCAGCACTGTTCATTTGTGACAATTCCAGACAAAAACAGTTCAGCTGGCCCTCAAGAGTGGAGCAGAGTTATAAATGGTTGTTTGCTCATAGAATGGAATGCTCTACTCCATGGAAATAAACTAACCACTATTACACATGACACGGGTGATTCTCTTCAATATAATGTAAAATAAATGAGGCCAATTACCAAAAAGTACATGTCGATCTGTGTACTGGCTGGTTTTATGTGTCAACTTGACTGAAGCTGGAGTCATCAGAGAGGAAGGGGTCTCAGCTGAGGGAATGCCTCTGTAAGATCCAGCTGTAAGGAGTTTTCTCAATTAGTGTTCAGTGGGGGAGGGTCCAGCCCATGGTGGGTTGTACCATCCCTGGGCTGTTGGTCCTGGCTTCTATAAGAAAACAGGCTGAGCAAACCATGTGAAGCAAACCAGTAAGCAGCACCCCTTGCATGGCCTCTGCATCAGCTCCAGCCTCCGGGATCCTGCCCTGTTTGACTTGTGCGGACTTCTTTTGGTGATGAACAGCGATGTGGAAGTGTAAGCTGAATAAACCCTTTTCTCCCCAACTTGCTTTTTTGTCACGGTGTTTTGTTTGCAGCAACAGAAACCCTAACTAAGACAATTTGGTTCTATGCATATAAAATTCAAAGCCCAGCAAAACTGATCTATGGTGTTCCATTTCACAGTGATGGCCCCTTTAAGGAGGAAGGAGGAAGCAGAAGTGTGGAAAGAAAGCAAGAGAGCTCTGGCTGCTGGCAATGTTTCACTTCTTGACCTGGTAATGCACATATAGCTGTGTTTACTTAGTAATGATTAATCAGTAGTTTACTTAAAGTTTCTACACGTTTCTGTGCGTCTTCTCTGCTCAAGAGGTGAAAATGTTTGAGAAATTTGATGATTGCCGGTGGTAGTTTGAACTTAAACAAACACTGTGGAAATCAGTGTGGTGGTTCCTCAGGAAGATGGGTATCGATCTACCTCAAGATTTAGCTACACCACTCTTGGGCATATACCCAAAAGATGTTTCATCCCACCTCAGAGACACTTGCTCAACCATGTTCATTGCTGCTCTATTAATAATAGCCAGAAATTGGAAACAATCTAGATACCAATCAATAGATGAATAGATAAAGAAAATGTGGCATATTTATTCAATGGACTATAACTCAGTTATTAAAAAAATGAAATTATGAAATTCACAAGTGATGGATGGAACTAGAAAAAAGTAATCTTGAATGAGGTAACTCAGACCCAGAAATACAAATCTGGCCAGGCGGTGGTGGCGCACGCCTTTAATCCCAGCACTCGGGAGGCAGAGGCAGGCAGATCTCTGTGAGTTCGAGGCCAGCCTGGGCTACCAAGTGAGTTCCAGGAAAAGTGCAAAGCTACACAAGAGAAACCCTGTCTCGAAAACCCAAAAAAAAAAAAAAAAACAAATCTGATAAGTATTCACATTCATATGTAGATTCTAGCTGTAAAGTCATTGATAAGCAAGCTATAATCCATGTAACTGCAGAGGTTAGGTAGGTTAAGGGACTCAGGGGAGTGATGGATCTCCTTAGGAAGGCAACACAGAAGAGATAGTTATGCTTGGATGAGGAGGGGGACTGAAATGGGAGGATCAAGCCGAGAAGAGGAAGAAAGAGGGGGTGAGGAAGGGCATACAGGGAGAGGCAGCTAAAACTAAGTGCTGTTTAAGGAGTCATATGGAAACCTAATACAATAGAAGCTTCCTATAATATATACATGTATGAAGGCAATCTAAATGAAATCACCAAATAATGGGGGAGAGAGAGCCCCAATTGGACATCTATTGTCACCAAATGAAGCTTCTACTACCAGGGATGTATCTAATCTAGTTCTCAGTCAAAGGAGTCCCACGGGGAACCCTCAGATAACCCAGGATATTGTTGTCAAGGCCATTTGTGGCTCTTCACAAACTGATGGTAAAGTCTTATTGCCCAAGACAATACCTACCCAACCTAATGAACACAGAGAGATCTAGTTGGTGCCTAGAAGGTACTCTGCACACTGCCAAAGGAGCAACATCAACCCAGCTACAAACCCTTCAGTCTATAAGAATGAACTGCCTACAAGATATGTTGGTATAATAGTGGCAACAAAGCTTTTGGGAATGACCAGCCAATATCTGATTTGAATTAAAGCCCACTCCATGAGATGGAATTCATATCCAACATTGCTTGGGTGACCAAAAAAACGAAAGTAGATAGTTCAGGGTCCTATGGGCAAACCAAATACCACTGTTCTGGTAAAGGAACACAGCAATAAACTGACTCCTAATGACATTTTGCTATACTCATAGATCTGTGCCTCACTTCGTCACCATCATCGAAGCTTCCTCCTGTAGCAGATGGGAACAAATACAAAGACCCACAACCAGATAATGTGCAGAGAGTGAGAGACCTAGGAACACTCAGTCCTAACAGGGATGTCCCCATCAAATTCCCCATCCCCCCAGAGCTCAGGGAACTCTGGAAGAGGAGGCAGAAAGTGTGCAAGAGCCAGAGGGAGTGGAGGACACAAAGGAATCAGCAAGGCCTTCTACAAACACCGATGCACATGTGAACTCAGAGACTGTGGCAACATGCACATGGCCTATGTGGGTTTGCACTAAATAGGGTTCTAGAGCTGAAAGGAAAAGGAGACACACACACACACACACACACACACACACACACACACACACACACACACACACACACCCAACCCTAACTGAGAAGCTTTCTCCAATTGATAGCCACTTGCAAATGAAAATTAGTTTTCAAGGGAGTCTCACAGGGAAAACTAACCACTGTTAGGGTAGGCCCATGGCCAGCTCTAGAAGGCCAACACAAAATGAATTCAGTGGTCTCTTTGGAGGTTCTTTGTCTTATAATGTTAAGTCAGGATGGTTTTCATTTGTTTGTTTGTTTGTTTTGTACTATATAGGTCCTTTGAGTATACAGCATGGCTTCTGCTTTTTTTTTTTTTTTTTAAATGGGAATATGTGTGTCTCTGCATCGATCTGCATTTCTTTGGTTTTTTTTATGGGATTCCTCCTGAGTGTGTGAATTCATGTGTCTCTACATTGATCTACACTTCTTTGGGTTTTTTTTTTAATGGGATTCCTCCTGAGTATGTGAATGTGTGTGTCTCTGCATCGATGTGCATTTCTTGTGCTTTTTCTTTGGCTCTTTTTTTTTTTTTTGGTTGGTTGTTTTGTCATATTCTGATTTGATTTGTTTGTTTTTTATTTATAATCTCATTATATTTTATTATTATTCCTTAAATGTCTGTCTGTTTTCTAAGGAGAGACAGAAAGGATGTAGATCCTGAAGGGAAAGGAGATAGGGAGAAGCAGGGGAAGGGAAAACAGTAATCGGAATATATTGTACGAAAAAAATCTATTTTCAATGAAAAAAACTAAAAAAAAATTGATGGGTGACTCATATTTAAATAAATAAAATGTTTCATCTGTTTTCCTTTGACATAATTCCTTCACTCAAATTCTCTACTGTATGTGAACTTGTTCTCACAAAATGCGTCAGTCAAGATAGGGTGGGTTAAAACTGGGATTACAATAAACCTTTTTTTTTTTTTTAACCTAGCAACAGTACTAAAAACAAAACAAAACAGGCTGGGTGGTGGTGGTGTACACCTTTAATCCCAGTACTTGGGAGGCAGAGGCAGGTGAATTCCAGGACAGCCTGGTCTACAGAGTGAGTTCCAGGACAGCCAGGACTGTTACTCAGAGAAACCCTGTCTTGAAAAACAAACAAGCAAACAAAAAACCCTACCAGGTGTGGTGGTCCATACCTTTAATCCTACCTAACACTCAGGGGGCTGAGGCAGGTGAATTTTTGTGAGTTGGAGGCCAGCCTGGTCTATATAGCAAGTTCCAGGCCAGCCAGAGTTACACAGCAAGACTCTATCTCAAGAAATATAATAAAAATGAAAAGAAAAAACAAAACAATTTTCTCTTTTCTGATAAAATCAGCAGACCTCACTCTCCTCTTTATTGCTGAAGAAAGTGAAATAGTGGATCCAGCAGTAATCCTGGGATCAGAGAGCAGAGAGATTCAAATTCACTCTGTCACTCACCTGTCAAACGTCTATTCAACAGCCATTGTAGCTCTGGCTCCATTCCAGGCACCGCATCTAGAGCAGCGAGTGCAAAGCCACAAGGCTCCTCTTCTCATGGAGTTTATGTTTTGGTAGGAACTACAGGGACTGTAAATATTTAAAACTGTTTTGGACATCATGATGTCCAAAGCCTCTCCAGCCTGGAAGGCAGCACAAAGGTCCAGCCTGGAGCAGGTCTTTGATATGCAAATCAGGTAACCTAGAGCCATACCTCCTCAGTTTGGCCCCAGCACCCCAAAAGACTGAATGTTTAATCATCCCAGAGTCAGACACCAGGGCAACGAGGAACAATCCAACAACCCAGAGCTTGATGAGTTAAGCAGCCTAGTCAATCTTGAACTCTTCACCCCGACAGCCTGCTTTTCCTCATAGGAATGCCCATAAAGTGTAGTTCCCTAAGGCTTTGCCAGGCTTATCTTCTGCCCCCAGAACAACCTACAGGCCCCAGGTAGTGTGCTGAGCCTATGACTATGGTAAATCTATTTTTCTGAACTTGATGTGTGTTTCTTCTTATGGCTGAACCTGATTGACCATCACAGAGAAGACGTCTTGTCTCAACGTATGCCGAAAAAGTACCCACTAAGAGCCTTGTCACATGGGGAGTGTGAGGAACTGGGGTCCAGGGGCAATATTTTGCTCTGTATAGACGGCAGCTGGGAACATGTCACCCAAAGGTGAAGCCTGAAGAGAAAGATGAATAGACAGAAGCGCACCTGGGAGGGCAGCCAGGAAGCAGGTGTGGCAGGAGGGCTAGCCCAGAAGACATTGGTGAGGGGTGAAGTCAGAGGGGATGGCCCGGGCAGGTCAGCGGAGGCTGTGAGGCTTGGCTTTTCCTCAGAGTACTGTGGAAGGCCCTGGGGGTGGGGGCTAGTGGAAAGAATGACATGCTCTGACTTCAGTTTATGTCATATAGGCTGCGTGGAGAGAATTCACCAGAAGGTAGATGAACATGGGAGAGGGTGGGCCAATTAGAAAGTCAAATGAGGAGAGACTCTGATGTCTTGACATCTGTCGTGGGGATGGTGAGAACCGGATGTATCTTATGTCAGTGACACAAACAAGCCTTACTGTTTGGAAGTGGCCTGTGAATCAAAGTGAGGTGGCAAGGTTTGGCCTGAGCAGCTGAAAGAATGGAGTCCTTGTCAACTGAGACGTGGGAGAGCAGGTGCTGTTGAAGCTTCTGAAATGTCGTTTGCACAGGTTAGGGTGGATGTCTATCAGATATCCAAATGGGAACCATAAGGAGGCAGGCAGAGCTAATGGAGCCAGAGTTTGAAAGAAGTCGAGCTGCAGATATGAATTTGGGAGCTGCTGTTGAATGTCTTGAGACTGGATGAGGTCACCTTGGGAGAAGATAAATGCAGATAAGAGAAGCTTTCTAATGAGGGATCCTCTGAGATCAGCCCTGCCCTCGATCCTGCTTCCGCAGCAGGAAGGGGATAGACAGATGGTAGAAGAGCTGGCCGCAAGGCCAGCTTTGCTCCAGGTGACTGGTTTGTTACAGGTGTGTAGATGACTGAGGCAGTATCCTGTCCCCGAAGTTGGACCTCAATGGGGACTAGCCCTTCTGTGAATACCATAAGCAGACCTCCTTAGTCACTCTCTTCTTTTCTGCCCCCTAGCTCAGTTGGGATTTGAACTAGGGACCAGCAAGGGGCCACCCTTGGACTGGCTCTGCTAGAGCTGTACTTCCTCCTATGGTTTCCCTTCAACGATTGGTCCATTGCAGGGCATTCCGCTTTCCCTGTAGAACACTCAGTCTCTGGGCAGGCAGGGCATCCTTCCCACAGTAAGCAGTGGCTGAGAGCTGGAACCCGGAGAGGCATTGTCCCACATATTTTATTCATTAGTTGAAAATCTCTCGACATCTTCCATTCTCCTTCTAATTAGTCATCAGATGAATAGGGTCCCTACTCAAAAGTGAATCAGAACCCACAGGATTTTCTGGTTTGAACAAAGAGAAGAAATGTAAGGACAGGCTCCGAGGTTGATCTTTATCTCCACAGCTAGATGACAAGGGAGAATGAAGAGCTTGAAAGGCTCCCCCAAGTTTTCCTCTTCTTCAGCTTTTCTGCCAGGCCACCGGAAGCACACAGACACACACAGAGAAACACTAGAAAACGACAGCAGCAGAGACAGGGTAATGACTCTAAACTCTCCCGTTCCTCAGTCCACTTTTCAGGGACTCCATCCTTTTCCCAGCTAAGTGGTCGTCGTTTTCATTCCTTCACGTGAGCTTTCCATACCCACTCCCAGTTCCACCCTGTTCCCTTTGTGGAATGGAAGCTGTCCCACACAACTCCCCCATGACCTCCAGTCCTGGGACCCGTCTGAAGGTCTTCTATACCCCGCCCCCCCAGTCCTTAGGAATCTACTTTGGTTTTCCTCCTAGATGTGAAAGTGGTCCAAGAATCTCACACTGAAAGGCAGTATCCATTTACTTCAGGACAGGATTCCTTCCAAGTTACCAATGCGACAGTAACAAAAAATAGGGAGCTTGAGGCTGGGGAGGTGGTTTAGTTGGTTAAGTGCCTGCTGCACAGGAATCAAGACCTGAATTCAGATCCCCAGCACCCACCTAAGAGCTAGCCATTGTGGTCCTTGTGTGGTGGGTCTGTAACCCAGTGCTAGGTGAGCGGGCAGATCTCTGGCACTCGCTGGCCAGTCAGTCTAGCCAATTGAGTTGAGAGAGCCAATCTCAACAAATAAGAAGAGGAGAGATTGAAGGAAACACCTATAGCTGTTCTCTTTATTTTGTACACACACACACACACAGAGAGAGAGAGAGAGAGAGAGAGAGAGAGAGAGAGAGAGAGAGAGAGAGAGAGAGAGAGAGAGAGAATGAAAGTTTAAGATCCCTGGAGAGATGGAAAAGAGAAAACTTTCCTGTCAACCAAGTCCTGGAGCACTGGAGAACAAATTACAACTCAGTCTCTGTTTCTTGTGTCTGCCCTGACAACAACTGCAGTTGCCGATACCACAATGAGCAGAGACAGGAATGAACAGACACAGGAATGAACAGACACAGCGCCTTTCTTGCCCTGCCCGTGACGATGTCATCAAGACACTTCAATAAGACTCTTCACTGGCCATTATTAAAAGCAACGTTTTCTCTTGACAAATATTGAGTGGTGACACTGCCAGCTCTAGGTGTCTTCTCTTTGCTAGATATTTGCTTCATCTACTTAAGACAGGAAGCTTACTCAGTCGGGATTTTAATTCATTCACTCATTCATTTATTAAACACCTACATTAGTTATTTTTCTCAGTGCCAGGACAAAATGCCTGACAAAAGCAACTTGCTCATGCTCCCAGTTTAAGGTTCTGCTCTACCATGGTGGGGAAGGCATGGCAGAAGATTAGAACCGCCAGTCAGGATGCAGAGAGAGATGAACACTGATGCTCAGATCGATTTCTCCTTTTTCCTCAGCCTCAGATCCTAGCCCACCACAGACCGGGTAGGTCTTCTCTGTTCAACTAACATAGTCTTGAAACCACCTCACAAACATACCTAGGAGTTTGTAACCATGGAGATTCTATATCCTGCCAGGTTGACAATCATCATGAATCACAGCATCTTTTTATCAAATGACTCCTAGATCCCAGGCCTGGCGTTTCGTACTTCAGACAAAGTGGTGAACAAGGCACATGAGTCTTACAGTAGCAGCAGTGGGAAGGGCAAACAAGATGATCCATCAGGTCATGGAAAACAACGTATTAAGTGCTCTGAGGTCTGTCGGGCTGCCAGCCCAGAGGGTGAGTCTTCATGAAGCACAGGCTAAACATAGAAATAAAAGTAAGTTGCATCTTTTATGACTTACTTTTATTTGTGACTTAGGAAATGGTTTTGGGGGAGTCTCAGCAGGATTTGTAGAATGGGGATTGCTTGCCCCGAGGTAGGACATTAGCAATATCCATGACCTCATGAAGGCAGTTCACATCTTCTAAAATGCTTTTCAAATGATGTAGCTTTGCCTCTCTAAAAAAACAAATCAAAGGGATAGCCCAATCACCCCATCACTACTGGTTTTCTATCCAACAGCTGGTTTCACTTGTACTGGCCCCTTTTCAAGGGCTTGTAATGTCTTTGTGACATCAACTATGAGAAAACAGTTTTAAAACCACTATGGGGCTCTTCTTTGTGGGACAAGTAGATCACACCATCTCCTTAAGAGGAATGATGTATAGAGGTCTGCAGACAATGTGGGCTGACACTTGTCCTTCTTAAGCAGCTTCCACGGGCTGAGAGAATGCAGCCCATACCAGAATCCTAGGGTTGGACAGTTTGTCTTAATTGGATCATAAGCAAAAGTCTTACATGGTAACTCAGATGTGTGGTCATTTTCCTGGCTTTTGGTAATTTGCTATTGATGCTCCTACAGCACATACCCATATATTTACACAGTTTCTCAATCTGACCTCACATGGTCAGTCAGAGTCTTAATGTGTGACAAAAAAAGACTACTTTCATTGTGGCTGTGCCAGTGAGGCCAGACACCCCATGGTCACTTGTTCTCCGCATTTTGAACAGTTCTGGATCTTGGTCGTAGCCTTCGTGTGCTTCAAAAAGAACCAAAACACTTCTTTGATTAGAAGTGGTAGTTACAATTATTTGTGTGTACATAAAAGCCACGCTAAATGGGCTCAGTAGGTTGTGATTACACACACACACACACACACACACACACACACACACACACACACTTAATAATAATTATAGAAGGGGTCACAAACTCCTACAGGAATTAGGGGGAACACAGGCAGAGTTGCAGGGGGAAAGGGAGAAGAAGATATGAAGTAAATACAGAAGTTAGGCAGGAAAGTCTCTTAAAAAATCTCTTCAAAGGCTTCATCTGAACTTACCCTCACTTAGATTGACAGCAAGTGTATACATCCCTGCTGTGTAAATTTTAAGCTGATTTCATGGTAAACCAGGGTAAGCCAAGCAACCCAAACTGAAGCTTTTCCACTGCTAGAGTAGGAGGCTGGTCTCTAAGTGCATCTCAGTCCCTCCCCCACACAGGCCTGTTCCTGGTCCTAAACTGCCCCACACTTCTTCCTCCTTTTCCACAGACCAACAGCAGCATCTCCTGATGCTGGAATGATCTGATCATGACCCAAACTGAGTGTTTTCCACCGGCCTCTAATGGAACTGTGTATCTACTTGGTTCTACAGCCACAGGTCGTAGATGTCTTTGTTTCTTCCAGCTCGCCTGGTCTACTCTGACTCATGGTCCCTTGCTTGGGCTTCTCACTTTTTCAGTGAAAGTTTGACACCCCGTCTTGACCTGCCTGACTCATCTCAGGGACTTGCTGACCTGCTGCAACTTTTCCCCTTCCTCTAAGTCACCTTTGCCCAACGTGAATTCACAATTCACACAGTAGTACTTCCTCATACAAACTCATCATTCAGAGAATGATAGTGGTACCATGATGGCTGTGTGATTTTTGAAAGCTAGGCCCTGCCTTAGTGTGTTTTCTTTTGTTACCTTAGTGTGTTTTCTGTGGACACCTGGCAAAGGGAAGTCTCTAAAGAAAAGATGTTTACTTATGAAAGTTCCAGAGATTGAAAAAACTTAATGCTGAGGGCCCATATCTGTTGAGAGCCTTCTTACTAGTGGGCAACCTCTACTGAATTCCAAAATGATGCAGGGTATTACAGAGCAAGACAGAGTAATCAATCAGAGAGCTCACTTTGACAACAAAGCCACTCCTGCAATAATCCGTTAATCTGCTAATCCACTAATCCATGGATGGATTAATCTCCATGGCAGGGTCCTCGTGACTCATTCACCTCCCAAACACAATGAGCAAGTGAGGCTGGTAACTGACTTTCAGCAAACTGAAGTTCAGTTCCCAGAACCCACAATGAGCAGCTCTGAACAACCTGTAACTGCAGTTGAGGGGGTACAGTGCTCTCTCTGACCCCTATGGACACCTGCATGCATGTGGTGCACATAAAATCATACAGGCTCCCACATGTATAGATAAATTAAAATGATAATTTTTTTTTTTTTAAAAAGAATTCTCTGCAGCCGGGCGGTGGTGGCGCACGCCTTTAATCCCAGCACTTGGGAGGCAGAGCCAGGCGGATCTCTGTGAGTTCGAGGCCAGCCTGGGCTACCAAGTGAGCTCCAGGAAAGGCGCAAAGCTACGCGGAGAAACCCTGTCTCGAAAAACCAAAAAAAAAAAAAAAGAATTCTCTGCTTTTGAACAAAGGTATGTGATTTCAAGAAAGTGTAGAAGTCCCCCCATCCCACCCAGGGGGAGTACGATAAGAAAACTGAGAAATAACTATCAAAAAGGATGAACTACATAATTAACTTTAAACCTAACGCAAAAACATCTTCTGGGACATGATGTTTCTTACAATAGAGTCTCAGAATAACTTCAGCAAACCAAATGTATAATTATGTTTTCAAAAGGTATGGTAGATGTATTTCTCTCCACTCATCCTATGTACAACTGAAGACCCTGGCTATTACCTATAGAACAGAAAGTAGGAGATTCCAAAGGGAACAGATAGATAGGGGACTTTGGTACCCATGGAACAAAACAGCGGTGCAGCCTCACATTTTGCTTTTTGCCTCAAGCATTCTAAACTTGGAAATGAAGATGCTGGAAACCTTTGAGCACAGACTAAAATAGCCACAGTCAAAGTCTCTTTCTTTAGCCAGGAATTCAGTGGCCTGGCAAGACAGGGAACTTTTAGACCATAACTTCTTAACTCTCTCAAAAGATCACAGAAAAAATGTTGTGGTCCCACCCCTAACCAATGCCAGGGGAGGCCTAATGGGGAGAGCTAGAGGTAGAGATACAAAGCTGTTTTAATGGTTGACCACGAGTCCATATAATCTACACCATCAACAGTCTAGTGAAGAAAAACCATGTGTGGATATAGCTGATACAATAAAGCATTTGGGAAAAACTACCATCTACTCATGGTCAACAACTCTCAGAGAAAGAATAGCAGGGAACATCTCCAACTTGGTAAGTGAGCATTTAAGGGGAGAACCTATAGCTAATATTCCAGTTGCTGACAAAAGACCAAATGCTTTCCTTTTTAATTTGGGAACAAGGAATGGTGTTCCCTTTTACTCAACACTATCCATATTTAACATAAACACCATATGTGCACTAAAACAAGAAGAAAAACCATGGTATACTTATTGGAGAGGGAGATCTAGTCTTTGTTTCTTATGACATAAACGTCTGTATAAAATACTAAGGAATCTACAAAAGTCTTAGGATAGATGAATCCAAGTAACCCATAGACAATAGGATCAATGTAGAAAATTATAGTCTGTTTATCAAAGTCAAAATATAATATTATTTACAGTCATTCAGAAGTGAAGCATTCAGATATGAATCTAATAAACTGTATCCAGAATTTATACATTTAAAAACTACAAAATACTGATGAAAGACACCAAGAAAGACAAATCATTACAGCAACAGATTGACTGTGGATTAGAATGTAAAACACAGTAAATATGTCAGTTCTTTGCACTTTAATATACAGGTTTTAACAGAAAGCCAGTCAAATTTATATTGTAAATATAGACAAAATCTTTCTAAAATTATATTGAAACCCAAAGAAAATTTTAAAAAAGATACTTAAAAAGAAGAAAAAGTGGCTGAAATCATTCTGCCTCATTTCAAGATGTACTATACTCCAGTAGTAAAGGCGAATACTAGCAGAGGGACAGACACAGATCAAACAAACAGAACACAGAACTCAGGTGGAGAACTACACAGGTGTGTGTCCAACTGATGTTTTTAAGATTTATTTACTTTTGTTTCATGCATATGAGGGCTTTGCCTGTGTATATGGATATGCATCACATGCGTGCAAGGTGCCTGCAGAGGTCAGAAGAAGGTGCCAGACACCCTGGAACTGGAGTTATTTATGGTTGTGAGCTGCCTAGAGGTGGTAGGAACCCAACCCAGGTCCTCTGCAAGAGTTGCTAAGTAATCTTGTAATTTTTCAGATGTTTTCTTCTTAAGCAAGTACAGAGTTTCAATGACTACTGAAAATTATATTATAATGCAGAAAAATAAATATAAAACAAATTTCTAAAAGGGAGAAAAGGCTCTAAAATTAGAATGAGATATACTTAAAGTAATATTTAGCTCCTAAAATTTTGAATTGCACTTAACTCTTGAGAGAACTACTTATCTCATTAAATAAAAGGATATGTGGGATGTAGTGGTCAAGGTGACCCAGAGCAAAAGCCAGTGTCAATCAACATTTTTAAAGGTTTGAATTGTGCAGTTTCCAAAATTGTTTTCTTTTTCTAATTTAAATTTTTATTTTGGAAATTTATTCATTAGGATCCCAACCAAGCTTTGCCCTTGTGAACAAATGTATATGGTTACATGTTTTTGTGGGGCTTTTCTGTATGTGTATGTATGTATGTATGTATGAAATCTGCTTGGCATTTTCACACTATAACAAAGACTTTCATATAATTACTGTTAAAAACAGTCTTTTCGATTCTTGTTAATTTTCCTGCTGCTAAAACACTCCAGTGGTAGCCCTGAAGCCATGTACTAGTTGCCTTTTGCTTGGTTCTGCACGTTATTTTCGTCATCTAAGAAGGATTTTCTCTCAATCTGTAGCTCTTACAAGGCAAACCATCCCTCACATGGGTAGGTGCTGCAAAGGGAATCACATCAGTTGTGATAGAAACAAGAATCCTATGTACAGACATCCAAAGCAGAGGCAGCTTCTGACCTAAGTATTAGCACTAAGTCTGGACCCAAGGCAATGTCTATGGAAAGAAAGGGGGTGGAATCCAGTGACAAGGATGGAAACAAAGGCATGTGTTACCTCACTTGGGGGTGATATGCTTCAAGCCATGATGGTCCTTCTGCCTCAGAGGTTGGGACTGTCAAGACTGCAAAACAGAATTGAAAGCATGAAGAACCTGTCAGCATTACATCAAGTAAAAAAATATGTGGCTTGTGTTCACCACGAAGCTCTCATTTAAGTCTAAGTGGAATCATTTGGCAGAAAAGGTTACGTTACAGGATCATTTAGAACACGAGGTAGTAAATTATGGCCTATTTAGCCATGAATACATATGTCTTGTATTGGTTACTTTTATACTGCCGTGACAAAACACCATGATCAAGGCAACTTAAAGAAGGAAGATTTCTATTTGGGACTTATGGTTTCAGAGGGGTAAAAGTCCGTCACCACCATGGTGGAGAGCACAGCAGCAGGCAAGCAGACAGGCGTGGCACTGGAGCAGTAGCTGAGAGCACACATTTTGATCCAGGAACCGGAAGCAAAGATGGCACACTGGGAATGGGGTGAGTCTAGCGCAAGTCTTTTGAAATCTCAAAGCCCACTTCTAATGGCACACCTCCTCCAATAAGGCCACACCTCCTAATCCTTCCCAAACGGCCCTACAAACTGGGACTGTTTATAGGAGCCATTCTCATTCAATCATCATGTGTCTTCATATACTCCAAGTGGCAGAATTGAGTGCTTGCGACAGATACTGCAGACTTCCAAAGCCAAAAATATACCTTATCTGGCACTATACAGATAATGCTTGGAGATCACTCTTCTGGAAGATGATGAGGTTAGGATCAGCGTCACAGTTTCAGGTGTGTGTTTGTATTATAGACATACCCATGGCATGAACTTAGAGAAACTTAGAGGCAAAGAGAGAAGTAGGAAGATCCAGGTAGGATGTCAATACTACAGTTGAATAGCATAGAGTAGAGTCCCAGGTATAGTCAGAGACCAAACAAGAGTCGCTGTATTGAAAGAAAAAAGATCTCATGGATTAAAGGAAGACATAGACTCCATGTGTTTGTGGGGGTCCCACTCATCATGTCATGGACAGTGCTAAGGCAAGGACAGCAAGTCCAATTGCAGTGATTTTTCTGGTGAGTTTGAGCCAGTGGTCTGTTTCAAGAATGTAGTGATGTGCCAGTTCTCTACCAAGAGAGTTCAAATAACTTGTATTTTTCTGTAAAATCAGAGGCAGATGGGTATATACCCTCTAACTCGTATTTGATGGAGTCACTTATCACCCACATCAACCATCGATGATGAGATTAAATATTTCCCAGGTAGGGAGACGTTACCAGATTTAACAAAGAAAAATACAAAACACCTAGGAAAAGTTAAGTTTCAGATAAACAAAGAAAAAAAATACCTGAAATGTTTCACTGGATATTATTATACTAAAAATTATTTGTTACATGAAATTCAAATCTCCCTGGAAGCTCTGCTTTTTGTCTCCCAACAATGTTTCCAGGTAATTATGACTAAATCAACCAATGTTTTAACTTCTGGGGAAGCAGGGAATTTCTAGACCTCTAGGACTTTTTATTCGTCTTTTCCTCTACATACCACAATTTTCACCTATTCCTCGTGTTTGTGTACCTGTAAGTATACATTTGTACAGCTGCAAGTCTGAGTGTGAGTGCACATGCGTGCATGTACCCATTCTTGTGGAGGCCAGAGGACAACCTTAAGTGTTGTTGCTCAGTAGCCTTCTGCTTGTTTTTTGAGGCAGGATCTCTCAGTGGCCTGGAGTTCACTGAGTAGGTTAGGATGGCATGGCTTGAAATCCTCGAGGACCTGTCTGTCTCCATCTTCCCAGTGTTGGGATTACAAGTGTGCCTCCTTGGCCAGCGTTTTAAATGTGGATTTGGGGCACATAAAAGTTCTCCTGTTTATGGGGCAAGCAGTTTACTAACTGAGATATCTCATTGCTCCTCACCTACTTTTATCTCTCTATTCTCCTACTTCCATTCTGAGAGCTGGCCTGGAGAGACCCAGTCTTATCTATTAATACTTCTCAGAACTATAATGTGGGTTGAACAGTCACTGATTGGAGCAAAGGAAGTCTGAAAACAGAAAGAAGAAGCTGAATTTCTTAGAGTGACTCACAGGAAGGAAACCCGGTGAGCAGGCAGTTGGACGACCAGCCTCTGACTCACTGGAGATTTCTTTGCTAGAGAGTTGCAGCCATCTGTCACCGTTAGTGACGCTGACGTTAGTGTGTTATCGACAAACCACTGGATTGCCTTGGCAGCACATAGCATACTTTCTGGGTTAAAACTTAGGTTTAGACTAAACTGTTGGGTACTTGTTGGTTGCAAGCCAGGAATTAAAACTGACATTTTGGGGATTTTAGAAAGCTTCTTAGACAAATTTGTGAGAGCCTGTGAGGGCCATGTTCATGGGTTGGAAGCCTATGCCAGCACTCTTCTGTGACCTTGTACTAGGGAAATGTTCAAAAGAAGTCAAATCCGCATCCTCTGTTCTAAGCTGTGGTTGCAGAGGATAGACCTCACCTGAAATTCAGAGGATGTGGGCTCAGACGATGTCAGTGATGACTTGAAGAATATAGGGAACATCTAAACCAACAGAACACATGAAATCAGTGTGCTTCTCATGCCTCTCCCAGTCCACCAGCCTTCAGCTGCCCCTGTGGCAGCATTGGAGGTGCCTCTTTGAGCTCCCTGCAAAAGCAACTTGTGACTGTAAGGACTGGGGCCAGCTCACAGCCTCCAGCCTTGACCTCGGAGCATCTTCCTGGTGTCAGAGCTGAGTGCATCTCAGTCTCCCAGGCAACTACTATACAATGGCTGAACATGCTGGAGCATGGGCATTTCTTTAAAACACCAACTTCTCAGTTGAACAGTCTTGGTTCTGGAATTCCCCACTGGGCTAGCCAAAACTTTTTCAGGTCACTGTCAGGCTCTAACTGACCCATCCCATTTCCTTCCTTCTATAGCTTCATAAGTTGTTATGCCCCGATACAGTGATTGGATGCCTCTTGTCACTGGGCTCTTTTGTTGATTTACCTCTCAAGGGTAATAGTATGAAAAAGTAGGTCTTTGGGAGGTTACTGAGTCAAGGATGACATCTGAGATTAGTGTCCTGATGAGATAGAGACCCCCAAAGAGTCCTCTTTCTCTTTCTGCCATTCTGGGTACAATGAACAGCTAGAGTCTGTAAGTAGAAGAGGAACCAAGCTAGCATCCTCATTTTGAACCGCTAGCCTCCCAAACTGGGGCAGACAAACTTGTTGGTTAAGCCACCTTGCCTACGGTAGTTTGTTATAAAAGCCCTAACAAAGGAAGGCATACTATAAATCTACTTCAGTATCTGTGCTTAAAGACATATGGGGCACAACCATATGCCTCCCCCACCCAGGGACTGGTCAAGTCAGGTTATATTCTGTCAAGGGAAAAGATATCCCGAGGAGAAAGTAACAGGAAGGGTTAAGAACAAATCTATTTCTTCTTTTCCTCGAATGAATGAGCATGGAAAGAGAGGTAGAGAAAGAGTCCACCCTTCAGATATCAGGCCATGCCTTCCTCACTCCTTAGGGTCAAGTTTCCTCTGGAGAGGGAATTGTAGGAAGATATTGGTAAACTAAGAACACAGCCTGGAGATGAAGGAAAGTACCCAGGAGAAGTCTCACGTGTATTCTGGCACAGTGTCCATGAGTAATACAGTGTAGCATAGCCACAAGGACCCTTATAGACAACAGTGTGATGTATCCCTATGTGACTATGGATTCTGGTTAAGGACAAAGAAGTTCAAGGTGATCAGTGGAAATGCAGAGGCCCGAGGCTGGGAAATGGAAGCCATTGAAATGAAACATTTTGATTTCTGGTGGCAAGATGTCCTCAGTGTTCCATGGATATGAATACTACCGTATGCCAAAGGACAATCTGGACCAGGAGAACCTTGAGAGACATTAGCACAGAACCCAATTCAACCCCACAGAGGTGCCTATGAGGACTTTAGGTCACCATGCCGATTTCCACACTCAGAGGCACATGTCAATGCCGCTCTTGCCAACAACAGATTTAGGTACTAATGTCCAAGGAACAGAGGGTACTTATTGGTATTTGCCAATATATATTGATCACATACATCTACTCTTTTCTTCCAAACTTCATAAGATTGAGGGAGCACAAGGGAGACTTGGTGAACTGTAGGAAACAAATTGCCTATTTTTGCATGCCTGAAAGGCACATGCACCTATTGATTATCACAGAGTGCTTGTATGAAACATTTTCAGTTTGAATTTTGGTCCAAGCTATAGACTAAGACCAAGGATGACCAAACTTGGAGTCTTTTAACTCACATCTGAATCACAGCTGCCTGCAAAACCCTCCAATGGCTGAATAAGTAGTGCTTCCAAGTGGTGAAAGTCTGGCTTCTCTCTAGAACCCATTTTCCAAGGAAAGAGAGGAGCCACTGAAAAGAGCCAAGACGGTTTCAGGTCGTGTGTGGATACCATCCATCTACCCTAAATCACCATCCCGTTCCCAGCCTTGATCACATTAGAATGTGTTGGTGGCATCTTGACACTTTCCAGTACCCCTTTGAACAGTAGAGGTTTGACGATACAGCATCAGGACCACCCCTGTTTTCATGAAGCCCAAATGATCCTGAAGAGAAGTCAAGTCACTTCTCCACTTAGGACGTTACCATGGCTTCCTGTTTAGCACTGAGGAGAAGCCCGAGTCCCTCAGAGACACTGGAGTTGGTGTGTCGCTGCCAGCCTCACCTCCACTACTTCCCTCTCCTTTTCTTCCTCAGCCACAGTGGCCCCTGTGGAATGTTCTTTCCCTGAATTCCAGCACAACAGTTCGTGCCATCTGTCAAATGTTGTTGACCCTGACAGAACCCTGGCCGTGAGCCCCTGGCTGTCCTCTGTAGAATTACAAATTCCTTCTCCATTCCTGACCCCTGTATGTGTGAAGTACAATATAGTTTTCTTATTCGCAAACTTTTGTGCTATTTAAATATGTGATTTTTACCATCTATACCTCTTACTAGATGTTGGCTCTTTCCATGAGCTCAGAAACTTCTGCCTATTTTGCTCACTGTGGAGCCCCATACTTTAAACAGGGCCTAGCAGGCAGTGGTTAAGGACATGCATGAAGCTCTACCTCCCCATGAGCGCCCCCCCCCCCCCACAACTTCTTATCAATGTGGCTTCCTTTCCTCCGGCTTCCTTTGTATCAAAGCAAACACAAAACTAAACACTTGCTAGATGCAACGATACCCCCTTTTCTCAACTTACGAAATTCATACATAAATGTGTTTGTTTTCTCCTTCCAGATGGGCAGTGGTGGCGGCGGGGTGGGGGGTGGGGGCGGGGGGCGGCGGGGCGTGCAGTGGAGTGTGGACAGAATAAGATCTGGGTTGGGGTTCTTGACCTGGCTGGGCTTTTCCACTGTCCCAGCGCCACTCAGCCTCCTTCATCTCCTGAAGCTTCCACACTCACATTCCTGCCTAGTGAGTTCCAGTTGGCTCCTCAACAGAGTGAGTGGAGCTTGGGCTGGACTAGCAACTGCCGGACAGGTGCTAAGTCTTAACTCCTCCCCCACCCCCAACGCCCCTGCTCATTGACAGCCTTGCTCCAGAAACACACGCACCCACAGAGCCAGGCTGCAGACTGTGGAGTAAATCACAAGTACAAACCTAGAATTCTGGAATGGATAGTGGTGTGCAGAGGCCCGAACCAGACCACTGGAAGAATTCTCTGCAAGGTTTCCTCCTGTCACCAAGGAAGGAACATTCTGAAGAGACCTCTACTGCACGGGTGGCTGGGTGGCAGCTGACAGTGAGTGAGGCTGGAGGCCAACACCCTAATCCCTGACTCTGCCCCTCCCACATCCCAAAAGAAGCCACAGGAGGAGTTGGGATGGGAAGGGGGTGCTGCCTTTGAAGTTCAACCCCAGGCTTGCCAACACCCACTCTCGGGTCCTCTGTGCCTCTTTCGGGAGGTTGCTGCTGCTGGAGCTGCTGACTTCTCAGCTTTGAGGGTGTGTTTGTGTGTTCTAAAGAAAACACCTGGTTGAGGGGCTTGGGGGTGGGGTTTGTTTATTTGCTTTGTTTTATTTTCCTTAGGGTCCGAAAAGATAGGTGGCCGAGTAAATCTGGTCTGTTTGAATGTACAGCTGCGTGAGCTGAAGCTGTTTACCTCAGGGCTTGGCAAAGGAGGAAAGGAGCCCAGAGCGAAACCCCAAGGCCTGGATCCCTCCTATGTGCACACCTGCCTTGGTGGAACAATGCACAACTCACAGAGCATGCTCAATGATCTTTATGAAGAAGCTGTCTAGCAGCTGGAGAGATGGCTCAGCTCAGTTAAAAGCACCGACTGCTCTTCCAGAGGACCAGGGTTCCAGTTCCAGCACCCACCTGGCATCTCACAGCTGTCTGTTGTGATCCCAGTTCCAGGGGATCCAACACCCTCACACAGACATATATGAAGGCAAAAACACAAATGCATATAAAATAAAAATAAATAAGTTTTTTTTTTTTTTTTTTTTTTTTTAAAGAGGCCATCGAGCCTTCTAACATTGAGCTAACTCTAAAAATCAACCGCCACTTTCCACATGTCAGTGTCCAGGTAAGACCATGGTCTGAGAAGCATTTAGGAGTACTCAGTAATTCCTCAGTACTCCTAAATACACCCTGTTCATCTTCACCTAGCCTGTCAAGTCCCACCCCACTGTTCGCCCCACACATGTGCCTCTTGTATACCCCACATAAAGAAGGCTTGCTTTCCCCATTTTCCAGATGAGGAGATGGAGCCTGGGGAGATGGAGTCACCAACAAAAGTGCCAAAAAAGTAGCCAAAAAGCGTTTCAATTCTAGGTCTCATGGCTGTAATGTAGGGTGTTTCTCGGTCTCTTGTGGTAGACAAGTTCCTTAAAAACGAGCTGTGCACGAGTCTGGGGTATGAAACCACAGAGCCTACAGATGAGGTTGTTGCAAACTATAGCTCAAAGCCATTAAGAGGAAGAGCCAAGGAGAAGAGGAACCACATTGCAGGAGGACCTCAGTGTGTCTCACGAATGCCGACTATTTACATGTGTTCCCTATTCGGTCTCCATAGCAACTGGCAGAGATGCAAAAATGCCTCCTCACTATGTGTAAGAGGATGAGAGGAGGGCCCTCCAAGATCCTCTTTCTCCCAGCGGGCAGGGCTATTTCTATCTTCAGGCTCCATGACTTCTCCCAGCAACTATTTTGGCATGAAAGTTTCAAACAGCAGAGAGCAAGTGAATGCACGCGATAGGTATTTGAACTGCATATAACGGAAAGGCCTCATCTCCTGCTGCCGTTTCCAAATAATTATTCATAGAGTTAGGAAAGGATTTTCTTATTAAGCATTAAGGAACAGAGAGGCTGTGGTTTCTAGCTTTTAACCACAATGTCAAAGGCGTGTCTTGATTTTTTTCTTACAATTTTCAACCGTATGTATTACCTAATTCTCCCCAAAGAATCAAAATTGCTCTATGATGCACACGTACCAGTGGTGTGAACTGAAGTTCTGAGCCAGTGAACATCTTTCTCAGAAACCTCCCATTTCAATCTTTGCTCCCACATCGCCCCTTGAAGTGAACCCTTCTGCCAGAGATCCTCAGTGCTGCTAGGGTGATTTCTTGGTTAGAAATAAAGTTTGCATTGTCACATAATTCAAACTGTGGCATACATGCAACCAAAAAGTTTTCAACTCTCAACATCTCGGTCTGGGTCTTACTGTAGAATATATGATATGTTGTGGATGATAGTTCATTTGTGAGTCAATGGCAACCAAGTGCTTTGGAGTGAGCATGAGCAAAATCATTTCTGCCTCTCAACCAACACTAAGATCTTACAACCTATGAATAAACCGTTCTTATAATCAACCAAATTGCACAGTCTGCAAATGATGGACACAAATACCAAGGCCCATTGAAAAACTGGTCTCCCATGGAAGTATGCCGTTGAGACTGGATTTGGGACAGACTAGTGATTCTGGTGTGGGTACAGAGAAGGCAGCTTAGAAACAAACAAAATCAGAATTTTCAAACGTAACTATCAAATGCAACCCACCCCAAGCTCTTATATGCATTTATTATGAAAAATCATGCCATGCACAAAGTAAAATTTATACCATGCTTGATGGGGAATTTTCCTATAGAGACTGGATTGATTAAAGAGTTTGTTCTCAAACTTCCATCTGGCATTTTATATAGTAAAACATGTAATTGGGTAGTGATTTCTTTTCAACATTCATGCCAACTTTAGAAAAGAAGAATCACAAATAGCCAAGTCTGAGTTTCTCCGACCCAAACACAAACGTATATGTTGAAATAATTTATCACCTCATTAATGTCTCTCTCCTTTTTGCTTAGCAGCGAAGCTACTACATAGGAGATTGGCTGAAGCTACACTTCTGCTAGGCATCTGCTATGAATATGAAAATTGTAGAAATAAATTAGACAGCCCCTGCCTGAAGACACATATAAGACTCACCTGGGAAGGATATACATTTCTAGCTCTCAGGAGATGGCCCCAGCTCATGGGTAGCTGTCAGACCTCAGTCGGTGGTTAATTCCCCTGAGTCCCTCACTGTCAGCAGAAGGCTGCTTGGCCTGGCTGACTGTGGACCAGACTGATAACTTCAGTCCACTGGGAGTTGCTGTCCACAGCCTGACACAGAGGCTTGCTTTCTGTTCTTTCTCTAGAAGTTGCTTTAGAAAAAACACCACATTTAAAAAAAAACAATATAAATAATACTCTTGTGGTAGATCTTAGGACTATTACTATCATAAAACATTATGAGACACTTGTGGTGTAAGGCACCATGTTAGATTTTAGTGACAAAGCTCTTCTACTCAAGGCATCATGGGAAGTTTACAAAAAGATAGACGAGTAAGAAAATGACTCCAGCATGTGTAGAAATAGGCTATGAGAAGGCAACTATCGGAATTCAGTGAAGTCTTGGCTCTGACTTCAGCAGGCTCAGTGACTTTGATCAAGCCCCATGACTTCTCTCGCCTTTGTCCTCTTTCATTGTGACGTAGGTTTGTGATCTAGGGGGAGAGAAGGTGTCCACAAGCTCTCCAAGTTGCATTTCTGTTTAGAAATCCCCTGACTTTTCGAACTTTCTAGAATTAGTCTGTTCTCTGCAGGCAAGATTATTTCTGACCTATGTATGCATTTCCTACAGCTGCCACAGCAAAGTACCACAGTGTTGAACAGCAGAAATCTACTGTCACTCAGTTCCGAAAGTCGCAGATCTAAGTGTCAGAAGTTTGGTTTTTCTGAAGGCTGGGAGGGAGGATTAATTCATGCATATCCCCCTGCTTCCAAATTTTTGGACATCTCTGACAGAGTCCTTGTCTTGGAGAACTCTGACTTTGTGTTCACGTGGTGTTTTCCTATCTGCATCTGAATCCAAATTTCCCTTTTGATAAGATACCAAACAGCTCAGGGATCATCCCTATCTATATCATCATAACTAACTCCATTTACAAAGACTTTTTCCCTCAAATCAGTTCACATTCTAAGGTTTTGTTTTGTTTGTTTGTTTTTTGTGTTTTTTTGGTAGGATTTCAGAAATAGAAACACAATTCAACAGCAACAACCTTTACTTGTTCCTGTGTTCATTCTGATCCAAGATGGTAAATAGTAGTTACTCATTTCAGGTGTCAATTCTAACCAATCGGAGTGATTAGATGAGATATTGCAAACAGAAGGGCCGTGAGATGACATCTGGTGTTATAAAGATGATTGATGTTTTCGGTTTTGTTTTTGTCTTGTACACAGGATATAAAGAACAGGGGTTTATCAGCCTGTCTGAGGAGCAGAAGCCATGAAAATCCCCTCATTCACCCTGGAAGTAGGGACGCTCACCAAAAATGGGAGAAACATGAAGCAAGCACCTTCTTTTCAGATCTCTTCAGTTGAGATGGCCCCCAAGGGTGCTTGCCAGCTTGGCCTCTTCTTCTACTGCGACAACCCCTGCAGGGCTGCTGCCTCCCTCTCAGAGCAGCTAATCTCCAAGAGGACTCAGCAGGCTCAAGGTGAGCAGGAGTGATGGTATGGGGGGGACTTCCCCCTCAGGAAGGAACAGTCCCCGGGACTTTCTAAATAATATCTCTGCTGAGGTGGTGGGTGAGAACTTGCTTCCACTGGAGAGTCACAGCTGGCTAAGAGGCACAGCTGGATGCAGACAGCAACGGAGATTCTAGAAGCACAAAGAATGAATTCTCTCCCTCCTCTCCGGGTAGGTACCAGTGTAAAACTCCCAGATGTTAACAGCTGCTGTGGGAATAAAGGCAAGTGGTGATGTGTTGAGCTCCAGCTAGACAAGAGACTACAGGCAGTGAGAAAGCAGCTATCTGTGCTGAAAGGCACAAAGGAAATACTTTCATTTGACTGAGGTGAGAGTGTCTGGAAATAAAAGAGGTAGCTTGGGATATCCAGAGAAATTTTTCATTTTTTTTTTATCCTTTGCTGAGGTCCTTGGGGGCAGCCTGGGTGACTGGCTAAGGGCTGTCCCTTAGGAGAGGAGATTTGGCTGGGGCATTTTCATCTGAGGGTCAAATGTCACTGACTCGGCCCTTTCTTCAATCATTAGAGTGGGCTTGGGTGGGTTGCAGGCTCTCTTTCACGGTTTTTCCACTGGTGAAGCTACGTCACTTCCATCATGTAGTAGATACGTAATGGTCTCAGCTTTTCATTGTCCCCTGAACCCACTCCTTTGGTAGCACCTTCCCACCCTGACGCTTCTGTTAGCTTTGCAATGTGCTCTGACACGAGATCAAGCTTCAAAAACCCCTTTCCTTCTTGACCTTTGCCTTCCTTCCCTGTGAGACATGCCTGTCTGGGCTGGTCCTGCTAGAGATAAATCAGTGATACATGGAAAAAGCCCAGTCATCAAGACCCGGCCATCCTACACCAGTTACCCCAGTCACCTAACAAATTAACCACAAGCACATGAGTGAGTCCAGCTGACATCAGCCAAGCTCCACCCAGATTAGCAGAACCACCCGGCGACCGGTAGAATCATGAGAAATAATTATGAGGAAAAAAGAACGGTTGGTGCTTACATCGCTTAATTTGGGGGTGGTTTGTTATACAACATTAATTATACAGCTGTCTGCATCATGCAGGGTGAAGAGGGGGAGGACCTGAGATTGAACTGATGCTGTGTTTACTGTTGGAACTCAGTTATGAGTAAGAAACTGAGGAAGTGGAGAGACAGGTCTCTTAGAAGACTGTTTACATTCGGGGACAGAATTCATCCTAAGAGAAGAATAAGTCAAACAGAGAAGGCCAGGAACAAAGACATGGTCATTGTAGGCCAAGAAAGTCCATCACAGTACCTACCACTCTGGTGGGTCACCTGGCTAAGGCACAGTAGATTCTCATTTGGCTCTCAAGGTTGCAGGTACAAGAAAGAAAGAGGCTGAAAGGCTTACTTCAAGGACAGCTTGTGAGACACCATGTCCCAAGTGCCCCAGCTTTAGACTTAATGAGGAGCCAGGGATGTGGCTCAGCAGGAAAAAGCACTTACCACATAAGCCTCATGGCCTGAGTTCAATCCCTCAAATGTCTTTTAAAAAGCCTGATGCTGTGGTGTTTATCTGTAATCTACTCTGTGAGGTGGGAAGCAGAGATAGGAGAACTATCCAGAAGCTTGAAAGCCAGCTGACCTGGAGGACTGAGCTCAGCAGGAGAAACAGCAAAGAAGACCTTTTCTCACAGGTATGGAAGGCAAGAACTGACTCCCAACAGATGTCTTCTGACCTCCACACAAAGGCCGTGGCACAGGCACATGAACACACATATAAAATAATAATAAAATAGTATTAGTATAAAATGTTGCCAAGCTAAGTCACTATGAGAAGACCTCTTTGAACAAAACACAATTTTGGCATTCAGAATATTCTTGTGTCAGTCCAATTGCTTGGAAGGAGAAAGTGGTACCTAAAGAGGAAGACATAGTCACATCTGTGTAGTCATATTAAGTCATTATTTCATTTGTTTATTTACTCAACAAACATTGAGGTCTATTCTGATTGCATTGTGTTAGACTATGTAGGGGGAGATAGATGCATCATAAGGTAAGCTGCCAGCCGTGAGGAGACTGTCACGGGTTCGTGGACATTAGGAAATATGGATATCTTCAAGACAAGGCATTGCTACTGCACTCATGAGCTCACAGCAGCAGTGATCTTCTGCACAAGACATGCACAAGACCAAGCCAATCAATGTTCGAGCACAGAGTTGGGAGGAGCTGATGAGCTCCTACTCCTGTCTGAGGAATTGTAGACAGCGGATGGCTTCTGGGGGAGGGAAGAGTCAGTTTGCTTTAAGGATGGGGCCCCTGGTAGGTCAACCATGCTCCAGGGGATGCCCACACTCTTTGAGTATATGGATAGAATAAATGACACTCTCTGAGTTAAAAGAGGAAACTAAGTTGGGATGGGGTTGGTGGAATAAGGGTGGCACTGAAAGGGGGTGGGAGAGGAGGAGGGAGTGAAAATGCATTTTACACTTATGAAATTCTCAAAGAATTAATATAATATTATATTAAAAATGAGCACTAGAGTGGCACTAGCCCACATTGACATGGGTCCACGGGCAGCAAAATAAAATAAAATAAAATTCAGTCAGGTTTATTGTATTTATCTACCATGAATTTGGTTACTCTGTTGATGACCTTGGAAGTCCACGAGAACTGGAAAGTGATGGCAAGCATTCTCAATGGCTCTCCAGGAGCATTGACAATGTGTAACACTCATTCAGCGGTCTGGGAGATGAGCCCACCAAAGATGAATGGGTAAGGAAACGTATATCCAATGGATATTACTCAGCTAAAAGGAAGAATGAAATTCTGTTATTTGCAACAAAACCAATGGAATTGGAGACTGTTATGTTAAGTAAAATGGACAAATAGAAAGACAAAAACTGCATATTTTCTCTTACATGTGAAGTGGTTAGGAGTGAGAGTGGACACAGGTGTAGAGGAAGACCGGATGGCAGATGCTAAATACAACTGGCGGGAATATGTCCTGGTGTTCCATACCCAGTGAGGTGATTATAGCTAATTAAAATGTGCTATATAGTTTATGAAGAGAGAGCTTGAATAATCTAAGCAGGAAGAAATGACAAGAAGAAAATGCTAGTTACCTTGATTGATTAATCTATTCTGTATGTACTGAAATATCACCTCCAATTACTTTAACATGTATAATTAATATATTAATAAAAATACAATATAAATGAAGAGACTTTACATTTACTGTCCTATGCTATTCTGGAAGTTCTGTTTGTTTTCTGAAACAACTAGAACTCAAAAGGCAGAGCACTGGATGAACCTGGCTTTTGTAGTTTGCAAGGCCCATCCCCAACGTTCTGTTCCATCAGCGTTTTCCTACATGATTTTAGCTGAATGACCCTTCCCTAGGCCCAAACTCCAGCTTCTCAGGAGACTGAAGCAGGATGATCACTAGTTGAAGGCACACCCATATTAAAGAACAACTTTGAGACCATCCTGTGCAACTTAGTGAGACCCTATCTCAAAATTAAAAAATGAAACAGAGGCTGTGGATCTAGAGGTAGGGGTTTCCCCAGCATGTACAAGACTCCAAATTCAATTCCTGGCACTTCAAAAACCAACAACATTCCTGTCCCAAATACTGTTAGTTCAAGGTCTCTGCATGAAAAATGGAGACAATAGCAGTACTTGTCTCATGGTTCTTGTGAACATGAAATGAGCATGTGGAATGCTCAAAGACAGCTAGAACACAGAACTGTGGCAACAAGAGCAATGAAGAGCTCTTCTGGACCACCCTTACCATAACCCTTCCCATTCTCTCCTTTCTACCCCAAAGCACATTGGTGCCATGGCCTGAATGTTTGTGTCTCCTAAAATTCACATGGTAAAACACTACTCTCCAAATGATGGAGCCTTTTGGAAGACATGAGAGTGTAGCTCTTGTGCATGGGATTGTTGTTCTTAAAAAGAGACCCAAGAGAGACTGCTTCTCCTTTGAAGCGGGTCCAAATGTGAGCCCTGGGCTGGGAGATGGCTCGTTTGCTAAAGTGCTTGCCATCCAAGTGTGAGGACCAGAGTTGACTCGTCAGAACCACACAAATGCCACAAATGGCAGTGGGCCATGTAGCCTGCCTGTAATTCCAGTTTGGAAGACTGAGGCAGAGGCTCCCCAGACCAAGCTGGCTAGAAGATGAATCTTACTGACAAGCTCTGGGTTTGGTTGAGAGACCTGCCTGGATGATGATGCAATACCAAGGAATGATGATTCCCAGCATCAACGTTGGGCCTTCATATGCATGCACCCGCTGAAACATGTATATGCAGTACATAAACACACCTCACATCACATGACATGTCACACCATACACACCACATCCACTCACACATATACACAAATGCACAACACACACACAACACACTACACACAACACACACACCATACGTACCACATCATATATGTATATCATACCACATATACATACACACACACCACCACCACATCACATACAGGGACACTCACACCATACCTGCTCAAATATACACACAATACATACACACACATACTTACACATAGAACACACACATACATCTGTACCATATGTACACACACACCATTTCCACTCACACATACACACAATACACAGGTTTCACCACAGACACCACTCCACATATGTGTATCACCAGCACACATACAACTTACATACATACTTACACTACACACACACACACACACACACACACACACACACCTCATACATTCATACCACACACATAAACACCAAAAAGAAAAAGAAAAAAAGGATCTTCATCACACCAAAAAAGTTGGAACCTTATTTCGGACTTCTTGCCCTTCATCACTATGGGAAACTATTTCTCTTATTGATAAGCTCCTCAGACAATGGTTAATTCTACAGCTGCCTCAGCAAAGACAGCTGGACTCTTAACTTCTCTCTGTAGGACGCTCTGGTCACAGGTTCTAAGTGGCCCATCTGCCCTGTGAGCTTAGGCCATGGGGTGGGGCACAAGCTTCCAAATGGAGATGCTGTTTCGTCCGCAGCCTGGCTCCCATTCCCAGGCCATTCTTGGAATGTGTCCCTCCCAACACTGCCCAGTGTGTATGTGAAATGTGAGCAGTGTCACTGCACAGTCAGAGGGCAGGGCAGGGGAGAAGGAGGAGCAGGGCTGCTCCAACCAAAGCCACCTGCCCCTGGGGAGCCAGACTGCCCCTGCCCAAAGGCTATTTACACTGCTGAGAAGTCTGCTATCTAGGGGAGGAAGATGCTGATCCCTGAGCCAGGAAACCAGTTGTCAGAGTCTGTCAGAGTTGTGAGCTTTGTGGGGTAGAACAGGGCTAGGGAGCTAAGAAAACGGTCACTGGGCAGAGTGGCAGGGGTCCTCCAGCTCTTGCTCTCCCAGCGTTGGTCTCCTTTACTCTCAAGGAACAAGAACCCCAGATGACAGAGCCCCTGCCCCACTGTGGGACAGGCCTGGGAAGGCTGCAGACCCTTGACCACGATGGCTTGACTCCACACTTACCTCTTCAGCCTGCCATCTACTTGCTCTTGGGAAATTGTGCAAACTCTCTGTGCAAACTCAAATTCTGCAACTGTGCGTTAGGGGCTGGGCCCAACTTCAACTTGAGGATCAGAGAAATGAACGTGTGCCTTGGCCTTTTAAAGGCAGGAAGTTATGTGCACACAGATTTCATTTACCCACTTTCTCTCTGTCCCCTGTTCTAATTCCTTTGTCCTGCTTACTCTCTGCCCTTTCTTCTCTTCCTTCTCTTCTTTCTCTTCCTTCCTTCCTTCCTTCCTTCCTTCCTTCCTTCCTTCCTTCCTTCCTTCCTTCCTTCCTTCCTTCCTCCCTTCCTCCCTCCCTCCCTCCCTCTCTCTTTATTTCTCTCTCCATTTTTTTATGCCTATACCTTAGGCCAGGAACTTTCAAATTTCCACAAAAATGTCTCTGATAACTAAAAAAGAATCAAAATGATTCAGACTCAAGTGCCCAATACAGGCATGAGATTTTAATGCCACTTCATATTTTACTTCTAAGATTCATGTAACTCCTGGATGTGATCATATGTCCAAATGGGTTGGATCCAGGTCTTGGCTGTATACGATAGAGTCCATTGTAACTGTTCAGACAGAACCATGGATTCTGTAGCAGATGGAGTGTGCTGAGCCCTCTGTATATCAGAAACATGACAAAGTCAGCTTCCAGGCCTGCCCAGAGAATACCAGTGGGACTGGCCTTCGTTTTAGCACTCCAGCCTGGTTGAGACACAGTCGCCTGCTTTAAGCCCACTAGGGACCTGATAAAAAGATGTGCCGCTGCTCCGTGTGGAAATGGGTGGCCCTGCTGGAGCGTTGCCCTCTCCCACATTGTCAGGAGAAGCTGACAGTGTTGAGTGGTTGGGCGTGCATGGCACAGCCTAAGGCTCACCCGTACCATTGCTATGAGAAGATTAAAGAGTAAATTTCAGCTGCTATATGTGGACTAGTTCTTGAAGGGAACGACTTTCAAAACATAGCAAGTGGTTGGCAGGGGGCCTAAGCTATCCCTTGTCGACCTGGACATTACTGCTTAGCGACCAATTTGCAAGGGAAGTAAATATTTCGTAAATAGACTTCCTGCTTTTTCAAGCTTTGTCTCCTTTTGGTAATCCATGTGCTCCCAGGAATGTGCATATTCTCTCCCTAGGCTCTGCTCATTGCCATGACCTAGACCTGGGCTAATGAAGTGACTAATCCTCACAAGGTGAGCAGTTCCCCGCTTCTAGGAGCTACATGGTGTCAGGTACGTAACTCATGTCTAGGTCTTTGACTGCAGAACCCATCAGTCCCACTGTGAAGACCACGTTTCAGTCTCTTGTGGTTCGGTTTCATGTCTTCCTAGCTCTCTTTGACCTGTGGATTTGTATTCTATCTAGTGAAAGTGATTTGAATTCATACGCAACTTCGAGCTTTGTTCATAGGGAAGCATTAGGCCATTCTTCTGTTATAGTTAACAATTCCTGCTGGAGGCTGGGCAGTTGGTCAGTCAGTAAGGTTCATGCCCTGAAAGTGCGAGAACATGAGCTTTGAGTTTCCCAAACCCATGTAAAAAAAAAAAAAAAAAAAAAAAAAAAAAGCCAGGCAGAGTGATGCACACCTGTAATCCCAATAGTGGGGAGACGACAGGCAGATCCCTGGGGCTCACACAGGAATGACACCCAAAATCTACCTCTGGCCTTAGCGTGCACATGCATGCATGTACATAAATGTACACACCTAGAAACATATACACACCCATAAAAGAGTCACAGTTCCTGCCAGAAGTGGAGCAACCGGGAGGCAGTAAGGAAGGGCCTGTACTCTCTTGGAACTTAGAGTTACTTTATTTATAGATGACCCGAAGTTTCATCCTTTCCATGAGCAGAAGGCCCCAAGGCTATAATTGAATATTCTAGAGCAACAACACATGACTCAAATTTCCCTGTGGCTGAAGGTGGTGGGATCATTAACCATGGAGGTTAACGCCTTTCTGCAAAATGCAAGGTGACACTCTCCCCAAAACATGGCTCTGTCATTGTTTGGAATGATTCTCCTGCAAATTGTCTCCAGGGAATGGAGTTGTAAGCCACTGGCTGTATTTCAAATATGTACATGCAGAATGAGAGACCTTTTTCCAGTTGGTCACTAGAAATGGAACCTATATAGGAGCCTTGAAGTTGGTAGATTACATACCATTGCATTGTTTTCCTCTATAATTAGAATCATAGCTTTGCTGGTTGAAGAGGAGAGAATTAAGGACCTGTCCAGGGAATAGAAAGTTACCCTAGATGTTGAGGCTGAAGATGTTGAGGCTCATGAGGCTCTGCTTCTCTTCTTGAAGAGAGGCCCCATCTCTTGATATCTGACCTCACACCCCTGGACAACGCCCTCCTGCTGCCAAGCCCAGCTATATTCCATACGAAGCGTGTAACTCTCCATCTCTCAGCATCCTGCCCAGACCAGTGTGCTAGGTTGCCCAAGCTGGCTTCTGGCACAGATGTGGAGTCACTAATGCTATTTGTATTGCTTTGAGAATAACCAGTGCCTCAGAAGTGGCAGTAGACACTCAAGGAGCTACTACATGTTCAGGATGAATGCACAGGGACATGAGTCCATGTATTCGTGGGCAAAGCATTTCAGCACTCTTGGTTTCATTGTACTCATGTGTAAACTATGTGCTAGATAACTGCTATGTTCCCTCCTGTTCCAGGACTTGACCCTTTGGAAGCACAGTCTTTGTCATCCAGTATACAAGAAGGCATCACTACTCCTGTGTCCAGCACTGGCACGATGGAAAAAAAAAACCAATTTCTTATTTATTAATTGCCATTTTCTTCCTTGGACCATCACTCTTCTTAGACCCCTCCAGCAACTCCCCATCATGCTTTGTAGAAACATCAAGACAAAGTGGCATCCTACCCTGTGACATCACCTCACACTTAGTTAATACACTTCAGATGTGCCAGCCTTCTTTCTGTCTCTGGAAGGGCTGAGCCCCATCAACTCAAGGCTTTTCATAAGAACTTTTGGTCCTCCCAGGAGTGTTCATCCCCAAGGCAACCTATGATTGTCCCTTTCTCATCATCTATGTCCACGGGGTATCTTGTGTGCTGGTCTCCCCACTTTCATCTACCCTGTTCTATTATGGCTAGTGGGTGAAACCTATTGTCTATAGATTCTTTGGTGCTGCAAGAGCAAGCTGAATATTACAAACAAAGCATGGAAGCAGAGACGACACAGTTTACAAGCTGTAGTATTCATCATCTGGTTTACTTGGGAAAAGATTTCTAATTCTTGTATTGCATAGTGTCATTTATTCACATGGCATAGCAGTATTTTAACTGGTAAAACAAACTGCTTCCTATTTTGTTTGCTTTTAACTTTTTTTCCCTGACAAGAATAGAAATGCCTTCCAGTTGTGGGACTCATCTGTCTTGATCTGGGTGGTTTTACTAGCCTGACACAAAGCCAATAAATAATGGTAGACCAGATGGACCAGGTCTATTTCCTTTTGCTCAACAGAAACAACAAAAAGTTTAGTATTCATCATAAAATAAAACCTTCAACCTCCTGGTTTTTACAGCCATCCCATGATCCACTGCCAAGCTTTCCTCTGCCCCTGCCTCTAACTCTCATTATGTTAATTTTTTTTTTTTTTTTTTTTTTTTTTGCTTTGTCCTGACACTCCTAACTGCCAGTACCTTCTTGCCTTTCACTCTGCCAACTCTCTGGCCCAATTCTTGGCCCTCGGTGAAACTTGCAGCCCTCCAGGGGAAAACCGAGTGCTGGGATGCCAATCAAGAATAGTGCTGCCATGCTTTTAGATATTTATGGGCGGGGCTCTAAACTGTGAGGGACTCATGAACTCAGACACAGTTTTGAGGGAACTTTATAGTTAAATATCTCTTTGGCTATGAGCTTATTTCAAAAAATAAATAAATAAATCTAGGTTCTTAGGGACTAGAATTCAAGGTGCAGAAGTTTGAATCTATAAAGTTCAGGTATCAGTCATTGAGAAGCCCTTACAGCCACCTAGTGTTTCTCAAACATCTCTACCCCAGCCCACATAATGGTGGATCTGAATGTCATATCTTCCCACATGGAAACTGAGTCAATATTTACACTATATCTTCATAATTTTTTCCACTTCAATAATTCATTAGAACATTGTGCTGGTTGGTCTTTGTCAACTTGACACAAGCCTAGATATACCTGCGAAGGGAGAATCTAAACTGAAGAATTACATATGTCAAATTGACCCAGGGGTCAGTCTGTGGGGTATTGTAGCCTGTGGGGTATTGCCTTTATTACTAACCAATGTGGGAGGTCCCAGCTCACTCACTGTGGGCAGTACCATCCATGGGTAGGTAATTCTGGGTTACACACACACACACACACACACACACACACACACACACACACTCAGATTGGTAAATACCATAATTGTCATCATAGAGCCTTTATGGATGGAAGCAGAGGCAGAGATCCACAACTAAGCACCAGGCCGAGCTCTGGGAGTCTAGTTGAAGAGAGGGAAGGGGGAATCTATGAGCAAGGGGCATCAAGATCATGACGGGGAAATCTACAGAGACAACCAAATGAAGCTAGTGGGAACTCATGAAGGGCAGGCCTTACCTTTTCAGAGGAGGCGATGGGGAGTGGGTTGGGGGGGAGAAGGCTTGGGGGGGGGAGCAGGAGGAGGGATGAGAGGGGGATCTGTGGTTGGTATAGAAAATGAATAAAAAAAATGTCTTAATAAAGAAAAAAAAGCAGGCTGAGCAAGCCATGAGGAGCAATCCGGTAAACAGCACTCCTCTAGGCCTCTCCTTCAGTTTCTACCCTTCATGGTGGACTATAAACTATAAGCTGAAATAAACCCTTTCCTTTCAAGTTGCTCTTGGTCGTGGTCTTTATCACTAGAAAACAAATAGAAGAAACATCATATTCTATTTCATAATGCATTTTAAGAAGTATTTTTTATTAGGAGTTTCAGCTGTTGCAACCACACCTCTATAACGTTAAAGCAAAATCATGGTCTGCATCCATCTTTTGGGCACTTTACCTGTGCTAACATTTCTAGTAAGATGGTTAACAAGCCCAGGGTCCAAGCTGGTTTCTCCCTGAAGGAATGAAGAGACTAACACTCTAATAAAGGAAACCATAGAAATGGAACCTGCCACCCTTTAGATCCACTTCACACCTACGTTTTTGAGAAGATGAGCTTCTCTCTAGTGGCATGAGACATGCACCGAGTGGTCTTTGTTTGCCCTGCCAGCTCTACTGTCATCCTTCCCCACTTGGGCCTTAACACTCGAAGCTGGCCTCTCTTGCCTGCCTCTCTTACCCTCTAACTTAGGGCTGGGTTTGGCTGGTGGTAGACAAGGTGATGAATAGGATATCGTGACAGCCATGATATCCAGTCAGAGTGTTCACAGCCCCAGCTTCCTCCTTGCCAGGCCTCAGGTTGGTAGTCTCTGTTCTCTCTGACTGAGGCAGGTTGTGTTCCCCGGCTCGAGGTGCACTGACTTCTTGAGGCACCTCCATTCTCTCTGCCCTTTAGGTTCAGAGTGCTTGTGGCTTATTCAGCTATCAACTCCAGAGTGCTTTACTAGTCCAGTTACGTCTTTGTCCATATGGCTCATTGGGCTCTCCTCAGTCTCTCATGTCAAAGTGTCGTTTGTCTTTGTTCATGACCCTAACAGCAAATGGAACCAGAGACAGCCTAAGAAAGCAGCCCTTAAAAGTGGGACTCTGGACTCGGGCTGCTCACATGTTCATTTAGCTGACATGGGCATATGATGTGAGCAGCACTGCTTGTTATGTTTTATAATGGCCTCACGATTCTGTAACTCACTAGTTGTAGCATGGGATGGAATGGGATGCATACTGAGAGTACAGATTTTGTAATCGATGGCCCTGGGTCTCTAGTCACTCTCTTGACAATGATGTTGACAAAATGACAAAGACTGTGGTGTGACCTGGCCACCTACTCTAGTGAGTATACACAGCACAAAAAGCCAATTTAAGGCTGTGTGTCCAGCCAAGAACACAAATAGAGAATTAGAAAGCCTCTGAGGTCTGCAAGACAGAACCTGTATAAGAAGGTGGCTCAAAGCCCCAGGTCACTTATTCTTCCTCTCCGAAGGCTTCTTGAGGAGTTCCTGATGGCTAGTTAAAAAAGAATGGCATTACAGATCAGTTTATGGGTGGGTCTATAGAATATTCTGGAATCAACCCGGAATGCTGAGCCTCACCTGTAGATCTGCTCTGCAGTGATGCTGAGCAGACAGTGGAGGTGGCCAGTCCTCCAAGTGGGTAGGACCTTTGGAAGTGAAGAACTTGGAGTGAGCAGCACTGGGAAAACAGGTAACAAGGAAGTCTGGAGAGAAATGCAGGGATGCAGTTCTGGAAATGGAAACTGCGTCTGAAGATACCTATGTGAAGATGTTTACCTCTGAGAGTATAATTGGCCTGGCAAGCATGAAGATGTTCTAGAGAGACACATGTCTCTCAATCTGATCTATCAGACAGTTGAAACAACAGACCTCTCCCAAATGAGAATTTCCCCAGGAATCTCATGCTAGGAGAAGTAAGTCTCCAGAAAGAGATTCACACAGTTCTAACTGCTTGTCACGCCATCTCATAGGAAGAGGCTGAAGCCCAGAAAAGACAGGTCAGTGGACAGGCAGGACCTCACCTGGACTTGGCCTGCTCCAGCATGCATATCTTCAGCCCTCCATTTCAGCCCTCGACTTCAGCTTTGGTTTTACTTCAGGACTCTGAAGATGGACTTGGGATGTCCTCTTTGTCCTTCTTCCCAATGTGGCCACATGGAATAAATCTCCTTTTCCTATTTTCCACTTTTAATTTGGCCCTTTTAACTGGCTTATGGAGGATGGGGGCCCAGACCTTACCTGGAGCCCAGATTATGACCACCCCCCTCCAAGTTTGCTAACAAGGACACTTGCTACAGATAGAGCTCCAATCAGATGGTCAGGGTGATATGTCTCCATGATATTGGTCTCTTTTTAGTACACTACCAAAGCAAGAACAATGTACAGGTCTCTTTCAGTTAACCTTGTACTGGATCCATGTATGGTTACATTAACACGGATAAAGTGTGTGCATATGTTCAAGAAAAAGGCATCCCCTCACCAAGATTGAACTGGCTATCACCATTACCAACACCATCCTGGGGGAAAAAAGCCAATAAATAAACCTTTAATGGAGGATCATTCCTTAAAAGACCTGCAACTATCTGATAGCAGGATGCTTACACTGGACTTTTCCTGTTATGGAAAAGGAAAGGTTTGTCTTCATGGGAAAAGATGCCTGTTTTGTTCATTGAAATTTCTTTCCTAACAATGCTCCGATAGATACTCTCATTTGGGGCTAGGTCGATGATATTACCTAGTCCAATGCTATTCCATGCATCACTGCTGTCATTTGTCATTGTATAACAAGAGAAACACAGCTTGGGGCTCAAGGCTAAAGAATTTTCTGGTACACTCTCTCATTCAGAAGGAGGTGCCTGGAAGCACTACTGTATAACCAAGACCCCTGAAACACAATAAATAAACATCATGTCCAGATTCCTGTGGTCTAGGTGCTTGAACTTGGCTCAGCTGAGAAGTTTTACTTAGGATCTTCCACTAGGCCTCCAGCTAGGCATTGGCCAGGGCTATAAGCATCTCAAGACTTGTCTCCCGGGAATAACTACTCCCACTTATATGGCTATTGGCAGAGGATGACAGCCTCTTGCCAGGCAGATCTCTCTGGAGAGCAATTCGCAACAAAGCAGCTGGATTCCATGAGAGCAAGCAAACAAAAGAGTGAAGGGAAACAAACAGGACACAGCTTTTCTTTCGCCTAGTCTTAGACAGTGACATCACCTCATTGTGCTATTCTACTCATTAGAAGCAAGTCACTAGGTCTATACATATTCAAGGGAAAGGAATACACAGGACCAAGAATGCCTGGAAGCAGGGGTCATTGGGAACCATCTGAGAGGCTATAATATAAGCCTGGAAACAACAGTAATGCTTCACCACTTAAGCACCGGATTGGTTATGTCTCTATCCAGAAGGCAACAGCCTAAGTGGGCAGAGCACTATTCTGCAGTATGCAGGATATGGCTAGAAGCCACCAAGAGGTACTGTGGTACTGTCTCCACCATTCAGAGAAAGAATATGTCTGGAAAAAATGAGTACAGGTAGAAGTACCCACATTCACCCACCACACTAGCTCAAGAAATAACCTGATTTGGAGATGGTCGCCTCTTCCTTGTATTCTCAAGCTCAGTGGCTTTGGAGGTTCTAATGCCCAAGGATGGAATGTTTCCCCTAAGTATCATAGTTATGAGGAGAAATGCAAAAGAGAAGGAGAAGGTCATTGCTTTTCTAAGGTACAATAAGAGTGCCACCATACAAGGGAGGCGAGAAGGACTATGTTTGACACAGGGAATTTAAAGTGAGAAAGATCAGAGGTGCTGGTGGTTCATATTACTGTTAACTTGCCTGGGTTTTTGAATAACATAAGATGAGAGAGACATGCTTATGGATGTGTCCATGAGGCTGTTTGCAGTGAGGATTGACTGTGGATGGAAGACTCGCCCTGAATGTGGGAGCACCATCCCATGAAGGGGAGGCTCATGTGGAATAAAAGAGGGAACAGAGAAAGCTGGTGGTGGGACATCACCCCCTCCCTTCCTCATCAAGACATGAACTGCTCTGTTCTGTCTTGTTCTCCTGACCCAAAAGGACCAGCTCCTCTGAAACTGAGCCAAATGACCCTTTCTTCCCTTAACTTGTCGTTGGCAGGAATTCTGCCACGGTAGTGCAGCAGTGACTAGTACGGGACTGTGACCTGAAAATACTCTGCCTTGGAATCCTGATCATGTGGTCCCCAAATGAAGAGGACTCCGATGTTTATATGGATTACAACAGGGAAAAGAATGAGTGATGATGTTGGCAAAGGGGAACATGGAATTGGACAACAGAAGAAGGGAACGATAGTTGTCACTTTAGGCCGAAGGACTAAGTAGAGAAATGGGGTCTGCAGAGGCTGTCATCTAGGATAATTGCATCTTTGCCTCTGTTTTCTCCCACTACTTTCCAAGAAGAGCACATGTTGTGACGAAAAGCTATTTCAAGTGAGATTATCACCGAGTCCGTCTCCCTGGCATGACACAGTAGTTGAGAGACTTCTCAGAGGCAAAGAGGAGAAAGGGGTAGACAGGAATGAGCGGCGGCCACTTGCTTCCGCCCATCGTCCTCTGCGCTCTACTACCCTTGTGCTCCAGGGGGCTGATATATTTACAGGTCCCGTGAAATGGCGTTCAGAGAGGAATGGACAAGACTCCAGATGGTGGAAATAGAGTTGCTTATCCTCCCTGCTCCTTATGTCAGTGGATATTTGAAGTTACAGTTTTTCTGTCAAAGGTTGGCATCTCTGACTAAGTGTGGATCCTCCCAAAGGCTGTTTCTACAAAAAGAATTTGAGTCCCGGTAGCTAATTTGGAAACTGACTCCAGGAAGCAGAGGTAAGGGAGAGAACCCAAGAGAAGGTTTATTAACAATCTGGTTGTTGTCATGAGCACCCAGGGTGCAATTATCTTGGGGACCCTCTGAGGAAACTTTAGTTGTACCTCAGAACAGTTTCCCAGAGCCTAAGAAATTTGAGGCAGTTCTCCATGGACTTCTCATCACCAATCTCCTGAATCTATTCAGATCAAGGGACAGCTAAATTCATTTTTCTGCTACACCCCTTAAACGTCTTTACATAACTTTAGAGAAATCCTGAAGCGACAAGGTTGAGAAGCGCCTTGAACAGTCTCCCCTTGCCCTTGATGTAAGGCACAGGAAAAGCTCAAGGAACATCTATCATATTATCTTAAGGTTAGATGGACTGTGGGTCCACAAGGGTGTATCAGGATAACCAAGAAGATGCCTCAGCAGCATCTTCTTGCTCTTACAGACACACAAGCCCCAGGTCTGCTTCTTCCATTTGACCCCTAATGGAGGCTTCCTGTTCTTACTAGCTACATAGTACCTTGTTATTCCTTGTTTGTTTCCACTGAGGAGAGGGACACCTTTACAATCAACTTCTCCCTCAACTATTCAATCCTTCTAATCCTTTTTTTGCTGAAACTCTGACAGATAATGAGCCTGTCTAGAGAAGGAGGCTCACTATGAGTTCAAATCTAGTTTATGGTTACAATGAATGGAATGGGCAGCTTTCATGATAATTGACTCCTTTGAATCAAGGCTTCTTTTTTCTACGTTTCTCACCTGATAACATTTATTTTTGAGGTTCTAAGGAGTGAACCTAAAGCCTTGTGCATGCTAGACAAGTGCTTTACCACTGGCTCACATCCCCAGCTCCTACCCAGGACTCTAAATGGGAGGGAGAGAGCACTTGATAGGCTTCCTTACAGCAAGGTCATTCACATGTGATCTGGGCTCCACCAATCAGATATTGTATCCCAGAGACTGACCAAGAAAGGCCTAGAGAGGCAAACTCAGGAATCCTGGTAGCAAACTGGTGGCAGCTGGGACAGCTTCATTTAATCCCTTAAAGTCACAGTATCACAATTACAGCAATAATATCCCATGCCCAGGAAAATGCTTCTAGTGGCATTGGAGAAATCAAGGCATGGTTTTGGGTGTTATCCTTGGCTGTGTGGATGAGGTCAGCTGCCCTTGCAGTTTTTAAGGGAACCAATGTCTCTTAAGAGAATCCCCTTTCTCATGGTTTCTGCTATAATGGCCAGAATCTGTCTCTATATTTTACGAAGTAGCTAATAAATAGGATACAGTGCTTTCTGGGTATGTAGTATTAAATTAATTGATAGATTTAGAAAGTGGAATCAATTAATGAAATAAAGTCACATAAACAATGCAAAGTGCAAAGTACTAAATTTGAACAGATTTATTTGCCAAGTGAATCGTTTACTGTGTCTGTCTGTCTCTCTCCATGTATATATGTATGTATATATATATACATACACACACATATACATGTACACACACACATGCGCGTGCGTGCACGCACGCGCGCACACACACACACACACACGTGTGTGTGTGTGTGTGTGTATATATATAGAGATAGATAGATAGATAGATAGATAGATAGATAGATAGATAGATAGATAGATAGATGCTATGGAAAGTGGAGCTTACATGCCAAGTTTTATTCAGGCTTTAACTGGAGCTGTGTTCTGCTTGGGAAATAGAAGAGGTCCAGTTGATCAGAGGGCTGCAAAAGTGTTTATGGCTGCATCATTAGATGCTCTGACCCTCCATCCACCATGATTCTGAGTCTCCTTGAGGTACTAAATCCAACTGTTTTCTTTATAAACATTTGTATGAAAGAGTGGTGTGTGTGCGCGCACATGTTCTAGCTTATTATTATTTTCAAAACTTTCCATTTGTCTCTATTTCACTGCTCAGAGCATCAGGTATCTGCAATTCTCTCTTTCTTCTGGAACTTTCCCTTAGCTGGAAGTAAAAACAGAGACTGATTATGGTGTTATGTCCATACAAAGTGCTCAGTAAATATTTACTTCCACATGTCAACTCAAAGCATTACATTTTTTTCTTGCCTATTATCTTTTCTTCCTGTTCTTCCAGAATGTCTTGGCTAGACAGACCAGCTAAATAAATTCAAACTGACCTTGTGCCTTGTTAAGTATATGTCCCTGTATGCCTTTATTTTTAACTCAACTATCTGCTGAATTATTAAGTGACTAACACTATTTTTGTCATTAAAAGGGATACAAAGATCTAGAATCTGTTTTCAAATTTTGGCTACTGAACCAACAGCATAGGCCTCACATAGAAATGAAGAGATTCTCAAGTTGTATCATAGCTATACAGAGCATGTAGGGACAAGACCAAAAGGCTGTCACAACAAGCTCCACAAGTGCTCGAATATACACTCAGTTTGATGATTCCCCACTTCAGATGAATGGCCCCAAACCTTGGATGTCCTGTAAAAAAAATAACATTTTAAAAAAATGTTATTTTGGCAGAATGTGGTGGCTCACGCCTTTAATCTCAGCACTCAGGAGGCAGAGGCACGTGGATCTCCAAGAGTATAAGACCAGCCTGGTCTACAAAGCAAATTCCAGGATAGCCAGAGGTACACAGAGAAACCCTATTTTGAAAAACAAACAAAAAAGTTATTTTATTTTATGTGTACGGGTGTTTTGTCTGCAAGTATGTCTTTGTATCGTGTGCATGCCTTGTGCCCATAGAGGCCAGAAAAGGGTGTCAGATCCCAAAGGGCTGGAACTAGAGGCAATTGTGTGCTGCCACATGGGTGCTGGGAATTGAACCTCTGAAAGAGCATCTGATGCTCTTAAGTTTTGACCCATCTTTTAGGCTACTAGAGTTCCTTTTAATTAGCAAAGATGTGGTTTCATCATCAACCAATTGAAGCAGATGCTCTGGGAACAAAGTCCAAGGATTTTGAGTTTCTCAAAGCTCCCAGATGCTTCCTATCATGCAGCTGAGTTTGACACTAACCAAAGTAAACATACTCCATAGTCATGAACTTAAGTAGCTGCAATGAAAAACAAATTGTTGAGGCATTTAAAACAGAAGCATCACAACACTGGTGTGGATAAATGAAGAGTGATTTGTCAATAATGCTAAGTGCTGCCACAAACTTCCAAAACGCTGGAAAATTAGAACCTTTCCGTTGATCCCAGCTTCTGTAACAGCTAGTACAACCACAGGCCACTACTTTATGTAGCCGCTCAAGAGACCCAAATTCCTGCCATCTTGTGGCTCCATCTTCCTCTATGTACTTGGCATCTCCCTTGTGCATGTAGTAGATGAAAAGACAGTAAGGACCTCAGCTCACATTGTTTCACCTAACTCTGGGAAGTGGGAGTCACAAAGAATGTAGTCCTGACATGAACCCTGAAAAAAGAGACCATGAGAGGTTATCCTGCAGACCTAATATACCATTTATGATTTTCTCCAAACAACTGCCAACAGACACCTTGACAAAAGAACTCTGTGTTCTCATTAGTAATGTGTGGAGTTCCTATGATTTTCAAAATGGAGGTAAATGAAGTCACACCTCACACCAACTGCCCCCAAAAGTGGGAATAACTTCAGGATATGCTAAAAAACTACAAGTACTGGGGAGAAAGTCCTGAAAAAAAAAAGGAAGAAGAGGAGGTTGCTGGAACCATCCCGAAGCCATGGAACAAGTACCTTAAAAGTCTGACTAAGATAGGAAAATGACCTGACAAATATGTACATGAATGTTACATTTATGCACTTACGCATGATCAACTGAACGCTCCCTGTGTGGCATGCACCGTACCTCAGTGCACCTGGCATCAGAATCTGCCAAGTGTTTGCCTGTGTCTTGCCTGTGGCAAGTTGGAGGGAGCAATGATGGGCCCTGTATCATTCTGTGGGAGGTCAGCTGAATTATTCACAAAGCTTGTGCATCCTGAGTTTCATGTACTTCAGGTAAATTCCTTTAGATGTTGATCATTTCATGTACTAATAGTGATTTCAATAATGGCCAAATGATGGTCACTAACGTCAGAGCTCAGAGTATTCATGGTTTCAAGAAAAGCAGTGAGAGCAGCCAGTGTTTAATAAAAAGAGTGGTACCTCTGAGGGTGCAACAGGAATCACAAAGGATGTGTAGTTGCTGTAGACTGAGCTTGTAGCTGGGTGGGGAAATGATTGGCTTTGACGGCGCAGAGTGGTAAGCTCTTTAATGAGTATAGAGCCCGAGATGATGAGGACGCATCCTTTCGAAGAAAGGGGCTTTCATTTACAGTTGTGCTCATCTACATAAAGCAGATTCTACTGTAATCTTCACCCCCCCCTCCAACATAATAACTCCAACAAGTAGGAATTTTAATTTTCAGAAAAAAACGTAGTCAATGGCTATATGACACAGTCCAAACATGCCAATAAGGGCCTTTGCACACTCACAGCATATGGTGTTCATCCTCATGGTCGGAAATGGCTCTTAAATTTCCATCGGTTAATTTTTCATTCCAGTCAGGAGCAAAGGGAAGAACAAATGACAAAATTATAGCTGACCCTGCCAGGTTCCTCACAATCCCAAAGTTGTCTTTTCGTTGGAGTCCTGGGCTGACTCCTCTGGATGTGCGGACTGTGAGAAAGGCAGTGTCCAGTGCTGAATTTTGCCAAATCGGAGTCAACTGGATTTTTGCTCATCAGGAAGAAGGGAAGGTGGCCCCTGGGGGATAATGGTACCCAGAGGTGAGAGCAGAGGACGTAAGCTGCAGAATTCTCTGCACACTCTTGTTGTCCACAGGGTTCCTTTTCTAGCTATAGACTAAACCTTTGTCATTGTAGGTGACCACAAGGCTGGGACAGGACATGGACTCATGGAAGCGGGGAAATCACATGCTTTTGTCAGTAGCTCCACGCTGTCTCTAGTAGCAACGTGAGCTCTTTACTTAATTTCTTAGGAACTTCAACTCAGGTGAAACCAGAACCCTGACTCTGTAAAGAAATGAATTTCAGGACAAGCCAGTAGGAAGCAGAGCTGGAGTTCCCTAAAAACAAAGACTATGGTTAGGGAGACTAATCATGCCTGAAAGCATGGGTGTGAGCTTCTCTAGGAAGAGTCACACTAGTGTCTCAGAAGTAGACTACATCATTTTGGTTGCTTTCAAATTACATCTCAAAAGGGCCCCCCTCCCCCGCCTTTATTTTCCCATGAATGAGACAGTAGGGTGCATCTGGAAGTGACTTATTGGATGATATTCTGATGAGATAAGACCACGGAGTCATGAGGGATGCAGAGGGCTTAGGACATGTCTTTCTTAGGACATGTCATGCAAATGTGGTGTCTGGTGAGGTTCCTAGAAAATTGCAGGCTTGCAGCTAGGAAGAGAAGGGAGAAAAACCATAGGTACTTAGGCCTTAAGCAGAGCTTTGTTTCTGTTAAAACATTTTTCTTTAAAATATCTTTCTACAAAAAAAGTCTCTGTGTTGTTGCCCTTAGCGTAGATGTTGTTCACTGTGTTAGAATTATTTTTTAACATTTTATTCTTATTTTACCGTGGGTGGGTACGTGGTTTGCCTGAATGTATGTCTGTGGCCCACATGCATGCCTGGTGCCAGCAGAGGGCAGAAGACATCAGATCTCCTGGAAGTGGAGCCGCCTCGTGGGTGATGGGAATCTAACTCAGGTCCTCTGGAAAAGCAGCCAGTGCTCTTACCTGCTGACCTGTCTCTCCAGCCCTGTGTTAGAATTCTTGACTCTCACCTGCTGGCCTCAAGCAAACTCTGGGTTATGAGGGCTTCCTCTCCTTCCTGTGTCTCGTGACTTTTTCTGTCTTCACTCTCACTACCACAGTTTGAGGCAAAACACCTGCAGACTTGCTGGGGATGTATGCCAGATGTTAGCATGCAACAGTGAACTACACCAAGGAGTTCTCACCCCGGATAACTCTTATTTAGTGAGGGAAACATGAGCACTACCCTGCCCACATCATAGCATTCCCTCCAAGGCAAGCGTTAGGGAGAGCAAGTGTGTGCTCCCATTGCATAGACAGGAATATGGAGACCGAAAGAGAGTGAACCATGTCTAATTCACATTACCAGTCAGTCATACAAAAAGACTCAGGACCCCAGCTCCTGAGGCTCAGTGCCTTCTTTGTTTCTAGCTCCTGGTGCTCCCCAAAGAGGAAACAGAGCTGTGGCATTGGGCAGAACTGAGCTAGAGGTCTGGGCTCCAGGAAGAGGAAGCCCAGGGGGAGGACGTGTCGTGATCTCCACCAGAACAGCAATCATGGACTTTGCCTTGCAGGTCTGCCTGAGTGCAGGTGGTCCTGAGCATTTCCTGGAAGGGGAGACACATGGTTCTTTCTTCCATCAGAAACTAGGGGAAAGGCATTTACCCTACAGCACTCCCTTGAAATGTTTCTCATTCTTCTCCAGGTCAATCTTGGCCACTGCCCTTCCTCCACACAGGAACTGGGAAGGTTGGTCATCCACCAGACCCTTCTTACCCTTCATTCCCGCAGGGCTTTGTGCAAGCCTGGGGGTGGGGGAGGGGAGGAGGCATTTTCAGGCAGACTCAGATCTGCCCTGTCTAAGACAGGCTTGCCTAGTCCTCTAGTTCTTTCCTTTCCCGTGCATTCCTCCCTAGCTCTGACATTTATCCAGCTATCCTTCTTCCCTGTCCTAGGCAACCATTGTACATAATGTTCAATGCTAAAAGGGATTTGCCGCACCCTCCCCACCCCCCACCCACCTACTCCCCCACCTACCCCCCCACCCCCCCACCCCACTCCTCCACCCCCTCCACCTCCCACCCCCTCCACCCCCCACCCCCCAGCCCCCCACCCCCCGCCATGGATAGCAGCAGGGCATGAGCTCAGGTCATAAGCTAGGACTTCACACTGAGTGATGACTATCCACAGACACTCTGTTCAGGGGGCTACTGTGCCCTTTGTATTGTACCCTGTCCACAGACGCCTTTAAGAGGATTGGAGGCTCTGTGCAAGCTTATCCCTGCTCCCTGTCCCCTCTGCCACCACAGCCTCCCAGGGACAGAGGATCCGGCCTGTGATGCACAGGTTCTCAAGCTCTCAACCCCTGATTCTGGGGCTCACATCTTCTGGTATGCTTTCACCTCCTTCCTGTCTGTGAGGTCCTTGCACACTCACAGTGCCTGAATTTAAGCCCTTAGCTCCTATTGGGTAAACTGAGCTTTTCTTCTTCTTCTTCTTCTTCTTCTTCTTCTTCTTCTTCTTCTTCTTCTTCTTCTTCTTCTTCTTCTTCTTCTCCTCCTCCTCCTCCTCCTCCTCTTCCTCCTCCTCCTCCTCCTCCTCCTTCTTCTTCTCCTCCTTCATTAGTTACTTTCTTCATTGTTGCCACAAAATACCTGTTGAAAGCAACCTAAGGACAGATGGGTTTATTTGGCTCACAGTCCCAGGGTGAGGGAATCATGATGGAGAAGGCATGGACGGCACCATCATACCACACATTCCGATGGAGGACATTACACTAAGCTGTGGAGAAAGCTTCTGTCACATTCTTGAAACCCCCTAAACTGTTGAAAGGGAGAGAAGGAATAATAGCTTGTGTGTATTAAACTTTCATTAGGTTTAAATACATGCCAGGCACTATGATCGGTCCTTTGTGTAATATCTCTCTGAATTCTCACAACAGCATAGAGAAAATGCTCTCTCCAGAGGCCCAGAGAGATGAACTAATTTTCTCAAGGTCCCACAGGAGTTTCAGAGCACAAGCGATTAATCACATGTCACCCTGTTGTGTCTTTAGTGCCGTCTGTCCACCCTCCCATCCCCATGGGAGCTCATAGCATAGACAAGACACCACCGTCCTGCAGACCAATTAGACAAAAGGGCAAGACAGCGCCTGCTGGAACCTTTAACACTCAGTTATCATCCGCAGGTGAGCAGGCAAATGAGGAGCTGGGAAGAAGTGCCGAGCCTGAGGCAGGCACAGAGAGGGCTTACCAGAGACAGGGGTCATGTCCAGCCTGGGGGGACGCAGAATCAGGACCTGCAAGTGGTAGGAAGGCAGGACAGTGGAGAGGGGGTGGAGTGAATAAAAACCTTTGTCAGCTTTCTTCCAGGGTGTCTAGAGTAGCCTGGTTGGATTTAGTCACCATTTCAGGACTGCTCAGAAAGGAAACTACCAGAAGAATTGGTCTTAATTGAGGTAGGAGGCACATGGAGCTGACACCATGGAGTGGAAGGGCATGAGCTACTCCTTAGCCATCTCACTAGGAGAGCGTAGGAAGCAGTGGCTGAAAGGAGAGTCTACTCCTAGAGGGAAGGCAGTCACTAGCTTCCAGTCAGTGTGGGGTGTAAGGTGATCGGGAAACCACTGAGAACAGGATATAAGAGGATGCTGCATGGCTTTGCAAATGGACAGGGATTTCTTCCTTATGAAGAGAAAGCAAGGAAGTAGAAATGATCCAGGCAGGGCTGGATGTCACCCTACAAGTGTCCCCTCCCCATTCAGGTACTGCTACACTGTAAGGCCATTATTCCAAGAGATTCAGATTAGTTATGCCATCCTCTTCCTTCAAAATAAACTTGCACGACTACACAACTGTCTTAAAAAGTGTTCAAATTCCTTTACAACATGGAATACAGGTTTCTCTTCAAATCAAATAGTAAGGCCACAATATGATTCAGCAATCTTACTGTTGGGTATATACCTAAAACAAAAAATGCATATGTTGAAAGACATCTACAGTCTATGGTCACTGCAGCATTAATCACAATAGTCAAGATTTAGAAACAAGCTGTGTCTGTCAGTGGGTAAATGGATAGAGAAAAACACACACACACACTTTGTATGTGTGTGTGTGTGAGAGAGAGACAGAAAGAGACAGAGAGAGACAGAGACAGAGAGAAATTACTTTGCCTTGAAAAGGACAAGTACTTGATGAAATAAGAAATGTGTCATGTTGAGCAAAGCAAACAGATAAACTAGGCCCTGGACAGATAAATACATTCAATCTTACTTATCTTGAAAAGCCAAATCCACCTGGTGGAGAGAGGCAACCACAAGTTCTCCTGCCTGCTGGTTACAATTCTCGGCATGATTTTGGTAAACTGGGATTACACAAACTGAGTCTACCTGACTAATTTTGGATGGATGAACTTTCCTCCACAACAACCGTGGAAAGTTGGGCTTGCAGAAACAGAAACTAAAATGGTCATTACCAGAGAGGGAGAGTTAAAAGGCTTGGACCAACATTGGTCAAAAGGTACAAATTTCAGTCAAGAAGAGCAAGATCAAGAGAGCCATTTACAATATTATGGCTATCAGTGATAGCAATTTGTATACTTGAAAATTGCTGCTGAAGAGATTTTAAATACTCTCACTTCAAAAAACATGAGTTAATACATGGTAGGTAGCTTAATTTGGCCACCCTACAAAGTATGCTTATATCAACACACCTATAATCCCAGTGCTTGGGTGGTTAATGTAGGAGAATCTTGAGTCTGAGTCTAGCCTTGGCCTTGGCTTCTGTTTTTTTGTTTTGTTTTGTTTGTCCTTAAAGAAGGATGATGGCATAGTTTCCTCACAGAACTGCAGGGGTTAAATGAGTTACAGGTGTGACTGGAGTAATGTCTAGCCTTCTATGTGTGGTACACAAACATTAGCCGTGATCAAAATCCCATCTTAGAGACGAGGAACACTGAGACTTAGAGAGGCAAAGCAAGTTTCTCCAGGTCACATGACCACTTGGCAGCAGAATGATTTCCTCTCTACAGTGCGATCCCACGGCAACCCTAATGAGCAGGAATTGAGAAGAGGTGATCAGAGCCATAGGAGAAGGGGATGAAACGTTTGCTAACACTTGGGATCCAGAATAAGTCAGGACTCAGCCACTCTCTTCTGTAAAGGGCCACACAGTAAAGAGCTGGCACTTTGCAGGTCATGGCAACGATTCATCTTATCCATGCTAGCACTAAAGCAGCCATAGGGAATAAGCAAACACATAGTCAGTGCTGCATTTCAATAAAACTTTATTGTGGACAGTAAAATTTGAATCACACAAGATTATAATTCCTGTATTACAAACTATTGCTCTTGTTCTGATTTTTTCCAGCCATTTCAAAATGTAAAATCGAAGTAAGAGGGTGTGGCACAGTGTCCAAACACTTATCTAACATTCATGAGGCCCTGGGATTGATCCCTCGAACACACACACACACACACACACACACACACACACACACACACACACCACATACACACGTGCACACACCATAGCTTGAGGATTCTACAAAAACAAACAGCAAGCTAGATTCTCAGGACAGGTAGCTCTGGGAAACAATAGATCCCAGCTGGAACATGAGGCAGGCAATACCATAGGAAAAAATAGGCTTGTGGCTTGGGGAGATAGTCCCGTCTAAACAAATTTCTGATCTCCACGGCAATCCTGGCAAAATCCACTCTTTCCCAGTAGGGTCATCACCTTTTCATTACGGGGGGCGGGGGTGGACACACGGGGAGGGGCAATCAACTTATAAACAGGGAAGGTTTATTTCAGCTTATGGCTTTAAAGATTTCAGTTGGTGAATGTGGCTTTATTTTTGCTTTTAGGCTTTGGGGTGTTGGCAGTGCAATACATCAAAAGAGTGTGGTGTGAAGCAAAACTATTGAGTTCATGGCCAGGACACGCATGGAGAGACATGAAAGAAAACAAGCCATTACCCATCAAGGACATGCCCTCAACAAGTTAAAGACCTCCTACCAGAGCCTGCCTCTTAAGGTTCTCACCACATCCCCATACGGCCAAGCTGAGGACTGGACATTTAACACATGGAACTTTGAGGAACATGTAAGACCCAAACCTCACCTCACCTCTGGTCAGCAAAAAGAGTTGGAAGACTCCCACAGAAGTAGCCTCCATGGGATAGGCAGAAAGGTGGGCCTGCCTTGAGGGTCATGGCATTGTATTAGGCAAGTGGCAAGGAAGTACAAATAGGATGTGTGTGTGTCTGAAGGGTGACATTTGGCCATGAAGTTTCCTAGATGGGACAGCTGGGGACTTGGAGAGGCTTCTCTCCCTCTCCCCACATCCTGTACCTCAGACCTCAGCCTTGGCTTCTGCCTCCAACTGTCACACACTCTCAACTGAGCAGGAGTTCATACTGGGGCCTGGGAGGCAGCCCTTTCCTGCCCCAGAGGACTCTGCAGACCCAGGAGTGCCCGGAACTGGAGCCACCACCTCCAGGCTTTGGCGGAGTCCATGTGGTTTCCCGCCTTCAGGTCTGAGCTTGTCGCTCTTCACTGGAAAGGAAAACACCCCCATCTCATGCAATGGGCCCTGTCTGTCCTGCAAGCTACAGCAAGCCAGCCAGTCTTAGTGGCCTAGAGGGTGACAACGGACCCAAGCACTTGCCGACTTATTTCATAGTCTTTTAAAATTGTTTCCAATCAAGCAGTCTCAAAGTAGAAAATACATGTAAGGCAGACCAAAAAAAAAAAAAAAAAAAGACTTCCCTTAATCCTGCCTTCTAGTAGCAACTGCTTGTCCTTTCCCTCCAATCTTTTTTCCATGCATAGGCATATTCCTTATGCAAATGAGTCCACCAGATGACTTCTGTCCTGCACATTTCCTTCTTTTTCACAGTTGAGCATGCATCTCTCCGCATCAACATGCATTTTTCTTCGCCATTCTTTTGTCCATCTGTTTTCTGGTAGGTCTTCTGTCTAGGGTGTGCAGCCCAGGGAGAACTCTGCTGTGTCCTGGGCTCTCAGGCCTCAAGTGGATCACAGGCTAGTTTCATACTGGTAAGACTTGGGGTGACCTCTGGTTTTGCCAAATGAAACAGCCCCAGGCTCACTGTCTGCAGTAAGATGTTCCTGCCCAGCCCTTCCTGACTCATGGACCATCCTACACTAGTCATCTCATCCCTCCAGGCCTCAGTTTCTTTAGCTGTAAAACGGAATGTTTCCATGGAAGGCTTTGCCAGCTCCGTGTTCCATGACTAAGCACCCACAGGCTCCCAGGCAGATTCCAGGAGCAGCTAAGAGCCCGGGCTGCTGAGGGGACTTTGCTTCGCCTAGGGAGTCTCTGGGTCCAGCTGGAGTCAGGCAGACGATGGCATGTCTTGATGTGGAAATTTGAACACCACTTTGGCAGTCAGCACCCTGTGTTAGCTGTAGTTCCCAGGGCTCTGCAGGTGGCTAAGCTATCTCCAGCTTCCTGCCCTCCCCTCAACCCCACACACACTGAGAGAGGGAGGTGACTGCTCCAATAACCAGCCTTGAGCTCAGTGCTGCTCTGCTTCTCAGTCATGGTATTAACAGCCAGAACCAGTGGCCAACAGCTGGCGTTTACAGCCTTAGATGCAGAGCCACTGGCTGGTGCCTGGGAAACTGGGACCCGGGTTGGGGAAGGGCCTGGAGGAAGCTTCCTTCCCTGTCTCCCTTTTCCCTTTCCTCCTTTGCTTCAGGGACAGCAGCAGGCTTTGGTAAACGTGCCTTGAACGGCCCATTGTGAAAGGGAGGCGAAGGCAGCTGTTGCCAGAGGCTTCAAGGAAAGAGGAAATGCCTAGAGCAGGAGCAGCAGATGTCTTTCCCAGAGCTGGCCTGCTAGCCTCCTGCATTCTCCTGTGGGAGCAGCAATGATAACAACAGCAGCAGCAGCAAGAGCAATAAAGGCCCCAGGCCACCAGCATCCACTTCACACTAGACAGTTGAGTGGGATCCTTTATTTAGATTTGCTTGGTCTACTGGAAAGAGCTCAGGCAGGGTGAAGCCCAACTGGTATCAACCTCATTTCACAGACAAGGGAACTGAAGCTCAAGCAGGTGAATCTAGTTGCTCAGAATTCTCCATCCAGTGAGCTGCAGGGCTACAGAAAGGACCCAGGCCTACCAGCACCCCCGCCCCACCCCACCCCACCCTCATCTTGCTCTTCTGAGGACACCACCCTTCCACCTCCCTGAATCTCCACTCTTCAGTTACTCAGGAATGGAAAGTCTCCCACTGCAGCTCTGTCCAGTTACACCCAGGCAATGCCAGAAGCTTTACCACTGTGTCAGTCCCCAGACATCTATGTGCTGAGGACCATTCTTACCAACAACACATGCAGAATGGTGACTTGGTCCCCAAAACAGAAGCTTAATATCTCATGGGTGAGATGAATGACAGATCCTGTGGGTTTGGCATACATCAATCACTGCTTCCAGGAAAGAATGAGTGGATTTGGACCACACCCACCGCAGTGTGCGCTTCCTCTCCGGGTAAGTGTCTTATCATGCCTGTGTCTCTTCCCTCATCTTCCATAAAGTAACACTGTCTCCTTCACAGAGTAACTTTTAAACGCTGGTCCATGGAATGCCATTGCGTAGTGTGTGCTTTTTCATGTTGGCAATTATTTTGCAATCTGGTCAATGAGGCACTGGTCAAATGGCTTGAATTTTATTCTTTCTCTACCAACCAGGTGGCTTCCTTTTCTGACTCTATTCCCAAACTTAGAACAGTGCTATTGTAAGGAGTTAATACATTTATATACTAAGATCCTACTGTGTTCCTGATCTGTATTACTATATTAACTATTCAGTATATACTAATGGTGGTATCTCACTGTGATTTTGTGATTCCCCAATGTGGATCACCTTTACATGTTTGTTGGTCTAATGTGTTTCACTTAAATCTCTGTCTCTCTGTCTCTCTGTCTCTCTGTCTCTCTCTCTCTCTCTCTCTCTCTCTCGTGTGTGTGTGTGTGTGTGTGTGTGTGTGTGTGTGTGTGTGTGCATAAGAAGGGCAACCCAAACTCTTCATCTTATTTTTTTGGAGATGGGGTCTCTCAGGGAACCTGGAGCTTATCCTTTAGACTAGGCTAGTTGGTCATTGAACCTCTGGGATCTATCTGTCCCCAATCCCCCAGTTCTTGGATTACAGCTACATACCACCAGCACCTAACTTTTATGTGGGTGTCGAGGATCCAACTCAGGTCCTCACACTTGTGCAGCAAGTACTTTAGTAAATGCGCTGTCTCCCCAGTGCCCTGCTTTGCCTCTTATTTGACATTTTTGTTGTATCTAGAGGTCCAAAAGGAACTCCTCTAGCAGGCAGAGGCTTCCAGTTTCCATGCAGGAATTTCTGATCTCAAGTCTGAAGTGTGCTCTCTTTGAACATAATGGGGAAAGCTCGCGTCTTGGGAGCCCTAGCCATCAGGTGCATGGTCCACACCACACTTACAGTTCACACTCATTATCCTACTTGGTCATCGGAGCATCCTGACAGATGGAGGAGGCAGGTGAGGAAATGGAGGTTCAGAGACAAGGAAACAGAGATCAAAGGACATCTTCAGATCATGTGTAGCTAGAGTTTTCTGCCTTGCCCACAGTCAGGACAAATCTTTGTCACCCGCCAGTCCCACAGCCGCTCAGACCCAACCAAGTAAACACAGAGACTTATATTGCTTACAAACTGTATGGCCATGGCAGGCTTCTTGCTAACTGTGCTTATAGCTTAAATTAATCCATTTCCATAAATCTATACCTTGCCACGTGGCTGGTGGCTTACTGGCATCTTCACATGCTGCTGGTCATGGCGGCGGCTGCAGTGTCTCTCCGACTCAGCCTTCTGCTTCCCAGAATTCTCCTCTCTCCTTGTCCCACCTACTTCCTGCCTGGCCACTGGCCAATCAGTGTTTTATTTATTGACCAATCAGAGCAATTTGACATACAGACCGTCCCACAGCAATCATGAGCCCTGAAATCTGTGCTTAGTGATGCTCAACAGAACTGAGGGCTTGCCCACTCAGCTTCCGCTTCCCTTTTCTCTTCTTCGGAGTCTTGGTTTGTCAGGATGTCCACCCTGCCCATCCTAGCTTCATGACCGTGTCGGAGACAGCAATGGTGGTGCTGTCCCCCTGCTGAGACATTAGGGTGGCAGTCACTTATGTAGAATGAAAGGAGTCCTCGAAAATAGTTTCTTATTTAAAAAAAAAAAAAAAAGCAGGAGCCAGATGGCATGCCCCCTCTTCTTCAACTGGGACATGTGGTTCCTAGATGGAGTGCCTAGAATTGCAGCATCCTAGGGCCCTGTGGGAACCAACCCTAGGACCAAGCCAGCAGCAGATGACAGAACAGAAAAGAGAGCAGAGCCTGGGCACAGCATCATTCAACAGCTAATTATTGCCTGATGTGTCTGTCCTTATTTCTTGTAGTGTGATTTGAGATTGAGAACTTTAAAGTTTTTTAATATAATTGAATTCATCTCATTATATGGAGAATGAGATCACAAATTGACAGGAACAGGAAAGGTGAAAAAACTTGGCTTAAGAGAATAAATGTTAGAGTGTTACTTCTCTACTGTGGGAATGCTACCTGGTAGGTCAGCCTGGTCTCAGGCATAGGGAATGGCCAGGCGAATTCTGAGAGGGAGACCAGAAGAAGAGGAAGAAGGAAGGACATGTAGCCCCAAGAAACCAACGAAGTTCAAACAGTGAGGGTGAGCCTTTTGTCATTGTCCTGGCTAGTTTTAGATCAACTTGACACAAGCTAGAGTCATCAAAAAGGGAGAAACCTCAACTGAGAGAAGGCCTCCAGAAGATTCAACTGTATGGCATTTTCTTAATTAGTGAGTGATGGGGGAGAGCCAGCCCTCTGTGGGTGGTGCCATCCCTGGGCTGTGGTCCTGGCTTCTATAAGAAAGCAGGCTGAGAAAGCCATTAGGAAGCAAGCCAGTAAGCAGCATCCCTCCATGGCCTCTGCATCAGCTCATGCCTCCAGGGTCCTGACCTGTTTGAGTTCCTGTGCTGACTTTTTTCAATAATGAACAGCGAGTTGGAAGCATGAGCCAAATAAATCCTTCCTCCCCAAGTTGCTTTGTCCATTCATGGTGTTTCACCACAGTAATAGAAACCCTAACTAGGACAGTCATCATTTCCAAATGCGCAGATATTGAGCTCAAAAAGGAACCTAGCCCAGCCCGGCTTCAGTGCTACTGTCCACTCAGTGGCAAGTGGAAGAAACTGAAAGTGAGTTATTTTGCAGTGGATAGAGGAGCTGTTAGTTCACGTCAGGGACAATACTGGGAAGGATCAGGTGGCTACAAGTTTATGTTCTTTTCTTCAGCTTCTCGGAATAATAATAATAATAATAAATAATAAATATGACTCTGAATATATTTCTTACTGAGTTCTAAACTCAGAAGGAGAGGTGAAAGAAAGTAGTCATTAGATCCTTAAACATCATCCTGATAACCAAAATTATAACACCAATAAAAACATTAAGATGAAAATGTTAAGAGTATATGAGGCTGATCCCCTAGATTAATTAATCAATTGCTCTTACATGATTTTATCACATGCAGAATGTGGTAAAGGAATAAAGATGCTTAGTGAGCCATGGATTATGATGTCCAAACTTGAGAATCAGGAACATTTAAAAAACTCCTAAAAGAAAAGGGGTATGGACTGAGTTCTGACTCAGTTCTCTGACTGTGTGAGTCAACATTCCGATACTATAGCAAATAACTGAAATAATTGGCTAATAAAGAGCAAAGGTTTCTTTTGGCTCACAGTTTTGGAGGTCTCAACCCATGACTGATTGGCTTTGTGTCCATGACAACACAGTGTATCGGTGGTAGGAGCAAGTGTCAGAGGACCGGTCGTCTCATGGTCAGGTGAGAGAAAGAGAGAGGGAAGACTAGCATCTAATAATTTCCTCTGAAGACATGACTTGAGACTTGCCACAAGATCCCGCCTCTAAAAGGCTCTGCCGCTTACCAATAGCACCCATCTGGAAGCCAGGACTTTATCACGTGAGGCTTTGAGGGACAGTCACCCATTCAAACTATAGCACTGACCTTGCAAGGATGAGAATCATGAGTGAATTAAGAGGAACTGCTGAGCCATTGATTCCAGACTGGACCACATTTGCCTCCAGGAAATATGTTAAATGTCAGCCATATGCTGTTGAATCAGCCTAGGCTAGAAGAAGCCAAAATTAGTTTAACACTAGCCATAATTACAGCATCAATAATACTAGGAGAGAGCAACATATTTTCGAATACATTGTATTTTATTCAATTTTCATTAAAACCATATGGGTTGTGTATTGTATTAGCTTTGTTCTTTATTTAAAGCAAACGAGGCTTTGAGAAATTAAATATTTTTTTCCAAAGTCACAGAGATAAAACAGGCCAGCTCTAGGATTTTAAGCCAGTTGTTGGCTATTGACCCGTGTGTGTGTGTGTGTGTGTGTGTGTGTGTGTGTGTGTGTGTGTGTGTGTGTGTTGCTCGCGTACCTCTGTGTTCAGAGGTCAACCTCAGGTATTATTCCTTGGGGGACATCTACTTCGTTCTTTGAGACAAAGTCTGTCATGGGACCTGGAGCTCTGTGCTTAGGCGAGGCTGGCTGCCTGGCAAGTCCTGGGGACCTGTCTCTGCCTCCCCAGAGCTGAGATTGCAAGCATGCACCCACAGCTAGCTTTCCTCAGCACCCTTAGCCTGTGCCCACAGCTAGCTTTGGAACTTCGCTCTCAGTACTAACTTTATTGGCTGTGTGGTTGTAGCTATTCATAACCATGCCCATTCTGAGCAGCTGTCTGAAAAGATAATCTAAAAGAGGCTCTAAGATGCATGCATAAACATTTCCATTCAAGTTTTTTTTTATATCATTGTAGCTAAAGGAAACAACTTTAGTGTATGTCAGCTAGAATCTATTTAAATAAATTATGCCATATATGGTCAATGGGAGGCTAGATACAAGTAAAAATGATAATTATAAAACTTACATTGAAAAATAAGCAATGATGGCATTTTGGAACCTGCTCCCTATGGTGGGATGCCTCGTTCAGCCTTGATGCAGCGGGGAGGAGCTTGGTCCTGCCTCAACTTGATATGCCAGGCTTTGTTGACTCCCATGGGAGGCCTTACCCTGTTTGAGGAGTGATTGGGGGGCGGGGTGGGGAGGATGTGGGGGGAAGGAACGGGAGGAGAGGAGGGAGGGGAAACTGTGGTTGGTGTGTAAAATAAATAAGCAAATAGAAAAATAAGGAATAAAAAATATAAATAAGCTGAGTGTGATGGCCTGTAATCTCAACACTCAGGAGGCTGAGGCAGGAGGATTATTCTAAGTTTGAGGCCAGCCCTGACTACTTGGAAAATTCCAAGCTGGCTTGAGAAAGAGTGTGATACTTTGTCCCACCTGGTGTTCTGTTTCTTTTGTTGTTATTTTGTCCACTTGCACAGGTCGGGCCGTCTGGGCTGAGAGACCCTCGGTTGAGAAAATGCCTTCACTAGAACGGCCTCTAGGCAAGGTCGTGGGGCTTTTTTTTTTTTTTAATAGATGATTGAGGTGGAAGCCTCCAGATTACTGTGCACAGGATGGTTCCTGGACTCGTGGTCATGGGTTATATAAGAAAGCTACTGAGTAAGCCATGTGGTGCCAGCCTCCCCAAGGTACAGACAGAGACATACACGGGACAGGATGGAGAGGAGGTGCAGACACACATCACAAACACTCCTTTAGAGGAAGTGAGGTACAGATGAGTAAAGGACAGGAAGAGAGAAGCAGATGCTGAGGTGTGGGATGGAGTGAACTTCTTGGATGGCTCTGCCAGAAAAAGGCATCACAGTACGTTTGTCTCCTTCTGTCTTCCATCCATAGGGGCATCGTTAAAGTGGCATGAACGGGACTTTCAGGTGACATCATGTTCTACTGCTTCTGTCTATCTGCATCTGGGCAAGCCACTTAACCTTTCTGGTCCTCTGACTCTTTAAGTAGCTTTAGCCAATCCTCCATTACAGAATTCATTGAGATACCCTGCGACAGCTCTTTTCTGGGTGTCTGGCTGATAACATCAATAATGAACTCCATGTTCTCCATTGCTTATGAGATGGGGCTCTGTAAAACTACTCATGGTGTAGGCCTAGTTCAGGCTCTGCCCCAGAATGCACAGCATTAGCAGCATTTAGGCTTAACCCCTGTTATTCTTTCTTCCTGCTCAGCAAAGGGGTGAGAGAAACTTGCTTGCTTTTTCCCAGGGAGTGGTGTGAAGGGACTGCCCTGACCCTCCACCAGAGCCGCCAGCCAGTCACCTGGTCGCATGCTGTGAGAATAGAGACACTTCTGGGGCCTGGAGGAAGCCACTAGGAGCTGACACTCTGTGGGTGGGGGGAGAGAAAGGGAGAAACCCAGGCCGATGAGGTGGCAGGCTGTGCAGATGAACCAAGGTGCAGAAGAAACGGAGAATTTCAACTCCCCAAAAGGCACGTGTAGTCTGTAACTCGTGGGAGGGATCCCAGTCCAGAGACAGGTCTGTGAGAAAAGAGAGGCTGAGGGATGGCGATGAAGATGGGGGGAAAGAGAAAGGGATTGCTCTGCTCATCTCCACCGGCTCCAGAGTCCCCTAGAAAACAAACCTTTGCTCACATATCTGAGAAAGTTTGTAGACTGGGTAAGTTGAGGAAGGAAGACCCACTGTAACTGCAGGTGACACCATCTCACAGGCCAGGGTCCCCGGATGAATAACAGCAACAGAGTGAGCTGAGTACCAGCATTTGTTTCTGCTTCCGGACGACAGATGTGAAGTAACCAGCCCTTCCATGCTGCTGCTGCCGCAGCTGGAACTGTTCCGCTGCCACACCTTCCCAGCCACAATGAGCTGCGTGCACAAACCATGGACCAACGTGAACCCTTTCTTCTTTAAGATGCTTCTGTCAAGTGTGTGGCCATGGTAACAAGAAAAGCGACTAAAAGAGACAGAAGAAATGGTTGTCTGATAGAGGAGCAGTTTCTGGGACAGTGAGAGCACTTTCTTTGTCCTGCCCCCGACATGTGCGGGACCTCCCCTATCCTGGGTATTCCTGCTTCCCCACGCCAGAGCAGAATAATGTACATTTTCTACACACAAATGAGGGCAGGCAGTGGCAGGGACAGGGCATAGCCTCCTAGGGCTGGAAGGGGGCGGTGGGGCAGGAGCTACTCTGAGAAGGCCCGGCTTAGGTAAAATTGAGACGAAAACTAATTTTGTTTTGGGTGGCTTTCCCTCCGGTTTCTTAATTTTGTTTTGGGGGGCTTTCCCTCCGGTTTCTCCTAGTTCCCTCCGGTCTCATTGCTGGCAAGGAAAAATCAGCTAAACTTACTGACCCATAGGCAAAGAGGACTGGTCCTTTTTAGACACACTGTGAGGCACCAGCTGAGAGAAAATGATAGGTAGGACATCCTGTGAAGGACATCTCGGTAGTAGCCCTTTCATCCTCTTGCCAGGCTTTGTCACCTTCCCCAACTGGGTCACTTGCAACCCTGATGTGAGCTGGATGAAAGGCAGAGGAAGCCATTCCTCAGCTCCCACTCACAGAGAATCTGCAGGGCCTCCTTCCCTGGTCCTGTAGGCAAGACCACATGGGGCCACCCGGCACTCAACGGAGATCATCCTCCAGGCCAGGGTGTGTCTCCAGAGATCTGCCAGACACCTGTTGTGTCTCCTGCAGCTCAGTGTGGTTGTCATGCAGTACTGGGGACTGAAGCCAGTGTTCATCCATGGTGGGCACAGGCGCTGCTGCTGAGCTACCACAGCCTTTTGGTATATTTTACTTTGAGACAAGATTTCACTAAGTTTCCCAGGCAAGCCTTGAACTCATTCTATAGCCCAGGCAAGCCTTGAACTCATTCTATAGCCCAGGCAAGCCTTGAACTTCCCGTCCTCCCGCCTCAGCCTTCTGAGCTGGAATTAGAGGCCTACACCATCATTCTTGGTTTTAATATGGTATTTAAATGAAATTGTTTGATTCAAAGGTGGTCTATTTTTATGTTACTTATATAAAAACTCTAGCTGAAAAAATTAAATGACACGTAAGAGTGAACGTGATCAAAATGTATATGTGCATAAAATTATCAAAGAGTGGATTTTCTAACTAATAAAAACTAAAATGACCAGTGATGTAATGATGAGATTGTGGTTATGTTATTTTCAAAAGCCTTTATCTCACAGAGACACATACTAAAATATTACAAAACAAAAGATGTGGTGTTTGTGAAGCCTTTCAAAATAATCCAGCTGTGGAGAAAGAAGCAGAAGATGCTCACAGATAAAATGGGCCAAAAATCATTGTTGAAGCTGGTGGATGAGCGATCTGGAATTCGTTATACATTTCTCTACCTATATAATTTCTGAACTTTTCCATCCTTACAAGCCTTTCTGTTCGGTTTCCATCTACTTTTGGTGTCTTGTGGACTCTCCCATTAAATGTTCATTTATTTGGGGGAAAATTCATCAACAATCCCACTCTGCCTGCTTTCAGTTTTCTGCCCCCTTGCCCCACACCCCTCCCTTTTCTCCTTCCTTCCTTTCTTTTTCTGGTTTTGGAGATAAACCCTAGCTTGTTTTGCACGAGGCTGTGGCTTAGTGATCAGGTTCTGGCCAATGGTATGTAAGTGGCGGTCTCACTAACAGACATAGGCCAAGGAAATGTCACAAAGAGCACCTCAAGGCTCTTTTTCTTCCACCACATGAATGGAAATGACTTCAGAGAACTTGGAAGCCATTTTGTGAGTTGTAGAGACTTCTTAAGCCTAAAGTCACCTTCCCAACTACTCAGGGGTGGTGATGGGTGTTAGGTGACCCCAAAATAAAATCTCCCCATGCCAAAGGCATTGTACATTGTTGAATTGAAATTCACTGATACCAAAATTAGATCCACCACACAAAAAGACAAATCCGTCTGAAAGAGGGAAGAGGATGTACACAGAAAGTCACAAAAAGATTGAATTTGGAGGAAGAATGTGTCAAATACCCACTATATTTTGGACCCTGTTATATTCCAGATCTTATGGTAGATCGAATATGCACATTGCTGCATTGTATACTGTGAATCCCTCAATGAGTATAAAAGGCATTAAATGAGGAACTTAAGCTCAGAAAAGGAGTCAACAGCCAAGGTCACTTACCAAGTGGATGACGTTTGGAGTTAGTTGATAACATTGAGAATGAGGAGTCTTAGTCTTAAGAGACAGCTAAAGTGACCTCCAGAATGAGGATGGCCAGGAACGGGGGGAGGGGGAAAGAATACGGTACAGGGAGGTAAGGGAGGACTGGGCAGACTCTGCTCAACCACCAAGACCTGGATCAGGTGCCCAAATGCTACAGAGGCTTTCTGACCCACACTAGTTAATATTAGCCCTCTGAATCTCTTTATTATCTTCTCATTCCTCTTTACAGTGTGGGGTGTGTGTGTGTGTGTGTGTGTGTGTGTGTGTGTGTGTGTGTGTGTGGTATGGTGTGTGTGTGTGTGTGTGTGTGTGTGTGTGTGTGTGTGTGTGTGTGTGTGTGTGTTTCATGTGCCACAGTACCTGTTGGGAGGTCAGGGGACAATTTGGAGGAGACTGTCCTCTCCTTCCACCATTAGGGTCCTGGAGATTATACTCAGGTTGTTAGGCATGGCAGCAAGCGCCCTTACCCCCTGAGCCCTCTCACAGGCCCTGTACACTGTTTCTCATCCAGTACATTGCAAACTGCCTTGAAAAATTAGGCTTTTCTAAAGTGCTACAGTTTTATCCCTTTTTTCTTTAGGTTCTTGACTCCATGATGCTAATGGGATGCTTATGCTTCCCTAGTCCACGCATAACCCACAATTGCTTTAGCATGACAAGGATCATCTTTTGTTGTTGTGTTAGATGACTCAAATTTTACTGTTGTTGTTATTGAGGCATTGCCAAGACTATTGTCACTAATATAATTTAATGCCCTCTCACGATCAGATTATTCACTATGCTCAGGACTTAGCTCATGTGATAACGCACACCAGGCTGGGGCTCTACCACTGAGCTACCTGCCTAGCACTTGTGCTACTATGGTTGCATCCCATAGACCTAATGTACACTATGACTCCACCAAGGACCCTTTACCCAGTGCACAGGAACACCTTGGCGTCCTTCGTATCACTGTGACCTAAGCAGTCACTATGAGCTTTTAAGTGTCACCCATTTGAAGTCATTCCATTGCAACTGTCATGGAATCCAGTCGTCTCACCGTGACCTGCAAAGCTGGGCAAAAGCTCATTTCCTAACATCTGTGCCTCAAAACCAACTAACAACCTGCCAGCCTTTGCATTTGCCGTGTACTTTGATAAACTTTTCTCTCATATTTGTGCAAACGTTGCTCAAATGTTATTGCTTCAGACCAACCTTCCCAGACAAGGATTAAAGTTACCGTGGACCCATTTCCTCAACGGTAAAGAGAAGCTAGTCTGTCTTTGGGCTGTTGTAGCAATAGTATCCAGAATAGGGCCTAGAATATAGAGGTGCTTATGAAACACTCTTGAACTAATGAAGGTCATTGATTTGCCAACATGGATTCCAGCCACTCTCTCTTTGAGGAGAGAAGGCAGGCCTTGTTCATCTTTGTCTCTCAGTGATAGTCTATGCATTGCACAGAGATGGCATTGATTGCACTCCTGGTTGGCGACAGGGTCTGTCACATTCCTATTTGGTAATCGGAAGGCTTTATTTTCCTTCATGTCATGGTGATTATATCTGTGCCTTTTATCCTTCATATATAGTCACAACCACACTCATTGTAGATGTCTTCCTCTCTCCTTCCCTCTCCCTGCCCACATTCCCTCCTAATCAAGTTTAGTTCAAAAAGACTTTTTGCCAGCCACAGAACACCATCTAGAATCAGTCTTCTGTAGCCAGGGAATGGTATGGCTTTGGCCTGGCTTCACCTAGGGTTCTGTACCTGTTCCTTTTCCATAAGTATTGATGTGAAGCCCCATCAGGACTTGGCTGGAGGCTCATGAATCTGCATCAGAGCCCAGAAGTTTTCCCCTTTGGGCGTTTTGAAGAGAAGCTGTTACTGTCTGCCAGCTGGAAGGTTTTGCCTTTGAAATAGATTATCAGGCGTGTCCAGGCAGAAAGGGGCTCTCTAACAAAGACTTGGGAAGACAGGCCTTGGAAGACCTGCTACTCATTTGGATCGGCTCACAACTGTAGGCAAATCACTCAGGAATCTAGTTTCTGTCACAGTACAGGAGATATAATTAGATTCTTTGGGTAGAATGTCACAACGTTAGGAGAACTGAAAGAGGGCCAAGTCACAAAGGGAGCAAGAACAAGAGAAGACCTAAGCTATGCAGTCAAATCCTGAGGTCTGGACCAGGCGGTGGGCATCTCTACCATCCACTTGAGTCTCTTTACTATTCTGTAGAGTGAAGTGATGGTCTTATATTCATTAAGTCTTTATGGTTGTAAGTAACAGAAACTAGTGCGGGCTAACAGAGGTAAAATGAAGGAAATTGGTGATAAGGGTTTGGGTATCTCACAGCAACCAATGAACAGCAAAGTGTCAGAATGGAGGACATATTGTTTTGCTTGTCTCTGAGTCTCTACCTTATTTTTCTTTCTCCTGCTTTTCCATACAGATAGATGGAGGTATATGGCTATCCCACAGCCCGTAAGTCTGCATTATGTGTGTTTAGCTACATTCTACTCCCAGATTTCCTGAACAGCTCTAACAGGCTAGGTTTGTATCAGGCTGTGCCACTGGGATCATTTGGTCACACTCATAGGAAGTGGAGGATCACATAGTAAAGTTACCAAGTCAAAAACTAAATTTCAAGGTAAGAGAAGGAATTGTGTCTTGTGGGTTAGGCAATAACAATAACAACAGCACAAAAGCAAAACAAACAAAAACAAAAACAAAAAAACAACTAACCAACCAACCAAACAAAACCAAAGAACCCAAAAAATATCCTGCAAGGAGTATGGAAACTGAATAAGCCTTCAGGTACCATGACAGAGAACAGTGTTCATTTCTAGTCAGAACATACAGCTATCTCATGATGGTTCCATAGAGAAAGAGAGATAGCGCTCCACAAATTCAGATTGTCCAGTGAGCAGTCAATGTTTGAGTTGCTAAGTCAGTTTTTTCTCAATTTAAGAAAATTGTGAAAATCAGCATGTCCTGCCCTCCACCTTACTCACCCCAGTATTTCTTCCCAGCAAGTGAACAACAGCTTTCAAAAGAATTTCTCCTTATTTTTATTGAAAAAAAAAATCCATACAATATATTCTAATCATGGTTTCCCTTTCCCACCTTTTCTCAGATCCTCTCTACCTCCCCATCCACCCAACCCCGTGCCCTCCATTTCTCTCTCTCTTTTTAGAAAGCAAACAAGCAAACAAAAACAACAAACCACGGTACAAGAAGAAAAGAAATAAAGAATACAAGAAGTGTGCCCGCGCGCGCACACACACACACACATACCATAAAAACACAAGATAGGAAATCACAATATACAAGCCAAAGGCCAGTAAGACAAAAAAAAAAAAAGCCAAACAAAGCAACATGAGACAAAATTATACAATAACACCATTGAGTTCATTTTGTGTTGGCCTTCTACTTCTGGGCAGAGGGCCTAAACTTAAACATGATTAATACACCCAGTGTGACTCCACTGGTGAGAACTCATTTTTATCTATCTTAAATGAAACTGAGTAGAATAAAAATAAAATACTAATTTGGACTCCATTGGTTTGGTATTTTTGCCAGATCAAAAATTACGAAGGAACAAAAGATTTCTATTTTTATATTTCTTAATGACAAGAAATTTTGTTAAGTAAAATGCAAGTGTGACTTTGGATCAGTCACCTGACTTTCCAAGCTTCAGGGCTGAACTTCCAATAAGGTTGCCATGACAATCAGATAACATTGGGTTGACACATAGTAAGACTAACTTCTACAATACTGACAGTAACAGTGTTTATGGTGACAGCATATGATGGAAATGGATGGATGGATGGATGGATGGATGGATGGATGGATGGATGGATGGATGGATGAAGAGAATAATCAATTTAAATTCCATACTCAAATAACCACATTTCTAAGTTTATTACCAACCAACTTGTGGGTTGGGTGATATTTTGTTAGCCCCCAAAGTTCTATGTGAAAGCCACTTTGTGACTGACGTGGCTGATAGAAAATCTAGGCTCCCCTGTCCCCTCGGCATTCCAAGGGTGCAGCAGTCACACCAACTACTTCATTTGTCATAAGCTGAAAGCTTTACTAATCCTAATGGCCCAACTCTGTGATCACAGTTAGCTGAAGAAAAGCCATTCAAGGTTACTTACTTATCATCAGGGTTCACTCAGCCCTAGTTATCGGTTTATTAAACTCAACTAGGATGATTTCATGAGAGTTTCTCACTATTGCCTTTTGTATGTGTATAATTCATCCCATGACTGTGAGTGAAGAATGGATTCCATTGAGAGTTCAATTTTAACTGGAACGGTACTTTTACCTTTACCTTGACAGCCTAATTCTCATCTCTGAAACAACTCTGTGAAAACATTGAACACCGTTCAATGTTTGTACAGTTCCATGATCCATCCCTGGGTCTCACAGCCTTGCCCTTCACACTTCCATTCACATTCAGTTTAGATTTTATTTTTCTTTGCCTAAGAAGAAGAAATTTATTATCATTCATCAGAAGCCAACAGGCACCAGTGTTTCTGTAAGAGCATCTAATCTGCTCATGTGACCAGGCTCCACTGCAGGCTGCCAAACTGGTCATTTTACAGCGAGTACCACCTAAATGGGTTCAGCAATCCTCACGATGCCTACATGGATCTATCTATGAGCTCATGCGGCTTCTGAAACACCCCATAAGCTGTGATGGGAAAAAAAGAGAGTAGGAGTCACTCATGCATTTGTACAGTGCTTATTTATGGATCATGATAGATAAAGCCAGAGACTGAGATATGTCAGCCACTGCAACTGATATACTGGTGCCCAATACAATGATGTCCCTGAACTCAGGCAGCTTATAGGGTGGTGATTGATCTTTCCACTAAGCAGGCACCCAAGCGGTGGATCCTTATGCCTTCCTTTTCTTAGTATTCCTAAACTACGAAAATGGTCCCCTTACCCTCATTTTGAACCCAAATCTCCCAGAGGTTAAGTCACTGATAACAGCCGAGCCAATGCTCAGATTTGCGCTTTCTCAGCTCAAGGCTGATGACGGCACTCTGACTTCTTTCCAAATCTTGTGATCTCATATCAAGCCCCACCGGTTCAAGCTCTCCATTCCAGTTTCCCACATTCATGGTTTGATTTACAGAGGTGACTGATCGACTGCACAACTGATACCCAAAGCCTAAAGTAAATTATTTTAAGGATTTTCACCTTTATAGAGGCACAAAAAAGACGTGGAAGGTCTTGTGGCCCGTGGTGTGGGCGAGGTGTTTGAAAAGGGGATGACAGGGGCTCAGAGATAATTCAGGAATTCCCAAGGACTAGCCCGACTCAGTGAGTCTATTATTGAAAATGAGTCATTTGTGGCACCGAGGCAAGCGGTCTCAGCCCCTCACTGAGCTATCGGGAAGAGACAGCAAGCCCTACCCCCCCTGGGAAAAGAATCCTAATAATGATTTCTAGCGAATTTGCATGTCTCTCTGCAGCTAGCAAAGCCTTTTCAGTCAGCTCCCCGGCTTCTCCCACCATGCACCTTTGGGCAGTATTGTTTACTGAACTAATCACAAAAGAGTCCAGCTGGGCGGGGTCTGAGGTTATCTAGTTTGGTGTTTTTCATTTTTTTTTTAAGAGTAAAATTTTTGTCAAAATGAACTCTCTGATGGTATTCTAACTTATAAAAATGACCATGTGGAATTTCTACTGTAGGAAGAGAACAAGGGAGGAACACAGCTCACCGTGAATCCTCAGCTCTGGACTCTACATCCTTTTCTGAGGGACTCCCAAAGGAACCCCCAGGATCCACAAAAACAAACATCATTCCTGGTGACTACCTATTTCTCTCCCCAGCTCTGTAGAGAAGCAGACAACAATCTTCCCTGTCCATAGTTCATCAGACCCACTAGGATGTTTATCCCAAATGGTGGGCCTTTAGAATCTGAAGTAAATGGTCTCTGGGTCACAAGCAGCGGGGTGGCCACCTCTTACCAGCTACTAGCAGAGTCTAAAGCACTTGGCATTCAGATGAGGCCTGGAGGTACCTTCTTCATTTCAGAAAGACAGATCCTTGAGTCATGCCCCGTCAGCCACAGACTGGCCAGGGAGCTGGTTCAGTGATTTTGCAACCGCATCACTGTCTCTGAAAACGCTAGTGGAAGGCTCTCTCTAACTGTAAAACCTACAAGGAAGTTGTGAAGGGGCCATAATACTGTGAATTAACTAAATGCCATCTAACTGCACTTGCTTGTGGATAAACAGTATGTTTGATGCTGTGTGTATTTTTATGTAAAAAATCATTTTAAAAACTTAGAGTGGCTCTTGGTTTTCTACAGGATCAAGTTCAAAGTTCCTTGCCATCTGCGGCATAGCCCCTGCAGACCTCTCTAGTCATCTGTCCTGCGGTACCCCATTCAGTCTCTTCGTCTGATCTAATATTCAAGCTGTTCCAGTTTGGATATGTATATGCATGTGTACGAACATACATGAATATACTTATCTAGAGTTTAAGAGATGCAGGACTTTCAAAGCCATTCCCTTCTCATCAATTCTATAAAGTGAATAATTTTATTAAGCCCATTTTACACTTGGGGAAATGGAGGCATATAAAAGCTCCTTACCTATCTTGATGCCATAAAGTAGTAAGCAACCAGAACAGAACTAAGAGGTAAGTATTCTAGTTTTGAATCCCAGCTATTCCTTGACAAGAAAACTCCCTATGGGTGACATGTCCCTTCAGTTTCTCAAGAATTCCTTCTCTTTCTACATCTGGCTCAAGTATTGCCTCTCTTGGGATGTCTTATTGGTGTTCCCCCAAAAAATTATGATTTCTTTCTTCATATTGAATGGCTAGTGGCATCCTAAACACACACACACACACACACACACACACACACACACACACACACACACCATTCCTCATCAGCAGGACATCACTCCCAGAACACCCAAACTTCATACTAAACATTTGCTGATGAGTTCTCTTACATAAATTGATCCAGAATTTGCATATAAGCCACGCATGTTCTTCTATTCTCTGCTAGATAACCTGTAGTACCTAACACAATGGAATAAAAACAAATAATGAAAAGCAAAATGCTTGTCGTTACTTGGAACGAAATGCAATTCTTATGAATATTTTAATCTATAGATGCAAAAGACTGGCTGAATTATTTTCTAAGCATTGTGACAGTTATTGTGTATGTATATTTATGCCATGGCATCCATGTGAAGGGAAGAAGACTACTTGCGTGAGTCATCATGTGGTTTCTAAGGATGAAACTTGGGTCACATGCTTGGTATTAAGCACATTACCACTGAGCCATCTTTCCAGTTCTAGCTGTATTTTACAGTATATGTCTTCTTGTAGGCAGCAGCTGGCTTGTGACTGTAAGCTAGTGCCTGGGAGCAAACCAGGTCTGGTTTATCTTGCTACCCTTGAGCACTTGTTACATGTTTGATGAAAAAATGGACAGACAGGTGGCTGGGTGTATTTCTCTCATTTTTTTTTTCACTTTCTTTCAATAAATCCCAAAATATCTCTTTCCCTCAGAAATTCTGGCATAATTCCTCCAGGGTCCTGCCACGGGCATGTTTTCCATGTATCTCATTCGGCAAGAAGTCCACTCAGCTTTACTTTCAGTCATTCACATTAAAAATAAACACTGCTATGCCAGGCGGTGGTGGCGCACACCTTTAATTCCAGCACTCGGGAGGCAGAGGCAGGCGGATCTATGTGAGTTTGAGGCCAGCCTGGGCTACCAAGTGAGCTCCAGGAAAGGCGCAAAGCTACACAGAGAAACCCTGTCTCGAAAAACCAAAAACCAAAAACCAAAAAAAAAAAAAAACTGCTTTTGATGGCCAAATTGTAACTCACAGCACATTAGAGAAGACAGGGAATTGTGATTTAAAATACGATTTTTCCTGTTTTCAACCTTGAAATGTCTCCCTTGAAGAAAATGGCAATTGTACATCCTTCTCTGAGATTTATCAGGTAAGACATGGGGGGGTGTATTAAAGTTTGTAGAGGAGGAGCATAGATGTAAACAAGAAAGAAATGGTGAATGTATGAGTAGATATGAGGATAGATACAATTATGGAAGGGGAATGTGTACATGCATCAGCATGTTGGAGGATGAATTGGGAATATGATGGAGGGATGTGAGCTTAGGAGAGCTGGGAAAAAGATTTATGGAATGGTGGATGAAAAGTTGTACAGATGAATGAATGTAAGAATTGGTAGAGAGCGTATGGCTAGGTTAGTGCATATATAGGAAGATGGGTGGACAGGGCAATGGATGGATGGATGTGTGAGTCCTAGGAGGACGTAGGAATTGGCAAATTAGTAGATATTTGAGAGCATGAAAGAAGTGCGTTGGTGGGTGGGTGGAAGGATAGTGGTACCATCCTGGGAAAGGAGGATGGATGAGTAGAGTCAGATGGGATTCCCAGAGCTGGCCATCACTAAGTCTCTCTGAGCAAAGATCCACTGAGCATTTTGGACTTCTCTCAGAGGGAAAGAGGAATGGGCACTCCCACAAATTCCCCTCTTTCCAATCCCCACCCTGGCCTGGAAGGCACCATCCTTCCAACGGGATCTTCTTCTGGTCTCAGCTCCTCCCTAAGATATGCCCAGCTTCCTGGGAAACCCAGACAGTCATTCCCAAGCCAGGTTCCCAGAAGTTTAGCGGCAAAGGCGAGGCCTGAGGCTGGACTCAGAAGAGTGAGGTCACAGAACCCAGTCATACTCCTTGTCGCAGGCAATGCTCCCAAAAGGCAGGGGGGCTCGCCAGAGAAGGAAACCTGTGGAGTTTCCTGGCGGGTGGGACGTGGGCAGACAGGGGCGGCAGTAATTCTCAGCTGCCAGGGAGAGCAGGGCTTAGAAGCAGCCGCGAAAGCAGGCTGGTGTGTCTTTAAACCTCCGTTGGCTGCTTAGTCACAGCCCCCTCGCTTTGGGTGTGTCCTTCGCGCGCTCCCTCCCTCTTAGGTCACTCTTTCAAAGCCTGGAATAAAAACCGCAGCCAACTTCCGAGGCGGTCTCATTGCCCAGCGGCCCCCAGCCTGTGACAGGTTCCATTCATCCTCCTTGCCCCGCTCCCCGCGACCCTCTTTAAGAGGCGACTAGATTCCCTCGGTTCCATCCCGCACACCATGGACAAGTTTTGGTGGCAAGCAGCTTGGGGACTCTGCCTCTTGCAGCTGAGCCTGGGGCAGCAGCAGATCGGTGAGTGGCCCCTAACCAGGGCGGCGGGATGCGAACGTCGAGTGTGGGAGGACTCCCCCAGGATGCCCCTGGGTTGGATCGTCCCAGGAGGGAATACAGTGAAGTGGGTTCAGCAAAGCAAAGCTGGGTTTTGGGGCTATGCTGTTGGAGAGAGTTTGTTCGTGGGAAGCGCCGCTTTGGCGAAAGGAAAAGAGAAAGGGAGAAGAAAGTTAGCTGGGCAGGTTGCCCACCGCAGATTTTGGGCGAGGTCGCTGGCGCTTGCGGGAGCACATGGCGCAAAAGTAACTGTACTCTCGGATGCACGCTGCTGGTGTCCGGACTAACAGGCTCTGGTACCCTAAGGCTCCCCCAGCACCGCTGGGCTTGCCGTGGGCGGCAGAGCAGAACCGGGGAACTGGGGCAGAACTGGAGCGGGGACCTGTTGAGCAGTCCTCAAGGTGGCCACAGAGTTGCAAGCCAAAGAGCTGGCAATGAGCTTTTCGGAAAGGAGCCCCGGAAAGCTGAAGTGAGTCCCAGACTTAGACTGGTTTTCCAGACCCTTACCGTCTGATTTGGTCACCAGCTGCTTTAGCTTGTGGGAGCTCGAACCGGTTCTGTCTCGAGGCTCTGAGCGCCCAAGAGGTTCCAGCCTGGGCCAAGGAGGACACATAACAGAAGCAATGATTAGACCAGTGTCCAGTGCTTGCAGCCCCCTGGTTCTGCCAGTCTGGGCAAAGTCAGAGGGCAACACGGTTCAGACTCCTCCCTGGCAGCTTCAGAGCATGAGGGGACCTGTATCAGGGTAACACACGAACTTGAGTGAAGAGACCTTAATATCCCATCTAAATAAGGTTGGTGACTTTGGTGGCTGTGGCGGGGAGGAGTTGGGGTCAGGTATTCAGTATGGCTCAATTCCAAGCATTCCTGTCCTTTGTCTATATATGAACAGATAATTCCACGATGGCTTTGTTTAGCACCAGCACGGTTGAGTTTTCTTTTAAGAAGTGCCAGCTAGGTCGTTAAGCCAGCTCAGCCTACAGTGAGTTCCTCTCCGCAAGAATTTATTAAACCCAGTTGGGTGGGGGTGGTCAACTTGAGTATTTTACACATGCTAGATGGAGATCATAAATTTTGAATTCTGATGCAGAAGTAATGCAAATAATAATAAGAATAGCAACATGACTCTGTTGCTGTACCCCATTTACCGTACCCCTTTACTGTGCCAGGCTCTGTGCTAGGTATTTTACCCAGGCTATCATATTTTTATCCTCATGGTGATTAAGTGAGAAGTGTCCACTATCAAACATGTTTTGTTTTTAACAGTAGGGAAACAGCGGCTGGGAGAGGGTAGGCGATTTCTAGTATTCACATAGCAAGGGTGTGAACTCAGGTTCATTAAGTTCCATAGCTTAGGCTGTCATGAGATATCTGAATGTATGTGCCGGACAAAGCCAATAAGACTTCAGGGGAAAGAGGTGTTCTGGCCAGTGGAGGCGTTCAAAGGGAACCAGAGCTCCAAGGGGCCCTTGGAAAGCAGAAACATCCAGGATGGGTGGGGGAAGGGCAGGGAGAGCCCTGGACCTGGCCTCTGAGGAGAGGAGAAAGGTTCAACACCCACATCTTTGGCTGTGGCTGAGGAATTGAGTGCCTGTATTTTTCCTAGCCTGTCCCAGGGCTATTCTAAAAAGTCTACTCCTAGGTCTTTGGTTCCCTTCTGACCCCTGGGGGAGTCAGGTCTGAGAGATCAGCAGGTCCTCTCCTTCCTTGGGGTTTTCACCTTCCTGTTGTATACTGTGGCATCAGGAGAAGCAGGGTGGAGAGCCAGTCAGTAGTAGTGACCGCCTGGGTCTGGCTTTCATGCCCTTGTAAAGTGGTTGGAAAGGAACTGAGACTCGGAAATGAGATGTGACTTAGAGGATGTGGGCCTGGGTAGGCAGAGGGGAAGGGGAAAGGGCGGAGAAGAGAGGCATCACAGTTGCCCCACTCTGGGAGTGACTGGTTTTGGAAGATGAGGAAGCTTTGAGAGCAAAGTTTCAGAGGGCAGGGATGGAGTGACAGGAGAGCCTGTGTGAGGTTGTATCAGAAGTCAAAAAGAAGTGTCCCTAGAGAGGCAAGCAGCGCCAGGTATCCTGTGCATCGGGGAGAAAGCAGCCAGGGAGGAAGGCAGAGGGAAGGAGTCTCCATAAGCACGTGTCCTTTCCTCCATAGCCAGAGAGCATCGCTAGGAAATTACACCTCCATTGTTGAGAAAGAGGGGAGCATCTGAGAGTCTTGGGGCTTAGGGGCAGCAGGCATCTTTCTGCTGACTCAGAACATTCTGGAATCCTCTTTCCACTGGCAGTTAGAGCCCTGGCTGAGTCTTCCCATTTGAAGAAATAAGGAAGCAAGCTCCATCCTGGCTGAAGTTAGTCTTGATTCATTCGGTTATTCCCCAGCACACATAAGGGCATCTACTTCCTCCCAAAGCAGTGATGAGTTGATGTGGCGGAGACGCTGGCAGCTGAGGGAAAAGTTTCTATTTTCTGCCAACTTCCCCCCTACACAGGAGGGGACACTGGAACACATGAAATTCCTGGTCTATGACAGATCTCCTCCCATTCATTCCAGAAAAATGCCCTGATTCACTGTCATAGACTCAGAGATGGGGACTTTAAAGATCATTTAGGAAAAAAAAAAAAAACAACCCTCCTTTTTCCCATGAGGAAGCAGACCATGGGAGACAGGGATTGGTGATTCCCCCACTATGTTAGGGTATGAGGACACCACTGAAACACTCTATTCTCTGGAGGACTGAAGGGGTCCCACCCTCTCCCCTGCAGCTGACTAGGAGGGTGTGGCCAGTTGGGGGTGTGGCATAACATTGTTTTAGCACCTTCAGTACTACCTAACACACTCACCAGAGTCCTTTATTTTATGGTTCAATATACCCAGTTTGATATACCCAATGATCATTTGAATAATGATCATTGTATCTTCCCCTAAAGGAAATTGATGCTCAAGACAGTTCCGCCTTGTTTTAGGGCTTCTGATGCCTCCTGAGCATCACTGAAAAGGTAGGAGCACCCCATTTCAAAATCATGGCATGTTGCTATTGCCACTTAGCATATGAAGTCCTTAAGATGCACACCCCCTCCCCCCCCCCCCCCCCCCCCCCCGCCCACTGCTCAGATTCAGTTGGAGTTTAGCGGTAGGTTTTCTTACATAGCCTTGCAATAGCCACGCCATTAGTACTTTCCTAACACCATTTTCTTGATAAAGATATAGAAGCTCAGAGATAATGGGACTCGCCCAAGGACACAGGGGTAGAATTGGGGTGCCCCATCATCTAATATCACCCATCACAACCTTTGGAGGATTCCGGAAATAGTGTGTTGTCTCTCACTGTTCCTGTTCCCTGTAGTCAGCAGGGTGATCATAAACAGCGTCTCCTGCCACCCTCCAGCAGACTGTAGATTCGTGGCAGTTCTCTGCCTTACTCTCCTCTGTCCCTTTCCCCGGACTCAGCCACAGCTGTCAGAGATGTCAGCCTAGTTATTTATTGCTGGAATAAGTCAGTTCCTTTATCAGAAGCCGGTTGCCCCTTTAGACATGCTCTCATTTGTAGGCTTGGCAAAAAACAGGAGAGGTTGCTCCTTGCCTAAGAGACAAGTCAGGGCAATATCCTCTGCCTGCAAATTAAGAAAGGCCCCGCAGACGCTCTCATGATTCCCCCACAGGCATTTCAGATGCAGTGACCCTTTGAGAACCATTGCTATGTACTCTTTGGATGGCTATCTATACCCCATTTGAGGGGAAGTCTTGAAATCCCAGGCAATGGGTTGACATGGGTTTCTAGAAAAGTCACAGATCTTGAACCAAAATCCACTGAGAACCTCCAGGAGGCACGTGGCCACCAAAGTGGGTAGACTCGGCTCCACTAATGAACAGGAGGTGGTGGGAGGAGAGATGGCGTCCCCAACAGCCTGTCCTGGGGCCGGGGACAAGGTATGAGCTGCCGTCCTCTTTCCCCAGTACCTCCATTTTAGCAACCCCACCCAGAGCGTAAGAGGGAAATGATTCTTGTGAAAGAGTGAGCAGGAGCAGGTGGCAGCAGCTTCCTGGCCCCGCGGAGTTTTCAAAGGGGATCTTCGCCACTTCACAGAGAAGTTCTGGGGGTTTGCACAACCAGGAACCAATGACTCAATTTTCTTGGTGCCTCTGCTTGAATGAGGACACAAGTTGTTGTTTTTCTTTTGTTGTTTGTTTGTTTGTTTTGTTTTTTTAGGAGGGCCTTACATTTGAGCCCCACTTTCCCCTCACTGACAGGTTGACATTTTTCTTAAACATGTACTCCCGGGGCCAGTGTGGAACTCAGTGACCGAGGATTTGCCTAGTATGCATACTAGCTCCAAACTGACCAGCAAGGGTCTGGGTAGCCAGGGCCATTAGGGGGGAATGGGAAGAGTTCCTCTGCTATCAGCTTTCTGCAGGCCCATGGATTCCCCTAATGTCAAGGATTACATCTCAACCATCTTTGTGGCCCAATACCCCAGTGTTGGCCCACAACGAGGGCCAGAAGTGTTGAACTGCAATAATATTATCTCAAATAGAGAACTACGAGTTTCATGTATAGAGGCATGCTGAGCGACACACTGAATGTGCAGATCTGTTTATGTGTATGTGTTATATGTGTCACCTGTGACAGCATGCTGATGGCCCTGTTGCCACCCTGCACAGGGTGAGGAGAAGGCTTGGCTGGCCAACTGCTTCCAATAGGGCTTATACTGTTGTTTTCCCAAGCAGAGAGTCTGCCTGCCTGTGGCTTTGGTGGCTACTGGCCGTGGGGCCGGTGTAAGGACAGGGTTAGTGAATGGCTGGGTGACAAGGGAGTGGGGTGCTGACACCAAACCCACACTTAAACCTCAAAATGAAACACTGTCCAGTAGTGGCTGGCTTTGGGAGTTGCTGGCCTGAGACTTGAGTTCTTGGGGAAGAGGCCCACACAGCCTCTGACCCACACTTGCTTCTGGCAGGTGGCAGCAAGCAGGGAGAGAGACAAAAACACTTCCCAGAAGATTCTGGTATCTTCTGTGGCCTGCTATCCAAACCGACACCACTACTCCCCCAAAGTGGCTAATCTGCAGGAAGCCTGGCAGCTAACAGGACACCCTATCTGCTTCCTTTGCATCGAGCTTGCCCAGTACAATGTTGCTCACAACTGAGGCAGGTCTGGCTTCCCCTTGGACCACCTTACCACCAATGAATGCTCAGAGAGCCAAACACAGAGATGAGGGGATGATATTGTGGGGGCTAGACTCACTGAGCCAAAAACTCCACAAGGTTGGGGTGCATCAGCTGCCTGGGTGTGCCCTCCTGAGGCAAGTGTCCCTCCTTTGTGCAAGTGTGTGCAGACAGATTCTAAGTGGGTGGGGACGGCTTGAGTCACCAAGGAGGAGATTTGCAAAACTCATGTCCCAAGAACCTTCCTCAAGTTCTCAGCTTCTGAAAGTAAAGGTTAATTGCAACATCCCAGGAGGAAGGACTCAGTCACAGGAGCAGTGATTTTGAGCATCCGTACCTTTGACAATGGCTGGAAGTTCATGCATTTTGGGAGTTCTTACACCTTTTGTATTTGCTTTTTTTGGTGGCTAATTATAGGTTTCTGAAATATTGTTTACCAATGTTAATAGTCATAATAAACAGAACTGACGTTCTCTTTGTTTTCTTTATACTGACTTGTTTAAATTATACACCAATCTCATGAAAAAAGTTCTTTTATTACCCCCCTTTCACATATGAGGTAACTAGGCACAGAATTTAAGTAAATGGGCAAAGGCCATATGGTTGTAAAGTGAGGGAGCTGAGATTCAAACCCAGGTCATGTGAGTACAGGTACCCAAAGTCCAGAAGAGAGTGCCAGATGCCCTGGATCTGGAGTTACAGCCAACTGTAAGCCCCCTGATATGGTGTGGGGAACTGAACTCTGGTCCTCTGGAAGAGCAGACAGCTCTCTTACCCATTGAGGTATCTCTCTAGGCCCTTGCCTTTCATTTTAAAACATGATGTCAGAGGAGAGGACTCAACTTGCAAAAAGTGAAAGGGAAAAGATCGTGTAATGAAAACTCTTCCCCATTCACCCTCTGAGTGGCTCACTTATTCTAATACCTGAACAGGAGTCTAGTCCCTTCTTTGTGGTAAAGTGCTGGGGAGGATGATGTAGACCTGGTGAGGTAAATTAATGGATGGTGATAGGGGTATTTGTCCAGATCACTTCATGGTTTTTCACCTGGGTGAAGGTGGACTTTGATGACTGATTTTTTTTGTCATCTAACACTGTGGCTTGTGGTTAAAGAAAACTGAGGTGAGGAACAAATGGACAGAAACGAAACACTTAACTCCTTGCTTAAGAGCCTTTGAGTCCAGGTCTTCACTCTCCAAACTGGAGCTGATGGGGAAGGGAGGAAACTGAGAAAGGAGTGTGCCAGGACTTAGGTTTTACACGTCTGGGACACTGAATACTTAGCTCATAGTAGCCCTTCTTCCCCGCTCCACGGCACACCAGGTGACCTGGAATCTGCATGGTGCAGTGGGTGAACATCACTCAGGGAATAGGATCCTTTTCTCTGGGTGCCTCTGGCTGTGAAACCAGCCATCCAGGATGAGAAGATGTAAAGCCCTTTGGGCACATGTGACTGGGTCTGTAGGAAGGCCTGTAGGCCTTTTAGCCTCATGACAGGAACTCAGTCAGGATTCCCCATCTGTTTCAATGCGTGCATCTCTTTACTAGCTATCAAGCAGGTCTGCAGTGCCAACCCCCACCTCCAGTCACAAGCTAGGCAGCACTGTTCCTTACTTCATTTTTTAAAGGATAATAGTGAAACCTTTTTGCAAGTGTTCTTATTAGAATAACCAATGCACGAGGGAGAAAAGAGTGGTTGCATGCAGCTGGCACTTGCCCTTGGCCTTGACAGTCATTTCTCTATAATCCTAACCCATCTCTGTAGGTTCCAAAAGCATCAAATAAGCACGTCAGGCACAAATGTTGCCAGCGATGACTGCACTCACCCTGTCCAGAAAGCTAAGTCTAACAGAGATGAGTTCCAACTTGAAGCCTAGAGAGGACTATTTGCATCATCATTTATGTAGCTTCCAGAGAGTTGTAGAGTCTCCCCACTGGCCAAGGGAGGACATGGGCTCAGGAAAGCCCAAAGAGTACTGGTGAAGCATGCATGGATGAGGTTTGGAGAGGACATCTGCCAACAGTTTGTCTTTGCTTTGGATTCTCTGTGTTGGGGCTACTCAATTTCATAATACCTTAGAGGTCAAGCTCATCCATTTAGACACTCCAAAGTGCAATTACTCTCGTCTATTGCTCACTAGTTGAACCTCCTGATCATTCATTAAAAATCACTTAGAGTGATGGCTTAGTCAGTAAAATGCTTGCCTTGAAAACACAAGGCTCTAAGCTAAATCATCAGCTCCCATGTTAAAAACCGGGAGTGGCAGTGTGCATTTGTAGTTCCAATGCCAGGGAGATGGGAAGATCTCTGGAGGTCTTGGGGCAGCCAACCAAGCCTATTTGACAAGTTCTAGGTCAGTGGGAGATCCTCTCTCCAAAAATCATCGAAGACCACTTCTAAGAAATGACATGAGGTTGTCCTCCTGCCTCCATGTGCACCTGAACAAACATATACAGTACATGGATGTACAACATACACAAAACAATAAAGACTTGATTAAAAAGAAGCAGAAGAGATGCTTTTTTAGTTGTGGTTGTGTATCTTCAAAGCTCCTGATTAAAAACTCCTGACTTATGAACATTTCTGCATATTTATAGCTCTCAGCTATTGGCATATTTCCCCAACTATAGTAAGCTCTCATTAAATATTTAGACAGTTAACTGAACAAAATTTCTGGACTTAATCTGGAAGAAATCATCATCATTAACTATTTGAGATCTTTGTAAGTTCTGGCTATCTTATTTTCAGCTTTGCCTTTTCTTTTCAGTCTATAGAAAACATTTCCTCCCTAGTGTTCTTTGAAGCAAATCTCAAACTCCTCGAAGTTTCTTTTCTGGCCACCCTCTTCATCTTAAGTGGATCTTTCTTCAGGTTTGATGTGTCAAGCAAGGCAAGGAGGTTTAAAAGCCCATTAGATTTTGTCCACTAGAGTAGGCTTCTTGATTTCCTTTAGGTCTGGCTACTTCTGTGACTCAGACCTTACCTTAAAATCTGACCTTGTAATAGCGAACTTCCAGCATTAAAATCCTGTTCTCAGCAACACTCCAAGAAAAGATGTTGTCTTTTTGATCCCTATGTTAAAAATGTGTCGTGGGGTGGAGAGAATGAGTGCCGTTCCTTCCCATCGATGATTTCCAGATCAAGGAGTTGCTCCTTATAACCAGACATTTGTTGTTGGAAAAAAGAGCTTGCTTTTGGGGAGGACGGTGTCTAAGACTCTGTGGCTGGGAAACAAGAGAGATTTTGGTCCATTCTCTCTCTGTCAGGCAAGAGAAGGGTGAGCTCAGGCAGCTGTGCCCAGAACAAGATTCAGCTCATGTGTTCTAAAGTTTCACAGCACACAGAAGCACCCCCAGTATAGAAACAGTTCTTCTATTTTGTTCTTCTCTGTTACTAATTCACTATACAATGTTTCGCCACCACTTTCCTCTATTTTTTCTATATGTGGAAGTAGAGAGTATGACTCTAGGTGATCTCCACAGTCCTTTACTGGACTCCTGCGCTGTAAATTCATCTCTCTGAGTTCCCTGATAGGCATGCTTCATAAAATTTAGGGGAAACAATAACAATACTATAATACTATACTATACAGTACCAAAAATGTGGTACCCAGTGTAGACTAAATGTCAGAAGTGAATTATTAATCCATGCCAGAAACAAGCACAATGACCCAGTTGCACTTCATAGACACCAGCAGGCAAAAGGGACTCCTAGGGACTCCATCAAATTCTCCCTCCTTCTTGGAAGTGGGCAGATGCAGCAGTCCAGGGCAGAGAAGTTAATAATGCCTCCCAGTCACACAGCGTCCACTGTAGAGAACCAGCTCTGGAGTCATGGGCAGGATTCGAAAGAAACACTCCTTGCTTCAAGTGATAATTCAAACAATAGTATACCAAAGGTCCTGGAAATTCAACTTCTGAAGAGAAGAAACAACTATGTCCTTTATTCTCAAAGCTTTGTGAGCATCCTGGATTTCTCAACCTCCCTTAAGAAATCTTTACAGCATGTTAGTGCAAAATGATCCATGCCTTCAGTGAAAGCATCCACTATAATATACGTATATATTGGCTGCAACGATGGCTCAGAGGTTAAGAGCAGTGGTTGAACCAGAGGACCCATGTTCTATTCCCAGCAGCCACATGGCAGTTCTCAACTGTCTGTAGTTCTAGTTCCAAGGGCTCTGACACTTTCTTCTGGCCTTGGAGGGTACTAAGCTCAAGCATGGCACATAGACATACATGCAGGCAAAGCACTCATATACATGAAGATGATGATAATAGCATATATGTACACATTACATATATTATACATGTATATAATATATAAACTTAAGAAAGACACTGTACAACGCAGGCCAGTGAGATGATGAGTTTACTGTTTCTACCAAGAGATTCCTAGATCCTTGTTAAATTTTTCTTCTTATCAATCCAGAGAAATTCTTGCTTGGTGGGGGGAAAACAAGAAATCACAAATATGGTGTTACTGTGGAGGTTTGCGAAGTAGGTCAGAGACTGAATACCCTGTCTGCTTCCATCCCTCTACCTGTCCTTGAAGGTCTTCAGTCAGGCTGCAATCCTTTCTGCTTGTCCCTACATCATACTCACCTGGAATCCACCAACCACTGGTTGAAATAAAATCCCAGCGAGGTTCATGCCTCATGTCATATTCACGCCCTTAGCTGTTGACTATGGCCTCGCTGGCTGCAATTCCAACCAGTCACACAGAAGTTGTGTTACTCTAGGAGAAGTGAGAACCCACCTGCGGCCAGCAGATGGCCTTCTCCTTGGTCACAGAATGACTGTGGGCATGGTCCTTCCTTCATCATTGCTTCTGTTTCCTGAATTGTGTGACCAACAACTGGAAAGGAGGGAGGGAGGGAGGTGGGTTTTCCTCAGACATCTGCACATTAGTAAAAGAGCTAAACAAGATGGCGGCGTATCACTGAGTGGTGATCAGGAAAAGCAAAACCTGTCCCTGAGCTGCTGGTGTGTAGAAAGGTCTCGGGCAATTAGAAGATGTGAGTGTGGCAGGAGAAAGAACACGGAGAAATGAGAGCCAAAGAAGGTAAAACATGAGCAAAACGGCACGGAGAAAAGTACAACTTCATTGGAGTTAAAGGGGTCAGCTGTCTGTGTGAGACAGTTCACATTGAAGGGATGAGACGCAACAACTTCCAGATAGCAGGGTAACCGTGGCATTGTGTAGAAGGTCTAACTGCCTTAGAGACTCAGAGGAAGCCCTCCACCCTGTGAGACAGGGTTGACAGCATTTGGAACAAGGTGAATGCCAATGTGGTCGTGAGAACTTTAATATCTTTCCCTGGTTTGGAGAGTGGCAATTCAAGTGACTCCCAAACAAGTCTTCTGGCATCAGTAACAGGTTGATTTCTGCTCATGTGACATTTATTACTGATCAATAGAGGCTGCCTGGGGTGCTATGTTTAAAAGCCTGATCTTTATACAAAGGATGCTGTGATCTATTAGTGATGTCTGCCATGGACAAAATATAGAGTACTTGGCTCCCTCCTGTCACACCAATGTCACCAGACTAGAGCACCAGACTTTTCTAGTTTATGTTTGTGAAAGTCATAAGAAGAATCCTCTGGGAGTTTAGTCATTCTTGAGTCTAGATGAGGAGCCATACTGGTGACCCCTTCCCGCCCCCCCCCCCCCTTCTAGAACAGTATAAAAATAGTCTTTTACCCAGAGGACAGGTTCAGTCACTTGTGCCTTCTCTTTTGATTCATGCTCATTCTGTTTTCCCATCACCCCATGTCAAGTCAGATGCTTGGAGCCAGGAATCTCCTGTTTGAACCAAGGCCAGACTTCCTGGCAAAGAGCCCTTTCTTCACATCACCTCCATCTGCAAACTGAGAAGAAAAAAAAAAAAAAAGGTGATGCCTCACCCATGAGGGTGATAGGAGAAATAACTGGCTAATGGGAAGAAAGCCTTTGAAGATGAAAGGGTTGTACATGCATGTTAATTACAACTTGTATCAGCCCCGGAGCCTCTGCATTCTCAGCTGCCACTGGGTTCTCCTCTGTGCTTCCCAAATGTAAAACAGCAGCCACATTCCACAGACTGGCCCAGCTCATGGCATCCAAGTCAAGAAAACTGAATTCTAAGCTCAGGCTAGCCAACCCACTCTGGCCACTCAAGTTTCCCACTACTTATCCCCAAGGGAAAAAGTAGGCTCACTACCTGGGAAGCTAAGATAAGATAGAACCAAGGTATAAACAAAAGGCTCCATGGAGAGTCTACTAGAAATAGCCCCTGGGTAAGATTAGGACACTCTGCTCTAATTCCCAACCTGTGAAAGCCGAATTGTGCGACCTTGGGCTATTGGCTTTATCTGTCTAATGCTGCGGTATACTGTGTGAACCGCCCAGGATAATAATCCCTCTGCCTCCCCTTGACCTCTGCACCTTTGCTTGCTGGAGTGAAAGTAGGTTTGTTTTTGGTTTTTTCCCCTGGTCAGGCTGAAGCTTGTGAATAAAACTACAGGGTGCTATTATTACCTGGGTTAACTTTCACCTTCATCTGTGTCTCCTGTTGCTGGTTGACCCCAATAGTTGAAACTATATTCATTGGAATGCTCACCAATCTTCTCAGAGCTTGCACCCCCTTCTTATCTAAGAGGGCTCCGTATTGGCTCAGGCGTCTTAGGTATGCCATTTCCCGAGGTATGAGAATGCATCCAGGCTGGCACAGAGGACTGAGCTGTTCTACACAGATGGGTCTTGATGCTTTTGGTGGGGTAACTCAATCACAGCCCTGGAGACAGGTGGGATGGTTATTGTGTGATTTTCTAGCACTGAGAGTCAGCTTGGAAGGTGCCAGCTGAACTGGATCCCCACAGTAGCACCAAAATATGACTCCTAAGATGGAAAAATGGAGAACGAGGAAAAAGAATCTAAGAGAGAAATTACTGTGGCCTAGGCACTACAAGCCAAAGATGCTACCATGTCAGAAAGAAGTGTTGGAAAGTATATAGCCCTCTTGTCTTATTTGACATCTAAAGGAAGGAAACCTCAAGGCTTCAAGTGACTTGCCCAAGGTCACATAAGTAGTTAGTTAAACCCAGGTCTTCTGATTCCTAGACAGGTCTTTTTTTTTTTCATTTCTCCTCTTTGAAATAGTAGAGGAGTTACTTAGCACTGAACAACTAACCGAGAAGACCTAGACTATAAACAGGGAGGCAGCCAAAGGAACAGTGTATTAGTGGCACAACAGGGAACGGTATAGGTGACTATACTCTTTGGGGACCATGTGTTGGATTAGAGCTGTGCACTTCCTTGTTTGTCTTATGTGGTGTTCTTTGGATCTTTTCTGACTTATGGGACAACTGGAACAAAAAAACCTAGCCTGACCTTTGGGATTCTGAGTGGAGTCAATGGTCATATGTTCCATGGGTTGAGTCAACAAGATGTGTGCAACAATAATGTCTGTGAGCCACTGAGGATGTAACTTGATCTGAGAAGCACAATCTCATTAGGGCTTCCTGGAACCAACAGTGTGTCTGGGATATAGACACCAAACAAAAAATGAGCCCTTATTTAATTACATGTGTCCTGTGTTGTGAAAGAGATGCCCATAATCTAGTGAAGGCATATAGTAAAAGGATCCTATCTGGTCCAAGCCTTTTGAACCCCATAAACTGACCAGCATTAACTGTGTTTGCAGCATCCCCTGTTCTTTGAGGTCCCTTATTTGTTGGATTTCTCAGAACCCCACTAGCTCTGTGTGAAAAACACAGTCTGATGGGTGTGGTCAAAGTTCCCCTTTGTGTTATCAGCCAAAACGAGCCCCACTTTGGCTGCCTCACTCCTGGGTTGTGTAAAAGAACAAGAAATGTAAGCTCTCCAGACAGCAAAGCTTCTTGGTAATCATGTCTGCTCTGCAATGGACCGTGGCGGAAGAGAATCATGGGAATCTATGAAGTGACTTGAACTTTCAGCAGCATGTGCCAAGGTGGCAAAGGAAGGCAAATTTGGAGAAGCAGAAGGTGCCACATAGTGTAGCAATAGGGAAATTCATAATTCACTTTCAGGTTGTGATGTTAAGCCTGAGTGTAGGATTAAAACTTTTTTGATAGCATATGTGTTTGAGATGGCATGATGAGTGACTTCCAGTGGTCATGCAGGTGCATCTTTTGTGTTCAGACAAGAGGAACAGCTATGCACTCTGGGGTATGAATGTCAACCCATTTGGCAACAGGGTCCTCACTGCTTTCTCTTTTTGGTAATTGCTAACTCATTTAAGATGACAGGAGTAGATTTTTTCAGAATGGTGACAGGGATGCAATGAGAGAACATTCAAATGCAAACACAGATGATGATAAAAAATATTTACCAAATGGTCTACTGTCAGCAACCATGTCTGTTACAAGAGAGAAAGGTTAAGGGTATCTGCTCCATCATGATGATAACATCCTCTCTCATTCAGATGTATCTCCGTTGGTAGGTGAGATAAGGGTGAAGTTAGAACTATCACAACCCACCAGAAGCTCTACCCTACCGAGGCAGCAAACCACATGCTTGTTATCCACCACCTGCATCTGGGTCCACACTTGTCAGCGCATCTCAGGGAGTGACAGAACAATCAGCACTCACAGAATAGCTCCTCCCACAGTAAGAAATGTGGGGGTAGACGATTTCAGGAGCTCAGTGATGTTGCCAAGACCCATGGCACTCTCTTTCTACCTTTGCACCCTCCTATTCTCATTGTCCCTAACAGCAGTCAGTCTTCCTCATGCTGCCCAACTGACATCTGCAGTTCCAAGCATGAAAACTATCCCAGTGTCCATCAGCAGAAGGGATACTTTCTTCACAAGTGTCTCTCATTTAAAATGCAGAAATGCCTTTCCCAGAGGGCTTTGATGGACTCCTCTTTCATTGGACGAATGGGATCACATGACTGTCAAGGAGCACTAAGGCCACAGTGATTGACTTAAGCCAATCATGATCCATCCACTGGAGATGGGAGTCTGGTCCTTCCCTCTCCAGCACAAGTTCTAGCTTTCTATGCAAATTTGAGTTCAGTTAGATCTATACTGCCATTGTAACAATGTCTGCTATGATGTGTAAGGCCCCAGAAAGTGTCTATCAATCTGGTAGAAGTGTGGTTTGAGACTCAATATGGGATGAAACAAAGAAACAAAGACAATTTCCTATTTTTCTGAGCCACACCCCTCAGGATTTTCAGAGAAGCTGCACATGGCTAGGTCTTATGGAAGACTCATTACAATTTGAAGCTCACTGGGTCTATGTGTTTCCTGATCCCAGTAGCTAAAAATGTATCCTTTCTTTTCACCCATAAAAAGAAAAACCATTGAGAAATAACCTTAAACTTGTTATAATTTCTAAGAGATAGCTTCTGGGCTCATCTTTTGCATGCTTGAGCACCTTATTACTGGAAACTCATGACTTGCGACCCATCTTGGCACTGCTGGAGCTGCCTCCACTCATGAAGACCACTTCTCTGCAGTGGTCCATTAAAAGAGAATTATCCTGACCTTGGATGAGCATCTCTTCCTGTAAGTTCTGAGATGATGACCCCCAAGGGAGATGGCAGGCTTCCCCCTTCTATTACATTTTTCCATTGGGGTGTTTTAATGTGTGTGAAGTGTTTTCAGCTCCATTATCTAGTCTAGTATTCACATTAACTTTGTGGTTAGCATTATTACACTTTTTTCTAACCAGAGCAAAGTTTTAATGCTTTTTCCCAAGTTCACTACAAGTCAAGGTCAGAGTTAAGTGGTGTACTTTGAGTATGAGAATCGTAGACAATTCCTTCTGAGCTCGTGTCTGTGTCTCCATACTACATGAGCACCCATGGGTCCCTGACTTAGCTTTAGAGAGTCTGGAACTGACTACTAAATTTTATACTAATATTGTTCTGTCACCAGTGGGAGGGACCCTTCCAACTAGTTTCTTTGAGTTCAATGATCAAGGGTTCAATAAATTAACCTCTTAATATACCAGAGAACAGACAAGAGGGTTTTTTTTCTGGGCTAATCCCCTGCCCCAGTGCATTTAGCTTATGAGACGAACATCCTAAGAGAGGCCATCAGGATTTTTAAAAATTTGACTGTTTCATACATGTGCGTAATGATTTTGAGTCATTTTTTCTCCCGTCCCCTGTCCCCTTCTTTCATCTCCACTCTATCTTCTACTGAAGTCTTTCTTCTTCCTAATGGATTCCCTCTTGCTCTCAAGTCCGTTTTTGTGCGTGACCTGCTGGGTTTAGTTACAGTTGCTTACATGAGCATGGTTGGCAAGTGATTTACTGGGACATCAGCAACTTGTCAGTGGCTACAGCACTGAAGAAAGTGACTCCCTGTCTCCTAGCAACCACTGACTGCTGACAGTTTCTTAGGGAGGGCTGGGGCCACATTATCATCTCCTCTCTCCATGATGAAATCTTGGCAGGCCCAGTCTTGTGCAGGAGGTTATCACAGCCACAGTGAGTTAATGAGAGTTACAGCCCCGTCATGTCCAAGATGTCTTTTTCAGCACATACCCCCATCCCCCAGCTCTTACATTCTTCTCTTCCTGTGGTGATTTTCCATTCCTTTTTGACCACCTAAATAAAGTTCAAGGATTTATGACCCTATCCAAGGATGTTTAAAGATGGACCTCATGGATAGTTTTGTACTAAGGAAGGAGGCTAGGTTTTTCTCTAGTGATGGAGCTAGAGGAAACGGGATCTTGTGAGCCAGCATGACTTCTGCTTTACTTTGAGGTGAATTTCCTCACTGTGCACCTTGCGGAACTTCATTCAGCTTGGTTAATTAGTTCTTAACTCATCCTTTAGTACTCAGCGGACACTACGTTCAGCAGGGACCTTGCAGAGCAAAGGCTTGCTGCTAGAATCAGTCTTGAATCCTACCACACCTTGTGTTTCTATCGTGACTCATTGTGTTGCGGGGTTGACTTGTCTGTTGTCTGGCTTCTCTACTGGGCCATAACTTCTGTTGGGATTGTGACCCTGCGTGCCTTGTTTACTTGTCCTGACCCCAGTAGCACAGTGCCCAGCATGTAGAATCATTGGAAGAATCCTTGGTGAATGAATGAGGTTGGAACTAGAATTCCCTTCTCGGAAGGCTTGTGATTCACTTTAGTATTGGAGAGGTTTGGGTGAGATTATGGTTAGACATGGGGAGTTTAAGCTAAATTTGAAGTTCAATTTTTGAAAAAAAAACTCTATTATCTATCTTGCTATGAGTTTACCTCCATATCTATCAGTCGCATATCTATTTGTATTGTTTATCTTTCGCCTCTATTTCTAAGTCTATTGCTTATCAATTAATAGCATCTCTTTAAAACATTGTCATATTCTCTGTCTCTCTGTCTCTGTCTCTCACACACATACATACACACATATGCATACACAAATGCTTATGTGTAGGAAGCTCATCTCTCTCCAACCTTCTTTTTTCTGGCTATCTGTCACCCTAATTCTATCAGTCCTCCCATGGGTGGCATCATTCAAGAGATTCTCTTCTGTGGTTTTCTGCAAGGGTACCAACTGGGGATCTGAATGTGTGCAGACTTAGAATGGATATGAAAGACAGAGAAGAAGCATTCTTTTTCCAGAAACAGGGCAGTTGGGGTGAGGTTTGTAGCAGAAAACTGTGGATACTCCAGGCCAATCTTGGTGGAGCAGAAAGAGAAGTCCCCAAGGGTTGTCTTCAGGGATGCCTTTGGAACAGTTCTCTCTCCTTGCAAACAAGTACATTAGGGAACCCCCCCCACCCCACCCCCACCCCCCCACCCCGGCTTCCTTCAGCAGCTCTCTCATGGTTAGGGAAAAGTGCCCTATTAAGAGTGTGAGCTTCCTATTTCTGCTTTGGAGTGTTACAGTCATCAGCCACCTCTGGATTCCACATTGTTTGCATTGTTGAAAACTTTGGAAAACTCATCTGGTTTTTCCAAACAAGTTTCCCAGACCCTCTGGAAGACGTTCAGAAACAGGCCCCAGCTTCAATCAGGTGGCCATGAAGCAATGTCTCTTAAAGCCAGGCGTTTTGTCTTTTTCTAAAGGCTGGAACAGAAAATGTTTACTCCAGACCACATAGTTAAGTCTGGACTGTCAGGATCATCCGGTGTCATGTATATTCACAAAGCAATGTGGGTCCTGGCGTCATGACTGGGTTCGAGTCCTGCCACATACCAATTATGCTGCCTTAAGTGATCACTTACCTTCTTTGTACCTCGTTTTTCTCTTCTCTGAAACAGAATTTTAATTCCTATGGCTTAAGGACTGATGTGATGCTGTACACGGAGCTCTTGATAGAATTCTTGATAGAATTTCTGGCATGGAACAAGCATTCAACAGTAATAATTATGATCATTGTTATGATCCTAAGGATCCTAGGCCTCTCTCTTCCCCCATTCAGTCCTAACTGTGCTCCTGGAACATTTGAGGAACACTTCCAACTGCCCTGGGAAAAACTTTCATTCCCTTTCTGAGCACAACGTTAGCCAATGACTTCTCATTTCATTTGGTGAGGTCAGTACCTCAGAGTGCTGACGCTCGCATGGGCTTACTGGAACACTTTCTGGGCAGATGAAGCAGCCTGTGAAGTTCCAGGAACCTTGGCTGTAGCTGGTGAAAGCGAAGTGGAAAGCACACTTTGGGTCCTGTCTTTACTTGCAAAATTACAGTCAATCTCGCTGGCTGCTTGTCTCAGCAGGATCAGCCTTTCCTGCCTCTTGTTCGTCCAGTTGGTGGTGGGGCTGGAGGAGGAGTGGCATTTGCCTCTCTCTCTCTCTCTCTCTCTCTCTCTCTGTGTGTGTGTGTGTGTGTGTGTGTGTGTGTGTGTGTGTGTAGTGTGAGCATGGGATGGGAGCATGCTTGTGTACAGGTGTGCATGTCGAGGGGTTGATGCCTGCATGTCTTTATCTTCCTCTGTCTTCCTGCTTTGAGACAAGGTCCCTTAGGAAACAAAATCTCTGGCAACTTCCAGAGATTCCCCCCCGCCTATTTCTCCCTCCTCAACATTGGGGTTACAGGCACAGGCCTCCCTCCTCACTTCTTAGTGGATGTTGGAAGTCTGATCTCAGCTTCTCATGTTTGTGTGGCAACCGCTTTACCTACTGAGCCATCTCCAAGCCCTAGAAATGCTTCTTTGCAGTGTTCTGTGGTCTCCAAGCACAGAGGAGCCTTTAGGGGGTGGTTTAATGCGATAGCTTCCTCCTGCTGGAGTTTCTCAGGGCCCACACCCTTCCCACAAGTCCCAGCTTGGGGGCCAGTTTCTGAGTGCATAAAGTCAATGCCTACCTGTCTGTCATTGGGATGTTCAATTCTTTCACCTCCAAAAATACCTGTAATTGCCTCTAACTGCTTAGTTCTGCTCTTCTCCAAAAGCCACTCCCAGCCACACCCCAAAAAATGAGCAAGGCTTTTGCACCTTTTAATAAGAGTATTTGTATTTGAGTCAGCTTCCCATCTTCCTTTTAGTTCATGAGAGTTTGGCTCAATTATTTTAGACTCTTGTTTGTAATGAAACAACAGATTCTCAAAGCAAAGATGACTTTCCATTGTATAAAGACATAATAGATTCAGAGCTCATAGTTTTCCTTGGTATCTGGGGGAGTCAAGGCCAGTTGCTTGCGTTTTTCTCTTTGTGTTGGGAAAGGACATTTACTGAGCAGGTACTATGGTCTACTTCTTTGCTGGCAATTTGCATGCATTTATTTATTGTCTTATACCCATCTGTTCTTCTGAGTAAATAGTACTGAATAAACAAGTGACAAAATTTCATCAGAGCCCAAAGAGTCTGAGAAGTGGAGGCTCATGGGTAGGAATTGCTTGTTTAAGATGTCTTAGATCCTATGGGCCTGGGTTAGCATCTAATTCCCAGTTGCCTTCCTGCTCCAACACTATCCCACCAGGTCCCATTCCACTCTGTGGGGTTAATTCTATTCTTCTGCTCTCAGGACTCAGAAGCCTAGAAAACCCAAGGTCTCTTTCTTGTCTTCGAAGAATTTAGATTAAAAAAAAAATTCCCCACTGGATCTTTGAGTCAAGAGGCCCATTTCAACAACTTAGAAAGACTGCTAAGGAAGAAAGAAGAGAATGGGAGTTCCCTCCCTTTTCTCGGAGACAATGAGGCCTCTAAGACCACCAGAGTCTAGGGAGCCAGCCCAGGGTGGGGACAGTTCCCCATTGTTCCCGCTGAGCAGCTCCTTAGGCCAGGATCGCCCCAGGACTGAAGAATAGTTTGCATTGGCTCTGAATCCCGAAATTCACTGCAGGGAATTCTGGGGATGTTTGTGGTAATTCAGAAAGATTCTCTCTAAGGAAATTAGCGACTTTGTTGTGTTTCTCGTAATTGAAACCATTCTTTGCCTGCAGCTCCATTGATGGGTGGACTCTGCGCCCTGTGCGCAGAAGGTTTCATTTGCTGCAATTCGAGAACAGGATGCTGTTCACGCTATCTTTTTGTTTTGTCTGCTCTTTCACTCGGCTGGCCAGTCCACCCTGCTTGAAATATTCATTACACCCTAGCTGTCCAAGATAGCAGAGCAAAATGCCACTACCCAGCAGGCAAGAAAGAGCCACCCAGGTCCCTGGAGCATTGGGAACATTATGAAGAAGAGGGCTGGGTTGGAACCTAGAGATCCTGGACTCCACCCACTTCTTTGATGAAAACACTAAGGTCTAGAGAGCTGAAATAATGCTTCAAGTAGTCACAGCTTATCAGTAAGGAGACAAGCGCTGAGCTCCATGTCACATTATTGCGTCCCTCCACTAAACCAAGGAGGCATTTATTTGGTGCCACACTCTACGTCCACCACTGTGGATATAAAGATAAATGAAGCTGGCCCCAATGGGACCCAGGCTAATTGGATGGGCAGATTTCTTCCCAGTATGATGTTCTTTATATAAACTATTTGGACCTCTCTAATTTGCCAGATCAATTCAGTTGTATCCATCTATCCATCCATCCATCCATCCATCCATCCATCCATCCATCCATCCACCTACCTATCTATTTTTGTCCTCTTTCTATGTAATTTTTTTATCCATAATCTCTCACTCCTCATTTGAATTATAAGAAGCCACATATCTGGGTAGCTAGGGTCCATGCCCTGGTTCCTAATCAACTTGAGGGCTGGGGGATCTTTGGCTTTAATCAAGGATATAGTGACTGACCAAAGTAAGTTGGCATAAGAGGTCCCTTTACCTCTAGGCTTCTTTGAAGACACCTTAATCTTTGAGATACTGGCCAGTAGCTACCAAGTACTTTGCCAAGACTCAGGCACTTTGCCAAGTGCTGTAGCTGTGTTTCTTCACTTCACCCTTCAAAGCACTCCATGAGGAAAGCATTACCTTCACCTTACCGATGAAGAACCTGAGGCTTAAAGGTTCAATATTCCCTGCATACCGTAGCTGCTGAGAGCAGGGCCCCACTTCAGGATAATGACCTGTCTGTTACGATCTTACATTTCACATGGGTAAATTCCTGCCATTTCCAAGTACCAGGAATTAAAGTAATTAAACTGGCACAGATGACCAGAGTCACACTGTTGGGCTACTCTGGAACCCTGCATTGCCTTGGATTTCTGGATAAGATTGACAAGGGACAGGTACAGCCCTACTTCCCCAATCCTGTAACCAGCTTACGATCCAAATGGGATGGCTTGTCCTCAAAGCCAGAACTTTCGGTTGTCACATGCTTACCTTCCAAGTCTCTCTTGTCTGCCTTATGGAGTCCAAATTCTAGGGGCATCTCCTCTTGAACTCGGGAAGGCAAAGATGAATTCCAAACTTAGTTTAATCTGGGGATGGGGTAGGGGAGGGATTTCCTTTCGTCAAGTGTATTACATTTCTCATGGCTGCGGCAGAAAGAGAGTTGAAGGAAAGAGGATTTCTTCTGCCTTGTGGTTAAGGAGAGTCCAGTCCACTATGACAGGGGAAGCGTGACAGGGTGTGTGGTGGCTGGAATGTGCAGCTCAGGCTCTTCACATTTGGGAAGAAAAGAGGGAACAGAGAATTCTGGCATTCCTTTCACTGTTTTCATTTAGTCCAGAACCCCAGCCCATGGGATGGTGTCAGCCAAGATCAGGGTGGGTCTTCTTGCCTCAGTAAAGCTTCTCTGGAAAAACCTCCCAGGCATCCCCAGGAGGGTGTCTCCCAGGTGACTCCAAGTCCAGTCAGGTTGACAATGGAGATTAGTCATCATTCCAGGTGTCAGATCCCATCCAAATTCAACAAACAAACAGAAGAAGCCCCTGGTTTCCTAGGAGACTGAGCTGAAGACCACTGATCACCCGCCATTGCAGCCCCACTGCTGTGTCATGCAATGCCTTCTTTTGTTTTCTCTGGGGCACTATTGGTACCCGAAACTGCCTCATCCATAGGTTAGTGGCTTATCTGTTCGCTGTCTGTTCCTCATACACACTTTGATGGCAGGGATTTGTCCTTATCTCCTGCACTCAGGATCATAGCTGGCACATACATCCATATTTTATGGATGGTCCTCTGAGTCAACACCTTTTACCACACCCTTATTACAGGATGGTGAGTTCTTTGGGAGGTACAGATTTTATCCCAAGTGGCAATTTGCTCTCACCCAGAACGTTCTAGAGGTCTCTCTGTAGTGAAAGAAGAGGCCCTTGGCAGGTGTGCCCCCTTGTCATATTGAATGGTCATTTATCTGAAGGGAAATCAACACCTTCTTTTCTTTTGACAACTTGATAGAGGGGTTATTTGTATCTTCCTGTGTTTCCAGACCTGTGGGTCTTCCCATGAGCCATATCCCTTAATAGCGGGAAGTTATGTTTGGCCCACTCTGTGTGAGCGTGTAACAAGCGCTCAAGATTCTTGTCCAAACCCTGTGGCTTGACTTGGCTGTAAAAGCTTATTAGAAATGAGTTCTGGGAGCTTGGCATTGGGACCGGCGTTGCTGTCACAAATGTAGTTTTCGAGGTTGAAAGCGCAGGAAGAAGTGTGAATTACAACCCCTTGGTTTACTGGGTGATTGGAAAAGTCCTAATCCTGGGAATCTTTCAGCCCAGAACTTAAAACTCTCCCCACGGAGCAGCCTCTGTTTTACAATGTTTGTGCGTTCAAAGGTGTCTGAAGAGTGAACAGCAGCCAGGCTCTTGTATAGGGACAGACATCTCCACACACACCCCTCTCTGCCTGTTCACTTGAGCACCCGGCACAAAAAGAGAAAATGAGAAAAGGGAGATAGCAAGTTTGAAATGTGACCTGATAATTTCTGTGCCTTCAACTTTGGAATTGGTGGGGACCTAGAACTCTGTCTGTTCGTTACACTGCTTTGTTGTTGCAAATACATATTTTTATAGCTATGTGACTTTACTGTTTGATACACTTGGAGGCAGTGAAAAAGTAATCTAAAGGCATAAATCTTGTTTTGTATGTTTGGTTTGAGGTGAGGTCTTTCTGCGTAGCCCAGAACTCATTATAATTCCCAACTGTGCTGGCTAGTTTTATGTCAATTTGACACAGCTAGAGTTATTTGAGAGGAGTGAACCCCAATTGAGAAAATGCCTTCATAATATCAGACTGTAGGGAAGCCTGCAGTACATTTTCTTAATTAGTGATTGATGAGGGAGAGCCCAACCCATTATGGGTGAGACCATTCCTGAGCTGACAGCATCTGCCTCCAGGTTCCTACATGGCTAGAGTTCCTGCCTTGACTTCTCTCAATGGGCTGTGACTCAGGATCTGTAGGCCAAATAAACCCTGTCCTCTCCAAGTTGCTTTTGTCATGGTGTTTTTATCATAGCAATAGTAACCCTAACTAAGACACCATCTTAGCCTCTGGAGTTGTTCCAGCTTAACCCACCTTATTGGTTATACAGTGAGCTACAGATAAAGGGCTGCTTGCAGATAAGTGTTAAGATTTATGTGAAACTTAATTTTATTCCCAAACTCATTCAGATAAAGCTTTTGAGTAACAGGCAGAGGTTACTGGAGGTGGAGAGCTAGTAGTCACTAGAGTATGGCTGTCATGAGTCCTCCTATGAACTAAAGTGACAATGTGGAGGGGCGGACTGATAGTATCAACCTAAGTAAGATCTGAACTAGGTGGGTTTTCGTTTGTTTGTTTGTTTGTTTGTTGATGGTTTTTTTTTTTGGGGGGGGGGGATCATGACAGAGTAGAGGTATTGACCTGCTTACTACTCCAGCCAAGAAGAAATCCAATCTCTAAGATTTTCCTTTTCATGCAGGTCCCTAAAAGGTCCACCTTGTTTAGGCACAGATCTCTGCCTCTTAAGTCCCAGTGCAGTGCAGATTTCTGTATGAAATTATCTAAGTTTAGGGGAGAAAGTAATAATTAGCTCCCATCCGCCAACTCCATTTGCATGGAATTAGAATATGGAGTCCATGGTCTCCAAACTGTCTAGGAAGAGACATGATTCCACTTCTCACCTGGGACTTCTGGAAGCCAGAGGGCAGCAGTAAGAGACGGTGGCTGCTATAACAAGGCAGGAAGGAGTTTGCTTGACCCCTAATGGTGCCACCTTGAGCAGGGTGCTTAACTTCCCGTTTTGTCATTTGCTGTCTGCATAAAGGCTTGTGATGGTCACGGCACTCATCTCACAGGACTGCTGTGAGAGGAGGGCACACCATGTGCCCCCTGTGTCAGCACAGCTGAGAAGCCCAGCCAAGGGCTCGGCTGGAGCCAGAGTTCCCCAGCCTACTCGGCCCTACGGTTGGTTTGCATCTTAAGTGTGAATCTCCACGTTCCAACTAGGCAGCTGTGGCTTTCACAAACTGAGTCTCAGCATTACTGGCCTGGCTTCTAGCTTTTGCCACTTTCATAATAAGATGTTGGGCTAGTTGTACCTCACTTACCTCTCAGATGAGGAAGGTCATTTATTCAACCTCCAGAGGTAGTTCAGAGAGTCTGGTGACATAGACTATTTAGGACATCTGGGCTACCATCCCACATAGAGCAGCAGCTCCATACATTCTGGAATCTTTGCACTTTCACTGGAAAAGAGACAAATAAAAGGCAGGACATTCAAAATAGGAACTACCCTTGACTGTAGCTGTAGGTTGTAGCTGAGCTTTGTAGGAACTGGTAGTGGTCATTACATCCTCTTCTAGATGACTCCATCTTGAAGGATAATAAGCCTTAGTTCAGTTACTGGGTCTTCAAATTCCGTCAGGCCCACATTTTACCCAGCCACAGCCATGGTAGATTATACAGAGAGTTCTGATTTTGCTATTTCCTCTCTGCAAGGTCAATTCATGGTGACCTTTATAGAGGATTTTAAGTTGGAAGGTACTTTTATGTTTCATACAAGGGGAGAAATACAAGTTATAAAATACGAGGTCTATTATTTCTAAAGCATTTTTTTGCATGATGTATTTTATGTGGGACAACCTTGGAGCTTCAAGACCCTGTTAACTGCTCACTGCTTGTTTCTATAGACATCATTTGGGGTGACCCATTTTCCTGGCACATTTCATTTTAAGACTGACCAAATGATGATTATCATTTAATGACTGGCCTTTACCACAGACTTTTCCAGACTGGTTTAGATATTGCCTCAGGGAGTTTTGGGAGTGTCTGGGTACTGGGGTGGGGATGAACAGCAGGCAGATTCAGGCTCTAGGTCTACCTCAAAGCACTCAGTCTGGCCCCACTCAAGCAACTGTATTTTCACTTGTCTGATCTATCATGATTTTTAAGAAGACATCATGGCAGTCAAGGGAAGAAGCTGAACACCACTTCTCTATGACTGCTAGTGTTGACCCTCTTTGCCGTGGTATCGACCCAAAGCAAAGGGCATCAGAAACCAGTAGACCCAGAGGATCTGAGGCAATGACTGTGTTCATCAAACTCTCCCTGCATCTCTCATTCCTTCAATTTTCCATCTGTAAAATGGGTGCATAGCACCCGCCCTCCAGGCTTCACAGGACTGTTTTTGGTAATGCATATTTGCTGAGATAAATTCCTACTTGACAATAAGATAAAGGTCTCAGAAGTACTTTGATACATTCTGTTCTGCAGAGAGTGAAACCAAAACATGTCTTCATTTCTGCGAGGATTTTGAAAACCTTTCTGAGATGTGAATGTGCCTCAAGTGTACATACCCATTCTCTGAAGCCTTTTATCTCACAAGTCCCAAGGATGTCCTAATGTTTATGCTATCAGGTTTTATTTAGACTTGAGATTCCCAATGATTATACTGTTTAGTTAGTATTTATGATTTATAGTCTTCTTTTAAATAGTTTTTCCAATTGACATGTATGCATTGTGCATGGTCCTAAATTACATAAGGCCATTTCCATAAAAATATTCAAGGTCTTTTGAGCATATTCTTATTTTATCCCAGGAAGGAGGAAGTCTAGATGTGTCCAGGTTGCTATTGTGAGTTGTTCAAGGTCACATAGCTTATAATGAGCAGGTTTGGGTGTGGCCAGTGCATCCTGCTCCCAGATGGAAGTTCTGTCCTACCAGCGTGTCAGGACCCACCAATCTCTTCTGGAGTGCAGATAGTAGCAAGCAACAGCTTCTCGTTCTCCTTCGTCTCTCATGACGTATTTCTCTTGATCTATCATACTCTCCAAGTGCTGCCTCTAGACTTGAGCAGAAACTGCACTCTAATTAGATTATATAGACGTAATTACAGTGGCCCAGAAAAAATGTAATTGTAAGACAAAGTGGAGCTATCATTTTTTCTTTTCCTAACTGCAGCAGGAAAACCCCTGTGTGGGTTTCTGATGCTTTGTCAGTTCACTCACCACATCCTGGGTTTGTGCTAGTCAATCTGCTAAATCAATAAGATCCAAAAGAGAAAAACACAAAGGTGTTGAAGCCAGAGGACTTCCTGGTTGTCATGGCAACATGCGAGAGCACACACTGTGGTTTCTTGCTCTCATCTGTGTTCCTGGAGGCTTGTTCTCCCAAGGAGGACTTGGCTTTACAGAACTCTTGAGTAATGAGGTAACACCAATGGGCGTTGGACTGAGATCCAAGGGTGGGATCTTCAGCAGGTTCTCACTGCCCATGTTCCCAACACTGAAGCAGAAGGCAAGAAGAAGGCTTCTCCCCAAATTCTGAAAACTACGCAAGGTATTTCTAGACTATGCAATGGTTTGGCTATTTGGAGGACTTGGCAGAAATGGCCAGGGTGACAGCTTCTGAGGGGGTTGTTCTTTCATAGAGCCCCATTGACTCATGATGGACTCCTTGTTCCTTAGACAAGAGACTGAGAGGTCAGGGTGTTCAGCCAGGCCCCCAGACTTTGGGGTGCCTTTCCTCTCTAAGTGCCAAGAGATGAATAGCTCAGTTAAAAGCTCCCCGGACAAATTCTGGAGGAAATTCCCTCTCTCCGTATGATTGTGCATGACTCTTTTCTCTGCTCATTAAACCCTCACCCCGCCTTGGGGGCAATTCCGGGAGAGACTGAGTCACTAGGGACTCATGGTCTGCAGTGGGCAGCCAAAGGCAGGCCAGCCACTGACAAGGATTCTGGCCTCTTTTGGAAGTGGATGTTGAACAATATGCTCTTTCATTCGGCACCCATCACATGGGAGTCAGACGATGGGACGAGTGGTGTGGGGACAATGAGAAGGCTGCCAGCCTTCCTCTGCACTGGCAGGCCTGGTGGGAGCAGGGGCTAGCCTAGCTTGACAGGCTCCCAGATGGAAGCTTCTGGGCTTTGAAGACATCAAATGGGTGGGAAAAAGAATGACTTGGTCATGATGTGCTTCAGAATGATGCTTCATGACCATGAGTTATGGATTTATTGGGAACAGCTTGCTCACAGCTCTTATAAAAAAAAACATTAGGTGATAGGAGCACTGTGGCAGGAGTCAGATTCTGCAATTAAGGTCCCCCAAGGTTGTGCTTTCCTCATCATGATCTAGGTCACCATGCTCAGTCACTAGATTTTATTTTCTCTTTTCTCACAGATAATTTGTTTAAGGCCCTGCATTGTCCTACCTCTAATCATGAATAATCTAATCACCAATATGGTTCTCAAAAAATGGCGCTTTCCCTCCCTGCTCCTGATCAGACTTGGCTCCGTTAGGCTCAGAGATTGCATCATCTTCTGCAAATCAGAAGGCAGTATTAGAGCCTTGGATTTTCAGTAATGAACACTGTGAAAGTGAAAAACATGGGATGTGTTCACCAGGGCTTTGGGCTGCCACTCCCTGCCCCAGAGGGTGGCTGTCTCTTAGGAGCATCATCCTGTTGAGGACCATCAATCAAGGGTGTCAGGTTCCAGCTAGATCAGTCTAGAGTATCTACCTGGCCCGTGTAGACCTACTGGGATTGGCAGCAGACATCTCAGAAGGTCAAAAGTATACTCTCTGTTGTGGTGAACCCAGCTGTGGGCCAAACCTGAATGGCAGCTCTTCTCCCTAGCTCTGCCTGACCATGGCTGGAACATTTGGGATGTAAAGGACAAAAGACTGGAACCACAGCTGGGACTAGACTATTCCAATTCTCTAGAGTATCTTAGGAAGAGGAAAGGGTAGAATCAGAGATAATAAGATAGATACCTGGGGGAGGGTAGAAGTCCTAATAGTAAGCTGATTCTTCACTGAAATGACTCATACCCATGGGGTGAAGGTCTTCCCCTTCCAGCCAGAGTGAAGGACTAAACTAAAAACCATATTCAGTAAGCTTATGGTCTCTTCTCTAGAGTTCTTTTAATGACTGCCTCTCCACACTTTAAAAAGTACGAATGGCAAATGGGATTCTGATAGTGTTTGGATCCCTTCCATGTCTAAGCTACTGCTTAACACTGTGACAGGATCAGTCTGACTATTTCATCTGTGCCCGGCTCTACCTGTTCCTTAAGACATCTCAATGTATTCGTCAACTCATATGTGAAATGGGGTTAATAAAAGCCCATTGCATAGGATTGTCACGAGAGTGAAATGAATTATTAGGTATAAAATTCCCGAAAACGGAAACCTTACCCAGCAGAGGTGCTGCTGCCTTTTCTTGCCAGTGTTCTCATAATCCATGACAAGTGAACCGTGGGAACTGGGCACGTCACTGAGCAGCAGGCACTGGCCTGTCTTCTATGTCTACTGTCTCTCAGACAGCAGCTTCTCTCCACGCACAGTCTACTGTGAGCCAGATCAACAGCCAACTACCCAATTCTGCTTCATAACTCGTGGGGAGATGGCAGGAAGAAAGCAGGCACGTGGTTGGCTCATGCTGGCAAACTTGAATTCTTTTGGGATCATCTGGGGAAGAGATCTGAAGAGCTATCCACCTCTCTGGGGCACAATATGTTTGTAAGTGTCTCCTGGTGGTCTTCCGGGGGGATATACGGCTGTCCACTTTTAGGAGGTCTAGCTTCATAAATGACTCCCTAAACCTGTGCCAGTATGAACAGATAATACCCATTGCAGAGGTGCTGACTTCATTGTGTAGACAGGGAAAGCCACAAAAACACAAGCAGTCCTTGGGAACAGTTTCTCTCCTGGAAAACAAGTGTTCACAGGAACAGAGAGAGCTCCAGGCTCAGCCATTTTTAATGGTCAGTAGAGAATTCTCAGCAAAGCCCGGCTGGTGGCTCTTAGCAGATATGGGGAGCCTACCTGCCTTCTAGAACAGGAACCACCCCCCTCACCTCTCAAGCAACTTTGGGGAGATGCCCATAATGGAAACCTGAGTGGAAATTACATAGTGGCTCCCTTTCAGATGGTGTTATGATTTTCTGCCACTTAGTAAATGACTGGGTGTAGGAAGAACCCGTTTCTCCCTGACTCTCCAGTGTAAGCAAAGTGTTAAATCGCTCGGGTGATTTCCCTGGTGAAATCTGTCTGTCTTGATCTGAAAGGCTTAGGAAAAACCAGAGATAATGTAGATGGTGCTGTAGGTCAGTTGTGGCTTTTCAGAGAGTGATTTTTAGTCTAGTCTACATCAGGTTAGAAGTCTGGCCCTTCTGTCCACATCAGGTTAGAAGTCTGGCCCTTCTGTCCACATCAGGTTAGAAGTCTGGCCCTTCTGTCTGGATGACTCCAGACTCCACTTTCTGCTTTAGTGTCTTCATCTCTAAAATGGATTTTCCAGAGTTATTAAGTGGTCAGCTCTGAAACATTAAATGGAGTGTGTGTGTGTGTGTGTGTGTGTGTGTGTGTGTGTGTGTGTGTGTGTGTGTAGAGAGAGAGAGGGGGCAGGGAGTTAAAAGGGCTTCGAAAGGGAGCAAGGATGTTATGGGAGAGTCTGAAGAGATGTAGAGATGTAAGGGGGAAATTATATAATTATATTTTAATTTCAAAACAATATTTTTTTTTAAAATGGCTTTGCCAGTGTGTTGGAGAAAATTCTAAGGCAGTTAACAAGTGTGCAATCCTCACAACTTTAATTACTATAAGTTCCACTTTTACCAAGTTTCACTTAATGAGTCCCACAGACTCTGGCAGGTTGGTACTGTGATCACTTCCAAAAGGCTGAACATCAGAGAGGTTAAGCAGCTACCTAACCATACCACCTGCAAAGAGTGGCAGAGGCTGGGAAGACCAGAACTAGGGAAGCTATTGCCCTTCCCATGTGGCCATGGAGACACTCATGTGGTCTCCTTCTCCTGGTCTTCCTGGGACAGGCAGACCAGACTTAGATGATGGGAACAGGGATGCTTGTGCCCTGCTCGCAGCCTGTCGTAATGAGCACTGTAAAGGAGTAGCATGACTCCCTGGAGGCTCCTCTCCAAATCAGAAAGTAGCCTCACTCTACGTCTTTCACTGAGCCCATTCTGCCTTTCAAAGGGAGGGGCTTCGAACAGTTCAAGTATTTGAAAAATAAAGGAGACTTATTGGAGACCAGAGGGCTCAGTAGAAGGCATTCTTAATGGATCTTCATAAGGAAGGACTTGTTTGAGAGGGGTAATTGCCATTTAATATTAGCTTCTTTATGTGCACACATATGGTGTTTGTGTTCCCATACAGGTGCATGTATGCATATGGGTGCACATGTGCAGGTGTTCAGGTGTTTGCACATATGTGGAAGCCAGAAGACATGAGTCTCATTCCTTAGAAGCTGTTCATCTTTTTTTTTTTCTTCTTTGAGACAATGTCTCTCCCTGACCTGGAGCTCACCATGAAAGCTAGGCTAGCTGGCCAGTAAGGCCTGGGTGTCAGCCTGTCCGCATCCCCAGCACTGGATTCCGAGAGTATAGCACCCAGCCGTCTTTCTTATGGGACCTCATGCTGGTTCAGCAAGCTTTATATGGGCTGAGTTACTCCCCAGCCCTAATGTTTGCCTCTCAAGTCAGAGAGCTGAGGCTTTTGTTTCTGAAGAACCAACTGCAGATAGGCACACCAAAGCTCCTCTTCCCTGCTTGAAGCTTGGCCCATCATTGCCATGGATACCTGTGCTCTGCTAGAGATGTTCTGTGGTCCATGCTACTTCCACCTCACTCTTTTCTCGTGATACCTGGGAACAGTGTTGGCTATGCATTGGCGGAATAAGGAAGCCAGGAGAGGTACCTGCCTTGGGGTTAAGAGAAGAAGGGGACAGTGAAGCTCGTGGGTCCTAGAAGCCCAGTCCAGGTGGCTTTGAATATCTGCTCCACCACCGCAGCTCTGTGGTCTCGGACATGTTTCTATAGTTTCTCCTCTCCATGCCTCAGTTTCTCTATCTGGAGAGTGGTGGGTAATATTAATAACTCTTAGAGTTGTTTTAAGGAGAAGATTAGTTAACACTTGTAAAATGCTTGTAAGAGTGCTTGGCATCTACAGAGGTACTTACTACTGTTATTGTTCTTGGTATTGTTAATACTCTTTGGGGTAAAAAAATTAGGGTTTGTGTAAATATAAGGAAGAGAGTTAGGATGTCTTCACAAATTATCAGGGCTTAAATAATACACAGACCTGAAGGTCTGGCCCATTTTAAGGCCAGAGTGATCCAAAGCTAAGGGATTATCAACAACTCACATGATAGTCATATTGGAAGTCTGGGGCAACATCATTGCAATTCTTAACTGTCCAGATGCCATTGGGGTTAGGAGCTGGATTCCTTCTCACAAAATTAAAAGAAATAGAAATTTGTACTTGGTATTTACTGAGAAATCTTATTCATCCAGTAGCCATATCAGATGCCTGTCGTATGTAGGGCCTCTGGCTACGCTAGCAAGATGAAAGCTGAATTACTCTGTCTTGTGCTGTCCTTGATGGCCCATGCACACACATAGTCAAGTTCAGGCACACTTACTGAACAACCACCATGTGTGGACCTCCTGTCTCTAAAGTGACGTTGGTTACTGCACATGGAACTCAAGGGATTTTTACTCAAAAGTCTCAGCTTGTGTCGGTTTCTCTTGCATTTGCATATTCCATCTGCCAGGTGGCAAGCTAGAATTGATTTTCATAAGAAAGAAACTGCCTCTCATCTCCAAACCATTGTCCAAGCCTCGGCCTTTATTTTGAAACTAGGAGTTAACAGCAACCACCTGGGCCAGGAGCTGGCAGGTGTCATCTGATTGAAGTCACCCCAGCAGCTTCTTCATCTACAATAAGCTGATTTAGACGCTTCTCTTTCCTTTCGTATGCCAGACCAAGGAGAGGCCTGGGAGGGCCGTCTCTTTCTGAGGGACAGGCTCCCTTTGTCAAATTGGCCAACTGAGACCTAAGCTGCAAATGTCAGTAAAAATAAATAGCATTTCAAAGGGACTTTGTGCATTTCCTTCCTGTGTGTGCTCATTGCTTGATCAGCCAAGAGCTGTGTTAGTGGTTTCGGAGAGCACATCGGGGCCCGTAGATAAGGAATGAGACACACAAAGCTTCTCCTCATCACTGCATCTGCTTCCAGGGTTTCATGGTTTTGTTTTTGTTTTTAACGTACCTGCTTGCTAATGACACAAACCAAGGAAAAGAAACCAACTTGCGTTGGCTTATGCCCTCTCAAGGGTGACTTCTTGTTTCTTTGTTTTTTATCTGTCTGACACCGCTTTGTGGGGTCCAGAACCTGCTTCCTGCTCCAGGAGAAGGCAGCTCTCACCTGTAACCACCATAATTCAGAATAATGGGCCCTCTTTTGTCATCGTGAAGCAGTTTTTTTAGGTGTGCCTCTTTCCTGTTCTAAACATGAAGGACCTTGGGCCCATGGAAAGCTGCTTCAAAACCCTGTTTGAGGGCGTTCAGCACATCTGAGAGGAGTTCCTACCTCAGCCATCTAAAAGCTGTGGTCCTGTGGAAGTCGCGCCACCTTTTCCCAGCATCTTTTTCTTGGCATTTAAATATATATGCAAAGCTTACCTTTTAGGGTACTGGTGACAATTATGTAACATAGAACTCCAAAGGTTCAAGATACCAAAGAACAGTTTAGGGGGAAAAGTCTTCCTCTCGTGCTACAGCCCACTTTGAAGTGTAGGACAAAGTCAGGCTCAGGAGGAGCCTGTGGTTCTAGAGAGAAAGAGTCCAGTCACTTCCTTCAGCGTTTCGCTTCTCTGGCTTCAGCTTTCTTGTTGGTAAATGACTTGAACTTCGGAGGGCCCAGAGTCTGGGTTAAAGCCATTGCTTTCTGACTCCAGACCTGGTTTTTAAGTCCTAGCCTGGTACCTTAGACTGCTGAGAGAAAATGTTGTGACGTGACAATTGAGAAGAAAAGGGAAGCATCCATGACTATAAGGACAGAGCATTCCACATAGAGAAGAAAGCAGGTGTGTGCTCTCAGGTCTGGAGGAGCTCAGAGTGCCTGATGGAGTCCAGGGAAAACTTCGTGATTGGAGCAGAGCCAGCAACTCCCAGGCTGGAGAGGGAGGGAGTCCATAGCCTGATCACATTGGTCTTGACCAGAAGGAAGTTTATACAGGGTGTAGCTGAGTACATAGTGTTAGAAGTGATAAGGTAAAGAACAACACCAGTTGATTGTGGAAACATGCTCATAGGATAAGAATAAGTGGGAAACAGAGTCCCAAATACAGAAGTGTATATTTAACACTATTTCTTCTCTCTCTCTCTCTCTCTCTCTCTCTCTCTCTCTCTCTCTCTCGTCGTGTGTGTGTGTGTGTGTGTGTGTGTGTGTGTGTGTGTGTGTGTGTAGTTTTCTTAGTAGTTGACATGTGTTCATTCATTACTCCCCTGGATTTTTGTCAGTTTCTCACGAGTTTATAATATTAAAGAATAGGCTTAAAAAATCTTGGCTGATGGAGATACTTTAAGGATGGGGGTCCTTTATAATGTCATATCTCAGATTTAAGCTTGATGTATCTTTCAAAAGCCAGAGTGAATTTTGAAGGCTACATCGGATTTTTATTTGGATTTTTGTTGATGTTGTTGAGATAAGGTCTTACACTGTAGCTGTGGTTGATCTGTAACTCACCATGGAACCCAGGCTGGCCTTGAACTTAGGTGATTCTCCTACCTCAACATCCCAAGTGCTGGGATTTCAAGTGTGAGATACCATGTGCAATTATTTGGCTTTCGTGAGTGTGCATGTGTGTGTAGGTTGACATTTATATGTCTGTTCACACATGTGCACATGCATGTTGGGGCAAGAAGAAAACATTTGTTGTCATTCCTCAGGTGTCATCCACCTTGCTTTTAGACACAAGGTCACTCATTGGCCTGTAACTCACCAAGAAGGCTAAGCTGCCCGGGGAGTGAGCCCAAGTCTGACACATCCAGCCCTAGTATTACAAATGCTGGCGGCCATAGCCAGCCTTTCATATGTGGATTTGGGGAGATTAAAGTCGGCTTCTCATCTTGCAGAGCAAGCACTTTATGGGCTGAGCCATCACCCCAACCTGCTGTTTGACTTTTTCTCCCCTTTTGTCTCTTTTAATGTCTTTACATTCTAAGCATTCCTTACCATTGATTTAGTTTTGTGCAAATTGTTCATGCAAAAGCCTCTAACATTTCCGTTTGCTCCCACAGATTTGAATATAACCTGCCGCTATGCAGGTGTATTTCATGTGGAGAAAAATGGCCGCTACAGCATCTCCCGGACTGAGGCAGCTGACCTCTGCGAAGCTTTCAATAGCACTCTGCCCACCATAAGCCAGATGGTGAAGGCCCTGCACCAGGGGTTTGAAACATGCAGGTAAGAGGCCAGCACCCTCACTGGGGAGAGCCCACCGGGGAGGGGCAGGGCCACAGCTGGCAGGCTCCTCCCTGACAGCTGAATGGGTTTCTTGCCTAAAGAGGTAGCCCTACCTATTAATTTGACCAAGTCAACCTGAAACCGGTATGACAACTGGAATTTAAAGTCAGCGAAAGACACCTTTGTGAATCATGCCGTGGGGTGTGTGTGCAGGGGAAGCCATTAGGGTCATATCAGTTGCAAGCCTCGTGCCTAATGTAGCATTCCTCTGGCTTTGAAGAAACACTCAGTATCATTGTCGGAACCACAAGAAAACACGAACCAAATAACAGTGTTTAAAATAAATAGGTAGCTGGCAGAATCTTAGCTGTGCAGACTTGACCCAAAGCACGTTCTTCAGCCCGCTCTCCCTCCTTTCTCTCTCGGAGCTTTTAGGTTGTCGTCTGTGTTGCTATGGCTTGGCAAAGAAAGTAAAAGGGTATGGAGGTTTTAAAGCTGTATTACGTTAAAAGAAGTTGTTATGAGAAACCTTGCGAAGTCTTCTACCAGGTAGCCAAGGCCCCAGAGGACTTTCCTCCAATCATTTTGTTCCATGATAATCACAAGAGGCAAGGGGCACCCTGTATGTTGGTTTGTTTTCGTGGCCAGTAGCCTGTATGAGTGGGAAGCCTAGTGACACCCTCAGTCAAGTGGCTGGTGTGGTTTGATTTCACTAGAAGATCTGAGTAATCTTCATACCTGCTCTGAATCCCCACCTCAGCTTCCTTCTTAGGCAGTGCGGTTCCCTTCCCTTTCTAGTGCTCATGCATATGCACACACGTGCAAACAGAATGCTTTTAGAAAGTCGAGCTGCAGCCCTCTTCGTGGAAGCTATTAAATGGAAGTTAATTGCATCTATCCCTGGCCCTTGGTTACAGACTCAGGCACCCACCTCTTGAGTGGTCTCTGAGACTCTTGTGCTGTCTAATAGAGTAGCCAGCAGCCACATGGAATGTAACTTTATTAAAATCAGGTTATATGAAAATGAGTTCTTTGATGGCACTAGCCACGTTTCACTTACCTGGCAGCTGCCCTATCAAATGGCAGAGATGATATAGAGAATATTTTCATTGTTTAATAACGTTGTCTCGAGCAGCACTAGCTAGACATCTGTCTCTAAGCGTTCAGAGCTAAGTCCGGGAGAATGTTAAGGGATGAGCGATGGCCCTGTAGCTATAGAACCTGACCCGTTACCTTCATGAAGGATGGCCAGTTAGCAAAACCATTTGTTCAAGTCCCAAGGCTATATTTTAAAATGAGGCCCTGACTAGGTCACTGGGCTAAAAAAGTGGTTTTAGGAAGCTGGCCTATGATTTTGAAATGCAGTTAAGACATACTTGTGAAACACAGAGATGTCTCATCTGTTGAGAGCCAGAGGAGCAAATACCGAGTGCCGAGCTGCTGGGAGCATCCTGGAGACATCCTTGATCTTAATCCTTAAACTGTGCTGTTTATTACTAAGACTTTTTCTAGATGAGAGGAGTCTTGTTTGGTTGTGAGCAGTCAACGTGATGATCAAGCCCTCACAAGGGACTGAGTAAGGGGGAGGATGTAAGGACTTGCTAAATAAGTCTTTCCTCCTTGTGGACAGTCACTCATTCATACCATGTACATGTATAGAAATTTTAATGTCTCCAACTCATGTATGTACAGTACATGCAGTTAACAGTGTCAGGTAGCATGTTGTGGTGAAAATTCACAATAACCCACCAAGAGAATGTAAGAATGTATTCAATTCTAGAATGTCTAATATATATACATTGTCAACATGATGCAGGAGGGCAGGGTAAAGAATAGTTTCACTGTGGAGTGTTATTTAGAAAAAATACATAAAGAAAAAAAACCTCTGCTCCAGAAATCCATCATGGCATCCACAACCGGTATTAAATGTTTCAAAACTCACTTTCATAATTTCCCTCAGGTAACTATGGAATCAGATATCTGCCAAAAGACAGAAGGCATAATCTCACAGGCAGGGCCAAAGCCTCATCAGGGACGTCTGTCTTGTCTGCTCCACCCTGATTAGTGGCAACTCTCAGGTCCATGAGAACTTCTCACCACTTAATTGTGTGCCCTCCCACCAGCGAGCTAAGGAGAGGCTGGGGAAAGCAGCCTGTCAATTCGGATGAGGAATTAGTCACTCAGGTTCCATTGCAACACCGACAGAATGAGAGACTTCGAGCTTAGGCTTCCAAGTCCTGCTCATTTCCACAGGTCTTGCGGGATGCTGCAGGCTGTGCTGTGGTGCCCGCAGGGGAGATTAAAAGAAGGTGCATTTGAGCCTGCATTGGGCTTCTCAAACCCTGCATCTCTCTCTTTGCTCCCTTGCTGGCACACCGCCTCTTTCCTTTTGAGTGGCAATTTTTTTTCTGGCCCACGTGCCATGTTTGGAGGCATTTCATGTTTTTGTCAGATGGCCACCAGGGTGGTGGTGATGTCCACTATATCTGAAAAGGCCTCCAGCCCCAACAAACTCCCCGAAATACCTAGATCGGTGTAGGAGTGGATGGTGTGTTGCTTGAAGAACTTCGTTAAGTGAGCCACCGCTATCTACTTCCCCAGCTACGACTGCTCCCAGTTCAGTGATGGCCAATTTCTCTCCTCGGGTCTGGGTTGCTCACAAAGTCAGACGTGCTGTGTGCTCAGTACAGGGGCAAGGCTTCATGCTGGCAATAGTGGAGTAAGGAGTGGGGGTGTCAAGGGAGAAGGTGAGGAGAAGAGGGAAGAGGAGGATGAGAAAAAAGACGAATCTGGAATCTCAGACTGAAAGGAAGGCTGATCCCCTTGTTGTCTTGGGGGTTGGGTCATTTTATGTCATTTTTGGAAAATATAAAGTTAATTCAGTGTCAAATCTCACAGTGTAGCTTTTTTCTTCCGTAACTCAGGCTTCCTGGTGCCTTTAATAACATTGCTGCCATAAATTTTATATGAAACGATTTTTTTTATTCATGAATCTTTTTGTTTAAAGACAAGAAAAATCACCAGCTCCCAGTCTTTAAACAAAATCTCTTTACCTCTGTCAGCTTCGATCTCCTTTACTCTCCTGTGCTATTATTTTTGGATTTTATGGAACTCAGTTATTGAGACCCCTAACTTCCCTAGGGGTGAATAAATGAAGTGTTGTGTTGCATTAAATGTCATTTGATGGGATATTATGAACTGAATCTTGGCCATGCCTGTTAATAACTTCCTGTTTTTCCTTGGCAGGTATGGGTTCATAGAAGGCCATGTGGTGATCCCGAGGATCACCCCCAATGCCATCTGTGCAGCCAACCACACAGGGGTGTATGTCCTCACATCCAACACCTCCCAGTACGACACTTACTGCTTCAATGCCTCAGGTTGGTTCTAAGTGCATGGTCTTTGGGTTGCCTGTGGGGGCATGGGTGGCTGACAGCAGTTCAGTAAAAGCTTCCTGAAGCTTCCACTTGGGAGAGTCCTGAGAGTCTCTACAACAGAAGGGAGAGCTAGATTCCTGTATTCATGGTACTAACGTGCCAGGCTTGAGAAGCAGATGATGGGCAATTGAATATCAGTTCTTTCGCACAAGGTTGGAGAGTGCTGAAGAAGAAAGCACCATAGGAAAACACACACTCTGGGGACGCTTTTCATTTGAAAGGTGAACGGAGAGGGTACATCAGAGGGAAGGAGTGTTTAGTGGAGCCGTGAACAAAGTAAAGGAGTGGAGCTCTTGGCACATGGGAAGGCCGTATGAAGCCAGCAACAGGAGCATCTTAATTCTACCCAACAGATACCAGGGAATTCAAGGTGGCAAAAACCCAGTGGTAGAAGGACAGAGCTACAGGCAAAGAAGTTAGAGAGGTAGGGTGGAGGGGTGGCTAGAGCCTCCGGTGTGTTGGGAAATTCAATCAGTTTCTAAAGGAAAGTGGTAAGCATCTATTGATAGTTTGGGGTTGCAAGCCAAATGGCTGAAAATATTATTATAAATGGAGCTAGTGGAAAGGCAAGGAGGTACCACTGACCTTCTTGAAAAGGCCCCTTACCCAATGCTTGAGACCACCAAGGACAAAAAATCTAAGTGAAGATAGAGATGCTGGGCTCCCTCCTTTGTCCACGAAACCTTTTCCAATCACCAGCTTAGAAGTCATGCTTACAAGTCTATTCAAGTCACCACAAAAAAATCAAAGAATTCTGTTCACTATATATTTTCTGAATCTTTTGAGAAGACCTGAAATCATAAATGTCAAAGTTTTAATGCCAACAATAAAAAAAAAGTCTGTTCTCAAACTGTATCTTCTATTTCCCTGAAGGGTTGAAACTATGTGGCAGGAAAGGGAAGGCTTTGAGGTGAACTTGTCACATCTTCCAGGACTGTAAATTTTCCTGAAACATGGAAGGAAGATGTTCAATAGGCTGGGGAGTGGCTGAAGACTTTATCCCCATGAAACCACAGCTTCTATAATATGGTGGTCGGATATAAAAGCTCTGCAGGCTTTTAAGGTGACAGAGGGCATCAAGGGCAGCAGGAGGCTGGTTACGTTAGTGTCCTTCGGCAGTGCCAGTGCTGCTACCCATTGTTTCATAGGCACCGAGGATCAGAGTGGGGATTCAGAGAAATCTAGAGTTTGGGGAAGAGGATGTATTGAAGCCAAGTAGTTGAAATACAGTATATGAACCCAGTGAATTATTCCAAGTTTTATGGGGCATGGAGACACACATACACAAGACAAGGAGAAAAATCACAGCCAGTTTACCTCTTTCTGTCATATGAACAAAACACATACAGGGAGTTTCATCAAAATGGAGAAGTCCACCAGAAACTATACAGGGCACTGTCCATACTCAATATAGTGAATCAAAGCTCAGATGGATAAACAGGAAGTAGGTATAGAACACCCTGGGTTAAGGTCTTCCATCTTTGTCCAAGAGGTCAGGAGTAAAGGGGTTGACCAGGTGGCAAAGACTCAGCTTGGTGTGATCCTGCCAACTGCTCACAGTCTTTGGATTTGGATTTTGCTTCTCCTGCTGAATCTTGTTCAGTGAATGTATGCAATAAATCACACAGCTGTGTTCCCACACTGTCTCGGCTGGTTTACAAGTTGGTGTCACTTTGAGTTAAGGCTCTGAGAATTTTAATTGAAACAGGCAAAAGCACATACTGTTTTATGGCCAGGAATCAAAGCCATCCAGGCAAACAGCTACTGCAGCTTTTCTTCCTATCCTTCACGGTGCCCCTGAGTTTGGGTCCATCCTCAGCACAGGGGTAAACAGTATTGATAAACACTCATCTCCTTAGAGAAGCAGGGGTTTGTTCAGTTGCAAACCATGAGAAATGCTAGCGATCTTCTTCATCCCAAAGTGACTGTGTTAAAAGTAGTAAAGTTTAAAAATAATACTACTTTTCATTTTTTTTCTGTTTTCTACATGAACTCTAGGTTGATAAGCTTTTGTAATTTTCTTTAAGTTCAAAGACAATATCTATTTATTAGTAACATCGACACACTATTGTGCTAAGTAAATTGAGGTAAGAAAGAGCCAGAAAGTGTGCTTCTTCTTTTAAAGGAATTAGCAATCTTCTTGAAGCAATAAAACAGAAAATACAGAAAGGCGAGGCAGGAATAAATGTGGCTGGGGATAAGCATATTTCACATCCTGGCACATGAAGTGAAGATCCTGGCAGCTTCCAGCTTGCTGCCAAGAATGTCTTGGGAAGAATCTTAGATTATACCTAGCCTAGGGACTGCGACCAGGAGGTCCCAGGGGAGAGAGCCCTGTAAACCAGCAACAGAGAGAAGAGCCAGCAATACCATAGTATATAATTTCTACAAGCTTAAAACCCATATTTCTGTGACTTCCCAATGAAAAATAAGGCAGCCCCCAGGAAAAAAGACTTTGTGATTTATTTTTTCTGCCACATGTATCTAAGGTCCAATGTGAATGAGACTTGTGACTTCTAGAGAAGGAACAAAGTTGACTGATTCAAGCCCATGTTTCAAAGCTTGTTTTCCATAAGATGTCTCATTCTCTTCTTAGGGTAGAGTTAAGGAGCAGATTTTATATTTGTGATATGTCCATTCACTCATTTACCTGAGAATTGTTTGGGAAACTTACTCATGGAACACCTATAAGGTATCAGGCCCAGAGGAGGCTCCCTTTCTGCCTGGCATCCAGAGATTGGCATCTAGACTAAATAATTATTATCTTAGGCCTTTGGAGCCAGTGGAGTCAAGCTTTCTGAGAATACAGCCCTGGGGAAACCCGGTTTAGTATTTCTGTGACAAGTCCCTGTGCTCAGGGACACTCACAGCAGTGCATTGCTCAAGAGAGTGAAGCTCCATCTAATGAGGTCACATGAGTGGACACGGGCATGAATATGTTAACTGCATATTTGGGTCACCATGCATCTTGGCATCCCGGCAAGATTTGACCTTTGTATGAAATTTTAGGTAAATGGAGCATGAAGAGGCTCCGTGGGAACACACTCTTATCATTGTCAGACTAGCCTCAGTGTTGTTGACATGCCCACCTCATTACAACTTCACTCCTGGAAACTCACAGGCCCATTTCTGGGGGGTGGGGGGGGGGGGTTCACATCCAGATACCAGAGACATCTCATAGATTGACTCAGCCCTGAGACAAAGAAAGTAGGTACCTCCCATATCTCTCCAGTAGCTACGTTGTCAAATAAGGGGGTTTTGAAGAATATTTTTAAGGAATAAAGGGCTAGAGAAATGTCATATTTGACAATCTTGTAAATTCCTAAGAATAAGATCTAGAAGCAGGCTCACCTTCGCCTGCTCTTTTCTTCTGTGACCTGACCTGCAAATGCTGAGTGGCCCTTTGAAAGAATCAATTAACATTTTAGTAACTACTCAACGCATCACTTCCCTGGCTTATCCACAGGCTTCTGGAGCTGTTGATGTCTGTGGACCATTTTTGGAGATAGCATCTTAGGTGTGCTTTCTTGGAGAATTAGGATATTTCCTCCCTTTCCTGACAATATGCGCTGTGTCTCTGTTTTCAGGCAATGTCCTGGCCCACGCAGATGAACTTATTACCCATTCTGTAGAGCCCATGCATCTCTGTGGTGGGGTGGAAAGCAGGAGGTGGGTGGTGTGAGATTTATATGAAAGTAAAATGAGCAAGAGAATTTTAGATCACAGTGCACATGAAGAAGAAATGAAAAGGTGATATGCGACGGTGACAGGGAGCAGGAAGGTGGAATACTGGCCTCACCATTGGTGGCTTTTTTAAAGGTTCTCTTTATGAATTTTTTTTCACAGCAACTTTTGCAAGAATACTTTTCCTAAAACTCACTCTTACTCTCCTCCTGTTGAATGTCTACAGCCATTTTGCTTTCAAACGACCGACTGAATAAAAAACCAGTCTCTTTATATTTAGCAAAAGGTGTTTCTAGTAACTGAGAAACAACCACGACCTGTCTGCCCAGGTTCTGTTTCTGCCTGTGTTATGAGTGTGCAACAGTTTATGACAGGGAACTTAAAAATGCTTGGGACCTGCCCTCCTTGTGATAGCTGGTGCAGTTTTCTGCCCCTGCCCCTCCAAACCTCCATGCATGTGAGCATGCATCCACCCTCCCATCAATTTCGTTCTTCTTTTCTCTTTGTCTGAAAGCAACTCCAGAAGAAACCAACATAAAAAACTGTCATCTGACATTTAAGCAGACATGCACACCCTAAAAGCTGTTATGCAGTTGAATGTGATAGCGACACTCTTGTAAGCCCGGCACTTACGATGTTTAGGCAGGAGGATTATGAGAGTAAGAATAGCCCATGCCTCAGAAAAACAAATGAAGGGGGTAGCCCTATGGCACACAAATGGAACCAACCTTTGCGTCCAAGCAACACCACTCTATAGCTCTCTGAAGTTCAAGAGCTCCACACTCACTGACTAAGCATCTGGGCATGACTCAGGGGTGGCAGGTTAAGTTGCTGTCGTCTGCCTTTAAAATTCAAGAAATAACACAAAGTCAGGACCTTTGAGTCAAAGCCCTACCTTTGAGGGTGTCGGGCAGTATTGGCCAGAAAGCTTCTAGAAACACCTGGGACCAGGTGGCCCAAGTCATAGCATGGAATCCTAAGGGAGAGGTGAGAGTAGAAGATAAAGATAAAGAAAAAATCAGCCAAGTGTTATATGCCAAGGAGCATGGGTGCCCATGCCAAGGTGGCCAGCCCCAGCTGCATGCTGGGAAGCCCAGCCCATGGAGGAGGCACTCATAAATATCAGCCAAATTAATGAAGCCATTAATCCTTTAATGAAAGACTGGGAATTTGTTGGTTACTAACTAGTTTGATTATCAGGTAAATTCATTGGTTAGGGCTATTTTAATCTTCATAGTCTTTTGATGTTCATGTCAATCATATGTGTTCACTATAGTTTCCCATCATCTATGTTGGTATCTGGGATTACAAGTCATTCTTCATGATAGTCTATACATGCTTTCACTGTAACTGTTTTCACCATGATTACAAATTTCTTTTTCAATTGAAAAGGGTTTTAGAATCCTCTTTGATAGTATGCTTAATTAGAGGATGGCCATGTCTGTCTTATTCCTAATTGAACATGAAACATCAGACTCCACAAAGCCAGATATAGAATGCATACCTTCCTCTGTCCTTGTATAGCCCAGTCTATTTCCCCAGCTCTGGGATTACAGTTGTGAACACACTTGTCCTAGAACACGTGTGTGTCTTAGTGAGTGATATTGCTAGGGTAGGAATATAAGTTTACTGGAACTTTTGAAGTTAAATAAGATTGTAAAAACACATTAGGTAGGGTAGAAAAGCTCCTCATAGGTTTACCAAGAAAGTTATTTAGGATAAATTGGAGTAAAACTCTGGTCTAACTGATGAAGGGGACACATTAGCTGTGAGGTTGGTTTTAATTATTTATTTTTATTTCAAGCTTTTTTTCTTTTGTCCTTCCCATAGCTCCCCTTGGAGAAGACTGTACATCTGTCACAGACCTACCAAGTTCCTTCGAAGGACAAGTCACCATAAGTACGTACCCCTTCTAGTTTCGGGTGGTTTGTCTCACCCTTGGGAAGGGCATCTGGTGTGTTCTCCACTGTTACCATTCAAGTTGGCTATGACGTTGTTTCTCTAAGGGGAGAATGACTGTGATTCCACACCCCATTCTCTTTCCCATGTTGGCTTGACACTGTTCTCTGATTGACTCCAGTGCCCCATTCCTGAGACATCAGTCACTTGAAAACCACTTTCCCACATTGGGAACCCGTCTGTGTACTCCACAGCACCATCATTTACTTGATCATTCCCTTCTCCTCCATAAAATGCATTTGTTTTTCCAAAGAACATGCAAATGGAAAACTAACAGCACTTGTCATAAGTTAAAGATAACCTTAAAGAACATTTGAAGTATAAGATAAGGTGGATAATAGTTTTCAACTTCTAGCTATGGAAGACTCACCTGAGCCACACTCTGTCTAACAGAGCAAGTTCCAGCAGTCTCAGGGATGGAGACACCCCCATGGGAATTTTCTTGTTGATATAACTAAGTACATGCTGATGAAGGCCACAAGCTTCCTGCTATGTGTTTCAATATCTCTTATACCATACCCACCTCAGATCATCTATAGAAAATTGCATGTACCAATTTAGAAGTTGGAAAACACTCATCAGAACTTCCCAACAGGTTAACTTATAAACCCTAGTGATTTTGCTTCTTCTCTCATTGGGAAGAAGAGCATTGTTGAGAAAGGCTTATTTCTGCTTCCTTGGAGCCAGACCCCAGCAGAATGTGTGGACACAGTGGCAGTGGTACTGGGATGAGTGCTCCCTGGACTTTGTAAATTCAGCCTCTCACTTGGCCTGTGCCTTGTCGGAGTCAGAGGATGCCTCACATCCCAACAGCTACCATGTGATATTAGAGCAGCAGCTATTCCTGAGCTTCAGTTTTCTCTTATGTATAAGATACAACATGTAAGAATTGTCATGCAACTCTAACATGTCTCATGTGTGCCTGGCCCATATCAGATGCTTAAGAAATGCTTGATTCCTATGGTTCCTGAAAATTTCCTCCCAAGTCCAGATTTCTGTAAGTTTGATACTGTGGTTTGATTATGTCTACCCCAAGAGTTTGTGTGTTAGAAACATAACTCCCAGTGACACACCATAATAGTAATTGAGGTTGAGATTCTTGAGAAGTAGTAGGTAGGTTTGGATGGAGTAAAGAAGGTGAGGCTTGATGACATCAGCAGCTTTATAAGGTGAGGAAGAGAGGCCTGAGCTGTCTTACCACATGATGCTCTCTGCCATGCGACGGCAGACAATAAGAAGACCCTCAGCAGGTGGTGTTCTTGAACTTCTCAGCCTAGACTCAAGGGCCATAAGCAAAATAAACCTCCATTCTTTATAAATTATCTGGGGATGGAAAGATGGCTGCTCAGTGTTGAGAGCACTAACTGCTTTTGCATAGAACCTGGGTTCAGTTCCCAGCACCAACATGAATGTTACAACTCCCCAGTTCAAGAAGATCGAACACTCACTTCTAGCCTCTGGGTTCCTGCACACACATGGTGCACATAAACTCATACAGGTGCACACACACAAATATTACATAGATAAAGTTTTTTAAAATGATAAGGCAGTATTAATTGCCCTGCCTTGAAGTTCAACAGAAAATGCAGTCATTGGCAGTCAGTAATCTTATCAGATCTTTCTCTGCAGACATTATCAGGGTGATTGAGACCTTGGAATGTTTTCCAACATTTGTTTTACTAATAGTTTCATTTAAGCAAGCTAGATAAGTGAAACAAAAGGAATCCTTGGTACCATCCATGCAATTCAGCAGAAAATAATCCCAGAGAAGTGCACACAAAGTAGCTCTGGCCAACTTTGGTTTAGCAAACCAAAGATTCTGGTGTGTGTGTGTGTGTGTGTGTGTGTGTGTGTGTGTGTGTGTGTGTGCTAATTTTAAGGTTTAATTTCCTTGAGGATGATTGAAGCCCTAGCAATATTTAGACAATCCAGTTTTCTAGCCAGATGTAGGGGTTTGCTTAAACTGACAAGAGCTCCCCCTTGGAAAGAATCTCTCTAATGGAGTGTAATTCTGTCTTCTTTGTGGAAGCTATACAACTGCTATTTCAGACCCTTTCTGGAGATGGATGGAATTAACAGTAACAAAATTTGCACATATTTCAGAAGGGACTGTATAGGGCGGGAGAGTTGTCACCAATGGAGGCTCCAGTTATTTTAACTACTATGCTGGATGCTAATCACAACGTATCACATGACCCCAGGCAGAAGGCAAAGTGCCATTCCTTTACCAGTGAAGAAACTGAAGCTCCCAGGGTTACCTTGTCTAGAGCTATCCAAAGCTCAGATTCAAATGTGGGGACTCCTTAGTACCTCAACTTTCTCTTCCCCGTTTTTCAGAGCATCTCACCCACTCTATCTCAGCACTAGACAGACAGATGTTTTTAAGCAAAAGACAATAGCTTCAAAGTCATGCTATACGACAATCCACTGTCTTTCCCATACTCAAGATATGTCAGCCGCGAAGTGCTGAAGGTGCCTCTCTGTCTCCTTCAGCTATTGTCAACCGTGACGGTACCCGCTACAGCAAGAAGGGCGAGTATAGAAAACACCAAGAAGACATCGATGCTGCAAATTCTACGGATGATGATGTCAGCAGTGGGTTCTCCAGTGAGAAGAGCACCCCAGGAGGCTATGTCTTCCACACCTACCTTCCCACTGAATCCCCAACTGGAGATGGAGACCAGGATGATCCCTTCTCCATCAGGAGCACCCCGGCCACCAGTAAGAAGAAGGGAATCACTGTGTTTTTCCTATAGCGGTTCTTAGACTAAACACCAATGACCCTCCTAAGCAGTGTTTGTTTCCGGTCCTCCCTAGACATCTAGATCTGGGTGATCTCATGTGGGGAGTCGGGCTCCTGGTCATCAGTGTGCGTCTACTCTTCCTCACGTTTCCTCCAGATTCAGTTCTGCAGTTCCTCTCTTGGGCTAAGGGGTGGCACCTCGGGGAGGTGCTTCTTTTCTCTTCCTCCTGGTGACTGAGCAATGCCTCAGACGTCTTCCAGAAAGAAGCTTCAGTGCTGCTTGTCTCACTCTTGTTGTCTTTCACTATGCTAAGACGGTTCTACTAAAGTTAGGGCTGCGGACTGAGCACTCCGCTCCACAGCTTCCTTTTATAACCTTGTCTTAAAATCCTATGTTTTAACCTGATTTTTTTCCCCCTCACAGTTCTGATTGCATAATAACCAGTCATATTCCTTAACCAGAATTTTCTAAACCATTCCTTTGTTTTTGGTCTAAGGAAACAAAATGTGAAGGGTTTTCTTTTTTCACACATACTTTTATTGATTCTTTGGGAATTTCACATCATGCACCCCAATCACACGCACTTCCCAGTCCTCCCAGGTCCAACCCTCCACCTTAATAACCTCCCCCCCAATAAGAAGAAAAAAAAGAAAAAATATACCAAACCCACTATTTGTTGTCCATACAGTCACTGGAGCATGGTCAAGCTCCCGGTGGTGGGAGGGGGTTTCTGGGCACCTTTGTGGGGTGCAGAGTTCTAGATTGCCATCTGTTAGGGAAGATCCCAGTGCTCTTTGGGTGTGTGCGGGTGAGAGCAGAGGAAGGCTGTACGTGTGTGCTGCATTGGATGACTTTGGGTTTGTGCAGCCGGGCTCTGTTAGAAAGGTGCTCAGAGCTCCTTATCGCCTCCATTCCCCTCTCTGTACTTCCTCTGTTGCTTGTTTCAGAACGGGGTTTCAGTTGGCTGGGCTCCCTCTGTGGAGGATTATTCAAACCAAAAAGGGTAACTACGTCTTCACTGGGTATCCTAGTATGGTGTGGATTTTCTCAGTTCCTGGCTGCAACTCACCAAGGGTGGACTCTGCCTTTTTCATGGTTGGGCAGGAATGTACTGACTTGTGAATATTCAAGACAAGGCCCTTTTGACTCAGTCACTCAGAAGTCACTCAGAAGCCAGGAAGCCTCCACAGCACTCTGATGTAAGCTGGACTCACTCAGCAGTGTTTTCAATTCTGTTATCAGGTTGCTGAGTGAGGGGAAAGGGTGATGTGAACAGGTGCAGGATTCTAGTATTCCCAGAAAATTCTTTGAAGTCTGTCCAAAAAAATTCCCCATCAAATTCTGCAGGCTTAGAGATAGCTCAATGGGTAAAGTACTTGCTTTGCAAGCTTGAGGACCTGGGGTTTTTTATCCTCAGCATCCACATAAAAATGTGATCATGACAGCACGCACTTGCAATCATCATACTAGGGGGACAGAGACAGGAGAAGCCCCCAACTTGCTGGCCAGCTAGTCTAGCCAAATCAATGAGCTCCAGGTTCAGTGAGAGATCCTATCTAAAAACTAAGGTAGAAAGTAATTGAGGCAAACATCTTTATGTCAACCTCTGGCCTCCACACATGCACGAGTACACAGACTCCGTCAGTTCACAGAAGGCATATCCTTTCAAGCATCCCACACCCTCCCAGGTCATTTATCCTCTGTCAAAAGAGAAGCCAGGGTGAGTGAGGTTTTCATCCATTCACTCCACATTGTGTGTCTTCTCTGCTCCAGACACTGCTCTAGTTTATGGGGGTCAGAGGTGGATCCACCTTCGTGGCTACAACATCCTAGCTCAGAAATCAAAGGAAAGGAGTGTGTGAAGCTTAGCAAAAACATAGCTCAGGATTTGAGGGAAAAGGAATTTTGCTTTCATTTTTACAGAGCATGTAGCACAGTTCCTTTTAATGGGCAAGGAAGAGAGGCTAATTTGCCCACCAGGGTAAGTTTACTTGGATGTAGCATGTGGCTTGCCAGAGTTGGCACTGATAAGCCTTTTGAGTAGAATCCTCCTTTCTGAGTCCAAAGAGGAGCTTCCCACGGGCTTACTTATCACTGTTGGGCGGAGGGTTGAGACATAGTGAGAGGGAGTGGATGCAGATTAGCATGCAGCAGGGCAGAGGTCGAGAGCCAGGCTGGCTGCAGACAAGGAAGAAGCTGTGTTTGGCTTAACCAGCTCATTCCTTCCTCAAGGGTGCTCAGTGGGTGGCCACAGGGAAAGCTAGCAAGAACAACAGGCTCTGTAGCCTTGGGTTTTCCCACTGGCTGTTAATTATAAATGTTATTTTTGGAAGAGTCTGCCTGGAGGTGTGTCATCGGCCCTTTCTTATTGGTCATCTGGAATTCTCCGGAATCAAGGAGCCTGAACTAATTTAGAAATAGGTTCCTGCCTTGGACAGCTCTACTTCCTGTCTTCTGGGTGTCAAATGAGTAATTTGTTTTCTGTCTCAAATGACCTTAGTTGGGTGGGGCAAATTGGAAACTGATAGCTGGGCTGACACTTCTTTCATTGTCTCCTCTCACACAACTCTATTTAGGAAGATGGAAATAATGCTCCTTTGTCTTCTGCATGGCCATTTCTGGGTTAGCTGCTTTTCTCCAGGGTACTTCATGGTGATGGCCGGAAACTAAGCATCTTTAGTGCCATTTTTTGATAGTGGGAAGTCTGTAGACTCTTGTGGGTGCCTTACTGGGGGCGTTGTGGGTAACTTCTATCTCTGCTCTCACTAATGTGATCTTTGGCATCTGTGATGTCCTGGTTCTAAACTGGAGTTCACATGGGATCCAGTAGGTTCTCCATGGTATGAAGGAACCACCTGCAGTATGAGAAGACCACAGACTTTCAGAGAGGTGTTTGATTTAAAACATTTTTTTAAAAGCCCCAGCTGATTTAGACATTCATCCCAATGGCATCTGCCATTTTGTTTCTATGGAGGAACATTCTAAAACCCAGTCCAACTTGAAAGTCAGATGAAAGACTTTTTTTTTTAATTAACAAATGTTCTTTTTATCCTTTCTCTAACTTGAATAGAGTTCAACAGTTCTTTGCTTCTGTCAATTCTGTGTGGGAAAGAGATACATAGATAGGTACTGAAGAAACTTTCATCTAGTGACAGCATTTTAAATACACACCTTTTACAGAATTCTTGCCCAACTGTGAAGTTTAACTTGTGTTTGATGAGTGTGGGTGGAGCTTAGAAATGGCAGTTGTCACAGGCTACCTGGGTACAGTGCTGAACAGACAGAAAAGATGCAGACATCCTCAAACACCCTCTGAAGATTCAAGAACGGAAGTCACTGTAAGCTGGGCTACACTGAAGACCTCCAGATCATGGCTGAACAAGGCCATCAGTAGAACAACTCTTTCCCCATCACCATTACTTTGCTGCTTGAGTTTTCTCTGGTTGTGATTTGGCAGAATTTGAATAGAAGACCAAGAAGCACTGAATTGATGCCCAAATCTGCCTTTTTCAAAATGCTGTCCTAAGATTTTGTGAAATGTTAGGAGGCTGGAAAGATAAAAGTGGACCTTAACTTCCCTTTTTAAAATCCTCATTCTATAATAAATAGAGATATCTATACAGGACAGAGTACAGGTTTTATAGAGTACAGGGGAATCTCACTAAATGATATTTTCATAATTAATCTAGTTGCCTCAACTGTGCACTCAAACAGCCACGCAGCATCTCAGAAACAAAATAATTGGATATGGTTTTGGTTTGGTAATTCACAATCCACGACTCAGACTCAGGAGCCCACCACGACAGCAACTACAGGTAAACTACCGTGTCTTTTGCTTGCCACCTGTCTTCAATGAGGTATTAAGGATGGGTGTTCATTATCATATCCAGACAGCATCCTTGCTGGCATCACGTTCTGATATCATTCAGTGGCCACAGAGACCTGTGGATCTAGTGTCTCCTAAATGCCCTATTTTCATTTGGCAACATGAAATATAGAATCAGATTATTTTTCCTACAACTAGGAGAGTCATTCATGAGGTGACCTCCAGAAAGACATCTACTGACCAAATAATCATATCAATAAAAGAGAGAAGTACTGATCCATGAATAAGAAGCATAAACTTTTTTTTTATTCTTTGGACACTGAAAACCTTTTATGAAAAAGTTCTAAGAAATGACAATGACCTGTTGCTTTATAACATCATGTAAGGGTCACAAGTAAGCTCTGGAGACACTTGGTCATTAACTCTCAGGTATTTTGACTTGGCAGTTTTACCTGGGGTGTTGAGAAAGGGAATCAGTCTATAATAATGGGAGGAAATAGGGATTTCTTCTTTTATTAACTTATATGGGCAGATAATATGGCCATATTTCTAAATATGCATTCTCCCTGCAGACAGGGTGTCATAAAAATGGAAAAATGGCCTTATTCAGTTGCTCACCTTATGAGTGTCTTAACTGGTGAACTATGTCTTTCTTTCCACAAACAATCATGTAAGGAAACTCTGCTGATGTTCCTGCTGTGCTTAGCACATTACAGGGATTAGTATGGTGAGGTGAGTGGGTGTAGGGAAGAGATGGCAGGGTAAGAAAAATGCTTGCTGTTTGTTATGCTGACATGTATGATGCACCTTCATAGGACAAAGAGTGTGAATGGAAGGGTTCTGTGGCAGTGTTTCTTCTTGGATTGTTTCTCAGCTTTCTTGATAGCTGGCAAAAGAAATTTCATTGATTGTTGTATTTGGAAACTTACTGATGGCTCCAGCTTTCTCTGTTTAAACTTATCCTTGTCTTTTGGTTTCCTGTTATTTTATATTCCTATGTGTATCGCAATGACGTAATTGACATCCTTTGGGAGTGTTCAAATCAAGACTGTTGCTTTGATATTGGTGGAGTCATTGGGTCCCTTCATTTCTCCCTGTTTTTCTTGGTACATTATACTATTTTCTAAAAATGGAACTCAAGATGGACTACTCTTTCTTGCAAAGTACAGTGTTGACATGAAAATGGTTATGGGCAAACTCTCTGCACCCTCCTTGGAAAACGGTGGGAAGACATCTTCTTCTGTGCCCCTCTACTCGTCCCATTCTCGCTTGCTTTTGGGATTCATGGGGTTACGTGCCTGTGACTTCCAGGAGAATATCATCCCCTAAACTCCTGGGAATGATATTGGTTGGCCACCTTCAATTGTGAAGAATATCAAAGGACGTGGGTTCCTAAGAGCTGGCCACTAAATCACAAATGCTCAGATTTGGAGAGGATCTTAAATTGTTTAGTTCAATATTAAGTTATTTAAAATATCACCTGATATTTTAATTCTAGTTTTTAAAAGAACATTCTTGTTCTATTTTATAGACTGAAACTCTAGATAATTCTCATGCAATTTTTGAGACTTCTCTGTTGCCAACTGGATTTCAGACAAATATCTGGCACAGGTTCTTTATATTAAGATGGAAACATGAACCACTTGATATTTAAGGCCCTCCACCTCTGACATTCTATGGACTTCTGTTTGGGCTCCTGAAAGAAACAGAACTTCTTCTCTCTCTTTCCTCCCCCTTCTTTCTACTACCAATGTCAAGAGAAGATGAGTCTCTGGGTAGGGAGAGAGTGAAAACATTTGCCATGCTATTTCTTAGGAACTGATAATTAACATTTCAACAATCAATTCAATCATGGTTACAACAGCCTTGATGACCACCCCTGAAACACCGCCTAAGAGGCAAGAAGCCCAGAACTGGTTTTCATGGTTTTTTCAACCATCAGAGTCCAAGAGTCATCTTCATACAACAACGAAGATGCCTGGTAATGAGATACAGATATGTATCATATGCCTGCTTGACAGCCTTTAATAATTCTCATTAACCTATGGGGTGTGGTTAAAGTCTAAATGCCATTCTGTCTTAATAAATGTACGTGTCAGTTTAGGAAGGGTCATGAACTCTGGTATCTTTATGTTGTTTTAATATCACTAATACATGGTTTTTCTTCTCTATACTTTATTGGAATCATCAATACAGCCTAGGATAAAGTTAATTAGAAAATTGGGAAGTGGGGCAAGTTTTTGGTGATAACAGAACATTTCAACCCTAAAAGATTGTCTGGGATCTTTTATTTATTTATTTATTTATTTATTTATTTATTTATTTATTTATTTATTATGTCAAATTACCAAAATAAAAAACTTTTTATGAGAATGTAAAATAACATAGGCATGGGTACTCAAATATAGAGGGTTTTTATCATTGATTTAGTCTTGAGTTGAACACCAATAATAAGAAAACCATATGGTGATCACGTAAGGTAGCTTGAATCACTTCCAAAAGTTAGAAGAATCCTTTTTAGTAAAGAGACACCTTTGCAGTAACTGCTGAGAAGAGGTCCAAGGTTTCCATTTTCTTTTTTAAAGCAGCATCCAAAAATTGAAAGTGAGAAATTCTCAAAATCTGGACTGCGGGCCACAGTCATTGGCCTCTTTGAACCCCTTTTTGGTTGATTAATAAATGGCAAGAACATTTCTGTTAGCTGACATTTTTTTCCTCTATGGGAAATTTTACTGAGGATGAACAGTGGTCTTTCTATTCGCATTGGGGACACAGGATCCAAAGAAAGATAAAGACTGAGAAACTGCATGTACCTTTTTAGAAATGTCAAAATGAAACCCCTCACTTCATATAACCAATGAACCCTGATAAGAAGTAAGAATAAAAGAAAACAATTGAATTTTAAAAATATGATTGTAACTATGGAATTTTAGAACTTGACATAGGGGTTTTACTGAAAGCGTCTTGACAGAGCAAATAGGCATACATGAAGCCTTCCTATTCTTGTCCTGACACCCTAGCTTTAATAGAATATTCTAAAGCTATAGTAAGAAAGACATCTGAAAGCAATGGGAATTTTGCATGGGCCCCTGTTTTGTTGTGTTTTTCTTTGACTTCTTAGATAAGCTCTACCTATAGTTATTCTTAGCCTCTTTAAAGAATGTTGACTCGTAAAGATCATAGCCATTTATTTTAAGATCCACGTATTAGCTTCAGAGATGAGGATTTACAGATATACAAACCTACTCTTTCACTTTCTTCTTAAAATCTTGGGAACTCCATAATACCTCCCATGCCTGACTTTCCTCCTTGGTGAAATGGGTTGCTCGGTAGCCAGCTCAACTACTAATGCAAGTCACCACAACAGGTACGGAGTCAAATACCAACCCAACAGGCTGGGAGCCAAATGAGGAAAATGAAGATGAAACAGAAAAATACCCCAGTTTTTCTGGATCAGGCATTGATGATGATGAAGATTTTATCTCCAGTACCAGTAAGAATAATCAATTACAGTAGACCATTTATGCCAGGGTTGCCAAGGGACCTAAGTGATATATAGTATCTTTCTTGGGAAACAGATGATATGAAAAATTAGTGAACCTATTATTTTACCTTAATTTTGTTCTGATGAGATTTTGGAGGAGGAAATAATATTTTGTGAATGCAAACCAAAACACATTGTTGAGAAAAATAGCATCATGAAGTTTCAGACACTGCGTGTTCTTCCTGTTCTGTTTTTCAATGTTTGCTCTTTTAGAATATCTCTAATCTCTAGTGTGGCTAGGGAATGGCATATTAAAACACCACAACAGATACTCACTGTGTCCCTGCTGTGCCAGATAGTGGGAACACAAAGATGAAAAGGCCAGAACTTTTGCCTACAAGAGGCTCATGGACTTCTGGGACAGATGTTAATATCACTTGGAGTATGGGAATTAAAAGTTGCACATGAACCTGAATTGAAAGTCTGGGAGGCCGTAGAATGGCTTAAAACATAGGAGCCAGAGCTCAAGAACTTTCTTAATCAATAAAAAAAAATGGTTACAATCAAAGGAAAAAATTCAGAAAGTTTCAGCCAACTTGCTGGACACCAATACGACAGAATGACAGTAGAAGGAAGAATAAATGCCAGCTAAGCTTTTAAAAAGACAGTGTTAATTAATAAAAAGCAGATAGTGATGCCACTATGTAATCACGTGCCAATTTGTGAGCTCTATAAAACCTCCTAAGGACATGAAGAGGGAGAATGTAGAGAAAAATATTCTGTTCTGCCCGATGCCTGATTTCCCTAAATTTGTCATAAGCTAAGATTTTGCTGGACAGAGATGAGAATCATAAACCTGATTCAATCAACATTTGGAGAAGGGATTTGGGAGTACTATATCAGCTCTCTTAGACAACAAGAGCATTATCCATCCAATTACAATTGGAGGATTTCATTTCCAAGTGAATAGCACCTAGTGAGGGCAGAATCTAAAAGTAGCTTGTGGACTGAAGACATCTGAGTGTGAGACACCAATACAGCAAATACTAGAGACAAACCAGATTTTCTCTATACAGACTTCAGTGGTGTATTCCTTGGGCTGGAGACTCTGCAGAGCTTAGGAATTTTAGAAAAGCACCCAAAGATCCCCACACATTGAGCATTACTATGACACTGTCTTTTGGATTCGGGATGTAGCTTCCTTAGACAACAATCTCAAAGACCCACTGGCAAATGTGTTAATATGGTCACACTCCAGGGGATAAAGTTGTCATGCCGTTTTCCTCCCCCTCATCTTTATAGTGTGTATTCAGTTTCAGTTCACTTTTCTTCCTAGCACTTATGCCCTTTAATTCAACAGGATTCTCTTTCTCCTGGAGGCTTGGGCTAACTACTACTTTTTCCTGCTTATTAGAAATGTGGTTAATGACTCAAAAATATTTTCTTAACATGAAAAATGGTTTTGTGTTATCTGGGTGTCAAAGTAAAATTTGAAGAAAGATGAACTTGCAAATAGCCTTTTCACAAAAGATATAGTTTCTGGTTGTTGTCAAAATGGATCCTTTTGCCCCTTCTGTCCCCAGCTTCCTATTTTGCATGATATTGGGGCATTGGTGAACTGACATGTCTTTGTTTTCCAGTGTGCTATGCTGATGGTGGTTGGTTACTTCTTACTCTTTTCTAAGAACATATGCATCTTGGTCCTCTTTCAGTGGCTGTGGTGGCTTGCTTACAACATGCTCTGTATTTAATGAGAATCTCATGGGTTTTGGGTATATATTTGGAAGAAAAGCAGTTAAGCCAAATGGCTCTATAAGGCAGAAATTCTTTCCAAAGACCATCTACATGAAATCTTTGGTTCTTGTGGTTATTTCTTTGCCCCAGCAAAATCGCTATCAAAATAGTGACTCCTGTGTTATAACTCATCTATCAATCTCTTCAGCTTGAGGATCTACAGCTAGGACACCTGCCAGTGATATCAACGAATGGCTTAGACTTCCAGGTGCAGAGGGTTCCTACAGTTCGCATGGATGGGCAAAACTCTTCACATCTTTGGTCATTCTTGGTGGAGGGCTAGCATTTTCAAAGCTGTTCTTCCTGCTGCTACAACCTCCTTAACTATTTTATGCAGAAGATCTCATGTTCTAAACCCAAAGGTATTCTCTGAGAGAATGTGAAGGACACTGAGATACAAAACAACATGGCGGATGAAGCTGAAGGTCTCTCCCTTCTCTCCATTTCCACTCAACCATCTATGCAGCCCTGTATAGATGAGCGGGCGTGTAGACCACAGAAGAGTGGCACGTACAGAGCAAGCAGTCAAGGCTCCAGAAATAACGTTTTTCTAATTGCCTCACTCATCATTGTCACAGTTTCATCCACTCCACGGGTTTCTGACCACACAAAACAGAACCAGGACTGGAGCCAGTGGAAACCAAGCCATTCACACTCAGAAGTACTACCTCAGACAACCACCAGGATGACTGGTAATGCGTTATGCACATTTTGTTAATGATACTTTCCCTCAAAGCCTATGATGCTGTGAAGGTCAAACACCCAGATGCAGTGGGATATTTAATTAATGTCTCATCACAAATCCTTAGCGAACTTTCATGAGGATACTCAACTCCACATGGGAGTCATTTATCAACCACACTACCTGGTCACAAGGTATTTTATGTCACTTTGTTATAAAAAATTAATATATGTGAATGGTTTATGAAACTGTCTCTGACAAAGTGGTTATTGTTGAATAATAAGTAATATCAAAAAATTTGTACCTGTTCATTTTCTCTGAGGATAGATCACTGAAATCACTCAGATTTATTGAGAGTAAGTACTTAGAGATAGTAATTAGGCATGGGACCAGTAGATAACATGTACTTTAGTGGAAGTAAAGGATTATTAAAGACTATTTGGTTAAAAGTCACAGTGTACTTAACGGTCATCATAACAGATATAGACAGAAAAAGCACCGTTGATCATGGACAAAACTCGACTCAGGAACCGCAGCCTCCTTTCAATCACCATGAGTATCAAGATGAAGAGGAGACCCCACATGCTACAAGCACAAGTAAGAAGGATGATGCTCTGAAGTACTGGTACCCAAGTTAGCAGAGGTGTTGTTTAGCTGTTGACCACAACTTTTCTCTCTGCAAAGTAATTTATCTACAGACCTTGAAAGGAATCACATCTGCACACAATTTTTTAGAAAGTAAGGAAGAAAGATGACAAGTTGTCAAATTTTCTGAGAGACCAAAATGCTTACAAAATAAATATGAGAGGCTGGTTTTGTGTGAATGATTCCTAATGGTTCTGTTTTGGCAGTTGGTGTGTGTTTTCAGAAATGTGTGGTAGGCGTGTGCTCGCTTCACAAGCAGGCAGATCTTTGAAATCATCTTTGATGAAGATCTGTGATGCACCCAGTTTCTTTATTCTCACACTCTCTTCCTTACTCTGAGGTAGAATGGTACCACTGTGTCCTTGATGGAAAGTCAGGGCTCATATGGTTTCTTTTCAAATTCTAAGCTATCCTTTTGTTTAAAAAAAAAAAACAGAAACAAAACAAAAAACACTCAGAGCAACGTGGGAAAGGCCCTGATGCTCTTATTGTTATTTCTACTTATAGACAAATACCTGAGATTTTCTAAAAACCGCTGGATTATGAATCTAGGACAAGAAAACAAAGAAAAAGAAAAAGGGAAATGTATTCATCTTTCATCTGTATCTCAGAGAGATGCCTACCTTGTTTGGAATATAACTGATCCTTGAGATAACATCTTGTATCATTTTAAAAATTATGGCTCAACCACAATTTTCAAATCCTCTTAAAGGGGAAATGTAAAAAACAGCTACTTAGGAAACAAAGAGCTGAGGAATTCCTGGTTTGATGGATATGTTCAGACAGTCAAGGAAAAGTTTGAGACATGGGTTAATAAGTTCTGGGCATTGTACTGCATGTCTGACAAATGTTGCATTCTATTCTTTACCTTAGTTGATTTGATACATGCATAAAGATTAGGGGTTGAGTTAACGAAGAAACAGACTGTTGAAAAAAAAAAAGAACAGAGAGGAAACAGGGTTTCCCTTCTGGGTTCGAACAGCTGTCTTATCAATTACTGTAACACAGTTTGCACTTAAACAGAATGCTACTTAAGAAGCTTGGAATAAATGCATGTAATGTCAAAATATGATGGATGTGGGGCATCATTACTAGGTGATATTTGAAAATCCAGATACAGTTAACAAAGAGAAGTTACACTCAATGCTTGCAAAATCCACGTTGGTAACCTCTGGATTTCATCAAGGGGACTTTACAACTTCTAGAAAAGAGTCAACCCTTATGGTTTGCAGTGGAAGTTTTCTCTTCTCCTAACCCACTCCTGACATCCTGAAAACACCAGGGCATGGTTGGGCACTTGAAGGATCATTATATCTACATAATAATTGATAAAGTGAATGTACACATATGTGCATGTTTGTGAGCACACATGTGTACTCCTTTATTCTTTAAACTTTGGGTAGCATGGCAGTCCAGTTTTAATGTTGACTTTTTAAAATAATTACATTCAAGATTGTTCTACCTTTGTTATTTGTTGGGAGATAGTGACTTAACTAAGGGAAAATAAAATACGATTTGGGCCTCCCTCCCTTTGGATAGTCAATCCCAGAAATGATTTGGAAAATGCAAAGGCAAAATTAGCATGAGTTTCATTTTAAAAAGTTATTTACTATTTCAAAATCTCACATGTCATTTTCTAAGATAATGAGATACAGTGAATTTTGTAAGTTAGGAAAGTTATTTTGGTTTGGTAATTTATAGTCTCTAATTATCCTGATGAATCAGAAATTCACTATGAGCTGTTGCAGATGAAAATGTCAGTGGCTTTCTGACTTTTCCAGGAAGCAGCCTGATGGGATTTTATCCCAGTCATCTTGCTGCCTTTTTAAAACAGCGCTTGAAAGGTTAAGCCTGTCTGATACTGTTATTATTTATATAATTCCTCAACTGGCTAGAATCGTCTTTTCTTCCGCTGAATTAGCTTTGTTAAGAAGAGATTTTAGCCTTTTAAAATGACCCTAGACAACCACATGACAGGTCAGTGTAGTAACATCTCAGGCATCCCAATGGCTTCCATGCCAGAATGTTTCTGCTGAGTGCAGTCATAGGAAATGCAGCCTCTTTGCAAAGGTCTTCTACTATAATAGTGGTGTGAGTTACTAGATAAGACATTTCCCACTGCAAAATGATCGGAACACAGAGATTATTCTTCCAACAGAAGCTCTTTCTGGCAGAATATGTGAGGCCATAGACGATATTAAAGCAAGAATAATATTTAGAATCATAACCCACAGGCTAGGGTCTAGTCCTGACTTTATGCTACTCTGGGTACAGGATTTTTAGCAAATGAAACTTGTTTTCCTATCTGGAAAATTAAAGGATTGGAAAATTAAAAGTTTTATTTCCAGAATCTGCTTGTCGGAATATTAGTTGCGTATCCCCTAACTTTTGTTGTCTGTCTCTGTATCTATCTTTCTGTCTGTCTATCTATCTGTCACACATGTATCTATGTGTTTATCTATGTGTATATGTATGTATATAGCATGTATCTATCATCATGTATCTATGTACCTATATGTGTACGTATGTATGTATGTATGTATGTATGTATGTATGTATGTATGTATCTACCTACCCGTCCATCACTGCTCTTAATGTAGAAAGACATATCAGAGGGTTTATTATGAAACTGAACAATATGGCTCACCATCAGCATTCTCCTCACAGCTTGGGCAGCTCCTAGTAGTACCCCCGAAGAAGCAGCTACCCAGCAGGAGCAGTGGTTTGAGAATGGATGGCAGGGGACATACCCCACCACACCATCTGAAGACTCCCATGTGACATCAGGGGCAACTGGTAATGGAGGGCTTCACAGTGTGGGTGGAAATGACCTTCTGAGTTCAATGCCGGGCATTTGAAAACACAGCACAAAAAAGACACTGAAGGAATTGTCCAAGGTGTTCAGCTTCTTAACACATCATATTGAAGTAAACAAAGATCCAGACTGTAAATTCTCCTAACAAGCTACATGGCCAGGCACAGATAGAAGAAGAAACAGAGCTAGTCTGAAAGTGTATGGTTTTCATATCTAGTTTGCGGCATCACGTAGTGAGACAATGTCAGAGACGCTTGCTAATTAAAACCCCCTTTCTGCTTTCTGAAAATCATTTACTGTATAACATGAGTCTTTTTTCCCCTTATGTTTATGTGAAATACTAGTATTATAAGAAAGAATTCTATTAGAAATCTAGTGTTGGGGGTGGATCCAAGCATTACAAGAAAAAGAAAGATTCCTGGGTGATGTCCTCTGACCTTTTGTTCTTACCTGTTTTGAATATCTCCTCAAATGTACAACTGTTTGATCACATTAACAAATAAGCCATCTTCTCCGTTCTGGACCTGTGGGGTTGTGGGAAATAGACTTGAGTCTTAGCATCTCTGAAGGATGCCAGATGATAGCCTGGGTCTGCAAGCTCCTGTGCATGATGCTTTTGTCTGAGTGATGAAGCATTGTGATTCACCCTGCCCTGCAAAGAGTGTGAATTCCACATGACCACTTGGTACAAGTGAAAATTATCTCCATGTTTCCATCTGCAATCTGATACACAACCTCTTTGCAGTGCATGGCAACTTGTAAATGAATCACTAGCAGAGCAGCGGGTGTGGTGACTAGTTCCTTGGTGTGCTTCTTTCTAGGGGATGCTATTGTAATCTTTCTTCCTATGCCTCTCCAGTGGCACAGAACGACGAAACAAAGGCGTAAACCATGTGCCCACATGCCGTTTCTCACTGAGAAAAGGCAATGCTTCTAATGGACTCCATCTGTGCTTTGGGGAGAAGTAGCACTCTCATGCTCATCACTTGGGAAGCCTTTACCTGATGTCCTCTGTATGTCCCCAGCAGCTCATTATGCATTTCACTGTGGGATGTGCTTGTCTCAGAGTGACATCATGGACTTGAGCTCTTACGCCTCTTCCTTTAGGGGACTGTGGCAGCATGCGTTGAGAATGACTTCATCTTCCCTTGGTGCCTATAACTCATCCTCTATCCTTTACAGCACTTGTTAATGCTATGCTTCCTCCAACCTGCGTGCTGGTGACCAAGAAAATGAGCACAAATGAAACCAAACCCGGGAAAACACTCTAAACTGATTCAGCCCCTTTGTCCTCAGTATTAGAAAGCTATTTTCATTATCTTCTCTAGAGAATAAAATCTTTTTTTAAAAAAATCAGTCCATATATCCCTGCCCAAATGTCAATTAACATCTTGACAATTGTTTGAACTGCATGGTCACACCAGCCTCAGTCCACAGCAACCATCCAAGTCAAAGAATGACAACACAGAGTCAAGAGGACGTCTCCTGGACTGAGTTCTTCGACCCGGTCTCCCATCTAATGGAACAAGACCACCAAACAGAAAGGAAGGGTAAACAACACCTGAGACCTTTTAATATATTATGCTTCTTAGACTCGACTAAATGCTTTTTCCCTCTGAAATGTACCATTGATTTTAGTTCAGTCTACTTTCCTAAGCATCCTGTGTGCCTTCAAAAATTAATTTGCTGATACAAGTTGGTAAAGAGTGGATAGGCACATCCCTCTACATACAAAGTTCTAGTTAGACAGTGAAGAATTTGGCAGGAAGATTAAAGAATAGTCAGTCTTAGGCTAATAAGAGTGGAAGTTACTTATCCTAAGGGAGAGGTGGATTGTTTCTTATTTTAAGTTGGTTTTACTACAGAGCCCAAGCTGGTCATCAGTTCTTGATGATCCTCCTGCTTCAGTTTCCTGAGTGCTGGGATTGCATGTACTATCATGTCCAGCTAAGGACGGGATAGTCTTAAGATTCCTTTCCTTTTTAAGTACAAAGATTTCAAAAGAAACAATAAATAATGGATTCAGTGACTGTCTCCACTATAGATTTAAAGATAAATTTTGGTTTTCATAGACAAATCTAAGTGGTGGAAAAAAATGGTGAGTAGTTAATGTAAATAAACAGCATAATGACTCAGAAAACTTTAAAGTTATTTATTTTTGCCTCATTTAGAGATAATGTGATATTGAAGGATTTAGCATTTAGACCACTTTTGGCCCTCCTTGAATGGCTGTGAACTTAATGGATAGACAACTTGTACATGAGACAAAACTCCTATTTTCCTATTGCCTTTCATTCTTCTTTACACACAAGCCATTGAGAAGGAGAAAGCAAAAGATAGTAGTTGTAGTTTTGCAAGAAAGGAAGGTTGTGAATTATTTGACTAGTTTCTATACTTGAAAGCAATTTTCCTTTGCTGGGATAGCAGCAAGCTGCTTGAGAGAAACCTGAAGAACTGCTAGACTCTGTGTTCTCAGGACTCAACAAGTAGAAGATTGTGTGGCTCTACTACACTCATGAGTAGAATGACTCTTTTTTTAAACAAAATATCCTTATGACAAAAAATGTAACATTCCAAAAACCAATACAGAGCTTTTTTTTTTCAGAGAATTTTCATTTAAATGTATTTTCTGGATATAAATTGCCAGCCATATGCTCTACACATATCTGACTGAAATACATTCATATATATATATATATATATATATATATATATATATATATATATAATATCTCCATGTTGGATCACTACACATTTATCTCCAAAGTAAATCCAAAAACTTCTGTAGTTTCCTTTTTAAAGAAACTCTATCTTATCTTAATATTAGTGAACAGATACCCCACTAACAGCATGTATGTTATGTGAGATATGCACTAGATGTGTAAGACATCATGGAGACACAAGGATGTATAATTCATATTCATGCTTGAAAGAAACTTACAAGTCAGCAGACAAAAGAAAATATTTAACAGCACAATAGATCTGACAGCATGAGTCAGTAATGGATAAAAAATTCATATTTTCAATAATGAACACTAAAAAAATCTAGAGTTATTTATTATAAATAACCCCACATCTCTCAATGACCATTCGAAAACAAAGGACTGAATGTGATTTTTCAAAAAAAATGCAAAAACCTGGCTAGTCAGAAAAATGAAGTGAGATGGAGGATTTTTTTGAAAAGGAGACTCATGTGAACAGATCCATAAAGAAAGAAAAGCCAAGGAATGGGTATATCACTGTGAGTGGATAAACGTGTCCTAAAAGAGAGGAAGTGGCTAGGCTGGGACCATTTTGTTGAGTTACTGAAGTGCCACAGGCAAGACCCAGCACACAGTTTTATGTGCTTTGCTCCTGGGGGTGGGGCTGAAGAGACTCATGCTAATAAATAAATAAACCCAGTAATAGAATTCCAGAATTGTTAAGTGTCCAACCCGAAGAAGAGAGGAAGATTATATTCCATAGGTAAATACATTAGGAAAAAGCTGTTAGGTCTCATAGGCAGTCCAAATATCCAGAAAGGAGTTTTCAAGCTGGACTACAGGAGGATTTCTGGTGGTTAGATAAAGGCCAGCATTCCTCAGGAACTTGTGAAACCAGTTCCCATTTGCCAAAAGGAGTTATTTCCCTTACCTCTGGCAGAAAGGAACTAGGACTCTCCATTGACATATACCTGTGTCTATATATCAAAGCCCACGTTGGCCTCCAAGATCCCTCAATCACGATTCACAAGTACTTGTTACAACATTTCCAAGCCCCCCATGCCAGTCTCCTGGCTCTTCCCTCTCCAAGCTACTCACCCCCTTTATATTCTCTACTCCTTAACTCTCTCACTGTGTTCTATTCTTTATCTCTTGCTATCTTGCTATCTCCACTATTCTCTCCCATTCTCCCTCTTTCCTAGCCCTGGCCATGTCCAGTCTGCCAACCATGCTTGGTCTATAGTTTTCTTTCTCTGCTCTGGAATTTTCCAGATGCCTATGGCTGTCCTCTCTCATATCTATAATACAAACCTGAACTATATCATGGAGGGGTCATGTCGACAGTTTCTTTACTGTGCTTCCTCACACATACAAGACAGCTTCAGTCATACAGTGACATGATAGTTCTCAAAGAATTTTACATATAAAAGGAAACATGAACAAGAGTGGCTGCCAGTCTTCAGCAGACAAGGCCTTTTTCTGGTAGGGTGTCCATTTGAAATTTTGAACATGGATAACTGGCCTTTCTTCTTTGAAATCCTGATGGTAGAATCAGCCACACGTTTTTCTCTAACAGAGATCTTGTCTGTCTTTGCTTTTAGCATGTAAAGGCTGGAGTCCCAGAGTGGGTGCCCCACATCCCAGTGCTTCCCACTGGAGCCTTTGGGAACTGATTAGATCTCCCCAGAGGCAGTGGTGTGGGCGGATTGAGAAAATTGTAGAGTTAGCAGTATTGATGGTGCTTATGGACTGTTTGGCCTCTATTTCCCTCTGAACTTGTTATTCCAGCCCATAATAGATCTGTGATAACCATCAGAAAGAGCAGCCTTTTTAATTACTTCAGGGAAAATTTTCACCACTCAACACTATAATCAGAATTCCTGAGATGTTTCCTTCTTGTATTTATGGGGAGAAAGATTCTTGTTTGTCTATGGGTACTTTCTGTTCCTCAATGTAGTTATATTGAGTAATGTGTATATGTTTTTGTTTTCTGTGTTTAGTTTGTGAAGCAAAAACAAAAGAACAGAAATAACTGTTTAAAAACTTTTTGTTGGTATTGTTTTGTTTTGTTTGGCCTGGTGAGCAGGAGGCGACAACATGACGCTTGTGTGTTTCATTTGTCTTCATATGTCTAACTGTGCTGGTCTGTCTTGGAATGAAACAAGTCACACATGGGGTACATTTCTGTCCCTGTGTCCCCAAGCCTCATTGTGTACCCATGTAACTTCCTTTCAGACTAAAAAAAACAATCGAATGTGTGATAGCTTTCATCTAGCTCTGCCCTAGAATGAAAACCATTTATGTCCTGTGACATTCTTGAAGAAACAGTCATTTATCCCAGTTCTTGACATGTGAACCTGTCTCTTTCCTCTTTCCAGGCTGAATGTAAAAATGTCTTGGCTGTAAGGCCAATGGCCCTCGGGCAATGGCATAGGGAATAAGGCAGTAACACTGATTTAATTCCTTCAGATATGGATTCCAGTCATAGTCCAACCCTTCAGCCTACTGCAGCTCCAAATACCCATTCGGTGGAAGACTTGAACAGCACAGGACCACTTTCAGTGACGACTTGTAAGGATAATGACACACAGCCCCTTTGTTGACCTGTCTTCCTACTTCACATCTGCTCACATTGGTCAAGATGTCACATTTGGTGGCAGAATGGGCCATCTTTGCTAGGTGGCTCAGCTCAGCCAGGGAGTGAATCTGTTTTTATCATCTGTCTTTCTTATGGGGGTTCTTTAAACCTGACTTTATCTTTATTCAGGGTTCCCTCCAGAGTCTATGACTTTTTATTAATAGAAGGTTATGGAGGTTTAATTCATCTCCATTTTTCTTCTCTAACTCTTCATGTGAGTGACACCAAAGACCATCACTAGTAGAGTTGGTTACTCTATGTTTTAATAGACTCTTTTTGATTCCCACTCTTCCTCCAGTCAAGGAAGGAGAAAGACTTCTTTCATGATTGTGTAACATAAGGGACAGATCATCAGAGTGAGTAGAGAAATCACATTTAGCTTTGAGAGGAGGAGTGAGGTATGTTGTTAGTAATTGACCAAGGTGGTGGAGTCCCTGGAATCAAAAAGAGCCATTTGCTAACACATTTTTTTTTATCATTAAATATCTGCCAGGAAGAAATATGAAAATTTTAGTATCCTTAATTTTCACCATGTGTATAAGGATAGCCCAAGGATCAACCCAAATTTATGAACCCAAATTCATAAATTCTTGGCAGAATATTAAAGAAATCCCCAAATTAAGAAGGCTTCATTTCACTGCTTGCTACATATAATGGGCAAAGTCCCTTATAGGAGCCCTTTAGGCATAGGAAAAAAGGCCAGCAGGCATGTATTGACTGCCATCCATGTAAACAGCACAGTGTTAGGCATCAAAGGAGACATAAATAAGCCTATAAATGACCCTTGCCAACACGGGACTTGTATTTCCATTTTGTGTTACTGTTAGCCTTTGTTCTGATGTTGGGTTTGGGATTTGGTGAATGTCTCTCTCCTGGTTATATTTATTTGTTGGCGGACATGGTCGATGGGTGTATTTTATGGAGCCTTTGCACCTGTGCCTCAGAGGTCACCCAGTACCTCAAGAATACAAAAGAAAAGAACTTAAAACAGTCGAAGTGATTTCAGATATGGGCAGTGATTCAGTCTCAAATTGATACATGTCACTGAGGGCCCTGTGTTTGCTGAGGCAGGCATTTCTTTGGTGCAGTGAAGAGAAAACCTGTAACAGGCGAGATCACAGCCCTACTAATAAAGTAGTAGCTGAAACGCAATGCTCTCTACAAGGGAGTCATGTATTTCCTTGTGAAGTTGCTCTAGAACTGAGCTGCTTCTTTTGTGTTCACAGACACACTCACTACATAGCACTGTTTTCCTTATAACTTCTTTGTCCACAACTTGGCAATCTTGATGGTCAAAGGAAAACTGAAATGATAGCACTACTTTCCACGTCTCTGCGATTTTCATTATTCTGGGATCCTTGGTGCGGTTGGGTCAGGGTGGTCCAGGGAGAGCAAAGCTTTGGCTCGGGCTTCACTTTGGAACTTCACTGAGAGGCAAAGAAGCTAACGAGGGACAAAGTATAATTTTTCTGTATATTTCTATCCATCAGCAGATGATGAAGGGCACAAATGTCATCTTCCTATTGTATCTGTCCATCCTCTACCCTATAGCTAGATCATTCTTGTAAGTGGGTAACAAAGGACTTGTATCATGGTTCCTAAATAACACTAGCTCCATCCCTCATTGAAACAGCACAGAGTTATTCTCAGAACTTCTCTACATCACATGAAGAACTGGAAGAAGACAAAGAGCACCCAACAACTTCTATCCTGCCATCTAGCAGTAAGAGTCAAATCAACTGGCTTTGGCTATTTAGTGGAAATCAATAAGTTATGGGACTTTGTGGTATCTTTGGTGGTGGTGCATCCATTGCTTGTTTTTATATGTTAATTTTCATTAAAAGGTGTGTCTGGTGGTGGTCTCTGATTCTTCTGCTTTATAGACCTTTCAGAAGCCATTGTACATTATGTACAAGCTTTTCAGCTGAATTTTAAAGCTATTAGATTAGTAACCTGGTTTTGAAAATGATTATTGTATCTATAAGATTTCCCTGATATCCATTACCTTAATATTATTTCTATTTTGTTCTCTGGACTACAATTCCATGGTTTTGGTGACTAAGAAGTAATACCCTTCTGGCACAGGAAAGAAATTAAGTCAGTAAACTCAGGTCTTTTGGATCTTGTTATTCCAGTTGCAGACAGAATGGTTTCATCTTTCCATCCAATGATTTGTTTCTTCCCCTTCCTCAGAGGTGGATCCAACTGAGAAAAAAAAAGCTCAAAATCCTGTAGTACCTGAGTTGAGTTCATGGTCACAATGGGATTAACCTCCCCCTTGATGACTCAGACAAATCTTGTAACAAATGCCTCTTCTGGGTAGTAGTCACCCCAATCTCTTCTGTTGAGTGCTATCGGCTGGTGTCTTTTGTACAACATTGCTTTTGTTCAGTCCCATTTGCATTTGGTCTTGGAGAACAAGGAGAAAGTTGTCTCTGCAACTTTCCCTTCCGAAGACAAGCGCATGGTGGGTGGTGACCATACCGGTGTGGGCTTGTCATTGACTCCACCTCCACGCAGCTAGGAGTGGTGGTGAAGACGGAAGAAGAGGTTCAAGCCTTCCCAAAGATGCAACTACTTCTCTGGAAGGCTACACTTCTCACTACCCAGACACAATGGAAAATGGGACTCTCACCCCGGTGACCCCTGCTAAGACTGGGGTCTTTGGAGAAACTGAAGTGACTGTTGCTGCAGACTCCAACTTTAATGTTGACGGCTCCTTACCAGGTAATTTGGACATTTGTCATCTGGTCTGCTCCTCTGGAGAAACAACATATGTTTTTCCTATCATAGGGGATATTTTATGTGCAGGTTGTGATTAGATTTTTTTCCCATGGAAATAGTTTTCATCATTGGTCATCAATTCTAGTGCCAGCAAACTTGGACTTACTTGAGATAAAATAATGCTTCCATTTCCTGGTGTAATCTCCATTTATTTTTTGTGACTTGGCTCTCCTGGTAGCTTTTCTTGCTTTGTCTTTTCTTCATTCTGAGATATATTAACTTGAACCATGTGAAACTGATATTTTTGTGGATCAAAATAGTTTAATCTCAGCAATTTCATTTAATTCAGCTAACATATTCTGCCTATTTGGTAAAGCTTAATCAAACATTCAAATGATTTTCATATACTAGTATCTTTGCTCTGAAATTATCTTTAATTGGTGATGGACTGGTTCATTTCATTTTTGGTGATGGGTTGGTGTGTAAACCTTTTCTACTTATGGTGTGCTTCAAAGTTCATGATTTACTGTTAATAAACTGGGGTCCTCACTTTTATTGTAATTGTAAACATATGACTTGTTCAACTAAGTCTGACATGGATCAAGAATGAGATCTTTCTTTCAAATAGGCAATCCTCTTTACTTCTCTTCTTTATTTCTTTGTTGGTATTAAGAAACTAACACTGTAGAAAGGGATAGTACAAAGCACTTTCTGTGGCTAAGAAACTACTACTCCCACTAGTGCCAATAGTCCAGGTACCTCTTACCACTCAGTCACTAACCCATTAGTGATTAATAACCTTAAACACACACACACACACACACACACACACACACACACACACACACACACACACACAAATTGTAGAAACACCCTACCTCCTCCATTCTCCCAAAAGACAAGAAAATGGTCTCATGAGAATCACATGTGTGGAACGGCCGGCCGTGGTGAAGTTCTGATTGACAGAGGGGAAGAAAACCCAGGATGTCATATGCATGGCATATTTCCTGTGTTTTTCCACTCCAGGGCTTCAGGAAAAGGAGCTTTAAAAATACCCTTCAGCAGTATCAGCAAGCCCAAGCCCCCTTGCACTCTGCAGGCTTTTGCTTAGTGTCCATATTAATAACCTTCTTTCTTCGTTCAAACCTCCAAGTGCTATTGTTAATTCCTACAGAAGCAATCAAATCTAGGAGTGCCACCAATGTTCCCATGCCAAATGACCCCATCCATCATGCAACTTAATGGATTTCAATTTGAAATGACAATCTTAGCTGTAGTTCCTTAGGTGGCTTGCAGAGTCTAATTGCTAGCAAATAAAATGCTTTCTACCAAATCAGTATGCACAGGTACTGATCCCATCTGATCAATGTGAGAAAGACGGTGTCTGGATTTCCTTCTGTTCTCTGTGAATTTAATGATGAGTAAATGGCTTGACTCTCATTCCTTGTTCTCTTCCAGAAGATTCCCAAAGTATATTTCTGTCCATACATATTTCTCAATCTGTAAACTTAATGCAAAGCACTGAATCATGCAGTGGTAGTGGTGGTGATGGGCCTGGTGATGGTGACGGCTTTGGAAATGGTGATTTTGGTGGTGGGACTCTCAGTGTGGCATTCCGGCAAGTGCTATTGTCTGTTATTATAACCATTATCCGAGGAAAACAGCAGCCTCTCTCATAAAGTTAGGAGCAGTTACAAGCAGCCCTCTCCTGACCAGGGAATGGTGATGAGCAGCTCACTGAGTTCTCTTTCTAGGTACCTTTGTAATGATCTCTACCAACTTTAGGAGCCCTTCTTCTCTGTGTGTGTTTCCCATATGGTGAATCTAAGATCTGATCCTTGGATTTAAATTTAGCCCCTCTTGAGCTTGTCTCCACTTAAAGTTTTCTGGTGATGGATATTTGAGAAGATGGGATCATAACAGTAATTGTTGAAAATGCAGGTGTAACTTTTGTAAAAAAAAAAAAAAAATACCAATTGAGATTCCCCAGCTCTAGGTCATTCACATTATTTCACTGGATTTTTTGTTTGTTTGTTTTTTTTTTTTCACTTAAGTTCGACCTTTCTCCTCTCTGGATAATTTATTTTTCCTTTTGAGTCTTTGCCTCATTCATCCCTAAGATTCTTTTGTTTCAGACTCAGAGAAACCTCTTTCATGCTGCGTTGTCTGAGCCAGAGTCCACCCATTTAAGTGATCGTATTCCAGTATTAAAACCCTTATCCAAACTAAGAGTGTCCCATTCAAAACCCAGCCCTGTGGGAGCATCACACTATTTTCCCCAGAATAGTCCTTAGCTATGCTCTTGGATTTCTACCCACACCCTAAAGTAATTGGCCTTCCAGGATGGCTTGTGCTGCCTCAGTCTCCTTCATTTTGATTAAGGCTCTAGCCCACTCATCAGTGTCTTAAATGTGAGCAGTGACTTCTTCGTTGTTAGCAGACGATGTCTTTCTGAAAACACAACCCATGGAAATAAAGATGACAGTGTGAGTGACACACAGTACTGACATTTTTATTGCCTATTATCCTAGGAGATGGAGACTTGACCATGGACCCCAGAGGGCCTTCCTTCCCTGTGACCCATGGATCTGGATTGGATGGTGAGTTTGAAATGTTTAGTCACTTACTATTATAATCACTGAACCTGATGATTGCTAATGAAACATGAATCAGTGTCCCTAGAGAATTGTTTCACACTTTAAAAAATGTATTTTCAGTCACAGAGAGGGCTTATTAAGTCACTTTGCTGGACCCCACCCTGAAGTTTCTGATTCAGTAGGTCTGGGGTGGAGCCCAAGCATCTGTATGCCTAATAAATTCCCAGTCACCCTGATACTGCTGGGATGGGTCCCACACTTTGAGAAACGGCACTCTAGAAAAGGAGCTTCCATCTGAAAGGGTCTGGAAGAATTCACACAGTACTTCTGTGCTGGTTAGTGTTATGTCAACTTGACACAAACTAGAGTCATTGATGAGAAGATGCTTCAGTAGGATCCGGCTGTAGGCAAGCCTGTGGAGCATTTTCATGGTGATTGATGTGGGAGGGCCTATCACACTGTGGCTGGCACCACTGCTGGGCTGGTGCTCCTGGGTTCTATAAGAAAACATATTGAGCAAGCCACAAAGAGTAATCCAGTAAGCACCACTTTCCTCCACAGTCTCTGCATTAGCTCCGGCCTCCAGTGAGGTTTGAGTTCCTGTCTCAGCTTCCCTTAGTGGACTGTGATATGTCAGCTAAATAAACCTTTCCTCCCCAACTTGGTTTTGGTTATGTTGTTTCATTACAGCAATAGTAACCCTAACTAGGACAAACCCCATTTACCATTGCCCCCATTTCAGAGTAACTAAGAGAACTCTTTCGACATAAAATCGCTTATGTTAGATTCTCATTCCTCTAGCTATAAATTGAGCAAGATGATCATAAGGTCTGAGATTCAGTGTCTTAGCTGATAATCTTGAGATAGTGTCACAGGGTGCCTTTTAAAGACCAATGTCAAAATGAATACCAAGAAAGTGTTTAGCACAATTCCTGGTACCTGATAAAGCAGCTAGCATTTCAGAATTTACTGTGTGTCAGAAAAATTAAGCAAAACTTCTCATTTGTACACATTGAACTACATGAAATTGATATTTCAGTAGGGCAAGTAAGCCCAATGCCAAAGTTTAGAGTTCATTTTCTATTAACTCATCTAATTACCTTGTAAACCCTATAATATATGAAAACACTATTATCATCTCCTTATTACAGACTTAAGGAAAGGTAAGAGAAGGTAAACAACTTGCCAAGTTGATATGACCAGAGAGTGGTGGAGCCAGGTTTCAGGCCTGGGGTCTCATATTGCCTTTCCTAAGTCTGGTCTGGAAGAAAATTCCATAATGACCATAATTACTGCCAGACATGCATTATTAAATAGATTGCTGTTGGCCGTGACTCAGATCAACCCCTGAAAACATTACTCCAGGCAGCAAAATCTGACATGAGGCAATCTTACTTCTAATCCTTAATGCTGGGGTTACAGAGAGGCTCTCTAAGCACTTCCTACCACGAGCTCCTGATGATCACAAATCTATGTGGTCCACAGGAGCCAGGAAATGCATATAAATTAGCATCCTATGCTACGGGCTTGAGTTTGGGACGAGCGCTGCCTCCTGAGTTCAAGCAAATCTGAGGATGGATATTTACATGATGACTTTGATAACAGCCCTTTAATGTAGGAGCTCTGTGGTGTAGGGTTCATTAGAAATGATTCTGAAGAAGAGAAAGATGTTTCGAGCTCACCGGGTCCTTAGCACAGCTAAGGTCTTCTCCAGCTTTTGTTTTCTTGTCAGTAAAAACAAAGATCATGTCACCTAGCTCAGTAATCTAGGTTTTGTGTGGAACGCAAGGTACTGAGAACATAACAGCTATTTGAAGGCATAGCTCCAAAGCCAAGAGGCCCCTACTCCTGGGAGCGTGGTCTGTGGACCAGTCGCAGAGGCTGCACACAGAAGCTTGTGGGAAAGGCCTAACCTTACCCTATCCAGATATAAACTGGATCTGGGTCTGAGTTGATTTAAGCCCCTCCCCTTCAGCTGGCGTGTGTGCTCCACTCTCCACTGCTTTTCTCACCGTTGAAGCCAACTGAATGGTCTCTGTGCCCACGTCTGTGGTTGGGCTCCATCTCCAAACTGGTGTTCCCGGTGTCCTGCTTTGCAGAACTTGTTCTCCAGGCCCGTTCCACCCTGATTGGATATGGAGCTCTTGTGGGCAAGGGAAGCCTGCTGTCTCTGGCCCATCCTCTTGGGCTTTTGCTTGAAGTGAGAATCAGGTGGGTGGAAACTGGTCTTTTTCCTCTGGCTCCTCTTCAGGTATCCATTGTTCCAACAGGAGGTTTCATCCTGTGCACACACCTAGATCTTTCCTTGCTGGGAGCACTTCTTTGGAAAAGGAAAAATAAATAGATTATGATCTATTAATGGCCTCCCTTTCAAATATCAAAGGCTGCCATGAGTCAGACAAAAGAGACCAGTGGGAGTGACTTTACCTTTACAGTGGTTTTCAAGGCCAAAGCTCTCCAGTCTGGATGGCTGATACGTCATGAATTGTGCCTGCACAAACCTGCCCATTGCCAGGACACTGGCAGGTGGGTAGAAAAATTACCTTAGACTCCTTTGAGATCTGTGAAGCAGAGACCATTCTCGGAATAGTATGGGGGCTGTGGAAACAGCACAGAACTTACTTCTGTTGTTTCCATTTTATGGGAGCTCTAGCAGAGCACCCAACTCTACAAGCTGAAGCCATCCTGTGTAGTTAGATTTTAGCGTCCACTCTGCAGAGTCTAAAATTTGACTCTCTCAGAAAATATTTTCTTTTAAGCCCAGTCATCCTAGTCAATGGGCTAGCCAAAAAGTCTTGCCTGGATTTTTCTCCCCTTGGTGGCCTTCAAGATTCCAGAACAGGTTGCTCTTTAGTGGCAAAGACTAAAGGAAGAAAGAAAACAGAACACACCATGAAGTTTCTTTTGAAATGTGATGTCTTTCTCATTTTAAAAAGGCATCTGAATTCTGACTCATAGGCTGTCTGTCTCCCAATGCTTCCTTCCAAGTTGAGCTTTTTGTTCATTTCCTTATTTTGTCTTTTAACAGTAGAAAGCATTTGTTTTTCTCTTATGTTTCACTGTATTAGCATAGACTCTGGTAACCTTTTATTTATAGACAGAAAAAGCCAGTGTCCCCGCTTCCTAAGAAATATTAGTGTTCATATTAGTGCCTATAAATATTCATCCTAGTTTTCCTTCTATTGCTGCGATAAGACCATAACCACACCTTTCTTTGAGGAGGAAACTTTATTTGCCTTTCATATCCTGAGTCATGGTCCATTGACGAAAGTCAAGGCAGGAACCTGGAGGCAGAAACTCACGCAGAAGCCATGGAGGAGAGCTACTTATGGATTGCTCCACCATGAATTGTTCAACCTGAATTCTTATACCACCCAGGACTACTTGTCCAGAGTGGCACTGCCTGGTGAACTGGGCTCTCCCATCACAATCATTAATCAAGAAAAATCCCTCATAGACTTGCCTAAAGGTATCGTGATGGAGGCATTTTCTCAATTAAAGTTCTTCCTTCACAGATGACCCAGGCTTGCTTATATCAAGTTGACAAAGAGCTAACTAGCACTATGCATGTGATTTTTAGATTCACTTTGGACTTTCTGAAGCATATGAATACATTAGGGATACTATTAACATGAAGATGTTGTTTCTGGAAGTTTGGGGCTAAGCTTGAGATTTTTGTATTGGTAGCAGGCTCCCTAGTGATGGAGTCTTGCTGGTCTACAGGACCACAAATTGTAGGCAAGGTCTTAAACACAGAACGCTGTAACTACACACAACTATTATTATCATATACTTCTTTCAGCCTCTGTAAGACAACAATGAAGGTTTTTCTGTTATGATCCTCATTTTATAAGTGAGAAAACAGAGGGTCAGAGATGATAACTTAGCCTGGCACAAGTTGCTGATAAATTAGGTTCTAAACTCAGGGTCGACCAACACTGCAGCTCAAGTTCAAACACTGCCCAAAAAATAAAATTTGAAGCCTTAGCTTAGTCACACTGAACTTTCTTGGGAGGTGAGGAAAGAGATAATATCTTTTGCCTAACACTTTATAAACGTCTGTGTCTTGAATCTATTTATAGTGTCTAGTGAGGCAGTGGTTGGAGGATAGCCCAGGAGAACGCTCTGGAAGGAATTCCTGGCTATACATTCCAAACCTGAGCTGAAAGAGCTTGTTGCTTTTCCCCTTAGGACACTCAAGTGAGAGTCAAGACGGTGGAGCCAACTCAACTCCTGGTCCTGGGAGGAGACCTCAGATTCCGGGTGAGTTTCACACCACAAAGCAAAAGTAAGATAGTTACAGTAAGATTCTCAGCATGTCCTAGGAGAGACCTCATCAAACGCACCTCTGGCACCTCTTTGCAAGCTTAAGGATAAACAAAATTATGATACCGTCTTTGTAGGAAAGGAGGGAGCCCTCTCATTTACCGCTCTAGATCTCTCATGTCCTGGATGAGCTCACACTGAGGCCTTCCTCAAAGAACCGATATGTCAGTTACTAAAGCATCCTTCCACATGAATGATCATGCAGGAGATCCATGGCATGCCCGGGTCCTTCCTATCTCAACCCAGTTTCTCCTATATTTCTAGGACTGGAGATGAAATGCATAATTCCCTTTGCAGTGTCAGGCAGGGAGGAGATACTGGACTGTCTGTGTTGGGTGGAGTGAAAACATTCTTCTGCTCCCCAAACTACTTTTCCTTGAGGAACAGTCTGTTAATTCAGCCAGAAGAAACTTTTTAGAAAGTATTACATGTGCAGGGAGGGAGCTTTGACATCTGGCTGTCGCATGTTGCAAGATTTAGCATTTGATTCAATTTCTTCTTTTAGCTTGGGGTTGAAACTGAGCACGTGTAAAGGGGGGATTCCATAAAGGAAGTTTCTCTTAATGTTATAAATTACCCCTTTAACTCTTTCTTTGGGGGAACTCCAAAGCAGCTTCCCTCATGGACCTTACTCCTTTCCCTCTGCTTGCTGGCCATCTGAGGAGTCAGAATGTGTAGAAAGAGGGATTGGTACGCAGGGGTGGACAGGCTGGATTCAAGCAAGTGGATTAATCCCAGTGTAGTGAAAAGGAGTGTGGACCACTCAGTACTGGAGGTCAGGTAGAATGAGGCAAAGAACAGAAATAACGTCATCCCAACAGTGCCTCTACTTCTTTGAGGTGAGCCAAAGAGGATGCACAGTCTGATGGAAGAGGAAAATAAGACTTCTGAGGAGAAGTGGATGGTGACCGACAACTCTTTGTCTTTCTTTTTTGTCAAGCCCTCGTTTACTGCACACATCTGCAACTGAATTGATTGAACTTGTCAATGAAGCCTGAGTTTAAAACATGTGCATGATATTGCATTCATCCACAGGTGGTGCATAATTATCAAGTAAACTTTAGGAAATACAACTTAGCAAATGGATGGAAATGCAAATCACTTACTCTCTCACTACCTGAAAGTATTTAAGTTACCATCTTAACATGTTCTTTCTAATAGTTTTTTTTTCCAAAGTAATTTATTTCAAAACTGCTGTATACTATGCAGTGAACGTTCTCTGTTGGTCAGTTCTACTCTCCATGTCATTAAATATCTTTCCCTTGATTATAGCACATAACAAAAATGGATATATCCTGACTTATTTATCTAATCCCTCACCATTGGACATTAGGTCAGTTTCAACTTTCATGGTTATAAATAGCACAATGATGGACATCTTTACAGCCAACATTGAGCTCCTATAACTTTTTGGAAGTATAACTTCTAAATCAAAAAGCATGAGTATTTTGGGATCTGCTGTCAAGTGGAACTGAATAACTGGAATGAGGGTAGAAATCGACTTTAACACTCACCATCAGAATGTCCTCTGCACCACTAAATTATGAGTTCCATCTTTGTTTTGAATGATATGTAAGGCAGATGCTCTTACATAGACATGGAATGTTTCTGTCAAGAGAAATGGAAGTGTCCTTTAATCTACTTAACATTTCGCTAAAAACAAATACAGGCTTCAACGGGCTGTTTGATATGTTTTTGGAAAGATTTTTCTTCTGGCAGGACTTGACTAACTTGATAAAAGATTAATGCAAGAAGCCTGTTGGATGGATCATCTGCAGCGAAGCTTGTCTTAGACTATTCCAGCTGTACCTGGTGGTCAGACCTCTCTGCAGAGTTGACTGGGGTTTTATTTGGAGCAGAACAATTTTTAAGTTGCATTCTTGATTTCATGACGTATGTCTGTGAGGCTCATGTATGTTCTTTGGTTCACCCTCACCAGAATGGCTCATCATCCTGGCATCCCTCCTGGCACTGGCTCTGATTCTTGCTGTCTGTATTGCTGTCAACAGTAGGAGAAGGTAAGAGAGAGCCTCTTCAGCCTTCCACTTGGAGGGTGCTGTAACTTGGGCTTTCCATCTGTGCTCAGCCTTGGCACCCTGGGGCTTGTTAGACATACAGCGTTTCCGGCCAGACTTCCTGCATCAGAGCTTGTACTTTAACTAGATCCTGGGGAGTCCTGTACATGTCATAGCTTAAGAAGCCTTTCTCTGCCCCTTCTTCAGAGAAATAAAACACCACAGTCCCTCCTTTGAAACCGTGGTTGAATCCTACTCTTCTTAAATTTTCCGTGGTTAAACCCTGTGGTGACTATCTGATAAAATTATGAAATATGTCACTGGGAAGTCATATAAAGTATATATTCAGCCATTGGCTCATTAAACAAGCATTTACAAAGTTCCTTCATGATTCACAAAATGCTGTATAACAAATTAAGGATTGGTCTTCTTCCTTTGACGACTGAAAGCTTATAGAACCTTCTAGAATCTTTGCCCAAACTTGGCATGGGTCTTCTGTTTGTTTCTCTATAAGGATGTTATTTTGTGTTTTCTGAAAGTTTCAGTTGAAGGGATTCAGGGCGTTGCCTAGGAAAATCTTTATCACAGTGAGGTCTATGAAGCAATGATGAAATTTCCTAGGCAGGAGAGTATGTTCAGCACCTCAGAATGGGCAAATGGGCTCCTCACATCCCTGAAGGTCCTCTCCTCCACCTTAACAAAGGTCAGAATTCGGAAAGTTATTTAAGTAATGTATATATTTAATTAATTGATAACTAGCCTCCCACTAGAATGCTACCCAAGGTGCAATGCAGAACCATAGTTACTCTATCAACAGGAGATGTGAACTTTAATCCGGATACTCCAAATAAAATCTAAGTCTACATTCTTTCCCAGACACTTGAAAGATTCATTGTATTTTTTCCCCAAGTGTCTGCTGTAGACATTAAGCTTTTGTAAATACCCTTTGTGATTGCCTCATGAAAGGTTAGTCTTCTTGCTAACCTGGCTTGCCTTTGCAGTGTCTAAATCATCTTAGAGCCTCCCTCCAAATACCTCAGATTCTGAGAAGTCTGGAAAGAATTGTACACTTCGTTGTTGTTGTTGTTGTTGTTGTTGTTGTTGAGAAGCAATAAGCAACTATTTCCTGTGCCCAGCATAGTCTTTGTAGGCTTTCTCACCATCTGCAGAAACCAAGTAATGCTTTTTCACTGTGCTTGGAGCTAATTAAAGTGCTCACTCAAGTCACAGCGTTGCTACCCACATACTTCGAGAGCATAACAAAAATATTAGTCATGAGCACTGACCACATACAGAACCAAAACTGGGGGAAATCTAAGAGATCTCCTCTGGGCTCCTATGACTAGATAGGAACAGGTTTATTTTAGTTCAACTTAAATATGTAAGTTGGGGAAGCCCTTCAAAGAGGTTTTATTCTTCCTCTTGGCTTGCTTGTTTTCTCTTGGATTATTTTTGCTCAATTAAATATGAATTTCCTTTTGTTTGGAATCAGCCTTTGATTCCAAACCCTAGCATGTATCACATATACAGTCTATAAGCTTTGCAGATGTCACCATGGAGATGTCCCCGATGCTGTTGATGTGGGCGGCCCTCCCCAAGTATCTCAGCTGTCCCTGAGAGCAGTTAGAGTCTGCACATTGTGGCATCTTATCCCACAGGGTTCCCTGTCTCCTCCTGGCCTCTCCTCCTCTTGTCTCTAGGCCAGTCATCACCCTAGCAACAGGCAAACAGGGACAGGCAGGATCTGGCTAAGCCAGCTTCTCACCGGGAAAGCAGCTTCATAGAAGCCATAAATTACTGTGTCCTGATTTGATAATTGAAAACAGATTTGCCACACTGCTGAGGGGTGGTTAACGGCCGCACAGGCCTATAATGTGTGTTGTCTTCCTAAAGCTAATAGCCCATCTCTAATCCTGTTAGGAGGCAAGAGCCTTTCTGCTTTGAGCACTGCATTTAAGAGAGATATGGAACCCTATTTTCATCAAAGAAAGTTGGGTGGAAAATGAGGCCTCCAGAGGGGATTCATTTATTAACAGCATCCTTTGCAGGCTTCTATGGCTGTTAGCCCTGATGAGGAATGAAGAGAAAATGAAGACCTTGTCTCTTCCTTAAAACAATCTTGAGGCTTAAATGTGCTGGGGCCTCAGACCTACTGAGAGCTGGGAAGATGGCTCAGTTAATAATGTATTGCTGAGCACAAGTGAGGGCCTGAGCTTCATGCCCCCAGAACCTACACTAAAAGCTGCTTGTAGTGTGGGAGCCAACAATTCCAGCACTGGGGAAGCAGATCCAAGAGTCTCTCCCTGGAGCTTGCTAGACAGTCAGTCTAGCCAAATTGGTAAGCTCCAGGTTCAGTGACTCAGGAAGACACCCAACATCATTGACCATTGGCCTCCATACTCATGTGCACACCTGTGCACACACAACACACAGATATATGCACACACACACATACACACACCTGTACACACACACACACACATGCATACAACAGACCTACACACACACACACACACACACACACACACACACACACACACACCCTACCAATGCTATCCAGCTGCTATCGAGGACATCCTTGGTGCTCAAAGCATCAGCCACAGATACTAACACCCAAGGTCCATGGCAAAGTTCACCGAGAATCACAGCATCTTAAAGGTGCTGATGGGGAGGGGGATCAGAGAGGTGGCTTAGCAGTTATGAGCACTGGCTCTGGACCTTTGTACTCTGCAGGCACCAGGCACATATGTGGTACCCAACATACACACAGGCAAAGCACTCATGCACATAAAATAATAAACAAAACCATTTTTTAGGAAAGATACTGATAGTGGGGGTTGTTTCACAATTTTCTTAACTTCTCCCACCACTAACATGATCCGTACCAGGGCCCTTGAATTACAGCTTTCTGTACTTTCTCTGCTCCCTGCAAGGGCAAGTTGCATCAGGATTCAGTTGGGTTTGTAGATATTGGATGGGGCCCAATAGCAGCAGCTTTTAGGTGCCATCCCCTTGAAGAATTTCCATGATGTGTCTAGAGAGGAGAAAAGCCACGGGATCTTGCCAAAGAAGGCTTCCGAACTCAGGACTGCTCTTGAAAGATTCTGTGCTGGCTGTGCAGAACCAGCCTCGTCAGCCTTCTCTTCATGAGGATAATGGTCTTCTTCAGGAACCTCTCCTTAGTAACAAGCCTCCATGATTTGGCAAGCTTTGCCTTGTGTTCTACAGCACTCAAGCTCCTTGTGATCTTTCTGATCTGTGCCTGCCTGAACTGGTTCTGCAGCCTAATGCCATCCATGAGACATCCTCCAGGGATGGCCATCTCCATGTCCACTGTCTAATCTACAACCATAGCCACTTTAGACTCATTCTACTGCAGAAGTAAGAAGTTTCCCCCTCAGGCAAGATTGCTGTTTAGAAACAAAGTGAAAAGCAGAGAAAGGAGAGGTAGTCAACATTGGGAAGAGGAACAAATAAAGCCATCCTCCCCCCACATGTGCCTGCCCCCTGTCCATCTTCAGAGTTCAGACCTGAGGTTAAGGTTTAAACAGAGGGCAAGAGGTATGGACAGCTAAGTGACTCTGGTGAAGACATGATCCCACTCACCCTTGACCCAGCATTGTCTTGGCTCCAGGCTGTCCTGCACGGCAGTTGTTACAGCTTCTAAGAACTATGTGAAATCTCTATCCCAAAGACAAGGCTGACCCCACGATTTAGCCTTTTTCTTCCCCCAAGCATGAGATTCTTAGGGAAATTCTAATTTCTTGGGGTCCCTTGTTTCAACAGTCTGATAGCCAAAAGGAGGGGCACAAAGGTCTCTATAGGATGTCGTCATCCCTGTCAGGGTGGTTACAGTGATGCAGCTGAAGAAACCACTAGAATTACTACCACATGGTCTTCATCCTATTAACAAGCACACCACAGCCAGCACTTCCTGAATGCTTGCTATATTCCAGGTTCTCTCCTGATTATTCCAGGCTTTGTTTTGTTCAACGCACATTATTCATAAAGCGGTAAATAACAACAGTAGACTCACTATTGAGTTCCCTCTGTTTGAAGTACTTGTCCCCATCCTGTGAGGGTGATAGTCCTCACAGGGCATAAACTGAGGTTCAGAGAAGTCAAATGAGCTGCTTCCGGTCACACAGCTTTAAGATCTCAATATGGAGCCTTCTGAAGCCCTTCCCATGCACCCTGCTGGACCTCACCTAAGTGCCCAGCCCTCATCCATTTGTTTCACAGTTGGAACATCTTTCCATTCACCCTTCCCCACACCTATGCAGGAAGATACAGGATCTGCTTCCTGTTGAGGCAGTGTATTTTCCACTTCCCTAAACAGGAGATTAAAGTTTATGGCCTTGGCAGTCTTACAGGGAAGAGCCCGTGATCACAAATAATAGACGTCTTGACTCTAGACCATGAAATATCCAGCAGCAAAGAGAAGTGTTCCAACTTCACTCTGTTTCCAAGTCTTTGGCACTGGCAGGGCCAGCCAGAGCCCAGCCTTTTCAGTCCGAAGCCCAACATTTGAACATGGACTCTGTCATTCTTACTTCTTCTGTGACCTCAAGCAAGCCCTTCGAGTGCTCTGGACCTCAGTCCCCACCGCTGAACAATGGGACAGAGAGCCGCTTTAATAAGGGTTATAGCAAATGACTTGTACTTTGCCTGGAATTGACCACACATTTAATAAGTGCTCATCTATTTTCCCTCGTCATAGTTGGGAAGCTATAAAACTTTGCTTCCATTAGCCTAATCTAACTGCTCTATGCACAGCAGTGACCAGGTTACAACAAAGAGGAAGCTTTGAATCAGGCTGTGTGGGGCCAGGCTGTGCTATCAGAATCACAAGGGCAAGGTCAGAGTCATACTTTTCCATAGAAGTCCTTCTCCTGACTGAGAATCTTGAGTAACACTACTAAGAAACCTTATAGTGGCAACAAATGGTTTTCCTTACGTTGGTATTAAATGTCTTATATCAGGACTATGTGATAGTTAACCAACCTTAAGGGAAAAAAATCAATATGGCCTTATCCTTCTGGAACAGTGTTGGTTTCTTTCTCTCTGTACATGTTGTAATAATACTGACAAGGCAATGAGGTGTTGGCAGAAAGAGGAAGTAGCGGAACTTTCTTGAATACACAGATCAAAATGATTTATGATCGCAGTCGTCATAGTTTATCTGAGGCCGCGGAACGTTAATGCTTCAGAGGCAAACATTTGCACTGCACAGTACGGAGGAAGGAGAATCCGGACTCCACAGTCAGACGGATCAAGATTTGAATACTGACTCTTTGCTTGTTGACTAACTTAGAAAGACTGTTGCATTTTCAGACCCCCAAGAATATCTTCAACTATAAAGGGGTTGGGTGGAATAATAGCTTTGGCTTTCTAGAGTCCTGATTCTCAAAGCTGCCTGTAGCAGAAGCCTCCACAGTGTGGTGGTTTGTTTTTTGATCCAGTACCATGGACTGAACCTAGAGCATCACGCATGCTAGGCAAGTACTCTACCACTGAGCTATATATCCCCAGACCTCTTTGCCTTCCTACTTTATGACTGGGTTTCATTGAGTTATCCCAGTTGGTCTTGAACTTATTTTGTAGTTCAGGAAGGCCTTGAACTTGTGATCCTCCTGTCTCAGCCTCCAGAGTAACTGCAATTATAGTCTGTTAAACTGCAGATCCTGGGTCCCACTGCTTTCTGATTTCTTCTTCAGTAAGCAATAGTTGATAATTTCCATGTTTGAGAAGTCCCCAGGTGCTTCTGCTGCTAGACTAGGGACCTCACTTTAAGAAGTGCTGGTGTCACCTGGGCAATGGTGGCACACACCTTTAATTCCAGCACTTAGGAGGCAGAAGCAGGCAGATCTCTGTGAGTTCAAGACCAGCCTGGTCTCCAGAGGGAGTTCCAGGATAGGACAGGAGTACATAGAGAAACCCTGTCTCCAAACAAACAAACAAATAAATGCTGGTGTTAAGAGTTAGGAAGGCCAAGTAGAAAAGGCACCATGCTCAGTGCTTAGCACATGGGAAGACAATGTTAAATTGTCCTGACGATCAAGGCGCGATCCCCAGTGGTGTCAGTCATGATGATGGTGGCTGGTGGGTTGATTGATTGTGCACCTTTTCTCAGATGATGTTTTTAAAAATCAACAGGTGTGGGCAGAAGAAGAAGCTGGTAATCAACAGTGGCAACGGGAAGGTGGAGGACAGGAAGCCAAGTGAGCTCAACGGGGAGGCCAGCAAGTCTCAGGAAATGGTGCATTTGGTGAACAAGGAACCATCAGAGACTCCAGACCAGTGTATGACTGCTGATGAGACCCGGAATCTGCAGAATGTGGACATGAAGATCGGGGTGTAGTGCGGACACCATTAACTTGGAAAGACACCAAAATTGAAGACATGTCATCACTGGGAGCTGGGACCCTTAACAGATGCAATGTGCTACTGATTATTTTTTATTGGGGATAGTTTTAGCTTAAAATTTTCTATTCCTTTTACTTTTTTAAAAGTCCGTTCCAATTTTTCAAAACAGCATTGCTTTCTGAAATGAGGGCCCAAAGAACACTCCATTAAGAATTTGACTTTTCCAGTTCCTTCCTAGAGGTCTTGCATCCCCAGGGTATGCTCTGGATGGCTTCCAGCAAATGCATATTCTTGGTCCCTATTGAACTTTTTCCCTACCCTAAGTCCCAGGTAACACACCAGCTAGGGACTTTCCCCAGGGCTTAGAGGAATTGATCTCTGGGAGGAAATTTGAATGGGTCCATATTTCCTCTCCAGCAGTCCAGTCCTTGGGCATTGCTTTCCAGTGGGGTGGGAGATCAGGTGTACTGGTTACACATCCTTTTTATAGACTCCCCTCTCTACTGGAAAATTTTCAGATGCTTCTGAGAGATTCCCCCAAGGGTGACGCTATTTATCTGTAGTAAGCTATTTATCTTTGTTTTTGAAATATCAAACCCTGGAGGTCCTTTGTTCAGTATGACTTTTTTTTTTTTTTTTTTTTTTTTTAGTTTACTTTGTCAGAAGCATAACAGGGTATAAGTTGATTCATAATAAACACCTGTCCATCTTCCATCTTGACCTATTGCGCTGTGGTCCTTCAGTTTATGAACCACGAGTCTTGAGTCCTCGTGGTGTATCAGGATGACCCTAGAATGGTCCTCCTAAACCTGATTAGAGCACCTGTACCAGACTCACCCATCGGAATCTCATAGAAGATCAAGGAAGGAAACACTGTTTTGTATCCAGGGTTATCAAAAGAGTTTCTCTCCTACTCTGGAATCGAAATTGTGAGGAGGAAAGATTCAGTCCCTTCTGTGCGTTGGTAGCCACCCTTTTCTCTTTCTTAAAGGGGACATTAAGTTTCTATGTCCGACAGTTTTTAGGGTCCTATTTCAGAGAAGCTGATCCTATAGTGATTTCACACAAGAGTATGGTGAGGACCTGTGACTCCTTATAATAAAGGGAGAAGCCAACAGAAACTCAAGTGTAGACAGTGAGCAGTAAATTGGCATAAGGAGGATGTGGTATACAACCCATCCCACTATTTCCATGGATGCATTTGTTGACATTTTCACAAACCAGTTGGCACTCAGAATGATTTGCTTGGGAATCCCCCCAAAAGCCACAGGGCTGCCCACTGCTGGAATCTTATCACTGGATAAGCAGCTTTATAATTTAGCAAAGGGAGAATGGCATTACCCTCCAGCCTCATGTATTTTTTTTTTTTACATAATGGGTAAGTGTTTTGTGGCATTTATCCATCTGCCAGAATGTCCCATTGCTCCTGGATCTTCCCAGGTTACTTGTAGAAAAAATTAAATCTATAAAGTAAGGCTTCCTGTAAAATGAGACTTCCTTCCTAAGGCTCCCATGATGTTACTGTTGACTAAATTTATATGTTTAATATTTTTTTCAAATAAAAAATAAACAAGAGAAAAATCTCCGCCTAACTCAGATTTGAGTTTCTATCAAGAGTGGACTCAGGCTTTATTTAAAAGAGATGCACAGACTTTCCATACTCATTCCCAGCTCAGCTCTTCCTATGCACAGCCTTTTCAACACTCCTTCCCAGCCTCAGTTCTTCCTACACACTTTTCAGACTCCCTCTTTCCCTGATCGTCTCTCCCCCAATGCCATGACTTCCACGAACTTCCTTTTTCTTCCTCTGTAAATGTTATTAGTCAGTTCTGTATTTAGATGCCTAGTTTTCTTTTTTTCTTTTCCAGTTGAAATAGACATTAGGTGATTCTTTGTTTTTCTCCACTGGTGTTAGAATGTCCCCTATCCTTATAGCTGTCCTGGCCTACCACACCCACAACAGGCTCACTGGGGCTCTTTAACCTGTATGCAGCAAGCCACTCTAGGATTGGATATAAACAGGCTCTTGCAAGCTCTCCTTGATCCCTAGATACCCTTTGGAGGTACAAGGAGATCATATAAGTCTCAGGGCCAGAGATGATTCTCTACCCATTCTAGACGTGACCACCAGTTGGGTTAGGGTAGGAAATTGCTTGCCAAGGTGGTTATGGTTCTGGGAGCATAATTTGACTTTGTGTTATTCCTACAAATGACTTGCTAAGTGATACAGGCTGAGTCATTGAACTGGGAGCTTGTTAATACAAATAAGGGGCAGGCATTTAGTGATTTTTATAAAGTAACATGAACACTTCAGATGCCATTTTTTACCAGTGATTATAAATCTCTCCTGTATCCTGAAGGCTTTCTTTCAATTAGCCTTGGGTAAAAATCAAATGAGGCAAGAGATACCTTCACATCTGTATTTTGCAGGTTCTGGCTAGATAAGATAGATGTTTTCAGATCCTTAAAAAAAAAAAAAAAAGCTTTACGTTGACATCCATAACACCAAGAACTGGTTTTAGAGCTAACATCCATTTCAAGACTGTTGTAACAAAATAGAAGAAAGAGCCACCTTCTTTGGAAAAGTAAAATGTTGAAGAACAGGAATCAACCACTCTTACATACTATGTGTTTGTGTGAATCTTCTGTAGTGACTTTTCAGTGATAGCCTTATATATGTGCGATGACTTTTGCTATTGTTCCTTTGATTTTTCAGAGACCACCCTTCCTTTCTCTGGTTTTTGTATATTTATTGACTGACCAATAATAATGAGGAAAGCATGATGTGTATATTACCCAATTGCAAGTGTACTGGAAAACATTAAAAGGTCATAAGAAATGGAACCCACAGTCTCTGATGTGAGGGGTGTGGGAAGTGGAGAGGAGCAGATAGTGATTGTCTGGATGTCTGTCTGAGTAATATGGAAGAAGTCAGAGGTTTCTAAGGTGGCTGGAGTCATGTTCTGTAGCTTGAATTTTCCTGCCTTGCCCACGGTCAGGACAAATCTTTGCCACCCGACAGTCCCACAGCCACTCAGACCCAACCAAGTAAACACAGAGACTTATATTGCTTACAAACTGTATGGCCATGGCAGGCTTCTTGCTAACTGTTCTTATAGCTTAAATTAATCCATTTCCACAAATCTATACCTTGCCACATGGCTCATGGCTTACCAGCATCTTCACATGCTGCTTGTCCTGGTGGTGGCTGGCAGTGACTCTCTCCACCTTCCTGTTCTTTTTTTTCCTCCTCTCTGTTAGTCCCGCCTATACTTCCTGCCTAGCCACTGGCCAATCGGGTTTTATTTATTGACCAATCAGAGCAACACATTTGCCATACAGAACATCCCACAGCAATGTTCCTTTTTTTGTTTTGTTTTGTTTGCATGTGTATAGAAAAAACATGCAGGAGTGGACATATATTTGGAAGCCTGAGGTTGAGGTCAAGGTCATCCCTGATGGCTCTTCTACCTCATTCATTGAGGCAGGGTCTTTAAATCAAACCCAAAGTTTTCCAATATGGCTAGTCTTGCTAGCCAACTTGCTCTGGGGTTTCAGGTGAACCACTATGCCCATCAACATTTTATGTGGGTTCTGAGGATCTGATCTCCAGTCTTTATACATGTGGTATAAATATTTTAACCCCTGAGTCATTTCCCCAGGCCTAGAACTCTTGATTATCCTACCTCTACCCCTCAATTGCTGGGATTACAGTGATGTACCACCACACCAGGTTTCCTCTTCCCTTTTTCTTAAAGAAAGAAACAACAACAATAAACCAGCATCTAGATGAGCTTCCATGACTTAAAATTAGTGTTTAGGAAAAGCTTGACCCCATAGGAGTCTGTTGTTCAGAATCATGTTAAGCAAGTCAGATGCTGTGAAGTATGACTTCCTAAAATACCCAGAGCTGCCTTTGGGCTCTTAGTTTAAGAGAGTAGTGGACATACCTCCATTCCATCCATCATGACAGCTTCTTGACGACAATGGCAGTGGGACTGTAGCTCAGTTAAGAGAGTACTTGCCTGGCACACACAAGGGCCTGGGTTCCATTCCTAGCACTACACATGTAAGATCTTCCCATCTACATTTGACTCCTGAAAGCTGGGATTCTGGGTGCACACTGTCTTATCCAGCTCTCCAGTATCATGCCCATGCTCTAGTTTGACTCTTGGTTCTTTATGTAAGGCCCACTTTTTCTTCCTAGAAAATACAGGATCATCTCTTTCCCCAAAATGTTAAGAATTTCTAAGACAATGACTTGATATAGTTTTGGTTTTGTCTATTTTACTAAACATTCATCTGGTCCTTAATCAGACTGGGCTCCATGGAAAGGCCCTCTCTCAAAAATCAAATCAAACAAACAAACACAAAAGAATCAGGATACAACCATTGTTCTCACTCTTCGCTTTGGAAGAAAGAAGGCCAAGAGACATGGTGGAATAGAAGCCCCCTGCCCAAGAGAAGCTTCCCAGATGGGGTGTGCCCCAAAAGGCCTTCCTAGAGACTTGGATATTTCCAAAATAATCTGTGATCCTCAGACCACACTGAGCCTGGCTGAGTAGTAAGTATCTGTGTCCCTGTAGTACCCTCATCAAATCAAGGGCACCTAGCATTGTAAAAGTAATCGTAGGCCTTCAAGAATACAAAATTGGAATTTTTCACTTTAACTAAATGAACCTTGTGAAGGCGTTTTGTTTAGCATGAGCTAAATTAAACTCATTTTACTGCACTTAAAGAAAAATTCGAGGGAATTGTTTCCAGGCTAAACTTGCAACTAAGCTAAGATACAAATTAAGGGTAAAAAGAGAATGGAGACATTTTAGATATGCACAACATCCAAGCCCATTCACTCACTCTTTGGTAACTCCCAGCAGGTGCACTCTGCCTCAAATAAGTGTTACCAAGAAAGGGAAAGATGTGAGGTTGAGGAAATAAAGAGAATTCTTAAAATGGTGGGGGGAGATCCCAAGAGAAGATGATCCATCCAATCTAGGGGGAAATCAGTCCAAGTTGGAGAATGGACTAAAAATGGGAAGAGTACATGTTTTGCCTCTGTTGACTCCGAATTAAAAAGGAATTCACGTTTTGGTTGTATCAGCTAGCTGCTAATGCAGTAAAGATGAGCTCCAAAATTAGATGCTTAAAATAAATGTTTGCTTATTCCTCCCAAGTCTGCGGGTTGATTCAGTGCATCTGCCGATCAGGGCTGGCTCGGTTGACTCATTCATGTTTATGTTGTTGATAAACTGCTCAGAGAGAAGCTGCCTGATCTAGGATCACTTCATCTTGGATGCCAAACGTTTATTTCCATATGCCTCTCACATGCTAGCAGCTGGCTTGTGTAGACCTGGCAGAGACCGACGAAGAAAATGGATGCTTACACAGATAGCTCCTGGTGGCCAAAGTCCAGAACTAGCTTTCTATGATTCCACCATATTGTACTGGCCAAACCCAAACTCAAGAGCAGCTCAGATTTAAAGAAAAAAAAAAAGATTCTATCTCCCAGTTGGGAAGAGAAACAAAGACACCTTCCAAAGGAAGCTAAGAAGAGACCAATGACAAGAGCTTTTAGTATCATCAGTTTACAGTAGGTGTATTGAAAGATTTTCATGGCTCAAGGGTACCTCTCATGTTTATGTTTATGTTTATGTTTATGTTTAAGAAACTTTGGGCCATGATGGCAATAGCATTAACATGGAAAACCACGAACAACTTCATAAATGCCCTGCTACTGGAAAAGGAAGGAGAAGGCAAGTGCAAGTATGTGTGTTTGGGAAGGTGCCCAGAGCATCAAAAAGAGCATGAGCTTTGGAGTCAGGATTAAATGTTGGGTTTTAATATTGATTCTCTCACCTCCTTAGTACAATCCTGCTCACATGTTTTAAATAACTGGAGTCTTAGTTTATCATCTGCGATAAAGGGGTAGACAAGAAAACTGTCATAGGGTTACTCTTGTTAGCCAAGGTACTTTGTGTAGCCTGGTGTGTTACAGGCTCTTAAAAGAGTTAATTCCAGGGCTGGGAAGATGGCTGAGTCAATGAAACACTTGCTGTACAGGCACAAGGACTTGACTCCTCCTCTCCAGCATCCACATAAATAGACAAGTGTTGGGGTGGCTCTAGCTCTGTGACCCCAGGACTGGCAGATCTCTGGAGATCATTGGCCAGCCAGCCTAGCTTAATACACCAGTTCCAGATTCCATGAAAGAACCTGTCTCAGAATGAAGGTAGAGAACAAGCAGGGATGTCCAGAAGACATCCACCTCTGGTCTCCTCCACACACAGGGACACATATCCATAGAAATACATTCATACAGTACAAACACACACATGCACGCCCACGCAAATCCTTACCTGCCATGTCCACATAAACATGTATACATAGGTATTTGGTCTTTCTTTTCCCCATCCCTTCCAATTTCCTGACCTCTGATCCTAATTGTGTGGTTATTAACTTAGGGTGACTATATCCAGATTATTTCAGAATCCGAGGCACCTTGTGAGGGAAGCTCATTGATTTTCACAGACGAGCTTTTGTTTTCAAAGCAAGACCTAAGCACAAAGAGTCACCAAAGCAAACAGCTGGCATCCTTGATGCAATATTGGCTACCCAAGATGTGGTTACACATTAACCAAAATTGGGCACCCACCCATGGCTTTGATGTCATCCTCAGGAAGTTGTCTTACCCCACCTTTACTCAGAATGAGCACACCCCCCCCCCCAGCAGCACCTTGACCTTGTCCACATGTTGCTGATATAGTTCAATTCCATCCATTTCCCCATCACTCTATCTCTTCTACTATGGCAGACCTCTTGAGAACAGGTTCTGTGTTTTGTCCCTCCAAGTGGTGACAAAAGTCCCAACTCAATTATGGCCTAAAAAGTTACTATTTACTACTGATCACTTATGGATGTCTGTGTTTATGCATTCAACTAGCGAGGAAGGAATTCTTATCCCATTTTTAATGGATGAATCAGCTAGGAACACAGAGAAATACATTGTAGTCTGCAAACCACCCAAGTAGAAAGTGGTAGAGTTACGATGGGGCTCTGATTTCCCATGTCTTATTGCTTCTTGTCATAAGTGTGCTAAGTTGAATTTGTTTACATTAAGAGATCATCTCCAAACCTTGGGAGCCAGGCCAGCACTCTTGAGCTCTCTGTGCTTAATGGGGTCAAAAGAGTCTTCCAAAAGCTACTAGGAAGGGATGGGAGTAAGTGAAGAGATGCGCCGTGTAGGCTATATTGACAAAGGAGTTTATTTACAAACCCATAAAGGACCTCACAGACGCTGCATTTATTGGAAGGAGAAGGATCAGGTCATGTGGAAGTGTAGGGAGTTGTGCCATGATGGCCCACGCAAAAGGTCATGGAAGAAGGAAGTCTGATCCAGTGCCCTGGCCTCAGGCTCCATTCCTTGCCTGTGCTGACATCTGGTCTTCAACACCAGCAGTTTGTTTGCTTGTTAGGGCTCCCCATCTCCCGCCCCCTCCACGCCACCCCCCTAGGCTTGCAGACTGCTGACTTCATCGTGTGGTGACTACTGTTTTCCAGCACTCCCATCCAAACCACTTCCTCTGTCCTCACCCCCCGAGGAGAAATGGCAAACACTCGAGGAAAGGCAGCTAACATTTAGTTCAAACATGATAGTCTTTAAAATTAGACTCTCAATTCAAACCCCACGTTGGCATTCTTCCGTTTACTTGTGTGTATCTTAATTCATGTAGCAACCCTGTGCCTTGGTTTTTCTTATCTATAAGACGAGGATCATCACTTCTATCAGAAAGACATCTGGGAAATTAAATGAAATCAAATGATGGAATTTGGTAAATGCACAAGGCTTTTCTGCTCCTCCTCATTCCTGACAGTTTCAACACCATTTTCGTGTGATACATAGTAGGGAGCTGGAGAGAACATGAATCATCATTGGAAGGGAAGTCAAAGACGTTCCCAGAGTCTCCTGAACTTCTCTTAAGGCCTTCTAAGAATGGAACTGCTGAAACCCTAGTCTCTCACTGAGATTCAAATAGCCATCAGAGAGGAAAGGGGGACCCACCCTCCTGTTGTGAAGTGTTGAGGTAGGCAGATTTGCTACTGTCGGAGGAGGGAATGGGTACCGGCTTCCAGGGTCCTGCCTCAGCAGCGCCTAGGCAGACACCTTGAAACTCATCTGCCCAGAAGTGGAGAGACAGGTTTGGAGCAGTGGAAGGCAAATCAGAATTCTCCTGAAGTCACTGGGGTTCTGTCAGAGCTTTGCTTTCTACTTTCTCCTCTGTCGCTTGAAGTCTACCCAAGAACCGAAGAGAGAATTGCCAGGAAAAGCTGTCAGAAAGATAAAAAGGAAAGCGCAAAAAGAAGAGCGAGTGGGACTTTACCAGTTACTCAGGAGCGATTAGCTAACAGCTGTTTGTTGTCTCATCTGAGAACACAGTAGCTACACAAATAATAATAGCTCTAAAGCAACCCCATGAGTTGGGTTGACAATATGAATTTCCAGGGCAAGGTGGATTAGCCGCTCTTGGCTTCTCTTCTAAACCTTTGAAGCCTGAGTTTTGGGACCACTGGAACTCAGAAATACAAAGTCTAGCCTGAGCTGTAAAACCATTGGCAATGCTGGGATCTCTGTTTGTGTAACACCAAGCTGGAATCTCACTGAATGAGCAAAGAATCCCTGACATGACCTGCAGCCATGAACTTTCTAGAAACTTGTCCTTTTCTTTTCGGCCATCTTGTTGGCTATCTCTGGCCTGTTGATAATGTGCCCCCTAGTGGATTTCTCAGAAACCTCTTTTTTTTTTTTTTTTTTAAAAAAAAAAAAAAAAAAAAAACTATTTGGAAGTTGGAATTCTGCTACATGACTTTAATCCTTGCATCCTCAAGGCAAATCCACAAAGACAAAAGGGGGGGCAGTGGGGGTCTTTTCACTAAAGGCTTGTGTGGAGGAGCAGTATTGCTGGATAGTCTGGGTGGGAAAAGGTCAGAGTACAATTAATGACCCATGTTCTGACTTAATCAGCATCTTGTGCTTTGAAAAAGTTTCACAGATCATGGGGGAACCAGTAAGTTGCAATGTGACTATCATTTTCCAAAATCCACTAAATTCTGATGGACACATCCTTATCCGAGGGATACAAATAATTGTAATCAAGACTTTTCTAAGGAGAATATATAGAAGGATTTTTACATATGACTAATGACCCTGAGCAACAGCTATCTTTCCGGAACTGTCTTAGACATGGTGTATACTAACCTGAGTTATTCAGCTTCTCTGTAGATTGATAGATACAGAGAATAGAATGTGGCTTACAGAGTAATCAAAACTAAGCACATTGCTATCTTAAAGCACAGAGCACTCCTAAGTGCATGCTAAAATAAGAAAAATGAAGTGAGACTCAGAGCACCTCTGTGAGGTAAAGCTCCGTTTATCCCTATTCTACAGAGAAGAAAACCATGGCACGTGAAGCATGGTCGCCCCACTAGTAAGGGCAGAGCGGAGCTCTGCATGAACAGCCTGGGCCAGAATACATTCGCTGAACTCCTACATCAGTCTGTTTTTACTTGAACACATCAAATCCTTTTCGTGGGGTAGGGTGAGGGCACAGGTGTGTGTGAGAGGGGGCGAGGGGTGCCTTGGCGAGCAGAAGTTAACCTTGGGTGTTGTTCCTGTGGACACCATCTGCTTTGGGGTTTTGTTATTATTGTTTGTTTGTTTCATTTTGTTTTGACACAGGGTATCTCACTGGCTTGAAGCTCAATGATTAATTGAGGCTAGCTAGCCAACACACTCCAGTGATCCACCAGGCTCTGCTTTTCAGAATTTCTTTCTTTCTTTTTTTTTTTTTAAACTTCCTCACTTTTATTTATGACAAATATTCCCTGATCTCTTCTGGTCAAAAGTTATTTGAGACAAATTCCATCAGCCTTAGCCGATCAGAGAATAGAGTCACCTGATTCACCCATTCTTTGAATGGCCCCACAGATAGCATAGATTTTAAACTGGCCATTAAACCAGCCTGTGACCCTGCCAACCTTGGTCACATTCATCTGGATGGATGCATGGTCCTTGGCACCAATAATGCGGTTGCTCGTGGAGCTTTTCCACGGCACGTACAGGTCCACGAACTCGCCGGAGTCGTTCTGCATGTTGAGGTCGTGCCTGCTTGCCGGGCCAGCGGGAGCACAGAGAGGCGCTTGTCAGAATTTCTAATGTGGGTTCTGGGGAGCAAACTCAGCTCCTCATGCTTGTGTGGCAGCAAGCACTTTTAACCAATTGAAACGTCTCCCCAGCCCTTTCAACAGGAATATTTCCATTGCAGTTCCTAAAGAGGACTGGTGTCAACTAGGATAAGTCATTAACCAAATTTCAAAATGATCAAAACAGAATGAAAGTACTCTACAGCAAGGTTTGCCTGCTGGACAAACAAGTTGATTATAATAGGTGTCCTGGTTTCATTCCTGCCGTTGTGATAAAACACCCAAGCAAAACACAGCCTAGGGGGAAAGGGGTTTAGTTTGACTTCCAGGTTACAGTCTATCATTGTAGGAAAAGTCAAGGAAGGAACTTCAAACATCTAGAAACATCACATCTACAGCCAAGATAGAGATAAATGATAAATAAATGTGTATATGCTCCCTTGCTTGATTCTCTACTCTCATACAGTTTAGAATCCTCTGCCTATGGAATGGTGCCACCCACAGTGGGCTGGGTCTTCCCACATCAATTGACTTAATTAAGCTAATCCTTCACACATATTCTCATAGGCCCACCCAATGTGGACAATCCTTCATTGAGACTCGCTTCCCAGTGTTTCTAGGTTGTGTCAAGCTGACAGTTAAAACTAGCATTCACAGCCGGGCGGTGGTGGCTCACGCCTCTAATCCCAGCACTCGGGAGGCAGAAGCAGGTGGATTTCTATGACTTTGAGGCCAGCCTGGGCTACGGAGTGAGTTCCAGGAAAGGCACAAAGCTACACAGAGAAACCCTGTCTCAAAAAACCAAAACAAAATAAAACAAACTAGCATTCACAATATAGTACAGATTACATGTTGGTTTGTATTTGAGGATCTGATCAACACTGTGCTGGTCTTAGCTCTATGTTTTCATTTAGAATTATTTTTTTGGTAAGACGGCTTTGCTAGAACAAAACCTAGAATTAGAAAATAAAGATATAAGATATAATTTATTATTTTGAATTTTTATTAGGCTTTTAAAAAGTTAACATTAAAAATGCAAAAAGGGCCGGGCGGTGGTGGAGCACACCTTTAATCCCAGCACTCGGGAGGCAGAGCTAGGTGGATCTCTGTGAGTTTGAAGCCAGCCTGGGCTACCAAGTGAGTCCCAGGAAAGGTGCAAAGCTATACAGAGAAACCCTGTCTCAAAAAACCAAAAAAAAAAAAAAGAAGAAGAAGAAGAAAGAAAGAAGAAAAAGAAAAGAAAAAATGCAAAAAGTATTGGTTGACTTCATTTCCAGAGAAAAATAGTCAACATCTATCTCCTGGAAAATTCTTTATATCCAATTAGGCACAAATGAGCAATAACAAGAGACAACAGGTAGCAGAAGAGAAATTGATCTCACCAGTTACTTCAGTTGTCCCAGTGATTTGAATGGTAATGCAGTATCTGGTTACCTCTGGTGTACATCATAACTGAGATTTAAGCTGGGGTAGATTCCTCAGACCAACTGCCCAGAAGCTTGCAGATTGTCACCAGATCATTGAGGATCTAGCTCAAAACATGCTCAAAGGGTTTTCTGAGCCACAAATATATTCTAAGTGTGTTAGCAAGTCTAATAGTGGATTGTAGTTTAAATGATGTCAGTGTGGCTGCATGGGCTGAGATATGCCTCCATCTACAGAGTCTAAAGACATGTGTCTTAGATGTGATATTTCTTATTGTCTTATAACAATAAGGTGTCTGATAAATTGCCACAGAGACAAGGTAGGGGTAGATATTTTTCTTTTGCTTGGTAAGTCTGGGTATTAATTCTGCTAAGAAGAGTATCACAATGAGGTGGAGCAATTGTACTTGTTGTCTTGGTCAGAAGAGGGGCTTTCTGAGAGAAATTAATGCTAGAGGTGGTAAGACTGGTTGGGTTTTCAGTGACCCAGGGAAAATCCCACCACAAGCCAGGGTGGAAGGTCTTTTCCACCAGTGCCCAGGGACAAGCTTCAACCTGGAAAGCCCAGAGGATGCAGAGGCAGATCCTACCCTTCTCCATGAGGAGTGACCACCACCCAAGGAGGAGAAAAGCAATTGGCACTCAAGGATGGAGCCTGGGGAAGCTGACAAGCTGAAATGGGTAGATGTTTCACTCTCTCCACGGGAAAGGGTTTGGGGACTAGGCAAAGGGAGCTGTGGGGATGGTCGTTGAAATTAAAGGGAGAGAGACGAGGGAAGGAGTTAAGGAGAGATGAGGAACATCTCTTGGGAAGGTGCTCTTCACACTGCCCACTCCAGAGAAGCACACACCCCATTAGTAATCAGACACACACACCAAGACACATGGCATGACATAAACATGTGTGAGTGCATGGATACACACACATAAGCTTCTGTAACTTTCGGGGTAAGGAACTTATTCCCCTTCCTCCATCCCACCTTTATTAGCAATACCCAAAGCTTTCAATCAACTAAAAGCTGAGTATTTCACTGTTACGGTCAGCTTCACATTCTCTGTAATGCTCCCATACCTGGAAATGCCTGGCACATTAATGCTTATTCATTTAGGTTGAATAACTGCACAAATGAATGACAGCCAGAGACACCCTAGATAGCAGGAAAAGAGATGCCACTTCACCGCTTGGGTTTTAGAGCTCTTCCAGGCTACCCAGTTGCAGTGTCTGATTGCTTCCAATCTAAGTCATAACCTAGAACTAAACTGATATATATTCTGCAGGCTGTCTAGTACAGTGTCACCAGGATGTCAAGGTAGAACTAGCTAGTGGAGCGATAACATGCTTCTAGGGAAGACACTTGTAGCTCACCCCTGTCTAGTACTGTGAGTTAAGGAGAATGTGCTGTTAATCCCATTTGAAAGTGAGTGGGTGATTCAGCTTGATGATTTTTTAAATTTTTCCTTCCCTTTTCTTCCCCTTCACTTCTTTCCTTTCTTTCTCCCCCCCCCTTCTTTTTCCTTCTTTTTATTTTACTTTATTGAGCCCAGGTGTCATGTAGCCTAGGCTGTCTATGTAACCGAAGATAAGCTTGAACCTCTGATCCTCTTGCCTCTACCTCCGAAATGCTGGGATTAATTACACTATGTGCCCCAAGGCCCAGTTTCAGAGGTGCTGAGGATCTACTGAAGCCAGGCCTTATACATGCTAGACAAGCACTCTACCAACTCAAATGCCTTCCCGGCCCCCATCTTAGACTTGCAGTTACACCACACTAATTGAATACACTCATTTATGGAGTTTCCTAACTCCAATCATGGCAATGTGTCCAAAGAGCATAACCACGCAAATACAAAGAAGGGACATGAGGGGGGAAGATGGGAGCAGAACTTGGAAGGCAAGGAGCACACAGCGGAGGGGGCTTGCTGGAGTCAGTGTAGGAAGCTACAGCCTAAGGTGTGGGCTGAGGGAAGGCCTCTATGACAGCCTTGGGGCTGAAGATATGACTCAGCTGTTGGTGCCCTTACTGCTCCTCCAGAGGACCTGGGTTCAGTTCCCAGTACCCACTTCAGACAGCTCATGACTATCTGTAACTCCAGTTCCAGAGTATCCAGCGCCCCCTTCTCACCCCTGTGGGCACTGCATGTACGGGGTGTACACAGACTCAGGCAGGCCCATGCATGTACACAGGGCCTAGAAGATAAACAAATAATTGTCTGGGGTTTATGTTTGGTTGTGTTTTGCTTTTGCTTTTAAAGGACTGTCTTATGTCCCAGTGCAACTTGCAGGTCCTTCTGTTTCAGAGACACCAAGGGGGCAGAGATGATGGAGTGTGGAGTAGCTGAGGAACATAATGCATCCTCTTCTAGGGCCTTAGACTCTTGAACAAAAGGCAAAGGGTGAGTAGGAAAGTCATCAGCATGGTGTTGAGGCTGGGTCCAGTAGCAGAGCTGGTGTATGGAAGCTGTGGTGGCTGCATCCTGCACAGTTAATCTGCTCCCCAGACTCCAGATTTCTGAGGTAAAAGATCCCTGGTCATCACCTTACTTAGCAGACATTGTGCCTGAGAATATCTTACTTAATGTTTTCTGCCTGAGTTTCTTTACTTGTGAAATGGAGCTAGGTAGGTTCCTAGGCATTAAGTGTTTAAAAATTAAATTAATGGACATTTATCTATCTGTCTATCATCTATCTATCTATCTATCTATCTATCTATCTATCTATCTATCTATCTATCTATCTATCTATCTATGTTTATCTGTCTCTATCATCTGTCTAGCATCTGTATCTATTTCTATCATATCTGTTATCTATTTTTAGTTATAATTTCTTTTTCGATCACCTATTTCTATCATCCATTTGTATTAATCATCTATTTCTATCTATCCTATCATGTATTTCTATCACCTACCTACCTACATATGTATTTATTTATCCTCTATGGATCTATATATGTACCTACCTACCACCAATCATTCATGTATCTCTATATTTATGTTTATACATAGGCCACTATGTATAAATATGGTTAATAAATGCTGAACAAGAGCATTCTCTGTCAGCTCCACTTGACATTTTCCCAAAGCAAGATCCTAGCTAGAGAAATAAAATTTATCTCTCCAGAGAATGGCCATCCTGAGGAGTAAGAAACAAAAATTTATTATCAGTTTATGCAATTACAGAAATCAACCAATCTGTGATTGCTTTACATAACATGGTTGATTTTTAATTGTTTGATTGTTTTGTTTTGTTGCTTTTTGGAAGGAATTGTTTTTGTTTGTGAATTGTGTTTGTTTGTTTGTTCTTGCTTTGAGACATGGTCTTGCTAGGCAGCACTGCTTAGCTTTGGAACTGGTTATTAAGTCAACCAGGCTAGCTTCGAACTGGCACCTGCTTCTGCCTCCTGAGTGCTAGGATTTAAGGTGTGTACCACCACCATGCCCAGCCTCACATGGATTTTTTTAAAAATAATCTTACTTTTAGTTTGAAACTGAACCAGAAAAAATACTTTGTTTGATTCTAAAGCTTTTGTCAACTTTGGCAAAGACCTGCAGACCTAATTATCTTAGGAGGGGCTTATCCTGGCTCTGTCCTGCAAGGAAGTCTTCATTACTATCAAACACATCACTTTCTAAGACATCATTTGTTACTGATGCTTAAGAAATCTCTTATTTTGATTTCTAATGAGCTGATGGCAGAGAAGAAATATCTAAGCTGAAACACAAAATGCTTTTCATACAATAAATTTTGATCGTGTTTTTCCCTCTCCCAACTCCTCCCATTCTCTCTAACCACCCAACTTCATGTTCTCCCCACTTGCCTATGTGCTCTCTACCTCCCTACCCACCCAACTTCATGTTCTCCCCCCCTTGCCTATGTGCTCTCTCTTTCTCTCACTCTCAAAATAAAACCAAAATCAAAACAAAAGTACCAATATGACACAAAATTCCCCAACAAAATCCCACAGGAAAACACATGGGCTTCACTTTGTGTTGGCCAGCTCCTCCTGGGCAGGAGCACTGCCATGTAGAATGTTGGATATACCCAGGGACAACAACAACAGAAACAACAAACAAACAAAAAGCCTAATTTTCCATTTGCCAGGAGGCATCATTTGTAAATGTCTCTTGGTTAGGAGTAGACCCCATTTTCTCTTCTCCCTCTAAGTGCAGGGACCCGATCTGATTTAACCCATGCAGGTCTTAGGTGTTGCTACAGTGCCTGCGTCCTGTTGTGTCTGGAAGACAGTTTCCCTGGAGTCCACCTCCCTTGGCCCATGTAATCTTTCTGGTTCCTCTTCTGACTTGATCCCTGATCCTTGAGGGGAAAGGTTTGATGAAGACATCTAATTTTGGACTGATGCTCCAAAGTCTCTTACTCGCTACACTTTGTCCAGTTGTGGGAAGAGACATGTTTTTAAAGGCCTGTGACTGTAGCTGTTAGCATACGAAGGCATGCCATCCAAATACATTCATAGGGACTAGGAAAAAATGGCACCTTAGTTAAGGATACTTGTTGCTTTTCCAGAGGACCAAGGTTCAGTCCTCAGTACCCACATGGTGGCTCACAACTGTTTGTAACTTCACTTCCAGCAGGTCCCATGCCCTCTCTGGCCTCCATAGACATTTCACATTTAGGCAAAGCACTCATATAAAATCTTTAATACCAGAGGACATGTTAAGATATGTAATTCTGGGATCAAGAGATGGCTCAGTCAATGTAATGTTTGCTGTGCAAGCAGGAGGACCTAAGTGTGATCCCCAATACTACATAAAAAGCTGGATATGGTGGGGTACACTTGTAACTCAAGCACTGGCGAAGGGGAGACAGTTGGATCTCTGAGGCTCATGGCCAGCCAGTGTAGGTGAACTAGAGAGCCCCAGGTCCCAGTAAGAAAGCCTATCTCAAAATATAAGGTGGACAATATCTGCCCACATATACATGTAGCTATACATTCAGACCTGCGCATATACACGTGTATATCTGTACACACACATGTGCATATATCCACAACTGTGTGCATACACACACACACACACACACACACACACACATCCTGCCTCCCCACTCCAAAAGAAGAAATGCAATGCCAAAGAAACCATGGACCTCAACCAAAGAATTCTCCCATGCTCTGGGGACATGCCACACACACTACACATTCCCACAGACTCACATATATACATGAATAAAAAATACTAAAAACCTTTGAAAACAATATATTCGTTGATACTTCACAATTCATAAATAGTAGATTAAGATGAGATGGGGTCTAGATATTGCTGAGAACAAGAGACAGGCATAGGCAGCCAACGAACTCCACAACCAAGATGCTCCCAGGAGTTTCTTACAAGTTCTGCTTTTTAGAGCTATTAGCAGAGAAGTGTGAACATCATTTTTCATGAACATGATGCGGAGGAGAAAAGAATGAGTGGAAAGGAAGCTACTGGGAAAAGACCCAGCCAAAGGAGCTCTGAGTGGCTATACGGGGTTGGGCACATTCCACAGAAATGGTTTTTCTCATGACATTTGTCTCTGTGAGGACGTGAACACTATGAGCTGGGGACTCCCCAAGGGACTCTCCAGGAAAGAAAAGAATTGCTTCATCTCAGAATCCATTTGGAGGGTGAGAAGTTCAAGATCCCATCCCAGTGAGCAGCATCTTTGGCCAGGCTGAGCTTGTTGCTGTTCCCTGAAGAAACCCTGTGCCTTCTCTCCTTGCTGAGCCCAGAGGCTTGCTACACAATGGAGAGCATCTGGAAGATCAAATCATGTGAGCTAAGGACAGCCATGAAATTTCTCTAGAGTAAAGATGCCTTATCCCTGACTAGTTCAGGGAGGCCAAAGTCTATCAGCAAAACTCAGGTTTGGGGGAAGGCAGCTGAGCTGTGGACTCCAAAGTCTGTGTGATGTAGATAGGGAAAGGCAAACATGGGGGAAAGGAGATGGGATTTCTTTCAGCTTAGCCACTAAGAAGTTGGGATTGTTAGCACAAAGTGGTGGTGATGATGGTGTTGATGCTGTTGCTAAAGATGATGATGATGATGATGATGATGAAGATGATGATAATAGCTATCTTTAATTGAACCCTTGCTATGCTCCAAGTACTGTACTAATACTTTAAGGATATTCTCCTAGTAATTCCTCTACGGGGCTAGGGAAATAGCTGAGTTGGTAGAGTGCTTGCCGTATAAACATGAAGACCTGAGCTCAATCTCACCAACTACATAAGAAGTTAGACATGGTGTTGTGGGTTTATAATCCCAGAATCGGAAGGCAGAAGCGGGAGAAGAGCCTCACTTAGGCCAACCACCTAAGCCTGACTGGCAAACTCTAAATTCCAGTGAGAGAAATTCCAGTGAGAGACTACCTCGTCGCCTCAAGAAACAAGATAGATGACTCCTGAGGATAGACACCTAAAGCTGATCTCTGGCTTCCACATACTTATGCATACATGTGAATGCACACTCATGTATCCTGCTCCCTCCTCCCCACACCGCCACCATTAAGGTCATACACATGTATCCGCTCCATCCTATAGAGAAATAAAGCAAAGTTAAGTGAGCGATCAATGGTCCCATAGCAGTAACAGGATGTATGTAACCAGGACCAGTCTCCCCATTACCGATAGCTCACTTAAATAGGTGTTGGTATCCTCATTTGCAAAAAGACGCAGGCTAATCTGGAAATAGTCCATCTCCTTCAAGGTCCTTTATCATATCTTACAGTGGGGTATGATCTCTGTCTTCCTCTCTGAGATGAGAAGTTAATCTCAGATCATGTGGGAAAGGAAGCCTATGTTACAAAAAAAAAGAAAGAAAGAAAGAAAGAAAGAAAGAAAGAAAGAAAGAAAGAAAGAAAGAAAGAAAGAAAGAAAGAAAGAAAGAAAGAAAGAAAAAAGAAAAAAAGAAAAAGAACTTTCTGCTCACTGGAGGCCAATTGGAAACCCCATGGCTGCTCCCTCCGTGAGCATAATGCCACCAGTGCCCAGAAGACATCTGAGGACTGCCAGAAGCCAGGGAGAGGCTCCACAGAGGCAGGTTTTGCAACCAATGAGGGCAATCACTCTATATTTGCATTTCCCCTTAACTGGAAGCTGCTAGATTGTTTCCAGACAATGTTTGGAAAACTCAAGTCGCATTACCCTAAACAACAGAGGAAGATTTTGAGGTTTTGCATATTCCTTCTGACTCAGGGAAGCGGGAGGGAGGAGCAGTGGAAAACTTTTTTTTTGGGTCTGCTTTGCCGGACACATCATTCCGCTTTTTAATGTGCTCGCCTGGGAACATGGTTGACTCTGTCATTTCCTACCACTTGGACAAGCTTCCTTGGACCAGGATCCTGACTTTAGCTCTGTTTTTCTTACAAGGACAGGGAATCTATGGCCCCTCACTGCCTCAGAGAGGGGATGAATAAACTCAACTTTCAAAACTACCAGGAAGACACTAAAGCTGATTTTCCTTTTTGCCAGGGACTCCCCAGTCTCCACTCCTGTGTGGCACATGTCATCTGCACAGGCAGCACAATCTCCTGGCCTTCTTGCCTGGGCTGAGACTTCTGACGAGACCTGAGCTAGCTGGACACTGTCTTGTGTGATTCTGCTCTTCGGTGTGCGGAGCCGCACTTCCTCTTTACATTACTGTGCTTGGAAGGAGATACCTACAGGTTCCTGCTTCAGGGGCAGCCACACCACAGTGCATCTTCTTCAAGGCCACTGTCTTTTAGGGCTCACCATCCCCCACCCTGGTGCAGGAAGGTTGCAATAAAGCCTAGTGGGGTTGTGTTTTCCCCAAATCCTAAAGGCCACACTGATGGCATTAACAGGTGGAGCTTTTGGAAAGTGATTAGGTCTTGAGGCTGGAACAAATGAGATTAGTAGCCTTGTTAAAGGGACACCGTAGATCTCTCTTGTCCTCTGTCTTCCATATAAAGACACAAAAGAAGAAAACAGCATTCCAGCCTCATGGGGTTCTGCCCCAGAATCCATCATGTCCCCTGGACTCAAAGGTCCGACCTTGAGAATGATTAATAATTTTCTGTGGTTTCTAAAACACATAGTTTATAGTACTTTGTTGGAGGGTAGTGAAGGAGTTATTGGTGGCTCTTGGGTAGGTAGAAGGATTTTTTGTGACGCCTCTGTTAAATGGCAATTCACATCACAGTGAACAGCCTGCTGCTAATGGGCAGAGCCCATGAGGCCTCACACATTATTGCTCAGCGAAGATGTCAAGAACCAAGAAGGGCCTGCCTGGCTCCTACATTCTCCTTTAGCACATCTCAAGTGTGCTCCCATGCAGTCAGAGGAAAGGGGACCTCATATTTTAAACTTAGCTCCCCTCCTGTTAATGTCTTTGCATGACTCAGTGCCCATGTTGGAGAATCAGACTCCCTAAAACGGGCAGCAGTATTTTGATTCCAAGGTGCACTGACGGTGGCCTACAGTGGGCCCAGTGAGGAGGCCCTGGAGAGTCTGAATAAGAGCTCTTCAGCTGCACATACACATGCTTCATCATCATCATCATCATCATCATCATCATCATCACTATTATTAGTATGTCTCAAGAGTGCACGCACCAAAGCCTCCAGGGCACAAACACAGACAATACAGATGGATGTTCACATCAGCTCCACTTGACACAAAGAATGACCGAGAAATGAGGCCAATAACCATTGGCAGGAAGTCATGCAGCAAGACTCGGCATACTTCATGTGGTATCATATTACCAGTGAAAATACGCAAGTGCCAGGTATCTGAAACAACATGGATGGACTGAGAAAGACTGTGCTAAGCAGAGAGAAAAAGCACGCTACGAAGATTACATGTGACCTGGATTCCTTTTATAAGGACCCAAAGCTAGTTTAGGTGTTTAGTTTGGTCACAAGGGTGTGCTTTTAAAAGAGATTGTGGGTGAGCTTGACTCTTCCTCTTCTCACCTCAATCAGGAAACTCTGATCATTCTCTCTCTCTCTCTCTCTCTCTCTCTCTCTCTCTCTCTCTCCTCTCTCTCTCTCTCTCTCTCTCTCTCTCTCTCTCTCTCTCCTCTCTCTCTCTCTCTCATCTCTCTCTCTCTTGTGTGTACATGGCCAGAGGTCAATATCAAGTATGACTGGTATTTTTTTTATGGTTCTCTGCCTTATTTTTTGAGGCAGAGTCTCTCCCTGGAGTTCACTAATTCAATTAGACTGCCTTGCACATGAACTCCAGGCATCTTCCTCTCTCAATTTCCCCCATACTGGCATTCCAGGTATATACCAGGATGCCTGGCTCTTTATGTAGGTGCTAGGGATCCAACTCAGGTCCTCACGCTTGTAAGCAAGTATTTTACCTACTGAGCCATCTCCCTAGCCCCAAACTATTTTTGAAGAAGCCAAAGAATAATCAACATGAAAGTAAGCAGCTGAATGGGCCAGCGAGGATACAGTGTAAAAGACAGTCATGTAGGCTTGCATTCTAAGTGGCATTATGACTCAGATTTAGGTGACATTTATCCTGTAATAATAAGTTATACAAATATATGTATAGTATATATGCACACATAACATATACACATATGATGTATATGCACATACATTATACACATATATATGTATATATATACATATATGTATGTAGTTAGCTTACCTAGATGAAAGCATTAAACGTCATTGTTAAAAGCTTAGAGGTTTTCTAAACTAAGCCCATTATTTCAAATGTCCTAAAGACTTGGCTGCAATTGAAATTTGGATTTGGAATGTCCTCCTAAAGGTCTATGTATTCAAGGCTTGGGACAATAGGAACCCGTGGAAACTCTGAAGTGTGTGTCTGCCAAGAGCCTTTCACCCTCTAGGGTATGCCCTTGAAGGTGAGTGTGGGTGGGAGCCTGCCTCTTCTTTCTCACTCTCAATCTGCTCATAACGTGTGAAGCTTCTGGCCTCATCCAGTGCTTCCTACCATCTTGTGCTACACTGCCTCAGGCCCCAAAGCAACAACATCAACTGACCTTGGCCTCCAAAACTGAGCCAAAGAAATCTTTTCTCTTTGTGGGTGGATTTCTCTCAGGCATTTCCTCCAGGAACAGCACCTAACAGCCATGCTTGCAGAAGTCTTCAGTGTCCTAACTCCCAGCCTACAATTGCTCCTTTCATACTCACCCCAAATGAGTTGTTCTTCTTTCCTTGCATCTTCATCCGTGACAAAGCAACCCTGGGCCCACACAAATGGATGGATTCCCACCTATGACCCAAGAGTGATGGGATCTTGGTCCCACTCAAGTTTCTCCCACTCTGTGTCATCCTTGGAAGGACTGGCTGACCTTGGCTGATTTGTATCTACTCTAAATATTGAAATATTCACTTTGACTCTGGTGTAGGGAGCCGCCATTCAAAGATGGTGCTGGCTTCCTGGTAGCCTAGCTGTAAACAACTCCATATTTGGCTATGATGCACGAGTATGGTAATTGGCCTTATGTCCTCAGCCTATCCCGTGGCTCCCCGTGCTTGCCTTCTGGCGGGACCCAATCACAGTCCGGCACGTTTGCCTGATTCCCTATATAAGCAGCAGCAGTTTAGTCCTCGGGGCCCCTCACCTCCCGCTCTCCCTTAATCAAGAGGCGCTCCAATAAAGTGTGTTCTGAGACGGATCCTCGCATGGTGGTCGTTCTTCCTTGCTGGCCGAGGAGCGCGCCGCAACTGGTGCCGAAACCCGGGAAGACAACTGGTGCCGAAACCCGGGAAGGAAACTTCGGACACCAGGTGAGGGGTCGAAGAGGATTCAGAACTCAACACATGGAGCAGTGACGTCGGTAAATTCTCCAGGTATGCTGATTACTGGGATTAATCTGTTTGTGTTTGCTCTTGTGTTCATTCTTATGGTACATGCATGTCTTAAGGAAGGACGCAATGTGGAAATCATTAGAAAGGGACGCAAGGCATTAATTAAGCACCAGGATAGTCTATCAGAATCAGACTTTAAAGGGGAGAACTTAAGTAGGCCTAAAAAGAAGAAAGAAAAGAATGAAGAAAAGGAAGAAAATTCAGAAAAGAAAGGGGATCCTTTGTATCTAGTACTAGAGAGATTTGCAAAACTTGATTTATCTGATAATGAATTAGATTCAGATGAGGAGGAAAATTTAGAGAAAGCCACCGCTGAATATGAGGAAGAGAAATATGGGTGGCGGCGGCGACCTCCTCCTTATAATGTTTCTGCTGGGGTGAATGTGGAACCAATGGCGCCTGCGGGACCACATCCACCCCTGGCACCACCTTCGTGTCTGCAAACAGGTGGAGGTTGTCATTTTATCAGGAGAGACACCTGGGCGCGGCTAGCGTCCGCGTTTCCAGTCTTTGAAGATCCGCAAACAAACAACAGATATCATGAACCTGTGCCTTACAAACAATTAAAAGACCTGGTAGAGGCTGCTCGAGCTTACGGAGTTTCAGAATGGTTCCCGAGCAGCGAATTTGTCTAAACGATTGTCCAGTTATCTTATAGGAAATTGGTCCGGAGAATTTGAAGAGACCTTGGAGAAACAGAGTGGCGGTGGTGACCATCAACTCCACACGAGTGGACCTCAGCATGGCAGAGGGACTGTCCTCCTGGATTGCTTCTACCTTTTCCCTGTTTAGAATGGGTGGGTGTAGGGTATATTTTTGGCATGCTGCCTTGGAGGATGCGTGTTTTGTCTGTGGTTGGTCTGCCGTTTGCGAGCACGTACAAAAAAGGACAAGGTCATTATCACTCAAGCATTAGCCGCTCTGGAGTGTGGCTCCTCCCCCCAGATCTGGCTTTACCTAATATCCACACAGCCTTTGCACCCCCAGGACTGGTTAGTCCACTGCACTCGGGAAGGTGTGTGAACAATTGTTGCACGCATAGCCTTTGCACCCCTGGGACTGGCAGTCCATTGCACGTGGGAAGGTATGTGGACAGCTTTCACATATTACTTGTATTGAGCACAGGATGTCAGGCTCATGCACTGCACTTGAAGTGTAGGACATTTTCCTTCCTTCAAGGAGAGCAAGTCTGACTGCATATGGAGTCACATAGCCTTTGCACCCTTAGGACTGGTTAGTCCATTGCACTTGGGAAGGTATGTGGACCATTGTTACACGCATAGCCTTTGCACCCCTGGGACTGGTTAGTCCATTGCACACGGGAAGGTATGCGGACAATTGTTACATGCATAGCCTTTGCACCCAGGGACTGGTTGGTCCATTGCACTCGGGAAGGTATGCAGGCAATTATGCACAGTTAACTCATCCTCGATCGGTCAACACATCATGAGGTGGGGACCTGATTGGATGAAATACTTGTGTTGCAGAAATCAGACCTATACTCTCTCCTGCTGCTTAATTAATAAAGAGGGGGGAGATGTAGGGAGCCGCCATTCAAAGATGGTGCTGGCTTCCTGGTAGCCTAGCTGTAAACAACTCCATATTTGGCTATGATGCACGAGTATGGTAATTGGCCTTATGTCCTCAGCCTATCCCGTGGCTCCCCGTGCTTGCCTTCTGGCGGGACCCAATCACAGTCCGGCACGTTTGCCTGATTCCCTATATAAGCAGCAGCAGTTTAGTCCTCGGGGCCCCTCACCTCCCGCTCTCCCTTAATCAAGAGGCGCTCCAATAAAGTGTGTTCTGAGAAGGATCCTCGCATGGTGGTCGTTCTTCCTCGCTGGCCGAGGAGCGCGCCGCACTCTGGTTTTGGCTGTTTGCCATCCTAAAGAAAAATGACAGCCCAGGAATGTACTGTTCGCCTTGTTTTCTGGAACTGAGGGGTTTTTTTTGTTTGTTTGTTTGTTTGTTTTTTGTGACATGATGCATGTGGAACGGACTTAGTGCCAAGGGAAGTAAACATCACATGAAGTGTTCATTCTCACCAACAATTTAAGCAAATTGTCGTCATTAGTGACAAGAATTATGCTGTGTCACATCTATGAATTTTGATTTTTCAATATCAGCTATGAGCCTCTTCCCTCTCCCAAGAATGGAGGAGAACGAATCGATCCCATCAGCGGGTGCCCTGTGGTGTGAACCGTGAGCCTGTCACTGTCCGGGTAGACTTCCACTGCATAAACAACTCAACAAGTCCTTAGCAATCCTTCCATTGAAGAACTTGGGTTCTCTAACATGACCTTATAATGTTCACCATGTAATTCCTTGGAGATAACTGTTCCTACAAGACTAAAAAAGATTGCTGTGTTGGAATACTAAGAAACTGTTTGACTATGTCTTTTATGGACTGTTTAGGGAATTCAAGGAAAAATTTTGCTTCTAGTTTCTTGCCACGCACTTGATGATGTTGCACGTTCTTGCCCCCTTGAAGTTGGGCAGAGCTGTGCCACTTGCTCCGGCCATTGAACCATGAGCAGAACTGAGATAGCTAGCATTCAGGGGGAAACACCGAGGGTGGGTGTAGGCTCTGTTGTCTTTCTTTTTGCCTGTGTTGGTAAACATGGAGATGATCTCCCTCATACTTCCTGCTGTGGTTTGTATGTAGATCTTTTCTACCCAAGGTTAATGTGCTGGAAGCTTGGTCCTAAGTGTGAAAATGTTGAGAGGTCTTGGGACCTTTAAGAGGTAGGAGGCATTGAGAAATGATTAGGTCATTTGGGATATCATGCTCAGAGATCACTGTCTGCTAGTAGGGATCAGGTTAGGTACCACATGACTTGACTGGCTACCTTGCAGACAGGTTGTTATTGCACAAGCTGTGTTGTATTCCTTGTTTGTCCTCTTCTGCACACTCCACTGGCCACTCTTGCTTTCCATTCTTCTATGTGATGTCAACTGCACACTATGACATTATGAGGCCCTTACTGACCACAGCCACCTGAACTCAGACATTTCAACCTCCCAGAAAATGACCCCAAACAAATGTCATTTCCTCATTCATGTATTCATGTCAGATGTTCCAGAGAAGACCCCAATGAGGACTAAGACACTCCCTGGACGAGGACAGGGAGGAGCAGTGATTGTAGCTAAGTAGGGATTGATATGCTGCCCCAATAAGGGGTTTGAGAAGCCTCTGAGGTCAGAGGTTAACCTGCCATGGTTGGTTCACCAATGCCACATCCCAACATCCCACTCCACTAGCTCTGCTTCATTAGACATGACTATTGGATACTGAGGTCTTCCAAAAACTGTGTCTTTGTAATACTATAGACTTCAGTCCCTAATTTGGTGATCTTCCTACCACAAAGATCACTAAAGATGTAACTAACACTCTGTAATTAATAAATTGAGAAGTCAAGAATAGGCAACCACCAAGAGAAATTGGAATTCACATTTATTGATGAGAGATATATATACAAGGAAGTTAAAACACTTAGTGAAAGATTGGATTCACAGGTTATTTCCAGCAAATGAAGAATATCCAGTTATTTTACATATGAAATGTTACAGTCATCAGTCCATATCACAAAAAAAGCTGAAGACAAACACGGAAGACCTCAACTACCCAAGATGTGCTTTGCTAACAAGGTATTTCCTAGTACCATATAGAAGAAACAATCCCCAAATTAGTTGAGTTTCTCATCTTTTTGCATTCATTAGTCTTTAAATACCATGTGCTATTATAGATACACTATGCTACATGACATCAGACCAATGGGGACTGTGAACTTGAGGGAAACCATTAATCTTAACTTTCATTCAAAGATAATCCTGCCTCAAGTCTACTTTCCTTTTAGTAGTACATTTTTCATGCAGAAGTTGAAGGACCCAGTCACCACATCCCCTCACTCCACACATCTGGAGAAGTCCCTGGAAATGAATGTGCTTCACATCTTCATGATCTTTGAGAAGGGGAGGGGCACTCTCCAGCATGCTGCTGTTCCTTCTATCTTTGTGGAGAGGAAAGGGGTCACAGGGACTACAGACCTCACAGCATGGTACTTAGTGAGAATGAGGAGGAGTGTGGTTTGGGCATCAGCATGGAATTGTCCTTGTTAATCTCGTTTTCCCCCACTTCACACATGCAAACAGAGCATACTGGGTAGAGGAGATCAGACTCTTGTCACATACTTGGGATCAGTGCATCAGAGGTTGGTCCTCTGCTGTTGTCAAGGCTGGCCCCTGACCTTGCTGTGCTTCTAGTATTCTGTTGTTTTCTGACAAACGTGCAATGCTGCCAGAACTGTGCTTTTGGGGGGGAGGGGTAATCATCTGCCTGACAGCCAATCAGTGAGTGCATTCCTGTATTCTGACTCAAGAAGTCAAGGGGAATGAGGCTCTTCAGAATCTTAGGTCGTGAGCATCTTGTCCTGATGAAGATCTGACAACCAGAGAGGTTGACCCTATCCTAAAGACGTGACTCAAACATGCCACGAGGCAGATGGAGCCCCCCTTCTTTTGTCTCTTTAAGGCCAGGCCACTGATGAGGGAGGACCAGAGATGAATGCCTCATTCTACACCTCCCTCAGCCTTGACAACCTCAAGTTCCACAGGTGCACTGAGTGGAAAGGATGCGGGTATAGGATGAATGACCTTTCACTGTGTGGCAAGATACACATTCAACCCCATCCCTGTTTGGAGCTGTATTTACAAAGGTGCTGGATACATAGATTTGCAAACAATCATCAGTAAGTTCTTCACTCAGATCACATTAAGAAAGAGAAATAACCCCTAGAGATACCTAAGACAGAAAAAAAAAGGTGTGGGGTGGGGTTTCCAAATGGCAATCAATGTATCTATTGCATTTAGATAAACAGCCAAGAACAATATTTAAATTAAATTACATCTATACACCATTTCACTGAAATTACACACAAATACCTACGTTATCGCTACACAAAGTGCATAGGCACTGTCTTCATGCATGAACCAAGTGTCAGTGTGTACACACAAGAATGTCATGCTCTGACTGCTAGCTGTACTTAAAAACAGATACAATCTTAGCCAGTTGAGGGCACGTCTAATCTGTTCGCTTAATGAGGAGCAGGTTCAAATGCATCCTAGTATGTGTTCTATGGAATGGACTACCCTTTCACACACGGTAAAATACTAGTCCTGCCGCCATCTCAGAGAGTGCGTTTGGCGGAGGAAAGACACCTCGTGTTTTCCGTGGCTACTGGTGTACCTGATGGGAAGGTTACATAGCTTGACGTCTACCTGAGGATAATCTATTTGGGTTTACTTTAAATAATCTCAGTGTGACTCTGACTCCCACCTCCAGCCCCCCAGTGACACAGCACAGATTCTGAGCCAGTACTAAAAATATGTTGTCTTTAATTTCCTTTAAAAATATATGTTCAATTCATATAACAATGTGAGGTTTTGCTCTCATTTTCTTGGCAAGATTCAAAACGGCACCAACCCTGTCCCAAATTCTTGTCTTACTACTCCTCCCCAGTCTTTCCTACTCAACATTTTCCTAGGCCAATCTTCACAAAAACATTTAGGAATGCATGGCAGATTCTGGCATAGAAATGATCCCACTGTTAGCACCGGCCTTTATTCATCTTAGGAGAAAGTAAAATTAGAGTGGTTGGTTGGAGAAACAAGGTCTGGTGCTGGAAGGAAAGAAGTCAGCACCGTCGCTTGACATGGGAGGATTAACTGTCCAGATGCATATCCTAACTACCTAAGGGGGTTAAGCAATTCCATGGTCCTAGTTTGGTCCGGTTACTCATGGCGTCATTAAGAACTGAGTTCCTAAAGTTCTCAGATGCGGCTGTATGCTCAGGAAACAGCCGATACCCCTAAATTGCTATAGAAACTTGTGCTCTAATTAGTTAGACTTCTATCTATGTGGTTGTATAGAAAATATCATAAGAAAATATCTGTCTGAAAAATTACAGATACTAAATAGATTATTTCAGCCTACTCTGAGTCTTTATGATTTTTGATGAATAGATACAAATATGCACAACATTATTAAAGGCTAAATTAAGGTTAAACTTGTAATTAATATCCAGGACTATAAATATTTCTCTTTATAAATAATAGCAAAGGACTTTGGAGATTCGTGTAAGAAAGAATGTAAGATTGGGCCAAAGTAACTTTGTAGATTTAGGGTGCAATACTGATCAGAGGGCGATATGTTGTCCCCAGTAACACAAATTCTTCCTAGGATCTAAAATATATCTGCTGGCACCAAGATAAAATTAGATTCACAGTTTGCCAGCTCTCTCCTCAAGTGGTAGAAAACAAATAGAAAAGAATATACAAAGGTTCTCCAAAAAGTAGGTTTGTTTTAATATATACAAATCTCTGTAGTGACCAGATGATCTGGTCTGTGTTGTGTGGTGTGGAGATGGGATGCTGAGCTCTCACAGAGGAAGGAAAGAAGAAAGGAAGGAAGGAAGGAAGGGAGGGAGAGAGGGAGGAGGGGAGGGAGGGAGGGAGGGAGGGAGAGGAAAGGGTTGAAGTGAGCTGTAGAAGAATCTGGGTGCCAAAGGCTTTTAGACAGGAAGTGAAATATGGAGCAGTAAGCCACCAGGGAGCCAAGTTTCGGATTGTGTGTACTAGGGAATTTGCTCCAGAAATCTTCAGGATATGTTTGATCAACTTTCTTGGCTCCTGAGTGTATCTGTTCCCTACCAAAGGCAGCAGGCCATTTCCAGGCAGGGTAAATGGTTGCCATGAGGAGAAACAGAGACCAGAAGAAGCAAGGCTCTGACTGCATCATCCCTGTGTCCCAGAGGATGATGACAAGGATAGCAACAGTCAGTAGTTAGGTTCCAAAGCTCATCCGGGTTTTGGGGGTGTCACCAGAGGAACCCAGATATGCTGCTACATTGTCTAGGTCATGTGCTGACTCTGCAGAGTACAAGTCTGTTCCAACAGTAGATTTTATTCTCAGCACAAAAGCTCCTCAAAATACCACCAGAAAGACTTCCAAAAATACCAGAATGGGTAACTGGATCATAGGATGAAAGATAAAACAAGATTGGGAGACTGGTGTAGAAAAAAAAATGCTGATGGGAAATGATTCCGGGTGGTAGCATAAAGCTTATCCCCAGGAACCTCACCTCTCACTTTTCAAGAGTGACCTTACGTGAGTCAATGAAGGAACACTGTCTTTCTGCTCTTGCTCTAGACCTTCTGCCACCTTGCGGGGACTCGGGAGGAGGGGCACCATCACTACCACCAACAAAAATTAACCCTCTTAGACCTGGCTTTCCATCTTGCTCTCCTAAACTTGAAGAGCTGGGATCCTTTTCTGGCAATGAAGACGTTCACCACACTATGATATGTCAACTCCACTCTGGCAGAAATTTGGTCAGAGGGCAAACATGCCAACTCTGGCCTACTACAACGGAAGCGGAGAGGATAAGCCACCCAGCAACTTTCCAACGACTTGGAGACTCTGTGAGCACAAAAAGGGGCACCAGCAAATGGGGAAACTCCTTTCTTGTAAGTGGCAGCATCTCTCCCTACAATGTTATGTCTGTTATGCAAGCACACCAAGAGGAAAGGTTTGGAATGAAATGCATTGAATCCGCCTGCACACCTTCCCAGAGGAAAGGCTCATCTCCCCGGCTCAGGAAGGGATATACATGTCTGCACGCACGTGGAGGAAAAGGTATGTGGAGACGATTGCTGTGGTTGTGTAAATCTTGCACCAAATGTCAGGAGTGTTCGAGCTTGTTTGCCAGAGCCTCCCAAATTCCCATCCAGGATTGGCAATTAGGACTGTTTGGGGAAAATGATGTGGGCTGAGTATTTGGAGTGGGCTCTGTTGCCATAGCAGGTATGATGCAAGACCTCAAGTGCAGCTGTGAGGTGCCTGGTCCCTTACGGTGACTCTGCAGAACATTTCCCAGGGCAGAATCACTGCTCCTGTGAGGACAGTGAGTGTAGGTTAAAGGAATCTTTACAAAGGGATGTTTATTGGTATCTCAAGACAGCAGTAAACTGTGGGTTAAAATGGCCACTCTCCAAGCTTGTTGTGAAGTGTGGAATGAATAGAGGCTTGAGTTAGAGTTTCCCAAAGGGGATGAGGAAGAAAAAAACATCTAAACTGATCATTCATTATTGTGTGTCTTTACAACTTAAAATATAAATAAGCCAGGTTTTAGAGCGGGAAGCCTTTGACGATGGAAGGAAGTAAAGCAGAGATTAGAAAACGGCATGTGCAGATATAGAAAGGGACTTCGGTCATTTGGTCCAGTCCCTGCTCTTCTCATACAGAAGCCAAAGAAGAATGGGCGGACAGTGGCTTCTGTAAGCCATACAGCTACAAATGAGCAGTGTCTAAATCAAATGTTTCCTCTTCCAAAGCATGTTGTTTTTAAGCATCCCTGTGTCGTTGCCTAATTATGGTTTAGGCAGTGAGACTGGATATTACTCAATTAAGATCTGCTATCTCCTCCTGAACCAACCCCCACATAACCATATGGCCATTTACTATCTGTCTGTTGAGCAATGAGACGGAAGGAAAGGGAAGGAAGAGAGCAATGAACTGGAAAGAGAGTTTTAGGGAAAATCCTAAACCGGCCGGTGTTTTTGAGCAGGTTTTTATCTCATTCCACCCATGGAAAAATAGCTGTCACCTTTGCCTCCCGGCTTGGTTGGCATGCAGTGACCCTTCTTTTGGGTCAATTTCGCCAGAAATTACTATAGGTGCCAAGACCATGAATCTTCAGTGACAACTTGATTTAGGAAACCCTCACTTCAGACAATTTAACTTCATCTTCCTGTGACCCTTGACCCTGGAGTCCTGTAAGTATAACCATACCCAAAAATCCCATCCGGTCCTCCTTCTTGGCCTACAATGAGTTCAGCTGGAAATCAAGCAGAGCGAAAGTGCAAGGCAGAGGACAGCGAGCAGGAGCTGGGAGAGCGGCCCTGGGGTGTAACTGCTGCAGTTTAAGTCATCAAAGGCCAGAGCTGCTCAGACTTGTCTCTCAGAGTCAGAGGCATGTGAACACCTATTTGAATTTATTGCTCTGCTGCATGAGGGAAATAAGTGCTTAGGCAAGAGCCTGGATCCTGACAAAAGTAAAAAGTTACAGTAAACTTTTGCTTTGGAGGACAAAGGGGAGATTGTTTGTAAAAGCAAGGCAGGGTTGGGTTTCCTTCTGGGGACCCCACAGATAAGTTTCCCAATCGATCAGTGCTAGAAGGGCCTCTGACTAAACGCACCTGCATGTGGCATGATTTTCCAGCCATGGTTGGAAATTACCCGAGATCCAATCAGCTGAACATTGAGATCCCCGTCATCCCCCAGCAGGAATGGCTCCACAAACTGAATCCTTCCCACCCCTTCTCTGCTTTCTTAGTTTTCATCCAGGGACATTTTGATATTCTTTCACTCTGGGAAGGTCCAAGCTACTAGAGAGGGGAGAAATGGCTATTTGTCTTTGATGGAGCATGAACACTTCTATAAGCAATGAGGCCCCATAGGCTTTTTTCTATACTCAATAGGAAGTTAAAAACAGAATCTGGTAGTGCCCCTGTGGTCCTAAAATCACCTCAGGACTTTACTGAGGTTTTGTGTGCCTAGCTCATGATGGCTTTCCATATTCTCTAGCATGCTGCCTATGGAGAGGCTGCCCTCAGAAACCTACGGTTAAGCTCCACCTTCAAAGCAACCATCCTATTCACTGACTGGATTGGCTTTGCTGAATTTTCATCAATAGCTGGATGATTCCTCTTGCTTCTCAAAGGGGAAGGATGAGAAAGGAAAGAATGAATGTCTGCTTGGTTGGTTTGCTTCTGATTTTGATTCTTCAAAAGTATCAACTGCATCCATTTAAGGACTAGGGTTAGCAAGGCCCCAACATTCAAACCTCCCTGGAGTTAGTGTATATGACACTATATCACATACAGTGTGTGTGTGTGTGTGTGTGTGTGTGAGAGAGAGAGAGAGAGAGAGAGAGAGAGAGAGAGAGAGAGAGAGAGAGAGAGAGAGAGAACTACATAAAAGATTAGGGATTCAGATCTACAATGGATGTATAGTACACGCACAGTGACAGGTACCCTATTTAGACTAAGGCTATTAAAATGTACTTGGGATCTGTTTGTTCTGCTTATGGCACCTTTTCTAGGCAAAGGAATCCCCAGTGGGTATGCCATGGGAAGGATGAATGAGGCCTTACAAAAACAAGACATGTCAATTCCACCCACATCCTAGATTTTCAGGGCAGTCTCCAATTTGATGGATTGTTTATTTTCAATATAATGTATTCAATTTCCAGATAAATGTGGTTTCCTTAGCATATGCTCATGAGACAATGGATGTAGTCAGAAACCAGCAGAACCTGACTAGAGAAGCAGTGTGCCTTGGCTCCCCTGAGAACACTGGCCTCTTACACAGGTGAACGGGACAGCCAGGGACAAGTTGAAGGCAAAACAAACTAGAAAGATTTTCAGACAGAATATGAGGCGACAACACACACTGTCATCCTGTGAGTGCTTGTGGGAAAAGGTCATGTACAAGTATCGAGGTGGTCTTCTGCACGAGGAGAACCCTTGTACGGAATGGCCTCCCCCGACACACAGAGCAAACCAAGCATGCTCCTGGGTGCTTTTCCTAGACACATCTACTCAGGGTAGGAAAGAACCCCCACCAGGATGGGTGGGGTACCACTTACAGACTATCTAGAATACCACAACGAAACGGAAGACTATCATCTTGGTCCCTCTTATCTTCTATAAGGGATTCATTGTCTGTCCTTGCTACCCTATTAACTGTCCTTCAAATGAAGGTGAAACAAACAGCATTCAAAGACCACCTGCCAGTTGATATGGTGACACCCATATAATCTTAGGACAGAGGCTGAGAAGGAAGGTTATGAGTTTGAAGCCAGCCTGGGCTGCATAGCAAGACCTCGTTTCGAAAGCCCAAAACCAAAACAAAACAGTTCACTTAATACTGCTCCATAGTGATCCTTATTTAAAAACAGGGTTTATGAGATTAAAACCAAAACCAAAGCAAAGCAAAGCAAAACAAAACAAAAAAAGGAATCTCTTGTCTTTTGTATGTTCCCAAGCAGTCTGATTTGAAGGAGAGAAGTCACAAGAGAGACTAGAAGGAGAAGCAATGTCTCAGTACCCTTCTTCAGAGATGCTGCATCCTGTTACTATTTATGAACGTCTCCCCAACTCTACTTGCCTCAGAAGACACGTGTACTCTGCTCCGTGGGCCAGGTTCCATCTGCTCCTTAGAGTCGAGTATGTTTTGTTTCTCAGTGGTTCAAGTTCCCAGCTAACCCTTAAACCCAGAAGTCTTAGGAAAATACTGTGGGATATTCAACAGAAGAATAATAGTGGAGACATTCACAACGTTAGCTCGTACAACCGATCATTAAGGATTTGTTGGCTGTGTACCACGGGCAAACCACTATGCTGTGCTGATTATATTATTTCTCCCTTCAAACTTTCACAGTCCTTGGAAAAGATTTTGTCTGGGAATTTGTGTGGAGCCGTTCTTTGTCTCTGCTCGATGGTTTAAGGCTGCCTGCACTCTGTCCTAGGAATACCACCTTCACAGGATTTTATAGAGAGGTTTGCTTTCTGCTCCTTTCTCCCGGAGATGTATCCTGTGATGGTTTTCAGACCTTTTCTATAATGGAACACTTTCTACATATTATATATCAAAATGATATGAAAAGAGGCATAGCCAACATGTGTCCCTTTGTGTGAGGAAGCTAAAATGCTCAGCCATGTAGATGGATGAGAATGTGATGGAAGCGATTTGGATGCTGAAAATATCTTTTTGTTAGGAATTCAAATGAGAATCTTATGGGTTAAACAAATAGAAACAGATCAGACAATCACACTTAACTTCACTTTGCTTTCTGAATGCAAGTCAAACAAGTGAGTTTAAATATTTAAGTCTGGTTAAAATTTAGGTTGACTAAATTCCTTTACTTTTCTCAAGGTAAACAGTGGTTATATGCAAATAATTCCTAGTTCAGTTTCAAATTTAAATTCCCCACGCGCGCGCGCACACACACACACACACACACACACACATACACACACACACACACACATGCACGCACCCACACAAAGAGGGAAGGCAGAGCAGCTCTAGGCTCCATGGTCACTTATCTTCTAAAAGTGTGGGCACCCACTGAAACTCAAAAGTCTTTGACTTAGACAGAACACAAAAATGTAAATCATCAGCGTTCCCTACAACAGAGGCTCTCAATCAATGCAGGTGCCAACTCTACAGGTTGGAGGGGAGGAACTTCTAGAAGCTTCTAGCAGAAGCTTTTGTGCAGAACAAGGTGATCCATGAACACTTTAAGGAATACCACACTGAGCATGCTCGTTGTCTCAAGTCCCTGGAGTGTACCACACTGCTTTCGTCCTGTCCCCCTGGGAAAACAGCATCCACAGCTCTGCACTGGGACAAAGGGGAGCTGTCAAGAATGTGTCTTCTGTTCAAAGTGGCTTCTCCAGCAGCATCCATTCAGACAATAACACAAGTAAGAGAATTAGACAGTTATGAAGCATTATTTGGCAAAGACACAGCACGGTGCCTGTCATCACGGGTATACAACAGCTCCTCTAAGCCTCGGCTAACAGATTAAGTAAACATAGAAATATATGCATTTTTCCTTTCGTAAAGGAAGCCTGTTTAGAGCATCTTTTTTTTTTTTTTTTACCATGAGATACGCTGGGGAGTTTATTCAAGAATTGGCTGAGAGTCAGGTCATTATTTTTCACGTTTCCAAGGCTCTTCCTCAACACTGCAGTCAGCTGACTTTCCATTGGCCGCCAGAGTTACCTGAAAACAATTACCATCAACATCCAACTTACAGGCCACGAACTACAACAAACACCACTTATGGGTCATGTGGAGAAGCACCAGATCCAAGATTACAGTATATGTTGAAACCATAGTTTTAAATGGCATTCCTTCCAAATCCTGGTGTTCAACAGTGAATAGAGAATTAAATTATCTATATTTGCCTGGAGGGTATTGGGGGGATCATAGATGGTCAGCATTGTGGGGACAATGTCAACAATATTTGTAGGGTTGTGGGGCATCTCAGTACCCATAGACCCATCACATATTACTGTAGTCCTTAAAATACAGTGAGTGCCATGTGCTACTCCATACAACCATACAAAAAAAAATCCAGAATTAGGTAACTACTTCTACTCATGCATGTGAAAGGTTCAGCCACAGTGAGGCCAGGTGAATTTTATACATGTTCAGTCTTAATTACTGAAATGATGGTATTTTGGCTCTACTGAATAAGTGATCTTGACTTTAGATATGAAAGTGGGGGAAAGGTTTAAAAGTGGGAGATCAGTAGCAATGTATTCCAAATCATTTCAATGTTGACACTGAGGAACCTATAATTAGCAAACTATATGTATATATCTGGCCCAGAGCAAACTGAACCTTTATGCAGGAGGGAAGCTTTCCCATCCACTTCTAAGCAGGTATCCTAGCTTACCTTCTGTCTGTCTGTCCTCAACGTCATGTGCAAACTTAAACCCACGACTGATACTCCACATAATGAAGAGACTGGATTTATGGAAGCATTAGAATATGGAGACATGACAAATGCAGCAAAGTTTGAAAGAAATCTGACCTCCTTTTACCCAAGTGGAAATGAAATGCATGCATCAAGAGCATGCAGCATGCTAAGAACAGAAAACCAAGCGACCTTCGTGAACCATGCAATGAAAATAAAAACCTATATATTCTTCCAATTCCCATTAGCACACCCCCACTCCGCCCCCACACCACTGCTTAGGAAGCCCATGCAGTTAGCAGTGACATCTCACATGCTGTTACTTTGATGAGAATTAAGAGGCTATTGCACAACTCCACACTACCATTATGAGATCAGAGACTAGCATGACATAACAGTGCTTGAAATGGTTAAAGTTTTGACCAGAGCTGCAGCAAACTGGTTTCCCCCCTCAATAAACTGTGAAGAAAGACTGCCAGACACTGACTGGAGAACTTTGTCTATTCCTTGTGACCTTGAATGTGTTTATTTGGCTCTCAGTGATCAATCAGATCAATGGCAGGGCACAGCCAGCAATCACAATGTGGCATCCTGGAAGAACCATACAGCATGAGGGATGTGTTCACTCTTTGTTTGTAAATACTGGGACCCGTATTTCAGAAGTAGCTGGAACAGTGGCTTTTCTGGCACTCCTTGTCCCTCTGCTGAACCCAAGAACGTCTGAAGCCCTCTCACTAACCCATGCTACCCCTGTCTTGCTCAGTCAAGGGTAGGGCCTTGGCAACAAGCATTGACACTCTTCCTGCTGGACAAACTGGACCTAAAAAGTGGTGAAGCTGAGAGTTGACTGAAAAGAAGTTCAATGAAATGACTAAATGTGACCCAGATACTTCTAGAAAGGATGTGCATCTATGGACAGAGCTCCAGCTGCCTCCTACTTTGGTGGAGGCAAACACAGGACAATGACTTAGAGCGAGAGGGCTGACAATCTGATCCTCTTCAAAGAGCTAAAGCCAATCACTCACTAAAAATGCAAGCATCTGAGATATTTATGAAACTAATACACCCAGATACATTATCCTCAGGGCCTTCTCAGGTTGGATATTGACAGCATCTAAATGCTATTTATCCAATACAGATGCAAGTGGTTGATTGGGTAGTCAATTTTATGGAGAGATTGAGCAACTAGCTCTATGAAACTGCCCAATAAAAAGAAGGCTATCTAAACAGGACATGGAGTCTAGATGCTAGTGGGGTGCATTCAACAAGTATGTATTGAGTGCCTACAAGAGCCCAGGCACTGTTTGGGGAGTTTGTACATGATAACACTGGATGGAGAACAAGTGCCTCTATCTATGGGCATGCTTTATAGTGACAGGATCAATTTACTCCCGTTACAGTCTGCAGTTTTCTTTAAAACATGTTAAACACTCTTGCAATGTTTTTCTGATTGGTTTTGTTTTGTTTTTTGTTTTTTCAAGACAGGGTTTCTCAGTGTAGCCCTGGCTGTCCTAGACTCAATCTGTAGACCAAGCTGACCTTGAACTCAGAGATTCATCTACCTCTGTCTCCCAAGTGTTGGGATTAAAGGCTTGCACCACCAATTCCCAACCTTTTGCAATCTTTAGGAAAAGAAAAGTAAGTCTGAATAGAAAGACATTTCCACCCCTCTGCTCCTTACTTTGCAAAACATGTTTTGCAAAGACATTTCCACCCCTCTGCTCCTTACATGCAAAACAGTATTATGAAGCCCTTTGAGAAGCCCCTCAAAGGGTCCCAGCATTGACTAGGATTCTTTCTGCATATAACAGTGAAACAAAAAATATATATGATTATCCCACTTTGTCTCATCTTATGTTTCCTTGAGCGAAAATGATCTGAGTTGAAACCTTCTCTTGTGTATTATACTGCATATTCTTGTTTGCATAGCTCCAGTACGTGGGGTCTTATAGGTATAAACACTCAGTAAATACTTGGTGAACGATCAAAACATGGAATGTCATGGAAGAAGGAGAGGACACACCACTAAATCATACAAGGCACACAATAAATACTTGATGAACATAAGATAATCATTCCATGAGAATATTGACCCTTATTGATCCAAACTAGCAATTTTTTGTGGAAAGGAACTTAACATGTTCACTTGGGTGTGAAAAACACTAACATTGCAAGAAAATGGATTATTGCCCTAATGGTCTCTCTGAAATTTTAAAAATGGAAATCATTTTGTCTTGCCAATTAATTAATCAGTGAGCAGTCTCACTCCCCAGGTTGTAGCAGAGCCCCGGCTCGCCTGCATCTGTACTTGATGTAGAGGGAATAAGCAAGACTCTTTGCTCTACAGGTTCTCTGGACCTATGATACAGCCTGGTAAATGGAATTGCTTCTGTTAGTCTGAGCTCTCTGGCAGAAACCATGGTGCTATTTGGAATAACCCAAGACTTAACACAGTAAGAAAGATTAAACAGGATTTTATCAGCAGGAGTCAAAAAGGTAGAAGGGATCTCTGTTGATTCAAACCAGCCTCAGCTGCTACACTCAATCATTTTAGCAAGGCAAACCCTCTCTCATCTGACAGGGTTTCTCCAAGTTTGCATCACTCTGGTCACAACAGCCTATCTTTAACAACGTCAAGTTAGTTACAGTGAAGGCCAGCTAGAGACCATCAAGCTTGAAGACTTGGCACCCAACAGCTTGGAGGAGAACCCAGAACACCCACAGTGCAGGACAACTGGAGTGTGATACTTCGCATTTTTAAAAGACTTTCTGGATAACTGTTTTGAAGAACAGCTATTCCTGAAACTGCATTCCCATTTGGGATGCAAAATAAAAGCCAGACTAAAACTTACCCTCCCACTCAAGAATAAAAAAATAAAATGAGGAGAGCCAATCAAACTTAAAAAAAAATAAAAACAATTTGTAATACAGTGTAAGGAGGAATACTCATGCTATATAAAGTCAAACGCTATTTGATCAACATTTTTCTTGACCCTCCCTTTAAGGAAGAGAATATTTGAAGGCCATCAAAGTTCTAACAACCATAAATTCTTGGCCCAAAGAGTGAAGAAAATTGACCAAATTAGAGTAGTGAGGTGGATGTGGGAATCTGTTGAGACAAGCAACTGCTTGGTTGTTGTTGTTGTTGTTGTTTTTTGTGTGTGTGGTTTATTTGTTTGTTTGTTTTTGTTTTTTGTTTTGTTTTGTTTTGTTTCTTTTTTTTTTTTGGTGTCAGATGTGTGGATTTCCCACCATGCTGGATGCAGAGTGGGATGATCTGGGCCTCACAGAAGCTTGGGTTACATGATTCCTTACAAAAGCGTGTTAAGAATGGATGCAGGGCTTTGTGTTTATAAGAAGTCCAGCATGCACTATTCATATGCAGGTCTCAATATCCAGGAATGGAAAAGGTACCTTGCACTCATCTATAATGACAGAGTTGTGTGCGGCATAGACACACTGGTTAGAGTTGCTTTCCCTATGGGTCTTCGTGTCGTCGTAAATGGACTGCGTCTTGGTCATTTCAATGTCTTCATGCATTCGATGTTGGGAGTCAATGGTATCCAGCTCAGACTTGGAGAGGTGATAGACAATCCCGGCCCCAAAAGAATCCCCTACAACATTGACTGACGTTCTCATCCTGTCCCTAGGGATGAAGCACAGAAGTTCAGTGAGGAATTGCTCTTTCTGTGAACCTAAGAAAAACATTTCAGAGTGTTGCTGCAACCAGAGAGTATCCAGAATATCTCTCCTCGTGTCTTATGTTGCTAGTTATGGATTGCAAAGAAAAAGTGGTTGTTAATGATATAAAACTCATCTCAGAAAATCAGCACCAGGAAAACTCAATTGACAGTTGTGCTCTCTCACAGCAAGTACGAGCCAGTCAGTGTGAAGGAGCCTTTGGCCACATTTCCTCTACCTCCAAAGTCCTATCAGTGAAGGTGCTGGGAAGCCACTAAAGAAGTCAGTGAACAGATCAGTAAGTGTGAAACATAAAAGGGAGGGGATGAGGTAATGCTGTCGCCGGCATAGTAGTCGAGGACGCTTGCTTTCCATTCTATAACTATGATTGAGTTACAGGAAGAGAGGAAACCTTAATTTTAAAACTAGAACAATGACCTAAAATAAATCCTAATTGCTGTGATGCAACCTATCTGTCCTTAGGAAGTGGGGATAACGAAGCTGCATTGGAGGATTCTGGCATGGCTCCCTTGCAAGTCCAGCTGCCCTGATTTCAATCAGGCAGATCTGCCCATGGTGCTGAGGGTGCATATCATGTGATCAGAGGTGAACTGGACTCCTTGGGTGTGTCTTTGTCTTTGAATGTGCTGATCCCACTTCTGCACTTGAGAATCTAGCTGAGGGAGGTGGAGTCTGTACCTGAATGAAGATTTAGGCTTGAGGACACCCAAGGGCTGATGGTTAAGAACCCCCAGCATAAGTGTCCAAGAAGAAACATGAGATATGAGTTGACAAGGCATTAGATGAGACTAAGAACCCTCATAGTGCTATTGCCTAGCAGGCACCCTAAAACAGCAGAAATGTACTGTAAATTTCAAAGGTAAAAGAAGGATGTGGCAGTTTTATCAAAGAAATTATTCCTGAGAAGACATACATATTTAATTTGACTAAGATACTACCTAATATATACATGCATTAAGATATTATGTGGTACCTTTCTGATGTAAGTGTGTGTTTTGCATTTTAAAACGTAAGATTATATGTATAACTTTTTAAATATACAGCAGATAAAATAAATGGCTGGGATGAAGCTCAGTGATAAAGTGATAAAGGATTTATCTAGCATGTGCAAGGCCTTGGGTTTTACCACAGCACCATAAGAAAAGTCATAGAATGCACTCCAGAGACAGCCTGGCTTGGAGTCAAATGTGATCTTTGTCCCTTACCTGATAGCAGCTCTGAGCATCTTAATATGTGTGGGCCTTCTCAAAACCAAAATAACAAGAAATGGCCAGCACATAGGGTTGTTAGGAAGATAAAACAATATAAACCAAATGCTTATCACAGTTTCAGACACTTGCTAAAAACTATATAAAAAAGTTATTTAAATGGATGATGAGGTATACATGATATCACTACATGTTTTACTCAGTCAGTTCAAATGTATTTTTGCCAGTTAATATGCAGCACATCCAAACGTTTATGCCTGGTTAAGCTACCGTCTCCCCCTGAAAGCATTAACTTTATTTTTATTCCAACTCCTATCACAGGCAGGGTGTGGCAGACAATGCCAATTATTGCCTTGAGTTGACAAAAAAGAGAAATAGCTCTAGATTTTAGTAACAAAGAGACTGCAGTTGACCCGCTGAGAGCAGTCTATAAGGACAGAGACTGGCTTTTGCAGTGGGAAGTGGGGACATTACGGACGGACGTATAAACCACCTTTTCCAAGAAGGTGGAGAAAGCAAAAGGAGGGTTGGTGACAGAGGCAGAGGACACGGAGAAGGATTTCTGGCTTGTTTTTATTTTAGAAGGGAACTACTTGAAGCTGATTAACATAAAACAAAGCCCATTGAGAAGGCAAGCCTAAAGGGATGGAGAACAGATGATGATCTCTGGTGATGAGTCTCGAATAGATTAGAGAGGATGGGATCCAAGGTGGAGATGACAGTCATATCTTTTGGTAGAGGGACTCAACTCTATCACTACTATGGAAGAAAGGTGAAATAGGGCAAATTTATGAAGATGGGTTTCTCGGGAAGCTGGCAGGAGTTAAAGGGTGTATGTCAGACAGCAAGATGCCAATTTAGATTAAGCCCCATCTTGCCAACTTCCTCTGCTGCTATGAATCTTGGGAAAATTCCCAGGATACCCAATCAGGAGATCAATCATGGCTATTCCATTTGTATGCTTTTTGCCCCTCCAATACCACAAAGCCAAGCAACTTCTAAACCACCAGGGAAATATCTTACTGACTCTAGGGAACTAAAACTCTGGCCCAAAGAAGGATGTGAGAATTTCTGGTTCATATGTGGAAAGTTTTCCCCAAGCAATTAACTTTCATTTTCTGTCATGGTCACTCTTGACCTCTCGGGAAAGTCTGTCTTTCATGTTGACCTCAGTAGTAGAGAAAGAAAGTGGGGAGAAAAGGAAGGAGGAAGGAGGAAAAGAAGGGAGGGGGAGGAAGAAGAGGGGAGGGGGAGAAAGAAAAGAGGGCAAAAAAATGGAAGATAGAAAACAAAAGGAATAGATTTGTTGATGCTGCCTCTGGGATTCTGTCTGCCAGGAGGACAGGAAAGCAAAGGAGATGGGAACAGAACCTTGCATTTAATGAATTCACTCTAAATAGCACAGCTCTTCTTCCTGGGCTGGCAGGAACCAAAAACAAGAGGGGGCGGAACAGTCCTTCACACCAATCACTGGGTCTGGCTCATTTGAAGAAAAATAATTGCCAAGGTACTCTGGCTCTTTTTTCTCTTGGTCCAAGTCCTCTGGCAGGGAGATGTGAGACTGTCTAAAGGTCTGAGTTCTCACAGAGAGTCCTGGATCACTCAGCTCTTCTGGGCCTTTGTGATGTGTTGAATCCTAAGAAATGATCATTGCTGTAGGTGTACAAGAACCAAAGGCTGGAGTGCCATAGAACTTCACCAAGTAGAAACAAAGCATAATGTGGGCTCTCAGAGGACAGGGTGCTGAGGGACTGTCTTGAGGGGCTCTGTGTGGCAGCAACGGGTCACATAGGGTTTCTGACATGGAGCAGGCTGGCATTAGAGGGCTGGAATCACCTGGGGCTCAGGAAGGAAGGACACTCACCTAACTGTTGGTTAAGATGTGATTGGATGTGATTGGATTCCATCCTACAGTGCATTCCTGCTCTAACAGGCCGGTCATCTAGCTTTTCCTGTACAGCTCTCTCATTTGTCAGTCAGAACAATACCCACCAGAGGGAAAGATAATAACTGCTGACATGCCATCCGAGAGGCTCTCCACAAAATCCTTTGCATATGAAAGGCACGAAATAAGTGCCATTCCATCAGCTGCTCGTGGTATTGCTACTATTACTCACGTGCTGAGTTCACTTCCTCTTTAATTCCCCCACCAGATGCATACTCCTCATTTTGCACCTAGCACACTGTTGGGATCTCTTGAGCACACCACATCTGGTTGTTGTTTTGAAACGTCTTTACTAGTGTGTAAGCTTTTTGAATACCAAGACCAAGTTTTATTGTTTCTATGGGGGAATTGGCTCCAGGACCTCCCACGGATACCCAAATCGACAGATGCCCAAGCCCCTTACACCAATGTCCTAACACTTGATTATAACCTACAGGCATCTCCCTACATACACTAAGCCACCTCTAGGTCACTCATAATGCCCAATACAGTAGGAACGCTACATAAGCATCTGTGCTGTTTTGGTTGGGGAAGACTCATAAAGCAAAAAAAAAATTCGTACATGATCAGTTCAGATGCAATTCTTTAAAAAGTGGTTTCTAGCTACACTGGAAGTCCGAGAACACAGAAACCAGAGAGAGCTGTAGGCATTCAGTGTGGCCTGGGGCAGGGTGGAAGAGATGGGAAGTGGGTAGGAGCAGGAGGAAGAACAGAATGGATTGTTCATTTGGATTAGAAGCAGATGAACTTAAGAGAAAGAAGGGATTGTTCGTTGTTTAGCAAAACATCTGGCAGGATTCGCCCAAAGAAAAGGGAGGATTCTGGCATCATCCAGGAGGAGGAGGGAGCCACAGAAATCCAAACTGCAAAGGGTGCACAAGGAGCTGGGGAAGACTCAGAGAAGAACGAGACGATTCAGCAAGACAGAATGGTTGAAAATGGCCATCAAGGCAGGGGCGATCACGAGAGGTGCGGGACACTAAAGAGTTGTTTTTCTTAAGGAAAGATTCTCAGTATGAAAGTTTTCTTTAGTGTTTAATGCTCACACAGGCTCCGCAGTTATGAGCCTGGACTGCTCATGCAAAGGACCTCGTTTGGTTCTCACAATTCCAGCTCCAGGAGTCCTGAAACCCTCTACGAGCCCAGCAAAACACACAGGCATATACACACACACACACACACACACACACACACACACACACACACACACACACACACATATATATATATATATATATATATATACATATATAAAGAAAAACAAAGCAAATGTCTTTTTAAAATTTAATTTCTATGTGTATATGTCATAACTGTGATCACAGGGGTCAGAGAACACTGAGATTCAGCTGTAGGTAGAAGAGACTTTCCGTTTTCTTTTTCTTATTCTCCTTAGCTTTTGCGACATATCGAAAAGAGTCTTGCTGTGCAGAGCTTTACATTCACCCAGCCCCTGGGTCTGTGACTACCTTGCCTTGAGTCAGAGACCCAATGGTTGGGAGGGGAGGCCTTGCTGGAACTTGGATCACATTCTACAGCAAAGCTGACATAGACAGAGAGAAGGCAAAACAGAAATGAGAAAAAATCTGTGTGCATGAAGAATGAGAGCCAAAGACTGACTTAAGCAGGAGTTTCTAGAATCCTTAAAGAGATGGTGGATGTAGGAGATGGTTTTCTTTTCCATCAGGAATGGAGTGGAAGTTAAGTAAGTTTTGTATGTAGTAGTAGCAGTAGCGTGTGTGTGTGTGTGTGTGTGTGTGTGTGTGTGTGTGTGTGTTTAAAACATACACACATGTCTTAAATAAGGATCAGAAAATGCATCTTCTCAGGCCGAGAATACCCAAGAAACATCCAAGCTGTCTGTATTTGAATGACAGTTTGGTCATTCAACATCCACCAAATAGGATAAATTACATCTCTCAGTTACCTCAACTACAGGGATCATATGCTATTAGATTACTTATAATTTGCTGTAACTTTTAAATGAACCACTGCTAAGTGATCAGAACAATGTCTAACACTTAATACACTGACAATGTAATTTCATTGAATGGATGCATAAGCTGTCAATGGTCACTCAACATAGAGTGCGCAGACACCCATAGTCAGGAAGATCCTGGCTGAGGAGAAACTCCCTCCCTACTCTAACTCATTTTTCCAGAAGTGAGATCCCTGGACCCCATCATCAGCACCACCTGAGAACTTGGTAGACATGTCAGTTCTTGGCCTCCATCCTGCACCTCTTGAATCCATATCAGACTGGTTGTAGACTTGGTTTGAGGACCAAAACTCTGCTCCCTCCAGAAAGGGGTACTAACATATGGAGTGTCCCATAGGGTGGGGACTATTTTAGGTATCCTTTTCAGATGTCTCAGTCACACCTACCCTTACTTAGCAAATCTGAGTCCAGAAAAGATCTCCCTAATAGAGTGTCATATGAGGAGTGGACCACACGTCCATGTTGGTATCACTGTACGTGGCTTTTCCATTCTGGCTCGCACTGGGCCCAGGAATTGACTTTGGTATTGGGTCTCAGCTTTTCCTACATCTTCCCTCCTTACCACCCTCCCATACTTTCTTATAAATATCTCAGTTTTGATACAAAAGGTTTCTTGGGGCCAGGAGACGGTTTAAGTATTAACTAGGCCTGCCTTTTTAATACCTCAAGACTTGGGCATTTTGAAATGCTCTAGAACCTTGGTTTTCACCATGACATTTACAGAGCAGCTAAGCTTGCCACAAGGCTTAGTGGGCTGTAATAAGGCTGGATTGGCTCCAGCAATTGGCAAACACCGTGACACGTTAAATGTCACTGGAGGCTCTGTTTGGTTTTAAATTGAAAAATTGCTAGCAGTATAAAAATCTTCCAGACTTCGCCTACAGAAGAAAACACTGACCACTGTCTCTTTCTTTCTGCTCTTCCTCCATCAACTACTTTTCTAAAGACCAGACAGCCTCCTCTTGCACCCCTATATCAACCCAGCCCCCAGCCCTACCTACACACCAGGGAGTAGCATCCAAAACCTTGGAGCTTAGCAAGTTTAGGCACTTGTTTCCAGAATGTTCTCTGGTAGGAAAGAATGTGGCATCAGTACTGATTGAAAACAGATCTAACCCAACTCTGATGCACATCTTCCCAAGATCCTCCACACTTCTTCCTTCTTTCCTTGACCACACGGCCTCAGCCCTTCTGAGATCAGAGCCTTAGAACTAAAAGGAAAAATTTTCCATTGATTCATTGGTGCTCTTCTTTCCCATTCCAGCTCTGGAGAGGTTTGTTTGTTTGTTTGTTTGTTTGTTGCATGATTTCATCAAGAAAATTAATCTAGACAGAGCATCATATTTGTTGGTGGTCAGCCAACTCCTTCCTGCTGGCACACTGCAGACATACAGTTAGGACACCATATCCTCCCACACAAGTGTGAGCATGTGGGCACTTGCATGGGGTGATCAGAGAGGATCCAGCCCTCCTATTCCATTTGTTAACATTTAGGTCAGACACAGGCAGGGTCTTGAATATTTCATGAAGTGACTCTCACCCAAGCCAGCTTGAGAGCAGGAGACTGCCAAGAACTCCAGGGCTCACAATGACAGACTTGCTGGGGCCAGAGAACTTGGGATTTTAGGAGTAGCTAAGGCTCCGATCCTACTTCATTGTCCTACTTCATTTGGTTACTAGTTTAACCATGGGAGCGGAAAAAAAAGAAAACAGGGCAAACAAAAGGTTCTTGGCTGTTAGTACATAGACTCAAGAATGTCTCTGTCCATTTGTAGTACTATAACAAAACACTTGAGACTGGGCAATTTATAAAGAACAGAAATTGATTTTACTTAGAGTTATTTAGGCTGGGAAGTCTTAGACTAAGGCACCAGAATATGGTGTGGCCAAGCTCCTGTGTCATCATATACGAGGTGGTCACAGGACAATGCAAGAGGAAGAAGGGACTGATGTCATCGTTGTACGGTGCCACCAGTGCCACTCTTCCTGGAGCAAGCAGTTCTCGAAGTCCCACCTCTTAATTCTGTCCAAATGAACGTGAAATTTCAATGTGAGTTTCTAATGGAGCAAACAAGGAGAGCCTCGGAGGAGAGCCTAGGAAGCCTATCTTCTTCAGCTTTTCCAACTCTGGACCTCTCTGCTCCCCTTCTCCACTGACTGACTTTGTGTTAACAACTGAGAAACAACCGAGAGTCATTTGCTCCTACTAGCTCTACTGTGCCTCAGCAAGACACTGACTCTTCTGATCAACAGTTTCCTCATCTAAGACATCCACCATAGAGCTCTTCAGGGGTGAAGGAAAACAGATGTAAAGATGCAGCAGTACCTGCGCAATATGTGTGTCTTCCCCTCATTCCTGATAACATGATGCATACTTGCCACTCAGAGACTCTGGTGTTCCACTGAGGGGGGATGCTCCACCAGTACAAATGTTTAAAAGGTGAACTTCTTCGTGTGTGCAGGTGTATATGTATGTTGGCGACATGCCAGAAATCAAACCCAGCTCTTAGCTCTTTCTCAATAGATACCATCTACTTGCCTCTCACTAACCTGGAACTCACTGATTTGGCTAAAATGTTCAGCTACAAACCTGCCTGTCTCTGCCTCCCGAGTGTTGGGGTTACAATTATGCATCAATCACTATGACCAGTTTATAAATTTTTAGTGTGTGTGTGTGTGTGTGTGTGTGTGTGTGTGTGTGTGCCACAACGATGCATATGTTGAAGACAGAGGGTCACTTTGTGAAACTGGTTCTCCCCTTCCACTTTACCTGAGTTCTAGGGATGGGACTTGGGTTGCCAGACTTGCACAGGAAGTACGTCTTTACTCACTGAATCATGCTGATGGCACTCACCTGCTGCTTTTATATGGATTTTGGAGATTGAACTCGGGTCCTCAGGCTTGCAAGGCAATTACTACGGGAGCCATGCCCTAGCTCTGAAAAGATGAATTCTAATGGTGGATTTCAGGCTTCATAGAGAAAAAAAAAGGGTCCAAGAAGAGATAAGGGGATGGAGCTGCAGCAGACAAGAGACTCCACAGCAGAAACTGAAGAGGCTCAAGAGGAAAAAGGTGGAAGAGAGCGAAAGCAACAAGCAGCACGGGGACACTGTGTGGGGTTAGGGTTGGCAGACTCCTCTGTCCTTCGTCCCCAAACACTGACAATGTCCTCCTTTCCCCATCTATGGTCACCTCACACCTCTGTCTCCTTTACTTTACTCCCTCCTGATTCTTCTTACCCTGCACCACCACTGACTCACAGCTGCCTCGCCTGAGTAGATGCCATAGCCTGTTGGTGCCAGCGCAGGGCACAGAAAAAAAAAGGAAGTGGTCGGAGAAGGACCCTCCGCCAGGATGTGAGAGGATGGCACGGACAGACATGGGGTCCTAGTCAAGCCATCTCTCCAAGGTGTCTCTGATATGAAAGAGCCAGCCAAACAATGCTGCGCCTTCCCAGCAGCCCCGTGAGACTGAACAGATTGTGTCCACGGAGCCTCTTCTTGCCCCAAACCAAATCCCTGCTGTCTGCACCAACACTGGGCGCAAATATGAAGAGACCAGGCTTCCTTCTAGCCTTCCCCTGTGACCTTCAGGTTTTGCATTTCTGGAAGAGTGTGAGTATGAAGGAGATACAAACCTAAGTCAGTAAAATGTAGCGTCTTCATCCTAAACACTGAAAAGGAAGTGCAGCCATTTTGGCTTTCCATCTCCGCCAGCACTTGTTAGAGTGTGCCTCTCGTGTTAATTGACGCACTGTAACAAGTGCTGGCAGAGATGGAAACTGTTACACTGTCCAGCACTCAATCACTTAACAGCAAGAGTGGGCATGATACATTGGTATGATTTTCAAAGAACAGCAGTGTCCTCAAGGCCCTTAGAGAGGCTCTATTCCAACCTCCCTGCTTAGGGATGATCTACCCAGGGTTGTCCACACTTATAAATGGACTATTAATCTTCCACACTAGTAAAACGTTCTTCCCTGGGAAATGCAGCAGCCAAACGCACATGGTCAGATTCAAGCCTCCCTACATGGCCTCCAAGGGTGCTGTCCATCTTACCTCACCTTCCATCACTTAAAAGTCTCCACATTGTTTGTAGCCCCCAGTGGCCTTTGCACAGACGGTTTTGATAGGGATGTCCTGTTTCTCCTCTGAGTAAGTATCTTGCGCTTCTTATCAGTTATGACTGCACATAGCTACCCCTGCCTTCGGAAACTTGAATCTGACTGTGAACAAGAATGTGAAGGGCTCCAGAGCGAGGCAAGCCTACGGTCAAATCTCTGTTCATTCCTGAGTCCAAGCCTCAGACGTCTGACCTACAGTATGGGAATGATCACAGCAAACTTTCAGGACTGTGATAGGCTATGACAGAGGCTGACAGGTAGCGTGTACCCAAACTCAGCAACCACTTCTGCCGTTTTCTCAGAGCCTCCCATTTTGCCCTTCCGTCTTAGACAGACACAGATAACTCTTTCCATCATTGTGCTTTTACCTGCATGCTACCATAAATTATGTTTATTCCTGTAATTTATATATGTTAAAAAGTACCGACTTATTTAAGCAAATAGTTCAACCAGTTGTGACAAATAGAAACACCTGTGAATATGGGACATTTCTCTCATTCCTCAAAGGGAACCACTGATCATTTGTTCACAGCTATGGCTTATAGTGTCTTCCCCTAGAGTTTCATGAAAACACAATTATACAGTGCACATTCTTTTGTATCTGACCCCACTCACTCAGTAGAGTGTTTTGAGATTCTTTGCATATATCGTTAGCTGAATCATTACTGCTACATTTTCTTTTTGATACAGGGTGTCACATAGCCCAGGCTAGCCCTAAACTCACTAATGTATCCAAGGATGATCTTGAATTCCTGATCATCCAGCTGCGCTTGCTCAGTGCTGGGATTGCAGCCAAGGACGGAGCTGCCTGGCTTATGCAGGGCTGGGAACGGAAGCTAGGCATACACTCTACCAACTGAGTTGTAGCCCAAGCTCCTTTCAATGCTATATTTTATCCTTGTATTATGAGCTATCTGATCCCTCCACTAGACTATGAGGTCCTCAAGTTGCTTTTTAACTCTTGGCTTCTCCTGAGTAGGCACAGCAACTTTTATAGGAGAGGGAGAGGAAGGACACACGGAATTACCAAGGGAGACTGGCTAATGTCTTATTGTAGTCTTGTCATCTGTCTACTCCTGGAAGGCAGCATTCACAGTCCCCAGAAGAACCCAGCCCACAGGCACTTACAGGAGCCAGTCCACTGCCACCAGCAGACTAATATCCTCTGTCGGCAGGCCCACCGCGGTTAGGATGAGGAGCATGGTAACCAGCCCGGCACTGGGAATACTGGCTGCACCAATGCTTGCCAGGGTGGCTGTGAGGCTGCAAGGACAGAGAAGCCCAGGTCATGGAAAGAGAAAGAGTCTTGGCAAACATCTTTTGCAATCTTAGAGATAAGAAAAAAAAAACTTCCAATTTTCCTACAGTCATTAAAAATCTCTTCCTTTCTTTCTCCTTGGAATAAAGAAATGTGAAATATTCTACTAATATCCAGGAACTGAGCTCAACAATAATGGAGGCTTATAAATTCATGGATTGTAGTCATATTCCCATAGTGATACCCAAATAGTCTAATGTACACAGTACTAAGGCAGTTGAAGTTCTAAAAATAGGCATGGAAATATTAAAGATGAAGAACTAAATCACCCTCACCCATCCTATGGGAAGACAGCTGCATTCATTTCTGTATATGCCTCCACGTGTCTGTGAGTGCCACAGACTTTGGACTATGTGGCAAGAGTCTAAGGAGATCATTGCCAACATTAACATGAGAACTGATGACAGAAAATGTCCAGAACCAACAGAGTGGACATCAGGGGAAGCAATAGACATATTCCAGGAGACATTCAGTTTCACTTGCCTGGACATTTCTCCCAAGGCTGGAAAACACATTATTCAGAAAGAGGGTGTCACGTAATGATAATGGAATCCTGGCACCATTTTGAACTGTCCCCAAAGTTCAAAGGTTAATCTTGAGTCCAAGTGTCCTGTCTACATACCAGAGGGTTCCTGAGGCTCACCAACTGGCAGTGACTTTGTGATCTTTGTACCTGTCATTTTATAGAATGGATCATTTCTTTTTTCTTCTTAATTGTGTGTGTGTGTGTGTGTGTGTGTGTGTGTGTATGCACATGTACATGTTAGCGTATATGTATAGAGGTCAGAGGACTTTCTTAGATGTCATCTTCAGGTACAGCATCCACTTCCTTTGAGGCAAGGTTTCTCATTGGCTTAGAACTCACCAGCTAGCCACTGTGTCCCAAGTATCTGCCTGTCTTCCACTCTCCAGTATTAGGATTAAACACACTTGCCACCATGCCTGGCATTTTTGTAGGGGTTTTGGCATCAAACTCGGGTCCCTGTGTTTGTCAAGCAAGCCATCTCCTCAGACCTAGAGCTGTCACTTCTAAATAGAATGTTGCTTCTTAAAATAGGGCTCCCCGGTGTGATTTTTGTGAGTGCTAAAAATACGGGGGCTGCTTGCTTTGTAGTGAAAACATTGGAATGTTTCTAGAGCAAATACTCAGGCACCAAATTCCAGGCTCTCAGAAAGTTTTAACAAAGTCAGACCATCAGTGTGACCCAGCCTAGAATCCCAAGTCCTGTAACTGAGAGGGCTCTGAGGAAAAGGAAAGCCTCTGGAGCTCCAGTGAGTTGGCATACTTGTTTCATTTTGTCACCCTTTTCAGGTATTATTACAGATGCCTGCCTAGGTGTGATCTACAGAACATGTCTGTGACCTTCCTTGTCAGACCAGCATGGAGCTGGTGTCGGGTTCTAGAGAACTCCATGACTGAATCCATTTAAGACAGCAGATAGTGTGCAGTAACTTTTTTTTTTGACTTAAACAATCTAGGTTCAAATCCTAGCTCTATCACTTATCAAGCACATGACTTTGGGCAACAGCATCTCTTTGTACCTTGACTTCCACATCCGTACAAAAGAGTAATGAGTGTGTCTCATTCATGAGGTAGTCAACAGTCAACTGGTAAGGACCAGTAAGTGCAAAGGCACTTAAGAGAGGTTGGGCATATTACAACCTCCTAGCCAAATAAACTGTCATACTTATCAAGAACTTAGTGACAAGGTGAACAGTTTAGGAGTGAAACTTCCCTAAAGCCCCAGACAGCTGGGACTCCTCAGACCTTCCCCAATAAGGACAGAACAGAAGGGAAGAGGGGATTCCCATGTTCCAGTCATCCTTAGCCTTGGCTGTTTGATTTACAGCATCGGTTGCTTTGGTAATGAGTCACTTTTACAATCACCATGGCCATTTCAATCTGACTAGTTTTTGGTTCTGTGAGGCAAAATCCTGTATGTACAAAATTCTTGTTGAGAGTCAAATCTTAACAGTAATTTTGCCCTTCTACAGACAGTGTTATCTAGAGAATTCTCAGCCTGCCCCTGGCCCCTTGACCTGTTCTGCTTTCTCTAGTATTCCACTCCTCTGGCTGGCTTCTCCAGAGTCAAGTTCCTGGAAGCTCTGCCAAGTTCGATGTACACAACATCAAAGCAGAACCTCACAACAACCATGCAAGGTACACAGACATGTTCTTTCACCAGAAGACAAGCAGGGACTGGAAGGGTGGGCAACTTAGGGTCACTCAGATTCAATGTGGTCTTCTGGGATTTGAACACTCCTCTGTTTGATTCTGCTACAAGCCGGCTCTTGATGACCCTGAGAGGTCTATGATTTAATAAGTATACAGAAAGTTCTTGGTCATTGCTCTCCTACATGAGGGAGAAGAGAAGAGGAGGGACTTAGACAAGGGCACATCATAAAGCTAGACTTGGCTATCCCTCACCACCACCACCACCCCCAAATACGTTGCAGGCAGAGAACTGCACATGAGCTATGTGGGAGCCTGTGGAGGCAGACCTTCAGATGTCTACAATTAAGGAGGATTTGGCTAAACGTGCCCAGAGGCCAAGATTTAAACATACATGGCCAACCTTATCCTTTGCTCGGTTAAATTTCCCAACAGTAGCATTGTTAACATAAAATAAGTCCCAAGTAGATAAAATTATGTAATGCCAGTAAAATCCCAATCACTTACTCACTGCTCTAATTTTAATAGCATAGGATGCTCTGGAGGGTAAGCCTGGTTGCTGTCAAGCCCAAGAATGAAAGACCATCATTGCTTGGTCAAAGGCTTCATTAAGGCAAGAAGCCCTTTCACCTAAGAGTTTTTAAGCATGGAACTTGGAAGTCTCCTGTGATATCTGTTAGGACAAGATTCATGTTTGATACTCTGATCTGAAATGAGCTTCCCATTGTGATTAATTTGTGGTACTCACTGTATATCAGCCACTTTTTCACTTACTAATATAGGACTACTGTTTTATCTTATTGAATGTCATTGCTAGTAACAATTTCAATAGCTCCCATCTATTGATATGTGATATGTGCCATGTGTGATGCTCCTCTCAACCACCCTGATTCTGTGATTGCTGCCTTCATGATATAGATGAGGAGATGGGAGGTTCCACTCTAGCATATACAACACAAGGTGTTTGTAAAGGTCAGATAAATCAACACACACAGGCAGCCTAATAGTATCTATCCAATTAGAGCAGAGGCAGTGTGACCCATATTTAGGTGGCCTGGGTTCAAATCCTACTTCAGCACTTATAGATATGATCTTGGACAAGTTTTCTTTCTTTTTTTTTTCTCCATGCTTTATTCTCACCAGCTGATATATTCAGACCCCATTACCCAGTTTTTAAAGCCACTTCAAAGGCCACAAATTAAGATCTTTAGTAAACAGAAGAATATATCCAAATTTGGGAACTTGAATTTTAGCCATCCTCTGGACAGGTAGAGTCTTTGAGCCTCAGGTTCCTCATCTGCCAGATGAAATGGCTACACAAGGCATTGTTTATATTTCCAAATCAAATGTTAAACCTAGTAAGGTTTTCTTTTCTTTGTTTTCTTACTTAGTTATTCAGCCAAGCTTTGATGTGTATGGAATGTTCATTAAAATCTTCTGGAATTACTCTAAGGAAATGGAAGGAACTGGTAACCCAACAAAAATAACTCTGAGCTGCCTAAAAGGCTCCCAGATAGACAAATGAGGCACAGCTCTGAGGTGGTAGTTCTTCTGGGGTGTCAACTCATAAAACACTGAGAATTTCAATTTCCAGTGCCTGAGTATGACCTTTCAATAACTTCAACACATGGAGAAATCAGACATAAATGCCCCCCCCTTCTCATCTCTTATGACTGGCACTTAAAGTAATCCTAAGACACCAAAGGCCTCCTAGAGAATGAGCTGAAGGCCAAACAGACACCAGCTGTCACCAGAATTTCTAAAGTAGAGAAGGACCTTATTGACAAAAGTTAGAAGGGAGGAAAGGCCACTGTATGAATCAGGACGTAAAGGGTATGGCCTCTTCCCCGTGTGCAATAGAGACAAGACCAAAACTAGTCTTCCAACACCTTCCTTTGAGTTCAGTCCAGAAAGGAAAGGGATAGAGATGGAAAGAGTTGCCTAAGGGGTCAACATGTGACTCCTGCCTACAGCATCCACACCCTGAAAGTTAGGTTTCATATAAACACCCTTAGCCTCATATTACTGTTCCAGTGAAATGGGGACAAAAGCCATCCTTCCTTTTCAGATTGCTGGGAATGTCTGAGGTGAGATATGAAGAATGCCACCCCGGGGGCACCACAAGACTGGAGTTGTTCTCATTGCAGAAGCTGAAAGTTATTTCCACGTCAATCTAATCTTTCCACAGAATGAATCAGTGGGGCTGTGGTTGTTACACTTCTTTGGATTCTCTTTTGCCTGCAAATACATTGATTACACAGAATGCCATCCACCTGTTGCTTGTATTTACCAATCTCATAGAATCTGAGACAGAAAGGGAATGTAATTCACAACATCCCAAAGTAATAACTTTAACCGTCTTAAGGGGACAAGCAGTGGTGGCCAGGCCAGGTATGGGTGGTGAGGAACAGGGGCCAGCAGTAAATGGAAAACACCTGTCTTCAAAGACACTAATGTTCTAATTAGTTTACAGCACATTGCAAAGCAAATAGCAAGGCCTGGAGTTGGCTTCAGCCCACCAACTGCCGATTCACAGTCCCCAATTCTGAATACCTTCCTCATTTGTAGATGAGGACATCAAGCCACTGTGAGTGGGAGTGGGATGTAAGTGGAACCAGGAGGTCGTTCATTGGCTTTTTGTTGTGTTTTCTACTTTAACTAAAGCCAGAAACTGTCTTCTAACTTAACAGAAGCTCCCAGTTGGAGTCGAAGTGATTTCATGGTAATAGTGTCAGCACACTGAACAGTTTGAAGAATGACACTGTCAATGACTCTACCTACAAACAGGATCTGAGTTTATGGAGGAGCAGTGCATTTTAGATGACCTCTCAGGACAATGTTCTCAGTGTTAAAACAATAGTATAAATACAGGTCAAAGCATTGGTGAAAGCACACTGTGTGGTATTTATTTACAGTAAAATGTTCTATGTCACACTGAGGAATCTACCATCATGCCTTGGAACACTGAAAAGAGCATATTTTAAATATTAATTTTGCATGCTTATGTGTACAAATGGTATATACCTGGAGATCAGAGGACAACCTAAAAGAATTGGTTGTCTCTTCCCATTATGTGGGGCCTGAGGATGGATGTCAGGTGGCAAGTGCCTTTATCCACTGAGCTGGATCACCTACCCAGAAGGGAACATATTTTAATGACAGAATAATTGGACCCAGAAGTAGTAAATGTCACCCGAGTCATAGCCGTGCCAGCTCATGACTAGCGGTATAGGCTTGGACAAGCCACTATACTTCCAGGCCTGGTTTTCCTTGTGTGTGTTGAATGAGCATACAAATAATGGGTCAATCAGGTCTGGACTCTGATGTGAGTGCGCATGTGTAATATGCCACTAGCCTCTTCCCTTCCTGTCACGATCTTTTCCCTTTGAAGTTTGCCAGTAATTCCTTCGCTGTGTCTCACTAGAGCTGAAACTCCAGCCGCTTCCACCGAGTGAAGTTAGTGTGGAGGGAGAACGAGGAGGACGGATGTTTCTCTGTTTCTCCTGCACGCGCTTTGCTCACCTTACAGTCACAATCTGCCCTCCATCCAGGATGACACCATTCATTTGGGCTATGAAGATGGCGGCCACGGCTTCGTAAAGGGCTGTACCGTCCATGTTAATGGTTGCTCCAACCGGAAGGACGAACCTGGTCACACGTTTATCAATCCCTAGATTGTCTTCCAAGCAACGGAAGGTGACAGGCAAAGTTCCAGCACTGGGGGCAGTGGAGAGAGAGAGAGAGAGAGAGAGAGAGAGAGAGAGAGAGAGAGAGAGAGAGAGAGAGAGAGAGAGAGAGAGAGACTCTGCTTTAGAGGCAGGACAAAGCACAAACCAGAATGACATTGCAAATTTTTGTTCTTTTTCTAGTCAGTGTGACATGCAAAAATAGTAACTAGAAACATTTTTTAAAAATGAGTTGGGAGTTTAAATTCAATCTTACTAAGCTGCTGATAGGCAACAAAATATTTAGTTGGTCCTGGTTTCTCAGAGCTACTCAGTGCCTGCCAAGTCCTCTATCCCTCAGTCCCTGTTTCCATCTTAGGATAAATCTTGAAGCACATCTGATTGTGCATATGAATTGGGCTGCAAAAGAATTATGTCAGAAAGCAATCAGCTGTCAACAGCAAAAAAGAATGAGGAATTTTTGAATGACCCAAAATTTCATGCCAGAAATGCTGTTCCAACAAAATGACTGCCTGGACAGCATGGAGCCCCTGGGAACTGTCGTGAGTTGGGCTTACTAATTTGGAGAATGCTGGACAAACAAGTTGTGCACCCTTCATCACGAACCCAAACTTTGAACAATCCACTGGGGAACTTGACATGCAGTCAACTCCCAGAGACATGGCCACCAGCCACTTCCCAGTCTCCACAATGACAGGGCAGGAAATCATGGGATCTATCGCTAAAGGCGGTGAGGAGTGACTTCACTTTCAATCCTCCTAGGCATGGGCTGGTGATCCAATCACATGACCCACCCTTAGAGGCTACAATATTTGGCATGCTTCAACATCTTCTAAAATAGAACACCTAAGGGAACAAGATTCGTCAAGGCCAGAATATTACATCCTTTTAGACAGTAGTGCGAAGGAGATTGGGTGGACTTGTTCAGAGTTTAAATAATGTTGAAATCAAGCAAAAGAGCCAAACAGCATGGGATTGTTTTGTGGTTTGTCTTGCTTAGATTACTTTTGTCCTGTTTAAGTGAATTGGAAAATTTCCAGTGCAGGCAGCATTTGGAGGTACTTTCAAGCCTTAGTCATAGTTACCCCTTCATACTAGTTACAACTGAGTCTTCAGCGAGACCAGACAAGTTCACAAAGGTCTCAGTTTCTCAGTGGGAGAAAAGGTCAGCTTAGGGATGTGCTGATTCCAGGACCTACTCCGGACCATTAAATCTGAAAGCTATGTATAAAATAAGAGACACTCAAGTCCACAGCTTAAGCTGATCCAGGAGTCATCTTACCAGACAGAACATCCTTTATGATTACAGGTCAGGGCTCTGTAATGTTTCCTGTTGGTCTTAGGGTAAGGAGAAGTCAGTTAATTGGGCCAGGGCTGTATGCATCTCATTTACAAAAGCCTTATAAGCCCAAGTAAGAAGTGAAGCTTTGTTCTCATTTGCATGCAGGAAATACCATGTTCCGGGCTTGCCGCCTCAGCTGTTTTAATTAGAAGTTGGTGTCCTCTTATTCCTCTTACCCCTTCTCCCCATTTCCTGGGACTGTTTCAGGGGGTTTCCTAGATACTATAACTGATCCAAAACTCATGTTACTTGTTATATCTATTGTTTTCCAAAATGTCATCAAAAGGTCTTCAGACAGAGAGACTGGGGGAATGGTTTGTGAAGCATGAAAACAGTCCCTATTCTTCTACTGAGCAGGTTTTATATTTACGTCCTCCAAATCCACATACAGTCAACTAATCCAAACTAGGATTTGAGAATTTAGTGACTTCCTTGCTGACAGACTGACACTCTACCATTGCCTTTTAGCTCCCATCTGAGAGGCCCTAGGATGTTGCTAACAATAATGTCCAATACTTGAGATTCTTCCTCTGATGAATGGCATGCACTGAAACCAGAGATCTGGGACACATTCCTCTCTGACACCAGCCTTGGTAGCCATCAAGAAGAGTCAGTTGGCCATCCTCAGTGTTGATATGGTTGTTATGGTGGCCCTGTTTCGGGTGGTTTCAAACCTTTGAGATATAAGGCTTAAGTGAATAGAGGCCAGTTGGATGGGCTTTGAGGTTTTTAGCCTTGGCTCTGTTTCTGGTCCCATCTCTGCTTTCTGATTGGCACCACGAGAAGCCAACACTATGAGCTCCCGCTGCCTGATCAGACCTGCTACAGTTTCCATCTCTTCCCCACCACAAGGGACTGTGTCCCGTTGGACCCTGAGCCGACAGAAACCTTCCTGCCTTAGGCTGTCTCTGGCAGGTGCTTTGCTGCAGTGCTGTGAAAAGTGACTAGCCAGGTCCTCCGTCAACACAATAAGGCAGAGCAGTACTTAGTGGGTTGGTCCTGGGCGCTGGATTTTTTCCCCCTTCTGCCCATTATGGCAAAGAAACCATGACTCAATTCTTGGAATGTGGGTCTTGCCCATTGCCTTTTAAAAGAAGGGGAAACTCCACATCCAGGCAAAATTTTAAGTGAAGATTAAAACCACATTTTTCACCCTATAGTACAGAGTAAGGGGGCGGGGACTGGGTCTAACATTTGAGGCTTTATTGAGATAACTCAAGCATTTGAGTTTGATTTAAATGCCAGGATATACCACCCATATCTCTTTAAGATTTGTCTTGTCTTTTAGAATTATAAGGATAATGGTCTGACTATTAAAAAGGAAAATATTTTTTTAAAATAATTTAAAGACAAATTCACAAGAACATTAGAAAAATGTAATGTATTATGCTATAATTGTGCATAGAAAAAATACTTTAGCAAAACTGAATTTATAAATAAAAAAGGAGTATTTACAGCTTTGAATGTATACAAATTAAAAATTCCAGTGTCAAACATCATTATTTATTTTCAAGACAGATGTCTAGTAGGGAGGCTTCTTATCTGTAGCATGTGATGTAAGAGTTAATAATTCATATGCATAAAATGAGCTTGAAAACCATCCAGGAAAGGATGAATATCCACAAAGAAAAATGAGCTGGCTCACACATGACTCAAGAGGCAAGGAATGGGGAGGAAAAGGCAATAAGGAATAAAAAAGATGTTTTCCCTCATCTGTAATCAAATACATGCACATTTGCTGAGTGGTTTTCCCACCAATAAGATTGGAATGCATCAAAGCAACACAGAATCCCCAGCTCTGGTGAGTGGGTGGGGAAAGAGACTCCCTCAAACACAGTTGGTGGGAACATTAAATTCTGGACTTTCTGAAATGCTAACTGGTGATGCATTTCAAAAACTACCAGTGTGTACTCCTTGACTCAGCAAGTCCAGGTCTAGAATGTATCCTGAGGGGATCATCAGAGAGTCTGGCAGAGATGATTGTCAGCGCTCTGTTTAATGGGCATGCTTTAGATTTACACCTCTGCACATGTGCAACAGAGTACTGTATACTATTAGTATTTCATTTTATTTTAAGTGTTTGAGTGCTTTGTCGACATGTATGTATGTGCATGCCTGGTACCTAGGGAAGCAAAAGAGGGTATTGTAACCAGAGTTAAAGGTGGCTGTGAGCTGCCATGTGGGTGCTAGGAACCAAAGCCAGGTCCTTTGTAAGAGCAGCAAGCACTCTTAATTGCTAGACCATCTCTCCAGCCTTTCATATCCTGTGTGCTATAATGAAGTTCACAAAAATAGTGGCGAAGATCTCTATTAATAGATAAGATTTTCATGATCTCTTGATCCATGAAAAAAATAGAAGTTTCTAGAGTAGCATATATGCATAGTTTTTTTTTTTTAAACTACAGGATTATCACATATTGTCATTAGCTGAAGAAATTCTTAGTCTGGTGAAGTTCATTGTCTTCTTCAAAATTTTATCCTTTGTCTGAACTTTGTCGCTATTGAGGCATACCATATTTATGATCAAATAACAAGTATAAAAGTAAATAAGTTTGGCTTTTTTGAGGGGGAAACAGCTACGTTTTCTCTGAAGAGAAGCGTTTTCACAGAGAATTAAAGCATAAGGAAGTTACAGGGAAAGTTTGAAGTGTTGCCCTTCATCTCAGGAAACAGAATGCCAAATCTGGCCCCCAGTATTGTACATGGTTCAGTCCTTTCTGAAAGCTCCTATTCTATTCCTATTGAATTCCCACTGGCTTGCAATATGCAAATATAATTTGGCTTCCCATGAGCTGTTGGGTTTCTTGAGGTGACTTTGCCTAAACAGGGGCCTTGGAGCCTCCAGCCATGCTATGCCACTGAGTGGGCACCTCCCTAGCAGGACATGGTGGTCACAGGCTCAGCAGCTGGACCTGGTGGCCTTTCAATGTGGGTTTTGGCATCTGCTGGACTCTTGAGTTGTCTGTTTCTTGATCTCGGGCTCAATTTTGTGACGCAAAGACAGATATCAGAAGTAAAACATCGATTTCAGTCTGAAAGAGTAAAACTCTTCAGTCTTTGAAATTCTACAGTTCTAGTTTTTTTTTTTTTTTTACTTGTTTTTGTTTGTGTTTTGGCTAACTTCTGTCCAAGATTATATTCAAAAACTAATTTTTTGTTGCCTATATTTGAGGTCCTTTTTGATTTCCTAGGCAATGAAAATAGATAATGAAGCAGGAGCTGCCTTCCTATTAAAGTTATACCATTTAAGCTGGACTTGAGGAGGGAAAGTTAGGGAATAATTGTATACTAAGAGGTTTATACTAAAGTCAGAGAATTAGCTGGTTTCTACTTGTTGGGGAAAACAAATCACCATTTACCCTGTGAGAGTTGTTTCTCCTGGTGCTGGCAAGACAGGGTAGCAGTTTGCAGAGGACCTGGGTTCAGTTCTCAGCAAACAACTGCTCAAAATTCTCTCTGCTGGCTTTTGAGGGCACCAGACATGTATGGGAAGCCCATACATATATGCAGTCACTCACACATATACATAATAAAAAATGGACACACCTTTTCCAAAATAAGTTGATTTTCCCACTCTTGAAAAATTATTGGGGAAAACCTCAGTAGAGTTTTTTTAAATAGTAAATAGTAATTTTCCAAATTACAGGTGGTATGTTAAGTGAACGACATCATGCTACAATCTCTGAATGATATTGAAGGCTACATTACATTAGTGCTTCAAGTAACACGTTAGGCAGTTAGGCATGCAAGCTTACACCATGCAACCACCTAACATTTAATATGAGGTTATGGTTCTAGTCCAGCTGCTGACCAGTCACAAGGGTAACCAAAAAGGAGCTTCAGCATTGCCCAGGACAAGCCAAAAGTTCAAAGTGTTTACCTTCTAGAAATATTTTCATATGATATGAAAGGTGTTCTTACTGAATTCAGGGAAGATTTGGGGAAACAGGAAGTGTCAAATAGAACAAAAGAACCAACATGGAGAAAGGTGGCTTCTCCTGCCCTCTACCTGGAAGCTGTTCCCAAGGCAGTGATCCAGGCTTGGAAAATACCAGCAAAAAAGGAGAACGGGTTTTTTCTGGTCACTACAAAGTAAATCAAGGGGAGAAAGATGCCCCCGTGGATGATGAGGCCCACGATCACCGTGATCATGTACATCCCCAGTTGCCTAGCAACCACTTCTAAGTCCTTGATGGCAATGATCTTCCCACAGATCAGGCAGGCGATACCCAGCGGGGAGTACCTGAAAAACACAAAAGAAAACAATAACATGGAAGAGATCATTAAGCAAGCAATTCAGGACCTAAATCCCACCTGGGAACTGCACCTGGAGGAAAACCCTTCCTCGTTTTATTTATTTATTTGTTCTTGTACACACACACACACACACACACACACACACACACACACACACACACACACACACACAGAGTGTTTTGCTGAGAATGAGCACAATATTCAGTTGAATTGACCGGCTTAACTGTTTTATGGATGTAGTGACGCATGTTCTGATGATTTAAGTTCAAAGGCAAACTTTATTGCTAAGGTGAGTTTTAGGAATAAAGGGGGCATGCCTTGTCATCTTTTAATGAGATAAGTTAACACTGAGTTAAAGGCTGAGAGAGATGAATTTTGACTCTGGAATCTTGTTTGATGCCCTTGTTCTTCAATTCCTTTCTAGAATTTGGGGTCTAACTGAGGGACTTTCTGGAAATAAATTGGGATTTGTAAATGTCCATTTAAAAAAAAACTTGGATGTTAGGAATTATATTTAAAATGATGAAGAGAGCAGGAAAAAGACAGGGAAGGAATAAGAGAGAGGGGGCTGCCAGAATAAAAGCACCTGAGCCAAGGGGTGCATTTAGGGAGATGTGGTTGGGCGACTTTGAAGCCTGGAAGGGTTTCTCCCCACATGATAGCAATAGCGCTGGCTTGGTTCATTGTGTTTCAAGCACTACAGCAGGACCTGTGCACTCAGAGCCTCACTTCACCTCACCACAGCCCTAAAAGCTGCCCGTCAGTATTAGCACTCCATAATTAAGGAAACCCTCCTTTGGGAAAGTTCAATCATGATTCCAAACCCACAAAGCCAGAAGGAGAACCATCCTCACTTTGTGAAAGCCCAGAAGTGGGGGTTTTTCTTACCAAGCCAAACAGTTTCCTTTTAGTGCACCGTCCCAGCTCCTTGTAGGTAAGCATACAACCACCATATACCAGTCTAGCCCACATTGACATTTGTATGCTGTCATTATCTTATAGAGGACTTGGAAACTGTTCTGTTCCTATTCATGGAAAAATGCTCTCATCTTGACTTAGTTTTTGATTGTCTGGGACCATTCTTTACTATAATTATTATAATAATATTTAGTAGTAATATTTAATAGAGGTGTTACTGGGCATGAATTTGTTCATACTCTGACAGGGTCTGACTAAAATAAGATATTTGTAGGACGATTTATACCTCATTAACAATTATAGACATATTTTTGAGAAAAAGAAGAAAATAAAATCCCCAGATAGGGATTCCAACAGCAGGGGTCGGGAAAGAAAAGACCACTAAGCAGACTCTCTCTTCCTTCCTTCCTTCCTTCCTTCCTTCCTTCCTTCCTTCCTTCCTTCCTTCCTTCCTTCCTTCCTTCCTTCCTCCCTTCCCTCCTTCTGGAAATTAGGCCTACCCCTGGTCCTTTCCTAAGCTAAAGAAAGGCTGTGTAGAGCAGATGAGAGTCCTTAAATGCAGAAAACATGGACTTTGTCCAGCCTTTCACTGACTACAGGACCTCACTGGGTGACATGGTCTCATTTTTCCGATGGGGCATCAGGGTTAGAGGGGCTGACTCCAGCATCACCAGGTAGCTGGGAAGCTCAAGCTTGAATGTGTATTGTCTACACTGCTGAAGTGTCGTCCCAGACCCTTCTCAATTTGATTCCTTACTCTTGGAAAAACTTCACGACATCTTCTGTTTGTACAAACCTAGGCACCAAGGCCTCTCCTCATCCATGCATTTTTTATCCAAGTCTGAGCTAATGAGGCTTTCTAACGCCTCTCACAGGCTACCCACACAGCAGATGGTCATGCGAGCAAACCTTGTTGAGAAAGAGCCACTTTGTGTGGCATTAGTGTGGCTCTGCTCTTCCCTGTGCAGCTTCCAGCCTGATCCTCACTTGCTTTCCCCTGGGGTACAGGCTGGCCATGGCTGAGGACAGCTCTCTAAGCATTAACAGGAGGGTGAAGCAAACCTTCTGTCATGTCTTTTAACCCTCATGTTTCTTCCCATTTGATATTCTTCTAGTGTGCCCATAATCACAACACCTCATAAATCAGCTATGGAGTCCCAGGGGCCAGCACTTTGTCACTGAGACTGTAAATAACTGGAAAAAAAAAAATGCCTTCCTATTAAGCCCTGAAGGGTTTATCTTCATAAACCAAGAGGTCAATTCTTTTCCAAACACCAATCACCCTTTAAAGCTGTCCAGAGAAACACAGATATGAGCTATTTAGGATGCTATTCAATTTTCTTTCATCCCCCTCCTCCTTTCCTCAGGTCAAGTAATTTGTAGACGGAGGAAACATGTTTGCAAGGCACTTTGCCAAGGAAGATCAGCTACAAAGTTCCCCAGGGGCAGTACATTTGAGCCAGTCAGATGGAGGAGAGAGAGGCAAGGCTTACCTTGGGAGCACCCATCAGGTGGGGTTTGGGCAGTGGGGGTACGCACCAGCTCCCATTGTAGATAGAGAATATTAACCAAATGCCATAAGGTGAGCCATAAGAGTTGGGGAATGTGGGGTATGGATTAGCCCCTGCTACTCCAAACACTTGCCCACCCCTAACTGGATAAGTATTAATGGGATATAAAAGAACCTTTGCCCTTGGACTTAGGGCCGTTACTTCCCCACACCTGGCTTGAATTGTTTTCTTGGGTTTCCATATCAATGAAAGAGCTCATTGGAGATGAGATTCCATGGAAAAGAAAGGGGGAAGTGCCCAAAGTCCAATGCTACCACTCAAAACTCCTGAGTTGAAACAAACGAGACCATAATTAAGTGCAATCAGAGGCTTAAGGCTCCACCCAACAGTTCTGAAGTCAAGTGACGCTCAGTAATTATCGGGTCCATTTCCAATCCAGCACACAGCCACTGGGACAGAAGTAGGGGACGTTTCCATGCGGCCCATAGGGGGGTCATATTCTCAGCTCTGGATCCTGTTTACAAGCTCACTATCCCGACAAGCTTCCTGTCACAAATCAATGAAATCCAACCCATCAGTGGCCCACGGAGCCCCGGAGGCTCTGACCCCCGCCTGCCTGTCCACCTTCACTCTTTCCACCATTTTAACCATTCTCATGCCAGTGGCTGCAGATCTTTGTCCTGATCCTCAAAAGCCTTCCCCTCCCTGCTTCCTCTCCTCAGAGTCCTCCTTTCAGCCTTCACTGACAGGCCTGTTCCATGCCTCGCTCCCACACAGCTCATCCTGGCCACTCGGGCCTGCTTCCTTCACTCTTCCCCACAGCCCGCTTTTGTTGTCTGTACCACCAACTGAATTCCTGTTTGTTTCACCTCATCTGTCTTCCCTTCCTTTCTTTCACGAGAATGTGAGGCCCATGAAGGCCGGAACCATTAAATCTGTCATGTCACCATTATATCACATCCTTGTCGGTTTAGAAAGGATTACTTATTGAAAGAACAAATGGATTGAAAAAAAAAGTTTGCTTTACCAAACTTTAGTTAGATCCCGCCATCTTTAGACTCTATTTGTCTCCTTCCTTTAAAACACTGTTTCAACAAAGAACCCCACCGAGTCCGTTTAGCAAGCATCCCCATCCTCAATGGTGTGTGGCTCTCCATCTCTGATCAGGTTCCTCATGGTCTACCATCCTCCAAGGGGTATCTGGCCAACCTGGCCTGACTTTAACAAGAATCCTGCTAGGTCCTTAGCAGAATCCCCCTGACTCTTGATGTGCCCCTACTCCATTGGTTATAAATTCCCACCTTCCCAGTATGGTTGGGATCTGAGCCCAGTCCCTCTCCATCGCTGTGAAAGCACATTGCTGTGGTCCCTAACCCCTATCAGGCAGCCCTGCAGAAAGCCCTCCTTCCCAGCTTAAACAAGCACCATTGAATGCTTCTTCCTTTAATAGTACGGAGGGCAGAGGACCAATAGCCAAGCGCTAGAAACAAAGGAAGGGCAGATACCTCTTTTTCTAATAGAAGGAGACTATGGGAAGTTTCACTTCCTATTCAAGTCTTTCAGGGTTTAGAAAAACGTTTTAAAATTTTCAAAAAATGAGGTTATGGAACTTGCAATAAAACCAGGGGTTTTCAGACTTCTTGAAGGATTAATATGCACAGAGATGCAGGAGATAAGGGTTGGATTGATGGTGATAATGGTCACAACAGAATAACCACAAGCCTATTCACAGAAATGCTGTGGACCTTTTGAGCACAGAACAGTTCCAATGACCGGGGTCACCATTTCACCTAATTCTCAAAGCAACTTCGTGACACGGTTTTTACAATTATTCTCTTTTACCAATAAGAATATTAGGATTTAAATGGGTCTAACTTGCTTAAAGTCACATAGCTTGTAGCCAGAAGCTCTTAGATTTCATCTACTTTGAACTCAAAAAGAAACTGAGTCAGAGACTGTGGGGCGATACAGCTTTGCAACACTAGGCAACTTAAGCTTTTGCTCTGTGTTATCATCTGTACAAAGTATCTATTTTGTTAGGAATTGTTTGAATGAAAAAGTGTGAACATGGAAAGTTAACAGATTAACACTAAACATTGAAAAAAATTGGCAAGTCTCAATTATGACTTAAAGATAATAATTTCTTTAATAAATGAGTTAATTTAATAATATAATAATTAAACTTGAATACATGACAAGATAAAAATCATTCCAATTTACATTTTAATGATCATAATTTTTAAGCCAGACAGGGAGGTTCGTACCAGTGTTCAAAGGGAGGATCAAGTCAAAATCTTCCTTGGCTATACAGCAAGTTTTAGCTAGCTTCAGCTACATGAGATTCTATCTCAAAATAATTTTTTAAAAAGAAACTAACATTACAAATGATATTATTTTCACAATGCTAGATTTTGCTTTTTACTAGTCTTACTACTACATAAAGTATTTGATTATACTGGCTGGTTTTGTGTGTCAACTTGACACAAGCTAGAGTCATCAGAGAGGAAGGAGCCTCAGCTGAGGAAATGCCTCCATGAGGTCCAGCTGTAAGGCGTTGTCTCAATTAGTGATCAGTGGGGGAGGGCCCAGCCCATGGTGGGTGGTGCTGTCCCTGGGTAGGTGGTCCTGGGTTCTATAAGAAGGTGGGCCGAGCAAGCCATGGGAAGCAAGCCAGTAAGCAGCTCCCCTCCATGGGATGGATCTGCATCAACTCCTGCCTCTGAGTTCCTGCCCAGTTTGAGTTCTTGTCCTGACGTCCTTCAGTGATGAACAGCAATGCTGAAGTATAAGCCTAGTAAACCCTTTCCTCCCCAACTTGCTCTTTGGTCATGGTGTTTCGTCGTAGCCACAGAAACCCTAAGACAGTGATGATTTCTGCTTTGAGGGGTCAGCTAACAGAGCTTGTCTATGTTACCCTGAACCTTCCCACAGGCTTCGTGTTATCAAATGATGATGTTGATGAGGCATCTAGAGAATGAGAGGAATGGACCTCTTATCATAAACACCTGTCTGCCTTCCTGGACGAGGTAGTAGAAGCCTGTAAGGAACCTTCTGCAGGCCTGACTCACGGCCCTCTTTAAACCCAGGGACAAGGTGCTAAACCTTCAGGGGTGAAGGTTTCGCCAAGTGGGGAACTTCCTAATCCCCACTCCCCGTTCCAATGCTTCATCAACTTTCCTTGAAGAACCTCACTTTCTCCAAGGACTCTGTGGAAATGACAGGGTGTGAAGGAAGGCAGGCATGTCACTCATACCAGCTGCACCTTTACTGCAGGGATGGGCACATTGCTGGAAATTCTAGGCAGCAGGGACACAAACTACTATTCAAGCAAGAGGCTGGTGCTGCTTTAGTCGTTACCCACCAAGCCAGCAGAAGACTCAGCTGGACCTAAAGGACACAGCATTCCCAAGCTAGCTTGAGTCTTACACAACATAAATACTCAAACATTTGGCATGGCCCAAGGAGCTGAAAACCCAGCAACATTGCAGACGGGAACACTGTATTTTACCAGCATCCCTTTATCCCTTTTAATTTTCAAAGTTCAATGAGGTGGTGAGGTGAACGTGCCAGAACTAATATTTTGATTATCTTATTGAACTGAAACCTCAAAGCCTCCGGTTGGCCTCTCAGTCCTAAAGTTTTAATGAGAACCAACCACAGACACATCACCGCATTGGTTCTGTGGAGATAATGCAAACTTCTTTTCATTCTCGTGTTGTGGGACATTATTATCCATTGATTTTCCTTTTCTTCATTTTATGTTATTTTCTTAGCCATTTCAATGAACTGGATATACTGCCTCCCCCCATTTAAATGTTTAAACCCTAGTACTGGACATGTAGAAGTGGGGCCTTTAGAGGCAACTAGATGACGCCCTAAGAAACAAGATTGGTGTCTACTGAAGTCTGAACACTTCTGTCCCCCAAATTCCTCGTATTGAGTCATAACCTCATAACAGTGGTTTAGGAGATGGACCACGCGGAGGGGAGCCCTCTTAAAGGAGTTAGTGTTTTAACAGGCCTTGGTGAAGCCTGTTCATTCCTCCCACCATGTGGGAGCACACATAAAGAATCATCTACAAGGATCAGCCCCTCACCAGATACCAAATATGCTAATGACTGATTCTGTACTTCCCAGTCTCCCTACCTATGGTTTTTTTAAAAAAAAAAAATCCTTTGTAATTTTACACAGCCTGTGGTATGCTGTTACAGCAGCAGAAACAGACTGAAACGATGCTCTAGGAAAGAGATGTGGGGTGTTCTTTCCCTCTTTTATCCCCCACCGAGTTGTTTCTTTCACAACTCAGATGAATATGTTAGAAGTTGACCACACAGACACCTTGATTTCAGACTTCCCATTTTCTGAACTGGGAGAAATATCTGGGGTGCGCAAGTCACTTAGTATATAGCACTTTGTTATAGCAGCCTGAGCTGGGCTGAACACGTAAAACAATAAAACCCATTCTCAAATCAAAGGACAAATAGAGTGGTGACACATCAGATTTGGCCCAATGACTACCACTGCAGGAGGAAAGGGAAGCCAGAGGGAAAGGAAGAGATTTCCACCCCATTCCCCCTACCGTTCTGGTCCACACCCACTCTTTTCATACTGGGAGGACTCCACTGTCCTCTGGTGACTCCCAGGCTTGTCTGGCACCATCCCGATGATGTCAGACTAAGCGGACTTACCACATGATCATGATCACTAGCTTCATTACGATCTCATTCAGGATGTTGAAGAACTCCACCATCAGTTTGGCCTGCTCCCCCATCTTCCCCATGGCAATGCCGAAAGCGATGAAGAACCCTATCAGACCTGCGGGCGAGGAACATTACTCAGGACAAGTGACCAAGTGTGTGTGTGCTCCTTTCCCCTCACTCTTCAGCGTGACTGAGGTACGGGACCGACTCTGCTTGCCAGCCACCCACGGATAAATTAGGAATTAGAAGAAAAAAACATTACATGCCACGCTAAAAGCTACACCCCCCCCCCCATCCTTTAATTACTGCTTTCCTTGACATTTCTCACATCTGCAGGCTAAACTCTAAGCAGTTCGGGTGTGAATTCCTTGAAGAAAATGAATTCATTTTCATTCCAAAATTGAAAGGTGCTGCCTGTTCTTCTTCCTCACTTAGCAAATCATGTGTGAACAGCTCCCATTATCACACAGGTTAGCAGAGAGGAGCCTGGCAGGACTCAGGGATGGTCACACAAACCTTGGAGCAGCAGAGACCATCTAGTCCCTAAAGCCCTTGCTGGAGAAATGTCTATACCCTTCTGGCATTGTCCTGAGATACCACACAGCGGGTACACAACACCCTGGGACTCCTCTCCAGCTACACAGCAAACGTGGAATCAAGAAGAGGATGAAACAGGAAACACCAGGAAATCCAAACTAGCTAGGGAACCCCAATGAATCGCCCTTCTAAAACTCAACTTGTGGTGCTCTCTTTTATTAATCTTTTTCAGGATTATAAAGCCAGGAGGTAGAACTAATTGTTAGGTTTTGCCAATGCCTACCCTGTCAGCCATCTTCTCTCTTTCCTTGACATCCTAGTTCAATCACCCATCAGCCTCCAGGGTCAATCCTAACCCAAGGCAGGAAGGATTTGAGGAGCTCACTCCTCACCCTCTTGATGGCAGCTCTGTTTCACTACATCCTGAAGCAAATCCAACACTCAACCCCAGCCCTTCTGCCTCATCACCTGTCTAAGGACCTGGTGACCTACCCTTGTTCTTCAGTTCCTCAAAGACCAAGCCTGGTGACTCCAGAGATTCACTCCCACCTCCCCACTCAACCTCAACATACCCAGGGACTGGACAAACTCGTGGTTAACAGTATTCTCAGTACTGCCTGGGGACTGTCTAGATTTTCAACTGCAATCAACATGTGCTCCTGGACCCCTGATCCACCCCCAGTCTTGGTGACCTAACTCTGACTGCATACATGGAGTATAAGTCACAGTTATTCTCCCTCCCAGCTCTGGAACACTGTTTGTCCATTTGACTTATTCTGAAGTACTGGCCATCTTCTAATCTCTCTCCAGCCTCTTCTCTACTGTACCCTGCCTCAGTTTAGCAGGCCTAATTTCCAATCTTTTCTTATTATAATCCAGTTATGCCTAAATTTTGGCTTATATCACAGCATTATGATGTGATTCTCTTAGATATAAATTCCTTTACTCTGAGCCCCTGAGGGTTTTTTTTACCTCTTTTTCTCATCCCTCAAAGAAGCCACCCTTCTTCTCTACACCAAACATTTATCAACCTAATTAACTGCACTTGGTAGAAGCCCATCTCTTTCGATGAAAATAATGAAGCCCTTGTATTCAGATTGCTAATATTTGGAATTTAATATCTCCCCCTCCTTAGCTCGTGACCAGAGGGATTGACTAGTGACTTCACAATTGAGTTATTGACCCAAGCAAGATGGGGCTCAATGAAGACCGGATACAGGATAGAAGGAACTAATTTTATAATAATATGGAAAATTGGGTTCCAGCTCTTCCTCCACCCTTCTCTCAAACCATGGAGAACAGTTTATTGGGTATGACACCAAAGAGTCTATCTATGAATACTCAGGCTGAGAAGTCCAGTTATTACTTAGTGAATACTATTTGATAATGTCCAAGGTCTTAAGGTCCAAAAGAATTAGAATGAAGACTCCCCTCAGAGACAACAGACACTTGAGTATCTGTGAGTTTATAAAAAACAAAACCAAACAAAAAAAATATTTTAAAGGAGCAGTTGACACTAGTTTAAGCAAGTGGAGTTAAGGACCAAGAATTGCTTTGGGAGTTCATTTGTTTGGCTGATTTTTGAGACCAGTGTTGATTGGTACTCAAGTTGGTCTTTGACTAATCATCCTCCTGTCTCAGCCTTCTAAGTACTGGAATCACAGGTGTGCTGTACCATGCACTATAGCTCTCTAGGTTTCTTGGGAGAAAAACATGTCCTTGAAGAAGTAGAAGACAGAGCCTGGGCTGTACCTCCCTGTATTGCAATGCTCAGTCCTTGGGACTTTCCAAAAATCAAAGAGAAGAAATACAGAAAAACAAAACTAAAAACAAAGCCACCAACTCTGCCCTTGCAAGGCCATGGAAAGAACCTTATTTTAGCTGTGATTGGCAAATGGGAAGTTTCTCAACAATCTAACTTCCCTTGGCTTCACAGTGCCTGGCTGTGTACTTGGATGGAGTGCAAGATTCAGCCTGCCATTTCCCTGGGTAAACATTGCCTAATTGAAATTGCTCACTGGAACAGGGGTGTTTCATTTGAACAAAGCCCTCTTAGACTTGGTCGTTGGGGTTGAGCGAGTTGCCAGTGTTTTGAAACTCCCCAGCACAGCCAAAGGGCATGTGACTTTCTAGAATCTATCAAGACCCTGGAAAAGACTAGGATTGTCTGAATGGTTCACTCCTAAGTATCAGCCTGTTATATCTTTAACCTTTTGGAGAGGAGGGGTTACTTTGTCAAGGAAGGGTTAAGGAGGTGGGATCTAAAGTTATGATCCTCCAGTAGGGGCCCTGAAAGGACAGTAGATATCTCTACAGTGGAGAGAGAGGCTGCCAGGATAGCTACAAAGCCTCCTTCTCAGAGGGACTCTCACAGTGCCTCCTTCTTCCTCCAACCACCTCTGGCCTCTCACTGATTGTCAGCTGTGTTTACTGATTGCTGGTTGCCTGGCAACTCACTCAGCTTATCTCCTCCCTCACCCTCACTTATCCAACCTGCTTTCTTGCAGGCCAAACACAAAAGATCCGCTTCAGCCCTGCAGTCACAGGGCTGCCTGCTCCTCTCCCTCCCCTTTCTACAGTTCGAACATCCATGGAGAAGGACCACCAAGCACAGAATAATCCATCAAACAGGACCCCAATCACATTCTGAATTCCAGATACATATGAACTTTTTTCTCCTTAGTTTTAGAATAGCCCAGACACTTGAGACATACTTACACTAAATTACTGTTATTTGTTATTGACCTAAGATTCAAGTTTATCTGATAAATAGTCCAAGGAGACAAGGGCATTTGATCTCTGAGATAACAAAAGGACAAGACCACTGAGTTCATCCATCTAAACAGTTCTCACTGGAGTCCTTAGAAAACTTGTTTGCAAGATCTTGCTTACAAATTCATATTTCTCCAACTCTTTCCATCTTATGGACACGTGTCCCATTGTCTTGACATCATAATATTGGTGAGTGGTGGAATTTGAGGTGTGTGGGCCCACCCTGAAGCCTTACAGTGGCTGGGTGGGTAGTAACACTGGGTAAATGTGGAGTGAATGCCATGAGGGAAACCTCACCCCCGCACTTCACGAGATGTTTTCTGGTTGAGTTCCTCCTCGGTTCTTCGTCTGCTTTTAATAATGATCAGAGCTTGTCTGGGCAGAACTCGGGGCATGTGCTAGTGTGCTTTATATGCACAGCATCATTTCATCGTTACAACGGTCGGTCTATGAAACCCATGCCAATCCCATTTCAACTTTCCTGCTGAGGCTCAGAGAAGTGGATCAACTTGCCCAGGGGTAGACAACCAGTGATCCCTAAGCCCACATCTGTCCAGCTGAAGAGAGCCTACGGATGGAGTGGGGAGAAGGCACCACACTTGAGGAGAGAGGTCCCTGAAATCCTAGAAAGTTAAACATGGTGCTCTACAATATCCTTTTGCTCCCCAATCTAATGCTGGCCAGTATTGGTAGCTCTGCATTTGTTAGGGACTGAAAGCTGGGATGGGGCAACCAGCAAGGTGCTCCTGCAGAGTGACATAAAAAAATGATTTAATAAATAATAGATAAGGATATCTCACTTCCTAAAACGGTTAGTTCAATCCGGTGACTTGACCACACTAGACACAGTCAAGGAATGTGCCTGATAAATGTCAACCGCTTCCTCTTTTCCCACCCCTGATTACTGGCTGCCATGTCCCTCTGGGTTCTCCCTCTGCTTATCCTTCTGTCCCTCTTCCTTCATGGTTCAGCTCTCAGTCTCAGTGACCCTCGTATTGTTCCCCAGAGAGAGCCTCCTGCGCCACCTAGAGGACCGCAGAGTTACTGGGTTTTCGAGAAGAACGCTAGGGAGAATGAGAACTGAGTGAACAAGGCAGGTGGGAGAAGCTGGCCGCTGTCAGGAAGAGAGGTGATGGGCACCACCAACCAGTTTGCCTACCTAAGACATTCATCCCGTCTTTGAACTCCAGGCCCTTCTTTATAACGATCTTGGTTTCTTCCGGGGCCTCGTTCATGGTCTCATTCAGCATGGAGAGGACCGCCTTGGTTGTATTGGCCTCCTCGGCCTGAGGTGGCACCAGGACTTTCTTTGTCACTGTCTGAATCTAATGGAGCAGGGTGGAAAAAGCATAAAGGTGAGTGTGGTCTAAAAGGTCAACAACAACCTAGCCAACCATATATTTTAGAATGTTAACTACAACTATGAGAAGCCAAAACAAGGCTCATGAAAATGGGAATTAGTTTCTGTTTATGCTCAACAGAGTGTTGTCTCATCGCATATGCAGTAGGGTGCAACCATCTCACTGACAAGATCATTACGAAACTGAGGAAATTCATTTACTCCCTAAGCAGTACAGTTGCTGAAGCTGGGGGATGTGTGTCTGTGTTTCCCTCCCCATGATAACACCGCTGTGCTTGGGGGATGACGTCATGTGTCCAACTTTGGTGCTCTTCCAAACTGTGAGACCCCATTCCTTCTGCTGTACAACATCACCAGAAGCCTGTGCTAGGCCTTGGGTCCTTCCCAAACCAGGCTCTGCTGGAACCTCCATCTGGACATCAAGGGTGACAACTGCCAAGAGCCATCTTTCCAGGATCGTGGGACTCATATGTAAGGTGGGAAACCATCCTCTTCTTTCAGGTAGCGAAGCCAGCTAACCCTTGCCTAATAATCCCCAAGCATCACTCAGACTATTCCTCGACATCCGTGAAAAGTGGTTCTAATTTTAAAGGTGTCAGGCATCCTGCATGCAAAAATTCACATCTTAGCCTCAAAAAAAAAAAAAAATACCACATTCGAGGGCATTAAAATAGAAATCATTCAAAATCCTAGAATGTCAGTCCTGGCACATAGAAGGTGACAGATGGCTGAACCTTGAATAGATACAGAAGAGGATGCATGGAGAAGTCGACTGACTTTTCAGACGTCATAGGTATTGGCAAAGCTGACGCTTGAACTCAGGTGGCCTGACCACCATTGAGTTCTTCCCACTGCCTGCACCATATGCTAAGTTATGAGGACCTGATCCTTCTGTGGCTGGGTTTGACAGTTAGCCATGCAGAATGGAGATGACAAGAGCAGGAGGGAGGGATGGGCGGGCTTCTATAGGCAGAGGCACGCACCTTCCAGGTTAACCTGGCCATGTGCAGGGCAAGAGGAGGCCCGAGACTGGCTAGGCAAGGAGAGGGTGGCCCAGGCTCTGGTCGAGAGCAGCATGAAGAGAGACCACAGAGGTGACCAGAAGGGACACTTCTGGATGCAGCTGCCAGACTCTGGCCAACAAATGTGGTGACTCATCCTGAGACTGGTGAAGAAGCCAAAGCTTGGATTAATCTGAAGTGATTATCATGGACCTAGGGAAACAGTGACAGCCAGGATCCGGTAAGAGGCTGGGAGTTCACGGCTTTGTATCTAGCATGTCCTGTAACTAACCTGAGGCCTGATTTTTACTCAGTCAGTGGAGCCACCTTCAACATGAATCATGTTTGACTCCAAAATCTAGCTTCCAAACAGCACAGGAAGGGGTTCCAGTTGAAGCTGAGGAGACTGGCACACTGGCACCTCTGTCAGGTCTCTGTCCGAGGTCTCACAGAGACTGTTTGTAGGTGGACCATCTGAATACCCGCTGTAGTACCTGAGTTCAACTTACCAGCATCCCTTACCTGAAAACTCACAAATGTCTCCTAATTCACCTGCACACCTTCCTTCCTACCAGCCCCCCACCTTCAGCTCCCATCTTACAGCTTTGTCTTTACCCATCACTGTCACACTGGTTATTTTTCAACAGAAAACCAGCCATTTCCCTGACTCAGTCTTTCTTAGAATAAGAATGTGAATTTGACCTGAACCCACCAGTAACTGCCTGAGCTGAGTGCTGCCTTCCTACATGCTACAGGAAACATGTGGAAGCATATGTCCTCTCAGTCAGCCCTAAACAATAGGTAGGAGGCCACCTTGCTTTTACACATACAGGGTCTGACTCAAGCGAGCCGGAATGACCGAAGGCTGCCTCCAATCTAGGAACAGTTCTACTTCCTCTTTACATCTGTTTCTAATTCTGTCCAGGAATCCCCCTTCACCCAAGACAGGCAATTTTAAAACACTCCCTACCAGGCCACAGGGACCCAGAAAGGACTCTCGTAACATCCCTTCCTCCTCCATCTCTATCAATACTGTGTTACTCGGCAAGAATGGTACCCTCTGGTCAAGGCCCTTGGAGTCAGGGTGAAGATCTACACCCACTCTCATGGCAAGGTAGAAGACTGTACACTATTATTCCTCATACTGCCCCAACTCAAAGGAATCTTGATCCTGGTCTTAGCTGGGGGAACCAAAGCTAAGTTGCCATAGGAAGAGGTAGGGTCAGGCAGGGGAGGAAAAGTTCCTGATATAGTTTTCTATCCCCTAGGGTCCAGACAGCACCCTTTGCCATGGGGTAAAGACCATCATCATCCAGGGAAGACCCCAAATGTGAATATGGCCAACACCACAGGAGCTGAGTCCAACAAGATCAGAGCAATAAATGAGTCCTGGGGCTTCTGGTGTTGTTTTCCAGGGTGAAATGAAGGTATCTGAGATGTGAGCAGGCACAGGAAGTAGATTAGATCTGTTGGATATCTCATGCCTTCCCATCTGTTTTTTCTTAGCTAATTTCCCAGGATCTATAGGTCCAAAACACACATTTCGAAATGTTCAAAATAGACTCAGCAGCCACTTATATCTACCACTCCAAAGCAAGCAACTTCATCCTCCTAGGTGAGTCTAGCAAGCAACAAACAGGGGACCTCAGTACGATTCCTTTCTCCAGCTTCTAGTCACTCTTCATCCTACTTTCCCTGTCTAGAATGGTGCTCTTTAACTTAAGTCCATATTGACATAATAATATATATTTATTGTGTATAATGGAATATTTCTATACAAGAATACATATTTATGGGATATTTCCATACATGCAGACACTGATAATTATCAAATCAAGGTGATGAGTATATCTCTCATTTTAAATATTCATCATTTCTTTATAAAATAAATTGGAGAATCAGAAAAACCCATCCCAGCCTGGTATGATGTGGGCTCAATGGGAGCTGGCACTGCATTTTAAGGGCTGGAAATTCAGATTTTTCTGCTAAGCTGCCTATCTTATAACTTCATCCTTCAGTGGTTCCCTGAGAAGGGCTAAAGGAGACACATGGGCTCAAGTTTAGTCTTTTCATGAGCTAATGGATACTGAGGAGTGTGCCAACCTAAGCTGGCCCTGTGGGAAGAAAACAAAGTTGTGAGTGGAGCTTTGGCTGGTGACTCAGTGGTTTCACTTAACAGAATTATCTATTTTTAAAAGATATAACCTTGTATGTGCATGTGTACATGCGTGCGTGCGTGCGTGCGTGCGTGCGTGTGTGTGTGTGTGTGTGTGTGTGCATGTGCGTGCGTGCGTGCGTGCGTGCATGCGTGCATGTGTGTGAAAGTGCACATGGAGGCCAATGGTTGACATCAATGCCTACCTTGGTCTTTCTCCCTCTTGTGTTTTGAGACAGGGTCTCCCAGTGAACCAGGAATTTGCAGAGTCAGCTACACTGTCTGGTCAGAAAACCCCAGGGTCCTCCTGTCTCTGCTTCCCCAGGGCTAGGTTTATGGATTCATGCTGTTTTCACAATTAAAAAATTATATTCAAGCAGGCAGTGGTGGCACACGCCTTTAATCCCAGCACTCGGGAGGCCGAGCCAGGTGGATCTCTGTGAGTTTGAGGCCAGCCTGGTCTACAGAGCGAGATCCAGGACAGGCACCAAAACTACACAAAGAAACCCTGTCTAAAAAAATAAAAATAAATAAATAAAAACAAAAAAACAAAACAAAAAAATTATATTCAGTGCCCTGTGTCATCTTGAGGATGGATTATAGATTCTCATTTTGTAGGGCCCATTAAATCAGCATCCTTTTTCTTTATGGACTACATAGAGCTTTGAGACAGTATTGAGAACCATCAGGCAGTTTAGAGGGCTGTGAACAAGACTGGTAAAAATGTGCTTAGTGTAACTCGGAGACAGGAACAAAAGGGAAACAGGAAAAAGTGAGTCTCAGAGTGACAAGACATTAGGGGGAGGCAACAATGACTCTGGAAATCAAGCCATCTGACTCCAACCCTAGAATCCTTCCCCAGAGCACTTCGCACAACACTTGGGCCTGGCAGAGATAAATAAATATTAAAAAAAAAATGGCTATTCGGAGTTAAAGCTGTCTCTACGCTATCACAGATTAGGTGGGAGATTGGACAGGGATGACACTGGGGGGCTTTGGGTTACCTGCTGGAAACAGGCTTGCACCAGGTTCTCCGGGAAGAGATTTCTAATGAGATCCAGGAAGGCATCCAGGCTAGACACCTCGTCGTTTTTCTTCCCGGGCCCCAGCTGCTTCTTGAGTTTGGGATTGCCAGGGTGGATGGCCAGCACCAGGATGACCCCCAGCACAGCAGCAATGATGGTCGTGGACATGTAATACACCATGGCTCTCGTGCCTAGGCGGCCGCTGGCTTTAGCATCCAGGCCTGACAACCCTGGGTTTAGAAGAAATCCAGAAAGATCAGTTCTGTTCTTTCCTACCTACGTCCCCATCTCTACGTATCTGAAACCCTGGGTTTCCTATCATTCAGATACATTAGTCAACTAACAGTCCTCTTACTAAATATGTGACCAATTCTACACTTTACATTTCTATTTTCTAAAGATATTTTTTGAGATTCTTGAGAGCTGGGAGGAGCTGGTGACAATTGGTTCAGTTTACAGATGGCTGTATGATTTACATACCACCAGTCACTATCACACATGTGAAAATAACATGGAAGAGTTTTCCATTTTTAATTCCAAGATAATGTCTTTTCCGTTTTTTGTGACCTTAAGTTATCTTCTCTGAAGTGATGGTCTAGCTGAGGCCAGTGTTTCTCTAGTGTGTTACTATTACTAATTATTGTCCTTATTTAGGGGAATGAAAAGGGACATGAAGGTCATGTTCAAATGTCTTTAGAATACATTACTAGAGACTTAAATGGAGAATCAGCATGGTTCTCCCCTCTCTCTGCGTTAAAACCTTGTGGTCCTCACGTCTAACCTCATGCGGCTACCAGAGAGCACATGTAAGAAGCAGCTGCCAGCAGCAGCATGTGTGTGTGGCATCTGAACTGAGGGAGGTGAGAGGAAACTCCAATTGAAGTCATACAGACCTCAGCCTCCAGCGGGTTTTCTCCAGATGTTTCTTCAGTGTGCCCACTTCCTGGTTTCAGTTCCTACCTTTGCTGAAGAGAGAAATTGAACCCCTTTCTGGGGATCTGCCCTTTTTCACGTGGGGGAGGAAGTTGGTGTGAATCTCTCCGAATCAATCTGACCCACGTATGACCCACTTCTCTCTACAACCCCAAGTCTAATTCTAGGCAAAGGAAGCCGGGTCCCTCCCAGCTGCCCTGCATGAGATCTGCTAAACAGGCCAGGAGGACATTTTCTCTGGTTTGGAGAGAAGCACAGATTCACTCAGCTCAGGGTTTAATGATAGCAGACTCACTCGGTCCCTGAACACTTGAACCTGAAACCCAGTGTTTCTGGTGAGGCTGCGGGGCAGCTGGCCCAGCATCTGAGTCAGCTGGAGACACTGAACCCCGCTTGCACAAGGGGATCCATGCAGAGGGCAGTTCTCAGGGTCACCTGGCTCTTTGGCATCTAGCTATGAACCAGCAACTCCCACTGGTAACTCCAAAGTAGTCACTAAGCAATACATCATACCCTGTTTCAAGAGTATTGTCTGGTAAAAAAAAAAATTATCAATATATGTTCAAACATAGGAAAAACTCAAATAAATTAATTCTTTTAGCCAAAAATATAATAAGAAAGCATGTTATCACATATTAAGGATATAATTCTTTTAAAAGAAAACCTCAGCTTTTATGCCTAGCATTTAATCTCTTTTCAATTCATATCTTCCCATATGCTCAAGTAAATAATAAAGGCAGTGTACTTTTTGATTCCTACATCAGTTCCTGAATAAAACATATTTTTAACATACTAAAAATAAAATGACAAGATACCATCACTTTTAATACATAGCTGTTCCTTTGAATCTCTGGCTGTTAGAAGGAAAGGCCAAGTGAATGAGAGATGGTATTTTTTTCTCTTTTAGGACCAATGATTCATATCTCAGAGACAGGACAAAGCTCAGAAATGCAATGATGCAGTCACATCCACTGTCTCAGCCAAATAGAAATTCTACTTTGAACCCAAAAGCCAGGGTAGGGCTATGCGGCACTCGGGGCAGGTACCAGCAAGGAGCTCTCACCTGTGATTAAACTGGAGATGATGAGAGGGAGGATGAGCATCTTCAGCATCCTCATGAGTATGTCTCCCGGGAAGGCTATCAACATGACCACATCAGGGTGGATGGGAGACGCCAAGCGAAGCAACCCACCACATACTGCCCCCAGGATGACACCTGTTGAAGAAGCGGAAGAGGAAATCTGAATTCAGTTATTGCCCTAGTTAAATGGACAGCTCCAGGGATTCCTATCACTGATTATCCTCTTTCTCATGTGTCTGCCTAATGGACTATGAATACTACAAAATAAAGACATTACATAAGGGAAACTGATTTTGACAACTAGCAAGATACCTGTCTGTAACAGCTCCAACTATCCTAACACTACAGGAGCCCAGAGAACATTCTCAACACTCCACGGGGAGAAATAAAGACATGACTCCAAAATCTTTTGAGATATTGATTGCACGGAGCACCACAAATCCCCAGAAGAACCCATTCCCAGCAGGCAGTATCGTTTCTTCTCTCAGCCAGATCTGGCAATGTGATCTGGTGTTTAGTGTATGTCTTCCTTTTTAACTGGAGGCCAGAGGCATAGGACAGGGCTCCGGGAATCTATTATCTGGGAGGAGCCAAGTTGAGCAAAGATGCTGTTTGCTTCACCGAGTCCTACATTCCACCAGAAAAACCCTTAGCCTGTTGAAAATGGGTGGCCAACATAAGCCACAAAAAAGCAAAAGCTGCCATCTAGACCATAGCCCCTTTGGTGATGGGGAAGGAGTTGCCAGTCACATGGGCCGTGGAGTTGAATCTAGGGGTGTGCAGTGAGGGATCCAGCTGAAGGACAGAGCTTTTCCTAGCTCCACATGTCAGTCTTCAAGTCCTACGATGAGTGATATTGGATTATACAGTGAGTGGTTCCTAAAAACCCAGCCATGGCTGTGGTTCCCTGTTTCCAAGCGAACTAAGGCAATCACATAGTTTTGATTTTAGCCCACTGGCAGCTGAGATGGCCAAGAGTGGGGGGATGGAGGGCTGTGAATGATGGTGAGGAGGGGGGAGGATGAACTTCAGTTGCTTCTCCGTGTAGCCTAAGCGAGAGCCGAAGAACAAGGAGAGAATTGAGAAGAGAAACTGTGTGGCCGTCATTACAAGAAACTGCCATTTACTCTGTGTTTCAATATACCCTGTAGAAAACCCAAGACGGAGATGGTGTTGACAGCTCAGACCAAAGAAGCACACCAGAATGAGGCCTGAAGCAGGGAGGCAAACCCCCAAGGTGACTCAGAACATATCTGAGCATCAGAACGAGCCTCTTCCGCACTCCCTTCCTCAGCTTTAGTCAAGGCAATGGTGCTTCTGGCAAAGGCCTGGTCCTGCGGTCCCTTTTAGTGAGGTTTTCTGGCCCTGCTGTCCTTATCTTGATGTAAGTATTTCTCTAAATGTGGTCTGCTGCCTGCCCGCTTGGAGATCACCAGAAGGTCTGCAGCACTGCAGATTGCTTGGCCTCTCTTCCAACAGCTCAAAACATCAAAACACTGCACAAGTGTGGCCGGGAACCTGCATGCTCACACTCACAGGAAATGCATACACACGTCACGGAGCACCACAGACTGCGGAGCAGAGCACATGGCTAGAGTTGGTTTAGGGGTAGATTTTGCCACTGAGGCAGCAGTGCCTAATAGGGCCTCTGTGGGACACAAGGCTTCCGCTCCTGGGGGAGCACTCTCTGGGAGGATAGCTCCCCCCACAAATAAGGGGAGCGTGGGGGAAGGGGTGGAGAGCCCTCAGGAGAAAGGAGGGGAGAGACCTCGGGCACCTACCAAACACCGTCAGCGAGAGCAGGAGGTTCTTCCCCAGCTTGTCGCACATGCGCAGGCCCAGGTTTCGGTGCTTCGGCTCCTCGGAGCCGAGGTGGCTGTCGTGCATGCGCACTTCCACCTGCTTGGGCATGTTGTTGGCACTGCAACAGAAACGAAGCGCGTGATTAGTGACTCCCTGGGCTGGGGCAAAAGGCGTCTCCTGTGGGCAAAGCGGGGGACAAAAGGGGAGTAACGGGGGCACACCTGGGTTCCAGTTGACCTGCAGAGCATATGGACACTTTTACCCCCAATTACCCTGCATAAGAAAAGGCAGGACCATGAAGACTAGTAGGGTTTCCCAAGAGTCACGCCCATGCTCAGTCTGGGAAGGGAGTGTCTCTACTCCATTTTCCGGGGATAGGCTTTAAAATCTACAGGACATTAAGTTTCGAATCCAGACACGTCAAGTTCCAAAATGTGAGCTCTTTCTTTCTCTTAATGGTGGGGGAGGGAGGTTTTTCAGGAAAGTTGTGGCCTGAATTACATCAAAACTAGAATGCCCCCAAGTTCAAATCTTCCACATCCTACACAGGTGAAAGCCACACCTGCAGGTAACGCAGGCGTCCCCTCTGTTTCCGGAAAAGCCACTGTAGACAGCTAAAAGAAAGTTCAGTCAGTTGTGGTTCTGAAATGTCACTTGTATAATCAGAGCTCTGCTACACTGCCCGTGGGCCAAGGCCACTCAGAGCCAAAGCAGTATGGCTGCAGGCAGCATTTTGACCACTGTCATCTTCGGGTGCAACTCGGCCATATTCCAGATGACCCACCCCAAGTGAATACCAGCGATCGTGGGTGCTCAGTAGAACCCCTGAAGGGGGAGTGAGAACCCTGCTGCCCCCTCCCCTGCTATAACACTTCCCAGGCCAGTAAGATTTTTAGAACGAAGCGTGCACATTTTCACTTTGATAAACTGAGGACATGTTCGGCAGCTTCTGTTTGCAAACGCCATCGTTTGGTGGATGGAAACAAAATGGACGAAAAGACCGTAACGCCTGGAAGGACACATCATCGACAGACGGCATGGCAAAGAAGAAGGGCGTTACCCCTGCTCTGGTCCTCTTACTAGACTGGACAGACCTTCATGGAAGTGATGTCTGCCTGCAGAGCGATGGCTTGCCAGGAGCAGGACGGTAATAGGGAGAGTGTGGGCCTCGGGAGTCTAGTCCTCACTCCAGCACTTGCTAGCTGTGGGATCCAGTGTTCAGGGTGCGCCTCTCTTTCTAAATGGAGGCGCTGGACAGGGCTCTAAAGATCTCTAATGTGGGGGGAGCCAGATTACATTACAATCCCCAGATTATAATATGGGGAAGGAAGGATCTGATACTCCTTCATGAAAACTCAGTGAAGGGGGACTGGAGAAAACGCTCAGTCAGTAAAATGCTTGCCCTGCCAGCAGGGAGACCTGAGTGTATGGTCCCTAGAACTCGCATTAAAAATCTGGTTGTGGCAGTGTACATTTGTAATGCCAGTGCTTGGGAGGCACAGGCAGGTAGATCCCTGGGGCTTGTGTAGCCTATTAGTGAGCTCCAGACTGAAGGAGAGGCCTTACTTCAGAAAAGCAAGGCTGATGGTACCTGGAGAATGACCTTTTACCTCCACATGCAGACATGTGCACACACATGTGCACCCATCCACCTGGACAACACACATACACACATGCACAAATGTTCAACAAAATACACCAGTGTGATGCCTGCCATGGGCAATTTCTTTCTCCAGAGGGCAGGAGGAAGAGACAAGACTCCTCAAGCTCTTGGCAAAGAAGCCAGTAAGTGAAAGGAACTATCCAGTTGCCAAGCATCCAACAAGATGCTGAGAATTTAGCTCAGAGCTGAAGCTTTGGCCCAAGCACAATGGCTCATTTTTCATAACAAGCTATTTAATGCATTTGCTATCAAAATGCCCTAAAGATCAGGAATAGGACTTCATAGCCTGGCAGATGAGAGTAAGTATCTAAAACCCAAAAGCTTCTTAGTGGCCCCTGTATTCTACTTCCTACGTTGCTGTTTCAGGCAACCTCTGACTTCCTGCCACATGTGGGCACGTAGGGTCACTCTGACCACCCACAAAAAGAGAGCAGTATGACTAGCTCCCTGTGTTCACCAGGGTCAGTGAGCACCCAGGACCGCTTCCTTCACTGCCCAGTGAAAACAGGCAGAAGGTGCTTCACGCAGCAAGCGAGACAAAAACGATCAGAATGACCTCTTCAACACAGACAGACCAGAGTTCTAGGTCAACATTTGGGCTCTATTTCCATTTTTAAACAATTCTCCAGCCAGAAGTGCAAAGTAAAATGGAGCTCAAAACCTAGAGAATGGCCAGTGAGGGATGGAGGCCGCACGTGCCCTGGGATAGTGAGCACACTCTCTCAGCCAGTTCCTCCCCAACCTCTGGCAACCCCTCCCTCGAGACCGTCAACCCTCTCGCCTTCTGCTTTGATTGTACCCTGATGCCATGGAAATTAGAATCAGGCCCACTCTCTCTATTAAAACAAGGCCAGCAAGTACTGAAAGCAAGCATTCTGGCAAGTTCCGCATGGTGCCATGAAAGCGTTCGGCATCCAAACAGCCACGGCGGAGCGGAAACACCCGGACATTAGGTTCATCTGCAGCCGACCCTGAGAAGAGGCTCTGTGTCTGCTGCACACATGTCTTTGCTAGACAAAAACTGCTGCCGCTTGCTTAATAGTTTGCTTCTTCAGCTGTGACAAAAATGTCCCAGAAGCCCCGAATCAAAACAGCCACATCAAAGGGGCAGCTTCAAGATGTCAAGAGTCCGTCCACAAGTGCTCACTTAGAAGAAGGTCTCCGACTGGCTTCCTTGGAATTGAGCAGATGTTCCAGGCACGTGGAGAACAAGTTTTAACATATAGCTTTATTTATTTAATCATTGTTGTTGCTGCTGTTGTTATTGGGGGAGGGGCATCATGGCACTCGTGGGGAAGCCAGAGAACACCTGTCATGGGGTAGTTCTCGCCTTCCACCATGGGTTCTGGGGGTAAATTTCAGCTTGCTGGGCCTGAACGACAAGCCTTTTTTACTCAGTGAGCCATCTTGCCAACACGGAAAATAGTTTTTAAAGTAAATAAGAGCCTCAGTTGCAGTCAGAGATGCAGGGAGCTCCCCCAAACTATCTGCAAAAATTCTGCAGCCAACTGTTGCATTTCTCAGACCATAAGGGGAGCCTATAAAGGAGAAGATTCTAGAATATTAACATGAAATATTAATACCAAAGATTATTATATACCATTGTGCAGAGCTGCTTCTGAACCTACATATCTTTAGAACATGTGCATATGCTGGCTACTTAGCAAACAGCAGCAATAGCAAGAAACATGCATGGATTCATTGACTATTCATCATGCTTCTGACACTATGCTCAGTGGTGAGTGCTTTTGCCTAGAAACGGGGAGGAAGTGGGCTGGACTGTAATTATCTGCTTTACATCTGTGCTCTGATAAAGCCCCACATGGGTTGCTACTGGGGATCACGAGAACTGCACTAATCCAGGTTGGGAAGACATAAGGGGTGTTCAGGAAAGGTCTCTTGGAGGGGCTGATTCCTGACCTGGATCGTCAATTCCTGCATCCTTTACCAGTCTGTGAGCCGTGAGAGAGCAAGCCTGTGACCTTCTACACAAGCACTTGTTCAAACAAATTGGGAAACGAAAAGATGCCCTCTTTCTTCTAGGAAGGAAGCCTTTCTACAGACGTCGGCAATGTGTTTCAGTACACTTTCACTATTCTTGGCCTTTAGTCCTTAAATTTCTTCTGGGATTACAGGGTAGTCCCCACCCTGGAAGACCTACTGAGAACGGTGCAGCAAATAAAATAAAGCCAGACCAGAAAGCTCATGCTCTCATGGTGTGGACATGGCGCGGGGGAAAGGACAGATCATGATGGCACTGAACAGAAGTAAAGACAGCAGGTGTATACGATTTTATATCAAGTGGTCAGGGCTTGTGTCATTATTAGGGCACATGTGAACACCAGCCTGGAGGAATGAGGAGCCTCTTTGAATGAATTCTGAAGTTTGTTCCCAGCTTAGCAAGTAAGTAGAATAAATACAACACGGCCACTTGGACAGCTGCCCTAGAACCTAAAACTCCCACCAGATGAAAACCCTTGTGTCTACATGTGAGATTTTGGCATGGGCACTGATTCAGGTGACTACCAAAGAAGTAGTGCCAGGGCCTGTTACCATCATGAAAGTGGCAGGATTTCAATGCCTGTCCCAACCCCTACTGAGACACATGGCTACTGGAAAGATAGACAGACAGAAGGCCGAAGGTCTCAATAGTGTAAGGGTTTGCTTCCAGAGCAATGAACAGAAAAGGCAAAACCTGATCTATGTCGTTCCCTTGGATCAACACAGTCACTTCAAGTGTGTGTGCTCATCTTCTTGTTAATGTCCACTCACTGCGCAAAGAGAATAGGGCAATAAAGAGTTCAAACACTAAGGCAGGGAATTGGGGTACACCAACCCCTCAGCGCCAAGTGTTCTCCGCCACTCCTACCCCAACCCCTGAGCTGCAGCCACAGAGACTGTTAGTCACTTCTGTTCCTACTTGGGTCCATCCTGGATGAAGGAGCTGGCAATCATTTTTGAATACTGGAGGCTGGCTCAGCCAGACCTCTCCCATGGCCTCCATGCCCAACAAAGTAAGGCCATGTGACAAGAAAGCTTGGGGTGGAGAATAACTAAATCTTTACAGTGAGCTTACAATTTCTTTCAACCTTAGCTTCTCCACTGTATTATTTAAACAGCTGTGAATTTTGCAATGGTTACCCAGCTCCTTCGCACACATATGCACGCAAGTCCTGTTTCAATGGCAAATCCAGCTTATCTTGCAAACTGTGCTATGTGACTCACAGGAAATGCACAATGGAGCCATGCTACGTTTTCTCTGTACCTGCTTTTCATTAGCGCTCTGTTTTCCTCGCTCTGCCAAGAGCCTCTAATAACGGGCTCATTAGATGTGGTGTTGGATTCCGATTTCCTGCTGCACAGTCTCGTGTTGCCTCATGTGGCACCAATTCTTTTTTTCCTCCCTCACTCTCTCAATGAGGTGGCAGGAGAACGTTCCCCCGGAAGCCGAAATCTGCTGGCGCGTTTTGCCTGGAGGTTGTGAGGCTGTAATGCACCCTCCATCTGCCCTCCACTGCCCAAGTCCACTGCCAGGCCCGAGGGCCTGGGGAGACACAGTGGGGCACAGACATCTCCAAATCACTTTCCTGGGAGGCCAACCCCGATGAACAAAAATTATGTTTGCTGGGGGCTTTCCCCTTTGTGTTTCTGCTAGTGGTACTTCATCTGAGTACCATATACTGTGTGGCAGTGAGAACAGCTAACACTGTCCACCAGCCAAGATTTCCCTGGCTCCCCAAAGGACACTCCATCCTTGCTGGAAAGCACCATGAACTCTAAGATAGACTGGTATTTTTGACAGCATGCAAGTCCCTCTGTGCTTGCTTCATCCTATGAGGCTCGGCTAAGAGACATGGTGGGAGATGCTCTGGCCAAGAAGTCTCTCTCTGACAGTTTCTGTGTCTTCACAGACCCTGCACATACCACCTAAAGGGCTGCAGACTCCAAAGTCTCCTCCAGTCCCCTTTTCTGACCCTTCTCCAGCCCTTGTGCCCATTCACCAAGCCAGAGACAGGCTTTCTGGAAAGGTCCTGCTGAGCATGAGTTACTCCAGACTCCACCAGGGGAGCACTTCCTTTAAGTAATTTAGGCTAGAGCACATCTTGAGCTGTCCCAAGTCAGTAGGCTAAGACTTTCTGGGAGATAATACTTAGAAAGGCATCAAAAGAGATACTTGGTGGACACTGGATTTGGTTTCTTTCCTTTCATTTAAATGCCTCCAATGATTCAAGAAAACCATTGCAATTCAGCCACATTTGAGTTTTAGTAAGCCCACTTGGCTAGAAAGTGATGCTTATGATTTCTTTTTAACCAAATAAGTGGGGCCCAAGAAGTTCCCACAGTCTTTAAAGTGGAGCAACCAGACAACCTCCTGAGAAACATCAGGAAAAACCTTAATCATTGTCCTAGCTTTCTTTTTCAGTGATAAACTGTGACCCAAAGCAACATGGGAAGGAAAGGGTTCATTTCAAGTAAACAGTCCATCACTGAAGGAAGTCAGAACAGGAACTCCAGCAGGAACCTGGAGGCAGGAACTGATGTAGAGAGCATGGGGAAAACGCTGCTTACTGGCTTGTTCCCTATGGTGCTCAGCCTGCTTTCTTATACCATCCAGGACCACCTGCCAGGGTGGCATCACCCATAGTAATCGGGGTCTCCACATCAACATAAAAGAAACTGCCCTACAGACTTGCATACAGACCAATCCTATCAATGTGACTTTCTCAGTTCAGAGTCCTTTTTCTCAGACGACCCTGTCTTGTGTCAAGTTGGCATAAAACAAGCCAGCGCACTGATGAAACCTCTATACTTTTTGGAAATCCACTCCAAGAGACACTTAAGATTATCTTGACCTCACACATCTGCTATTTCCATAAAGACTTACTCACCAAGGCACAGTTAGTTTCTACAGTCCGGTGAGGGTTGGGTTGAATGCTTGACCACTCCAAATTGGGAATCACTTCTAAAAATAAAGATGATGCCATGGCCCGGAAGCATGCTGGTCAGCCCAGTCCCCAAAGGCATACTTCCAGAGTAATTGCTACGCCCCTCTGATTCATGAAACATGAGAATATATCTGAAAACTTCACACAGCTCCAACAAAGTAGGGAGACCACAGGGCATGTCCTGAGCCACAGGGTACTTGGTCCCATTTCCAGATGAACAAAGGCCATGTGACTTTCAGCAAACCGGCTGCTCTGGCTGAAATACCCTTGTCATTGCTCTGTCCAGCTCATCCTTCTTAAGCTAGCATCTACTTCACCTTCAAACGTAGGCATGCTTTCATCCAAAGGCATTTACTGAGTCTCAAGTTCGAGTTTTAGGTCCTCCCTCTGCAGGTTACTATATCACCTGTGCTTTCAAGGTCTCTCTCTCACAGTTTACAGCTTGTTTTCCCCATGAGAAGATAAATGCTGGAATAAGACTCTCTTATATATTAGCTTTCTTTCTACATGGGCATGATTGCTGGAAAAATAGTATGTTTAATAACTATATGTTGGATGGATGGATGGATAGATAGATAGATAGATAGATAGATAGATAGATAGATAGATAGATAGATAGATAATATAATGTAGTCACAAGTTCTGTGTGGTACTTAGTTTTGAGAAACAGAATGGTCTGGAAGTCTGAGAAAGGGAGAGAAATGAGAGAAGAAGAAATGGAAAGCAGTAAAGTCCTATCCTACAAGAAGCAAGGACTATCTCTATTAGAAACACCAGCGGCTAGCAGGGAGGACCAGGTCAGTGTGCAGCCATCTTCTTTATCTGCTTTATCTTCTTTATTTACTGGTAGCTTTGGTCCAGCTGCCCTGCCCTGTGTAACTTGTTACAGCTTCAGGAAGCTAACATAGCATCAGACCTGAAAGCGTTTCTACCTTATCTTATTTGCTATTTGCAAGAAGTATGAGAGGTGAGGTGATAGACATAGAGAGTTCCCTGTCAATACCCACTCATCCCATTCTTCTAGAAATCTCTTCAGAGAGGCAGTATGTCCACCAAACCGTGACTTCTCAGCATCCCTTACTGAGATGCCAGCAGAAACCTTCTAGATCAGTATTTTTTTTTAAACTTTCCTCTTTGAGCAAATGTCATCCTGGATGAACACAGACTGAAACTACCCCTTCCTCTTAGGGCCAGTGACTGTTGAAAAAGCTGGTAAACAGGCTGCTTCTAAATAACTTCTATCACCCAAGCGAGCATTTCCCTCTTCCCAGAGACTTGGTGCCGTTTCTTACTGTATCTTTCTTATAAGCTATTAAATTGGTGGCTATTGATTGATTCAGCTCTTACTGATTCCACTAGTCAACTTAGTTTACTGCCTACATGCTCAGTTCTCAATATCTAATTTGATATGCTAATGTTTCAGCGAATGAGGCGCTACCAAGAGAGTTCTTTCTATCGAGGAAAAGGTTATTTCTCACACCCAGATCCTGAGGAGACAGCTTGGTTCATGGGGCTCCATGTTAATGCAGTAGAACATACTTTCCTTCTTTATCCATCCCCATCTCCACTTAAAAATTTTAAAGTGTGTATGTGTGCGCGCGCATGTGTGTATGTGTGTGAATGTGTGTGTATGTATGTGTGTGTGAATGTGTGTGTGAGTGTGTGTGTGTATGTGTGTGTATTGTGTGAGTGTGTGTATGTGTGTGTGTGAGTGTGTGTGTGTGTGTGTGTGTGTGTGTGTGTGTGTACAAACACAAGGGTGGGGTGGGGATGTTGGTGCACATGCATGTGTCACAGCACCCGTGCAGAGGTCAAGGAGCAACGTGGGAGTCAGTTTCCTCCTCTCACCATGTTGGACCCAGAAATCAAACTCAAGTTGTCAGGCTTGGAAGCAAGAACTTTGAGCCACTCAACTGTCTCACAGGCTCCAATCCCCACTTTTTTAGTAGGCAGAGGCAGTTCATGGAGTTTGAGGAGGTGGTTCTCACCTAGAACAGAGTTCTCATAGGCTCTTTCAAGTTTTACTCGGAGTGGTTCCTTCCCAAGCCCCCAATCTGCTTCTCATGCTTCTCCAATCTTATAGTGTGCAATTTGTCCCTGTTGTATGGCTTGCTTCATGCCTCAGTGCCTGCCCTACCAGACTACAAACTCAATGGAAGAAGTGTAATTACTAGCCCAAGTCCTGGGCATCTATGGATGGATTCTGGGACTCCTGAATAGAGCAAAATTTGTGGATACCAGAGTCCCTTATATAAAATTGCCTAGTATTTACATGAAAATGTACATATCTTCCTCAGAATCATGTGTGACACTAATATGAATGTGCTATGACTTGTTATTCTGTGAGGCTGAGAAACAGTGACAAGCAGAGGGGTGAGGTCTGTACATATTCACTATGGGCATAAATTTACTTAAAATATTTTTGATCCATGGCTGGCTGAATCCATGGATATGGAATGCATGAGGTGCATGGTTACAATTGTTTGAGGGAATAATGATTTGAGGGAGTTAGAGTGATCCATGTCTATGGGATCTGGGAGATACCTGTGGAAGGAAGGAAGGGAAGAAATGATCTTCCATTGTCAAGCATGGAGTAAGAGGTTCCTCTTCTGATTATGGATTTAGAATGACACATAAAGAAAGCCTGAGAAAAGATGTCTGAAGCTCCTTGGTCTTCAAGTACAACAGGAGTCCCAGTAGCATCTTATGATATTGCCAAAGGCATCAAGGGCTTTTAAATGTAGCAGGAGGCCACGGCACCACTTTATATGCACATCCTAAAGTTATTCTGACAGAACCACACACCAACAGCCCTAGAAGCGGTAAAAAGCAAAAAACAAACAACAAAAAGAAAGGAAAAAACCCACCATATTGGCCACTTGACTCCTAGCATCCCTGTTAGAAGGCTTTCATTCCAAGTGTCCTGAAGGAAAGGTTTTCTCCTGCTCAATTACAAAACCTTCTATTTGGAGTGTGGCAAGCTTTCTTCATGAGTCAATGGCTTACCTGGTTGGTTCTTAAATTATGGCACCCAAACTAAGATCACATCTGTCTTTGTTGAATCCTCTATATTATGGCATGCACAGTGTCAGGCATCTATTGGGTGTTGAGTAAAACTGGAAGATTGAATTAAACATTAAGAAAAAACACAGTAATGGCGTTAGATGAGGTCTGCAGTGTTTCTTGAAAGGAGCCCTCTGGACTCAAATACAGAGTTGAGTTAAAACAAAAATGTCAGGCTTCTTATGCCCTGTACATTCTTTCCTTCTTCCTCCACCCACACTCTCCCAATCTGTCTGAGGCTCCATTCAGCACTCACTGAGTCTTTTGGTCCTTATTTGAGAACAGACCCAACTCTGCGGTTCATTAGTAAGAGACTGATATCGTCTTTATGGACAGAAAGATAAGAGGTTTACATTGTACGCTACCCAGAAAACTTATATGGTAAGGTTTCATTTAGAGCATTTTAGTTCTTTCCTTCTTCCATTGTGCAAACAAATCATAAACCTTTGTCTGGAAGTGGTAAAGAGGTGCCATGTTGGCCACTGGATCATCAACACTTGACTCCTGAGCAACCAGGTTAAAGGCCTTTCATTTTAAGTGTTCTGGAAGAAAGTTTTGCTCCTGCTCAACTTATAAACCTTCAATTTGAAGTTTGGCAAAGGTTTTGCCTTGAATCAATGGCTTACTTGGCTGGCCCAAGGCTTTTGCTTTTATATTTGAACACACAAAGACAGATTGATTTCATTTCAAAAATCTGATTTTTACCTCTCTTAAAATATGGAAAACAGAACCATTCTGTAACACGCTCCTGAGTGGTAGCTATCAGTTAGAAATGAGAAGCAAATATCCTTAAGAGTCCACTACCACTGGATGGTGGTGGCACATTCCTTTAATCCCAGTACTCAGGAGGCAGAGCCAGGTTGATCTCTGTGAGTTCAAGAACAGCCTGGTCTACAGAGTGTGATCCAGGACAGGAACCAAAGCTACATGGAGAAACCCTATCTCGAAAAACCAAACAACAACAACAACAAAAAAAAAAGTGTCCACTACCACAGTCCTCACCAGTCCCCATTGCCTTGATTAAAAAACAAAAACACCAAATGTCAATTAGCATTTATCAACAAGCACCCTGTGCTGTTTTCCGAACAAAAGATAAATTGACTCCTGTCTGCCTCCTCTGAAGTTAGGGCCTCTTTCTATCATTGTAGGAATTGAGTTCTATCATTGTATGAATGAGACCATCCTCTGCATGCTTAAACAAAATTCCTGCACACAAAGTGATTATGTATTCAACAGGAGACAAAAGTTATAACAGTGAATTCTCTCAATTTTACCACAGACGTCACATAATTTATAACTCTGAGTAGCTTCCCTGGGGACAAATGTGAAAACAAAAGTGATCTCACCTTCAGGGCAACACAGAAAGACCAACATGTGACTGGCCAGTCATAGGAAATGGAGGGGCCTTCATCCTCTTCTCTGCCTATCTCCTCATTATCAACAGTTCAAAATTAGATCTCTCTAGAGTAATGACTCAGTGTGTGCTAAGACACCCAGCCATGACATCAGGCTTTTCTTTACAAGTCTACAGTGGTGTTGGTGCTACAGACTGTGGGCTGGACCCACAGCCTACAAGGGCTGTCTCGACAGCAGGAGTTTGCAGCATCTCTTAAGACAGTTGGTTTGTACACTGTGATGAATGGCTGTTAGTCATCTCATTGAAGAGGAAGCAGGGTTTACTAACTTGCTTTTTGTCGAGTAGCTGAGGAAGGGTAGAGCTGGGAATCACAGCTCTGCTCTGTCTCCAGCTAAGCCCAGTTCTCTTCACTGTGGTATGGTGGCTACAAGAACCTCGAACTTCAAGGTGAGAATAATATTTGCAGATGTTGCTTTAGTTCCTGGATCACAGATCTGACCTCCATTATCCCTGTGTGCATGTGCGTGCATGCATGCATGCGTGCGTGAGTGTGTAAGGAAGAATTGCTTTGTTTTATTTTACTGATCTCAAGCAAGCTTCTCATTCTCTGGTCTTACTAATACACACAATCTCAACCTCACACCTGTTAACTCACCATAAACATCCACAAAACTTATGAAAAGCAACGTGCCTGCTTCCCAAGATGATAGCCACTTAGGTGGCTTCAGGGCAAGTGTTTTAAACCCAGGCACAGCCACTGTGTTTGCACAGCTAGTACAGTTGGGTGAAGTCACCGGGACTGAGCCAGAGGCTCCAGGGCTACTCTGACCTGTAATCATCCCTCACCTTTGGTTCTCAGGTGATGCTGAAGAGTTTGGACCAAGCATGATGCTCAGCTTAACCCTTGCTAGGAGCAACGTTCAGAGGATGGGTTTGAAAGTGCTATTTGCCTCTGAATGATCGGGACATCATGTTTCGGAGAAAGGACGACAACTCAAAACTTAGTCCCAGCACTCATTCTATAGCCATGCAAAGCAAAATCCCATCCGGTCCCTTCAGCCCTTCCTCAGAGATGCTGATGACAGATTTCTTGATGCTGTCAGCACAGATCTCTTTGTGGGAGACCCAAATAGATCAGCTCATTAACATGTGATCTTTTATTTAAATTTATTTCTAACAAGATACATAAGCACATAAGAATTATACAAATTACCATGTGATATTTGAATATGTGAACACATTGTGCAATGTGTAGATTGAGTGAAACATACCTATCTCCTGAAATACTTGTCATTTCTCTTTGGGGAAAGCATTTAAAAAATCTTTCTTATAGCTTTTAAAAACATACTGTACATTATTATTTTTCTGTCGTGAACAGATGCTCTCACTTGGCAGGTTAAGAGGTACTGAAGATGCTACCAACAACTAAGAGCTTTGGGAGACAGTGACTAGGTTCTCCTTCATCCTCAGAACAGCATCTCTATGGGCTGGCAGGGTAGGGATGTGTCAGGCTATTATAATCCTCAACTTATGAAGATGAAGCTAATAACACTTAACTTGCCTAAATCACCTACAGCAGAACCAAGGAGAAACTTATTTCTCCAACTTCAAAAGCTCAGGTGTTGATACTATTTTCAAGTAGTCGGGTAGCCGACTCAAACCCTCCTCCATCCTCTGGTCCTATATTTAAACCTTCTGATCACCTGGGCAGGAGCTGCAAATTCATGGCTCAGCATGGAAACGTTTGCTGGCCCCTGGTTTAGAAGAATGGCAAACCAAATCCCCAATGCTACCTAGTTCTCTGTAGCACTTGGGGATCAGAAGATTCTAAAGCTTGCTTTCTTGATTCATGAAGATCCCTCTTGTGCTGGAGTTTGTAAGTGGATCTCAGTGATGACAGTGGGAGATGGAAGGGCACAAGGGCTCTCCAGCGCTGTAACCACGGCAGAGCATCTGCTTAACCAAAACCCACGGAGAGTTTTCCAGAGTTGTTGAGAATTTGATGAGTAAATCTTGGGGCACACAAAAGTTCCCACAGGACTCTATCTGGCCATGGGGGACTTGAGGGGAATCCTTACACCAGCATGCAACCAATCTGAAAACTAGCAGTTCAGGCAGTTTCTGCCTGCTGAGCCAATTCAAATAGAAGCAAACTGGATAATCAGTGAGACAGTGATCAAGCGTCTATTCTGTCCTGTTTTCAAATGCATTGAGGGGCATCTCATAGTCTTTGTGTGAGCCCAACCTCTGAGTCATGTTAGCAGCAAGGAGTTCCCCTGAGTCATGTAACACGTGCCAATCCCAAATCAGCTCTTTCCACTAGCTTGAGGACATGCCAAGGCTCTTCCCAACACTGTCACATTTCCAGACATCAAAAACTATCCATCTGTGTACACTTGGGTCCTGAAATATACTATGCATCCCAGATGCCTGGAAGGTGGAACCCCTCAAGACTGCAAAAGGGCTAGAGGAAACAGACACATACCCCAAGGCCACCCCCAGCTTGTTATGTAAACTTGTGCATGTGACACTTTCTATCTGAGCCTTGGGCTCATCTATTTTTCGGCGGTGAGATTGGGGTGCATGCCTGTATGTGGTCGTGTGCAGGCCAAGGAGGGATATTTGAGCATCCTTCTCTGTCTCTCTTCACTTGATTCTCTTGAGACAAGATCTCTCACTAAACCTGGATCTCATCATTTTTGTTCAGTTAAGCTGGCTGCCTAAGTGATCTCTAGTGATCTTTCCATCTCCCCTCTTGCCCTGTGCTGTGCTTACGGACAGACACGTGGATACTGGGGATTCAATCTTGGGTGTTCACGTTTGCACAGTAAGCACCCTTACCACGTTGAGCCATCTCCAAAGCTCTTAGGGCTCAGCTACAATTACAGTGTTTGTGTAGCCTACCCGGGCACTGACTTTCAGTTCTATATGTGTTTATGGAGAGGAAGCACCAATAAAGAAGCATCCTAGCATACATCACTGACATACAACCCACACTTATGTCTAGTTGTTCAGTTAGTGCTATTGGAATTACCACCGAAGTCACTTTGTTGTTGTCCTGACTTATTGCATAAATAATGTTGTTGAGGTTTCTAGATAATATGGGAAAAGAAGATTCTATGTACTTCATAGACCAAGGATCAGTAAACTGCAGTCATGGGAAAAATCCCAACCCAGTGATTGTTTCCATAGACAAGGTTTTATGAAAACACAGCCAAGACCAGTGTTTACCTAGTGCCTATGGATTTTTTTTTTATTCCATGAGCATAATTGTGTAGTTGAAACAGAAATATTAAAATATGTGCTAACTGGCCCTTTATAGAAAAATACTTTGACTTCACATGGCAAACCTATTGCTTTGACCTGTCTAGGTCCTGATGCTGCTCCTTTCTTTCTAGCTTCTTGACCCCCCTTCAACTCCCACCCTGTGGCTTGTGAGGAGCTGAGCTTCTGTCCATCTCAGGCCGGGTACATCAGGATGTTCCCTTCATGACCACATAGATGCATAGGTAATGCCTTGTCTAGGGTTACTATTGCTGTGATGAAACACAATGACCAATTAACTCGGGGAGGAAAGGGCTTATTTCACTCACACACCATATCACAGTTCATCATGCAAAGCAGTGATAGCAGGAACTTACTCGGTGGGAATCTGGAGGCAAGAGCTGATGCAGAGGTCATGGAGCAGTGCTCTTACTGGTTTGCTCCCATGGCTTGCTCAGTCTGCTTTCCTATAGAACCCAGGACCAGCAGCCCAGAGATGGCACCACCCACCGTGGATTGACCCCTCCCCCGTTGCCCTCGTTAGTCACTAATTAAGAAAATGCCTTAATTTTCTTATGGAGGCCTTTTCTCAGCTGAGGCCCCCTCCTCCCTGATGACTCTGCCTTGTGTCAAGCTAACATAAAACTAGCTAGTACAGATAGAGACTGAGATCAAGTTAACCCAGCTAGATTCAGTCCTAAAATTCAGTCCTACATAAATAGTAGAGATGAGAAGCTCTTGTTTTATGAGGATTATGAGCTGCTAGAATCTAAAACCAGATCTTTCAGAACATCTAGAAGTCCATATGGAAGCCACCTGCTTGTATTTGAAGACAGAGAGGCATGACAGAGAAGGCTCTGATGATAAGATTTAGCCTCTGGACCTAATGGAGTCTGAAGTTACCTCTAGAATCGTCAGCTAATAACCTGAAGTAGTCTCCTTCATTTAGGCCAGGTCAGGCTAGGCATCTGCCACAACAAAAGTAAAACAATCCTTTGAGACAAATGTAATTATTCAATTGTTTCTCCCACTAACACTTAACTGTTAAAAGCCAAAGCTAGTGAGGCACAGAGGCTAGAACCTACCAAAGGGACCAGTGTTCAGAGCTCTTTGGAACCTGCCAAAGGGGCCAGTGTCCCATGATGGGAATATCTTTCTGTATGCTGTGAATATATGTTGCTCTGATTCGTTGATAAATAAAGATGTTTGGCCTATGGCAAGACAGCTTAGAGACAGACAGAAAATCCAAAGAGATAGACAGGAAGAGAAAGGAAAGGCAGAGGAGACGCTGCTAGTTGCCGCCAGGAGAAGCAAGATGTAAAGATTCTAGTAAGCCACAAGCCACGTGGCAAAGTATATAGATTTATAGCAATGAGTTAATTTAAGATATAAGAGCTAACTATCAAAAAGCCTGCCAAGGCCATAGTTTAAAAATAATATAAGCCTGTGTATGTTTATTTGGGTCTAAGCAGCTGCAGGACCATTGGGTAAAAGAGATTTGTCCTGACCGCAGGCCAGTCAGGACAAAGGAAAACTTCCAGCTACAGTCCTGAGCTCTCTGTAACCTACCAAAGGGGTCAGTGTTCAGAGCTCTCTGGAAGAGCTGGATAAGATCAGGGACAGATACAACAGGTTATTTCTATGCCTTTGAAGAGGGAGCCTTTCACAAACACAGAACTACTCTCCCCAGCAGCATATTGGCTTTTCATGGGGCAATTTGGAGAAAGGTATAATAAACAATGTGGTCAGATGTCTTTCAGCCCTTCATTCTTGCCACTTAACTGGAAAAAAAAACTGTTGGGGACAAAGTTGACTGCCTCTGGTAGAGTGTTCGGTTATCCAGCAAGTCGTCGTATGTAATCAGGCTGTTTCCCTAAGGAGACACTGTAAATTGACACTTTTCTATTGTAAGGAATGAGTTAAGGCAGACTTCCTGAAGCCCAGGTTTCATGAATGGCACCCAGATGGAACTATCCTTGCCAAAGGGTATCTTCTTCTATGTTACTTTGAAGAAGACAGCATCCAGGAGATGAACAGTGTAGTATATGTAAACAGAGACATCTTTGGTGTATGGGTCTACATACTCCTTCCCTAGCTGAAGAACTTGATAATGAAGTCTGGGTCTCAGATGGGTATCCCCCAACCTCACAAGGCCCTCTGGTTAGGAGTATACTGGCCCTGACACAACCCCAACAAGAGATTAAATTCAAGCATTTTTGCATATTTTTAAACACAAAGAAGGATGGATAGCTGGCCAGGAGGCTGTCTATTTGATTGTCTGTCTGGATAGATTCAAAAGAAATAGATTATGAGTATGCATAAATATATTTTATTGTACATACAAAGATTATAATCAATATTTCTGGGACAATCATAGTTCAGTTGATAGCCGTGGCTCCCAGGGATAACTCCAGGAGTATTGCACATGAGGAAAGGGTCTCACCAATCACTACGTAAACTTTCACATGCTTCTAACATTTTACCATGTAAGTCTATTACTCTGTAATATTATGATTAAAAGTTCAGAGGAAATTATCATGAATATATTCAACGGCACATCTTCTTGGGGGTTAGCCATCTCTCAACCGTCCAAAATGTTACATAACCATAACACCATTTTCTCAAACTGTCTGGGTAGGCTTTTAAGTTTGGTGATATCTGCTATTGTAGACACTCACATTGATGAGAGCTCTCGGCTCACGTGTCATTTCTCCAAGCAGAGAGAAGGAACCACAGGACCCAGCTCACGCCAGGCACATGTCACATGTGACCTGCTCATTTGGAAAATACCCCAGTTCAGTGCCAAGCCACAGCAAATGAGAAAAAAATGACATAAGGGAGTCCAAAAGTCCAGTCACAAAGACCCCCCGTCCCGGTCCATCTGGGCACAGCAGGGCCAGGACAGAGCATCCTTGGCACAGAGATCAAAGCACTGGCTACGGTCTGGCCTTTGGTGCACCTGACATCCTCAGAAAGAGCCAAGCTCCAGGCCTGCTTTTCTGAAGGAAGTGGACAAAGTTTAGACTTCAATAGAATGAGACATGACACTGCTCAGCTATACAGTCTTCAGTAAATCACTCTAACCCCCAAGAGCCTGTTTCCTTATCCACCCTAGGGGAGGCGGGGATCTGTTAGGGAGGTTGTGTTATTAGGTAAGTGTGTGCTGCACAGTCGTCATCAACACTGTCCATCCTCTTTTTCTCCTCCATGGCCATCTCTGAATTAAGGGGGATATTCCTTGAACAGTCATTGACTGAAAGAAACAATGTAAAACTTGGTTCAAAGGAATGCTTGAACCTCCTAGAAAACACCACCAACTCTGAAGTGGCACTCTGGACTCTTATAGAACCGGTGACATAAGGGTTACCTCAGTGTCCCTGTGCCTTTTTGAGTTATAGTGTGGCACCTAGGGTCAGAAGGAAATTATATAAGCACAATTCTAGAACATTAGCAAACACAGAACAGAGCAGTTCAAGCAACCAGTGAGTAGAAGGCTACAGTGAATGTCTTTGAAGCTGGGAACCATTAGGGGAGATGCATACTGAATATCTGGTAGAGAGAGGGAGAGGGGATTGTGGGAATAATTTTGAATTGAAATAACATCAGGTTGCCAAATTATCTGGACAGAGTTTGAGCTTGTTCTAGAACAGGGTCTTGCAGGTCCTCTAAACTGCTATACATTAGCCCTCAACAGCTGTTCAGAGGAGATCTGTAAGCCCAGGCCACAGATAGACTACAGATACTGAGACTTGAATTAGACAGTGGGGGGGCAGAGATGAGCCTTGGGATGGGGGATTTCATTGACAAGTTGACCATTAACTACCAACCCACCCCAATAAACTAAAGTATGTTGTGACTACTATCCGCATGCCAGCCCTGGAGGAGAGGCACTCCTGGAAGAGTCCTATTAATGTTTGAAATGACACTGAAAAATCTACCAGCACAGAGTAGCACAAACAACATGCAGAAACTTCCGTCGTCACGTTAGAACTCAGGACCAAGCCAGTGCAAGCATCAACCTTTGCACATGCCGTTGACAAAACATTTTCAAAGGCTGATAATGGGAGATGGGGAAATGGGAAAGGCGCGAGTGGGTAAGAGAGCTGAGGACGAGGACCTGAGTTTGAATCCCTAGCACCCATGCCAAAAGCTTGGTCTGGCTGTGGTACCTGTAACTCCCACATTGGTGGGGGCAGGGACAGACAGATCCAGAGAGGTTGCTGACTGTCCAACTTTAATTAACCCAAACAGTGAACTGCTACTTCCCCGAGAGACTCTGTCTGAAGGCGATGAGGTAGAGAGAGTTAGAGGGAGTAATGTCTGCCCAGACCCATGCGCTCACACAGTCATATGCATGCACCACACATACACCCCATGCACGCACAAAGAGAAGAAGAGAAAAGGGTGGTAATGTCAGGGCTCGGGAGGTGTTTCAGCAGATTAAGTGCATGCCGTACAAGCTGAGGACCCAAATTTGGATCCCCAGACTGAAAATCTGAGCACGGTGGCATGCATCTATAACTCCAACACTGGTATGGGGAGAGTCAGGCAGATGACTGAAGTTCATTGGCCAGCCAGCCTCGCTGAGCTGATGAGCTTCAAGTTCAGTGAAAGACCCTGCCTCAAAAAAAAAAAAAAATAAAGGAGGGAAATGGAGGAGAGATATCTGGCCTACCTCTGGCCTTCACGCACAGGCACATACATGTACATGCATGTGTGCACACACCTATACTAACAAGTGTGTACAACACACAGACACACGAGTGTATTACACAGAGATGAGAACATCTATTATGAGCAAAAATATAGATGTTTAATGTGGAAGTCCAAACAGGTACAGGAGCTGGAGAGTTTTCAGAGTTTCTATCAAAGCATAAAGTATGTGATTAATATACAAAAATACTCTCTTTACAATTTTAGAGAAATGTATGTGTTCATAAAGTATCTAGTCTTTGAAGAAATATTTCTGTGGTAAAAACTTGGGGATAAAGTAAAGTTGGGGTATTGATGGTTGAATATATTCTATATATGCTGATG